>NC_071326.1:34337500-35565625 GCF_943734725.1 Anopheles marshallii | reverse complement strand
CAATCATTTATATAATTCTGTACACTGCTTCTATTGACTATCCAGCAGTTGTTGCTCTGAAGCATCCGAAAGCATTTGTGGTCCAATTGTAAAGGTATGTGAACTAGAGATCAATATCACTATGTAAAATAAACTCCAACCTATCAAAAATTTATCCAGCTTTGTTTTGCCTCTCGAATTTCCGTACATTGCAAGCGTGTCAGCTAGCCAGCTCAAGTGGTGTCTCATTATACACGTGTTATACGGATCGCTATTAATATTTTTGATTCAGACCGGTTGTGTGTTACTTAGTGGTGCTTGCCTTCACACACGATAGGACCGGTCCAAAATCCCATCCGGAGTAATCCCTCGTAGCAAGAACAAACTATCCGGCAACGTGATAATATAAGTCTAGAAGTGGGCTGGCCATGACCTAGGTCGTTATGCCAAGAAGAGAGATAGAGAGTGATGTTATGGATTAACTTCTTCTTTTTTTTTGCAAAAATAACAAGGTAACATTTGAAAAAAACCGTGATTCTACAAGCTATTTAAAACCGCATTTTGTTTTAAAATTCAAACTCCTTCATTTTGTCATCCAGCGCGACCAAGTAAGCAATAAAAAATGTCCATGCGTTCTTACCTGTCAGCTGTCAGTCGTACACCGGGTGATCTATTTGTAAACAAACCCGCAAGCCGTTTTGCTCGCACGTGTGGTTTTAAACCGAAAAGTGCAGTTAGCTGTTTATAAACTCTCGCATTCCGCAAGTAGAACAAATTTCGCTTGAACAACAATGAGTTTCGCCGGTCCGAAAGAAGTCATAGCTGAAGGTGATACCGTTGTGCTGTATCTAACACCAGCCGCAATGCACACGATCGATGCGGTGCCACAGATACGCAACAAAAAGAACGAAATGATCGAGTACGTGTTCCAAACGAGTTTCGGTGCGTTAAAGGTGCGCGATCTAATCGGAGCCCGGTATGGTTCACGCGTTCAACTCACGAAGGGCTGGGCGCACGTCCTACAACCGAACCCGGAGCTGTGGACTCAAACACTTCCACACCGCACACAGATTCTCTACACGCCCGACATCAGCATGATACTGTATCAGCTGGAAGTGCGACCGGGAAGCATCGTGATCGAGTCCGGTACCGGTTCCGGTTCACTATCGCATTACTTTCTGCGCGCCATTCGTCCGTCGGGCCACCTGCACACATTCGATTTCCACGAGGAGCGTGTTCTAAAGGCGCGTGAAGAGTTTGTCGCCCATGGACTAGGCGATAATGTGACCGTGCGACAAAGGGATGTGTGCGAACAGGGATTCGGCGACGAGCTGAACGGTGTAGCGGATGCCGTGTTTCTGGATCTACCGGCACCACAGCTCGCCGTCCCCCATGCGGCAAAAGCACTGAAAGATGAAGGTAAGCTTTACTCCCCCAATTAAACAACCATAATGGATTTTCTCCTCCTCCACGTACAAACACCCGCACAACCACGCTGGGTGTATGTGGAATGGAGAGAAATAGCTTTTAAATCTGTCGCAACTACAGTAGTCCCTGGTGACACAGCGGCTGCTAACAATCGACTTGAACACACCCTGCGGGTGAACCTTTCGCATTCTACTGCTTTCCGGACGCCTCTTTCCTTGACCCGTGAATTCGTATTCAGTTAACAATTAATTTTTCCTTGCACACTGTGGGTATGATTTATCGGGCATCATAAATTACTTTGTGACGCATAAACGATCCCGACTGGTTTTGGTTCCACACACCATGCATACACCACATTCAACTATCACCTTCACCCGGGCAATTCTACCAACGTGAACGCATTTTCAATTGTATGTACAATATTTCACGTGTAGCACGGTGGTCTGATGGTTGATCGCGAAATTGATTCATTATAAAAAGGAAATAATAGCAAGAAAAAGTACAACTACAAAAAAGTATCGTATCGAGATCGTGTCTTTTCGGAATAATAAGCAAAGAAGATATCATCGAAACGACGATATGGGGTCCCGGTTTTTGATAAATTGAAAATAGTAACGAAAAGGTTTTGTGTCAAGTGTATTCGTTGCAGCAAAAAAAAAACTATGAATATAAACCGAACTTCGTAAAAGTGGTTAAGCACAATGAAATTATGCGTTATGAATGTTTCTTATATGCGGGATTCAACGCCCGTTCAACAATTACACTACATTGAAAGCTCCGTTTCAATTTTGTTTTTCTTCATTATAATTGTATCACTCTCTAAGTGTCAATATCTTATACTACCAGTTAGGAAAAGAATGTTTCCTCACTTATCCCGCGGTATAACAGCATCAGGGTTTAGGTCTGCTTCGGAAGTAGCTTTAATTGATCATCATGGTCGAGTGCTGTTGTCTGCCGATTCAATATCTCGATCCTTGTGGAGGTGCATAGCAACGCCATCACTTCATCTCAATTTGAATCAACCACATCTACTCTGGCTCGACATTGTAACGGCTTCTTCTTTGTCCTTCCACACATACGGGACCAAAAATCCTTCTGATCAACTTCCTCTCGAACGCGGCTAAGAAAGTTTCGTCATTGTGGAGTATATTCAAGTTTCAAAGGTTCGTAGAGGCTGGTAAATCTAACAGGACGATTCCGGTACCTTAAAGAAAGCATAAGCAACTTCAATCTGACCCTCGGAAGATCGCAACTCCGATCAGAAACTTCGCAAGCAGAACTATCTGTTGCTGCAAAAAATATTTGATTAGATGTAAAAACTACCTCAAGGCAATGTAAGATATTTGGTGAATTTTTGGACAAATATGAAAATAAAATGCGATCCATCTTCCGGGAACATTATTTAAACCAGCAATCATATGATATCAATAATTCTTTAGATTCCTTACAAATTTATATTAATTACCGAGCATTTTAAAATATTATGTAAAGTAAACTAAAGACTTTCAACATTTTATTATTTCGGCATTTCATCTAAATTTGAACAGTTTACAAACAAAATGTAACGTTTCTTTCTATTCCATACAACTTTGAATTGTGGAAATTGGTACCAAATACGTAACAAAAAAAAAACAAAGCTATTACACTACACGAACGACCACCGCCAGCTAATGAATAAATATTCTGCTACTTGTCTAGAATCCGCTCTATTGCAAAATCAATCACCACGTCTGAAATCGCACCGGCTAGTGCCGGCCTTTTGCTTCCCGAAACGGGGCGGCAGAAACCATGATTCACCAGCGCGGGCGGTCCTTTGAACTTGCCTTTGAAGTGCAGATATGGTTAAATTACGGATTTTTCATCCCGTTCCCGTTCACTTACCTCAAGTCCGGGGAGGGCTTACACAATTCGGGGCCGCATGTCCGCACCGGTCACTCGTACCAAATTAAGCAAAAATGAAAATTGCCATCATTTATTAACTGGCAGGCGCGGGTAACCGTTTGGTGGGTTCAGATTTGCATATACTTCCTTCCACTCGATCAGCAGATTCTTGGAGTACGGAAACGGTATGTTTTTTTTTCCATTTTTTTCCAAAAAACCACCCCCTTCCCCCCATGACACTACAGCAGTTGACAGCATAGTACCCCATAGTTGTAGGCCTCGATGTCCTTTCTTTCTCATTTGTACACCATCAAACATCACGTGCCGCACGGGGCCGGGTCCGCAAACAGGCCAGAGGTGATAAAGAACAGAGCGCGAAATCGGCGCACTCCAAAGGGGTGGTTGTCCGCATGATTCAGTAGCAACAGCACTATTCATCTATTCAGTCGCACCGTTCCCTGCCCGCTGGGGGCTCTGGGATCGCTGGAGCTCTGTTCGAGTGAACCACGTGTGTCAACCAACTTCCCAATGCACGCGCAAGCTACGAACCTCCCCAAAAAGGGACAGAACACACGGTGTTTAGCGGTGGTAGAATTTATGTACATTGTCACCCTTTCGATCGGACGGACGAATGGGAACAGTTGACACAGCTCTTGACACTCTTTCGATACGAACGGTCGAAAGAAATTGGCAACCGGGACGGTAGGAAGCAAAGAATGTAGAAAACGGGCAAGGAATTTCAAACTGGATCTCCGGACGCTGCGTACTGCGTTGTGATCGTCCCTGTTGCGATTCCTTTGAAGTGGTACCCCATCATGGAAACAGTGTTCGTTGGGCGAGGGAAGTGTTTTGACTATTCCCGGTGCGACTTTGGTTGCACAAACGTAGTAGGCGGCGGTTAGTTGAGAAGCACGTGAGAGTGCGGAAAGCGTGATGAAGCAAACGACGAACATAATTCTTGTGGTGGGCAGTGTAGTTTGTCAAGCAGCAATTGAAATGGTCCATTTCATTCGCGATTATGGACAAGCTGGCCAGCAAAATCCACCCAAGAGGTGGGTTTGGATGTGTGTATTGTATGGTTTCGGATTTTACTAAAGTTTGGAATGCAATTCTTTAGTAATAAGTCGCTAAATTATGTTATAATTTCATAGATTCCTTTTTTTTCTTGAAGCCGTTATACATGATCGTCATTGGTAAAGTGAGGCAACCATCAACAGCTTCCAAACGCGACGAACACCGATTTCGATGTATAACTCAATGGACACCACTAGAAGCGTACGCCAAAATACCCAAACCGTGTTATTGAATGTTGACGATGCGATTAATTAATTTTTATTTTCACATCGTTGCTACATACGCGCACCTTAGGGCCATCGTCCGACCAGCATAGCCGTAAATGTCCATCGGTGTGCCGTTGGTGCGGCAAAGTTAAAACAAAATGATCTCCGCCAACTACACGGAACTCATCGATTTGGACATCGGTTCGGCAAACGTTGCGCCACCGGGTAACGAGAGGGAAGAACGTACCGATCACCGGGCGAGTTGTACGATCGCTAGGCGACGGCGACAAGCTGTTGAGTGCCGGTTGACAAGCTACCCTGTTGGTTGTGTTTCGTTGCGTCAAAACATAGAAATCCGAACCCCGCACACGCTACTCAATGGGCAATTGTTCTGCCGATAACGAATGGACAACACAGACACACACACACGCGGCATCCAACTGAGTGGTGGATGGTGAAATAAATCCACCAGATGGTACGCTACGGTGGATGTATTCGGGACCGTCAACATCAAATCACACCTGTGCACTGAAGCCCAGTGTGGGCCAATAGCGTACGGCGGCGATTACGAGTGTCTTCGATTTATCGACGAGTGTGTGTCGATGTGCGATTCTACGGGCACAATAGACCGCAGGTCCTTTGATTAGAAGTCGCGTTATGAAAGTTACGTTTCGCCAATTCGAAAACTTCAAAGCACACCAAACGACACATCTAGTTAGCGGGAAAACGATTTCCCTTGCAATTGAGGTATCACATTTATTGTAGGAAAATTTATCACTCCAATGGTGATGTTTTAAAATCTTGCCACTTGAATGCGTGATTTCAGTCAAAGATTTGTCCGTCCGTCCGAATGCGTCACAAAGTAACTCGGCTCATTCCCTTTGTGCGAAGAAAAACAATTTTTTGGCGCAAACGGCTACCAATATATGGCTTTCCACAGGGTACCTTGTGGACACGCACGGAAGAAGAGAAGGATCGATGCGATCGATGCGGAAATGAATGATTTATTAACAAACGGTTCCCGCACATTGCTGCCGGGGTGGCTATAGTCAATGGATACAAAGTTAATGCCTTAGCGACACCGACCGTTTGAAGTTGCTCAGTTTGTACAATCTCTTGCCTCACTGCGTTTCCCTCGGTACCTTACTATGGCTCTTATGTTAATATAAGATCAAAGACACTAGAGACGGATGTCGGCCTACCGACTCGTTGTGACACACCAATGAAGATTGTTGCTATGAATTCGTGCTGCCCACTGTAGTTCCCGGTCCCTGTCGCCAACAGTGGCCAACAGTTTTTTTTCTTTTCTAGCGAGCTAAAATGGTTCGCGATTGAAGAGAAATTGGCACACATTTTTAACACAAGCGAGCAGGCAGGTGGACGCAAACCCCGATACAGGTCATGCATCGGCAGGGGGTTCAAATGTCGCGAAAACAAGTTACTAAACCCTGCGGACAGAGTGAATATACATCCTCCCCGGTGGGAGGCGAGTCGCTTTCCTTATAAAGACATACAGAGAAATCCCAACCGTCGGCTACGGAACAAATGTCAACCTTCGTGTACTGTTCCTCTTCTGGCGTGTGGAACAAGATGTACCCGTGGCGCAAAAGCAATCCGTACTGAAGCAATTCTTTATGTCTTGTGATGATTGTTGCCTGTAACTGTATCGGGCGTAATTTTTTTACGACTGGATGTTCATATTGGGAAGTGTTTTATTATCAAGAGAGTGTTTGTTGTAGTTGTTTTCATCTGAATGGGACACCGTCAAATGTTTTCGACGTGTCAGTTGGAACGCTTTTTTGTCTATAAATAATAATAATTAATGATATGTTCAGGATGTAAAAATAAAAAAAAAAGTTTCGCTCTTTAGTAGTGATCACAGGGAGCAGGGACGGGCATGTTATTAGAATGATACCGGACAATCCACATAGACAAAGAAGGTGTAGCAGGTCCAAATCTAATCGCAATGGATGTAGTGTTCTCATTAAACTTTTGATCTGCTGATCGTTGGGCTTTGCAGTACATGTTTTTTAAAGCAGAAAGAACATGTTTTATTCAATATTTCATGACGAATATTAATCCTTTACTCGACACTATAAGAAGTAATGTTAGATATCGCTGATATTCGTGCGAAATTGAAGAATATCACGTCCCTCCAATAAACCGCATTGATGCTTATCTAATAGGCGTCATACCGCACCAGCTCTGAATGGCGCTGATGAACACGGAGCTTAGCTTGTGTCGAGTTCACACAGCAGGAGGGTGCAAAACAACATACATGCACCAAATATGGTATTCAGCCAATGCACTGATGTCGACAAATGAACACGATCAGCCTGGGAACAGTGTAGCACCAGACTGGTAGCCACCATCTCACCTCCATTTCCGTACCATGCTGTCGTATTAAGTAAAGAACCGGAAACGCCACTTGCAACGTATGTTAATGTTTTGGGGGGCAGTATATGCTGCCCACCCAAAGATGTCCAACAACATCACATCAAAGGTTGTCCGTGATCATGCAGCTTCTGCTGATCGCTTCGAATGTTATACATCTCGCTTCCATCAAGTTTAATGATGTTGACAGATAATTTATATTACTTTGCACACGTTGCTGTGTTTTTGCACAACACAACCCCAGCGAAAAGATTGATCGATTTCCACCGATACGGACAGATTGACGGCGAAATGAGAGCAAGTAGTGTGGTGAGCCGATTATTTATGCACATATCTTATCCCCCAGCAGTGTGCTACCATTTCGACGGTGCGGATTTGCTTGTAAACCTGCTGTCATTACACTCTCGGCGTCCGTGATGAAACGTATGAATGACACACATCTTCCCATCCAGGGCTGAAGTGTGTGCTACGAGGATCGATTTCGGCAACCAAACGGATCGAACGCGTCCACATTTGGATCGACTGGGTGCGTAAAGTTTGGCAGCGTACGTGAATGCCTAAATCATTCGGCGACGTGGTACGTGAATGACAGGACTTTAAATTTGAATTGGCTTTGTGTGTGTGTGTGTATGAGTGTCGAAGGATGGCCAGGTTGCCAAAGGTTAACAAAAACACGTGTCACGTTGTTAAGACACATAACGTAAAAAGGATGTAGCTCCGTTCTCTGGAATACTGGTTTATTTATGTGTAAAATGATCAAAATTATCATTAATAAACTATCATAAAATAGTTCCGCTCACTGCTTGTATCATACTAGCAAGAATTGTTCTAATGCTTCCAATGTTAACATTAGTTACTCGAAAAATAACCATCTGAGTGTGGGCTTTGCTGTTGCTAATGAATGAAAAATGGCATTGAATGAATCCCAAACACAACGCCTTTATGTACGAACTATCAACATGCATATGCGAGCTTCGACACGATCGAACACCTTCCCCACTCTCGATGGGTCCAATTGAGAACCCAGCAAAACGTACCACCATCAAAGGCTTTTCCTGTTCCCGTGTTTTGCATTACCATCCCTCCATTCTCCTTTTTTTTTATTTCACGTGTCAGTGGCTGTCCGATAACGATAATGAGACTGCCAACTTCGTTGCATTATTCATGGCGCACTTGCACGAGGATTCGTTTCATGCTTTTCTTAGCTCTCCCCCTCCGGGAGATTGAAGTGCGGACACAGAACACTGTAACGGGGGACTGACTGTGAAAGTTGCCGTTCGGCAGGCAGTCTGTTGAAATCGATGTTGAAATCGTTAAAATCGCCAATTGCCTAAGAAGTGTGGAGCAGTGCGCGGGTAGGTAGTGGAGGGTTGGCGACGATGACGATCGGTTAAAGCTCATGCCAACCCTGACAAGGGGTAGATTTATTGCATTTTCCCACCGATTTCGGTCGGTGAAGAAAAAAAAAACCGCGTGAATGTTTTCTTTTTTCGGTGCTACCACATTAATTGACTACCAATTTGGCACAGGTGTTGTGGATTTACAATGACGACGTATTTAAAGGTTTTTTTAAAGGATTTTTAGTTTGATGCGGATGAGTGATGTGGCCCCTTTGCATAAATCAATGGAGACGGTCGAGACGGTATCGACCTCAGAGTAGTAGTTTAAAAGTAGAACTGCAAATTCTATTCTAGAATCTGCTATTAGTCCTCTGCATAAAGCATAAACGTTTAACTCATGAGCGTTTATGCTTTACCGCATTTTTAACACTGTGAGTTTTATTATTCTCAAACTTTACATTTCATTTCACTAACTAACCCACTTTCATTTCACTAACCTTAGCAGTAGGAACGGACGATGAATCAGGTAGAAAACGCGAGAATACAAAATTAGGGAAAACATAGGATCGAAGTCGTGTCCGTAATGCAGCATGAGAGGATGAGCTGCAATAAAAATCAAACAGATTGGCCACAACAATAAGGGCACGAAAGCATTCGTGGAGAGGATCATTGTTGCTAAACTGCGTACGACGTCTAGCAACATATATTGGAGGACGGTAACGTAGAGAACGGGACGAGACATCACTTCACTCCGGTATCAAACATCCATACAAGATTAGATATTGCCTAGCGTCCATTAGGACTGCAAAGTCCGAGATGGCCTATCGGCACCGATTTAGATGAGTTTCCATGTACAATCTTTGGTGTTTTAGACAGCTAACAGCTTCAGTTTTATACTCACCATTTTATTTTACGTGACGATCTACTAGTTTAAATAATGCAGTCTGTAATGCACGACTACCCAACATGCCTGCTCAAGGTTACAGTGCTGCCGTAGACGAACTGCTATCTGATTAGGTAGTGTTGAGAGGAAAAGATCGTACAGTGGTACGAGCGTATCTTCGAATTACAACATAAGCAAGGCGAAATCCTCTGGTGTAGTGTTGTGCTAAATTAATATTTTGAAACTGTTGAAGTCATGACTCTTTAGTGAGGAGTCATTCAGGAGTCGACTCTAAAAAAAAAGATCTTTTGAGAGATTCACTTGCCGTTCTTGTTGAACAATAAAAAACATTTTAAAAGTACAAACGGTAAATATAATTGTATAAAATATAATAATTTAATCTTTGAGGAATCATGACTCTTTGGAATAGGAATTGAGATTCATTAATTCAGTCCAAAGATTCACTCAGATTCAAGAATCTGAATCAAATTCTCCCAACACTACTCTGGACCATTGTTTTGAGAAATCATCTCAATTATATGCCCCACAAACTTTAACGGTCCTGAAACTGCAACGTATAACGCTGATATCTCCAGAAGTCCTGTATAGGTACGGGACTTAGACAATGCAGACGAATGAACAGCGCCATTTCCGCTCGATGAGTGTCTCGGATTACTTTTGATTTTTTTTTTGTAGGAAAGCATGTGGAGAACGCTAACTGATTCGAAGCAGGTATGTTGACCTGGACACATGATGAAGAGGCTGAGCTCATATTCTACTAAATAGTTACCGCTCTGCAGTCTGGTCGGTATCTGGTTAAGCTGACTCTTGTGGATTTAAGGCTGTTGATTTTCCTCTCAGACCAAGAATATAGCAAACTTAAAATACCCCGACAGCCAGTGCATATTGAGGAGGTGTTACCAGTTTAAATGAAATTCAACTAATTTTGTTGGCAGAGTACTAGTTGAAGTCGAAGAGTACTACTACTTCTCTGTTTCTCTATTATATAAGTGACATCAAATGCATAGTGCATATACATCAGCAACTTACTCATGAACTCATCGTTATCTATTTTTCCTAATTTCTACAGGTGGTCGCATATGTTCATTTTCACCCTGTATCGAACAGTCGATGCGAGTCTGCGAGGCGCTTGGCAAGTGTGGTTTCATCGAGGTGCAGAACATTGAAGTGCTCCAAATCGAGGATATCGTCCGTACTCGTAATGTTCCCGTAATTGAGCTAGATTTTCTCAAAACGAAGGTAAATGGAGTATATATTTCGATAGTGCTTCCTTTGAAAACTTTGTTTCTAATTATTTCCAAACTTCTTGCAACATCATTGCGCTTAGCGTCAGGAGACGGAGAAGGATATGAAAACGCCACGGGAAAACAAAAAGTACATAACCTCGTCCGCACCGCATACGATGGCCGGTCACACCGGGTACTTAACGATCGCCGAATTGCCACCGCTCTTTGCCCGGTAACGAATGTCCGAACGATGGAAAAGCGGTGACGAAATCCTCGGCACAAAAGGAATGGAAATCATGTCGGAACCGGAAGTGACAAGTTGCACGCTATACTTTACAACAAAATAAATGGAAATGAAATGGAAACTTTCTTCAATATCAAAAAGGAAATCAATCCCTACGCCTAGCTTTTCTTACATCGTGTTTCTTCTTCCGTTTCAATAGTTTTTCAGTTTCCGTACTGATTGATCAGGCGCGGCTCTCTGTTAACGATGCAGTTGCACATTAGTTTGTTTCTATTCGTTTCGTTTACTGCCACGGCTATTATGCCGAACGTGGGAGTTAATGGATTATTACTAGCGCGACCGTGCTTCAACCAGGGGAACCCGTGGACCATGCTGGGTACTATCAAACGACATGCACGTCCAGTTGCGATGATGGGTGAAAATGCTGGACACAATCCATTTAACAGCTTTCCCGGCATGATACAGTACGGCAATTGTGTGCAAGTGCACTTTAGCTATGCATCCGAAACCATCAACATTACAATCGTTTGTGGCCGTACGCAGGGTATCGCTGCCCTGCCAAAGGAACGCAGTGCGCGGCATGATCAGGCACAGTGTCCAGTGTACACGTCCGACATTAAATGGCCCCTTGCGAACCTGGTTTATCTCGAGTACGATACGCGTCGGTTCGAACTGAGCAGTTGTGTGACGCTGAACGAAACACACTCGTACCACGGCCATCTACTGCTGACGGATGATATCGAAACGCGATCCCACATGCTGCCAAACTATCTGCCGATGTGGCGCAAGAAATTTCAACAGCCGGGCATGGTACCATTTGAGTTCAGAGGCAACTGTAGTGAATGCAACTTTCGCAACGAGTACGTTGCGTTTGTGCCAAATTTGGCGCAAGATATAGAAAATTCACCACCCGAAGCGCAGCCGTACTGCAGCGAGGGAAATGTGTCGAAAAGTAACACACCGAACAGCCACATTACGATGCAGGTTAATGTTGCCATTTCGGAACTGATGGCGAAACTGTTCATCCCTACGGTAGTGATATGCGGTGCTGTGTTGTTGCTTCGCTTCTGTCTCTGCGGCAAAAGGTCGTCATCAGCGACCGTTGTGCCGGAGATGCCACCGACTGTAAAACAATAATCAAGTTCTCCATGATTTTCTCAACGCAATATCTATAAGGATGTGATAGCCTCCAATCTTTACGTAACCATCTATTATAATTCTATTGTACAGTTAGTCACTTGTTTACCCACTATAAGTTTAGTACTATATATCCGAAAATAAATGGAGGGTTTGATCCTGTTCTTCTTTTACAGTAAGTGTGGTGGTTCGGAGTTTGAAAAAAAAAAATGTTGTCCATTCGTTGCGTTACATTTATTTCTACAAAAAGTTTTACTGCATCAATTCTTTAAAATATAAACTATGAATGAATATAACAGTGTGGCCAATTAATAACCAACGCTATCGAATCAAAATTTATTGATGAGAAAGCAATGAATAAAATGTTTGCAGAAAAGATAAAGCTTTTTACATAGTAGAATTTGTGGAGAAAATCTTAACAAACCGCAATAATCGCAGCAGACACGTAGCAACTATTTCATACATGTCCTTGTTCATCTAGAACCAAGGATACCACCCGTTGTACGTAATGCCAAGCAGCTTACCATCAACGGCCATTTCTAGCAGCATCTCGGTTTGCAACTCCGTCGAAAGAACCTTTGCCCGACCCGCCTTTTCACTGCTCACGGAAGCTGATGCTTCGACCAGCGACAGATATCCCACCAAAAAATCCCCGTGTTGAGCAACGACACCGTAACGCAACTCATCCATCAACAGTTGCTTCGGATTGGCACCGTTTAGCTTGCGCAGGACCGTGTTTACACGCACCTCCGGATTCCATTCTCTGTCGCTCTGCCGGGACGATCGTTCGTTGCCGGCACTGTCAACCATTCGTTGGCGGGCTGCCTTTAACCAGTCGACCGTCGGTTCACGGATAAACACCTCCAAACAGGCACGGAGCAGCATGCGAGAGCTGCGCAAACATTGCAGTGTGTGCAGATGGCACTTCTGTAAAATGCCGGCCAGCTGCATCGGCTCCATTACTCCAACAAACTGTGGCGTAAGCCGGAACGGTATCAGTTCCGGTATGAGAAGGTCACGTGTACCGGCGCCGAACGCTATACCGAAATCCACACCCACCAGCATGCCGGTCGCTCGTTCCAGCACAATATTGCTCAAATGCCGGTCGCCTATCCCCAGCACCCAACAGGTAACGTTCATCGTGGCCAAACTTTTCGCAAAGTTCATGCGCAACCGGTAGAAGGATTCGGGCGAGGTGGCCATATCGTACAGCGCACGTTTGAGTGTGCACGAGCGAATAGTTTGCGCCAGCTCGATAAACTTCGATTGCAGCTGCTCGGGCAAACCGTATGCCGCTGCCATTGCGTACAATGATGCCGAATTCCTGGCGGCAGTGTTAAGCGAATCGTCTGCCGAAGGGTCCAGCTTCGCTACGCTCATCAGAAAGCGTTTGTACTCGTTATGCACGTGTTCCTGTCCCCGGTTGCCAGGGTTGTACCGGGGTGCAGCCTGTTTGGCAATTTCGCCTAATGCAATCGTACCTTCCAGCCAACTGAGCAAACCAAAATCGGGCCGTATCGGCACAACTTCGTACGTGCGGAGCAGTAACTGGTGGGCTCGGCAGTGCCGGTCCCATCGCAAGCGGTGCGTTATCTCACGCTGCAGCTGCTGTATGCGCTGATCCTGCCGGAGATCTTCGCCAAACTTGGCCAAGAACCGATACTGCCGCCCATTGCTACTGCGGAACGTTATCAGTATCGGCAGCCGAAGCGTTCCGAACACTAGTACATCCGGCAAAACTTTCAAAATCGTCGCGTGCTGGGACGGGTTCGGTGTAGCACGATCTACCGCTCCGTACTGACCCGGTACCTCGACAGACGGTTCTCCACGCTGGCCTCCTATATCGCTGCAATGATAGTCTGCTAGCCAGGGTGAAAGATCTTTCAGTTCCATGTGCTTAGTCTTACTGCGGGGTATATTCGATTGTATGGCACTTTCCAGTTCCTGTAGCTTCTGCAAGATCTGATCACGCTCGTTCACTGGATGGTAATGCTGCAGGGCGCGAAAACTCTCTATTAGTGGGAATGCATCCCGGTAAGCTTGTCCGTGGCGCCACAGATCGTTAGCGTTTGCTGGGAACACATGCGGAACGGTACTGTCGATGAACGTACGGTAGGCAGCTGGGTCGGTGAAGCCGTTCAGATGTCTTTTCAATTCCACCATCATGCTGTGGAGCCGTGTTTCCGGCATAACTACACGGTACAGTTCATCTACGAAGCGATCCAACACGGGAAAATTCAAGGCATTGCGCAACTTCGTTACAATAGGACGCACCGGTCCTTCGGTGTCGCTCAGTATTAGACGAGCTGGGTAATACAGCGCCATTGGGTAGTCTTGAACAAGTCGCATAAAAAGTTCATCCAGAAAATGGTCCTCTACGGGTGCTCGGTTGGAGCATCCAGGTCCGTCCGACGCAATCCTCATGTACGACAACAGCTGGGGAATCCACTGGATATAGTTGCATGACGGTACCGCACCCGAGTGTTCCTGGAATTCTTTGCACAGCGTGTTGTTTTGAAGATTTCGTAACTGTAACAACACCGGAAACAGATGTCTAGCCTCTCGGGAACCGTATTTAATGGCGGGCAACAGGGACGTCACTAAAAGTCGCTCAATTGGCAGTTCCTCAGATTCGTCCCGTTCCGGGTTAAGCTCTTCGTAACAGTACCGAGCCAAACGAAGGTGAGCTTCGGCGAGCTCCAATAAAGTAGCATCGTTGCTGTTCCTTTGCATGGAATCACGTACATCAGGTACCAATACATCAATACCCTGCTGCAAACAATGGATCGAAAACCGACATAATCTTTCGCTTAACGTTACACGCTCACTGGCTATCGCATCATCCGGTAGTTTCATTACAATTTGAATAACGTTCTGTATGACCGATGCATGATCCGGTGTAAAGTCATCGTCAGAATTTTTGTTCACCGTCCGAATTGCGTCGGCAAGGCGGAAAAGTTCTGTCCATGCGGTTCGACGCACCCGCTTCATATCGGTGTCATTTTCGACGGATGCTAGCTGTTTATGAACTTTCATCAAGTGTCTAAACTCACGCAACAGAGGTTGTATCAGTGTGGAATTTGTTACCACCTGCAGTGTTGAATCGTGCCGTATATGGGCGATTTTTCTGCGTAGTGATTGTTCCACTCCCGGCTTTCTTAAGCCCACGGATGATTCAGCGGCTCGCAGGCTTGAAATAAATTTAAATGCATACTTTGTGTTGTTCTGCTCGAATGCCACGTCCACCAGTTGTAGCTCCAGCTCGTACAGCAACCTGTACAGTTTAGACACGTTACCTGCTATATTCTCCTGCCCGGAGCATTTCGCTTCGAGCTTGCGTAATAAGAATTTACGGTACGCTACTATAGTGTCCCAGGTAACGAGCGAATCCGTCAGTGCAGGATGTGCTTTGTTCCATGAGATAGTTAGCCCGTCGAGAGCTTGTTCCAATTTATCGGTCGAATGCTCCAACAACTCACTGTATGCTACCAGCTCAATGACTTTGCGCACGCCAAGCAAACAATCGGTGCGCACTAGCGCCGGCAGCACGCCAGCACAGTACCATTCGTCGAGGAATTGGCGCTGCGTCCGTTCGCCGAACATGCGGGCCCGGACCATTTCTTGGCCGGAGATGTACAGCGCCGTCAGCTGCTCGCCGAACTGCTGTCGCATATGTTTGGCACGATCGGGGATGTGCAACCATTGTTGCAGCATTTGGTAAAACTCACGCGCAGCTGCATTGCCGGCCAATACACGTGCCACATTACCATGCACGTAATTCGGCATTAGATTTTCCAAATTCCACTCGTCACTCCACAGCTCCTCGTGATTCGCTACCTGATTATCAATCTGTTCCAGCAGCCAGTCCCACTGTCCGAGCTGTAGCAGGCAGTTAAAGGTGGACTTGTAGCAAAAGTTGCGTTCCTCAACGCGAGCCTCGCTTACACGCATTAGCAGCTCACAGTACGCACGGTATGCTGCGCTGTATCGTCCAAGCGCTTCCAGTTCGATTGCACCCCGCAGCTGCGGATCAGTGTCGAGCTTTTCGGCGAATATGCCCACCATTACGCTGTGCTCGTGCATCGCGTGATACAAGTTCGATAACTGCAGCCAGTGTTCTGCCTCCGAGGTGGCGATG
This sequence comes from Anopheles marshallii, assembly GCF_943734725.1. NCBI lineage: Eukaryota > Metazoa > Arthropoda > Insecta > Diptera > Culicidae > Anopheles > Anopheles marshallii. Next base: position 35,549,674 of record NC_071326.1, on the reverse strand, counting down.
CACCCAACGGTACGTACCGGTTCGCCGTCAAAGTCATCACCGTCCGCTAGCTTTGCCTCCAGATAGAGTGCGCCCATCGTGAGCATGTTGGATGAACCTGCCACAGAGGCAACGGTACGGGGAGAAAGCGTAAATTTTCCCGACGCCTTGCCCAGTGTCAATTCGATCAAGCCACCGAAGAGATTGGGATCGCTGGTTTTGGTCGAGTCTAGAATGCGATGTAAAGATCTGTCTAGCTGGGCTACGAAACGATCCCACTCTTCGCCAACCATTTGCGTCCGGTGTCCTGCAGCATCTCCCGACACCAGACATTCGACCAGACCGTTAAAAATGGCCACAAAAATGTGCCTAGCGCAAGCCGTATCTCGACGACAGAGTGCCTGCAGCGGTAATAGAAACGCAAGCAGATTGATCTGCAGATCGGGATAATCGGCAAGACGGTAGCGTCGGTACAGCGTCACCTGGGATGTAGCCTCACGGCGACGTTCCGTCTGTTGCCGCTGGTTGGAGTAATGGCGTCTAACGGCCCAGGCTGTATGCTGTTGTCGATTCGCTTCACTGTCCCTGAGAATGCGTTTTCGTAGACGTTCGAATGAGCGCTCCTGTTGCGTCGCTTCCGGCACATGACCCGTTCGCTGCGATCGACGGTCCAGCTGTATTGAGCTGGACTCCAGCATGAGGGAATGTTGCGTTGGCATGGCAAATGTTTCTTGCCCTTTAATAAACCTGGTCGGATCCTGTGTTGGTTCGAAATACGCATTGCCATCACTGCGTGCCGTACGGTCCGTGCCGGAAAATTGGGTCGCTCTTATTAGTTGCTCCATCTGTGAACCTTTGCTCGTAATGAAGGATTGTAGCTGCCGCTGTTGAGAGGTTTCCGCAAACATTGGCGTTAGCAGCGACATTGTGTGACGCTGTCGAGCTCCCGTTTCAATGGTGTACTCGTTAAACTTAACGTCTGCATTCAGATACTCGTGCAGAAACAAACGATCCTTAGACTCCCGGCAACGGATTGCTGGATCGAGGAGCAGTGCCACTGCACTGCCCAAAAACTCCGTTTCTACGGCTGGATCGTACAGTTCCGCCAAAAGAAACAAGAAGCGTTCCTTTACATCACTCGGCAGCTTCCCACTGTCGGTAAGGTATTCGAGAATTCTTGCCCGAATGGAAGCGTCGCTGGTATCGGTGTCTTGTATTCTGCATAAGCCTTGTATCAGGCATCTCCAAACCGTGTGTTGACATTCCTCCGAAAGCTCGGCGAAGTTACGTTCATGGATGTAGATTAGAACTTCGAAAGCCACCGCCCGACACTCGGTGCGTGTGCTTGGTTCCGATGTAACACGTCCAACTGGGTCGATCAGCTGTTGTACATGCTCACGCTCACGTATCAGTGGAAGCGCACGATTGAGTAAATGCAATGTGGGCAGCTGCAACTCATTATCGCGCAACAGCAGCATCAACTCCATCGACGATAGCTCCCGGAAGAGATCCTCGTTAAACTTCTCCAGCCGTCCGCCTAGCAACAGTTCCAGATACATGCGTTTCTCCGGAACAGCAGCCGCAGGAAAGCGATGGCTTAAAATGGACAGAAACGGATCGGCAATCGACGGAAAGCCTTTGGCTATTTCGTATAAAATTTCGGCAAATTTGCGATCGTATTCACGCTGGATGCAGGAAAGCTTGGTAATGCACTCGGTATGGAACTGTTCATCTGCACTGACGTCTTCATCTTCCGGCAGACCATCGGGATAGAGTCGTGCCAGACTGTGACCTAACAGTAAGGCGGCAGATTTATAGCTGGTGCTGTCGGGCAAATCTAGACACTGTACAATCGCACCCAGATATTCTCGCTTTGTACTCTCCATCCAGGGCACTAACGTGCCTCGTCCCTTGGTGAGCACTATTGTGCTCATTTGCAGACCCGCGATCAGTTGGAGCTGTGAGCGTTCCTCCGATTGCAAACGTTGCCTACTGGTTACCATTTCAAAAAGAAGCTCCTCCGGAACAACCAGAGCACTATGCCACTGTGATATTAGCTCCTGAATCAGTTCCAGATTCAGTCGTAACACTTTCGGTGTTGTGTTTCTTGCACCTTGCTGCGCACAACCGTGATTCATAAGAAATCGAAGAAGTACACTCGCTAGGGCAGCAGATTCTGCGACAGGAGCCCCTTCTCTTCTAGTTGCGCTAGATACAATCGTAGCATTCCATTCCAGTGCCAGCGCAATCAAGTCCGTTACGAGCGGGCCCAAACCGCGAATCTTACACGCATCGACGGTGAGCTGCATCAATGGGCACAGCAACAACGATGCGTGTGGCTGCAGCTCTTTACGACAATTATCGATCACCTTCGCTAGCAACAGTCGTACGTTCTTCGGCTGCGTCGGATCGTTTAGCGAGCCAACGAGAAAGCGCACTACCGTTTGCAGCTCCACCTTGGTTGCAGCCATGTGGCGAATGCATCCGCAAACCGTGGCCATTATCTCGTGCTCGTTGATTTTCGTTCGTTCGAGTGAAACGTCTGACAGTGTTCCCTTTTGTCGCTTGGCCAGCTCAGCAGCATCCCTTTCCGCTATCTCGCGAGCAGACAGCACAACGGAATGGTTCATATCGAAGCGAAACACCTGTTGACTCAGCGATGATTCTCTCACTACCGACAGGCCGGGTTCCTTGGCGCTCGGTAGTTGGGACGCTGAATATCCGCCCTCATTTCTTATTGCAACACGCTTTGTGATTGTACGGACGGTTTGTTCCTGTTCCTGGCCTCCTTCCAGGTACAGTTCGTCATTGCTGCAGTCGACCAAATGGCGCCATAGATAGTCACCTTTTTCACGACTCTCCAGAAACAAGAGCGCTGAGTACATGCGAGGGTTGTCGTTCGTGTTGGAGATCAGTGCAACCAATGCCCGATAAGCGGCACACTGGTACTTGCGGAACAGCTCCACTGCGGAACGATCATTCGAAGGACACGCGACCCGTCGGACGCCATGTGCTCGTTTGCTGAAGTCGGCCACCAAACGTTTTCCTCGCACTGGTGCTTCGCCATCCTTTGCCGGACCAAAAAGCTCTGTAGCTACGGGGCAATGTTCGCCTGCCAGGATATGCTTGGGAAGCAGTGCAGCATAATGCTCCAACAATCGAAAGCCAGCAGCTAAATCGATGAGCGTATGCTCTAATTCCCAACCGGAACGTCCATACATGTCCACCGTGGTAAAGTTGGATATGGAGCGAATGGTGCGTTTGTAAAACTCCACAATCGAATCGTACCGACAGTGCCACAGTGCGGTACACAGATATCGTCGTAGTATCGTTTCGCGAACGGTCGGTGCATAATCATGGTTTGCAAATAAATGCCATATGTCGTGTAACCGCTCACACTGCATCTCGTACGGTTGGTCGGCAAAGTATCGCTCGATGGCTTGGCGAATTTGCGTTTCGGCAATGTGTCCCTCATCGTCTGGAGCCGTGATTTGTATGACCACCTTCAGAAGCAGTGGTGAACGGGAAACGATCATCGCATCAAGCAAACGTTCGAGACAGTTTAGAAATCCAACCCGTTTTGGGCTGTTTGGTGGAAATTCTGTCGAACGAAGCGGAAAGTGTGCTGTCTGCAACTTTTCGAGTGCATTCTCAAAACTGTCCCAGTGTGACTCGGTTTCAGTTGTTCCACCACCCGGTCCGAGTACGGTTGGTAGCAGAACGATAGCTCTCGCTTTCAATTCTATGGACACCTCCGATCGGGCACTTCCGATAAGCTCAATTAACCACTCCTCGTACATTAGTCCCACTTTCTGGCGAATTTCATGCAAGGGGAAAGGACAAATCATCGCCACGTTGGTCATCAATTCTATCATCTGTAGATCAGAGGCTCCGAAAACGTTTGGCTGCAGGCGCGAACTTGCAAAGAGCTGTGACCAACTGTTAAGTATGATCTCTAATAGATTTTCCAACCGATCCTTGTGCGCAGCTTGCTTCCGATAGCTATAGTCCATCAGATCGCACATAATTCGAACTACGTACGGGAAGCTATCCGTATCGAGAGATCGAAGGAGCTGGCGCAAGCTTTCAGAGGGTTTCATCAGAAACAGTTCATACACAGCCGAACCAAAGCAAACGAGAAAGTGTTCCCCGTGGCGTATGTTTGGGTGTAGCATGTCCGTACCCAAGCAGCACGTAATGGTTGCAGACACTACGGCATTCGTATCGCTGTGCTCGATGAACTCGGACATGCTAAAGATAGCCTCTAAAACGATCGTACCGAAGCGGGCTGCAGATGGACTGAGTACCAAACACACACGCTCCTGCCCGATGGCATCGTAACAATCGATCAGTAGTTTACGGGCGGTCTGTTGAATGCGCTCTATGATTGCATTTGTCTCGTGCGCATCCTCGTAGCGCCTTCGCAGATGTTTCGCCATAAACAGCAACCCTTTTGCACACCTTTGATCTGTTACGCGAATTGTTCTTAGGGTTAGAAGCGATTTCATTCGACCTCCAAGATCCTGCATCACCGTGACGAGCTTTTCTAACAGGGCCCGCACAATATGCTGCCCGGTGGGATGCTTGTAACGCTCCATAATACGCAATATTAATGCTTCCAGTTGAACCGAGACGTGCCGATCGTTTTCCAGCTCATGATGCGTCGAAACATTGCAATTTATCCCGAGCTGGTGCGGTTTAAATAGAAGCGCCAGTAGAAAATTGATCGTTGCTTGATCCTGCCACAGTTCCAAGATTTCTGCAGCAATATCTTGCTCCACAGGGCCGGGTGGGTGTGGAAGCAGCAAAACAAACAGATCGACGATTTTCACAACGACGGCCGACTTCAGTGCATCGAACCGAACAATCTTATCCGCGTTCATGCGCTGATCGCTTGTGGTCAAATCAATCTCGCCCGATTGTTGCCTATTGACGCGCGACAGTAGTTCGTGCACCGAAAAATCAACCACAGATCGGAGGAAATATTGTACGGCGGGCAAAATACGACATATCAGCGCTTGTAATAGCTCTGCCGCGACTAGTTTCTCTCTCCGCAACCAACAGTACATGTCGAGCGTTGCAAGAAGATACTCCAGCCAAAGATATATGTTGACTGCGAACGAGTTCGTTTGTTCCTCCGTCAAACTTTTCAGTGTAGGAGCCTGATGGATACCCTGCACAGCATCAGCGTGGAGGCAGATCGAAATGATTTCGTCGGGAGTGAAATGTTTGCCCAGAAAATGTTCTGCGCTCGTTGTTTGAGGCACTACTTTAGCGAGCCGGTCGAACAGCTGCATACATTTACCCCGGTAAAGTCGCTGACGTGCTGCACACTGACGGAACAACCAACACACGAGGTGTTTCATCTCACCTCCACCAATAGCCGGCGGTACAATCTGGTGAACTTTCGGCCGGCAGGATTCATTACGTTCGGAATTGAATAAAGCGTACCGATGCGCAATCAATTTTCCAAGATGATGCAATACGAGCAAAAACTGTTCCGCAATGGCGTCGCTAGCTTGTGGCGTACCGAATCCACACTGCTCCTCCGTCACAATAAGTCCAATCGCGTACGAATGCATGAGCTCAAAACCGTACAGTACGATATGATAATCCTCTTGCAAAAGGATCCAGAACAGATTGTTAAACGCCAGTGCAGAACCATACCGATGCGCAGCATTCGACTCTAATGCGTGCGTGTTAAGCTGATCCAACAGTTTGCCCTTGGTCTTATGGCGATCGATTACCGAGTCCGTGTTTCTACATTGACGGTTGGTCCACTGCAGAAACTCTCGCAAACATCGGATGGAAAGGTCCCGAATGGCGCTGTGCTGTACGTTGAAGGTTGCGGCCATCAGGCAGTCAAGCAGTGTTCGCGTTCCTTGCTGGTTGAGTTTAGATGGCTGCGTTACGAAGTGGATGATTTGAAAAAGTAATGGTTCGAACATCTGACACACCGCCAGATCGGTATCGCAGCTCAGTTGTAGTAGATGTTGGCATATTTGTGTCCTGCAAGTATTGATCAAACAAAATAAAAACAAACTTTTAACATTTGCTTGCTGTAATCGAAAATTTCTTGTTATTTTTTACACAAAAAGCAAGAAAAAAAAACTCCTAAAGAGAATAAAAAATAGTCATAATTCAACCGCAACCAGTATCGCAGTATTCTCACGACGAACGGCATATCAACTAGATACTTATCAAGAAATGATATCTACCTGGCGCTCCATACAAGAGTTCCAGTGAAAGACTAAGACTCTGCATCTTAAGTCATCTAGGTCAGGCATTTGCCAATTCGGGTGTGCTAGGTGTGTGGATATGTACATTTCCTTCCTAGCCGATGTACTCATTATTACGATAGCGTGGGGGGAAGGGGAGGTGGGGGGAGGGTCTGAAAGCAGGTAGGAAAGGAAATCAGTAGGCTGTGGTTGCAGCACATCAATGACTTTAACTTTGACAATTACAGCTACACTTCACAGACACTTACGAGGAAGGTAATAAGAGCATTTCGTATACGCTAAACTATTTTTCCTATCGTTGCTAAGTGTTCCAGTATTTACCACATTTCTTTTTAACAAAAGCACTGGTAAGCGGGACACAACAAGCTGTTCGATATTCTACTTGCTGGCCATTGGGTGGAAGAAGTCAATTTGTTGAGTGTAACTATTGCATTAACGATGTTTCTTGCACAGTCATGAACAAAGTTACCTCGTATCGGCGGTGAGATAATTTCAGATACAGTCATAACAAAATAAATATCCTTCCTTACCGGCACAACAACCTCGAGAGATCTAAGGCCTGCCATTTTTGACTATCTTGGATTTAGTTTACCCGTAACAGGATAATCCGCCCTGCGTATTAAGGATTGGTCCCGATGGGATTTTGACCAGATCCTGCCGTGTGAAAACCGGCGCCGTTACCATATACACCACCGGTAAAAAATATAGAAACATATTTCTATTACATTCAGTAAATAAAATGTTTTTACTATTTGATATATAATAATTGGGAAATAGTCTAGAATACAGACATATTGAAGCACGAAAACTAAAACATTAAAAGGTACATTGATGTTGACGTACAATAAAAAACCACAGTTAGTGATTAATCTCGTCTTAGCAACCCATTAGGCCATTTAAGACGTATTAAATCAATAGTTACATACTAGCTATAGCGTGCGACTCAAATTTAATTCGATCCACTGCCTTCGATGACCATGAAACTGTTCCCGACAATATTTAGTAAACAGGAAATGTTCAACCATTGCTAATTATTATTGCTATGAAACTATTGGGAAAGTGTCTTCACCCGGAAGAATACTGACATCCACACAAAACGTTCATTATCGGCGTGATGTAAAAGTTTCGAATCACGCAACATAACAACGGAAAAAATACAACCAAAATCTAGCTCACACTTCCGGTAGTTGATTAGTTACGAATGTTTCCTAGTGCCCGCTAGTAGCAATGTCGTATTTACTCCATTGGCGACGGTTAGTACCCGTGCTAGTTATAATCTACCGCGCGCAAACAATCGTACTGCAGGATTTTTGGTGTGTGTTGCCATCCCATTATTGGTTGCGGAACGGCGATTTTAATCTTACCGCCAAACTGATTCGCATCGTGGGAGATAATACGGGTCACAATCCGTTTAACATCTTTCCAAACATCACCGAAATGGGACAATGTTTGGAACTGCATCTAGGGTTTCGGCGAAACATCCTCAATATAACAGTTGCCTGTCGTAACGCACACCCAAAGTCGACGACACCCGTTTCCGGTCCGAGTAGGCTCGGCATTATTTCGGCGATGGATCTACGTATCGATGGGAATGGTTACGTATCGCTCTTAAGCTGTTACCAAATCAGTCAAAAGGTAATACAATTTGGAGCACTCATAGCAACAACATCCACGAACGAGGTCGCACGATACCAGGCGGAACTGTACGAATTAAACAAAAGATCACATATATACCAGCACATTTCGTACATGCAGCCGTGTCAATGCGTTTTTCGGAACGAATTTTTGCTCCAAGTGAATGATGGAGCAGATAAAACGGTGGATAGCTTATTTGTACGTAAATTTTGGTTTTTGCTGTTGGGAAGTGTATTGTTAGTAATTGTGCTTGGGATAATAGTGAAGATAGTCAAGTCAAAATAAAAATGTTACGTAAATATTAACTGATATTATGGAATAGTTATATACTTTACCAAGAGAAAGTAACCCTACATGCACTATAATCAATTTCGCACTCACCATAAACTGTCCAGTTGATCCTGATAGTTGATGCCCAACAGATACAGCACGATTGTGTGCAGAAGTTCGCATGCAGCCAACTTTGTCGCACGGTCGCTACACTCAACGGCCAGCTGGCATACGCGACCAATAATTCCGTCCAACTTGATGCACGGGCGCGTTCCATTCGCGCACAGCAACCGCAACTCGAGCGAACGTCCACTGTCTGCATCCCATCGCGTCAGTGAACTCCGGTTCAACGTGTCCCATCCTTGGTCGCTTGCGATGTCTAGCTCATCCACCACCAACCAGCAGCATTCGTTCGGTTGCAGGTCGCCCAAAAAGTTCAGAATACGCATCTGAAACGTAACCAGTTCACTCGAGTCTACCGTTTGTTCGATTCGGTGCTGTTGCTTAATGCGTTCGATCTTTCCAGCAGCAACATTAGCCGTATGGTGACGCTTAAACTTGGCCAAACGCAAACTTTGGGCAGGTGGTTGTGTTGAGTCACGTGTGCGCAGGAATGGTTCCACCATTGGGAGAACTTGTCGGAGCAGTTGCTCCCGCAGTGTCGGCTTCATCGGTGGATAACGAAACCGTACCATACGCCGGAGAGAGTAGAGCGCTACACGAGCAATCGAAAGTAATCCATGGCCGATACGGAAAGCTGTTCGGAACACTTCCACCATAAGCGGTTGCTTTAGGGTTTCATCTTCAACAAAATCAAGCAACAAACGAACCGGTGCATTCAGTACGAACCGGAGACATGCTAGTTGAAGCTCTCCGACTGCGTGCAAAGCTCTCTGTACCGTTTGTTCAAGGTAATACAGCAGCACCAGCTGAATCGAACGAACGTCCGTGTCAACGGGTGTACCTTCCCGCTGATGAAAATACCCCATCGTCTCTGCCGTACCGAGCCCCATTTCGATCAGCTTTACGAATCCACTCACCAGCGGACGTTCTAGCGATGCTTTGACAAATTTTTCGAAGTACGGACGAATCCAATCGGTGAAGAGTTCCCGCACAGCGGTTGGCGTTTGCGAACCATGCAAAACATCCCGATACAGTTCTACGAGGTTGAGAAAGATATGATAATCCTTGGGTTTGATCGGTACGAGATCAATGTTGGGATCGCAGAAAAACAGTTCCCTTTGCTGTCCATCATCTTCCTGGAAGGTCCGTTTGCGGGTAGATAAATCAAGCTTCTCCACTATCACAAACAGCGTATTCATAAAGGCACGGTAGATCGCGCGTATTAGGGACGTATCTTGTGTACCGTGTGCTTTATCCAAAAGCCCCTGCCAAAGGGGAAGATAATTTTTGTACGTCACAAAATCTTGCTTCCAGTCGGTTTTTTGGGCAACAGCATGAGTACCGGTAGCTGGCGTAGGTACGGGCAGCGACGTGGCGAACGGCAATGAGTGCGTACAACTCCAAACAATTCCCTGGAGCAGTATACTGTCGAGTAGATGATCGCGAGTACTTCCACCTAGCTTTCCAATGTTTTGAAGCATGCATACGAGCGATTTTACAATAAGTTCATGATGCACCGTAGAAAGATGATAAAAATCACGAACCAAAGCAACGGTCATCGTTTGTATCGAGATGAGCTGTGTCGCTGTTAGTTGTTTAGCATGGGTAAGAATCTCCGATAGGGACTGAATGAAATCGGGTAAAAATTCAAGCATGTCTCCCACAGCTGAAACCGACCGTTCACATATACCCTCGATCCGCTGTAGTACGATGGTAAGCAACTCGTTTAGTGACACATTCGATCCGACCAACTGCTGGCACGGTCCCGCCATAATACCGAATCCACGAATGGCAATCCGTATCTCGAAGCGATCTGCATCGGGTGAGCTAAGCAACTTCCGATAGTACGCCACATACTGATTCAGGACATCCACCGTCGATGGACATTCACGACCGCTATCGGCCGTCAGTTCGGGCCTGGAAAGTACTCGTGCAATTTCTCCGTGAAAAGCGTACATTGCGCTAATACCAATTTGACTGTCATCCCGGTTCGTCGATTTGATCCATTTACCAGCGATCAGTTTCTGCCAGTGCACGTGATCCAGGTAAAGATGCAGCGTAAATAGCGGTGCATGATTTGCCAATACTAGTAACGCATTGCGGAAAACGTTTCGCTCTGCTCGGTTGTCATCCCAGATCGATAGTTTCTTTATCAATAGGTACAATCTTTGGCGTATCTCCCGATCGCTCTCCGACGGTGCAAAATTGACTAGAAAATAGTCCAATCCTCGAACTGCTCCCGCCAGCGAGACCAGGGAAGGATAATTTTCTTCCAGCAGTTGTTGCTCCGCCGCATTCATAAGTGTATCCCGCACTCTATCCGGTTCGGTCACACTCGCCGGAAAGTGCTTGGCCAACTGGCCCAACAGCTCGTAAAGGTTTTGCTGGAAACGGTTCGGCAACTTTCCTTGTGGGAAAACCAACAGAAGCTCCCAGGGCAGCTGGTCAAGCTTGTCATAGGTTTCGGTTTGCAGACATCCATACGCGATACTGTCCTGCAGCACGAGTGTTGCTAACTCGCGCGACCGAGCCGGTACCGAGGATGATTGTATGTAACGAAGCGCGATCGGCACAATGTTCGTCATCCGTTTGCCAAGCAGCGGTGAATGTTTCTCGATCAATTTACGAAATAATTCAAACGTATCATCAATTGCCTTGGCAAAGAGTTTCGCAGAGGGAAATGATTTTTCCAAAAACGCTATCAATCCGTCCGGTGCAGCAAACACACATTCTATATTAAAGTCTGAAAGTAAATTATGAATAGAAGTAAGGGAGGCCGTTATCTGAGTATTTTTCGTGACTCTTACCTGTTTCCGCAGTGCTTTCATCGACTTTATCAATGATCAGCTGTGTGATACGATGAACTATGCTGCGGGCATGAGGAGTCTGCTGCGTATCGAGGCATTTTTTCAGCTGCCGCAAGCACGTACTTAAATCCGATGCCATTGGTGCTGTAGTCGAAGAGATTATATTAGACCAGTTCAAAGTCCCAATGAAAACAACCACCGGCAACAAGAAAGGTATTAAAGCTTCGTACCGCTGGGAAATATTTCGAATCGAACCACTTTTTTTCAACTGCTTCACATAAACGTGATGGTTCTATGCACAACAAAATGATGCTAGATCTAAGAAAAAACAATGTTATGTACAACAAATGTTCGAAATCCCGGCTCCTGGACTACACGAACCACCACTTTCGTCCACTGAAAGAACACAAACAAATGAAAATTGCGCGCCTCGATCTACCGATTATCTGTCAGCTGTCAGTGCTCACTGTGGTTGGCTCACGCACAAAATCCAGATTTTTGTAAAATGTTTTTAATGTTTAAAATAGAAAATTTTGCACTATCTTAGCAAATGCGTTAATTTGTTTGATGTGTGTGTAGAAAACGTATTATTTTCCTTTAAAATTGTAAACAAAACATTGCACGACTTGTCATCCCACACCGCATCCTCATGACCGATGGACCGACCACCCATCGACCGGCATTAATTGCATACGCGAATATACCTGTGTACGGTGCTGGGAAATTGCTGCATTCAATCGATTTTCTAACGCCACCGTGTTGTTGTTTTCCACCCCCTCCGGCGGTCGGTAGCGGTGACGTCAGCACACACACGCACACCCTACACACCCTTCTTATCCGCGCAAGTCATTTTATGACGTCGGTTATCGCTCGCACTACAAGCTGGGCGGTGCTGCATCATCATCACATCAACCAGTGCTGGTCCGCGACGCGTATCGGTGTAGGCAAACAGTTCGCAAACATCCGGCAATCGGTACTTCCGCAACCGAGCAAAAGCACCAGCGTACCCGTGTGTCCCTTCGGTACGAAGTTTAGCGTGATGGGAAAACCAAAGGTTGTGTTCGTTCTCGGGCCCCCCGGTTCCGGCAAGGGTACGCAGTGCGAAAAGATTGTGAAAGAGTTTGGCTATACGCATCTGTCTGCCGGTGATTTATTGCGCGAGGAACGCAACCGGGAAGGGTCCGAGTATGGGGCACTGATTGAGGACAATATCAAGAATGGTCGGATCGTGCCAGTAGAAATTACCTGCGCCCTGTTGGAAAATGCTATGAACAAAACGATTCAGGTGAGAGTTCTGTATTTTAGCCGACGGGAAACCATCAAAATCATGTTTCGCATTTCCAGTCGTATCCGGATTTGGTATTTTGATAAGAAGAAGTAACGTCCCAACGAATGTGTGTCGAATATTGTTACACAATTAAAATTATCGAATAGCCCTTCCCGACTGCGCCAGTATTGGTGACCAGATTATCGATGGCCTCGGGTCGTAGCGTGTTTTCGCTCTCAAGTTCAACCGTGTCTCCACGGGACGCACTTTTACGCAATCTGCACGATTTTTGCTATTTTTAGACCCCCAAACGCTAATCGGAAGAAGGCTCAGAACGGGCGTCAAGAAAGACGATGATGGGCAGCGGAAAGAGAACCGCCTCTATAATGAGATTGTTGCTGAACGCTTTTTCCTTCTGCTTCACTTCGTATTTCCAACAGGCAACCGGTAACGATCGATTCCTGATCGATGGATTCCCCCGCAACGAGGACAATCTGCAGGGCTGGACGAAAAAGATGGCCGACAAGGTGGAGCAGCAGTTCGTGCTGTTTTTCGAGTGCTCCGAGCAACAGTGCACCGAGCGGTGTCTGAAGCGGGGCGAAAGCAGTGGCCGTTCGGACGATAATGCGGAAAGTTTGAAGAAACGGTTCAACACCTACATCAACGATACGGTAGCAATTATTAAGCACTACGAGGAGTTGCAGTTGGTGAAGAAAATCGATGCCAGCGCCGGCCCGGACGCGGTGTTCGAACACGTGAAAACTATCTTCGGAGAACAGAAGTAAGACCGATGTAAGGAAGAATACCCAACAGCTACTCTGCTGGTAGGAAGTTTGTACACGCTATTTGATAGATGCCCGTTGTTTTTTTGTATATCATTAAGCAAATGTCCTAAACGTCGGACTTCGAAAGGGTAATTGTAAAAGGATGAAAGTTAGGGAAGATGTTAAATGCAACCAATGGGAAATCGTACTGCGCTTTCCAAACGTCCTCTCAGAGCCACCGTGCTACATTCCTTCATATCTTAAAAAAAGAACCCCCCTAACCTTATTCCAGCAAATGAGGCAAATCAGGCGAGCTTATTTGTGGGTTCTTTGAATGGTTCTGGTGAAACACTACCAGCATCCTCTTCTGCGGATTTGGACACGTTTTCCATATCAACATTATCTGACCAACTTGATGTGCGTAGATTGCATCCCATTACCACACTGTACAACCTAATTTCGGCGGACAATTCTACATTAAAGTAAGCAGGCAGGCAAATTAGTAAAGTATTAACTTTCACGCTTAATTAATTCCTGTGTCAAAAGAGCACAGAGTCACCAGGTATGGTGCTAGCAAAACCGGGAGCGAATGTACACGTACATTATGCTCTTTTTAGTTGTTTGCAGAACGTTTTTTTTGTTTTAATATTACTTTTAATACAATAATTGTGTTTTATTAAATGTCTTATGTGGGGTCCATATTCAACTTCACCCTTATGTGTCCAGCTTCTGTGTTCGAATGTGGTCAGCGGGAAACGAATTCAATGGATAATAAATAATAGTAGAAATATACGATGGCATGTTATAAAAAAACAAACTCTCGAATAAATCAAGAATTTTGTGTGTAGATTAGAGTACAATGGATGCGCCTTACTGCTCCGTTGTTGAAGCGCCTTAAGGTCAAGTAAGGCACAGCGTGGTGGTAGTCTACCTGGAAGCTCCAGAAAAACCACATAACTTTGCGCTTTGGATCTGGACATTTAGTGGTAATGGACTCTAGCTAGTTGTGAAAGAACTACTATTCATCAAGGAGCATAAATAACCTTTGCACTATAGGATACAGTGGTGTAATGGTGTACTCGTCAAATAGATCGTCCAAGTAAAGTTGCAGCGATATGTCGTTAAGGTAGACCACGAAGAGTAACCAAAAGCAACGGTTGCTGCTTTAATAATAATACAAATGTTCAACTTTCTTTTACAGTCTTTGCATACAGAATACTACAATATCTAAACCATCGTTCTGGTCCTGTACAATATAACACACGTTTATTTTCTTCCTCTATACATCAACTCCTACTCAACTTCGCTTTCGAATGAATAGATGGCGAAACTGTTGCAGTTTGGCTTCCGTTATAACCACACTCACGAGCATCCGTTCGGCATTTTCCGGATCGGCCGCTGTTTCTGTGACGGCCGCATTCTTGTACAGCCATGCTATTTCCGTGCCACCCATCGGCACCCGTATCACAATCCGCTGACGTCCCGTTACCATGAGAACTCTCCGTTCCACCTCCAACAGCAGCTCGTGTACACCAACCAGTGTCTGGGAGGAAATGAGATGTAATCGATCGTACGTTGGTTGCTTTGCATCATTACATTCGATTGTCAACCCAGCCGGATTCGGCACGAGATCGATTTTGTTGCCTACGTTAATGACACGCTCCGGGCTGAGCGATCGTTCACCGTTGTGCATTAGCCTTGCCAGCGTACGTTCTACGTGGGCTCGTTGCTCTGCACTGTTCTCGTGTGCCATATCCTGCACGTGTACAATCACATCGGCCAACATAGCGTCCTCGAGCGTGGCTACGAAACATTCAATCAGCCCGGTGGGAATGTCCGCCATAAACCCCACCGTATCCATGTACAGCACCTCAAGCTTGCAGGGCAACAGTCCCGCATGGGCCGTCACGTCCAGTGTGGCAAACAGTTGATTACGCGGCTGCAGACTTTGCTCTTCGGTGAGTGCTTTGATCAGTGAGGTTTTGCCGGCATTTGTGTAACCGACCACCGCCACGACGGGAAAGTTTTTCTGCCGTCGACGGTTGCGAAGCAGCTCGCGATGCGAGCGAATCGTGGCAAGTTCGTGGCGAAGCTTCCGTTCACGTAGCTGCAAC
The DNA here is from genome assembly GCF_943734725.1 of Anopheles marshallii. Taxonomy (NCBI): domain Eukaryota; kingdom Metazoa; phylum Arthropoda; class Insecta; order Diptera; family Culicidae; genus Anopheles; species Anopheles marshallii. Next base: position 35,534,476 of record NC_071326.1, on the reverse strand, counting down.
ATTTGACGTTGGGAATCGCTTAAAAAGATCCGACCCGAACCTTTCGGGGATCCGTCCTGATCTTTCACCTGCGACCAGATGTACGGTAGCTCGGCAAGGGCAACCTGCAGCTTCGCTTCCATGCTGACGGCGTGCAGTCGAAGTATCTGTACCACCACCGAGTAGCGATCCATCACCGGGAGACGAAACGTTTGTTCGAGCGTTTGCTTTTGGGAGTAAGTGAGTGTGCCTTTGCTGATAAACACACAGGTGAGTGGTGTACCGGATTCTTGGCGAGTTTGGATAATGTTTTTAAGCTCTTCCAGCTTACCACTACCAAATAGTTGTCTTTTGTCAAGCGTTTCCACCGGTATCTTCAAGCTGAGCTCTATTGCCCATTTGGGCAGTGAGCGCACGAGAGCTTCCGCTTCTTGTAGCAACAGTTCCGGCTTGGTGGGATTCTTCCGTGGTCCCCACTTGATGTACGGTTGTATGATAACTACATGCTGTACGTTGAGAATCTGTTTTGTCACGTGCATTGCACTGGAAGCCACGGAATCGTAATCACGATCATCTATCAACTCGGTTCGATTGTCGCCACCCTGCAACGTTTCATCATCTTCCGAGACGAAATGGTCGTTTTCTGATGCTATTACTTTTTGACGTTGTCCAGCCAACTTTCCGCCTTTGTATTTGCTTGCATCGGTATATTTCTCTCGACGCACATTAAGCCGTTCTAATGGCTGCCATCGTGTGGTAACGACAAGGGTTTTCATTTGGTAAAATTGCACAGCGTTCTTCCCGCACACCTTCCGTATAATGGAACGTACACTTAACCCTAACATTGTAAACTATGGTACGATTAGTGTCTCACCTCTAAATTGTCGTCTCGTTTGATATGGCGCCCGGTTCGAGTGCTTCCTGCAGTACGCTGTACTTTTCTTCTACGGCCATCCACCGTGCCTGACAGGCACGGGTACGGTCCGAGGTCACCTTGTACGCAGCACCGGTTGCGACAAGCGTTGCCACCAGTATGTTGCCTTTCTTCGTGTACGGCAGATAGCGTTGTCCGATCTGCTGCAGAAAGTAGATGCCGGCGAATCCAAGTGAAAACGTCGCCAAACCCGTAAACAACGACCGGCTCATACACTCGATGTACGAATCAAAGCCTGGATGTTTTTCGCGCTGTTGATCCTTCAGCAACCGGATGTCGTTCATTGCGTTCGAGCCGATGCCGGTCACCCGAAACGAGAGAAGAATGTTATTGGCCCACTGCCCAGCAATTGGATCGAGCACGTTATGCAATCTTGGCGATTTTACGGAAGCACACCCGCAGGCAGGAACATTTGGTTTTGGTGTAGCGATGTAAATAAACAAGAAATGTTGTGAAATCAAAATCAACCCGGCATTTTGACAGATGACATAGTAATGACCGTACGGTGTCCAGCGAATGTATCAAGTTTATTTCTGCATGTCCGAAGTCTAATAAAAATGTATTTGGGGAGCCTTTGTAAAGCGATAAAAGCAGTGATTCTTCTTTTTGAATAATGCTCAAAATGTTAATTTCCGGCCGTCGCTTATACTTTTTTCCTGCCGTGTAGCGAATCAGCTGTCAAAACGGGACGAACGAAGCGAACGTCATTCGGGGTCGTCGGGCCTGTTTTCTATCAGCAACAGCATGGAAACGGTAGCAACAATGAGAGCAGATAACGCCAGCTTACGAAAGATTCAATCGAAGCTAGTGCAGTGGGAATTGAAAGAAAATCCACTCGCTCCACTTAGTGCCACGCAATCGGATTTCATCAATCGCCTAACCGACCTGGCCAACGGCAACGTACCGGTGAGTGGCGGAATAATTTGTGCAAGATAATTCACCCTTAAGCAATACATCAATACGTTTAATTGCAGAGTGTCCCGCTAGCAGACGATAGCAAAGATCACGCAACAAACGAAGAGCTACCGGCCTCGCTGGAACAGTTCAAACAATCTGCTTGCGTTATCGATTCCACGCAAAACTTTCTTTCCTGGTACAATTCCATTGATGCCGAAATTCTCGAACACTTCGACGATGTGTACATGGAATACTACGAACAGCTGCGATCGCGCACTAACGAATGCGATCAGATGTTGCAGGAAATCGATGTGTCGCTCGAATCGCTTCGCCAGCTGACGCAGGAGTTTAACTTCGTCTCGGAGAAAACATCTTCGCTGCACCGGGCGAGTGAAAGTTTGCTGCAGGATCAAACGCGGCTGAGTGATACGGGCGATGAGATAAAGAAACGACTGAAGTACTTCACCCAGGCGGAAAGCATATCGCAGCGATTGCACAATCCTACATTTTCCGTGTCGAACGATACATTTGTGGATATACTGAACACGATCGACGATTGCATCGAATATATGCGTGTGAACGTGAGTATATTGGGAGGTTTATTTTTGAATGAGATCCTTTTACCGATTGTAGCTTTATCGTCCCTTTCTGCAGCCATCGTTTAGTGAGGCATCTACGTACGCTGTAAAGTATCGCGCTTGTCTGGCCAAGGCTACTCAGATGATGAAAACGTACGTGTTCGGGATTCTGTCGAATGCCACAGCGCAGGTGCTCGCACCGAAGGGTCCCGGCGTTCCGCGATCGTTAGAAGCACTCGATCAGCCAAAAATTGGCGATCCCACGGCAGATGCAGCGTTTGTTCTGTTCTATGGGAAGTTTCAAGCATCCTCACCGCGCATTAAACGGATCACTGGGTTGATCGAGGATCGTCTCGATCGTAACCCGGACTATGAACAGCTGCTTGGGGAGTTACACCAAAGCTATCTTACCCAGCGAGCGACGGTAATACCAATGTGATATAGACATGCTCAGTGATTAATGTGTGTATTCTTCTCCAATAGATCATGAGATCCGGTGTCGATCAAGCTATAAAGGATCTCGCTAAAAAGCACAAAGGCGATCATTGCGCACTGGTACGCTCTGCTTGTGCCTTTATGGTACACATTTGTCAAGATGAGCACAGGCTGTTTTATCAATTTTTCGCTAAACAAAGTGCCCAGCTTATGTAAGTTTTATGGCTTATGATAAAGGATTTCGTAAATTTTATATGAATCTAACGTTTTCTGTACTTTTGTAGCATTTATATGGAAGGATTGTGCACCATTCTTTATGACACATTACGGCCCTACATTATTCGTATAGATCATCTTGAAACGCTGGCTGAAATATGTAGCATTCTGAAGGTGGAAATGTTGGACGAACACGTGTCCTATAGTCGTAAGTGAATAATCATTCCGCTTACGGGTCCACGGGTGGATCCACGGGTGGATCATTTCCCCTTATTTTAACATTATGCTTTTTTCTTCCTATCTCAGCGGAATCACTTGAAGCTTTCGCAAAGATTGTCTACCAACTGCTGCAAGATGTGCAGGAACGCATTGGTTTCCGGGCACAGAACTACCTTGAGTCGGACATTCGCAACTATCGCCCATCAGCGGGTGATCTTGCCTATCCGGAAAAGTTGGAAATGATGGAAAGCATTGCACTTTCGCTGCAGGAAAACCAACACCTACCTCCCCAGCTAAGGCGAGCCGATTCACGAAGCTCGATTGCATCGGGTATGTCACTCGCGTCGCTTGAAACGACACCACCCACCACGGATCCGGCCCTTAAAGTGAGGTCGGGAAATTCTCCTGCCGACCTGCACGGCATGTGGTACCCAACCGTGCGCCGTACGTTGGTTTGCCTTTCGCGACTCTATCGCTGCATTGACAAAGCCATCTTCCAAAGCCTTTCGCAGCAAGCGTTAGCACACTGCATACACAGTGTTTCGACGGCAGCAGGCCAAATAGCGCAGAACCGTACCACGATCGATGGTGAGCTGTTTGAAATTAAGCATTTGCTTATACTGCGCGAACAAATCGCACCGTTTCGGGTGGATTTTACCGCGAAAGAAACAAGTCTGGACTTTAGCAAGGTACGTACGGCTGCCTACGAATTGTTGCAGAAACGAAAGCAACTGTTTTCACTCGGTTCGAACAATGCGTTGCTTGAGTTTCTGCTGGACGGTACACCGCAGGTTCGAGAGCAACTGCTCGATTCGCGCAAAGATGTGGATCGACAGCTGAAGATGGTATGCGAAACGTTTATAAAGGACGCCACGAAACAACTCGTTGGGCCGGTGCTTACCTTTATTGAAGCGGCACAAAATCATCTCCGCAATCAACCGAGCGGTGGAAAGACGGTGACAGCTGCCGGTTCTGCAGCACCATCTACAGCTGCTACAGGGAGTGGACAAAGCACGGGTATGGCATTACGAATGGCATCGTTCGCTGCGCCGCAACAAATTAGCTCCATCATACAGGAGTGCTTGAGAAATATTAAATCGAAACTGGCTGGTCTGCAACGTTCGATGCAGTTGTATCTCGCCAACAAGGATACGGAATTTATCCTCTTCCGACCCATTCGGGTATGCTTTTTTGGAAACGATTTGCAAACATTGCTCATATACTTTAAACTGTAATTTTATGCATCTCCTTTGCAGAACAATATTATTGGAGCATTCGTAAAACTGGAGCAAATTTTGATGCTAAACGCCTACACGAAGGATGATCTGACGATCGTAAGCTGTCCATCGGCGGAACAAATTTCTGTGCTGCTATCGAGCGTTAACCTTGCCGGTGGATCGTTGGCCGAACAACCGGTAGCTTCCTTTGGTAGTAAAGTACAACCGACGCGAAAGATCAGCACCAGCTCTTCGGTGGGAAGCAATGCGACAGAAACACAACAGACAAAGGCGCCAATCGAAAAGAAGGTTAGCTTCGATAGTGGAGCTAATACGGTGGTCGAAATCGAGCGAGTGGAAGAATCGGAAATAGAAAAGGGGGAGGAAGCTTTAGTGGAAGTACAGGAAGCAGCAACTAATCAATCAGAACCAACCTTAGCGCCAGAATGATTAAAAAAGGTCGATGATAAGCAAAATGCTTGATTCCAAAAGTGAATGTCAACTGTTTTATTGATAGTTTTAAACAATTGAACTTGTTCAAATTCAACATTGCGTTTTTTTATAAAGTTAATAAAAGTATTATCGTAATTGTTAATTAACCATACAATAGGTAGCATGGCGTTTCAATTGCAATATTTGTTTAATCCTTTTTTCAGCAAAGAAATGTTTGCAACGAACAAATATTTCATGGTTATGACACCGACCACCAGAGGGCAATAGTTTTCTAATATCCTTCAAAACCAGAACTGAACCAGGCAATTGGGACAACATCCATTAAATTACTGCCAAGAGTTAGGAAGACTTTAGCTTCATTCAACAAAACTGCGTAATGATTTCAACAAATCATTAGAAAAAATGAAGTAATTCCAATAATTTAGCAATAGTTCTACTTACATCGCAACTCAAGGGTTAACGTTTTGATTGAATTCAACGTTTTCACATCTATTTTTAATTGATAAAAAATCTCAAAGACTTTCAAAAAAAGAGAGCATGCAGATTAACAAACTTTCAGCACCGTTCGAAATGGAATCCAGAAATGTTTAAAATAAAACACAAAGTTCGGCAGCTCTGAGAACTGTCATTAGGATTTGTAGCGTCCATGTCCAAACGAATAGCCCATTGTGCAGAATAGGCAAAGATTTTGTCATCCGAACAAACCCGATGTTCCGTGCCGTTCGAACGTTCGGCCCGAACGTAGGATCACGGATAAACGAACGCAAGCTGTATTTTGTGTAAACTTTCCGAGACGTCGGACGCATTGTGTGTTCGCTCGCGCTGTGTTGAAGATTTTTCCTGCGTAACATTTTCCGCCGCTTGATGCGCGCAGGGAAAAAGAGGCACCAGAACGCCGTGTAATAGAAAAATAAGCGTAGCAAAAAAAAACAACAACCAATCAAGGTGAAAATGGTATGCGCGATTTGTTCGTTCGTCGTGTGTGCGTCTGTACGTCGCGATTCGAATACAAGTGCTTTGCCACCGAGGTTTTGATTGGCGTCTCGCGGCGTCTGAGCTGAGAATCGTACGCGTGTGTTTCCGTGTGTGTGTGTGTGTGTATTGAATGCGAGTGCGTGAATGATCCTGAATCTGCCGTGCACAAGCAATGGCGTTCGATGGGTGCGTTCTCGGAACTAGCAGCATCGGGTGCGAATGAATAGAGGAAAAAGAGTATAAAAATAACAAAACATAGCAGTCGATTTGCGGTGATTTCGTGGGTAGGTGCATCACATACAAGCGCTCCGGCTATTCCTTTCCACCTTGCTGATCTTACTTCCTTTGTTCGGGGTTTGGTGGAAGCTGTCAATTGCATGGCCAGGGCATCGTTTGTCGGCTTCAAAATTGCGCTTGCTCAGGTTGCTGAAGCAAGGCACAGAGACAGAGGGTGGTAAATCGGGAGGAATAAATGCGGACTGCTGGCCCACAAGTACACAGTAATTAATATTCGTCTGAAGGACACTCTTCTTGCTGCCACACACACACACCACCACCACCTACTCCTGCGGAATATGGATGTCGATGGGGTGTTCATCTTCCCGGTGTACCACTGAAGCGAGATTGTTGTACAATCTCATCGAAATCAATCTCATCATCTCGTCGGGATCTGTCACTTCCCATTTTCTCACTTCATTCCCACACTTGACGCTTTAATTATGTGTATTGACACTGAAAAGAAGAAACACGAACAAGGAAGAAGGATATGCAGTTGTTCCTCCTCGGTCAAGAGTGCCAGTTCGAGGTGTGTGTACCAGCAGCATGTGAATAACGATTGCACCGAGTCTCAATGATAATTAGCAGTGATTTATTACCCGGGATTACCTGGGGAAAGGATTGAAATTAGCCGAATTCTTAGAATGTTCTGCTTATTGTATGTTACGGAACAAAATCCTACCGCATGTTACCAATGGTTCTGCTGCGTGCAGTCCGATGCAGTGTTGCAGCTTCCATTTCAATAGGATTCAATAACTGCACACGCACGCAATGCAACCGGGTACGAATTCTTCGAAGTTGAGAATATTTCGGTGAGAAAAGATTGTAAAGAGTTTGCTGTGTGGCAACGTTCGACAAGAGATGATTGATTCTTGTCTTGTTCAAGACATCTTCTTCACTGTACAAACATCTCTTCCTTATATTTCGCCTCAATTAGCAATACGGCATGGCCGTTGTTATTGAATAAAAAAAGTCTCAATTATCGGCAATATCATCTTGAGATTGGTTCAGACAACAAAGCGCTTTACTCGTTTTCACCGTTTTGCGAAAGGTTGCCATGGCAATTGCCGTGGTCTAGGTTTTGACGAATTATTGAATGGTGTTCATTTCGCAATGTTTGTTTGCTTTTCGCTATCAAAACTATACTTTTCTGCTGTTTTATTTAATTATTTCCATTTTTCCTTTATTTCCAGAAATACAGTGCGATAGTTTTATCACGACCACATCGATGCAGTGAGCAAAGTGTAGAAAGGAAAACATCTCACTAGCGGTGCGTGCAAACCCGGCGAGCAATAAAAAGAGAAGCAAAATAAAGTGCAAAAAATATTCTTTCCCAGAAAATGTGAATGAAAAGGTGCTCTCACTGTGCATATATGTTAGGCCGGCATATGCATCCATAAGATTGAGCATACTGCGTAGATCGTGCAAAAAAAAAGAAGAAAAACGGGGAAGTGAGCAGTGAGAATATTTTCCCCGGCACAGTGAAATTGCATTGCAGTGAGCACACGATCACACGATCTCGCATTGAGAGCGTGAGCAAAGGAGAGCGAGTGCAGGAGCGTCAGGTGAAATTGCCCCACAAGTTAGTGCCGGAATGAAGTGCATTGCGTCTGAAGTGCATTCTCAATAAGCGTGTTCTGTGTGTCTGTGTATGTGTTTGTGTATGTTACGCCCTCGCGACTCTTTTCGAGCTCTGCGGGTCCATCATTAGTGAGTGCATTTGGCTCATTCATTGATTAGCATCGTCTGGTGATTATTGTGTGCTAGGGAAAGAGAAAAGAAACCACAGAAGCCTTGTGATTGTTGTGGCGACCTGTACGTGTGCATCGATACATTCCACCGACCGAAACGACAAACGATTCATTACAGACGGCGCGCCATTCGAAACAAACGCAAAACATAAACAGGACGAACCTTTGGCAGCTTATGATAATGAGCAACGATGGATTTTACCCTTAACGGCACAGGTATGTGGTGATGTAATGTTTTTTTTTTCTTAAATGAATTTTTAAGTATTTGCCATTCACACACTGATGGTTATCATAGGTCGTAAAGACTCGTTCGCTGGTAAATGATCGGAATTGAATTGAGCTCATTTCGAATATCTTACAAATGTTCACTGCATTATTGAGCAAAACTTATTGTGTTTCCATTGATGATTGATATAATGAACTTTAAATAGAATATTCACACAACAATAATACTATAACTTGTTTTTTTTTAAACCAAACTGTAAGGAACATTCTTTTTGAGGTTATGATGAAGGTATCTTAAGTAAAGTCAATAGGACTTTCAGTTTTGTCGGTAAAATTAAAAGGGTTTACTTAAGTTTACTATTAAGGCTTTATAAAATCGCCCCACAAATGCAATATTTCTATTAATTTCTAGAATACTAAAAGAACGAAGTAAAAGTTTCATTACCCAAAAGTCCAAGTATCTCCTAGCAACGCCACACATGTAAAGGTTTAAGAGCATATATAGCACAATGTGTAATGTGTGAATTTTCTTGTAGAACAAGTTTGCCGGACGCGGAGGTTGTTTTACAAATATTCTACGAACAAAAATATCAAATGTTATTCCCGGCCCTCAATTGTTCCCTTCTGTTACCCAAATATGTGGAATGTTTAGATTAGGTCGTTGCCTCTCTTTGCATTACAAAGTTGCAATATCATGCATGATTATCTGAAGTTATGAGTTATTTGCTGAATTCCTGATGCTGATTTATTGCTGATTGATTGTGTGTTGAATTTTCAAAATATTCTTGAGCCACAATCTAATGAGCTCTCCATTATTGAATATTTTCAATGTGATTTGGATTTTATCACTCGACAGATATCAATTAACAAAAAAGTAGAGTAATTCAATTGTACTTCAGTTAAAGAAGGTAGTTTGATTAATATTTTGCTGATCAACCTTTCATTTAGTGCTGTGCTAAGTTGACCTTTTGAGAAGTGTAAGTCATATGAATCTTAAGTGAAGAGTCATGCAAATCATAAGTCGACACTAAAAGACTTATGAATCTCCTCTCTCTATCCCTCTCTCTCTCTCTTTATCTGTAAAGATGAACTTGGAGATTCATATGGAATGCTTTCTGAATTCTAAGTATTTAGCTAACCTTCAATTCCAAAGACCGGTTGAAGGAAACTATTCTTGCTTACAATTTGTAGACATTGCCAAAACCAGTCCATTTTTGTTGCAAACTGTATCTAGGGTTAGCTGTAATATGTCCAAAGATCCAGAGTGATTCATGTTGTTAAAATATTCATTCCGCATCAAGGTTCTTAATCAGAATACATTCGTTCATTCGCAGGTTGTTACTTGATAAACGCTTGACGTTTAATCAAATTTTGTGCAAATTTGTGAGTGTTTTTTTTTAAAGCATACTAATTGCAATACTTCCGTATGAAATTAAATCCTCCACCCAAAAAAAAAAAAACAACAGCAATGACAAACATCCCTACGCTGCCAAAAAAGAGTTTGACCGCCCCGTCTCGGTCGCGCGGAAGAATGTATTTGCTAATTTAATTGGTACAAAAGCTTGGCCATCCGCTTCGGGAGGCAGAACCCGCCGGTGTGTAATGAGTCATCTGCTCGGGGGGCCGTAAAATGAAAATGCGAGCGCACTTTACCTCACCAGAAGCTCGCCGATTATCTCCTTCATTAAGCTTCCTCAGTTTACCTTTTTCCCCATTCCCATACGCCGGTTGTTTTGCCGATCCCTTTCGCCGGGCATGCAATTTCGCCTCCTCCCCTCCCCCCCAAAAACCCACTTGATATTCTGCACGTCCAAATGCGTCAAGCGGTGGAACAACAAAAAAAAAGCCTTCGATTCGGCTCTCGTCCGTTCTTACCTTCGCCAGCGCAGCATTCGTTCTAGCGTTTGACGTGCCAACCCCGGGGCCGCTCCGTGTTCGTCCGCATAGTTGTGTTCTGTCGGTGCCGCCCGGAGTAACCGGCAAACACCCGGTCCCGTGACGCTGCGAACAATGGCGAACGATGACGGTGAGCGTTCGAGAATTGAGACCGACTGTGGGGACGCCTTTGGGGCGCACCAAACAAACCGGACCGAAACACCTTCGAAACATGCGTTTCTCCCCCCCCCCCCCCCCCCCCCCCCCCCCCTTCCCTTTTATTGCACCGTTCCGTTTGTATCCACGGCGGTAGAGTTGCCCGTGCTGACACGCTCTCTCACTCTCTCACTGGACGCGCTTCCTCTTGCGTTGCGTATCTGGAATGTTGGAGCCCCGGAGGGCCGCGATTATTGAGCGCTTACAACAAATCTTGCTCATTTAAGCTGTTAATTTTAATTTTCCCTACACACCATTGCTGCTTCTTTCTGCTTCTTCGTTGACTGGGGTTGTCCGTGATGCTTTTACTCCGGGTTCTTCGATTCGTCACCCTCGCTAGCGCAAGCGTTCTCCTTCACGAGCTGTTGTTCCCACTGCATTCGGTTGTTTATCAACCGCTGGTTCGCTCTACCTTTTCGTTTGAGTGTATTGGTCTGCATTGGACAGTGCTCACGTTCATCTCTCGCTTTGCGTTTCGATGAAGGTAGATGCCATCAGTTCGATCAGTTTGGTCAATTGCATTGAATGAATAAACTTTATTCGAATAGTCCTCAAAACTTTCTGCTAGAAGTTAATTAACGAACTTTCATAAACAACCTGTCAGGCCACTCGTATCGATGTGAATAACATCTTAATTTATGTGAATCACGTATTTCGCAATATTCTTTTTCTTTCCCAAATCAGTTTGATTGTGTGTTTTCCTCCGTTTTTTTTTTTCGCTTTTTGCTCACTTTTTTTTGTTGGTCTAAACATTATTGTCAAATCATCGATTTACGTAAGAATTGTCCTACTTGTTGTGTTATCTATTTTTTGCACCATCGCTTGTTTTACACCAGTCATCTCATCAATCGTTTTGCAACGATCGGTTCTGGAAAAGCAACAACAAAACAAAATCTTATTACTTTACTGCAGAATCGATCACTGCGTCACTTGGTGTTTTTTTTTCTTCTTCTCTCTTCTCCTTCTGTCCCAACCCCAATGTACCACCGTGCCCAGACAACAACGGCTAACGGAGCCCATTGCTCTGTTCAATTTCTTTTTATTTCTGTTCGATCTCGCCACTTCTCTGCATTTCGCGTTCTCGCTTCGTTCGCTCGCGCGAGCTGTGATCTTCGTCCACATCGCTTCATCATTTCCATCATAAATTGGTTGAAGATTTTCCCCTCCCTTTTCCACCCCGTTTTTGGGGGCCCCTTTCCATTGCCATCCCCCTCGGCCGGGACCTTTTACTCTCTGTGCTGCTGATCAAAAGCTGCTGCTGCTCCGGCTTTGCCCAAAAATGGTGGGCCAGTGTACCAGGGTGGGTATGGAGGGTCGGAAACGACGGGATCGTTTTTTAGCGTTTATGATGGCGATGGATTCATTTTCTATCCGGCTCACTCACGGGCTGCTCGTGCCTTTTTATAACCGGGCCCGGTGTGCTTATGGTACGCGATGGCGGAAGAAAGTCCAACCGGATCGGATCGGGTAGACTATCGGGGGGGTATGTGTGTGCGGTAGGGCAGCGGTGCATGTTGGGAATGAGTTATTTTCCTCCCTATTCTTATGGTAAACTTCTTCCCACTGTTACCCCGCTTCAAACCGTTTTATCCCTTTTATTTTTTGCCTTTCTGCTGAAAAACCTTCCCGGCCAAATGATTGCCCTTCAATTTTTCACCTGACCGATGCGCGCGAAGCAACGTGCGGTGGCCAAAATTTGGGTCATCGGGCGCGCAACACACTAATCCTCATCATCAGCGCCTCATCGTTTTGAGTCGAAGCTGTGACGAATGGTGCCCCGAAACGCCAAAAAGGGAGCGCAGGATGATTAGCCGCCGCGCAAGTGGAAGAAAAAGCACACACACACACAGAGGAAAGAAACACATCCAACGGGCGGTTTAATCTTCCCCGGCTGCCCGGTACTTTCTCGGCTTTCCTGCGCTTCATTACTTGTGGTTTTTCTCGGTGCTTTGTGCCCTTCCCAATTCCAATCATCTCTATTGCGGGCAACATTTTTTTAATGGTTGGACGTTCGTTGCTGTTGTTGTTGTTTTAAATACGATCTTCATACTTCTCGCTCGGGAATTCCTTTTTCTCAGCAGAAGAAATGTTAGAATTTTCCACCCGCCCTTCCCTACTTCATGCAGTTTTTGGTGAGCCCCTGTACTCTCGCTACCCATGGTCCAATGTGTTTTTCTATTTATTTTGGCACAACACCATCCCGTTGCCCTCCTCCCCATGCCCCCCTTCCTTTGTGTGGGGTGGAAAGCTGGGTGGAAATTAGTTTCCGATTAGTGTGGTCTCTTCCTTCCCCCAGGCCCCCAGTCTGCTGGCCACCACAATCAACCGCTCGTTTCCCGCGTACGTTTGCGGGGTGCTTGATGAACGAATGATGATGGTAGTTAGTGATTGCCCGGGACACCCTGATGCAGGTTGGCTTGTTTTGTTCGGCTGTATATGGGCTAAAATGGGTGGAATTCGGTGGTCCAATTTGTTTTTTCCTTGTTGGCCGGACTGGAACGATCAAACGGTGGTACGTTGGCTGCATTGGGAGGATTTTCAATAACGGGTGAGATCTACTTTGGTTGTTCTGTAAAATGGATCGTTTTTTTTGTTGACGTACGTCATGGAATGGATTTCTTGTTGAACTTAGGCTATGATGTGTAAATAAAATATTTTATTGTAAAATAATCAGCGATTGGAATGGTATGTACAATAGGCCCGTTTTTTTAAAACTTCACAAGTAGAATTTATTTAGAATTTTTATATGGTCCACAAATTCCAGAGGGTCTGACAAAATCATAAAAAACCACACAAAAAAAACGAACCTTTGCTTTTGAAGTGCAAGTGGAAAACTCGTCGATTTTTAACATAAACCAAACATTTAAAAATGTTATGAAAGAACGAATATAAAATTCCTATACAGATACAGTATAAGAAATCAATGTTTGATTTTAACAGTTCTGCAAATATAAGTTTTGGCTAGAAAACACAATAATAACTTAATTTTAGGACTCAATGTTATCACTGTCACTGGATTGCCAGTGTAGCGAGGCACACAACCCGGACTTCCAAGCGTTGTCCAAAAATAACTTCATTACCAGTCCAGTACATTGAATTTGGCATTTTTATCGGATAATTATAAGGGTTGGATCGTCGATCAAAGATCGTAGATGTTCACCCTCAACACCTCAACAGACGTGTCAACGATATCACTCTGCATCATCTTTGAGGTTTTATCAAGTCTCCTCTGTTCAAGTGGATGGCCTCAAAAGACTTTGTGAGTTTGATCGTCCGGTGTCATTCTAATGACATGACCAGTCTACCTTAGCCTGAAGAAACTATTTCGTTGCACAGTACTGAGCTCGTCGAACTCGTAGGTGAACTAATCACTGTAGCAAATTCTCTAATGTTTTAATGTACAGAGACCAAAAAATTATGCTGAGCATTAATAATTATGTTGGAACGCGAATAACAAATATCCGTCAGTAAGATGATCTCTTGATCATAGGCCTTAGAGGCTTATGTGAGTGTTTATGGTACTTTCATTCCAGTAGCATTTGGATGAAATATATGACTATATTTCAACAACGATGTATTTTCTAATCTAAATAACAACGGCTATAAATTTTCTTTGCCCGTGCATTACATAAACAATCGATGGAAAATTCCAACACTCAATATTCTTGGAAAAATGATAATCCTTCAGCAAATCCAACAGCAAAACAATGGAGGAAAGGCTGTTTCGTTTATGTGTGTCTTAGTTCTCCCTGGTTAGCCTCAATGCCAACGGTGAAGGTCGTGTTGACGTTTCATTTCTTTCCTACAAAACAATTTTAAGCGGCCCGCTAGGAACAAACATCCGCAGCCGATACCGATCGCAACTGGCGCACATACCGATGGTTGGGGGCTTTTCCTTTTGCGTTTTCCAACACCCCCGTGTCCGTGGCTGATGGTTGTGTGGCGTGGCAATAACAACAGTGCTGGCTGCTGCCGGGAACGTAAACCACCCGATTTTTTTTTCCTCGGGGTGAATGTGCCCGATTTGTCTCTTTTACCCATTTCTTGCTGGTTTGGCAGTTCGCGGCAGGTTTTTGTTGTTTTATTTACGTTTTCCGCGCTGCTTTTAAACTAATCAGAAGGTTCCCAACCAGGCCACGGGTTTCGCGTATATTGCCGTGGACAGATCTGTCTTTCCATCCAGTTGGGCTCGAATGCTGGAACACACCTAACTGGCGTTTGTACACACGTAAGCGTACCGTTGCGTGTATTCGTGTTTTTTTGTTGCTGTGTATTTGTTTATCTTTGCCAAGGAAATTTATCTTTTATCCATCGAACGCACAGTGCCAACCGTTTCCATGGTTGAATCTGGAAAAAGGTGGATGAAAGGGTTTTTTTTTTGGTTGGGTGGGTCTGTGTTTGCTCTCCTACTCGCCTGTACGTGGTAAAAAATAAGAATCCACACCAAAATTGAAAAATACATCGTGCATTACGCCCACGTCGCTCTGCGGATGGGTTTGGCGAGCAAAATGGACAATTTCGCTCAACAGATAACTGCTTCCCGAGCAACGCATCGCAAAAAAAAAATCGGACATCCTTTTTTATGTTGACCGAATGTGCGAAAGATTCGTACTAAACATTCTAACCGCAGTAAACAAAACGCACGCGTGGACGACGGTATTTACTGAAATTCCAATTTCGGGTAGAACGCGCGATGCTGCGCGCTAATTCTTTGCAACTGGGAAAGTACTTCCGCCCGGTTACGGTTACGGCTGCTGAGAGTTCGTTTTGGTTTTCCTCATTGTTTTGCTGCTGACAACGTCCATGTAGTATTGCCCCAGATTTTTGATTCCAGCCATCGAGTCAATGCTGCAAGGCACAAAAATTTGGGGTAAAAATGAAATAAACCCAACGGATGTCCGGAAGCCTCACACACAGACACACACAAATCTGCCAATCCAACGCGTCCAATAAACGGTTGTGTTTTTGTTTTGTTTTTACCAGCGCTATTCATTCTTGTTTTGGAGCATTTTCTATTTAATACTTGTTTTTATTTTATTTCGCTAAGCCTTTCATTTTGGCTACGGACGTGCCATTGGGTCCACAAGTAAGTTTCGGATGTTTTACAAAATTTTGACGCTACAGGAATGTCCTAACCTACTTCTCCTTTTTTTTATTTGAAGCTTCCGCGCCAAGTCTAAGCTCGTTGCGATGTGCCTAGACAGGAGCATTTACCGTCTGACTTGGCGAGAATAGATTAACAAGGCTAGACGAGCGATCTTGAGTTTGAAAATCGTTTACTGTTGATTTACCCTAACTTATATACAAATTATCTGCTAACCAATTGTAGTTAGCAATTTAATTTCAACAATGTCCGCTCTTTTTGTCGGACCGTCACCGTCAGCGTAATGACCTAGAATGTGCGATAACATGTAGTTGTTGGGGATAATTTTTTTCGGGAATAGTAGATGGGAATGTATTCAGTCTCGTTCATCTTATAGTCCTGATTTGGCACCATTAAAATACCTTTTGCTTCGCTCGATGTAGGAAACTCTTACCGGAGTACGATTCTTTTCGGTAGAGGAAATCACAAATTGGCTCGATTCATTCGTACGTTTGCTAGAAAGTTGGTGAAAAGTTTTAGTTTCTGATGGACAATTCTTTCAATAAAAGTTTAATAACTATATTCCACTATAAAGAGTCATATTTTAGGAAAGAAATCTCCGGGAAACTTTTTTGTACATCCAATAGCTTTCTTTTTTCTTCTTCCGTACTGTCGCGTTTGCTTTGATGCCGCTTGACTTATTTATGTTTTATTTGTTTATATGTCTTGCCTGCTCTTTCACCGACTCACCGCATCACTTCTCGCCATGCTGAGGAAGCTGAGATTTGTGTGGTGATGTGCGGTTTTAAATTTTCCCTTCCGTTTCCGAGACCGGCTCCACCTTCCGACCTGCTGGAGCAGCAGCAGCTTCCTATTATATACTCCGCACGCCTTCACCCGTTTGGCGCTTTCCCGGACCATATGCTTTCCGGCGCATCAACCGCGCCTGATCGGTACCGGCTTTTCTTCTCTTTCCGTCCATTATTTAATTTGACTTGCGGTGGCATGTCGCTCATGGGAATTTATCAAATTAAATTTTGATCATCGCTTTCCGCCTGCCGGGACGGGAACTGTTTGTGTGTGTGTTTTTCTTTTCCTTCCGCTTCTCAGCCACCACTTCGATGATCGTGTTGAATGCGCAGCGATCAAGTGCACAATCACAGGTTACGGTAGTGTTGGGTTAAGCTTTTTTGTTACCATCTTTCTCACAGCCAATTTTCTGGAATGTAATTTTTTTCTATTTCATTTTCTTTTTTTTGTTGTGGTTTTTGGCGCCACCACCCAACAGTTTTTGGTGGTGTGGAATATACGAGTTGAAGTGGTTTCGATTGGTGTGAAATTTTTATCTCTTCCCATTTATTTGTGTGTTGAACCATAGAGAGGAAACGTTTAAGTTGTTTGGCCAAAGCAATTGAAGTGCGCACAGTTCTTGCACAGCTGCTCTCAGATCGTATCCTACGAGAGTTATGTACCTTTTTCGTGTAGGGGGGGGGGGGGGGGGGGGGGGGGTTGAGATACGGACTTATGGAGAGAAAAATCGAATTTTCTCTACCCCGCCCGATTTTTCTCCGGGACCAGAAATGTAAACAATCTTCCCAGCAACCAAAAAGGCCGTATGCTTTTGGGTGTTACGCTTGAATGTAGCTGCTGCTCCTAATGCTTCCCCCGTTCGCCTGACGAGGGCCTTTACTTTGTGTGTGTGTTGTGCTTTAATTAAACAACCTTCAACACGGCATCGGGCGACTGTGTCCGTACCGTCGTCCTGTGGCACCGTTAGCTGCAGCAAGAAACTAGCAACTCGTCTAATGAGGTAAGAATTTTCGGTTCCATTCGCATACGGCAACAGACCGAGCACAGCAGCTGATGAGCCACCCACGCGGAACGGGGCGGGTCGGATTGGGCCCGGTGGAAATGGGGTGTAATCAACTAAACAAGTTGAAATTAATTAAAGCATGGTAATAATTATTAAATAAAAAGTAACCCCGAAATGGAACCGAGCGGGAATGAGAGCCAAACACGGGCCAATAAAATGCTAATCGCAAATGAAGCTGAAACATTTTCCGTACAGTTTGTGTTTGGCTGTTCTTGCATGATGCTAAAAATCATTTAATTATTACGATAAAATTATGTACCGCGTCAGTGGGCGGAATGCACAACCAGTATTGAAATAAATACATTAAAGGTAAATTGCAGCACCAAACTGAAAGCATCAAGAGCATATAAACGATAAGTAAAGAAAAGAAAAACCTAACTCGAAACGGTAAAAGATAAAATTACCACCATAATTGCTTCGTCTTCGGAATAGTTTTGTTCGATAAAACCACATTCCAAAATGTGGTTACCGCCCAAACGGGACGTATCCTTTCAGGCTACAAAAACGGATTCTTACGTTCCGGCGTACCATCCTTCCCCACACCCGGACCGGAAACAGGCCAACCACGCCAACATCTGGTTAATGGTTGCTTTTTATTGCATTCCTCCACGCGTTGACGCTAAACAGCCCAACGTTTTTCCCAGCACGCTCTGCCTGCGGAACTAAAGCCCCCCTGCCAAACATATGAAATAACATCCAGCCAGCATTCCCATCTTCTTCACGCCCCCACCCACTCCCAAACACAGGGGCTCCCCACATTCGCTTTCACCTATGAATTGGTTCTGGTGTATGCTGCACACTACCTTACCCTACCGTGCCAAGGGTTCTAGCTGTGCCTTAGTCGAAATTAAAGGTTCGCTCTTTTTTTTTGTTGTTTGGTTGTTGTTGGTGTGGCCAAGAAAATAATTTTACGATCCTCGCACGCCGACGGCCCCAACAAATGTTGTCAACCCCCGCACGTAACGTAACACACGAACTGTGTTGGGCCCACGTTGGAATAAAGATCGCTGTGGAGATGGGGTGTCGAATTATGTGTCTTTTTTTTTTTGGTTACTACTTCGCTACTTCTTTGCGGAGAGATGGTTGGAGTTTCGAGTGCGTTTGCGTGTATTTGTCGAAATATTGCTGTAAAACCGCAAACTCCATATTCTCCAAACCTGTGTTGATTTGCTAATGATACGTTCGTTGATCGCACTCCATGAGGGGGAGCGTTCAACGCGGGCCGGGCGAGGTTATGCAGCCAGGGCAACGAGCTATTCCTGGTGCTGGCTGCAGCAGTTCGACAGAACGGTCGGGCAGAAACAAAAACAAAAAAAGAAACCGAATCTCTAATGGTCTGGTACAGGTGACTTTTGGTGAACCGATAATTCCCGTGGTGTGGCATTACATTTTGCAGCGAGAGTTTCGAGAGTGCTTTGATCTGCAGCTGCTTCTGTCGGTAAACGTACATTAAAGCGAATCGGCAGAAAAATCCGTTTGGTTTGTGAAACGTGGAAAATATGGCACCATGTAAAATATTGCCTAACCGAAGTCAAATAACTGCACGAACTGAATCGCTGATAGCAATAAAATATTTATGGATAATTTGTCATTTTCAATATTGCTGTATCGTTTGGATGTAAGTGGATCTCTCCTTTATATTGATATACATATTGCCATTTTATTAGGAAAATCAATTATCAGTTCGATTTACTTACTATCTCTCGATATGCTTCAAGTTTTAAAGTCGTATAAACCAAAATACCCAAACAACTGAATAGATTTATAAATATGTAATTATCTCTGTCGAGTTTTTAAGGTTATGATGGTTTAAGCCTTTTTTCTACATATTTTGACATCAGAATGCATCTTTTATTTTTATAAAACTAACTGAGACTAGCTCCCGATTGGAAAATAGATGATTTTCGACTCAAAATAAGCAGACAAATTTGCTCGACAAACATCAAAACAAATGTTCTAATTACAGTCCCATATGCCAGTAGTGTTGTCAAATTTTCGATTACTTATATTGAATTTTGAATTAGAATTGTTTTACTCAAGAAATTATGTTAATAAATTATGTATGTAGTATTGCGTTTTTACTTAGTAAAAATTTTTAGTATTAGTATTGTGTTTTTCAAGAAATTGTTTAAATTCGATAATGTGTAAATTAATTAAATATATTAGAATTTTATTCAAGAAATTGTTTTGGTGAGGTTTGCATATCAGGAGACACAAAGAAGTCCTTCAGGAGGATATATTATTCAGGGTTTGAAATCTTCTCGATTGTTTGTCATGTTTTGTACCATTTTTTTATCTTACCTACACGAGATATTCCTTTATTTTAGGGTAATTTCAAGATCTGGTTCAGATGCTGATTGTATATGACTGTTATATTACGTGCACTACTTCATATCAGACATCGTCCTCTTCTATATGACACCGGAACCGGTCGTGTCTTGTGAAGTCACTGTGCTTTTTCCAACCGGAATCGGAATGAACCGGATCTTACCCAACCGAAAGTATAGCATAATGGGAATACATCATGGATGTACCACTTTATGCAAATATAGTAGCGCAAGGTTATTTAATTATCAAATAAAAAAAGCACCAAATAAAAGCATGGAATCAAATAGAACTCATTCTTTGCCATAATAATTATTGCCCTACTCTGCAACTTTTGTTGCGATCGGTTGTCATTTCATTTCGATCACCGTCAGCGTGGTGCCGTTTTCCATTCCGCCGTACACGGGATTTTGTCAAACGGTGAAATAACATAAATAGCTGCTAGATGGTAGTTTTCCCATTGATTGCTTTCAGCTGTTACGCCAATGCCCGGGTGTGAGGGTGTTTGGCGAACGATTATTTTTTGTCACCAACAGAAAAACACATTCCTTTCGAATGTAGGGCAACAGTGCCGGCACGGGTCGGGGGGTGAAACCGTGGAATGCCTTGTTTTCCTCGGTAGCGTTCACTTTTTCTCCACGCTTTGTTCGGGCGGGGAAGTCTCTACCTACATGGCTTCATGGTCCCTGCCTGCCCGCCGCACAAACCTCCCATCGGCATCAATGCTGCTTACCATACATTGTGTATATGTGCTTTTAATTTGCGGGAAACACTTTTCCAGCACCCAGCAGCAATGAGCGCGGTTTTTGTGTTGCCGCAGATTTCGGAATGAGTCAGTTTGTGTGGCAGTTGCTGGGATTAGTGTGTTTTTGCCGGAATGGGGGAGTTGATTGCTGTGTGGTGCGGTGCGGTGCGAATGAAGATATTAACATTTGCTAACCTTCGGTCGATTTGATCGCCATCAGCTCGGAATGGAATGTTTCTTTCACTTGGTGCTCGCAACGGCACGGTGACGACCGAAGGCGCCCAATATTCTTCTGTTTCCTTTCGGGACACCGTTGTAGAGCTTGGGCTCGGACAAGGCGCCGAAGGACTTGGCATGAATTAATTGCTGCTCACGGGTACACTGTAACGGCCGCGGTGGAAACTGGCCAATCCCATAAGGTTCTCCGGTGCGGATTGCGCTGTGCTGTGCCCTACTCGGGAAGCAAAATGGTGTCGTTTGGTTTTATTTTTATTTTTTGCCCTCACCGCCCGGGCCCCAGAATGTTATTTTTCCACGGCTCTTAAATACTACGGGGGGGGGGCGCCACTTGTTCCCAAAAGGGGCGAGAAGTAGCGAGAAGCACTGCTGGCGGGTAATGTTTTGCCATTTTTATTTCTGCCTTCTGCCCCTGACGTCGTCGTCGCACCGTACCCCTCCCCCCCCCTGAATTACCTTCCAACGGTTCGTCGATGCACGATCGCGAAAGAGCACCATTCAGAAGAACATGTGCAGGCATGAAGCTGAGCATGATTTTAGCATATTTTACACGTTCAGACACGTACGATGCTGAAGGATTTTAGCGATAAATAAATTCCTCAAGGTCGCGCTCGTCATCGTTCGCTGGTGCTCAAGCTCCCGCGTGTTGCTTCGCCGCTTCGTCTGTTCGCAACGGCCACAATACGCCCTCTGTGGGACACCGAACCGAGCCGCTTGCCACGATTGTTATGGGCAACCGGGAGCGCACTAACCACAGTTTTGATCCGCGACAGCCTTAGCCCACACAGAAGGGGTTTTGTGGGCAACGGCGATTAATCGTGATGATTGTTGCTGAAACCCACCCAATAAATCTCCGTTGCCTTCCAGGACCGCTGCCGTTGCTCCGGGGGTGACATATTGGACCAGCGGCTGGAAGGCATTGAGTACTACGCTTCCCGGGGGTTGGGTGGCTCAAGTGCAGCGACTTAGAATTAATTTGCGGCTAGCATTTAGTTGCTTTATTGCCGCGACTGCTCCAACCGTGCACACGGTGGTGAACGCTGCTTGGTGAAGGAAATGTTTTTTTTGCTGCTGTTTTTATTTCGTTTGATTAATGATTATTTCATTAGTTTGCAAAATAAAAAAAAACACAAGAATCACAACACGCTAGTACATGTTGATGCCCCATTTCTGAACTGTTTCGAGGTAAATGTGTTGTTACCCACCGGGTTCCGAAATGTTTTCTGAAGTGTAAGTTTTATTCTTATCGGTGTTATTATTGTTCATTCTTATTATTGGCATTTACTAAACTATTTGAACCAGCTGACAAGTTCAATAATTTGACAGTTAGCGTATGAAAACGCCAAATAATATTGTTGTATGAGGCAACGCCTTTATAGTGATCAGATTTAAATTTTAAAATTACATGCAAATTTAATTGGCTCAAACATCATCGAGCGTAATCTCACGTGGCCAGCGTTGAGATTTATGAAACTCTTTTTTATTGTTGTTCGGAGGTCAGAAATCAAGATTTTTCCCCCATTTTATGATGATCCCCATTATGTCATGAGAAGATCTACTGTTTAAGAACTTGTAACGTTGTCTATTAGTAAGGGTTGGGAATGCCTTCCTTCTTTTAAAGTCGAACTTTCGAAGCTACTATTGCCAAGCAAAAAGTTCCTATTGCAGAAACTTAAACAAATCCTCAATCACCCGAAGACATGACATGGTGGAGGAGTTCAAAATTGTATCAATAAATAGACATGCTATATTGTTTTCATGAACAAATCTGTTTCAATTTATATAAAATGAAAGTCTGTTCAGCTGGGGCTAGTTTGTTTAGAAAAGAAAATTTCCCTTTTAAATATTTTTATTTACAGTTTCGTATAGTTTGAATAATAAAATCTTGGTTGATTTTTAATACGCCTTAAAAGGTGAAAGCATATCTCACAAAACCAACGTTTATTGTCGCCTTTTTTCGGGACTCTCGACCGTTTCTGTGATGCCAAACGATGTACGAGTGTTAAATAATTCCAAATCATTTTTTCTTGACATGGCATATCAATATCAATCCAATCTCGAACGAACCAGCATTTCCATCTCAATTCCGACGTTGATTCTGTATGGTATGTTGTTAGTTGGTGTGGCAGTCGAAGAGAAACGGGAACAGTTGACTTCAATTATTCATTTAGCAGCCACTTGACCGCGGTCATAACCGCCCGACGGTGGATTGGTTCAAGATCAATACAACCCAACGGTCTGCGAGAGAACCATCGTGTTCAAGTGGTTTCCGTTGCCCGGAATATTTTGTTAGAGGATGATTTTGGACGGAATGTATACATTTTCAATGCGCCAAAACCACGTAAAACCTCTGCTTTTAGTGCGATCGGTTGTTGAGCCTCAGCATTTCGCTGGATGGATGATGGTTTAATTCCTGTTGTGTTTTTTTGATTGTTATTGCCCAATCCATCCCGTGCAGCGAGTTCTGGTTCTGTCACACGCAGAAAATACTTCCTATCAATATTGCATTTCTTCCAACCGAGCCGTTTTTGTTTTTCTTTCGGCCTAGAAGGCACCGTAAATTGCAAATTGTTTGTTTACGAGTTTGTTTTGGCAACTCGGTCGATTATTGTTCTACCACACCGATTCGACACTCGACATACGACCTACGGAAAGCATTTGCTGGGGTTTTTTATACGTGTTTCCCACCATCCCACCATCACCATCCCTCGGAACGTGGAGGTGTAGAGTTGTGAAGCATAAATCATAAATCATGTCTGCCGGCACCAGACAGCAGAATTTGCTCCACTTGATTCTCCGTGGGATTTGGTGGATATTGGTTGGGTGCGATGTAAAGTTTTGGTTGCCTTCTTGTTTTTGGTCGTGTAATGCAGTACGCTATTTTAACACCGACCAGAAAACAAATATATCCACCCAAGATTCGTTTCGGGGGCTGCACAGTTTATGCGGGCTTTTCTCTTTGTTTTTTGCTATTAATGTTAATACACTTGTAAAACGGCCACTATCGGCCGGGCACGATCGGTAGACAATCGGGATGGATTAATCGTGCCCGTTTGGCCCGATCACGACTTTGCATTGCCACCGCCCTAAACCTATTGTATCGCCCTATCAAACCATCTGCATCTTAATTCGAAGCGTTGCTTTGCATGCCGTGGCTGTGAAAAATTGAACCCGATTAGAGCCAAAATAGATGCACACACCAACTGGCCCACCAAAACGAAAGCGAGCAGCAATGGAAATTTGTTTCGCGGTATACTTTTTGTTTGTTGTTTCTGCTGCTATTAGATGCCATCTTAACGTAATAATCAATGCGATCACGATCTGGCATGGTAACCTTGCTTGTGGTCGAGCTTTCGTTTCGAAACGAACCAAACCCAAGGATGGTTTCTGCTCAGCTGTATCTGTGCAAGTTTTTGTCTGTTTTACGACCTTGTACTCACTAATTAATCACAACCGAATCAAAGTTAATGAACTGTACAACCGGGTGCTCGTCACACGAAACGGATCATATTGAATAAAGATGGGGCAAAATTGAATATGAATTCTACCATATTAGCATGTAAAGCATCATCATCGTAGCTTGTTCTTGGACTAAACAAAAAAAATCTACATCTAAAACCACCTTCTACCCACGCTTGGGCTAAGATGCGAAGCGAGCGGATCCTGATAATAAACAAATAATTGAACGTGTCAAGGGGTAAAAGAGAGATAGAGCGAAAAAAAACCCTTTCGATGGGCTGTGTCCGGGTGTCCTGTCCAGCCCAATTGCATCAATTTGCGTGCAAAAGGCTATTTCTCGCTGTCTTCTCCATACTTTCACGAAACCTTTTTTTTTCCTTGCTGGAAAGGTTAATTTCATGACCGTTGCCTAGTGGCCAAATTACCGAACGTGACCAACAAGAGAGTACCAGAGAAAACGCACTGGTACACATAAATTCTGGTCATTTTTTCTTCTTTGGTTCCCTCCGTTTCGATGACAACTTTTGTGGTTAGGATTTTTATCTTCTCCTCTTATATGTTGCTTCTTTTGTGCGTGACAAACGGGTGAAAAAGTCTGTGTTTACGTTTCATTTCGTTTGGTCTGTGTTTGTGCAGGAGAAATGAAAAGATAAATGTGTTTGTCTAAAAAAAAATACAACAATCTGTTCGGTACACATGATTAGTAGATGAAGAATTTTGTTTAATACTGTATATTTACGTTTTAGATTACATTACATTTTAATGCATGAAGTTTCGTACGATGTACGTGGACTTTATGCAATATGTTACTCCAATGATTGTTTCATGATGTTTTGGCGTCCACAAATTGGACATGCATTGTAAGGGATTACAATAATACTAAATACAAAAAAAATATAAATGCTTCGTTAGATCCGCTCCGTTTATCGGAAACATCTTTTTAGAGTTTCTGAAATCTTCTGCAGTTAGAGTGGATAGATTTGAATTCGACTTGCAAAAGTTCCAGAAATTAAGAAGAATTCCTTATCTATCTCAACACATTTCATTTCAACTTGAATTGTAAAGAATCAATTATGTTTGTCTTGTAACAATTATTTCACATTGCTTTGAATAGAATCAAATTTTGCCTAAAACATTCAAGACACAAGGAAAAAGTTCAGATCTACCTGAACACTTTCCAGATCAACTTGAAAAAAATCTATAATTTGCTTTTGTTTTTGAAAACTTGAGTTCGATTCAACGTATAACGTATAACAACGTTGTGATTCTTGTGGAAACATTGCAGAACTCCACCTACTTGAAAAGAATCCAGAAATGGCTCCATTAGCATTCGGAACCCCTGTAACATATAAAACCCCTTTGCATCAATTATTTTGCATTGCTCCATAATGTCGCACCGTAAGAAAGTTCTTGCTGTGCGTTGATTAAATGAAAAAAAAAAACCACCTTTACATACATCCTACACATCGTCCCAACACCAATTGTGGGACCATCTTGCACTGTTTCCTTTCACGTGTGCCTTTCTATTACGGAGTGTCCTCGTTGTCCAGCATGCCGTCCACGCGTTGATTTTTTCGTGGCCTCGGAAACATTCCGCTTAATTGGCTTTAGCGTATTGGAGGCCACCGTTGTTGTGGTTGTTTTCTGCTCTCCTTCTGTGCGCGCGCTGTACATATGTTTTGTTCTGTTTCGCTTTATACGTTTTCCATACCGCCGGTTACTTACAAACCCTCGGTTTCGTGGCTTTTCTTCGTTTGCTCACCATTCTGCGCTCTTGTGCGGGCATCGGCTGAAACGCTAACAAGTCTATTGTGCGTCATCTGCGCAACCCCCGCCCTTAAGGGTGACGAGCAGCTAGCAAAACGCACCGAATGATTGTTGGACAATTTGGTTCAGTTGATTCGTACGCAGGATGTCCGAGGCGGTATCCATAATTCCTATTTAATTGATACACAAAACGATGCTGTTTGGAACTTTCGGATTGGTTGGTCCACAGTGTTGCCCATGTTTTACGCATTCGATCATTTTTTTTTATTTCAATATGTGTTAGATTTGTTAAACGGGTGCACTTTACTCTTGTACAACATCAATCGGCGCGCTGTTACACTGCGAGCTTCACGTTCCCTTCACTCGGCAAGGAACAAAACGCTACGACGGTTAAAAAGTATCACCGATTCACTGCTCGTGTGTGCAATTGGTTCATGCGTCCCGGCAGTCATGCATAAATGCGCTCGTGCAATTGACAGGCCGGTGATAAATGCAATCCAGCAAATGAATGTAATACGATCGATTTGTCTCTACCAAAACGGCGAGGCGGGTGCTGCGTGTGCAGTAACAAAGTGCCTACAGCGAGATCTCCGCTTGCTTAGCGCTGCTCGAACCATACACACCCGACACAGGAGATAGATAGCCGGGCGAACGCATTCAAATGTCTAACAAATTGGTCATAGATTGATTTTCTGTGTTCGGTGTCGTTTTCGTAGGCAATTATTTGCACACCGGTCGGCCGGGAAAGATAGGAAAAAATGCCAACAAACGGGCAATAGTGGAGGTGCCCGGCAATGTCGCTCGTTGCTTCGTACGATAAGGTTTCATTTGTGAGCCCTTCGAACCTTCTACCTTAAGTTAGGTTCCCTTTTCTACCGATCCAACCCGGGACGTTCTCCCTTTTTCCCCACCATCCATATGTTTCCTTTTTGCCTTTGAACGGGCGCGCGAGCGTGTGGTCTCGGGCCCAGTTCTGTTCCATCGCCCAGGGGGGCTTTATGGAACTTCCACTTGACCAACTGCTGACTAATGGGTTGGGAAGGTTAATTTGTGCCTGGAAAACGATGCAGAAGTAGCTGAAAGTGTACGCCTCCCTGGCCAATACATCGGGAACCACTTTGCCATTTCGAAAGGCATCGGATACTGGAGCTAGTTACACTTTGACTTGTTCTCTGTACGAGCGGATTCCAGTTCGATGACAAATACAATGTGGAAATTTGAAACCGAAACCGATACCCGGCCGACGTTTGTGTTGTACGCACTCGTACCGCCGACGGCCGTTTCTTTAGTGGGAGTTGTGTTTTTGTTCGATTTCGTTGTTCATCGACAGCTCGAAAAAAAAAAACAACAACGTCCGTTAACAACCTAAACCTGCCGCTGCTTCTAATGGGCTTGGTAAAACATACACTTAGGCTATAATCCGCTTTGACTCTGAACCAACCGGCCCGAAATCGGTAGCGCGGTACCCCTAACTCTTCAATGCAACTTGTTTTAATTGATGTGACTATGTTGTTGAAAACTGAAAATAGAGTTATTTTTGGGCACCAGCTCCAGATTACGTGCTGAAAATGAGGGAGAGCGAGTGGCGTAACAGAGTATGCGTTGTGCAAAGAAGCTTAACGCTATTATATAAAATAATTATATTGTTTTCAATAACATTTTCCACGCTAAAATGCACGGAGCAGCATGCGTCATTTCGTGGATATGAATATCAATTCGGTTTTTTTTGCAGGGAAACATAAACTTCAAATATATAAGAATTTACTTTTATAAATGCTTTTATCAGGAAGCCTATCACACATCATTCAAAAGGCCAAATAGAACAGCATAAAATTTAAAACAGGAACACATTTTTACACTGATGGGGTTTTTGGTACAATCCCATAATTTTAAATAAGAAGAGGCATTTTTTTTTCATTTTACAATTTTTTGTATTTTTTAAATATATTTTTTTAATCATGAACATCCTCCATCTTCAGCAACATAATAAGACACTAAAATTCATTTAACTAAAATAATTTTTTTTTTTTTCCCTACCAAAGGGACTACCAAATTCTCTCATACTTAATTCATATCTCTTGTACATCTATTCTATAGTGCGAATAAGTATTGTGCCTAATGAATCCTTTAAAAAGAGTAATTCATACGACTCTTCTGTCAGGAATTATTCGAATCGTGAGTCGATTCTGAAAGAATTATTGAATTATTAAACGGCAAAGGGTCATTAATTTTGGAAGATTGATAAATCCTCATGGATACTTCATCAGGCCTACGCTTTTGCTGTTACGTCAGTATAACAATTCTTATATGAGATGAGAAACACGCTGAAAAAAATTAATAAGGCTCAAAATCATGACAGATAAATGAATCTTTTAGTATTAATGCAACTTTGTATGGCGTCAACATCATGGTATTCCTCGCACTGAAAAAAGGTCAAGCAGTTTCATATACATGGAAATATATAATAATGCCAGTAACTGCAAAATGGTGATTTAAAATAATTCTATTTTTTTGTGTTCCTTTCAATGACTGTCGTTGTGTAACGTAGTGTCCAAAATGTTGGCGTTAATGCGCTTTACCGTTTAAAAACAATCCGGGGGTTTGAAACGTAAAATGTTTTGCAAGGACGAAAACAAATGCATCAATTTACAGTCATCGAAGCACTTGGACCATTTTTGCATGGTAATTGTTAACCTCCGTTTAAGAACACACTCGCCTGCTGTTTAACGACCGCCAGAAGTGAAGTCCCGAGTGGTCCTTAAGTCTGCTGTTCGGCACACCGACATCCAAACACCCGATATGCGATCAACCAAAAGCAACCTACGATGGCACAAACACACTCGAGCGCGCCCCGTTATGCCATTGGGAAGTGAGTTTGAAGAGTCAATTCATGCGATCGAATTTCCACCCGAAAGTGGGTGCTTCCTGTATGTATTTTTGCACAAGTGCATATCGATGCCAGGGATACATGGTGCTCGATCGGAATGTGAAACGGGCACGGATTTCATTTCACGTTCCTTCCCTCCGGGCTTGGTCTCTTCACCGCCGTGTCTTTTGACATTCCTAATTTCGATCAACCTATCCGTATCCCATTTCCATTTCGCTTATGAGGTTCGGAACGCCACCGTAACCATCGCTAATGATAACGATGCACTTCATCCATCACCCGTCGCCAGCTGTGTGCGTCATCAAGTGCGAGAACATCATCATGCTCTCGTAATCATGATTATCAATCGGTACCCATCTCCCCAAAAACCGATCAATAAACTTTCCGTTAGGCAGCTTGCGTTGTTTATGTTGGAGGCATATGGTTTCGCTGTGTCCGAGCGAAGGACGAGCCGGCAAATAAGTATGCGGCAAACGGAAGCAATGGTAGTTATTTGGAAAATTAGTTTGCCCAATCAAAGTTAGAGGGGGTGAGGGTGGAGGGTGGTGCGACCCGTTCAGAAGGGCGACGCAACGTGCAAGCGGCCGTGTGTAAATATTTCCATTTCTCTTCCGGCGACTGTTTACCGCTGATTAGATTTAACCCGATGTGAAGCGATCGAAATACTCGATGGCGCGGCGTTGCGGACCCACTTTGGCCGATAGGAAAACCGATGGGCTGGCGATTGTTTGCGCACTGGTTTTGTTGTAGCGCAAGCGGTAATGCGCGCATTGATTGGTACCGGTGCTGTTTATCTAAAGTCAATAAAAGCCAAAGGTGAATCAACGGCTCGCTCCTGCTGCACTCCATCGGCATCTCCTGGCGTGCATGTGCAAGGAAGGATGGTACGGTTACCCGTAGGGAATGGAGACACAACTATACTCCTGTTATTGAATTTGGAACTATTTAGTGTTTGATTTTATTTTACAATACGCAATCGGCGTGTAACGGTGGTTTGTGGTTTCCATTCGGGAAGCAAAATCCCAGCGAACCGTAATTGGTTGGGAATAATCCTCGTGTCGCTATAGTAGTGCATGTTTATCAATTATTAGGATTACAGTTT
This sequence comes from Anopheles marshallii, assembly GCF_943734725.1. Classification (NCBI taxonomy): domain Eukaryota; kingdom Metazoa; phylum Arthropoda; class Insecta; order Diptera; family Culicidae; genus Anopheles; species Anopheles marshallii. The sequence continues at coordinate 35,504,752 of NC_071326.1, read as the reverse complement.
CCAGCGGTCTGTATTCGTGTATTTTAGTTATTAACATGTACTACAATTTATTTTCACAAATCGCATGTTTTGCTTGTCATCCACTAAGAATTATACGTATCAAATAATAGGTAACATATGGGTAATATTGATAGTAACTATACCAATATGTTTTAATCATGTTCTGAATCATATACATGTTTAACTACAGAAAAAATTGTTGAACAATTGCAAAAAAAAAAATCGATCTTTTTAAGTTGCACAAAACCATCACAGATGTGGAGAGATTGTTTTATCGTCGTGCGACAAAACGGTATTTTTAATACAAATAATAATACTTATAGCAGTTTAAAATATTTCGTAGCTATATTCTATAGTGTATTGTAAAAAAATATATCGTTATTCATTCCGGATTGACATTAAGGAACTTGTTCTATTGGTCCCATATCACAAATGATTTTATTGTGCACAAGAGCGTCATCCATATTTAAATAACACAGACCACTGTAAATCATCTAAATTTGGGTGACGTGGGTCGGAACGTGTGAAGCTAAATGATATTTTCAGTCGTCGAGGTAATTCTATTCTATTACTTTATTCGATATAATTAATTGCTTCAGTCGGTGGGATATCTGAAGAGTAAACATTTTTCATTTTACCCGAAGATTGTTTTATGGTATTATTACAGGAGAAAAAGCCATTTATCCGTCATCTCCCATCAAACACCTTGTCAACTCACGGTTTGACAGCGAGACAACACAAACTCGCTTTTAAATTAATTAATTAATCTACTTATTTAATGAGGACGGCATTTGCCGCATTGCAAACGTCGCATTTGGTTTTTTACAATTTGTAGAAGCTTATTTATTTATCATGATAATCGTGTTATCAGCTTTCCGTCTCATTTCCATTTAAGCAAATATGATGAATGTAAACATAAAATTGCCATAAAAAGGGCATTTTAACTTTTTTGTTGCACTTATCGGTATATCGATTCGATTCGCTTCGAGAAATTAATTAGAATAATTGGCGAAAGTTTCTTTTACAGTATTGTTAATTGGCGTTGTAATTTCAAGCCGATATTAGATAGAAACCGTTGGACATTTTAATGTTTTGCTCTTTCATTTCATGCAATTTCTGTTCCATAATCCATCCACCAATATTTGTCCAGTGCAAAAAAAACATATTTTTTAAGTTGAGCATTTGTGGTATTAGTACGATTCTACTAGAGATTATAATGCACTCTAAATGAATGCTTTTTTATAAAGAGTTTTATTGTGCGGTAGAAACTCTTTGAGCAATTAAAACAACAGACTGATTTAGTATTTAAACTCCAAACCCCCCCTCCCTTCCTCCCTCCCTCACCTTCCCTCTTTCTACGTAATCGCCTCCTTCCCCCACATTTCATACCCATTCGGGACGTACCGGGTCAGGTTTTAATGAAATTTTAGTTCGAAAATGTAATCCGCCCCGGAAAGTTCTTACACTCATCGCAAACAGCGTCCGCCGGGTACAGTTATATTGCCCGGGCGTGATAATTTGTCATTTGCATAGCCGCGTCGTATCGGACCGTGCAAACTTTCGCTACAATTTTGCGGCTAAATGATATCCTACGGTACGGCGGGCAAGTAGTTACCGACCGCGCTCACTAGCGCTCGTAATTAATCGACATACTTGCGCGAACGATCGGCGAAGAACTTTCTGCCCAAAAGCGCGAACGGAACGGACGGGTCCGCGAGGATCGAGAAATCGGGCACAAAATATGCAAATTCAGTTTTGCAGTTTTGCAAAAAAAAGAGTTCGAACGGTTATTCGACGCTCCACACCTCACCGTTCTTGAGCGGGAAGAACTTTTATCCGCTGCGGCATCAAATCATGCGCATAACGACGGAAGAATCGTGGTTGGATGGTGATTGTGTGTGTGTGTTGATGCTCGTTAAAGTTTGATTCCGGTTTGATTTTCAAGTTGTCAAATCTTTCCCACAAGGCACGGTGTCGCTCTAGGCGGTGGTGGTGTAAGGCATGGCAAAAGGGAGTGGTGAATCCTTCGCTACGGATATTACCGTTCGGAGGTTGAAATTTGTGAACCGCTGGCAAACGCCATTTCGTTCATAGCAGCACACTTCTACCGCCCGTCAACTTATCGTGCACTTTATTTGCCAATCATATCGCTTCAGTCCCTAGCGCGCACTCTGTCTATTGCGGATCGCTGCCGCTGGCGACTCCATCGGCTCCAAGTCCCGCGATCGGACAGTTCTTAAACTTGTCCATTCCATTTCGATTGCACAATGGATTATGCAAATGACGTTGGGAAAGTTCGATGACGGACGATGGCTTTGCTGGGAAGGTTCGGAGTGCGGTTTCGGTGCGTTTTGCGGTAACGTTGGAACCACTTGTGGAAAAACGCCAGCGTGTGTAGCTTGCTTTTTAACAGCAGAACCAATAGGTACGCGCGTTCTTGAAGCACGATACCGAACCATGTCGATGCCATCATTGCACGAAACCGTCTGGTGAACGGACAAGGCAATCGAAATAGAAAATTCCTTCTAGTTTCAGAATAGCACAGCGTAAGAGAATAGAAAAGTTTCGTGCACACGCCTTCCCGCGTTGACCGTTTAGTACACAACCGGCGACATACCAGCGTTGCATTTGTTTGAGAGTCCGCGGTGTGAAGAATAACTTATGCTCCTCTACCCTTTAGGAATGTGTGAAAGAGGTTCCGGGCGAAAGAGGTGCATAAATTTAGGCGTAATTATCCACGACGCGCTCGAAGACCTATGCAAGGGAAGTGTGTTTACCAAAGGTGTTAGGTTGAAACAGGCAAGCATACATTCTGCTGGAACTGCCACTGTAAATATTGAAACACGAAACAAACCTCCCAACGATTGGCGAAATGGCAGGACGCATCCCAATGCAATGCTAACAAACGGCCACACCATGCACCAAGCGTAATTCTCCATTAAACACTTGACTTGAAGCTGTATATATTCTATTAAACGGCACAAACATCTACATCGGGCCACATCAAATGCACAAGCACACACCTCACATCCCACGATCGTTTTTTTTGCTCTCCAGGTCGTACCTCCTTGCTGTGTGTGTTTTGCAGCAGCAGTTCCGATGCACTTTACTGCTATTGGCGCGCGCGCGCGCTCGATTGGCAATCTTTTGCTTTCCCCTTCGGGGGATGCAGGACGCATCCCCGAAGTGGCGGGTTTTTGAACACAGGCAAACACATCCGACATTCCGGGTGCCGGTGCGCTTCTTAAATCTCCCAGCAAAAACGCAACCTCACCACCTAACGTTGACAACGCGAGCCAAAATGCAAAGAGCAAGCCTCCCTCCACCCCCTCACCCCCCAAATTGCCCCCTTTTTGCTGGTGTGTATGCTTGTGGCTCTCAGCTCACGACAATTGTGCATGATAATGCCCGGCGAGGACAGAGAACCACATGAGACCGAAGATAAAATCCCGAGCAACAACAAGCGCACCAATCCGACCCATGGCACTACCTACCGAGCGCGTTCCACAGAGCGGTGGCTAGCGGGTTTTGCTGCATGAAGATAAATTTGCATTAAAATCAGTTTAACCGAAGGAAGATATGTGCGGCCGGTAAGAATTCAAACGGAGCGTTGCGTTGTCAGGGCGGGTGGGAGTTGCGCGCGGGAAGCGAATAAAGCGGGTTACCGCGTCGTCGTCGTCGCCGGTTTTGGGTCGTTTGGCCCTGTTGCTCGGCATTCGATCGATCTCGGCCGTCGTGCCGGTGCTGCTTGTCTGCATATCGACTCCGGAAAGGGCTCGGCAGTGGCCTAGGTGAACCGAATCTCCGGTTGCACGCTTGGAGTTTATTTGCTGTAACTCTATTTCGCAACATCGTGCATTGCTTCCCATTCCCTTCGTTGCAAGGATCTCTGACCTGTCCATGTCCTGTACCCTAGCTCTCAGTCATCCTGGGCCACCAGCCACAGTACCAGAGTATCTGGATCGCAGGAAGGCACATTAAACGGCCGATTGTGGCAACCAATGCTCTTCCATTTCGGGGGGAGGGAGAGATGCTGGAATTGTATACCCGGCGCTTCGCATTTTGTGGAGTTAATTTATCGATTGACATTTATCATTCTAAAGGGCGGGTGAAACGAGCTGGTGGGACATAAAGAGCTCTTGGTAGTAAGAGAGGTCATCAGTGTTCTGGGAAATAAACGCACACACACAGTTCGCCCCCCGGGGGAAACACATACGACGAAAAGGCGCCAGAATATTGGTCCGATTTGGAATACCTTAGTAACTCCGAAAAGGGAGTCTTCGAGAGATTTTGACTTGTGCCGGGAGTTGCAGCCTGTTTTTTTTTTTGCTGAGGAGAGCACACAATGGTACAAATGGTTGAAAGTTGGTCGCAAAAGAAAGCAAACCACCTTCCCACACCCTCCCAATGCCAGGGTTCTACCGACGCATATTCGCGGAACGAAGGGCCTTATGCCATGCAGTATATTGGCAGATATGGTTTGCGCTCGGTCGCCATTGTATTGTTTGCAGCGCGCGATCCTAGCTGCGATAAATCTTCTATGCGCGTCGTCCATAGCGAGAGGGAGAGCACACGGCAACTGCGTTCAGCACACTGATCCATCTGGGGGATGTACTTTTCGGAGTACTCTCGTACGACGGCCCCATGTCCATCTCCCGAAACAATGGCGTCGTTGAAGAGGGAACGGGCAGATGAAATGGGTGAGTTTTGGGGTAGGCGGATAAGCAATGAGGAAGGGCTCTGATGGGCTCTAATAGCGAATCAATGACTCACCGTTTGAAGGTGTGTAATCCTTCGCGTCAGGTACGCGCTGTGGTCGGTGAGACTCATTGCATCGGAATGTCGCCGTTTGCCTGCAGTCTAATGGCCGTTGCGATAGGGCCGACCAGATATGGCCGGAGTGTGCACAGTGCACTTTGAAAATGCGTCCCACCAACGAACTGTCACCCGGACGAGCGTGAATGTTTGGGGGTGGAGGAGGGGATGGGAGGAATGGTGGGAAACGGTGAACCCTGGAAGTGTACACGGTGTGGCCCGAGAGTGGAGTGTCGTACCTTGGAACCGGGAACCGGTTTATTCTGTGGAGATGAACGGACGACCTGGATCGATCTTGTTGGAACACTCTTCATTGTCTCTCTCTCTCTTTCTCTATGTTCCTCTTTCCGTTCTCTTCCACATGCCGGTTTCTCATACCCTTCGTCACGTGAAGAAAGGTATGGAAGGGATGTCAGCGTGTGTGCATTATTTCGATGACCTCGCAACGGCTCTGTGTCTTGGACTCGCTCGGTTCGGTTGGCTACTGTCAAGTCACCGGGGCCCCTGTCAAGTAGAAACAGGCCGTATATCTGTCGGTATGTGTTTGTGTGTGTGTGTGTATATATATATATATTCCAGAACGATCGATCGAGCACCGGAATAATTGAAACGATCGGCGACGATGGGCAGCATGATAAGCGGACAGCTTGCGGGCAAATAGACAGACAGATACGAGGGACAACCAGAATAAGGGTCGGGACTCGTCCGGCCATCCCTCCGGACACGCACGCGCTACCACCCGGCCAACGCAGAATGTACAATATGATGCATGCACATACGTACCGTGGGCCGAGTTCAGTCGGCAACCCCATTAGCAGTGTGGAATCACCCGCCCCAAACCCCCGCCTCCCTCTTTGCCGCGCGCGTTGCCTCCTCCTCCGTAAGCGGTTTGTTGATCATCGGTTGTCGCTATTGTCGCTCGTTTGTTGACAGCGTGGACAACGCGGGCGGTTGGACCCTGTGCTGGACAGCAAAGCACAGCACGGAAAGCCTATAACCGGTCGATGACGAACGGCAAAATAGGACCGATTCATCGGTCATCAACTGTCCAATCTCGGCATCGGATCGAAGCTAAATGCGGGGGGTGGGGTGGGGAGGGGGGTGTGGTGGAAATAAAGAAGCAAAGAATAGCTCGAACGCGAACCGGTAAGAAAATACTGCCAGTTTGCTCGATCTTGCGGATTCTTGCAGCTATTCCTCTCCGTGTCTGCATTTGTAAGTTTAAACCAGTGTGCGTGTGTGTGTGTGTGCGTGCTTTCGTTAAGATCGATTGAATTGAATGGGATGGGTGCGAATGGGAGACGTGGACAGGTTGGACCGTTTGCTTTAATGTTGCTCTACCCATTCCACACTCACTCGGCGGTTTCTTCCCATTCCACACCCCGCCGATGTTTTCCTTCCTTTGTGAGCGGATCACAAACGCGTTCTTGTGTCGTGTTTCTTTTCTCTACTTCGCTCTGTGTGTAGGATATATTGAATAAAATGCAATGCCAAATAATAATGTACTGTACACCAACAGTGTGTGTATGCCGCTTCAATCCGCTCCTGCCTCAGGAGATATCTGGGATGTTGGGCTTTGGCAGGCAGCGAAGGACGAGTGCGAAGCGGTTGGATCACATTTATGGATCGTATTTCGAGCCTGTTTTTTAGCTAAGCTTCGTACGATCGTTCGCATGGCTTTCGCGGCTCTGTGCTGCTAGAACGCAAACTACGACACTGCAGCGAAAAGGAATCATCACACAACAGGGAATCATGTTTCGCTTGGCGCGCTCTGAGAGTGAGAATTATGTACTCACGCGGGTATAGATCCTTTTCGGGGGGCCATGCCCCCGGGGTCGTGTTTCGCAATTGAGTCCTCCATTTTTATGGCATTTTAATAGGCAACAAAGTATGTGTGTGTGTGTGGCTCTGTGGCTGTGTGCACCCGCCACTTTTCACCATTCATGGGTATGGGCTGGTATGACTTGCATGCTTCGTAAATTATGCAATTGGGTGAACAGGGTTTTTGGGTGTTTTTGTTTTTGGTCCATACTTTCAAAACCACGGAACAATCGGAAACGCATTCCGTTTAACGCTTTTTGTCTTAATGAGCTGCATCCGTAAATAGTTGGCATTGCTAGGTTACAATGTTTTACGGTTCCAACAACATCACCGCCAATAATGTAAGAATGTTTTAACCTTTTTCGATTACGGATCATTAACACAGAGTTGTTGGAGCGATATAAATTTGCACTATACTTCTATACGCTGACATTGAACCAAAAGCCTTGTTTTTATTTGGTTTTTGATGAATTTTGTGTTTTTCTTAAGTTTATGAAGTTTTTCTGAGAATTAATTTAATTAAATTAACTTCCATGCAGATAATCTGTCCAAATACTAAAGTACGATCAATGCTCCAACCTTTTATAATTAATTCGGAGTGAAACATACAAATATTCTAATTAATAAATTTACTCTCAGATGTTGACTACATAGTAATTAATTAATTTCAGTAAAAAGAAATATTTCAATTTCGTATACCAGCAGTCCGTTTACTAATGCTTTTTTCCTTTTTTATTGCAGATTTGGAATGTTCTTTGAATGTGATACAAGGTAACTTAATTAAGAAAAATACTTGTACATTTAAGACGATCTTTGTCAAATACTCGCCAAGTTTTAACCAGATAAGCTCAACCCACAAAAATTGGAGAGGAATTTACTGTTGTCTCAGTATTTATGGTGTAGTTTTATGAATATTTCATCGAACTTGTCGAAGTTTCTGTTCTGGGGTTTTTTTGGGAAAGGAAGTCATTAAACCTATTTAAAGTTTAAATTGGGGATTTTGAGCTAAATGCTAAAAATTAAAACACCTGCTGGATGAAGTTACGATTTCCATACAAGTGCAGAAGAAGTTGTTTTCTTCTACAGCTATAGTAGGTGTACTTTACTTCTGCAATTTATTGATCAATTTTAATGGTGATTTTTTTTTTACAAAATAAAACAAAATTATCGTCTAGAAACATAATTTCCTCAAATGCTTGTTAGTTAAAAACTGTGATAATCTTGTCCAACAAACAGCAAAAAGGGGGATGTTTTGAAGTTGATTGCGCAGAAGTACAAATGAATTGTTTCAGCTTTTGTTAAAAAAATCTTGACTGTAAAAAGTGATTTTGCCTGTAAAAGTAAAAAAAAATCATAGAAAAATCAACCCGCCATAGACCCCATTATTGGAACGCAGTAATGTTAAAGATCTTCCCCTTTTATCTAGAGACAAAGTTTCGGAGCTCAAAGTGAACATGGTGTAAAGAAATGTAATCAAGATTACTCGTAATAATAAAGATGAGTATGCATCCAACGATTGTCCATTAGGGTCCGCGAGGTAACTCTTTGAAAGCAGAACCAATCGATCGTACGGTTTTCACGCTTTCTCGCTCGCGCTTCCCAAACAATCGCGCTCACATTCGTGAGGAGAACACGATCACGTTCACGGTTAGATTAGAGCCTTCCTGGGGGTTTCGTCGCTTACCATGAAACGCCACGCATGGCTAAGGCCCGGATAGTTTGCGTTTACCGTTCTCTCGCTACGGTTGAGTGGTCCGGGCGGCCGCTATTGCTCTGGTACATTCAGCATGACTTCCGAGCACAAAAAAAAAACCCCTTCCATGACCGCGCGGTGACCGATCGAGAACGACCAGCGAACGGATTAACGCAGACGGCGCAGAACACGCTAATGGGGCGCGCGCCCCTATCTCCATCCCATTTGTTTCGGTCCACCACGCACCGGGTGGACGCGCATTGACGAGTTCTTTTTGTTCGATTTGCCTTACGTTTTGGGTACGGTGCGGGGTGTTTTTTTGTTGTTGTTTTCGAGCCTGTGGCAAAGAGTCACCCTCAAAAGCAACAATCCAATCGAAGAACCGAAACACCGGTGTGAGTGTATTCATGTACGTGCCCAGGGCCCCAATCTCGCGTACGGATGAAGTAAGAGAACAAACCAAACGATACGCGATGAACACAGGGAATTGTGAAGAAGAATGGAAGAGAAACCTTAGCAGTACCGAAAAAAAGGCCACTATCAACCGCAGCGCGAAACCATTTTAATATTGTGTGTTTTTTTCCTCCGTTCGATCTTTTTCTCTTTCTCTAAACTAATTCTTCCCACTACTACGCACGCTCTTTTGGTCGGTTTTTTTGGCTGTCGCGGTGTTTTGTTTTGTTCCGGCATCCTCCACGCCCGGGCCCGACGGCGATGATGATGTTTCGGTGATGCTGGTACAGAACGAGAGCGAGAGAAGACCAAAAGCAGGCAACAAAACCTGCACACGAGCACCACCAACCCAGCAAAGCCTGCGAGCGCGGGGGTTGCGAAGAACGGGGTTGGCAGGGGGATGAAGATTTGTGGAATGTCCCGCAGAACTGGCTGTGTGACGGGGTGAGCAACAAACGTCTGGACGGAAACCCGCACAGCGGGAGTGGAAGCAGGTACTAAACGCTGTTGAACAACGGGACAGCGGCTCATAAACAGGCTCCGAAGGTTGTTTCACTCTCCCGTCCCGCTCGGTGTGTGCGGCTGCACGCTTTTTCTTCCACACCTTCGTTCGGGGCCTCTGGAACCAGCCGGGACATCAAGATGTAGTGAGAATCCCTTGCACAGCTTTCAGAGACGGTCCGGTGGTGGTGGTGGTGGTGAGCAGGGCTTTAAAAAAAAAGGATGGCTTAAGTGAAAGAATCACCACCACCATCATCATCGCTGCACACACACACACACACCCCCTTTGGCAGCATAGCGATGGGAGGCTTTACTCGCACCACGGGAATAATGCTGGGCGCGAGTGCCATTTTCATGCAAATTCGGTCCACCGCTGGAGCTTATCATAATTTTATTCGGTCGCCCGTAACCCCCGCGCATAGAAAACCGGAACCATGCAGACTACTTAGCAGAGTAGTCCGGGAGTCTATTTTATCTTACAAAATACTCTCTTACAATCGGACACGGACACAAACGCGCGCACACACGCACACACGCTGGTGTTACCGATCTGCTGCATTCCGTGCAGGGGGAATGTTTGTTATTGCTTTAAGTAATGGGTTTCCAAAAGGAATGACCATCAACTGCTAGCCTCGGCACCGTAGATGGGTTCGACTCAGGAGGCAAACTTAGAAATGTATGCTAAAAGAATAAAAACCAAATCTCTGATTTTTTTTTATTTTTATGATCACTCAGCGTCTATAATTTTTCGATAACAGAGTTCGCATTCTTCTGGTCCGGTCTTTCATGCACGGTGCTGTTGTGGTGCGATTTAATCTCAAGACTTTCCTCCTTAACCGATAAGGTATAGTTGCCATTCCGCTCGAAACTTTGGACCAGTTCGTATCATTTCTGCTTTTGTTTTCCCCCTGTTTATGCCCTTGCATTTTTTAAAATTAAAATTAATTTCCGTGTTTCGAAGCGGACTTGCCGCACGCGGGCATTATGATGGCATTCATAGGTATGTTTGGTTTAATTTTTATGCCTTTCAATGATTTGAAATAATGAAATTGAGTCTGGTTTAATGCAAGTGCAAGGTTTCGAGCAAACAAGATGTAATTAAATAACCCCTTCCCGTTTGTAAAGTTCTTCAATGGGGTGTAAATTACCGACCTCAAGAGTGCAGCAGTGCTGTTTAATGTTGTCCGTATTCGCTGCCCGTTTGTTCGTTCATCTCGTGCAAGCAATACGATCGTGGATGTACATCCAGCGGCAGCATTGAGGTAGCGTATTACGTAGCCGTTGGATAGTTTGCCGCATTAATCTATAACGAACTTTCGACTCGAAAAGCTTGAACGGTAACGCTAAACAAGTGGTACGCTGGTACAACAGAGCTGCGGCATATTAAGATCTGGATAAGCTACCAACATCGGCACGGAGCTGCTGAGCGGCCTTTGAATGGTCTATCGTTCTTTTACATTTGGGTTCTACGTTACGTGCACATACTTTTCTCCTTCACAAATTCATTCCAGTTTTGTATGTGTGTGTGTGTGGGTGTGTTTGTGTTGGTGGCCATTCATATTTTTGCCCATAAGAAACCATTCCCCGAAGGTTCATTTTTACACGCCCAAAGCCACTCGGTGTCTCCTTTCGCTTTTCGAAGGCAAGCAGATATCCTACGGTACCGGGTTCACTTCTATCCCCTGTGCGACAGTAACACCGCGGGGTTATACCCGGAACGTGGTGGTAAAAGGGACCGGGCGTGCATAGAAATAAAGCCCTTACCTACTGAAGAAGCTCGTTCTGAGGCTGTGAAGCACAGCCTTTTGACACTCTGCCGGATGACTTAATTGTGGGAGTCCACTTTGCACCACATTACCAGGGCACAATCTGAACTTGTGCTGGGATACGAGAACGCCAGGACCTGGTATCTGGGCCGTTAAGAGTGTCAACACCGTGTCCCAAAGGGCGTACACCTACGGGGTAGCTACGTTTGCTGAGCTGTGCGAAAAAGCGAAACGGATCCAAAAATGTTGGTGATGGAAACATTTTTTTTCTTTGCTTTCCTTTATATTTGCTCTGTCGGGGGGCAAATATGAAAAGCGCGCGAAGGTGTGAAATGGTTACCGGCGCATGCCGGGATGCATTGCTTTCACATGATTTTCACGCATTTTCTCACCTTATTAATGGTGTCCTTTTGAGCCCGGTCAAGGTGCTAAATAAAAGCATAAAAAGGGAAGGCTTCCAAGAACTTCTTGATAAACCCAACGCATCTTCTTTCTCCCTCTAGGAGTCTCCTTCATTGCCGAAAGAAATCCGACACTGGTTGTGCTATTTGTTGCAAAACAATCCACTCTTCCGTCCGAAGATGAGTTGAGTGGACTTTAGACGGTGTGAAGTGTGGGAAAAGCTACATACGAAAACCAAGTAAAAAAAAAATCCCACCACTCACAAGGCTCCTTTGGAAACGTGTGCAATTACTCCGTTCTTCGTGCAGTGTCGCTGGTGCGTTGCTGTGGTGGTGTACCACAAACGAGCAGAAGGATTAAACATTCCAAGTGCTGCTTACACTCGCGGCGCAACAGTCGCGAGGGAACATGGTTTGTCCCCTGCAGTGCCGCCCAGCTCTCGCGGTGGTGTCATCAGTCAACTAAAGTTGAAGCTGGCATAAATGAAGCTCTTCAAGCTGTTACTGCAGATGGGCATGTCATTTTAACTCATTAAAACTGGTTCGGGGCAAGATACATGCAATGCAATGCGCTTGTTCTGTCAGCAGTGGTGGGCACTTTCGTGCAATGACTTGGACAGTATTATTTGCTGCGGTTGTTGGTACAGTAAACTTACAGATTTACGATTTTTAATATTGAAAATTTTAAAGTGAAAATCATGATTATCCAATATACGTTATATGAAACATAATTAGGTTATGTACTTTTCCAAAGTATTTGTATAATTTTCTTATAATTGGTTTATAGTTAAGTCTTCATGAAATTATCAGTCCTAGTCTTTCATAGGCTAGCTGTATAACTTTCTTTGGCTATCTTTTTATTAATGATTATTTTCTTAACATTGCTTTTACGTTCACACTCAATAGTGTGGTGCAGATGTTGCAGATAATGTGGCGCGAGAAAGTGTCACTCGTAGTGCAATTTAATTACCGCACGGCGGTGTCAGTTTTTCACTATCGTCTGCGCATAATCAGCACACATGAACATGAACGCTGTTGTGCAATCGGATTCCGTGTTCCCCTCCACTCGTGCCCTATTCCTTCCCGCAGCCCGCAACGGAACCATCTTCAGGGAACCGTATCATTTAGCTCGTGCGTCCTCGAAATGCTGAATGGATAATTTGATTCATCTTTCGAGTGCTCTGTGAATTTAATAGAATCGCACCATAAATGAAGTGCCCTTTCAGAAGAACCACTTCCTTACACGCACACGTACACAGCACTACCACGCTTAACAAACACTGTACCAATGTCTAGCGTGGGCAAACACGGGGGGGGTAGTGCGGGGTGCCGGTGTGAAAAGTTTTCACTTAATCACATCTCCGACCACATATCCCCGGAAGACGCGTGTGTGACATGTGACAGTGACATCAGCATATATCCTGTTTCGCGGGAAAGTTGTGCACGGTTCGAAAGCCCCCCGGCCTCTTTCGTCCATTTCTCACCGACGCGGTTTCCGATGCGGTCCTGGCGTTTTGGTGGAATGGTGTACCCTAACCTTGAGGAAATTGTTCTAATCTTGCACACGTTCTCCTCCCGAAAAGTTTTCATCTTTGCTTCTTAATTAATGTTATTTCCTGTGCCCGGTTTGGCACGGTAGGGCAGGGAGCCAAAGTGTTTTGCTGCACGGCGAAATTGTGCATCGCGACGTGCAACGTGAGAAATCCGCTTAAAACCCCATTTCCACGAAACGAAAAAATCGGGAAAGTAAAAATTTAAGACGAATGTAGAGAAATCGGTTGCATACGACCGCAAGTGACGTCCCGCATGCATCCTTTTGCTGCTCCGCGGATTTGCGGATGCAGAATGAAAAAAAGTTGAGCAAAAAATGGGAACAATATATGACGAAATTGGTGCAGCAAGCAAAGCCTTCAAGAAAGTTGAGATATGTGAGAAAATTCTCACGCAATTAGGTGCATCAAAATGTTTTATGACATTTTTAAATAGCTTTGCTGTTGCGTGCATTTGGAAGTTGGGAGACTTAAACGTTGTTAGCTTTTCATGTATACTGGCAGACTCTTGTTCCTCTGTCTAGTCTAGCTCCTATGTACAAACATTTTCACCTATGTATAGGTCTAATTAACCAGGAAAGACCCTATACTGGATTGAGCTGGGTAATGCATCTTAAGTTGACTATGACATTAGGCATCAAACGCAGCATTATTTGAAGTAGTTTGACAAGTTTAACCTAAGCTAATCTAATCTGCTTTCGAAGAAAAAAAAGGTGCAATTTATGGAAAATTGCACCATTTGCAACAGATTTCCAAACCGTACATCGCTCGCACTTATTTACATCTCAATGTTATGGGCAAGATACTTAGGCATAAAGTTCCGTTTTACCTCCATAAACACCAGCAAATGAATTATGTTTATAATTTCAATTAAATTTACATGTACACCTAATAGCTTCATCGTTCGCGGCGGTGTCCTGTAGGTGATGGGAAAAGTTTGCTGTTCTTCGGTCTTCGGTGCTGCGACAATGTCCTTTCACATTTTTCACCCTGCGAAAGCTGAGCGGTTCCTGCGTGTGCTGTGTCCTTCATCGCAACGAGAGTGCTGGCTGTTATTTCCATTATTGCGCTTTCGCTTAGACAATGAACCGACGAGTCGTTTATTAGTGTGCTGCAGCAGGCACACCGGAGGCAGTGTATGCTGTTGTTAAGCTTTCTGGCTGTGTGTGTGTGTGTATGTGCATTCCTTGAGCCGGGTCATCAGTTGTTCCCAGTTGTTGCCTTCGCTTTTCTCCCAGCCTCCCCCCTTCCCTCCTCCCACCTACCCCACACAGCCAAACCAAAATCCCAAAAGGACACAACTTTAGCCTGAAATTGTCATTTCGTGGAAGTTTTGGGCCGGGAAAACTATTTTCTGCCCAAAGTTCTTCCTCTGCCCACCATCACCATCGGCAACGAACGCACACTGGCAAAAGTTGAAGCAAGTGCACCCGTGGGCTCATGCTTTTTCGTGGGGGTTCGTTGCCTATTGTGTGTGTGTGTTTATGGTGTAGCGCGCCGGAAGGAAAATGAAGTTTATTAGTAGCATTTTGCTGATTTCTCTCGGTCCTTCCCGTGTTCATGCTGCACGAAAAGTGAACCGAGTAGAAACACTCTCCCAACAGCGAAGCTCATGCCGGTAAGGCCATTTTCCTGGGCCATGGAAAACAAATGATAAACTTGGCCGTCCGCCAACCGCGTACACCCCCCCCCCCCCCCCCCCCACACCCCCCGCACAGCGTCACAGCTGACGGTGCAAACACGAGCCGCCTCCGACGACCAAAAGGTGCAGCAATTATTCTGTTAATTTAATTTCCAAAGAAATCACAACAACGTGCCCACTGCCTTTGTGTGTCTAGTATGTTTCGGCGCGGGTGGTAGTGAGGAAGTTACCGGGAAACGGAAGAGGGCATCCCACAGACCTTGGGAGATGCTGAGAACCGGCGGGGGTCATCATAATATTTTATCTTCCCGTCCGCAGCCGCACCCTCGATGTCGAGCCCCGGAGGAAGGTTTGCTTAAAAGGAGAGGAGTCATTGGAAATTGTTAATTTAAACTTCAAAAACTCTCCCGGTCGTCTTAAACTAGCTACCCCCGGGTGGTGGAGTAGGTGGCACACCAGAGAAACAAAGGAAAGGGTGGCGCCTAATCGCGAAGAAGCTGCCCCTTTTTTTTCTCGGTGCAGATGTCGGTAGAGCCGCGAAGCAAAAGGGCCGCGCGCACCGCCTCCCAACGGGATGGCCTTTCAGCAGTCCAAACGTCGCCGGTGGTGATTTTTGATCGTCGCGACCGCCGCGGGAGTGGTAAATAAATTTGGAAATTATTAAAATGAAACCGATACTGCTCCAACCGACCGCGGGGCTCGCCGTGGTGCTGCGCGGGAAGAAAGTTTGTGGTCCCGGTTTGCATTACGTGTGTTTTTTTTTTTTTCATTTTTGCTTAGAGAAAAGCCCACCCCAGGTCCGTTAAACTACGTGTGGAATAATAACAATCGCCGCTGGTGGTCATACCGGCGTGAAGGAAAGTTTCGTTGCATCATAATAAACGCGTTTTTTTTTCGTCCCTTCTTGCTCTTTTGTCGGTCACAAGAAAGCAGAAGAACAACACCTATTGGCACACGCAAACACCGCACCCAAGTGTACGATAGTGTTGCATGCATTCTTCATTTGCCAGCGAAACTCGTTTGAAAAATCGTTTTAAAATGCGGAAAAAATGGTTGGCGGAAAAATAGTTCACCGGGAGTTGGAATTTTCTTCCAGTTTTGTTTCTATGTTGCGGTTCCCAAGCCGACTTTCCCTTTTTTTTTTTTACTTGTCTGCTTGTCTTTGCTCACCAAAGCACAGCCCCTGGGCCAGTTACTTTTGTTCTCGCATTCGGTGTGACCGAGCATCCAGTTACTGGACCGGCTTGGTGAATGAATAATATGAATAAGTTTTAGGTGTAGTTGCATAGTAATGTTTAAGTTTTTTTTGTTCTTGTTGTTCTGTGCACTATTTTTCTTGCGCTCTTTGTGGCGGTGTTTGAATTTATTTCACAATTCTTCTCGTTTTCTGTACATGCTTTATGAACCGTGGTGGTGCTCTGCGTACAAGTTTACATTTATGTTGATTGTGTTCGCCGTTTGTTGTTTTTTTCTGACGCTTTAGAATCTTTTATTCAAACCATGTGGCAACAGTGTTTTGTTCCACTTTCTCTTCCCATTTTAGGTTGGTATTAATTAAATTTTATTTTGAAAGGTTACAATTTACTTCACACTGATAGCCTCAATTGTGTGGGAATTGAAATATTTCATGTTCAGTTTTCGGTGTTGTTGATTGATGCACAATATTTGTGGTTGTGCAACAACTGTTTTGAAGAAAAAGTAATATAAAAGTGTTTCCTATTTATGTTATGAATTTATTTGTCTCCAAACAACACAACTTAACATTGAATGCTGCGCAATTTGAGCGATCTGTTGATGTGGACGAGCAAGAAGGACTTTACGGCCTGGGTTGTCCGGTGTCATTCTCATGACATGACCAGCTCACCGGAGCCTGGCGAATATTATTCGTTGTACAATAGTGAGTTCATCGTACAGCTCGTAAACATTGTACGAACTGAACACTGTACATTGTAACAGCTCTCCTATTATCATTTTGGTTATCTTCTTCGCGAATGCTGTTTAGAGGTTTTGCTCAGTATTGAAGAAAGACCATCTAAAGCTCTTTTAAGTGTTGAAAAACCCTTGCGCTCTCAGTTTTCAACAACATTTTACACATTATATTTCAAGGCTTTTTTTGTTAAGCGATCGATTCATCGTTGCCATCGATTCGAGTTATTCGGAGTTCAATCGTGAAGAATATGGCTTCAAAACAGCACATAATTTGTATTGAATTTTACCCAACGTATTAGTACCCCACTGTCTTAATTTTGCCGACCTAATTTTCCAGCCCCAAAAAAACACCTAATTGATTTAGATGTAAAACCATAAGCAACGGCGTCAGGTCAAGCGTGCGCTGATTTTAATTTTATTTAACTTTCCTCCCCATTCAAACGACGTCACTACGAACCGACGAAAAACGGGCCGCGCCAAAAGCTGGCAGCATACTCTCGTTGTGCAGCATAAAGCGGCCGAACGTCGGACGTTCGACGGCAAACCTGAACGCGAATGGGAAGAAAATCAATACATCGCCACGTTCCTCTCATTACCATATCAATTAGGTTCGCGGTCTTTTAGTTGGTGTTAGTGCTGTTTAATGGAAAATCTTGCACAAACTCCCCGGACACAGCAACACACACAACGTTTGACATTCGATCGAGAACGACACCCGGTGGCTGGAGGGCAAATCATGGATTCGCTCCGTTCCCGGAAACGAACCCCGGCGAAAAAGGGATCCGGAAGTTCAATTATGTGTAGCGCTGTCAGAATGTCCCGAGGGTTTACAGTGGTGCTGGTGAAACTAGAATTTTGCCGGCTCTCCTTCATTTGGTTTCATCTTACAGCCAGAGATCTTGCGGACGTTTTTTTTTTATTTTCTTATTCGCAAGAAAGAAATCTTTTGCTTGGGATTTTTTTTGCGGGGCGAAAGGTAGCACCGTTCGATTCTCAGCGGGGTTTGCAATGAAGCGATAAATTCTAATACCACCAATGTCTTATTCGTGTTGTGCGTGTATCTGCCGGTGTTCGGTTTGTTGTGGTGGTGCTGATTTTAGCTCAAATCCAACAACGGTTTTGCTTTATTCTTTTTTTTTTTTTTGCTCCATAGCGGATAATGTTTCCTTCGCGAGGAAGGTAACTAACGGCAACCGTTCATCGTTTGCTAACAAAATAAAAGCTGAAGTCTCAGCATAGACAACTGCCCACCGTGTTGCTGATAACGACCAGCGATGGCGGTGATGATAATGACTAAACTGAACCTTCCTTTCTCCTCATCCGGACCAGATGCCGGAAGAAATGGAGATCAAGACAATTTTCGATACGATACGAACAAAATTGCATCAATTTTCCGCACAGCCCGGGTCTTGTTGGAACCGAGGGCTTTAAGGAAGTAATGGCATTAAGACACTGCCCGGGCACCCGGGAATCTACCCAGGATTTTGGGCACTGCGAGGTACATTGCTATCGTCATCTACCATCATCATCATCATCATCGATCATCAGAAGTGTGCGGGCTGTTGTGGATTGAAGCGAGCGATGTTGGCCGAAAATGATGTTCCACATTTTTCACACAGTAAAAACTGGGAAAACAAAAAAAAACCAAGTCCAGAACGTCCGTTTCGTGCCCGTGTCCGGGATGGTTCCTTCCGGAGCTAGGAACGCGCGTGGTGAGTTTTCAATCTCTAGCCGTCTAAAGGTTGATAGAACAGGCACAAACACACACCCACACCTTCATCCAAACGCCATCCAACGCCCGTGGAATAGTATCCTTCATGGTTCAATTTATTTTTGAGCCACCCAGACGAGAGTGATTGCGGAAAAGCTCATTTGCTTTCTTCCTTAGCTTTTTTGTTTTGTTTTGGTTTATCTGTATGCATGATGTGGTACATATGATGGAAAAGTCATAACAACGGTCGGCAAGCTACCTTCCCAGGGCCTTGCATTTCCCGGCGGTTGATGAGCACATATTTGAAGGAAAACGCTGTGGCGTGTGGCATGTCCTCCTGTTGGGCATGTGTGTCGTAACTCTGTCCCGGGAATGTCGTGTGTGTGTGTGTGTGTGTGTGTGTTTTTCTACTTCGTCATATTTTTCATTTCTACAGTTGCTCACCTTTGCGCTCCCCCTCCCTTCCCATTGTTGCTGCTCCCATCTTTTGATGGATGGAAAATGATGATGGTGATGGTGCAATTTTCTCGATCCTTACCTGCATATGCCCGGCAACGAATCGTTCTGCCGAGTGAGTGGGTATTATAGGAAACGTGTGCTTTCATGTGCTTGAAAAGCAGAACATAAAATGCAATCCAGCAGCGTGCTCTGCGGGGTGGAAGGGTGCACACGGTGTGCGGTGGCGAAGAAACAAAAAAAAACACGCGTACGGAATTTAATAACAATACATTATGCAAATATTTTGCTGGCAAAACGACGCAGCCCGGGTATTCAGTATGTCGAACGAAACACAGAGAGGTCAGACTGGTTGGTCCAAAAAGAAAAAAGAAACTGAAGAATTTGCACCGAGAGTTGAAGTTGTGTGTGTGTGTGTGTGTGTTGGAGTTGCGTATTCCTTTTTGTGTTCTGTCATATTAAATTAAAACATTCTTCGTTCTCGCGGCAGCCGTGTTGCGGGTTTGCCATTCGCGCGGGCTATGATTTATGTACGGTTTGCTGTTGCTTTGACAAGTAATCGTTCATTGAAGGATATGCTATGGACATCTCGAACACCATATTCCATCGTTCCGATGTTGATGGTTGAATTTGATACATTACTGGGGGAGCGTTTAGCACGGGCAACTTGTATAATGACATTAGAATCGTGGGTTTTTTTTCATAAAGGATAAAATAAGCCACTTGCAAATGAAAAATCGCGTCATTCCAGGGCGATCTAAATTCGTGTGATTTGGTGCTTTTGTTGCGTAAACTCGTTTTGCAAACTTTACCCTTTCAGTCTATTACCTAGTCTGGCTCCCCATCCTTGAAACGTTCTCATAAAATCTCTCAACGATCGGATATTTCTAGCAAACGCACCACATCGTTCAGCAAGTTTACCGATTCAAAAATGTAAAGATTAAATTCGATTTGTGCTGCCTAAATTTTGTGCGCCTCCCCCACCAGCTTCAACGATACACGGCGGAAGTTCATTCTCCCGATTTAACAAAGTCGTCCCGGGGTGGGTAACGTTCCAAAATTTATCCTGCTTGCCCACCCCCTCCGCCGCCCAGAAGCACCAGAGGAACACCGGGAACCGTTGGAACATACCGACAGAACCCGACTCCATCCACTTCAATCGGCAACAATGAACCCAAGGTTTCGCACTGCTCCGGGGTGTCTTGATTGGGAAAGCAATCAAGTTGAATAATTGAATACAAGCGCAGGGTAGCGGCGGCACTTGAGCGCTCGTACATCTCAATCTCTATTTGCCAAGCGCGCGAATCCTTCCCAGCTGGGAAACGCAAAGACCTTTCGCGGACTTTGTCGATGTTTGTTGTGTCATTGTTGGACGGTTGTTTGCACCGTCGGACCGCCCGCTCCCCGGAACTGTGGGGTGAAATCGAATCGCTTAAGTTGATTATCTCCGACGAGTCGTAACTACGCGGGCGCGAAATTGAGTATTCCATGGGTGCAGTCTCGGACACAGAGGAACAACAACAAAAAAAGACAATGCCTCCGGTGCGCATGTATGACACTATGTTGGGAGTTCTTTTTTTTTTTTTTGCTACCTTCGCCTTTTTGTAGAATCCACTGCGATATTTCTGACAAACGCACCGTACACGTATTTTATTGACGAATGGTACCGCTTTCGGTTGGATGCGAATGCGCCTCCTAACGAGCATTCGGCACACGAACCAGGCTACACCGGCATAGAGAACTTAACCACTTAACCTACGTACGGCACTGTCCGGGAAGAGGGGGGGCGGGAAGCGGGGATTCCACTCTACAGCAGCGTAATGGCCAGAATCCAGGCACGGTGGTGCGATACGCGCTCGTACACATCGGGCAGTCCCATACCGCACGGGACGCTCCAGGATTGCACACCGATCAGCACACCGTCCAGCACGAGCGGACCGCCGGCATCACCCAGACAGACGCCCTGATCGGGCTGATTGCTGGTGCAGATGGTACGGGCCGAGATTCGGTTGCGGTACGGCTCGTCGAACTGGTCCGCACACTCCTCGCTGTCGATGACGTCCGTGCGGATGAACTGCAGACGAGTCGGGAGTTGATTGTTTGAAATCTGGAAAGTGGCAGCAAGAGATGTGCGGAATTAGGACGACGTTATCTGCACGTTGGAATGTTGTGCACGTGGATGATTTGTGTGTGTGTGCGCACTGGGCAAAATTTTAGTTTAACGACGAGAAGAACCGTTTCTAGCAAGCGGAGGAGCGTACTAGAAATGTTGCGCATCCTTTCGGGCGCCAAGTTCGGTTCAATCAATTAAACGTTTCATCCAGTCGCGGTACCGGAAGTCTCCCGCCGTGGCTCCCCGATGACGCCCGGCCATGGGACTGCCCTGTACGCCGGGACGGAGATTAAAATGGTAAATTGAATCGACTTAAGTGTGCTTACGGACATATGGCAAACGTATGTGTGCGTCTGTGAAACGTTACTGTAACAGGACCCACAACGGATAGTCCCCCCCCCCCCCCCCCCCTCCCCTCGCATTGGGTAAGATACCGGGGGATTATTGGTCTGGATCTGGGGCCTCCCTCCTTCAGCAGAAACTTTGAAGTGTGTTTGCACACCTTTTAGATTTTTCTTGCTCCGTGCACTTGTGCGCGGGACTAGCATTGGCAGTGCACAAAATGTCGAAGATCCGTAGGGTTGGGAAAGTGCATTAAAGAATTGTTGAATCGGTATCGCTTTGCCCCGTGTGCCATGCACCTTCCCCTAGCCTAGGCTAACATGTTTCCGTAGTTCCACGCACCGCCATTTTCATGTGTAGAGTTGATATCGCGGAGTTGATTCGTGAAGTTGATATTCCCAACGTAATCCGCCGTTTCCGGTGGCAACTGTATAAGTTTTCGAGGAACCAGTTTAGCCGATAAACCGTCCTACCATGTTTAATCACAGAAACGATAATCCACCACAATGGTGGGTTGGTGGGACCCGTCGTCTACGAAACTTACAGTGCTTGTTTGACTGAATTGTTGGACAAATTTTCTTGCTTTTTATCACTCTCTGGCTAATTGACAAGCGATAGTTACCATGTCGTGGATGCTTGTTTAGTGAAACATACACTAAATGTCGAGATTGCCTTATTTTCAAGAATTGCCGTCCCATTACACTTCCATCGGACGCAAATCCAATCGGATTATGGCATTATAATTAGGCACTCTGGGGAGGGTTTTTCCTCGTCTAATTCCACAAAATCACTCCCGGAAGCCACACTTAGAAGCACCTTACAAAATAACTTACCGTGAATCGCCCCCAACCGGACACGGTCGCATTGGTAGCCGTTTCGAAGAAATCCGTTTCGAGCTGGATGGGCTGCAGCTGGTCACCGGAAAAGGTGAGAGAATCCGCCAAACGCACCAGCGCTATATCGTTTGCGTACGTTTGCGAGTCAAAGTCGGGATGGAGCACGAATCGTTCCGCGGTCACATTACGGCCACCTTCCAGCCGGTCGGCACTGCCGACGAACAGCTGCACATCCGCGAGCGCTTTACCGGTGATACAGGCGGCGGCCGTCAGTACCCAGCGCCGGTTGAGCACAGTTCCGCCGCAGTACACCAAACCCTCGTTGATGAGTGCCACCTGAAAGGGAAACTGGCCGTCGGCCGCCTCCTCACCGCCGGCAATCCGTGGAGTGGGCGCTGCTGAAGCGAAACCGCGGTACGGGGACGAATCGGATTATTCATGCACCAGCCTGGCCCGGACAGCCCGGAAGTGTCCACTTACAGTTGGCGCGTTGCGGCACAGCACTGGCGACTGCTAGGGAAGCCAAGATGGCTACCACTTGCACTGCGACGCTGGTTCTGAACGTCTTCATTACGGATAGCGGCCTGGGTTTCGGGTTTTCTTTTCCGCGTTGCGTTGCGTTACACACTGGAACTCACCCGGACGGGCGTGCTGTCGTACCGTTTTATAGCCACCAATCGATGCCCGGACCATATCTAATGGTTTCTTTTTGGTGTTTGACGACCATTACTGCCGGAGCCCCGGTCAGCCCCGTTGGCTTATCGGTGAACGATGGTCGAGCGCATATCTTCGGGCTCGAAATTTCAGCAATTCATAACTTGGCCAAGAAGATTATCTCTTCCGGCAGTGGGACACCTGGTGCGTAAACTTTATTACATCCTGCCTTGTGCCGTGCTTCTGGCACAATCTCGCCGCGCAACGTTCGCAGCTGTTCCTCGCTCTTTCCGGGGGGATATTGTGCGCCTACACCAAGCGATAACTGCTAATAACTGGTCAACGAGCGAGCGTCCACCGTTTGCAACACCGGGTACCAGGAGGGAGATGAAATTGATTGAAGCCTTTGTGTTTGCAGGCTACACCTCCCCGCCCCTTTGCACCCATTGATAGTGGCGTCAAGCATACACCCGCTTCTCGGGACCTACTCGGCAGTAGTGGCAGCACTCTCCGAGATGCTATCTAAGATGAAACCGTACCGACCGAACGCCACCATTTCGATAACTCCCGGACGAGTTCGGGTGCTCAGGTGTTCAAAATGGCAATGTCCATTTGTGATTCACTTAAGCCCGGGTCTGCTGCACACAAATACCCGCACGCGGTACCCCCTGTGGTGTGTGGAGTCGATGTGGCGCAGGTTCGCCCGTAAGCCGGGGGTTTCTTGGCATGAGCTTACGGCCGGAAGCCTGTAAACAGATCCCGGCGTGCACGAGAGTCGATCAAACCATTCCACTGCCTTCGATTCTTGCATGGGGGGCAAAACCCCGTCGAAGGTGGGCCCCGCGGGGTTGGCACTGGGGTGGAGGTTTTTTGGGGAAGGCAGTGTTGAAATATTTACCAAACTCTCTAATCCCGATGTCGTAAATCGTGTGCACCTTCACCGCTACGCCCTACCGCTTGCTGGGTGGGGGGGGTTGTTTGGTCCGTTTTCTAAGACCGTTTTCCGACTCGCCTGGCAGCACCAAGCATTAGTCTTCGAGGGTAGGCTTCTTCTTTGCTTGCGACCTCCACCGCTCCACCGTGGGCTTCACTTCACCCACGGAGGAACAGGTGGGAATGGGTTACATATTATTCAGCTCCATCTCGTTTCGATTTCGGCTCCCGGATAGGGACGACACACACACATACAAGGGGTATAGTGCTGCCGTGAAGTGGCTAGGCTACTGATAGCATCTCGTCGAAGTTTACCGAGAAGGTCTGAGCATCAGGAAAGGTTGTCACACGGCTGTACGGCTCAGCGATAGCGAAAGACCTCTAACCGATTGGCAACTATTTCACCATCTGCGTCTTCTGCGCACACACACACACACACACAGCGCGCGGCAACATACATTCAACAGAAGGAATTCTATCTGCCGTCTTCTTAGTGGCTGCTACTAGCTGAAACTAGGAAGAGCATGTCAATCGATTAAGGGGTGGGTTTTTGTTACGTTTGTTTCGGTGTGTTCTTCTCGTTCGCTGGGCAGTTTTACATCTTCATTATCGTCCACAGATATGGCTCTTCGGCCAATCTTCGTCACCGGTAGGGGATGCGCTGTTTTGAGACATTTGGTGCGAATGAGTTGCTGGGTTGCGTTTTCTTCGTGTGAAACAATCGCGGCTTGCGGGCGTTGACTTTTCATTACATTACACCTCTTTGCGAGATGATGTTTCTGGTTCGTACGAATCCTCCGCACTTTTCAATGGGAGCCTGGTAGCCACCTTGACTAGCTGACCGGAAGAGTTCGACTATTCATTTCCGCCTTCATTCCAAAACTGTCGGCAACATCGGTGACCGGAAACGTCTGGAAAATAGAAAATTCGACCGAAAGAAGAAAAAAAAACAAACCAACAGTAAACCGGCAGTCCCGGTTGACTTGGACCCCCAATCGTCGGGCGTGCGTGTGGAACAAATTTAAGGTATATAAAATATTGGCCTGGCCTCGCCTAATGGCATCCTTCCTTTCCTCGTGACACTAGCGCCCGCTGGTGATTCATTCGGTCTTTTTCTTCGCCGCCTTTACATTTCGAGAAGCATCCAGCAGGGGCTGGCAAACTGCTTTGTAGTGTGTCCGTCATGACACCTTCGCGCCGGTGCTGCTGCCTGTTTTTTTTTTGTGGGTGAACGCGCGAAACACCCAATAAGCTGATAAGCGATCGAATTTATTGATTGGCTTTTTCGATTAGAAACTTCCAACCGAATCGTCCCCGTGGAAAGTTAGTGTTGGTGCGGTGAAACCAGGGCCATCAGGGCGTCGTCCATGGTAATCAAAATTTTACTACTTCTTCACCTGCTTTCTTGCTTTCGTTAGCCACCGTTACACAACAGAACGGTTCCCCCGCCCAGCTGTGGTGCCGGCGAAGAGTTGCGTGTGTAACACGAGGGGGCCGGGTTTGAGGGGTATGCTGTGCCTTACCCAGATCTACCGCTTCGACCGCTGTTCGTTCCCTTTCACACGCGCCACGGCCACGAAGTGTTCCGTGTTATGGTGTGAACATAAAAATAAAAGCGATCTAAAAATTATAGTTGATTGTTTTTGGGAGTTTTTCCCTTTCGGCAAATTTCCCGCCAAGTTCGCTAAGGTAGTGGGGAAGGTAAGAGAAAAGGGGGGAGGGACGAGAGGGGCTATGGGTTTTGTAGTCCTCGTTTTTATGATTGAAAATCAATTAGGAGTTTAAAAAACGGGACAAATTTTGCGTAACGACTAAACGATAAACTCACTTTTGCAATGGCTCTGTCCCGTACGTAAAAGCTCCGGCGGGGGTTTGGGGGTGTTTGGTAACAGTAGCAATTTATTCCTTCTCCCACAGCACAGCGATGATGTGCACGTTGGGTTTTTGGTGGATGTTGAGGCAAATGGGGTGGGGTTGGGAAGAGTACTCCCAAGGATGGCTGGCTCTAAATTGGTTAAGTGATTGTTGACGCTGGCCGGAGTGGGTGAGCTCTCTCGGGACGGGGTGGTATATAAAAAAGGATTTTTCCACCTTTTTTTTATTTGTTCTCCTCTGTTTCGTGGTGCCTTAAAGGTTATCGTCGCCCGTTTTACGGTCGTCATGAAAATGTTTTACTTTGACAGGAATGCTTCCAGCGCTTCAAAAAGGTTTCGATGTTTGGGTTGGTGTGTGGTTTGCAAGAAGCGAGATCCGATATCCTAAGGACATTATATATGTACGAGATTGCGCCAACAGTGGGCTAATTTTACATCATTGATATTTGTTTTTTTTTTCCTAACTCCCGCTGTTAATTGCACATTGTACACGAGAAATTAGCTTTGGAAAAGGAAACAATCGATCGATCGCACACAAACACGCATGATAATAAATGCTCAATATGGAAAAGCCAGTCGTAGCAGGAGAAAGGTTCAGGCTTTTGTTTTTGTTGCTCCTTTGCTTGCCTTCTGATCAATATCTCGAGCTACGGGTTGCTTATTCGCAGTGAACTTATAATTAGCTCAATTCCGTGCGGTTTGGTGTTGTCGAACATGATTGCCTTAAATAAAACAGCAGCAGACCAAACGCGGAGAAAGAGAGTGAATGCGAGGTGAAACTAGGTCGCACATCGTGCTGCGGATTGTACTGTTGACTTCATGGATAAATAATAATTAGCTCACTTAATTATCATTCAAGTGATTTTAATTACCTGCGGTCCGGTGCCCACTGGACGACACCGCGCTCCAGAGCGCCACACTCGAGTGTGTGTGCAAGGTTGAAGCACAAGAGCCCAAGGACTTTCCGTGTGCGGCATTGGTCGGTGCTGGCCGTTACGGTTCGTGGCGTCCCGAGGATCAACGGTGGAAATTTATGCAAAACGAAGTGAGCCTGGAGTGGGCATGGGAGAATACTTTTAATTCCATTTACATTTTGCAGCGAGACGTAACATCCTCGATGGCTACACTTTTGACGGCCAGCGGTTTTATTATTTTCATAATCCGACCACTATCACAACCAACCAATCTCACTACGGGGTCCGACGAGTGCCTAAGCTCTGACGTCGCTGTGGTAATTTGAATACGATTAAGAGTTATTCATTTTGAAGTGCAATCACCCGAGGCACCGGGAGTTGGAAAGAGATTCATCAATTAGAAATCCTCTTTTGCAGCTCCCAGGCCCACACTTTCCCAAGATTTCTCTCCTTCCCTGCCGAACCACGGCCGGCGCAGGAATTTAGTCTTATCTGCCACGGAGGAGCTCTTCTGTGCCCGCAAAATGGAACGCTTAGATGTCCTAATATTCAGCTCGCTTTTATCTTTCTCTCTCTCTCTTTCCCGTTCAACATCTTGCATAAAATCTGTCCCCGAAAATTGAACAGAAACATCATTTTTCATGATTTACTATCCGACAGCCACCCCCCCCCCCCCCCCCCCCAGTACGGGGCGGAACGGAAAGCGGACCGTGGCAAACCTTCGACCATATGCGCACGTGGGCCAGTTTCATAGGCACTGTGGATGGTTGTGAGAGAAACCTTTTTATGGGTTCATTTTTAATAGCTTTGATGATGCTTCTTCTTCTTCTTCTTCCCCGTCCTCTCGGTTGATGTTTCCCGCCCATATCCATGGGAAGCGAGGTTCAGTCGTTAAGGTCAACTATATGGCACTGCGTATTTACATTTTCAAGCCAAAGATTTCATTCCCCAAACCTGAGATTGCACGGATTGTGTAAGCATCGGGGAGGGGGAGGGGCGCATGAAGTGTAACGGTGGTGAAATGAACTTTCGTTAAATCTTAATAAAAGTGTCACATTCGTTGTTTGGGTGCCCAGAACGTACGGGGCCATTGCTTGGCCTTTAATTTGTGGCCGTAAACATTGGGCAACCAACGGCTTCTGAGGGAGGGGAAGGTGATTGGTCATTTTCTACGCCATAAGCTGGAAGCGCCTGTTGGCCTATGAACGCGTGCCGCTGCCTCGTAATACTCGATGATGATGGTCGTAAACTCGTCGGTATACCGAACCACTCCGTACACCCCGTTCCGGGCACGGTCGCAAACCACAGGACGCCAACGGAATGGAATCAAAGTTCACAGTGAGCGTAGAAAGCTTATTGCTTCGCCAAGATCCCACAGTTTGACCTTCGCCTATCGTCGTCCGAGGTAAGAATTATGGGGAGAAAGTCGGCCGACGACGTTGGACGTCAGGCCAATATAGTGTCGTATCGAACACTATTAATTTATTGCTCCAATCGATTGAAATCTGCGTGTCCCTGTAAGCATTCCTACAGGTGGCACATTCAGCAACGTTCGTCGTCTGGATTCGATTGGACGTTTTAATGGTGGAAGCGGGTGAATCTTTGCTCTATCTTGCTTTGTGTGGTGTTTGTATGTTTGTATGCACACCGAACCACACTTGACGTGGGTTGCTCTCGGTTGTGCGAAATGCTGTCAAAAGACATGTGACTACGGTTCGTAACGAAGGTTAGCAAGTGTATCGGAACGCTTGATCCTTTCTAATAATGCACGATTCGGTTATGGTATGGAATTCTTAATGACCACCATCACCAGCTTTGCAAACGCAAAAATATACGTATGCCCGGAGTGAGTGTTGGATTGACTCCTAACGAGTTCCTGGACACGTCCTCAAGGGACTGCCGGATTGTGTGTGTTTAAGCTTCACTTTTTTTTTTTACTTTACTTTATCGACACTTCATCCCAAGCAGTATCTCGAGCATACCGACACACTCGGGTCCGGCAGATAAGCGCTTCCATTCGGAAACTTTAATAACCATTAGCCCCCTCCACCCCTCTTAGCTTTATTCTGCCAGAGCAAATCCCAATACCCCTT
Source organism: Anopheles marshallii (assembly GCF_943734725.1). NCBI lineage: Eukaryota > Metazoa > Arthropoda > Insecta > Diptera > Culicidae > Anopheles > Anopheles marshallii. Next base: position 35,476,255 of record NC_071326.1, on the reverse strand, counting down.
TTCGTCATGCCACTGCCGCTTCATAACGTTCTCACCATCAATTGGTCATCGTGTCGGGTTTCAGTCTACAGCAAAGGGTCTGTGCTATACCAAGTACAAAAGCAGAAGCTTCAACCAGTAGCAGCACACGCCATCCATGCCATCTTTCTGCACTTCCGTCCCGTCCTGTTAATAATGAGATTGGAAATATTGCGTAATCAAAATAACATCTTCAAACACACAGGCACACAACACCCCGCACCAGGACTCAAAAACATGGTGGCCTCACAATTCTATCCTCTGCTGCGTCGAGCACTAGCGCATGTACAGTGAGGCCAAACCGTTGTCTCAGTGAGGTTTAGGCTTTTCGCACTGTTTTCGCCGGGAATGCCACGGGCCACAACGGCACTGTGCTGCTCCGGGTAAAAGTTAATCAAGATTCTCGGTCCCAAGAATGGAACCATAAATTTTCACCAACAACCAAGACAGCGGGCACCGCTTTTCGCCCCTGTCCACCGGTCCTTGCTGGTATCGCGCTGCATGGGCCCTGCCTATCGCCTTGTAATGATCTCTTATGATTATTTACTAACCTTCCATTCTTGGCCCCGTTTCGGGTGGACGCACGTTAACGTTTTGTGCTTGTCAGGGTCATCAGCGGGCAGCGGGCGCTCGCGTGTATATGGGTACGCGGTACCCTCCACACACCCAAACCCCCCGTCATCGCAGCATGATGATGCGTTGTCCTGTAGCAGATACTCTCGTCCTTGGTATCGATATCACTATCATCATCATCATCAGCAGCATCATGATTATTTCTCCCGCACCTTCGCCTTTGCAGGCGACAGACTCCGGCTAGGTGCGATGCGTTGAGGTTTTTGATTTTAGCCCATAAACCATCCCTTTTGCGAGGGACGGTTGGGGTGGCAGGTGGTTGGAGGTGACGGATTCGATCCTTCCATGGATGGCGAATTCCATAAACGGTGTGACACTCGGGTATCATAAAACTTAAGCTTATCATTGTTGAAAAAGTAGCAACGTGCGATCGTACAAGATACGGCCGTAGTTAGGAGGTGGCGGAAAGACATACGCATAATAAACCAGCGCCCGAGTATTGAAGATGTGACACTCGCCACATATCTCCGTGGTGTGAGTGTGGGAAAGGCGGGCGGTCTGAGGGAGCAGGGAGGGTATCAAACATATATCATTCCTGAGCCAGTCGTCCCATATCAGGACATATGGGCCGACCCACACCCGCGCACACATCTAGCGTAGTCCCACCGATGGCAAACCCACATCTCCCGGGGTACAGATTGATAATGTATGTATGATATAGCACCGGTGACAATGAGCTACGAGACCGCAGTTTTTAGCAGCGACTTGTGCCGCTCGTTTGCTGGGAAAGTCTTTGGGCGAACTGTTGCTGTTTGGTAGTCTTGTGTGTGTGTGTGTGTGCTCTGTCCTCCGTTTTGGTCGTGCGTCAAAGCCATATTTTGGGACTAGCTTTTGAAGTCGTGCAGTTCTTCTACCGTGGCAGGGAAAGGGGTGGATGGATGGCAAAGGGTTTGCGAAATTAATGATTCAAACTTCATCATGCGAAAAGTGGACCTTAAGAAAAGGATCTTCGAGAGGGTTGAACTTTGCTGCCGACAACTCGGCTGGTCGTGACAAGGGTAAGCAGTGCCGGTTGCGGAACCACTGACGGTGTACGGAGCTATTGGTTTTGTTGCCTTTTTTTTCTCTGGGTGCTTCTCTGCAACGTGTAAAGCATAATGTGTTGCTACAAGTTTGGTCTACGCGCTGCACAAGAAGAAATCTCCCCGCCAAATGTGGCGAGCTCGAGAGCGTACGGTGGGATACTCTTTGTTGGGAAGGCGCAAAACCGGCGAGGGAAGGTCTTTTGTAAGTCGACTGACCTTTTTGTTTCGTACGCGGCGTTACTCGCTGGAAATGGAGGGTGGCAGGGGACGAGGGGGATCGGGGGATCGCAGCTACAAAGGTGGAATGTTTTGATCGTTTGCTGAATGGGCCGATGAACGCCCACCGTCCAAATTCCGGTGCTCAGCCCGGCATCAGCCCAAACGTACGGCCTTCCCTTCACACTCTCTAATAGTCGAAACCCGTCATCATCTACGACACCTTCGCCTGTCCTGCACGGTCTTGGAGGGCCACGGCGTGTGTGGCGCACCGTGGGTATGTGGAAGTTGGAACAGCCCGACCTAAGAAAGCATTGCCTCAAGAGCAGCAGCAACAACAACAAGAAAAGCGATCTGTAAAAAGCACCTGAAAGCTGATCTGTATCAGATGGGCGTCTGGCTACGTTTAAGGTGTATTAATTCCACAACAGTCACCGGTCGGTCCGGTAGGCAGCACCGATTCGGATTGTAATATGGGCTCATGAACAAGTTTTGATCGGATTTTTCCACCGCTTCCCCCCCACGGCCGACGAGCTTCAATCCACACCGGCTACCGGATCGTGAAGAGATGTGTCCACACAAGTAGTGCAGCAGCCTGGGACGGCCATGTTTTGCCACCGCATATTGTGTGTGTATGTATTTAATTCCAGTCGCCGTGTGGCGCGATAGTTAGAGATATTTAAAACTAATGGAACACCATCTTTGGCCGACCATGGCTCGGTCAGTGTGTGGCACCGTCACCGACCAGAGCAAACTGTCCCTGCGGTGTGGTCGCACGTCACTTTACATAATTTGTCACTTTCAATCTTTTTCCTTTGGGTTTCCCTCCCTCTCTCTCTCGCTCTTTCCTAGACGTTGTCCAACCCTATGGCCGTTTTTTTTGTTGCTTGCTTGCGTTGCTGCTTCAACAACAAAAAAAATCTTAAGTCGGCCAACGCGCGCGCGATCTCGTGGCCGAACTGTTGTTGCGCTATTTCTGGACATTGGCCAGATGCGCCTCCATCTTTCTTCACGCGACACGCGCGTCCCATTCGCCGGTGGACAGTTTCGCACGACTCTGGTCCCGTCGAACGGCCCCGAACGGCGTGACAACACAAAACAACGCGTGTTAACCAATTCCTTTTGCTGTCTTCAATTTCGCCATTTGCGTTTGTCGTTTCTGCGTGTGTGTGTGGCTTTTTTTTGCGTAGTGCGTTCTCCTTCTTCACTGGTATTTCGTTTAGTGCAAACTTCTCATCGCCTTCTTTTTTTTCGTCTTTACTTCACAGAAGCTGCTGCCTGCCCGTTAGACGCCGTTAGTTAGCGTAAGTGTTGATGCATGTTCCGTCAAATTAAAACCAGCAACCAATCTATTTCAGGCGACCCTCCGGTACGGGTCCGGTTCGGTTTCTTTCAATTGGAAGTTTCGACACTTGCTAGCCATTACGAACGAAAAAAGATGTTGCTAGTTACACATTTGCCATTGTGGTCACGAATAGAGGGTTTCCAAAATTATTACTCGGGTTTTTTTTTTGCACCAATCACTCAAAACTGGTAATGGCATCAATTCGAAACAAATATATGTTGTGAGAGATGTGTCGGTCAAACATCGTTGCATTGACGCAACCTTGGTGTAACATGCACCGTGTATAATCACTGCCATCTATGCGCACTTGAATGCGTCGATAATTACCCACGGAAGTGCTACAGGTAAAGAAATGGAAAATGAATTATGGCCGAACAGTATTTCTACGCTACAAACATGTCTGTGTTAACTAACTACATCCCATCGTATGACATTTCATAAGCAAGAATCCGTTTTTTTTTAAACACAGTATTTATCAAGCTAAAGCGTCCAGATTGCTCGAGTTCTGTAGATGGTCAATTGAAAATAATGTTCTTGTGTTTCTGATCATTGCTAGACTACAAACTTTCATGCCATTTCGATTAAGGTTTCGTATCCCTGTAATCATTGACCCGATAGATTATGGTCTAACTTTCTTTGCAAATGAACGCATGACGTGTATGCACTTCCCAATGCTGCAGTTCGAATGCGTTTTAATCGTGAATTTTATACGATAATGTTTTTTTTTTGTATTTCCTTCACATTGTGTAGTGCTACGTAGGCAGAGACAAACTTATCATATCATAACTTAACACTAGAACTACCAAGCGTTTTAAGCGTTTTTCATTAATAGTTCTTTTATGAACAATTCCCAAGTTCTGAATTATTATTAATTATTAATACGTCAATGAATTTATACTATAGAAAAGATATGTAAAAGTCATGCAACAGCTATGACAGAAAGATTTTACTGCAAAATTAAATGTAATGAAAATGAAGCGTTCCAGTCAAAATGCCTGGTCCGGTGTTAATAACTATACCCTATCCTAGTTCCTAGCACATAAAATCCACATCGATCATCGTGCATGCGAAATTAGTTGAAATGTTTCAATATAAATATGCCACCGGGTATATATATAAAGAATGTTACAGTTCTATTAACATCAATCATTTAAGTTTTTAGTAAATATTTGAACAAAATTGCACAACCAAGCCACTGTTTCGGTTGTCTAAAGCGCAATGGGCATGCTTAGTTTCAACTTAGTCAATCCAATTGAACATAAATATAATAACCAACGCAATCGTTTAAGAATTGTTTTCTGTAGAAATTGTTTTTTTTCTCTTTCTCTTTCTCTCTGAATGTCACATTGATAAGAATTAGAGACTTTTAGATGGAGCCATCTTTTGTAAGGTATATGCATTTTTGGTCTTAGTGTATGTTCCGTAGCAACCACTTGCCAACGGATCGTCTCCAAGGCAATCCAAGGCCAGGAAGAAAATGAGAAGAAAGTTCATCAACTTACCATGACACGTTGTGTGATATTCTCGGTATTGAGCAGTGTTGACTTCTATACTCTTTTAAGGTGATCATTAGAATATCTTCCAAATATTCAGTCCATTAGTTCCTTTTAGGGAATTCGTAAAAAGAGAAGCGTGAATGACGACCCTTGACTGGTATGAATTTCTTGTTCTACTTTTGCAATGATGATTTCATCTCCAGACAGCTATTGATACGTCTTCCACATCACAACGAATACACTTCCAAATTGCTCGCACAACTAAACACAGCAAGAACTTACAGCTCACGAATTCAGCAGCAAGTAGAACATAATTGAATAATGTTGTCTTCTGGTGCAACATTGCCAACCAAAATGCATGTGGACACGTTGTTGGAAGCGCTTTGTTTGGAAGCTTCCATTATCAACGCTCGTGTGCTTTTGTGCGCAGGAGAAAATAAAAACCCAAGTGCAACCGAGGATGAAAACATTTGGTCTCCCCCCATCACCACCGATTCCTTATCTTAAGGTGAGCAATTTTCCGAATCCCATCTAAACCTGCTGCTGACGGGTGCCGTTGTCTCGGTCCGTCCCCCACCCCCAGCTACCCGACAGCGGCACAAACTGTTGCCATTTTGGGGAATGTTTCTATGTTCATTTCTGTGCGCGTTCGTTCTTTCGGGTGTTATCTGTTGCACCGACCAACCCGTGGAGAAAGCAGCGATCCCGAATGGATCGTCTTAGATTATGGACAAATGCAGGAATTTCACTGTTGAAATTTAAATTGCATTTCCGTTCTATGGTTGGTGTTCCCTCCACTCTCGGTGTGTAGCTGATTGCTGTGCTTATGTTTACCGCCGGGCTGACTCGGCAGAGTGATAACAGGAAACTGATGAAGACGGACAGGAACCACCGTAAGCTATGCTCCCGCCCGTATGTCACCCCACACCTATTGCTTATGTTGCTTTCGTTCGTGTTCGTGTTGTGTTAGACATCCATCAACCGGCCGCGACATGATATTGTACTTGCTGCCGGCGACTGCTGACGAGATTATTTTCCTAACAAACGTCTCACCGCGGCGCGCGTGGGGTGGAAAGGCGCGACAAATGGAGAGATGGGTGTCGGACAAACAGGGCATAAGGCGGGGAAACATATTTTTGGTGGATGAATGTATTTATCTGCCTTTTTTTATTCTTGCCACTGTGCTGCTGTTCTGGTGTGTTTCGTCTTCAAGACAGCGAAATTTGTAAAGAAAAGGACAACTTGTACTCGCGGACACGAAAGCCAATGACGGCACCTGGCTTCAAGCAAGCAAGATGGTAAAATCACGCACGAAACATTATTTCCTTTCGCTTTTTCACCCACATACACGCACGTAAGAAAAGTTAGTAATATTTTCTGTGCACTATATACGAACGCAACGCAAAGAAGTCGGGCCCGAACTTCAAGGAATATTTAAATAAGTGCGTGGAGTTTGTGTGTTTCCTATCCCCGGCCTAGGGGTTGCGCCCCCCACTCGAAGGTGGGCAATAAATTTTACCATAAATTTCATTCGCATAACAAACTTGTCACTTGGAGCGGCCGACCTTTCTCTCCGCTAATGGTGGGGTGAGTTCGCGTCCTTTTGATGGCCACTTTTTTCCTGTGCGCTGCTTAGGCAATCGTTTCTAGGTACATTTTTTCCTCGCGGCATGGGACGCTGCTTTTGATCGGATTGTTTCTAGCTGATAAGCCGTGTACAACAGAATAAAGAATTTAAATTTCATTAGCTTATTACTGGTTTGGAAGTGTTTTTTTTGTTTTTGAGAAACCTGTTTACAAGTGATTGTTGTTATTCCAACGAAATTCGACAACAGTATAACATTTTTTTAAATAATAAAATGTTATATAAGTCGTGTTAAAAGATAAGTAATATTGCAAATTTTAAAACACATTAGAAAGGGTGCATTGTTTTTTACGTTTATTACAAATGTAAAGATAATTTCGGACATAAAAAGCTCCTGATCGCATTTTGCACCGTAAATCATTACATCCATTGCGTGGCAGAAGACTCTGTTTGTTCCTTTTATCCTTTTTTTTTATTCCACGCATGAATGATTTAGTTTAGCTTATTTGCTTGTGCATTTTGTTTTTGGCCTTCTTCCCGTTGGCGTCGGTTTCAGCTCCCACGAAACGTCCTTCCGGCATATAAACGTAAATCTACCCCCTTTGAAATTGGCTCCGTTTTTGGCTTCTGATCACGTGCGGGTGAATTTACTTTCTTGCAAAACAAAGCGAAAAAAAAGTATGCAAACTATTTCAAGCAAGCAGACAGCGTTCGTGTGAGTGTTAAAACTGCAACCCCCCTATCAGGCCATCGGTTAGCAGGTTCGTGTCGATCGGAATAGAATATCAATCTATACCGGTTGTGTGCTGGTGCGTATTCATGAGTGTGTGTGTGTGTGTGTGTGCATGGAAAGCTAGCTCCAAGAAAACTTACGAGAAGAAAGTTCCTATACCATGGGCTCCGCGAACGATCGGACAAGGAAAAACTATCTATGATTTATCGTTTGACGGGCACAAAAAAAAGGAACACGGAAAAATTCGGTAATGGAAGCACGAAAACGGATCTAGGCCATGAAGAAACAATATATGAAAATAGAATCATAAATTGTGTAGCCATTCTGTTGCCATTACACAGGACCTGCTACGCGTAGGTGCGGACCTTCGCCGTTCGCTTTATGGTGCCGAGACCCCGAGCACCTGTGCGCAGTAGCTAGGAAGAAGTAAGACCTTACCCTTACACAAACTTTCCTTCCATACGAAGCAAATCATCGTTTGGTGAAGTGAAATATTTGCTGTAATATCAACTGACGATCAGGAAATTGAGAACCAGCAATGGAAGAGACAGTGGGCTGCGAAAGGGGTGGGAAAGAAATTTGCATCCCCATCTCGGCGCACCCGGCATTCTTCTATCTCACTACTCCTTCGGTAAGCGGTGTTGCGTGCTGCAGCTCTAAACGAAGCTAAAATTATGCTGCAGTTACGTGAGTGTAGTACAGTGAAGTAGTGCAAGAATAGAAAAATCAATACTTTGCACCCTTAGTGTTAAGGGAGAAAACGCGTACTAAGGCTACCCTACGCACAAAAACACCAGACTTCACGTCCAGGCAGGACTTGTTTGAATGTTCCCGGATATGTTGTGGAGTGCTTATGGTGCCGTTTTATCACCTCTTACTGTTTTTCCCCCTCACCGGGCTGTCCTCCATTCACCTAAACCATTTCCCGACGTGCCAAAGCAATCCAACCGTACCATAGCCGGTTCCCCCGTATTCAGCAAAACTTTTGTTTTATGTGTAATTTTATTTCTGTATGTCTTTTTTTTACCTTTAAACCACTTTACCGTGTGTGGACCAACGCATAAGCACGAATGTGCTGCACCTGATCGGGAGAAAAATGCGTTTCCTACACCAGACGACGCACTGCTATTGCCGAACGGGAGGTTGATTTCATTGTAAGCCACACAGCGCAAACTGGAATTCATGCATGAGAGTGTCTTCAAGAAATAATGTAAAAAATGAAGAAATCCCGGTGGTACTGCATGCAAAAACAACTACAAAAAATAAAAGGATCTATAGCGCACACACGCGCCCTGGGTCGGAATGTTGGAAAACATGAGCTGAATATCCGGTCAGAAAAAAAAAATGTGAACAGCCAAGGGTGGGGAACCCCAAAGTTCCTGGGGTTTCGAACGGACATTGATGGCGGAGAATATCCTGGATATTTGAGCGAAGGGAAAAAAGTAGCCGAGAAATGAGTTTTGTGGGAAGTTACGATTGAGCTACACGCCGACCGACTGGTACCTTATGACAAATGTCCGTAATGCTTGCTTCCTAGCTGGTGGATTGATAAGTGCCTATTATACATACTTTATTGACTGGTAAAGTCAAATGGAAATTTTTGGTAATTCTACTTATAATTTCTTCAGCAAAATTAAGGTTTAGTATAGCCATTGTATGATTTTATTAGTGAAAAAAATTGTTATGTGATGTTGATTTAAAATAATATCATAAATACATTGCAGCACTGGATTCTGTTCTCCGGTTGACAATGGTAACATGCAATGGTAACAGAAAAATGGAATTGCATTTTAACAATGACTTTTGCGCCCTGCAGCAAGAAACCTATCAGTACGCACCAAAGCATGTTCAATACTTCGGTTCCTTTTGTTAAAATGCTTTTTTTTGTCATTCCTTCAGCTTCTCAACCTTTCAAACTCCCCCAAAAACCCGTAACCTAACACCGACACGAGCTGTTACACACACACACACCCACATACGCGCATAGTAGAACTTTCCTTTTGCATTCAGCACATTTTCATCACGAAAAGCGCACTCCATAACAAATGTCCCCTCCTCACACGCCATACACCCGATGTAGGGACGGGAGCAAACCGGTAAGTGAAAAACGAACGGGACCGACGGGATATTTTCCATTCCATCCGTCCCCATTCCGCACCGATCGGTACCCTTCCGGCCACGGGGTTTCAATGCCGATTACGTCAAGTTACAACAACATTCATAAATTATGGATTTATGCACAATCGGCAACCACTCGTTGACCTTTTCTCCGGCGGCTTCTCGTCTCTTGCATTGGGAAAAATTTGCTTCTTCTCTCACACTCGCTCGGCACGAGTGACGGAAGGGAAACCGGTCGCCCGGTTTGGGGTGGATGTGTGCCGTCGTAGCACAAAAGTGGTCTTCCGGTTTCTGTGTGTGGTTGAATTTTTTTTTGTGACTTCCTTTGCATAACCTTAGCCTCTAGATACCGCTCTAGCTCTTCCAGCCCACCCTGAGATGCTTGCGTTTTAGATCCTTTTCCTGCCCGGGGAACACACAGGGAAATTCTTTTCGGTTTTGTCCACATAAGAACGGAACACTCTTCACCCACACCACACGGCGAATGCCCCATCGAAATTGCCGGTGTTTCCCTGTCCATCGTACGAGGCGTGAATGTCGTCTGGCTGGAAAGCTGTGTTTTGGGATGTCCTGGCGTGTTGGTAGCCGGATAAAGCGAGTGGGATATAATAAAACCGGCAAAGGCGGTTGTTTGCCTCTTCCACATGCTTTTCGACCGATTCCGGGTTGGTGTTGCGCTGTTATGAAATCAGCAAAGGGTTCACATGGCAGTGTGTGGTTAGAACTATTTGTATTGTACAGATTATGGAAGGATATGTTCGCGATGCATATAAAAATGTTTTTTTGTTGTTTGTAAAATGTAGTAGAGTTTACTTTTAAAACGCTTTGCGCCTTGAAAGTAACACCCTTTGCGGAAGAAATTATTGAGTTTTAAACCTTTTTTTTAGAGAATAATCATTCATATAGAATCTCCGCGTGGAGCTATTCGATTCATGAGTTGACTCTAAAGAGGTTATTAATCTCTTAAAATTATAGAGTTATATTTTATGAAGATCCAAAAAAATAAATAAATAGATCTTCGTTATATTTTAGCAAATATTTAAGTTTATAATTCGAAAATTTTTCTTAAAATTTAAAAATTGAACTGTTCTTCAGTCTATGCATTCGAAGACTAGCAGTATTTCAGTTGTTTCATATTCATACAACAGTATAATTGCACATGCCAAACATAAAAATGGGAAACAACTTGATTATTTGGATTTTTTTTGGATCTATATAATGGTCCAGAATAAATTAGTTTAAAGACTCATTCAGATAAAAAATTATTTCATATTCATCTTAAAATACCGATACCGATGATAGCGATTTGAAATCTTTTCGTTAGAATTTTCAAATCTTGTGTGGAAAAATTTTTCCTTTTTAATTTTTCATTTATTTTTCTTTTTGTACCATTCTTATATGAAGTCCAGAGTCAGGGAGTTGTTAGTCAAAAGAGCCAATTATACTACTGAGTGCGTGATTGTTCTGGGTTCTTTTTCAGTTCTCCCAAACGAAGGTTCACAGGTTTCACATACTTTTTTTGTCGCTTATTGTTACATAATTTATGCCGCAACATTTTGCAAACATCATCACCACGCCGCTCTGGGGTGTGCGTGTATAGAAACGTAATTTAGCCACGTTGGTGTGTGCGAATAGGTCTCTGCGGCGTTTATGAGGGTTTGACACCCTTTTCTCGTCATAACCGTCCAAGGCAGGATGGTGTAACACTCGCTTCTAATCTTTGCCGGTGGGCCACACTGTACGGTAGTTATGAGAGAGAACGTAAATTCGATAGCAAATACAGGTTTATCACAGACAGAGAGAGAGAGAGCGAAAGGGAGGGAAAATAGGTTCAGTGACACACTCCAATCGTTGATGAAAATGATGGAAATGTTGTCGTCTTCACTTTTCAAATCCTTTACACCACTGCCACCACCTTTTAAGTCTCGGTTGAGAAAAAACCCATACACATTCACACACATGTATCTAATGTTGCATCCCTAGCGTGTTTTCCGTTTTCCCCAAAGGACGACGACAAAATTTGGTAAAACGTTTTTACAGGGAATAGGTTCTCTCTGGGGTGGTTTTATTGATATTTTACCACCGAACATTTTCCCACCCCCGGGGGGGTTGTGGTACGAGGAAGTGGAACGTGTATTTGTGTTTGTACTCATGGGTTAAGCCTCCCTTTTCACCCGGATTTCAACCGGCAGAGTGCGGCAAAAGGGACCGCTAAAGAGCCATGATGGATATACGGGAAAACCCATGCCACGGAAAACTGATGGAAGCCGACTTCTTCACGACGTATTGGTGGAAAACCCCGGTTTTGCAAATAGCTGCAGGGACGAACTCGTCCGCCGCGCGGTGTAGTAGTGCCTTGCGAGATGAAATATTGGGTTTTTAGGGCTCAATTTCAACCGTCGGCGCGCCGGGTACGATCATAAGGACGCAAATAACGCTTCCGCCGAAGTGTGTATACCGGGTGCATGGTAAATGGGTGGGAAATGAAGGAAAGCACGGTACGGAAATACACAGGAATGGAGGAGGACGAAGAGAAAAAATAAAACTGAAATCCAAATTGGAAATGGTGTCATCGGAAGAAAAACGGATACAACGAGAATCCGGATCACATTGGTCTGTGCAACACAGACACACACACACATACACACGCACAGCACAAAGGGACCGGGAGCGGTCTGGAAAATCCATCATTGAGCTTAAAAACTCTCGGCGCTTTTGTGGATTTTTCCGGAAAAGTGATTTTTTTTCTTTCCTCTCTGTTTAACCAACATTTTTCCTGACGATCTTTTAGTGCTCGTGAAAGGTTCGATCATACATGCCTAGCTTGTTGGATTGGATTTCTGCATCGGGTTTTTCACTTGAAGTTTTTTCCTCTTTCTGTTTTGCACCAATCGATTGCAATTTTTCGAATCTTTCTTTCTCTCTTTTCTTTTGTTACATGCTAACAAGAATGTTAAAAGAACCTCTTCGTATAAATTTCATAAAAATAACTTTCGCATTCGGTACGAGCGGTTACCGCCCGTTCGAAGGAACGGATTAAGCTATGAAACGACAAAAACAACGCAATACTACCACAGCACTTCACGTCAAGGTGCTGTACCGAAAACCCACAAACGAACCTCAACCTGAAAGGGTTATTATTTCTGCTAATATTTACTGCAAATACCGAAAATGAACATGAAATAATATGGCCAATGCAGAGGGATTTCCGACCATGGCCCTCCAGGGAGCGGGGTTGGGACCCGGACAGGGGGATTGGGATGGTAATGCGGTATGTGTTAAATCTCACCCGGGATTAAGATTTACTTTTAGGATACACCAGCAGCCCACTCACTTTTTCCTCGCTAGCAAACACACACACACACACACACACACACACACACACACACACACTTGTGCAGTGCCTCGGTCAGTTTGCGAGATTGTATCCAGCATGATCCAGTACCGGGTCCTTCATTTAATATCCTTTTTTAGCCTGCGGTGGATTCTAGGGTAGGAAAAGTGCACTCACCACCGCACCATACAAATCCTCGCACATACACCAAACCCAGATCACGCTTCCCCACGTCCACTTGATCTACCCGATTCTGTGCGCTCGCCCCTTAACTGTGTTATAGGAAAACTATGGCTTATGGAAGGGATTTTTTTTTTATTTCAATTGTCGGCCAGTTTGGAAAGTTACAGCACCCTTTCATACGAGGATTTGCGTTAGTGTTTCTTCCTTTTTTTAAATTTTTAATTTACTACGATTTTTACCACTTTCGCCCACCCCCCCCCCCCTCCCATGTCGCCGTTTGCCGCGGCGCACCCTGTACGGCTCAGTTTCAGTGGTTTGAACTTGGCACCGACCGCTTGAATCATGTGGTACACGCCGGGTTTGCAGTTTGTTAGTACTTCCAAATGGAGCGCGCACGGTCTCGGATGCGGGCCCCGTGTCTTCGTGGCAGTCAGTTAGGTGCTGTACCAAATGGGGCTTTTTATAATGTTTTTTTTTTTTCGAAATGATGTTACAATCCCTGCATTATTATGGCTGAAGTTAGAAGACAACAGGGACACGGAGAAGGAGACTTTTTAATGATTATGATGATGGTGATGAGAGTATATTTCTCCGACCGAGTTGAACTGAGCTTTATCCACCGTTCCGCCTGTTTTATGGGACGTTAGACAATGAAGAGTTTCGCCCCTATTCGGCGGGGTTAGCCTGACGAAACGAACAGTGATGGACGATGGTACCGGCGAATGTCCTGTTACGGTGTGTCCTCAACCCATCCGACGTAAAGTTCGTGGTGACTGGTGGCATTTTTTTTTTGATTCCACAAAGAAAAAACCTTTTCTGTTCTCTGGCATTCACCACAGCGGACCGAGCCACCGGAACGGGAAGTGTGTGTGTGTGGGTATGTCCTAAGGCTGCCAAACAAAAGTTGACCGTTGGGAAAGGACTTTTCCAAACAGTAGCCACCGTGCGCTGGTTGCACCTCGTTCGGCTCGGTGTAGTTTGTCGAATTAATAACTACTCGTCTGGAGGTTTTATTGGATCCTTTGCCGCCATCCCAGCAAAATCCAGAAGCTTTTGGTCCGAAGATCCAGTTGTGCATTTCCGGCCGGTGACGGTGAAAGTGTTGGGAAAATATTTTATTACTCAAAGTTATAAAGCTGATACCAGGGCGAGCAGGATGCTTTTTTTTACGGGCCGCCTGTTGTACCGGCCCGGGAAGTCGTCCGGCCAACGATGGATGGATTTGGAATCGGGATGGTATGCACATCCAACATGACGTTAGCATGTTGTTGGAACCATAGTTTCACCAACCGCCAGACGGGCCTGATGCAAGAATATGTATTATCCGTTGAATATCATCGGAGCGATAAACATTCGAGACCGTACCCATTCGGGCTGGACACTCGACCCTGACCATGTAGCATACTTCGGCCGACACTGAAGGCGACAATAGTGAATGACCCCTTACGGTGTCCTGATGTCCTGCCGGGTATGTGCTTAAGTCCCGTTTGCTGATGTCATGTTTATTTCCTCGATTATATTTGTCTCTCGCTCTCTCTCTCGCGGGGGCCATCCAATAGCACGGTAATTGCAGGAAATGTATCTTGCCTTCGATATGTGCGGATATATGATATGCTTTGCTTAACGAGCACCTTTCCCAGTGTCTTGTATCCCCCGTCCGCTTGTGGAAGAACCGGCTTGTCTTGCAATCAAACCCCCCGGGAGGGGGTCTTCATTACCGCTCACATGCCGTACACGCCGGAATGACAATCAACCGGGCGAATGAACCGTTTTATTGGTTCGTTGGTTTTTGGGAATTCGTAGTTGCGGAGATACTTTTTTGGAAGCTCTCGCCTCACCTGGTGGCGTGTGTAGTCTTTGAGTAAGAATTTCCAAAGCAATCGTTGCTGCTGCTGTTTTGCATTCCCGTGCCAGGGATAGATACAGTGCAACCAAATGCTCTGTTGCCATTCAGACAGCACAGGCGGTCGTCTCGTTGCAGCTCGGAAGCCTCGGTGTTGGTGTTGCTCGGAAGGCGGCATCATCATCACCGGAAGTGGAACATTAGTTCGCTTTCTGTTTCAATCCCCCGAAGGGTCCGAACGATAATTCTTTTTATCTCTAGGTACGTACACGTACGGAAGAATTGCGACCATTTTGGACGTGGCCCGTTGACTGCCCGAATTCCGTTCTCGTGTTCCGGGCGTGTTTCGCAGTGTTTGAGTGACATTTCAGCATACGGTTGGATAGTTTCGTAAGTAAATTGCACACTCAGTGTCCGATTTCTGCATGGTTCAAAAACACATTATTATGGGAGCCCAAAAATAGGAATGGACCCAATGGTGTTTCAGTCTGCTGCTCCAAATGGTTTAGATTTGATGTTGGAAATAATTTACTCTCCGCATCCACTCTCATCGCCCACCACCCCCAGTACCTGGTGGTGTTTGGGGGAGGAAAAAAAAGACCTCATAATGCATTAATTTAGCTACCGGTATTTGGGTTTTGTTTGCTCGGTACGATACCGTTTCTAATGAGAAACTGTGCACAAGAACCACAGTGTTCGTCAACCGCAACGAATGGAATGTCATTCTTCAAATTAATCTCCATAGCTTTATACCTGTCGCAACCAGACGACACTTGTCCTAGCGAGTTCAAACCTGATGGGTCCTTTCCGATTGTGGACATTTTGTAACGTTCTGCGAGAGCAGGTTCTAGAGTTGTTGCCGCCAACAACCTATGCGAGGGTGTGCGGGGTGTACTATTACTCATTTTCTTGACATTCTCGTCCACCTTTCCGCGGTCATCGTGGATGAAACGCAGTGTGCTGAGTAAGCTTCGGCGCACCGAGCAAATGCTTTCTTCGTTTCCGAGAACACTCGGCCAAGCAATGGAACGGCTTGTACTAAACAGTTCGGTTCCCATGCACCCATCCGATACCTGCAAACCACAGATCCCACGCCGCACCAAAACTGCAGCCACCTGCAGTTTCGAGCAAAAATGAGCATTTTGTGGCAACTTTTGTTTTCCGTCGACGTGCGTCGTCCCGGTCGTCATTCAACGGTGCCGAGCAGGTTCCCTTTCAGCTGGTCTGCGGTCGATGGCGCTTCGACGAATGGAACAAACGCCGCAAAGCTCGCCACAGCGTACGTACGTTGGATGGCTTCGTACCGGGCAAGTTAACACTTGCGCATCATGGGGGAACAGTAAATGGCGATTGAAGAGATATTTGGTTACTTTGCATGCTCGACTTGACGCCCGGTGGGACCCGGCCGGTACTGATATCCCACTGCTCTTATGACGGGTGCAAACCTGTTTAAGGTTGAGATTTGAATTATTTGCGCTGCTCGCTGCAGAGGCACACACAAGCCATCAGTTCACCGCACGGCAAACGGCTATCAGCGATCTCACACACCGCACCGCATCATCATCGAAATAGAGGATGAACCTGTTTTGCTGCGACGTTTGTTTAGAAATGAGATATACAACGAGTGATGCCTACCCATCGGTCCGGGAATGGGTATCACTGCAGTTGCAGGATGCAACCGATAGCAAGTCCCTCATCCCCACCCAAGGGTGACTAAATTGCATATTAGCTCCATCTTTAACCCTTCAAGCCTCGTTCCGACCGTTGGTGCCAGGTTGGTTGCGACAATGTTTTGGATTGCTCGAACGCTCGGTATGTTCGGTGCCTTTTTTTTGCCATTACATTGCTATAAGCGTGTAAAAGGGTATCCGAACCCAACCGGTCGAGAGAAGTGTCTTGCGCCTGGTGGCTGGCGCTTATCTTCGCTTGTCCATCTCGAAGCGATTTGTCTCGAGAGCGCCTCGAGAGTTGGGTAGCGCGCGCACAAACCACACAAAACTGCAGGCCCGGCGAAGGAACGAAGGCAGCGGACCCAACCGACGGTTGAGCAAGCCGGGCAAAATGTTGACACTTTTCATGACGTTGAATGTCAGCGGTAAGCTAAGAAGGCGAATCGGGCGTGCAGTTTTTATCCGGTGCGCACCCTGGTGTGCGGAGAGTGCGCGCTCGGAAAGCTTTTAAGCAAAGTCGTATCTATCGTTCGAGTCGAGTCGACGTGCCGGGTCGGTCGGTATGTGAGAGATAAAGCAGCAAAGCGGTCGGTGGTTCACTGCTGCGTTCCTCTAGTAGCCGAGCCGAGTGGTGACGCATTGTCATCCTTCGCAAATCGAATGGCCCCGTCACCGTTGTCTAGCTGCGCTGTTGACATCCGTTGATGGGTTGGACAGTTTGGGTTGTACGCTTGGTAGTTGGCAATGGTGTGGCAAAATAAAACACCCATCAAACTGTGTGTGTGTTACACAAGGCTCGTACACCTCGGCTTGGATGCTGTTACGGTTCAAGCACCGTTTTGTGGGTTCTGTGGCTAACATTGTTGCCCAGTCCAGTCATCGAATCATGGTCAACGAGACACGGGCACGTATGTAATGCGATGATCCATCTGCCAGTACCCGTGTCCGAGAGTTGCCTTTTGGGGTCGTAAACAAGGTGATAACATTTTCCCACTGGCTGTTCTGTGCCGTAAAGAGTCGGTGTCTTTTGGTGAGGTTTCCAAGTATTTTGGTTACGACGGGTTTAACATAACGTTGCGCGGGACACGGGAGCTACTGTGAATGGTTGCGAACATGTTGAATGTTTTTCACCACTAAAGATTGTTTGTGCTTTTTCCGTTGTGGATAATTCTGTTTACAAAGAAGTTTAATTTGTGACATGGTTAAAATCGTGGAATAGATACGCATTTTATTTCCACCGTTCAACATTGAAGAATTTTACTTCAAGCATTTTACTTCATTTTACTTAAGCAAAAAATATTGTCTAACGCAAAAAAAAAAATTCTCGATATCATCAATTTCATCTTTTTTTCATTATTGCATCAATTTTTGACAATGACAATTTTTATCTTTTTTTATCTATTTTTATCTGTAAGCCATCAAAATGTATAAACATAATTAAATCTATTTTTTATTTTGATTAAAATAAGAGATTTTGGATCCAAAAGATTGAACTGTATTTAATTATCCAAATTGAATGTGAGAATCTGTCCGGAATGCTTGAAGTCTAAAATGTTCAGATTTTGTAAATTTTGTATCTAAAAATTAAAATAAACACGATTGAATTTATTATCAATTAATTGATCGTATTTCTTCTTTTTTTCGGCACAACTACTTCAAGAGCCTGCTATTTCTGACTTTCTGTAACTTAAATTACTCGTAGCTGGATAGTCAGTCCTGCGTACTGGGAATTGGTCCGGATGGGATTTTGGTCCGGTGCGTTCGTGTGAAGACCGGCGCCGCTACCATCAAGCAACGATTGATCGTATTGCTCATATAAAAAAAAAAGGATTTGAAAGGCCGTGTACTTATTTAAACGCCCGATTCTTTCCATCCCAATGCTACTACTCAATTGTCCTTAATGCCGTCCTTAAGATACATGACTAAGAAACTAAAATTGCCGCACACAGTCAAAAATTGGTCACTTTTAAATAAAATTTTGCGGCAACAACTGTGTATAACAATCTTTCTGTTGTCACCATATATAATTTAACGTTCCGTGGGCCTTCCTGTATAGGTAGAATAGTCTGAAGGCTTGGGGCCCTCTGTGACTTGAAGCTTCGAATCAGGTTGACGATGTTACTGATGTCAGTGCATATCAGCTATACTGTTGATCGTTCTGTGATAGGCAAGGTTCACGTGAACAAAATAGTAGTAAATTGAGCTCAAGATGGAGTGTTTCATCTAATAAAATATCATACAAACAAACATATATCCATTTATTTCGTTGCATTTTAAAAATCAAAACAAATAAAACAAATATATTCCACCCTAATTACAAAACGACTGACATGAAATTACTTAACGTAACACTGTCGCACAGTGTTCGCAATTATTTGCGGATCTGTCTTGCCACAACCATGACAGTTGTTTCATTTTTAACCCAACCAAGACTTAAGACCCCCACGAGACCCATTCACTAGCATTTTCCGCTTTAACGCGACAGATTAGCAAGGATTTCTTGCTTACAGATGGTTTGTTCGGTACGAAAAACTGAAATCTACACTCACTTCCGGGCTTTTGTTGCCGCGTGCTGTGCGTCCGATGGGAATTCAGTATTTACACACGGTATTTCTTATAACATTCTCGTGCCTTGCCGGCATAGCGAAAGGACTCCAGCACGCGCTCGCGATATGCTAAACATATACTGCAAACTACTACCTTCCGGAACACGCATTGGCGAATCTTTGCCTGGGCACTGCCAGATTTTCTTTGCCCATTTCCTATACCACTTCCCACGGGAGCCATAATTTGTGGCTCCGTGGTGGAATGCGCGTAAAATTTAAAGGACTTTTTTTTCCCTGGCAGGGCGGAGATATGAGCTTTGCAAAATTCAGTGTTTCCCATGAGGTCGAGTGCGTTCTGGGACGTGTGTATATAGGGCCACGGTGTGTGTGTGCGTAAGGGATAATCGAAGAAAAAGGGAATCCATTTCATTACAGCGGCGCCGCTACATTGTTGTAATTGCATGTGTGGATTTTACGTGTAAAAGTGTTTTTTTAAACCATACCATCCAATTTTCCCATGGACCTCCAGCGTCGTGTGTTGTGCGCAGATAATTTGTATTTAGTAATTTCATTATTGCCACATTGGCCGCTCGCTGCTTGCTCTCCCCCAACCCTCCACCCATCGCAAAATCGCGTGCAAACCGCATGAGAGTGCACGAAATGATAGGTTTCAGCAAATGCACTATAGCACCCGGAGATCATCATAATCCTCCCGGCCTGCGTGGTTTCCCTTCCGAAAGCTTCTAAGCTTATGCCCGGCCGTACCGTCCGCTTTTAACCTTTACGTCCAAATACCTCGCTGAATCTCACGCGTCTAATGGCTTTCATGACCCATCGGTCCCGCGTGTACTAAGCGAAGGCTAAATCATATTTAGGCGTCGTGTTAGTTTTCGCTACCAAAGCCAAAAGAGCCCGCCCCCTCGGCGTGTGTGACCCGGTCCCTTTCCCTTGTTTTTGACGGCACGGAATGACGAACGGCGGCGAAGCCATCCTTCTATCTCGCCACGCAGCATCCACTTCAGCCGGGCATGCAACATAACATTACTGCGTCGTGACAGGAAAGGGTGAGCACCGGCGTCACACTTCAGCTCGCCCCATGTACGCACCACACCACCACCCTGCGTGCAATGCACGAACTGCTGCAGGGCAGCAGTGTGTAGTGCATGGTTTGGGTAGCGCCGTTACTGCTGCCGTTGCGTAACGGGGCAGCATCGCGGTTGCTTGCACGTTGACGACGGACCGCTGCGTGAGTTGCATTGAAAGGGCCCGCAATTGTTGAAGGTAGTAGCGCGCCTGCATGTACACGTCCCGATCGACTTCCCGATTCTTGTTCGACCGCGCTTCGTGGCGCTCTAATCGCCATCAGATCGGATTTCCTCCCCCGGCGGGAAAGGCAGAGCGTGGAACGCAACCCATACCCCTAGTTGCGGCATCCGCTGGGCAGTGTCTGTTGGTGCTTCTGTCAACGTCCAGCTGAAGCAGTGCAAGTCGCGGGATGGAAAGTGTTGTGTGCACGTCACACTTCACTCTTTAGGCGGTGTTTCGGTGCGGGAACGTTTGAGTGATTGCGTAGTACGGTAGGGTTGCATATTTGCGCCCCAGGTCCGCCAGAGATGCCCCGGATGTGGAGTCGTGGCATAGGCCGTTACAGCCCATTAGTTGGGTTTAAATGGATTTTTGTTTTCACAACGATGCGAAAAATCATTTACATAACTGGTTGAGCCAAGCATAGAATTAATTATAACACAATCACACGGTGAATGGCTGCCGCCACCGTTGCATCTCGTTTTGGGAAAGATTAAGAAATAAAATATGAGTGAGTTCAGGCAATGCTACATAAGATTCACATACATTTTCTTTCGCGTAAAGTTGCTTGATAGAAGCTTGGAGTTTGCATGTTGTGATCGAGCACTGTCTAACGTTTTAGATAATTGCCAATGTCCAACATCAGCTTGGGTTTGGATAAGGTCACTCTGGATCACTAAAGATGTGTGGAAAAATGTTTGTGTTTGAATCCTAACTATGCTCATCAGTTAGTTTATAGCACAAAATTCATGCAAGTAGATCTAAATGTCCTCTAATTAGACACTACAAAATTAGCATTCAATGTTTCAAGAAGCTACTTAAAATGTTAAATGCCTTACAAGCAAATGAAGAAGTTCCGTTCTGACGCTCCAAATTTCAAGTAAGGTACGTGAGATCTTCCAGATTTGCTATAATTATTTAGTAGATGTGGGCTCTACTTGGATACTGCTATAAAAATTACATAACAGCAACATATTTTGAAATATTAGGAGTACGTCAAAACGCCTAATATTATCTTAATCTCACTGGAGTCTCACGATCAATAATACAGTCATTCTTAATTTAGGAAAATTTACTTGCAGAATTAGTTAATTACACTGCGACTTCGATCGTAAGATTTTGAAATTGGTTGATCTCGGATGTGTAACGAAAGGCAGCTTTGGTGCGATAGAAATGAACCGCGATCTGAACATGCGAACCAGCTTTAAGCGCCCCATAAAACCTGTGGACACTGTATAGTGTTGGACAAGAAGGTGTCCGGTATGGGGTATGGGGCGGTGTCGTTTACGCCACTATTAATGATGGGCCAGTTTTTTTTTTTCGTTGTTCTGCTTCACCAATCTGCTCTCCATCAATTCTCCGTTTTTCTTTTCCCGTATTCCCTGTAAAAGAGCAGCCCGAACGGGGCACCGCAAAGTGTTGCAAATGTGGTGTTTGCTGGCGCGCTTGCGGACTGTGATGGGCTTATAATGATTGCTTTCGCGCTTAACCGTTGCCCGCCTAGCCGGCGCAGTGGTTTCCCCTTTCCCGCTGGGTCCCATTGGTGGATGAGCTCGGCTCTATTGACGTTCCGACTGTCTCATCAGCAAAAATGCCAACCTCTGAAAGATTGCAGGTCCTCAGCAGCAGCAGCAGCAGCAGGATGATGATGATGATGCTGCACCGGCCCGCGGCTCTAGCAAAGGATGAAGCGGGTGGTCGGTGGAATGGAGAAGGGGTTCAGGTTTTTTGCCTTACTTCAGTGTACATGGTCTACGAATTCCTGCCGTCAACTGGTTGGGGATACTGGAATAGCTGGTGCGTTTGGTTGTAGTTGACGCAGCCTTTTATCGCACCTTCCCGCATGCCCAACGGAGCGCCTATAAGTCAAATTATCTCACTTTATGCGCCCAGCACATTAATGCTAAGAATAAGAGGGAGTCTAGTATTGAGTTTTGCGGAAGATTTATGATGGTTTCTATTTTATGGTAAAGTTACTTTATCAGGGTTTTAAGAGTTTGATAGACCAAGACCATGCAGTCGCTTGAGTCAAACTTTTGCACCTTTTTTTGGCACACAATTCACAATCGTTTAAACGTTGACTTAAAACGAAGATAGACTTTCCAGTACACCTAACTAATCAGCAAAAGATCGTACGGAAAAAAAGAAACGCAAATAGAAAATCGAGTCATGGCCGGAAAACCTGATCCTCCCTGGAGACAAATCTGTCGCGTTGAGACGCTGGCGCGGATCGAAATCGCGCACACTGAATCATGTGACAGGATGCCTGATTGCGCCACAGGCTTCGGTGAAGCGTAATGTTTTAATGCACTGGGTGGACGAAAGGTTCGGCAAGGTGCTCAAATCCCTGACCAACCCTTGTTCCAATGGTACCCATTTGTACCATGGTTAAATTTTATATTACTTCTACTTATCCCCATTACCGTGCCGGCCATATTTCTTACTTTTAACTGCGCGCTACTCGTGCGATTGCGTCTCTTTTTCGCCAGCTCGCCGAGGGGGTAGATTGCCGTTTTTGGATCTGGTGTCGATTTAGCGATATTAAACACACATATTTTTATTCCACGCTTTTTGTTCCACCGCCCTGCTGCCCCGCAAATAGTACTCCACATCAGCCGATCCATTGGCCGACCCTTGCCTTCATTTCCATTTGGGTTCGGTTCGGGCTGAACGGATCGAACGTCTTCGTCACCAGGTTTTGTTGCGCATTAGCGATTGGGGTCGTTATATTGGTTGCCGCCTTAAGTATCATGTAATCCGGCCCGACGCGCGGATGGGTTTGCGGAGACCGCGAGGTATAAACGCTTAAGTACATAAATTATGCGACTTTACACACGACCCGCGTTTTAACCAGAGAGCCCGAGCGGCCAGGCGAATGTGCCACGAATGGCACTCCTCCGGGCACCGTACTCGCTTATTACTGAAACCACGCCACACCGGAATCGAACGCCAATCCGCTGGTATGATGATCCGGCCCGCGACTGTAACAGGTTTGCGGCGTTGCTGTGCATGTTTTTTGTGTGTCGTACAAGCGCTCCCAGCGGGACGAGACAGCGCAAGAAAGAAGCATTGACTGCAAAACCCTTAAATGCATTTATTTTTATTCGTTTAATAGCTGTTGGCTAGGCATTTGTGGAGCTTTCGGCTGCAGAATGCTGTTGGGGGCGTTGCGGGATGCGTGCGCTGTGGTGTGCCAGAGCAGGGGTGGACTTAAGCAGAATTAAAAGTAAATAGTTTTTGATGAGGATATCCATATGGTGGCGTTTACCGTGGTGACATGAATTTTCCGCCGAAGGTCCCCACTAAAGCCCCCGGCCCATTTAAGGAGCGTCTCGATATAACCGGGCAGGGATTATCTGCGCTACAATTGACAAGCTTTTGTTGAAGCCATATTAAAAGCGCTTAAGAAGCGTGTATAGCAGTGAAAACAAAACCGAAGTGTGTGTGTTTTTTTTTTGTTCCACGCACTGAAACGCGTTCCTTTGGTGTGTCTCACGATTTGCCGCGAACCTTGACCATTTGCCGGTTGACGTTTGTCGCGGGAACGAAATCTGTAATTCCAATGTGGCAGCCAGTAACCGCAGCCCCGTAAGCCAAATGCGTCCTCGCTACGGTGACAAATCGATCGAATCGCCAGTTCGTGGGGTTTACAGAGTCGTGAGCTAAGGCTTTCCTGCCAAAAGTCGTGCCCTGCCTCGGTACCAGGCACAAACAAGCAAAAACAGGACAAAAAGCGGGTTAATACACATGAAAACGGGGCTGTAAAATTCTTAGCAACTCAAAAAAAAAAAATCTCTCAAGACAAGAATCGACACTACATGAAGCAAAAAGACATGGCAAAATTCCAATACAGCAACTCCAATCTCCCAACTTCTTCGAGGTCCAAGTTATGTACAGCGATGTAACACCACCAGCCTGGTATAGCTGCGTTCTGTGCGGGGAAACAATTGCAAAGCGATTAGTCGTGCAATTTACGTATCAATTAGCCCTGGTGTGTGATTGGAGGAGGAGTGCCGTGGGCCGCGGGGATCGGTCGAAGCCGAGATCACTAGGAGGGAACTCCATCGTAATGATGGCAAGATCTTCCCTTCTTAAGAAAAAAGGCGAAATGCCGATCGTGTTGAAATGATTCGAGTGCCTGGTTTGTCTGCATTGCGGCACCGACGTTACACCACCGGGCGACATTGGCCGATTGAGGTTCGGGAAGATGGGCAACCGCTGGGAGGGGGGTGGTGCGGTATCCTGGAGGAAGAAGCGGGGCAAAACGTATAAATATCTCACTTTTGGGTTAAGCTTTTGGGAATGTGTGCTGCTTTTTTTAAGTTGCATTTTCTCCCATTCTTCTCATTCGTCTCTCCGTCCTGCAATGGGGGAGCTGCATCGAAGCGTGTAGATTGAATCGATCGCAGATCGTGAGGAGAATTTTCATCCTGCCACCAACACCGAAGCGCCCCAAAGTTCCGTTTTTTTTGCACTTCTTTACTTTCGGTCTGTCCCACTTAGCGCACGATCGAGAGTGTCTGATTCGATGCAATAACCGCAATGGGAGAAGTGCAACAGTAATACAAAAACTCACCGAAAAAAAACCGTCATTTCCACGTGATACCTGGGAGAAGAAACACATATATAAATATGTTTATGGTGGCGGCGATAGTGAAACACATCCGCCCAAGATCATGCGGTCTGTGGTTTTTTTTTCTTCCAGTACAAAAACCTCAAAAGCGAACCGACCGAAACCGACCGAAAAACCCCCGGGGACGCACCAGAAACGACTTGCTGCCATAGGGAATGAAAGGGTTGCGATCGTTTGGTCAACTGCTGTGGTGCTGCCGAGGCAACACACGGAAAGGCCGGGGAAATTGTGTGATATTGATTGGTCACGATTTAATAAATATTTTTAATTTTTTTTCTCTCATTCTTTCTCCCTTGTTTCGCGTTTCGGATGGATGCACACCGGTACACGATCGCTGCAACCTCACATACACGCACACACGCGATGAACAGTCGGAAAGACACCACGAGCTTACGAGAAGTCTGTCTGCGGCCGTGGAAGATGATGCAGTTAGTACCGTTGGAGCAGCAGCAATTGGACGAACAGCAACGGCAACACCGAGTACATCGGGAGCATCCGGAGGCCGACTGCAACTGCAACCGCAACACAGCCGGCAAGGAACGCTCGCCACCAGAGTCATCATCATCAGAGGTAGCAGCATCATTATCGGAGGGGGCCCGTCGTCAGTGTCGTGACCGTGCCGATCAGCAGCAGTGCGGCGGTGCTGGCGGCTGCGATCAAGTCAAAAGGCACCGCAATTACGTTGACCGTGCAATCACCAACACCGCGCACTATTAGGCAGTAGTGCCGCCAAGACACCACGCGGGCACACGCGCGCGCAGTCTGGAAGAGGCGTTCGAATGTAGCACAATTTGAAGCATTCTCGATCCAGCGACGTGCGATGCACCGGTGGCAATGAGTACACGATATCCTCTAGCGGGACAACAAACTTATTTGTCAGCGACCTATGTCAATAGCTTCATTGATAGGCAAATTTGGAAGCCTAAGCGAAAAACAATCGACGTGGTGCAGAGAATATAAATTATTGTATAGCTCAGCCGTAAGCGAGGAGAAACCTTGTAGGCAGTACAACCATAAGCAAATACTACTCGACTGGAGTGTAGCAGAATTTTAAGATGGATCTCTTTGATCGAACCGAACAGGATAGGAGGAGAGAATTGCTTCACCTGCAGCGAAGAGAGCGCAAGCGACAGCGAAACGAAACTAGAAGAAAGCAATCGGAAGTCTGTAATGAGAGGTCGTCCGTTGCCGGAAGCGATCGGGATCGGAGTATCCTTAGCAATGCTCCAGGTGAATTGCTCCAGGAGTTGGATACGTCAAACATCTGCGATCCTTTGAGAGTAGCGGAAGAACCACAATCGTGCAGTAATCGTAACAGCTGCACCGGTAACAACGATGACAAGCACGATTTTAGTATGGATTTGAATGCGACCCGTTCGCCCACCATCTGCTGGCGACGGAGCACACTACTGGAAAGTCAGTGTGCCCGTAGCCGGCGTCGGCGAAAAGTGACGCCAAGTAGCAGCAGTCCTTGGTGGCGGCAAGCCTTTATTACCGGTGCCATCTTCTTGCTAGCGCTGCTGCCAGCGGCTCTAGCGGGAACTCCGAAGTACGAAACGGCGTACGCTTGCGAGGGCAAAACGCTTATGATCGAGTGTGAACCGGGCGATTTGATCAATCTGATTCGGGCGAATTACGGTCGATTTTCAATCACCATTTGCAATGACCACGGTAACGTGGACTGGAGCGTCAACTGTATGTCTCCGAAGAGTTTGCGGGTGCTGCATTCCAAGTGCGCCCAGAAACAGAACTGCTCCGTGCTTGCATCGACAAGCATGTTCGGTGATCCGTGTCCTGGCACGCACAAGTATCTCGAGGCGCACTATCAGTGCGTATCGGCAGCACAGTCCTCCACCACAACGAACCGACCAAGTCCACCGTGGTTGAAAACGTCACAGCCGATCGTTTGGAGTACATCGACAGTGCGCAGCCCGGTACTGAGCCGGCTAAATTTAACCACCGATCTGGGAGGAGGCGAGGTAGCGGTGGTAGCGGCCGTCACTCCTGCCCTATCAACTCCACCAGCAACGCTGCGACCCGCTGGTGGTGGAGGAGGAGTTGGTGGAAACGCTGGCACAAAAACCAGCCAATCACCGACCACCTTCCGCAATAAGGGTTTCGAGAACAAGAGTGTCAACGATGACCTTGCGATCATTAAAACGATTGCTGATCGAAAGAAAGGTGGCGGCCCGGTAGAACCGCTCGGTCCCAGGGCTCCATCCGGTGGGACGGAGGATAGCGCAGCACCGGCGGGTGGTGCTAAAGAAGAAGAAGACGACGACGGTGCGGATCTTTATCCCACCCAAACTGCAGTATTATCAGGCGCCGCGGCTCCACCGGGCATCGTCGTACGGAAGGATCCGGTCGGTACGAGCGTAAATGGGGGTGGTAACGTTCAGATCGACATCAGCCATGCATGCGGCCCCAGTAGCGCGCGCAATCTGTTCTGGAATGTG
Source organism: Anopheles marshallii (assembly GCF_943734725.1). Lineage (NCBI taxonomy): Eukaryota > Metazoa > Arthropoda > Insecta > Diptera > Culicidae > Anopheles > Anopheles marshallii. The sequence continues at coordinate 35,449,116 of NC_071326.1, read as the reverse complement.
ACGCGCGTGGGCGAAGTGAACGTACAGCCCTGTCCGGGTGGTGCTACCGGCATCGCCAAATGGCGCTGCGTTGCGATTGCTTCGCTCAGCCCCGAGCAGCGCGTCCATCTGCAGCAGGAACATCAGCAGATGCTGCAGATACAGCAGACCGCACAGCAACAACAGTCGGGTGGTACCGGCGGTTCCGGCGCACCGTCCGCGGACGATAGCGGTAGTGGCAAAGGTGATATTAGTTTTAGTAGCAACAGCGTTGCCCTTAGCGATAAGCAATCGATGGCCGGTGCCGCTACCTGGTACGCGTACCGACCGGACCTCACACAGTGTCGAAGTCTGTGGCTGAACAATCTGGAGGTGCGTGTGCAGCAGCCGGAATCATCACTCATTTCAATTGCGAACGATCTGGCACAAGTGACGAGCAGTAAAACGTTGTACGGTGGCGATATGCTCGTCGCTACCAAGATCATCCAGACGATGTCCCAGAAGATGCATTACGACATCGAGACAATACCGGACCAGCGTCAACGGGAAGCGCTGGTGTTCGAGCTGTTGAACAGCGTGGTGAAAACCGGTAGCAACCTGCTCGATCAATCGCAGCACGCCAGCTGGTTGGATCTGAGCGTCGAGGATCAGATGCGTGTCGCAACTTCGCTGCTGACCGGATTGGAAGACAATGCGTTCCTGCTGGCCGATACGATTTTGCGCGAAAAGCACGTCGTGCAGAAGGTGAAGAACATACTGCTCTCGATACGTGTGCTCGAGACGCGTAACTTCGCCAAGAGTACGGAGCTATTTCCCGATTCTTCTACCGAACGGTGGCAGGTCAGCAACGATCAAATCGAGCTACCAAAGGCGGCACTGATCGAAAACAGCGAGGGAGGTTTGGTACGCATCGTGTTTGTAGCCTTCGATCGGTTAGAGCAGATACTGCGACCACAGTTTAGCAATATCCAGCAACAACAGCCGGCTTCCAGTGGCGGAGTGTCCTCAGCGCGTGCTGAACCAAGTCAGCATCGGCATCTCGATACTGAGGGAATCGCTTCGGCAAACGTTGCCGGACTGGGCGGTGGTAACCTCGATCGAATGGGGGCAAACGATGGCACGATAGGATCTTCCGCGGCGGGAGGTGCAGGTACCCGTACAGATTCGACAGCACAGTCCGATATTACGGTGACGCCCCGTTTACGATTGCTCAACAGTAAAGTAATTTCCGCAAGTCTCGGCAAAGGCCGGCACATTCAACTTTCGCAACCGATTCGCATGATTCTTCGACATCTGCGCACCAAGAACGTATCGAATCCGACTTGCGTATTCTGGAACTATATCGATCATGCGTGGTCAGAAGACGGGTGTCATGTGGAGCACACGAACAGTACGCACACCGTGTGTATGTGCAACCATCTAACCAATTTCGCACTGCTGGTGGATGCGGTCGACGATGAGACGCAACTATCGTTGCTGTCCAACCTGGACGATAGCTTGCTGCTGTACATTGGCATTGCAGTGTTGGTCGTCATTGTCGTTGTCGCGCTCTTCGCACGCAAACTTTGTCACGGTGCGGTTCTCGCTAAGCTGCGTAATGGTGGTCCAGAAGCTAGTGCAGGTTTGCGAGGCGGAACTATTGATCGCGATCCTGCTGGACTATCGATATCCGCCCATCACGGTACCGTTGCGGGACGATTGCATCATCATCATGGCGGTAGCAACAATGCGGGTGTGGATCTGCATCACCCGACCATACCCACCACTGGCCATCACCATCATCACCTGGTGCATCATCATCTTCCTCCACCGGGTACCGGCCATCATCTGCTGGTGGCGGACGATTTCCATCATCAGCAGCAACAGCAACACCCGGTCAACAATCTGCACAACCATCACCCGAATAATCTTGGCAGCAATCATCACGCCAACAGCAACAACCTGGTGACGACCACCTTCAACAACCTGAATGGAGGGGGCGGCATTGGACCGGGCAACTGTTCACCTTCACCACCGGGCAGCGGTTACGAGCATCACCATCCCGCGCATCATCTCGCACGGCTGAACAACAATGTAAATGCTAACTTTAATAGTAATAATAATAGTAGTAGTAGTAGTAGCATTAATGCCAATAACAGCATCCTTCACACTAGTGGCAAAGGCGTTGACGATGCGCTAGTGAAACCCTTTCCCTCTTATCGTACCAATAATAATCAAATCAATCTATTACGCGCAGCCAATCATCACGCACAACAACAACAGCAGCAGCAGCACCAGCAGCAACAGCAGCAGCAGCACCGGCAGCAGCAACAATCTGCACCATCAGCCAACGCACCATCTGCAGCAGTCCTCCTTCAGCAGCAACAGCACCACCACCGCCACCACCACCACCAACCGCAAGCTGCCGCAACCACCGCTGGTGCCATCCTCCTACAAGGGCTCGGTAGTGATGGCGGCCCATCATCACCATCAGCATCATCTCTAATCGCGTCCACTTCGCTGATAACGACCTCACTGTCAACGGTGCCGGTCAGCACAAAGCAGCTATCGCCGGCGGGCAAAGCGATCGGCGGTGGTGGCAGTGTGGATAGTAGCGGAAGCGATCATAGCAGCGGGAGTACCACGGCCGCTGAGATGGTAGCGTACAATCTGAGCGGTGAGATCGGTGATGGTGCGGGTGTAGGCAAAGGTGATTCCCCCGGAAATCATTTACATCTGCACCATCACCAGGGCAGTATCGGGAGCAGTGCGTCCTCGGGTTTGCTGGCCGTTGCTGTGGGCAGTAATGTGGGTGGTACGGTGAGTGCGGGCACGGTCGGTACGATTACCTCATCCGCTTCGTCGAGCGCGAGTGCAAGTGTGCCACTGCTGCACCATCACCACCATCACCATCTGCATCACCACCTGCATCAGCATCTGCACCCGGGTGGCTCTGCCGCTTCTGCTGTCGATCTCAACAACACCGTACCCATCCCTAGCAAACGAAATCTCTGATCCTGTGAACGATCGCTGTATGGAGGGATCGCTTGCATATCGCCTGACTACGCGCCCGTTCCGGCACTCGCTTCTGAAGCGATTGGACTGCAAGCAAAAGGTTGAACGCGCGAGTATCGGTTGAGATAGATAGTTGATGACAGCAACATGGGCTTTGGCGATTTATACGAGGTGATAGAGACACAGCAGTAGGAGGCGAGTACGACGACGGCGACGATGCTCCATCGACCGGTATGTGGATCGCGATCGGTATGGATTATTGTTTGTTTTTGGCAAAGCAATCAGTCTTATCGTTGTGTTGTTGTTGCGTTGTACTACTGTTGTTGTTGTTGTTGTTGTTGTTGCGTTTTATGACATTTTATGTTAACCTTACGTTATGTCCGTTTCTACGCTTGTTTTGTTACGGTCGCACCGGCACTGCGTGCTCGATTTGTCCAAACGATGTACGATTAAGATAACTTTGAGTTTGATAAGGATAGCAATTTTTATTATTTTATTTTGTGTATTATATAGAACTTTCTTATTTAATTGTTGTTTAGTGTTTCATGTGTGTTATACAGTCGGAATGATAAGAAAGCGATCGCAAAAGCGTGCGTGTATGGTTTCTGCGGATCAGAACTGTGTGTATTATTTATAAGCCTCTAGTTAGATTATTCAGCTTTTACTTTATTTACTCTTCACCTTAAACCACGCGTGGTGTAGCACACTTTTTAGTATCTTTTTGCAGTGTTTGTTACTTTTTCGGCGTTTTGTTTTACACTCCTGCTACAAACACTGAACCATTCCCTGCCCTTTGAAAAACGCACTGCAGTGTATTGTAAAAACAATGTAACAATTTGTCAGTTACACGTACACTCTCTGTATATGTCGTTGTTAGCTGCTCATACTGTCCCTAAATGTGTGCATTTATAGTGATGGTCTCAGTAAGAGAGGTGACGGAACCGCACGCGGGGAAACGAATCTGAATCTGATGGACGCCCGGCCATCACATTCCTGCACGCCTGCACGCGTTAGTGTTTTGGAAGAACAAACATTTGTAAAACCGAAAAAAAAACACGCATTGTAAATAGTATTTTCTACGCCCGCAATGGGCGAAACGGGAAGCGCACTGTGCGGAACTGCACGGACATCTGTCACGAAACATTTTTAGGAGACATGAATATCTGAGAAGGTAATGTACTAGATGTGCATGTGTGGCATCGCTCACAAGGTTAATAGGAACATATTTAACTAAAAAAAAACAAAACAAAAGCAAAACATGATACTACTGAAACTAGGAATCGTTTACAAGATGTCATTTGTGGATTTCCATCGTGTCACTCAAGCAAGCAATACATACCATCTTCAAATACCCATGACATGATTGTAGTGTTTTGTTGCAAAGCAAAAAATGGCAAACTAAAACTAAACAGGGAAGACCGGGGGCGAGAACAGAAGCGAAGGAGTAATGGTGGTGATAACGAAGCGAGTGATAGAATCAATCAATCAATATGTGTTGGTGGCTGAATGTATAAACAAAACAAAATAAGAAACACAACTGTATAGCTATACTAATCGTAAGCGTTCGTAAATCGCGCAGTACCACAAGAATCTAGTTTTATTTAACACAAGCCACACTAGGGAGGAATGGTCCTCGGACGGAATCAGCAAAAAATGGACTATGGTTAGCGTTGTTAGTTAGTGTACTCTCTCTCACACCATCCCACACCAAGCGTAGACTTTCCCCAATCCTAAGTCATACTTTCCCGCCAAGCTGCCGAAAACGCTGTCCCTCTGTCCCTCCCAATTGGATAGGGAAAACTGAATTGGGTGGCAGGTGACACAAACCCAGCATTTTAACCTTCATTTCCGTTCGATCGCGGCAGTCCGCGTTGTTGGTGGTGATCACCACGGGCAGTAAGAATGGCGACGCGCATTAATTATTGAGTTTTGTTCGTGCGGTTAAGGCGAATGTTAGAAACGAAATGAAGCCGAAAGCGTGATGGAACACAATCCCTACTCACAGAAGCGCCGTGATTTGATTGTAGACCGGCACGGAAATCATCCAATATGTATACACAGAAGCTCTTCTCACACACACAGTGAACATTGGTGCGAGTTTCCACTGTGTTCTGCAGGAATGAAAGCAAAAAGGAAAACCCAACAATCAATGATGAAGAGAGAGAGAGAGAGAAAGAAAGAGAGAGAGAGAGAGAGAGAGAGAGAGAGATTGAAAGGAATAGAAGGGCTTCAAAATCCCTTTTCCTTCTTCCCACACACGTACCATAGGAAGCGAACTAGGAAAGGAAGCAAATTTAGGAAGGAAGAAATAAAAACAAACAATGGTTGAAAAATGAATTACTTGCATATTGAGCGAATGTGTCTTATTTCCGTCGCGTTGAAGCCAATATATAGAAAGCTACGTTGAGAATCATGCATTGATGGAATCGTTTGAAGCTGTGTGAGCTTTGTTATGTCTGGATGTGCAAAAATAGATGCCGCTGATGGTCTGCTGTTGTGTCTGTCCGACCGTAATGCCAATGCTCCAGTCGGGTGCAAGAAGAAATCGATTATTTCCAGCATCGGAATGGTGATGTTATCTACAGAAGACCACCAACTGTGTTTTGCTCCTAGTTTATTCTCCGCATCACCGAAACTTCACCGAGACTCCGGGTGTGGTAAGTAATGGCTTAAATCCAAACATTAATCCCCCCCCCCCCCCCCTCTCCCTCTCTCGCCCTCCCCAGAATGCCTTGACCCGTTTGTTATGCGGGTAATGATCAATTTCTCGAGATGAGTCATTTAGCGGGTGAGGAAAAGCGCCAACCGAGACACGGCACCGAATCCGTGGAAAGCTCATTAACACATTCTGTTTTTCAGCCACGCAGAACGCGAACGGGAAGCATTCGCGTGAGGGAGGAAAACGTTCACCGAAAACGGATCGGCCATTTCGAAGCGTCGCGCATGCCTTCCGCCTTTACGCTGCTGCCAACACCTGTACCTACCACCGTTCGATGTTCCGGGGGAAGTTTTTTTTATCACTCGCAGCAGTTTGTCTTTTCCACTTCTGCTCCGAAAAGCTTCTACACGCACACACACCGTGCGGCAGTGCCGGAGATATGGAGTGTGCGGGCTGCGATGGCAGCAATTTATAAATGTTTCATAAAAGTCAATCGTTCGGAAAGGCTTTATTTTCCTTAACGGCTTTCGTGAATGACCTGCTGCCGTCCGGTATTTTCACCCATTTCAACCCACTTCCGGCAGGCTGTGGCTGTGGAATGTTGTATGGAAAGTGGGAGCGGGAGGTGCAGCACGTCAAAAACGTGAGGTAAAGAAGTTTTGGGAGTTTTGTTGTTGTATCCCTCACACATCGTATCCCAAACCATTTGAGGCGATTACAAACTGTGGCATAAAAAAGGAGCCTTTCCCTGGCTGGGAAAAAGTTTTCCACCCGTGAACTCACGTTCGGACGCGCGCGTGCATGTGTGTGTGTGTGAAAGAACACCAGAGAGAAGCTGAAGGAACCGATTTTTCACATTCACCGATTAACCTCTTGCAGATCGGACACCGATAGGGGATACGAAATTGGTGGCTTTATTCTTTCTCGCTCCAGTGATGGAAACTGTGAACACGCATCCGTAACAGCGGCTGTGTCAATGCAATCGAACAAAAGCTTTCGGCTTTTTTTTTCCTCCTTTATGTGCGCTTTTACGACGATTCAAACCGACATCCACCCGCCGCCGCCCCCAATGCTACTTACGGCAAATCGGATTGGCTTCAAATTTGGTTTTGGTTGTGAGGTGAGATGAAGGTTGTTATCGGTATCGATGTGTGAGTCCTTTTCACTTCTAACCGCCCTCTCCCATGCACACACACACACCGGCACGGTCACACACAAACGAGCCCATTTACCTTCGATACTTTTGACATCGTAAAAACGTGTTCATCCAGAAAAAGTGGACCGCCCGCGCGCTGGTCCATTCCAAAAAGGAGAGGGGGGGGGGGGGGGGATTTTGAGCTGGAATGAAAATAAAAATACCATGCTTCATCGCTTCGGGGTCACCCACGAATCATGGCCCCGGGGCCGGCCGGGCTGAAATCGGAATCGATGTCCAATTTGTTCACAATTCGCCAGCAATGTAATATTGCTGTCCGGGTTGCGGCTCTGTAGAAACGTGCGGAAAAACCTTTTCCGTTTTGTTTTTCCACCCACCACCACCACGTCCCATTTTCTTTACCGGGTAACGTGGCAACATTTTTCCGGTTATTATGAGTTATAATCGGCATCGGTCACCGGGGTTTCCTTTCGGAGGGGAGAGATTTTCTTTCCTGCTTTCGTGAGCTTCAGGAATTTCTCCGTCCGAAACGCGGCATTCCATTTTCGATTTTACCTTACCGGTTGTGGAGGGGAGATCCTTAAGGTGGTTGATAAAACTGGACGAACCTTTTTGTTTTCCACTTGTACGTTTGGATGTTTCAGTAAGAGCACTGCAATCAGTTTGGTTGCTTTTTGTGTTCTTCCAGGTTCAGGTGCGATTGTCATCCTTCAGCTTGTGCAAGAACCGGCCAGCGATGTTTGTTGCCAAATGGTACGATGTTGAAAGATGGTTTCGGATGTCTACGCTTAACAATTTTCTTCTTAAGGGAGTAGTAAACACAAAAAGTAACACTAACTTGAAACATGTGTACTGTATTGTTTTTTTATTTAATTTATTGGCCACATATGGTAACATGCGGTGGGGAGACATTTTCTTCTCCCACCAATAGGATGCACCTTATCCCGAGTGGACTCGGTAGACATTGTTCTCACTCGCTTTTCCTGGCTTCGGTTAAGGACAGTCGGTATCGTGACATTCTTAATTTAATTCCTTCACTTAATTAAAAATAGTTAGCTCCTAAGTTGAAGGCTATGGGAAAAATATGATGTCCACCGATCACCCGGTAGACGTCAAAGTAACCAAGGCGCACCTGAGATATGTTGTGCAATGTAGGCTAAAAACTTATCTAAAGTAGGCGTTCAATAGCCAACACTAATGCTAATGACTAAACTAACTAACTGGTGTAGAACATATATATTTATTCTATTTTTGTTCAAGTTATTTCTAAAAGAAATACCCGAAAATAAGATCCTATTCAACCTGAAGTGCACTACCCCTTTATGTTGTAAGCTTCGGGGAAAAACCCGGTTCCAATGCACTGCAAAATTACTCTCCCAATTTTGTCGTTCCCGGCTCAATTGCTTGGAGGAATCACAAAAATGTCCCACTGAATCACTAAGCAACAAGAAAAAATGGAATCGTAGTAGGTCAAGTTTTCCCCGATACACGGGACCCTTCAACTAAATCGCCTCTTGTTCGAGCACGGCCAGTAATCGGTCCCTCCAGGAAAAAAGGTTTTTCCTCCATCGTACGAAAGCTGGTGCAAAAGTCGTCTCTCGTCGTGTAGAGGTAAACTCCACGGAATGTGCGCTCTGGTGGACGGAATGGCAAGGGTAAAGCAAGCAACCAAGCGAAGGACCGAAATCGTCTTTTTCCATAATTGAAACATCAATAGATCGGATAAGCAACCGGTTTCGTTCGTTTGTTGGGCGTTTTTTTTTTCGTTTTATTCGTTCACACCCCTGTACAATTCTAGCGTGGCATTCCTAGCAGCTTGGCTTTTCGCTTACGGGGGAAAGAATTTTCCTCGCGCAGAGCACCACCCACCGCCGCTTGTGTCCACGCGGGGTGGAAAAATATGCTTCGCGCTGGTCGGAAGCTTTGAATCTTTTCGCATTGCTGTTCTCAGTATTTTGTACATGCATTTTTTGTTTTCCTTTCTCTTCTTCAGCTTTCCGATTTCCGTAAGCTGATCGGTGCCGTGTGCCACTGGGGGCGAGCGAGCGAATCATTCGAATTGGAGAAATTTTACCACCAAATGCAAATTTCCCGTCCCGCCTTCTGGCATTTGGGGAATCGGAATTGAATTGTAAATGTTACACGAAATGGTTATCGGATTAATCGGAACCGTCAAGCGTGCGGTGGTTGATTTTGTTATCTGAAGTGGGTTTTGTATTGTTTCAAATACTTTTCCAATTCGCCACTGTGCTAGCGCATGGTTGAAAAAATTAATATTAACTCGACCACCATGCGGTTAACATTTCAAATAATATTTGACGAGAGTTATTATTGTTATATTTATAATTGTAATGATTTATCATCATTATTTTTTTTTTAAGAAAGAGTTTGATCCGAGGTCCATTAATTTCTTTAATTGTTGTTTTATTGATTAGAGATTTTTGGCAGATGTTTCATTATTTTTCAAGCTTTAAGAAAGAACAGTACAGGTACTTATCCTTTTCTGCATGCTGTTTGCATGTCGTATGTTAAGCTATGACAGGAATTTATGTACTTAGTGGAAATTGTTTTTTATAAATTTTGACATATTTTTTTCTTCTAAAACTGTACACTTTTGTCACGATTAAAGAATTTACATTTCTATTGATGTCCGGCCATTTTTTGTAACGGATGTAACGAAACTCATAAAAATATTGATCTGGATGTGTCGTAATAGGTCTATTTCTGTTGTTACTCATCGTCACGTTATCAGTCGTGAATCGGATTATCGCCCTGTTGTATTGTGCAGCAGAGGTCCGGCCGTCAATCGTTGAGACAATACGAATGATTTGAGCATGATTAGAACAGCAAAGGGCTTGCACTGCAGGATATTATGTGACCTGGATCTGCTACTCTGTCTGGATGATGTGCTCATCGTGTTCTTATAGCAGAGAATATCATCGATAAGGACACTTAAACAATTTTGAAAGAACGTTACCAGGTAGATTTCGACTCTTAGATTGGGACTATTACAGACGTTTTGTGATTTGATATCCTTGATCGTATCGCTAACGAAAACATGTGATTTGATATTCTTTTTTATTACATAATCTATTTGCAATGATAAAGTCCTCTTGATAGGAAAAAAAGAGAGTTAAATAATACAGTAAAAAACGATTACAAAGTCATGGTGAGAGTTATAAAAGGGGAAAGGAAAATCGCTCCCACATATTCTACTGTTTCGCCGTAAAATGTATGGCTATTATAAATCATAACGAACTGTGCTGTTTCCTTTGAAATAGATCACCGCCTCTTTCATTTCCTACTTAAGGCCAATCAATCTTTTGGCAGAAGCACCAATGCAGGAAATGGAGCAACGCACTGAACAGGCCCTGGATTAGTGTACTAGCAAAATGAAATGAACCATATGATTGATATGTGCTGCTTTTTATTCACGATCGAAGGCTGGCACTCGCAAAGCATATTTTATGGTGGGTTAAATCATGGTACTATGTTTTTTTTTGTTCTTGTCCATCCCAAACCCAAAAAAAAACCCCATATCAGTGCCATCGATTTACGGTTATCATGCGTTGATAATAGAGCCATAATTTTACGGTGTCGAACTACATCGAATCGTGTTTGATGCGCTACTGAGGGGAGGTTATCGACGATTCGGGAAGGGTGGATGGGTGAAAATAAATCACTCCAAAGGGTAACAACAGATACCACACATGCACACGCACACAGTCACGTTACGTTTCCCTTCTCCGATAAAGGGTAACCGATCCCCGCCAGATCCTTGGTATCGTTGGTTCGTTTGCTTTCCTTGTGGTGTTGCCGATTTTCATCCGAGCAAAAGAGATCTCACATTTTGCCACTAAATTCGCATCCCTTGTGAATGGCCTAATCCTTCCCCGCGTCCTGCTGCCGGGTTGTAAAACTCCCTTCACACCTCAACCGGAATGTCTTAATCGGTAGAGCCGCCAACGTTAACGTCGACAACAAACCGACACACAAAAAAAAAACCAATCATCGTTCGGTTGATGATCCTTTTTATTGAAGTCAAGGCGTGTAAAGCAAATCGTGGCCTGATCAAATACAACAAAAGAATTGGCCGAAATTTTCCTCAACGTCTCGCCCCACGGTTCGTTCGTCTGCTAAACACTATATTTATTTTTTGTGCTAACCCTCCTCTGAATAAGCTCGAAATGGACAACACTTTCACGCCACTGGCGTGTAACGGCTTCACCACCACCACCCAAAACTCGATCAAATTTTCTTTTCGCACCGCTTATCCTTAAACGCCTCCGACAACACAATCCGTAGCCTCAAATGAATGATTGAAAGCAATTGAGTTGAACCGGAACCGTGGGACGTGGTGCAGTGGGTGGGAAAGTTAAAGCCGAAAGCGAAAGCTAACCAAAGCTTGTTCAGGCAAGCAGCAAAACGGCAAAAGTTCCGCAAGGGTACGGGCGAAAGAAGAACGCTGCCTTCCAGGAAAGATGCTTGAAGGTCAGCAAAAATCCAAAAACCGTGAAAGTGAGTGAGGAAAAACTGGGTAAAGCAATGAAACAAAGAAAAGCCTCAATCATCACAGGGGGTGGGGGTTTTTGATGCACAGTGAGGACGAAACGAATGAACAGGGCGCGGAGTCCCGGACGACTCCCGGAACCGGACAACCGGACAGTGGAGTGGTGAGAAAAACCGTTTAAGATACCCCAAAACGACAGCATCCCAACGAGAAGGATCTTCTTCTGCGGACCGTAGGAGTTTTCCACTGGGAGGTGGTACAGAGAAAAGCCCCAACAATTTAGGGCACGTCCAGCCGGGGGAAATTGGTGGACGGACGAGCGGACGAGAATATGCGCTGAAATAACGAGAACGGCCTAAAGCAGTGCCTTGATTGGATCGAAAGTCATTTCCCGATTTGCTTCTCGTACGTTGAAGATGGGTCGTGTGGATGAGGGAAAACGGCCAAAAAAAAAAATACATCCAACACGTGTGCTTATGGAACAAGAGGCTTTGTCGGTGGTGCTGTGGTGAGGGAGACTTATTGGCCGGAAGGTGACATTTTGTCCATCACTCATCATTCTCGTACCGAGCGATGACCGGATGAGTTAAATGTCCTTATAGGAGATTGAAGCGAGCCACCATGGACGAGTTTCTGTGCTGTCGGTCAGTTGGTCACCGGGACAACGAACGAACCGTCCTGCTGCCTACTCCCCTAATGATGATCCCGTGCGCCAGTTCTGCCGGAGGGGCGGGGGCACACATTCTCCCATACGACAAAGGCGAATTTCTGGGATGGGGTTTTTCATCCGTTCATCCTAACAGAAATAGAGAGGCCTGTTGTGCAGGATTTGGCCCATGTACCGAAGGACATTCATCGTTTCCGATACACAGACACACGGGGGGGAGGCAGCATGGCAGTGCCCGCATTCGTAACGGTATTCCCCATTTTGTATAGTTCTTCCGTTTTGGCTCGTATCTTCCTTTTTCCAACCGGTCGTCTAGCACTTTTTTTTTTATTGGCGATCGGAATGTCACCGGAAATTGGTAGCATTCCGGAAGTCCGATGGGCGGGCAAGGGGACCAACTGGGTAGGTCCTCAATTGGAAACTAGAATCTCGAGGATTTAGGGTACGGAGTGCGAAATGCATGTACTACACGATACTGACGACAGGCATATCGCTTGAACACCCACCCCCCATCCCCACAGGTGTATCGAGAACTACGTGAGCTATGGCCATTATCGTTCGAACAGATTTTTCGTGCCCTTGTTCGTGGTGTGTTCTAGTCTGTTTTTTTTTGTTCTCCCTTCGGCCAGATGGTGCAATCAGGAAGAGGAGAAACGAACCGACCACTCGGCTCTGTCCGACAAGGATTGAATGACCAATTTGTGGAAAGCTACACATCGATTCACATACAGCACACACACCGAGGAAAAAAGCGATCGCTATACATTAACTCACGCCTACTACGACAGCCGAAGGATTTTTACTCTCCGGTAGCAATATCCTGTTTCCGATAGGGTTTGTTTTCCTCGCCCCGTACGCAACTCATACTTTGTACTCGTTGTTTTTTTTTTTGGTGCAAAACATAATTTCAATCAATGTACTTTTACCCTGCAGCAGCTGGCATGTTGTATTTGGGGGGTAGTGTAGCATATGTAGCAGTTTCACCGCATTGGCAGTGAAGGCCGTTGGGACTTGCGAAGGTGAGCCCAACGAAAGGAATATGCGTTGCGTCTGTTTAATTTTAATTTAGTCGAATTTTTGAATCCTTTCTCTTTCTGTGCATTCAAACGTTATAAGAATCCACCCGATATCATCGCACCATGGTTACTGCAGTTCTAGAAGGGGTCCGGCCCGGGGTCCGGCCAGCAAAAAGCTAACGAGATTTTGATGTCCGAGTTTCATCATTGCTCCGGTGAAGCATTGCCTAGAACAAAGGCAAATTTCGTTCGTTCGTTTTTTTACAGCGTACGAACAGCCCTATTAGTGTCGGTAAAGCAACTGACTGATTGAAACTACCGTACCCGAGTTCAGACCCGAGCTGTCCGACGAAAGGGTGCCTTTGTAGAAGATGCGTGGGGTAGAAGTTTTCTGTTTTTAGTTCCTGTTCGGTTTGCTTCAACAATTGGGTTTTATGTCAAGAATTTACCCGTTCGGAGCGTGATGGATACGATGGTTTGAATATCAATGAGCGAAGGCATTACGGTGAGTCCGGACGATAGCGGTGGCGCAGTGAAACTCTCCGGACGAGAAAGCATTGCCATCGAAATGGTGGACATTGGGCAGACGGTAGAAAACTGGACTGGATTCTGCCGAAGAATCCTGTTGGTACAAAAAGCACTCGATTGGATTCAAGATTCAAGCACGAAACGTATAACGGTGTGCTTAGAATCCCGTCACCCTCCTCCCAGGATGGGGACCACCCCGAACCTGTTCCATTTGACTTTGGGACATCAATTCGATTAGCCTACCGACCACCGGGGTACGGGTCGCCGGTAATTGAAGTCCGGGGTTTTGGGTCAACCTTGGACCGATATACCGTTCCCGTGTACGTGTGGCCAGTATGTCGCATAATGGGGTTTTGCACCGACCAGGTGGAAAGCATCGTGCATTTACTACGCTTAAAGCTCGTTCATTGGGACACAATTCTGGCATTTTGGACGACCAGATCGGTGGACCGCCGCGCAAACGGCTTTGAGGTGCGCATCGGAATACAAAAGATCCGGCAGGTATGCGTTTTTGGTTGCTTTCTTCACGACTCTGCTGCAGTGGAGGCTTTCCCGGTGAAGTTTTGGGGGTTTTTTGTGTATAATTTTTGCTCTGTCCGAACCCGACTAACCGCGACCGTTGCTCGTTTGCTTAAAAATTCATTGGTTTCGACTCGGTACCCAACATTTTGCTGCAGACCGAGTAGTGGCTGTGCCAGAATTTTGCCACTACCAGCTGCTGGCGAGCAAAAGCTGAAAGCCACCGGATTGTGGTTCCGCTTCAGGATGTCGCCTGTTTTTGTTAAGGTTATGCAAATAATACGATAGGGATAAGAGTGTTGGACAGAGAGTGCCAGAGTGAAGGAAAGAAGAAGAAAAAAAACATTACAAAAAAAAGAGTCTCTTTGGACAACAAAAAAATCCTCCGAGCTTCTGCTTCCTGAGAGGGAAATCGCAACAAAAAAACACACACACACACATAAACAAGCACACGGACAGGCATTGCTGCATCGGACTTGCACTTGGCAATCCTTTCCCGGGCGCCCCTCCCCCCCCTTTTTGAAACATCGCTCCCCTTTTTTCTGGTAAACTTCGGCGAAGGCGAAGGAAAAATTGAAAACTAATCCAATCAGCATTTTTCATCCCCACTGTCTTCATTGTCCAAGTACAAGGAACGATGGAAAGGATTGTGGGCTGCGTGTAGGGATTAGTCAGGGCTTTTGGGACATCTTTTAATTTTTTTTTCTTCTTGTTCACCAACCCCTCCAATTCGCTCCCGTTACAGATTCATTTTGGTATAATTTTTCCCCCAGATATTTTCTTTATATTTTACATCCGGAACAAGGCCAAACCTCCCCGAGGGTGAATTTTTTTTTGTCTTCCCGAGCCTTAACACACCCTTCAATACGGGAATGTGGACGGTGGGGAGCTTCCACCAGAGGTCGATGTTCGCTTTAGTGGGGCTCGAGCTTGAGGGTCCTTTTGTCAGTCACTCTTTCTCGGGTTTCCCCCTTTTTTTTTGCAGAGAAATCGTACCTTTTATTAGACTCTATAGAATGTGTCGGGTTTTATGCGTGATTTAGTCCTTTTCTTTCGAATATCATTACGCAATTTGTGCTGCCTGTTACCAGGAAATCCATTTCAGTACAGACATTTGTTGATAAAATCCAGAACAACTCCATCTGGCTTGCACACAGTGTACGGAAAGGACATTTGGTGTCTAGTTGTATTTAAAGGACACATGTTGAACGCGTATATTACAAAGATTTTAGGGAGTAGTTTTGCAAAAGCTGCAAAAATGCCCTCCCTTTTTGTTTTGGTAAAAACATTCTAAACATTCTAAGCATGGGTGTTTAAAAGGTTTATTTATATATTTTTCAACTATTTTATCAACACATTCTACGTGCAATGACAAAACAAAATTAACGGAGCTTAAGGAAAATATATTAATATAACCTTGTCTGTAACGATTAATTGATTCCATGATGTCCGCCAATCAGCAAGTTGCTGCTAAGCTGCAACACGATTAAATACATGAAAAAATATTTCAAAATAAATTGTAATTTTGAGGTACATTTACAAGGCTTTGCAGCAGCATTTCACACTGGATTTGTTGATTAAAAGGGCCGTACCGTGCAGATTTACCACCAACAAACAGGTCAAGTACGCTGAAATGTCAATAATGACGATGCATCCAATACTCAACAACGCGTGTAACAATAAACCCCACTGCAAATGGGAAACATAACATGCACGGACGGTCCGTTGCGTCTAACCCGGGGAGCAGCAGAAAACGGAACACTTTTTTTTTCATTTCGCTCAATTCCTGCGGGGGGATTAATTCTATTGCATCTATTCCGGTACGGATGGTTAACACTGATCTCTGGTATCGGCCACCGGACTGGCACACCGGCCAGTCGGAAATGCAAACCGGGCGAATATTGTACACTGGAGGGCACTTCTAACGTTGAATCCGCGCCGTACTGCACACAAAACCGGCGCCCATCTAATGGCCATTTGATGCCAATGTTCGAGGGTGTAGATGCTTATCCCAGCTTCAGTGCGGTAGAAGTGTGGACGAACGTGGCATAACGGTGTGTAACGGATATTTTTCCACGGCACAGCTTTCCACCACCTCGCAGCGGGTTTGAGTGCCACTGCAACGGCGGGAATTGACAATGTGTAGGTTTTTAAACGAGGATAGTGATTTTGTGTAACGAAGCCTTCCATGCTAATGAATATTGGAGTAGTGGTTAATTTTATGGTTTTTCAAAACAATGTTGTTCGGTTTCCTTTTTTTTTTTTAATTCAAATGTGCAGTCCGATATTTGCAAAAACCATTCAATTTTGAGATTTAAATAGCAAAGCTGTTTTATATTGGTGGTACAGTGAGTAATCCCTTCAGCAAAACTTTAGCAATTGCTAAGGCTTAAGATGAAAGAGAATTTAACCAACCGAAAACACATCAATTCGAGTTGAAACATTTGTGTTAAATCATGAATGAAAACCTAGCCACTCGAAGGTAACATATGTCCATGTGGATATAATGTTAAGATTAACCAAAGTTGATCTTACGTCCAGTCACTCGGCTTAAAGTAAAGATATTTTTTTCATGGAAAAGGATGTAATATGATATTTAAAAACAGTTAACTGTAAACACAACGAATAAATTTCACTTCCAAGAATATCGAAAACCACACATCCATGATTCTGTTGTGCGAAGCAGGCCGCACCGGATTCTTTGAACCTGAAACCATATCGAGCCATGGTGGTCAGACGATCAGGCCAAACGGAGCTCTAATTGCTAAACGGCCATTCGTGCCGGAATGGATACAATGTACGGATTGGATTTATTTGCTCTGCTGTTCCTCCGTGGACAGCAGTTCCTCGCTCAGTACCGGTCCACATGTTACCGGTGGGATTTTTGGAGCAAGGATCGTAAGTAATCGACGTACCTTGTGCGCTCGGCGGTGCGGTGTATCCAAAACACTGCCAAAAAAAAAAAGGCACCCGACGGTACACAAGCACAAACGAGCGCTTACCCAAATTCCCATCCGGCCGTCAAGGGAGTAACCGAACCGGGAGAAGAAAACCAGTTCCAAACCCGAAGGATGCTGGAGCGTGTCGGTACGTGCCAATTTCCACGTCCATTTTCATTTCCATTTCGGGTGATGGCAAATGTATTTCTTACTCATTCTTTTTTTTGTTCACTCTTCGTTTGTTGGTACAGAGTTTTGGTTGTTTTTGTTCACTCCTGCGAAACGAAAAGCAGCGAGCGAGGCTGCTAGTTATTCACAAAAGGAATCAACAAAAACCTTCTTCCCCCCAAATTCCCCCCCTATTTTTCTCCCTCAACTTGCCATCAGTCGAAGAGGGAATCGATATGGAGATTGATACACCAAACCGCCCGGTTCCGGAACCCGCCCTCGTTTGCACTTTCGAGTAATCCCTTCGGTCCGACCTGCGCTGCTTCCGGCCGATGTGGGTAGATATCGTTCGCAGCGTTAGCATTCCACAAACACGGCGGGTTAGAGCGAGGCCCCAAAGGCACAAAGCTCCCGGAACTATTCCAGCATGTCCCAAAAGCCACAGCAAAGGCCACTGGTTTTCGTGTCCGAAGCTTTTCCGGCCAGTTTGGCCTTTCGTAATGATATGGGTCAACGCTAACGCTACCCGAACCAGTGAGGGGATGGGGATAAGGAGGTTTGTGGGAGTATAAAAGCATAACCTCCAAGATTTGGCCAAGGATAGGCAAGGGCTTTCGTATCCCTTTTGCTTCACTTCCTTACAAAGGGGCAAAAAGATGGCAACGAAACGAACAGCCCGGATGTCCAGACAAGGTTACGTTTCGACGTTGGTCGAGATTGGCCCGGCAAGATAATTCGATCTGAAGCCGGGATTTGTTGTGGTCCTTGCAGCTAGAAATCGAAACCGAGGTCTTTTCGGTACCCTATTCGGTTAATCGGATGGTAGAGGATGTGCTTTTGTTGCTGCTGCTGGAAGCTGCTGCCCACAAGTAGTACCCGTTGATCGCAGAAAGCCATGCTCGGTTGAGAGATTGGTCGGTATCAGCCCTTGGCTATTGTTACAAGCAACCGAACAAACCGACGAGATGGGGTTAGTTTCTTCATTCGGATGCGAATGGGTAGGCACAAAGCGAGAAGCCAGCTTTGTGGGTTACCCTCTACCTCGCACAGGATCAGCATCCGGCCAACCGGACACGGCAGAACCCACCCCACACACACACACGTACCAAACACTCTCCAATAAACCATGACATTTATACACACGATTTCACTAATTACAATCGAAAATTTGTCACCAAAGCAGACAGTATGTGTGTGTGTGTCCGCAGCAGATTTTGCGTTTTGGGGGTTTTAGAGCGAACAGCGAACCATGTTTCTAGCAACGAGGTCAGTAGTGCGTTTATTTTGGAGAAGGCAAACACGAATGACATTGCTGTTTTATCTCCCCTATCATCCTCGTATGCTGTCCGGATTTCTGTTGACGATGTACACACACTCCTGGTAGTGTAGTGCGGTGTCCAAATAGGACATAGGGTATCATCACGGCAACCAGCTGTTTAAAGTACAGTTCAGGGGACAGCCTCATTAAGCGCGACAAACAAGCTAGTATTAAACGCCATACAAAGAGACTTAATTTGAAGGAAATGCATCAATGACGATATTTTTGAACGCGAATTGCATACTTTTTGGCGCATCTTGTTAGTAACGCCCGCGAAGTATGCAATACGCGTGACAAAGTGCTGTAAGTTATGTGACCTACGTCTACGGCATTCACCATGTTAATTGCATAGTTGATCCTTTGGCCCGTTTGAGTGTCACCTGGGTGAGAGGGACTCGCTCGGTGGTGGATAGTGTACATGCTGCCACCAGCGTTATGTCGCGGTAAAGCTGCTCGTTGTAAAGCTTTGGAGTGGTTCCCGTTTTGTGATTCGGTCCCGTCCCCTCAACTTCCGCGCCCCACAAACGCACTCGCAACATTACGCGACTGAAGCAACACGATAATACGATCACGTTGGTATGCGTGGCGAGGGATAAAACAGGAAGTAACGTTCATACGGAAGAAGCGGACCATGTACCCAAAAAAAAAAAAACAACACATTGATACTCTCTTTCTCTCTCTCTCTCTCTCTACCTACATAGCAATGGTGGAATAAGATGGGCATCATCACAATGGCGAAAGCGCTGGTGGGACCATTATCCTTATTCAAGGATAAAGAAGAACTTTATCTACCGCGCTGCAGACGACAACGATGATGGTGCCGCTGATGACAATAGGGCTCGGTTTATTGAGGAACCAATGGAGTCGGGAGGAGTAGGGGAAGTGTGTGTGTGTGTGTTGGTGTGTCCTTGTGCAAGGACCTTGCACGAAGGACATTCACCGGCACCAGAACCAGCAAAACTAAGAGGCTAAGACCATGGAGAGCAACCTTGGAAGGACACACACACCCGGCAGACACTTGCTCTAGCGTACACCGTACGCCGTTGCTTCGATGTACCGCCGGCTTACACGCTCGTGCATGTAGATATAGCTGCATTCAGTACAGCCCGTACCATAACAATGCCCCCTTGGGGACGGATGGCACAATAAAACGGACCATCGTAAAGGTGGCGCTGCAGGGGCGTGTGTAGCGTGAGCCAGAGTTTACCTAGTAGACTAATATTATTCCAAACACCTTCACAAATGCTTTCCTTGCTCCTGCAGGCTTCGCACACTTACATCACCCTTTGCCAGATCCCGCACAAGATCCCGGAGAGTTTAAGTTCCGGGAAGAACTCGGCTATCAGCAAAGGCGAACGCTTCAACCATTAAATGTGTGCACGGTTTGCGGCGGGGCTGGCCTGCTTGCAGGGGTGAGTGTGTTACCGCAATAAAAGCAATGGATGGACAGACGAAGACAAGCGAGTGCACATAACATGCTCGAGCGCCATCCAAGCACATCGTTACGCTTCGTCGGACACACAACAAGCATCCACCCTGTCCTCCCTTCCTCCATCCAGCCCGGCCTCTTCGTGCAAGTGCATTTGTGCGCATCCCTTCCCGAATCGGTGAGGGAGCCTATTTGAAAGAGGTTTCCTTTCTTGGTCCTTGCTGCTACCCCAGAACCAATGATCTTCCGGTTTGCTTTGGCACTCCATATACATATATCTGCGTCCCGCTTACATAAACACGCTGTATCGTTACAGCAAGGAAGACATCCGTCGTGCCTAACCACAGGGAACGCAGCATTATGCTGCTGTAATTGTGTTATAGTGCTGGGAATTTCCTCACGATCGTACGCCTCCCTCTTCCTGGTGGACACTGCAGCACTCCTTGCTCCACGGACACATACACACACACTTAACGTCCTTTTATTTCGTGTCGGGTAGAGCACGATTAACTAACCCGATTCGCATACACAAACACACTGCCTGGAAGCATGGTTAATGTTTGGCTATGCGGCACCATCAGCACCACTGCAAACACAGGAATATCGTTGGACGATTTCGTTGCTGTCGCTTCTTTCATGGCATCCCGGTTCCTGTCCCGGTGCCGTCGTGAGTGGTGTAACTTTGTCACACTGTCTTAATCATTTTCAATGCATAATGTACGGAGCTCCGAAAACTGCTTATCGTTTGTCACCCTTGGCCGCCTGTCAATCGCAAGCGCACGCGTTTCTTCAACAGTCAAGGTTATTTTAACAACTTCCTAAAGCCCTCTCATCCAAACAAAGCAAACAAACGAAAAAGAAAAGGGAACGTCAACCCCTTAGGAAAGGAGTGATTGAATGAACGAAAAAGGACACCCAATGGCGATGTCTGCACACCGATGATAGAGGGTGCATGAAAACCGGACTCAGCAAAATTTGTCCACACCCGTTTCCTTTCACTCTTTACAGCACGGGACACCGGACACTTTTCTTTACGGCAAAGGTTGTTCCATCTCTGCTGTTGTGTTTCCCTCGAAAAATTCCATCAAAACAGGAACAGAGATCCCGAGCTGGAGAGTGGAAATAACAAACAAAAAACCCGAATATAAAATGCTCCCATGGGTCGGGAAGCGATCGCACTGTAATGGGAAACACCCGGACAGGACACTATGAAGACATCATCCGCAAGGATAAGTAAAGGCAACCGACCAAAAATGAGGTAAACACACACACACACACACATACACACAAATACCTATATCAGTGACAAGATGAAGCACCACCACACCAGTGACAAGAGGAGATAGTCCATCGGAGCACGAACAAAAAAACAAAACAAAATACTCACACACACACAAAGTACCTTATGAAAGGGATGAAAAATAAAAATGAGCGGGAAGAATGACGAGAAGAAAACAAAACGAAAAACCAAACACACACACACACGCACGGTACAACCAGCCAGCCGGTACGTGAAGGTTAGGGCGGAAGCGGTAGAAAAACTTTATCCATAAACGTCAGTGGTGGATAAATTATGATGCAGCGGTCGGTCAGCATTGTTGTGTCCGCGGCAGACAAAACAGTACACTCCCATGTGCGGAACGGTTGGTGTTCGGTTCACGGAGGCGTTCTTGCATGATTGCTTAATTTCCACCTTATGTACATTTATATTTAATAGCCGCATTACTTCACACTGACACGCTGTTCGCGAGTGTGCTGAATGGATAATATTTTGAATTAGCTTGAGTAGGTTGAAAAAGATGCCGCTAATTGATGCTATCTTAATAGAGAACGGCAATGGTGAGGTGCTATCTGACGAAGAAAGGAATTTTTACTACGTGAACATACCGCAATCTGGACTTCCGACGAGCAAGAGTTAAAAACAAAATAGGTATAAGGCTAATGTTACCATCGTGTTGTGTATTACTCAATATAAATTAAGCACAATTATAACTTCAGGCTCAGGCTTTGAAATTAAGCTAACGGTAGCTAACTTAAAACACTCATGGAAGACAACTTTGAATGTGAAAAATGAACATTCGTAGGTCCATTATTGCAAGATATCCTAATTCATTGTAGAAGAGCAACATAAGAAGGATGGTTTCATCCAATGATTTTTGTTACATGGTAATTTTATTTAATGTTGCATTAAGACAAACCTTAATGTGTATTTCTGTTTGGCAATGTGCATAATATGCTTAAATATGGTACATGATTTCTAATTGGTTCTGCCTCATTTATGAAATTTTTACTTATTTCACATAAACGAATGTTTTTTCTATGTAAGTGAGAAAAGAAAAGCTAAAACAATTCTAGCACCTTATTAAATTAACTACAACTTGTTTGTAGGGTTATGTTTATCACATGCCTGGTAACTGCGACGTGCGTGTTTTTGTAAGATAGAAGTCATATGATGTAATTGTCATATAATTAATTTTAAAAGTTACAAAATTATGTAACCGTACATTAAAACCCTCTACGAGGTAGGCACCAAAGATTTTTAAATAGTAAATATTATTCTTATTAAAACGTAAACGAGTTGGCTAGCCGTGGAGACGCCTGGTACTTTTGGAGAAAATGCCGCGTTGTTAGCGTTTTTTAACGGATTTTTTACCCAAAAATGGAGGAATAACACCTCTGGCAAAACATTTCTATGTCACTAAGTAAACATATTTTATCCAGTGGAAAGTCAGGACTGATGTGCTAATACACAATGCATACACAATGGGTAATCGAAGTCAGTACTGCAATTATTCAATGCATGTCGAAATGTGTACACATCTAGACAATACCTTTCAATTGGTATCTCATTAATGCCGACATGAAGATCATTTTCATTTGCAAATATGTCATCTAGCGAACTCTTTCACCGCTCGCGATGGTGTCTGCCTGGTTCACTGTGAACACACAACGTGCGGAGCGTTGATTCGTTTCCACAAACTTTCATGGCACACTTCGATTGGCAGTGTTTCAAATACAGAAACAATAGCCCAACGAGAATCTTCCCGAAGCTCGCTCACAAACAAAGATGGATTCTCCCGAAAGGAAGTGAGTGTTTTGTCATTTCCATTTCCGTTGTTGCCAAGCAAAAGTTTTACATTGTACCAAACTCTCGAGCACCGTACACCGTACGCTGGGAATCGTGGAATCGGTATTGCGTTGCGAAATCGGGCAAAGCGTTCCGACGCGCCGTGTTCCCCGTGCCGGAAGACACAGGAGGTCGTTATTGTTTTTGCCACAAAGAAACGGTAAAACACCCGGTCTGCGTACTATCTTGCCTGTCCCGGTTTGCTAACAAGCGACAGCTGATAACGGAACCCGGCTACCGCTGGGTGGCTGGATGAATGGTAAAAACGGCGGAAAACTACCGCGATACGACCAACATTTGGCCAACAGAAGGGAAGAATTGGTGGAATGGGAAGGAGGTCGCTGCAAAACCCTTTCGAGCGAAGGCCGCGCTGGCGTGGGATTGATTTATTTTCGTGTTCCAAGCGAGCTTTAACCGTTTGTGTAAAACAAATGGCATCCCCCGTTGGAAAAGCTAGAATACATCGGATGGATGGAAAATCTATGGTGGTTCCTAACGAAAAGAAAAAGTAAAGGAAGAAAAGGGAAAACGAACTCGTGTACAAGTGTGTTCCCTTGAAATCGTACTTTCTTGCAAAATCCACTTTACCTCCGCGTGTTTTCTCCGTTGCTCACTTGTCGCTGCTACACCATCGCCATAAGCGTGGACGAGAATTTTGTTCCCTTCCAGACAAAGATTTTCCCATCGCCGCGTTTTGCGCGTCTGCGTTGAGGTTGTTTCGGGATGAAGGAAAAATGGTTCGCCCTTTTTCGCCATCATCTCGCACCGGGGTGATACTTCCGCCGTTTCGAGACTCGAGACTTTTCGCGCCTTCTCGTGGAATGATGCCAGGAAATTGTGGGGAAGTAAGGGAACAAAAATTAAAAATGCCACACTAAATGTTTGGTTCGCTGGTGTACTCTTTTACGGCTTTAACAAGCAATCAAATGGATTTCAAAACGGATTTTATTTCATTTAGCTTTTTTTTTGTATCAAATCTTAGTTCACTGAAGGTGTAAAAGACGACACGCATAGTTATGTCTTACATGGCTTGGTCAGACAGTGTTGAATAAGCCCGCTAGAACAAACGACATCGTTTGTCTACCAACCTGCTTTACACTAGCTGGACCGAACATTAGCAAAAGTCACACGAAGCAAAGGTGTTGAGGGTTTTCTAGCATTCACCAATCAGTTGACCAGCAAAAATTCACTCAAAATTATTGGGGTAGATCATCAATATGACAATTGTCCTTGAAAGTTTAGATGATGGTTTCTAAGACCTCGTTGGGAAAGCATCTTCGATCGGCCTCGACTGACGCTTTATCATAATAATGTCGATATAGTGCAGATACCTTTTCATCGCAAGATCGATTGTTTTGACTTCCTGGCGGAACGATGATTTCAGTCTGCATTTGTAGTTGTAAGGCCGGAATTAAGCTAATGCTAGACGCGCTAGCTTATGGAAACAAGAGTTTACCATATTCACGGCATGCAGAGGAGGAGCCGAGTGTTTCACATTCAAAATCTTTTTCGCTCTTGTGTGGATATCTTGTAGTTCGAATAAGACTTCGAAAGAATTTCAATTTTTTTAGAGCTTTTTACAAGTTAACAGATTTGATTCTGTTATTTTTTTATTAACAGAAATTTTAACAAATATTGTCGATGTCCGAAATAACAGCGACAAAGGATGAAGCGTTTCGCTATTCGCCAATAAGTGACAGGTAACTCATATAAAAATCGGTGAAATTAGATTTGATACTTAACTCATGCATCATTTGTTCCATCCAAAAAGATCCACAGGAATCAGAACAACGTTAGTATTGGATGTCGCTTAACAGGCAAACGTTCGACGTGTTAATATTAAATAAAACAAATTACGTTTAATTGTATCACGATTAGTTTTGTATAACGAATTGTCAAATAATGGGCTAAAACAAGTTCATTTTATTCTTAATTCCCTTTTCGCCGAATCAACAATGAATAACAATTAATTTTATCACCATTATAAAGTGTATCCTATTTAAATGAATTAAAACGAATTATTATTATTGCATTAGTAACATCATTGCGATCTTTTATAAAAAGAATTAATGACGATATATTTTAAAGATTTTTTATATAAAGAAAACTATTCCCACTTTCCACATTGTACCGTTCTACTGTTCACAGTAGTGAAACGGTGTTGAAAAATGGCACTCCGTGACGGCAACAAAACGAGCAAAAGTTCCTGTCCTGTAAAGGAAAACGTCTCCGGCTGTTGTTTTTTTTTCTCTCACTCTTTCCTTTTGTAAGGTGTGAAAATTCCAGCGGAAGCAAATGCTGGAACCAAATGCAATGAAAATGGTACGATAGTTGAAAATGGCCCCTTAACATGGCGAAGCTGTAGTCGGCGAGTACCCCGAGACAGGTGTCTCAGTTTTTTTTTTCCTATAAAAAAGTAAAAGAAAAATGTTCCACCCTGCCTCCGTAAAAGTCATCCGTGGCACGAACAAACGGGCAGCAACATCTAAGGACAAGTGCGGAAAGTGGAAACGGAACGGAAAGTTGTGCGCTTAAAGTGTACAACTTCTCGAAATGCAGAACGTTGCCGATCGGAGAAAAACGGTCAACCGTGAACCACCCGCCACGCTGCCACGCTGCCCTCGCACGCAGTGGAAGTGATTTTTACATTTTAAACGTAATTTGCCAACATGTTCGGGCGAACGAGAAGTGGCTGTTGCCCACCGCCACCTCACCAGCCCAAAAGCGCACCAAGATCCACCGGTGAGAAACGTGTCAAAGGACCGCACAGTACACCCAACGAACACATAAAACATCATCAACACGCAGCGCATAAATTAGCCAATTCAAAAGTGACCTTCTCACCGAGCAGAATGGCAACTCCACCAGCTCGGGGCTCGTGTTCTCCCCGGTGGTTGCGAGTGATTCTCATTAAAATGGAATTCAATTTATCGTCCAATGCAAATCACCGTATCACACCGGGTGTGGTTGTGTCCGTGTGCCGGTTGTGCGCTAGTTGGAAAAGGGCCGAATTTCCATACGGAACGGAAACAGAATCGAACTGGCCCTCCCCTCGGAAAGGCACTTGATGAATGAACGCGAGTCGATCAGGAATGAGGGGGAAGCGGGGGGGTGCGATGGGAGGAAAGCGTTTGAAGAAAAATGGAAAATTCTTCGCAAAGCTTCGCAACTCAAAAGGAGAACTATAGAAGTTGCCGGTCGCGGGGGACGACTTCTTGCTACCCGTGTTCGTTCGACCGTTTTGGCTTTTGGCTTTTCCTCGTGGAAATGGGGAAGCGGAGCGCCGCGTACTTGGGGAATAACATTCGATTTGATTGAATTTCCTCCAACCGGAACTCGGATAAGGATGAATCGACCGTGCTGGTTTGATCATCGGCACGCAAACTTATCTGCTTGCACTTGGGGGGACGGGAAATTGGACGCGAGGGCTAGGCGAATCCCTCCAACGGAATACACGCAATGGTCACCTAATTCGGCAAAGGAAATTCCCCCTCCCCAGGTCTATCGTCAAACTCAGAAGTTGTCACGAGGGACATAAAAATATTTGTTTGATGATTTTGTGATCAAGGCAAGACAACATAAAAACCGGTCGTCGGTTTGAGGGACTGTGCAGCGATGTAAAAATCGGCTCTATCCGAATTTTCTTTACCTTTCTCTTGCCAGATTCACCACAGATTTCCCACCCCACATTTTAGCGTACAGGAAAAAAAATAGAGTAGGACAGGACAAGTTAAGGGAAAGTGTAATTCACAACATATTTGCTAAATCTGTTTTTGAGTAGCGTAAAATTGTTGTTTACCTTCGTCATTGCTCCGGGGATCGATTGGTCGAATGTGTACCCCTATAATGCCTACGGGTGGCTCAGCGCCGACTTCCTAACGATCTATTGGCAGCACATTCCACCGTGGCTTTCTTCTGCCATACCGCCTACGTGGCCCCATGTGTCCATTCCCGTTGACTAAGGCGAAAGGTTACAAACAAATTCTGCCACTGCGCGTGAAATCGGAACCAGCCCGGTTCTTGGGCTTTGTTTGTTTCGCTTTGCGTGCTGTTGTTTTGTTCTTCCTTTTATCGAAAATCACCGATCGAAAGCGATTTCGAAGAGTGGAATATTTATTTCCTTTCATAAAACGTCCCACGGCCCGGTGTGCCACTGCTGGAATGGTCCATCAATTTCTCCTGGATGGTCCGTTAATAGCGTACGATGACCTGCCACGTTTTCTTTGGAGGGGCGCTCCCAGAAAGGGCCAATTCGGAAAATCGGAATCGTTAAAAAGTAAACTTATGAGTGTAAAGCAAGTCTTAAAGCAGAAGTCGAAACACATCGACTTTTGGATCCTTTGCAGAGTTATTCCTTAACATTTTTTTCCTGGTATTTATGTACAATATTTTAGGTCTTTATATATTAAAACAAATAAAAATTGAAACAAAGTAGTAGAAAAATTTAAAGATGGAAGAATTTGGTGGTCCTTAAATGTGGAATTTTCCTGATTGTAAAAATACCTTCCATCCTTTTGATCACATTATGTTCTTTAATCGCAATGCCAACTTGATCCCGTCTACTTACTTACTTACTTCGTGGTCTTTGACTGCTGCAGGAGTCCTCCAAACCGTTCACGATGGAGCACTGGCGTCTAGCAACCGCATCAACGCCATCACTCCATCTTAATTTGGGCTTACCGCGTCTGCACTGTCCAGGTGGACGACCTAAAAGGACTTTACAGTAAGTTTGTCGAACAGCTCGTAGAGCTCGTCATTGTAGCGGCTCCTGCATTGTCCTTCCACACATACGGGATCAAAAATTCTTCTAAGATACTTAGATACTTCTGAGATAGATTCCTCTCGAACGCGATTGTGGCAGGGTTTCATTAATTTTGGACATACCTCAGAGGCGTATGTGAGTACTGAAACTATATAATTGCTATATAGTTCCAGCTTCGTTGGTTGTCGCAGGCATTCTTATTATAGAAGAGATTCCATTCTTCTCTCCAAGGCTAATAAATGAGCGATAATGTCCGTAAAAACCCCAACTTGCCGTTAGCTACAGAAATTCCTCACAGCTGTCATGTTGCCAACATCGCTTCAATTGTGGCAAAATAGTTCAGAAACTTCAAGTTCATGTCAATCATGTACCGATCATAACATATTAAAAATGCATTAATGTAAACACATTTTAATTTTTCTAATCAAATTTCATTCTTACTATGTACTAATCACAATCAAGACAATCAAGACTCACTTGAGCTTGATGCAACATCCACCAAAAAAAAAAAACACTCAACACTTACGAAAGAACCCTGCATCTTGATTGTTTTTCCCTTTCATTTTCTTCATTTCCTTCCCCAAGCCTAGAATAACTTACATTTTCTACAAGCTCTCCACCCACCGAGCCGGGAGGGCGTGCTGTCTATAAATCAAACAAACGATTTAACACTCCACCTTCTTCCCGCACCGTCCCGAACAAACAACAACTCACGGCGCACCACATCCGATCCATCGATTATCGATCGAGCCTACCCGCCAAAAGGCACGCAGGCAGCAGTGTTGAAGAACTCGGAAGGCATTCTCCTGCGCTGGGAACAAAACACATTCATCATTATCATTTGCGTGAGCGTGATTCCGTTGCTCTCCTCTTCCGTCCCCCATGTTCCCAGTTGACTTTCGATTTCCTTTCCAACTCGCGAAAGAATCTGATTTTTCACAGGCTGCGCTGGTTTATGTAAAACAGAAAGCAGAATAAGAAAAGACATACGCAGCTAGAGGCGAACAATACGGAGAAATATGGAAATAGCGATCTTTAAAGCAGTTCACCAAACGGTAGCTGTACATCATCGTCCTCGTCATCAGCATCATAATCGCCAGCAGCAGCGACAACAGTCATGCTTGCCCGTTCGTCGCGGGCCCTTGATAACGTGTGGCTGCATTTACAGTGGAATCCCCAGTCCCGGAAGTGATTTGAAAGCAAATCCAACTTCTTCCTCGCCCCACCTTTCTCCTTCTAGCCTTTTATACACACACTCTCTCTCTTTCTGTTCAGGAAGTGGAAAGTGCAATAGAATCCAATATCCAATATCGTTCCCACAGCCGAACCCAAACCTAACCCGTTCCTGAACCATCCCGACACGGCGGACGATGATTATAATATTATCAAAAGCGAAAGCGAAGGAGATAAATCTGTCCCCGGTTTCGTTCCTCCACCCTAATCTTCCCCCCATCTCCCACGAACCCATCCGGTGTGAACCGCAGGACATGGCCGATGGATGACATGGCAAAAGTGCGACCCCGCTATGCCCAACGCGCGATTGGAAATGATCGATTTCCTTCACGTCACACTGTGATCGGGCATGCCGCGCTTGCCATTGGGGTTGCTGTCCATTGGCGTACGGGCGTGACGCAGCGTTCCGGCGTATCTTGGACTTCCGGTTTCCGTTTTCCGCGAACTTGCCAAATAGCATCTGGCCCTTCTGGACGATCCCGGGCCAGCGGTCGGTAACCAGTGCCGGGAGCAATAGGTGGAGGATCATTGATTGATGAGATGCCTTCCAAAAGACACACCGACCATGGATGGAAAGGGTGCAGCAAATACCAACCCGTGCAGCGACTAGAATTCCCTCCCCCTTCTGCTCAGCCGACCGGCTTGGGTACGGCAGTTCTGTTTTCACGATAACACCGATGAAGTGGCGATGAAGATGATGTTGATAGCACAATCCTCCAGGCGAGGTGACGCTAAAGCCCTTTCGGTTTGCTGGGCGGACCCTGAAATGGTAGAACCTAGCAATTCGCAGAAGGTAAAGCCAATCAGCATCGTTAGCTCAAAACTGGCACATGGAATGGGAACTTGTAGTGTTTCGAGCGAGATAATATCCTTCCGCAATGGCTAAAGGGGAATAGTGTTCGTTCCCGCTTCCTGCTCCAGCTCCCTGGCTGGTAGAATGAAAGATAATGATCTCCCAACAGCAGGCTTTATCGGTGGTTAGATATTATGCCTACAGAAGGAACGCATGGGCTCATTGAGCTTCTCCACACCCGTTGCCACTGCATTGCACAGCCCGGAATCGGCCGGATAAGTGCTTTCAGTTAACAGGTTCGATGTAAAGTAAAATTGGATGTCAAATTAGCTGTCAAAGTTTGACGTTTGCACGTCACGGCGTGGAGAAGGTGTGAGCAATGTGTTTGTTTCCTTTGACGAAGGATCCACCAGTTTGGGTGGTTTATTCGGTAATCAGATAAGTTTCCGATTTAACAAAAGTGGGCCGAACCGAATTTATTTTTCCAAACCCAACGAGAGGGAAACTTTTTCCGGGTGGAAATTATACAGCATCTAATTTATGGCCTGTCACATGGCTGAATTTAATCAGTTTCGTATGGATAAGCTGCTGAAGGTGTAAATCAGCACGGATCTTTTTTTTTTTTATTGGTGTTCAAACCTTGTGGGTTTTATGTTTTTGTACGAGTTAAAAGTAAAATGCAAGCAGTATAAGTTTATTTACATTTTATGTTATAACTATGAAACTTTTACCAATGAAATGTAAAATGTCCATGTGTTTCAGAGTGTTTACAGCTAGAATTTGCAGGAAATATTAAGCAGCGTTACCATTTAATTTATAACGGCCAATACCAACACAGAACCCCCGAATGGCACTCGGAGGTGGTGGACAAAATGTTAAAGGGCAAATCACAACCAGAGAATCAAATGCAATAACTCTTCTGAGTCGGATACGGAGTGACAATTGATAGCCATGACCATGAAAAATCTAAAATAATACTAACATTTTTTTTTGCATGAGTTATCTATGGATCAGGCCAGATGGTGGATAGCACTTATAGCTCTGACGGTTCCTTTCCTGAATGTGTACGATTTAAGCGAACTTTATTGCATTCAATTATATTTAACATTTTTTTATCGTAGTTCAAAATTTGTCCATTTTTAATGTATACGTTATAAGAATACACTTAACAATTTAATATTACACCTACCTTAACCACAGGGCCAATTCCCATATTAGTGTAGCCAGCAATATTTACGATATTATGAAAATGAACGCCATAAATATAGGTAATATATCCAATCCTGACCATAGTAAAGTGTACGATGTAAAGTATGTGATTATGTTCAACAAGAAACAACCCATATACATAGTACATCAGAAGGGAAGCAATGCAGCCCAAATACATTTAATTTGAATTCCATTCCATTTCTATCGAATACCAAGTGTAAGACTCTCGTACTGTATATCTTAACCGTTAGCTTAATCACAGCAACCTGTCAGTGATGGTACGTACAGTTAACCCATTGCGGTTGGCAGATTTTTCGACTTGGTGCATCAGCAAGTTGGCGCAAAATAAGCTTTTCCGAGATTGAAATTGACAATTTATTTGTTTTATTAATTGAATTGAATTTATTCCTATTTACTTATCACGTATTTCTCGATAGAAAAATAACGCGTGAGACATCTGAGCTGACTGTTAATATAGTTTTTTTCTGAACTGATTTTTCGAGCCTTGATCAGGCGGCCACAGCGGCGACACCGGCTTCTTCGACAGACTCCAAATACTGCCCCGGGAGCGACACCGACCGCAAAGGGTTAACGCTCTCGGCCAAGCAGGAATGATAGAGTGAATTGCATCAGAAATCCTTCACATAAAATTCCACATGATAATCGTCCGAACGCGATCTCTCACTCCAATTAATTTGTATCGTCCAGCAACAGGACTTTAGAATGTTAGCGAATGCTTTAAGGTAGCGCCAGGTTCTGTATTTATCCGCATTGCGGGCTAAACTGACGGCAGGAATGGTAGGGAAGAATTTGCGCTCGCGAATTTAGAGTACCTCATTAGCAGGGCAGCAGTTATGAAACCGATCGGTACAGCAAATTCATCTCATTAAATTGATTTCACTCTGCCCGCGGGGGATTTACCACACACACACACAGACACACACACTGCAATACTTTTCCCCGCGTTTACACTCCCTTCGCACGGGAATTGGAATTGTGGCACAACACAGACGTGAAAGTAAAATCGCACCCCGTGGCGGTGGAAAACGGTTTGGATTTTAAAATCAAAAGTAAAGAGCAGCCCACCTTTACCAGCACCGTGGAGTACTGTACTAGGTATGTTGGAGTGTTTCGTAGGGGATAAGGCACAAGGATTGATTTGCATACGACTGACGTGAACGAATCCCGAATCGTTAGGTCCTTTCCCGGAGGGAGAGTTACTTCAGTTCTCTCCCATTACCCTTGCTGAGCTTCCCATCGGACGAAGCATTTTCCCCAGAGGGACAGAAGCACACACACACATAAAAAAAGCCTTCCACAAAACGACACGCTGAGAGTAGTACAGTGCAGGAAGTTGACTAGATTCTGTGGTTGTTCCAAATGTACACACATCCTGCACTGCACCTGTTTGCGGCTATAGATGTGTGTATGATCGAGGAAATGGATCCAAATAAATGAAAGACCACGGAAGGAAGACGCTGACGCACAAACACAATGATCAAAGGGATGGATGGGTTTTTGTTCGCATTTCTGCCCGTCTCCCGGTCGTTGATTGGAACCGATTGGACCGCACTGTTGATAGGCAGGGGTTTTTCGTTGCGCGTTAGATTGGATGAGGAAAAAAAAAGAAAACGAAAAGCTACGTACACCATCAAACACATCTAATGCACTTCACCACCACCATCCCTTTGCCGTGTCTATGTCTCTTTACGGGGTTTAAATTTATTCGTTAGCATTCTGCGAACTCTGCGGTCTTTCGTTCTGCGTGTGTTTGTGTGTATGTGTGTGTGCTTCATCTGTTGGTGCTGCTGCTGGTAGGAGCGTTTTTATTTTAGGCCAGGTGTTTTTTTTTGTTTGCTATCGAAAAACACCACGCGTCTCCATCGACTGCGGATGTGGTTTAACGGTTTAACATTCGTTGAGGGTAGTGTAATAAGTTGTTAACGTTTCAAGTTTATGTAAAATTACACAAAAAATCACTACATAACCTATAAAATTTCATTATTGTTTTTTTTTATTATTATTTACTTTACAATACAAATATTTATTACACTTCTTTTAGATACACAAATAAGTTGAAAATATTAAAAAAACCTCTCACAAATCTAATAAAAAAAAAACACTTTTCTCCAGACAACATTTTTACCATTGCCTGGTTTGGAATAATCAATTTACCCACTCGCTGATGCAAAACGACCACAGCAGGCTTAGCAAACCTACTCGCACTGCGAGCGCAAAAGCTTAAATAAATATCTCCCCACCCTTAGACCCCAATTCTACACCCACTAATCGATTGCATCCCGTTGACGAACCATTTGCACTTTTGTGTCGACGCGTTCATCCAGTTGCGCTAACCAAGCGTGACCTACACCTGCAGCCTCGCAATCCGTATCCATAAAACCGCGCACCCGTGGAGAGCGTGGCGAATGAGATGAGTTACGGTGGGATGAGTTGCGAGCAGCAAGTTTCAACTCACCAGCGATACGGTACGGTCTAGCTACTGCAACCAACCGATGCACACCCGGGTAAACCCTTTGAACTGATATCCATTACCAAACCGCTCGTTCCTTACTCCGAGGGCCTAAGGAAAGCACTCGTTCCAGGTGTAAGTGGTTTAGTGCAAACCCGGTGCCCGGTTGCCTGAAGGTGTGTGCGTGTGTGAGTGAGAAGATGCGTGGTACGCATTTGCGCTTAGTGCATTACACGCTGCTGTAATGCAATTAATTAATTGTTTGCGTGCTTTACAGCACCGTGTTAATGGTGCGGTAGACAAAGGCTTGCTTTCGCTGGCGTTGCAATTAAATTCCGGCTAAAACGGGGTAACATGCAAACTATAACAAAAAGTACTGTTACTAAAATTCCACAATTAACTTACCAACGCAGCTAATGATGAATGGCAGCAGTAAAGCTTTCGCTACACGTCGATTGTACGTGTGCGAAAGCTTAATTTAATGAAGTACAGCGGGCCACATGACAAAACCAGCGCACTGAAACCGCTTCCCTTTGAACAATCAACCGCGGACGCGATATGGTTTGGAATTGATTAGCTCAGCACTGTACGGTTGGGATCGCTTCCCAAAAAAGATCCCGTCATTATGGGGGTGGGGGAAATATGCAGAAGGACACTCATTAGCGATAACCGACAAATAGTAAAAGCTTTATTTTTAGACAATCAAATTCAACGAATAATGTGCGGTTTATTATTTCCTCATCAACAATGGCGACTTGCGTACATCGTCATCAATTGCTTCATCATTATAATGAAATCGAAATGAAAATATGTTCGCTTGTTTCACGTACAATTAGTGGGAAATTTAATTCAATCGAAAGAAAAAAACAATCTCTACACACTGTAAAATAACTACCACAAACAGGTGGTTTCTGCCGCCCCGGAAGCTTTCAAGCGGAAATATCCTGTGCAGTCAAACCAGGCAAATAAACAAACAAAAAATTGCTACGTGTAAGAACATGGGTTAGAACATTAAGCAAAAAGGTTGATACGTTGTTGGTACCACAACATATAAGTTGCCACCAACACTGCTGGATCCAAAAAGGATGTAAATGAAAGAAGGAAAACCGATGTGACGGGCAAGTGTTGGTTGATGTGTGCCTCTTGAAGCTGTTCCGGTGGCATTTTTTTTTATTTCAAACATTCGAAAAAATATCATTGAAGATCAAATAAACTTTACGTACACCGCACATGCACATGAAGCGAAGCTTTATTCACTGTTATTCCGTAGAAACGTTGAAGCATGAAGCGAGTGTTTTTTTTTACTTTTGCTATACAACCAACACAGCAAATATTGGCAAAGGTTTTAAGCTTCCCAGCATTTATGTCGCGACGGTATTCCTGGGTCGAAAAAAAAACAGCGCCGATTTACCTCCTCCTTTAGTTACTACAGCACGCGGTGTTTTACTAAAGCTAGAAAAACAATGTTTTGAAAAAAAATGTGTTCCCTCCCGGCACGCGAACCAGCCGCGTAAACCCTCCGTCCGTTACCTCATTAAAATGGAGTTGACTAACAAAGAAAGTGGTGAGAGCGAAAAAAAAAAGACCTACCCAGTTCTGACCGGTGTGTCACAGTGCTTTGAAATATTATGGGTGGCATAATTTCATTTTCCCCGTGCGGGGCCGATGTACGCGCATAAATGCATTTCCGTGCCCGGCTTGGTACTGGCTGCATTTGCTGTAATTGCACACCGGTTACGGTGAGGTTTTGGGCGAATGTGGCCGGAACCGTGGCGCTGCTGTACCGCAATAGCTCCCCGGTCCACCCGTCGCTAACAAAACAAACGCAGACAAATACACAGCGGGTGTACCATTTGGCAACTGTGTGTTTTGTTTTTGTGTTACTCAAATGTTGTTCCATTCGGGTGCCCCCCTTTTTTTCGCCTGTGTTTTACTACACCAACAACACTTGCGTGCACACGTAAACTTTTCATTCCATCTTCGAACTAGGCCGGTATTGTTTTAACAATGCTATTGTTCCCGCACGTTTGGTAGTTGTTGTTGGAAAATTTGGTGCTGTGTTCATTTCTTTCCATTTACTACGTTGAGCTTTTCTATTCTATTTCTCTTCTTCGCTATTTTGTTGTTTATCGTGCGTTGCCCGCGGGTTTGAAAGCTTTTTATTAGCGTTTCCGGCACTTTCGCAGTTTGTGTAGAAGGGTTTTTATTAAATACTCAAACTTTCATACGGAATGATTGTTTTTTGGGGGTTTGAAAGTTGGTATACCAATATTATTTCCATTGATAGAACTTGGTGAGCACATCCGTCCCACTTTCATTTGGCTATCAATCAATACACAATTATGTTCCTATGTCGTGTTTTTTTTTAAACAAATTAAATAAAATGTATTTGTGCAGAATGAATTTTTAAAGTAATAATTTGTATATATTTCTCCCTTTAATATGTGTTATGAAGGTTATGTCAGGGGCGAGGAGGCTGTAGCCAATTTGTGAGTAGCTTAATCTGAATTTTAGATCCCTTCATCTCTTTATCTGTACTTTCTTGACGTTGACGTTGACGTATCGATATGGTTATTTCGTAACTGCCATTCATAAGTGAATAAGGATCCTGTCAATATGTCTCTATGTATATATATGTATGCTGCTTATTGCAAGTTCTGTAAAGCTCTGAAAATTTTTCGCAAAAGTTTTGTAATGCTTCTCATCTCCATCTCGTCCTCATATTTCATGCATGCTAGTCCAAATCATGAGTTTACAGCAATTGTATGGGAAAAAACAGAGCCATGGAATTAATTCACAGCGTTATACGTTATCTTTTATAGACGAATATTAGTCAAATCATTCTGTAATTCAAAATATTCAAAGGAATGTTTCTTATGTATTCCGGAGATAAAAAAATCTTACGTTCAAGTATACATCGTTGTCCAACTCTAGGATAAAATATTTAAGAAATTTCATGCTATTAGATAAGCAAATAGATAAGCCCAAATTGATTGCTTTTTAGAAGAATGCATCCTAACGGTAATTGATAAGGTCGTTAGTTTGCATGAATTCAAGCCGTATGTATATAATATTATATGTATGTGCCCGACAGTGTGCCGAAAAAGGTGCTTGAAGGTAGTGCCTGTACCATTATTTCATTTATATACATCAGAATCAAGGTCATTGAGGCACCACAGCGCCATATTTGCTAGCGGCATCAGTTTCCATACAGTAGGATTGGTTCGAAATCTCATCCGAACCAATCCCCCGTTCTCAGGACTAACTATCCAGCTATTCAGATTATAGTGCCATTAGAATCACCATCAGTTATTTCGTTGCTTTCTTCACATTTTGTATAACAACAAATTTGTAAGTTAGTCTATTATCAGGTTATTTAAAAGCAAACGTACATTAAGTGAACGTTCAATGAATAAAACTTTTGCATTTAAAGGATGGGAAATTGAATATCCAGAAGGAGAAATCTGTTCCCAATCAACGACAATCTAAAACCTGAACTGAGCTAAAAATCTCAACTATTTTGCATAACAATGGACCACCAATGTTTTTATAAATATGGTAACTATTGCAGCATTACAGCTCACCAATATAACACGGCTGTATCTTTTTTTATATTTTATTCAGATAAGAGCTTACGATATGGGTCGAACCATTTGAATTTAATAATTAACACTCAGTAAGAATAGCTATTGAGTTGTAAGCCTTCGTTTTCAATCGATGTTACCAGGCATTCAATTTAATTGCGCTGAATAGTCACCAACAAAAAATGCCCTTTCCGTTCCGAATGAATAAAACAACAATAGTAAACCCAGCTTAGCTTCATTACCAGCAATTTTGCTGATATCTGGGGCACTTTAACAAACACGTACACAGCACAAACTACATCTGCATTGGGTAAATTTAGTGTACGATTCCAGCTAAACAATATAAAGAAAATTCTTCCTTGCTCCATTCTAAACTTAACCATTGCCAGTGCAACCATTAGAGCCAATTAGGGCCGAACAACAATTGCCTGGGCTGTGAGTAGAATTATTAGAGACGATAAAGCAACCAGAACAAGGATTATAACTTGCAAGCATAAAGCGTTTGTTGAAGGAATACAGGGAAATTGTAAACGGGAGCGTACAAGCACACTGCACTAGTACCGTTGTGTTGGCATTAGATGTACGGCAGATAATTAATTGACGAGAACTGAAACTTTCCTTACGATCGATCGATCGGAACAACCCTCAAACACTACCAATGCGTGAGCATCCCTCCTGGACAAATTATTTATCTCTTTTACCGATTTGGAATGAAGCCGATTCAATCATTACCAGCTTCACGGCAAACGGCTCCACCGGCGCTTACGTCCAATTAACATTTTCCGTCGAATTTCTTGTGTCGGGCGGTTCTATTGGTTCTCATTAAGCTTAAGAAATTCCATTCCATGCCATGAAAACCCACCTATCCCAAAACCAAACCGTGCCCGTGTGTTGTCCAAAGCAAAACAACAAAACCGAACGGAAAACGTCTGAATTTTGATTACCGGCAAATAATTTGGCATTTTAAAAATGTACTCAAACATTCCACTTGCAAACCGTCCGAACACTGGGGCTTGAAGTTGTTGGAGCAGTTTTCGGCAACAGGGCCGAGTATGCAATTAAGATGGGTTTTGTTTCAACGTTGCCCCGTGCATTTTCGTCTCTCCGTTTCGATAATCCATCTATTGATCATCGATACAGGCTGTGGAATGCTGTGGAAACGTATCCCAGCATGACATGAAGGGTATGAAAGGGCACGCCAATGAAGCTAAAGTACACTCGATACTGCAGGCAGGGTTGTTTTGCTTTCGGAAGCTTTCTTCCTTGCGCTACATTTTCGAACGGGCTGAGGGCAACAAGAAACATTCGTTTCATTTCACGTTAACGCCAACGGGATTTTCACCCAACCGATTCCGCTCTGCATTTGCGACAGTCGGGAAGGAAATCAACGAATGAAGCGGCGGAAAGGAATGGTAATGATGATAGGTGAAGGATAAAATCGTTTTATCGTTGCACCTGTTCGCAATGCTTCGTTTGACGAACCGTTGTGCATTGTGTGTGTGTGGTAGTTGCAGCAACAGAAAACAAGGGAATTAAATATATCATTAAAAGTTGAGTAAAAAAATTATTTCATGAAATGTTTTGTTTTTTTTATAAGTTTTACAGCTTTTATTGGTTTTTGTCATATTTGTTGATACGCAGTGTGATGCAATGCCACAGATATCTTTTTGATGAAGCTTATCTGCACAAAAATACAATTTGCTGTGTTGTCATAAATATAAACTATCTGTTAATTTTGTGTAAAGTAGTTTACAAAAACCAAAAATCAGTAATGTGTAACAATCACTACAAAGACTCGGGTTCCTTTGGAAGATTTAATCGTACCGCAGACTCCACTCGGGAGTAAAGAATTTTTACATCGCCATGTACTGTGTGTTTTTGAAGGAAGGATTAAAAAAGGATTTTTAATAACATCCTCTAACTTCTGAAGCAAGGTAAGATCATCGAAGCCTCATGAGTCATGAACGGCAAATTGCGAAGGACATAGTTACCTCATCCTTCCGTTAGGAGATCGCAATCATCGATCGAACGTTGGAGAGCTATCTGGATTGTTGTTTGCAAATGTGTCAACTGTGACCAGCTGCATCTGGCCACTGATTGCCACCCGGTGCCATCATTTGAGTTTTGAATTTTCCAATCACAATCAACTTTTGGCTTGGCGGTAAGACCGGACTAATGCAGATTTGAGATTTGGTTACAAAATGTCTTCCGGAAGTTGCGACCAACAGCAAGCAATAAGACGGAAGAGGTGGTCTTTTGGTGAAGGTGGAGTGGTAAAGATAAATTCTTTACCGAATGTTGTCAACTGCTTCATGTTCCTGTCACTGACAGGTTTTTTTTCCCGTGTAAGTCTCAAACAGATCATCTTCGTCAATAATATAAAGGCTCAAGCCAATGGGGTTGCTCTCGAAAATGCAGCTAATATCTACTTTCATTTTGGCCTTTGCCAAGATTCCTCCCAGGTGACGTCGAGGTATCGATGTATATTCCCATCTGTGGTTAGTCCATTTTGATTTCCATGTGTTATTTTATCACTATCAACATGGGTTCTTTGGTGTTTTATTGTCTTTATGCTAAACTGTCATGAATATCTGTAGGTTTTACACAACTTTAAAGTAATCATTTGCCTCTACTCCATCGCTTTTTCTAGATCCAAACGAAATTATTCCCTCTTCAAATGTATGCTGCGAACGCCTTACTTTAAATACGCAAGGATAATCACCCACAAAGTGTCTTACACATTTTACAATACGCATGTGACGCAAAAGGATGTAATAAGATAGCACTTTTGGGGAGGGAAAAAAGAGAACAATTTCACATGGGTTCTATTCCTCCCATCCAGCCTTTTCTCGATTTGTTTATTTTTTTACTCACCATCCCTCCGCCTCTCATTGGGGACGCCTTCCGATTTCCGCCTGGGTTACCAACGCGCCCCGGAAAGGGACGGGAATTCGACTTTCCGCGTCGGGCCATGTGGCTTAAAGCTGTGATTAATTGTGCCCGCACTCGTGAAATCGCACATTCGTTTCGTTCGGTCGACAGACGGATGTGTCCCGCCACGGCTCTGACGGATGGCACAGAAAATGAGGAATGTACGAATGATGGGTGCTAGGGTGCTAGTGGGTGGTAGGTGAAGGTAGCGGGCGAAACAAAAAAAATCTCATTCGATCATCTTTCCTCCAGCGACGAATCACGACGATTCACCAATCCGTGGGAAAAACGGTTTTCGGAAGGAAATTTATTTATCTTTTCTTCTTTTAAGCTCCTCCGTAAGCTACAGGATACAGAGAAAGTGATAAAGACAAAGAGAGAGAGAGAGGGAAGTGTAGGGATAAAGTCCTAACCAACAGTGGAAAAAAAACACACACACAGATACGAGAGCATAAGCGTAAAATAAATTACATCCTATTCATCGCAGGAAAAATTGTGGGATATAGAAATAATAACAACCACGCTGCTGCTGCTTTACGCGCTCGGTACGTTTCGCGCTGATGATGATGATAAAAGCTGATGTGGCACAAGTGTGATAAGCAGGAATGGTAAAATTTTGATAGCAAAACACTTCCACCAACATTGTAGAAGCGCGGAAGGACACATATTAAGGGTCCAGTTTTTTTTTTTTGCTTTCGCAAATCGTATTAAATTGTGCGGATAGCAAAGCGTTTGTAGCCGGCTGGCAATAGGCTGGCGAAACGATGTCGAAGCGCGAACCTTCGCTTAAACGCATGAAGGAATTGAAGGAAGGAATATCATAGCCTCGCAAATTTGCAGCAAATGAGTGGATGTGGATGTTGTGTAACCGATCGGGACTTCACATCCCTACCCGCTGCACGTTATTTAGTCACATGAATTGATTTCTAAATCATCAATACAAGCAGGACATCGTTTGAATACGAGCCGAAACAAACCATAATCAAAAGCGGGATAGAAAGTAAATGGAGAAGATCCCACCACCGGGGATGGAAAATGTGTTTTCATCGTCAGCATCTTAATCTGCTTCGGCCAGTGCTTTGAAAACAGACACAGCGAGACGTGAAAGCGAAAAAAAAACAGCAACAGCAGCAAAGTAAAACAAACA
Source organism: Anopheles marshallii (assembly GCF_943734725.1). Taxonomy (NCBI): domain Eukaryota; kingdom Metazoa; phylum Arthropoda; class Insecta; order Diptera; family Culicidae; genus Anopheles; species Anopheles marshallii. Next base: position 35,407,978 of record NC_071326.1, on the reverse strand, counting down.
AGAACAAAGTATTGGATGAGTTTTAATCAGAAAGGACACGGATGTGCCTCCCCCTTCTGGGATACAAAATTCCGCATAAATTCGCACAAATTGTTAATCACAACCGTGAACGCAAACGGACAACTGCGTTCAAAGGAAGTAAGTTCATCTTGAGAGCAGCACTGCTTTCAGGAATCACAAACAAAACAGCACGAAACAATTGCAGTGATAAAATGAACAACAAGAACGAAAAATTTATATATAATCCCCCCCTCCCGCCGACAGCCAACAACCCCGGGCAAGGAAGCAACTGCTGCTAGCGCATTGATGAAAAATGTTGATGGAAACGATGCACCGAAAAACATAATCGTGGTCGACAACACACACCACGGGGCTAAGGGAACGGAGAATAAAAATGCGAATTAATTCCCGGATCCGCTTTTGCTGGAGGATGAGTGCAAAGCCATCATCATTAAGTTGTTGAAACGATGTTGCATCTGTCATCTGCAGCGAGCAACAACGAGAGGAGAGAGAGAGAGAGAAAAAAAAGCGACAAGACACTCTAATGGATGTTGATAACGGACATTCGGCAGCTTTAATGGATCCGACGAAGAGTGAAAGAAAGAGAGACGCTGCTGCCATCATCGCGTGAAGAAGCGGCTTAAACTAACGTAAATACTACTAATTGCTCGTCTAAATTCGAACCGAATTTCTTTATCTTGGTAATGTTGGCTGACCTTTCTGTATATTTCAGAACAAAGCTTCCTTTAACACCGCTACAGGGAACGCTGCCGTATGGCTCTGTGAAGCCTTACCATCGTTACGAGCTGCCAGCGAGGATTAATGTACCTCGGGATTAGTGCCTGCCGGCGTGTACTAGCGCTCAACTGAATTTGTAGTAAATCCAACCGTAATTAAACAACCGGATGTGAAGAATCGCTTGAAACCAACCATGTGTGAAACTTGAAGACAATTTGTCCCTTTCCCTGGTTTAGTATCTCGTGATTCGCTTTAATACACCCGAGAAAGAATCTGTTCTGATTGAAACTCTTCTTGCCAGAGGCTTAAGTACACGGCTTACTAGTAGTGAGGAAATAAATGGCAACCATGATGCGCACTCTAAATGAGTCAAGAAGAAGCTGTTTAATATACCGGATATATGTCCAAAGCTTACTCTAGACTATGGGTCCAGAGAAAACTTCGAAGCATGGACTAGAGCCAACATATTCCTACTGTTGTCAATTGGTGACACTATTCTTATTCCGGAAATTATTATTATTAGTTATTAGGCCTTGTAGCCGATGTGCTTACAAGCTTCAAACCTTCTGATGTACATCATCCTTCTATTCGTCAATCGATAAGTGATAAAAGCATTTAAAGCACTTTTGATTTTCATTTTTTACTTGTTCTTTATACAGTCCTTGTAAAAGAATATTATTCCCATCAATCTTTTTTATTCACAGGCCGTTTCGTTCATCTGCGTTGCTCGAGTAAAACGCCTACTTTGTTGACGTGTTTTAGGAACTTAACCGATGATAAAATTCATTATCCAAGTAAGTGACACCACTTGTCCATCAACCTGGATGGTAACTTGTACCAAGCAAAAGAAGTAAAATTATACCAGATTAGTGGATGATTAATACCATCACCAGTTGCAGGAAGTAATGAAAGAGGATTTAAATAGAAGCTTGGAATAGAAATTGGCTATACCCAGGATGAAGTGTCATCCTTCCAATATAGCGCGTACATCTTATTTAGTCTTTGTCTCTAAATATATTCTTAGATACTGCTGGTTTTTATATTCTATTAGCTACTGCTGGTTTCTACAAAGTTTCAGCTGATTTTAATAACCCTTAGCCAAATAATAAGGAAGTTCCGAATATGTATTTGGTAGCGTTTCAGGTCTACATACGAAAGGATTCGTCCAGATCTCTTGAGGCAGAAGGGACAGTCTTGATTATATTAAAAAAAAAACTGCTCACGTCCGTTGTAGACCAAACTGTATTTTCGAACCTAAAAGCTTTAATTTCTTTTATTAAGAGTCTATTGGTTCAAAAACTTCGCAAATGGGCGATACGCATATCGCCCAAGGGTCCCACGTGGTACTGAAATGCCATGATGTTAAGGAGCTGATGACGCAAGTCTTTCTGGAATATCGTCAGTTCCAATAGAGCTTTAAGTTCCGCAAAGAAAAGTTTCTTTAGCTTTTTAATCACAAAATCCATAAATTTTTCAATTAGTTTTACGTAAACTCTATAATTTGATGAAGCTTTAAAATACTAGTTATAGCTTAGATTTGCCCCTTTTACCGAAAGCTATAGGAGATAATGGCTTTAATGCCTTTATTATCATATTTCTTGAAGAATGGCCTGGCCGTATAGCTGATTTAATGGCGTTTTAACTTGCCCACAATCACACACCGTCGCACCGATTATCATCACGCGGCCATAAAAAAAACGAGCCAACTGAAATAGCTCATCACCGCGGTGAACCGCGAATGCAACTAGGTCACCGTAGCTAGGGGGATGCTGTTTCAGTACAACAATACGACCGATACGACGATCTCCGGCTTTAAGCAACGGCACAACTGATGCATTCATGCATGCGAACTTCGATCCGCAAATGGCATTGAAAAACGCCAAGTTTGATCGGAACCGTGTGCACGCGCCGGTCCCCGTCTGTGCCTTTCCTTTCAACTTTTTTTTAGTGTCTGACGCCTCATGGGGGGGGGGGGGGGGGGGGGGGACAACGCGGTGCCTTTTTGGTGGCTCCAAACCCGGTGACTTATGATGATTTTCCAGTTCGGTTGGCTCTTTCTGTTCCCCACCGCTCCGCTTCGCTCGCCAACCGGTTCCTCCCAGAATGAAGGTCCGGCTTCTATCACAAAAGGCAAAGTCCGTTGGTTGGCTGTCAGAAATTTTACCGATGAATAGTTTCGATTCTCGCGCGGGCCTCGATCTGGGCGCGATTTAAAGTCGAAAAGATGGGATCGTCTTCGGGAGGGTCATGATGGGCCGCCCCCTGTCGCATCCCAGCCCACAATGTACGCTCCACGCAACGGTGGCATTCGAGTCATGCAAACTCTTGTGCAATTCATTTCGCGTCGCATCGTTCTCGCTGGTCCGATCATGCGACTTAGGGATGATAGTATCGTTTCGAGTCTTTTTTTTTATTCGCTCGTTGTGTTCGCTCTTCACTCCAACGGTGTCCTCAGTGTCTTGCGATCTGGTTGTGTTCTTTTCGGTGCTTCTTTCCTACTGTCCGATCACCACCAGCAGTGGAAAACTTTTCTGTTCCCTGCCCAGCATCCGCAAGACGACGCCTAGCATTGTGCGCGCCCCGTTCGCGTACAACATTTGCAACGAATAGTTTTTCGTTCGAGTTCTCCAACGGCCATGTCCATCCTAGTTCTGCGCTGTTGGGTTGGTTGGTGCACGGAAACGACGAACCGACTGGGTTGATATGGTGACCCCAACCCACAAGAATCAGAGGACCAAACAGTCCAAGAGAATCCGGAAAACCAGAACACCGTCCAGCACCGTCCGTCGTCCGGGCACCGTCCGTTCGGACCGGTTCAGATTTCAAGTTATTTCCTCTACTTTCGAACACTCTCGCGATCTCCCATGGTTGCGTTTGGCAAGAAGTTGTGCGACTTTGCTTTTGCGCTCGTTTTGGGTTTTGTTTTTTCTTCTTCTGTTTTGGTTCGTTTTCCTTGTTTTTTTTTTAGCTGATTTTGTTTCTGCACTTCTCCAAAAGGTTGTTTTGTTTTTAACCTTCCCTGCAGCATCGCCCTTTTCGCAGTGAGACGTGTTCCACATCTCGGAAAGTGTCGCCCAACTCTTCACGTGTCTCCGTGTCCGGGTGTTGTCCAGTGTTTTCTGCACCTTTTGCTGCTGCATCATATACCAAACGTACTGCTTCGTGTGTAATGCTGCGCCTGGTTTACGTTCTCTTTGTTTTTGTGCTGTTTTATTTTTATCTCTTTTTTACCAACTCTTTTTTATCCCCTTTTTTGCGACACACTTCATTGCATGCTTTTTTATTTCTACTTCTTGCTGTGTGTGTGTGTGTGTTTTTTTATATCTTTTCAACTCTCTTCAACTGCTTCCCTTTTTTTACTGGAGTATATCGGTACGTGGAGTTTATTTCCGCTTCGATTCTTTTATTGCGAGCGAGATGGCTTTTAAATGAAAACCGCTCCGGGTGGATATCCTCTTCGTGGAGGAGTTACCTTTAGTTATTGTTTTTTTTTCTCCTTGCCCTTTTTTGCTCCCTCCCAATGCCTTCTACGATTACCTGTTATCCTGTCCGCTGTACTGTATATCTCCGTGTGTCTCTTCTTTATTCTAGTCCAATTTTAAGCTCGTACTCAATGTGGTACCCTTCTTGCTTTTCTGTACATTCTTTGTTCTTTCTCTTCGTACTTCGTATTACTTTAAAATTTTATTACCTCTTTTTTAATTCTCTTAATTTTGTCTTTTTTGCTGTGCACCCTCCCGGATTTTTTGTGATGTTTTTCATTCTGTGTTGTTCCTTTTTTATTTCGGTTTTTATTGTTACCCATCTTGCAAAACTTGCAGCAATAGTTTTGTTTTTTTTTTTTGTCTTTCTTCTCAATGTGTTCTGGTACCGCCGTTATTCATCGAAAGCTCCATTTTTGGATGTACGACCACCGAAAATGTTGAAATTGAGGCATCTTTTTCCCGGGCGCCCGAGTTCAGCCAAATTATTTCGTCTTCCTCATTTCAAACGGACGATTTTATTGCGAACTGATCTCACACGGCACTTGGAGTTGGGGGTGGTTGCCGGACGGTGCCGCAATTGCTGTTTCGATCACTCTTAATTTACGTTTTTATGGCAACTTTTATTTGCATCCCAAGCGCCATCGTACCAAGAGCCGTTTTTTTTTTTCTTCGAACGGTGCGGAAAGCAAAGTCATTAAAACAGTCCAACACCACCAGCCCACCAGCTTTTCGTGTTTGATGATTGCTAAAGAATTCGAAGTACATGTTCTAGGAAACTGGTCTGTTCTTAATTTCTGGTCCACCTCGAACGCTGGGCCAATGTTTGCTTCGCTTGCCAATCGCACCGAAAATTCGCAGCATACCTCCCCCAGTGGTCGCTTAAATTGGGGTCACCGTAAAAAGAGAATGTCGCCAACGAAAATGAAGTGTGGAGTTGTTTTTTTTTTTTTTGTTCGTTTGTTGTCCAGTTTTTTGGAGTACCCTTTTACGAATTCTTTTCCGCCTAGCTCTTCCCCTTTTGCAAATGTGCACTTCTTTCGAGGGGGTGACTATTGACCTTTTTTTTTCGCTCTCTCTCTCTCGCGTTCGCGGGTCCCTCATGCCGAACCACACACACAGAATACCCGACACGATGGAATGGAATGCATTTCGTACCGGGCGCAGAATGTCCACTCAATTGCACACGGGTCACTAACTCATCGGGGCAGATTCGTCTTTCCCCGGCATTGGTGTGCCAATGTGCCGCATCATCCACGACAGATCATGGCCGCGAATCAATCCACCATAATTCGGTTCAGTCAACAGCGTCGGACGGATGCTTTCGCGCCCAGCTGAATCCTTTTGCATCGGGTTCTCATTTACACTAACCAAAACGGAACGGTGCGGATTTTGACGTTTTCAATATTGCCTTCTGCTAGCGTGTTGTCGTTCTTTTTCCACTCACAGACGAAATTGACTTACGGGTTTTACGGGTCTGGAACGAAACGAAACGTCTGCTGTGGAACGGTGGAATAGCTTCCACCGGCGGGACCGCTAATGAATCGCCCGTATTGCTGTTTGCAATCGTGTTCGGACATACCATTCCGACTAGTAATTGAGAGCGACATCGGGTGCAAAACCGTTCTGTCTGTGTACGCTACCACCCGCTGATAGTACGGTTTCCGGCAACTGGCACTGTTTTGCACGCTTCGGTACAAAATTCATATCAAGCATCAACTAGACGCAAAAATTGCAAAACAACACTACACAGAAATTCGACCCGTGTTACTGCAAGTGATGCATCGAGATTGAAACGGTGCATCCAGGCCATGGTTGATTTTTAGTAGTGAACTTTTTCCTACTACCAACAGCGAACTACGCAGTGCTGCAGTACCGGTAATGGATAGTTCCGAGCTGAAACCGAACATAATATGGTAACCGGAATAGGTCTTTGTTTGCTAGCTGATCTCATATTTTGAGGATATTTTTTTACCCATGTGTGTTGCACCTGAAAATGCAGATATTAAATTCAATCTAGCGCACTGGTTGGGGGCAACAATGTGCTCAAACATCGAGAAATGCCAAGAGAAGTTTGGTATTTTTGTTATTCAATCCATTATCAAGCATAAGGATTGTTTGCTGTGAAAACGGTAGCATCAGTTGTAAATGAAAAATGTTAACGATAACTGTTTTTTAACTCCTTAATGGTTGGTTTTGCGTTTAGATACATAAACACACTCGACCTTTAATTACAAAATATCCATAACCTAGTAATAGCAATTCTCAAACTTTTCAATGTATGCTTGAAAGAAAATAAAAGAATGTATCAAATGCTGATACTGCTGTTGGTCTATTATTATCTCTTAAAATATCTTTATGTTATTTATATCCCAAAAACAGTCTGAGGCAGCGTTGATCCAACACTATTAATCCGCAATGGAGTGCTTTTTAATTCTTCTCTACCTTATACAAGCTATTGACCACTTCCACCTCCTTAATGAGCAAGACTTTAGAGAGCAATATTTGGTGAGAAGGGTAAACTTTACCACAGTCATTGTGTCCGTAAATTATTAAAATAGTCATTTGTTAAGTGTTTCCCACTCATTGGAAGAGAAACAGATTTCATCTGATAGATAACTAAGACTAAAACGCAATAGAGCATCTGACTCCGTACTAAATATGGGATATGGCAAGGAACTAAACCTACTTATCAGTACCTTTGTAGGTGTTGACTTACAGCCCAGTTGTTGGACGATAATTTTGTACATGCATAGTTAAGGTTGGGTTGAATAGAAAACTCCTAACAGTCGGAGACTTTCTCCTGTATTAAGTAATGTGTCCTACTTTGAAAGCAAATGTCCTGTCGAAGTTGAACCATATGGCCAACACCGAATGATGCGTTCACGTCGCTCGGGCGCTCCATATTGCATAAGGAAGTGATCACCACCGAGACACTGTTGTTGTATGAATTGATCAACGTCATCCATTGGTTGGTAATTGATCAAATCAGCTCAACTAATCCTGAATTTATGCCCAAGGCGATCGTTTTTGTCCAAAAGGAACCTATGTCAACCTGGTCTTTGAGGTCGCCCTTGAGTGTTGAGTAAAAATTTATGGTCAAGAAATCGAGACACATTTGCAACTAATCTGTCGCTCATTACTAATACGCCCATGCTACTAATTCTTAAGACACTTGAAATCAGTTTTTGTCACGTGAGAAAGAATTAAGACATCAACGAAACAATGAACTTAGCGATAATTTATCATAAATAGATAAAGAGCCCTTAGTAGTGCTCAATTCGATTTATTTCTATTCTAAAAAAAAAAAATATAAAAGATCGATCAACTATAAAGTAAAAGTTATTTTATAAATATGTTTCATTGTTCATATATGTACCAACAAACATGTCACATCAGAAAAAGTTAAATTTTACACTTAAAAAATGTGCACAGTAAAACGATGAGTCATAAGTACAGTTGAAATGAGAAAAAAAGGCAGGTCTCGCCTCGTCCGGCCAGAATTGTTAGTTGTACTGTCAACAGTGGCAGGCGGGTGTCAACAACGAGTGTCATAGCACCGCCTGCCATGGCTCGATGCCCTGTTTCGGCAGTTTTCCGTGACTCTAATTGATTTAACTTTCCATTTCATTTTTCCTCTAGTTTTTTTTTTTTCAAAAATAACAAACACGTGACATGAAACAAAGCTGACAGCCGGTTGTTGGCATCGTGCAGAAAACTATTAGAAAATCCAATCCCCGTACCGTTCGCCCTGCGCCGGCCAATCAAAAACAATCAACTGACTAACATATCGTAGCGAAATATGTGCACCATTGTTTTATTTCGCAAGCACGACAAATGGCGGACGCGGTGGTATATCTCCATCACCAGACGAGAGTGTTGGGATAGAAGTGTAAAGTGGCTTCCTTCTTAGGATCGGCTTTTTGATCGATCCCAGAGCCGGCTCTAATAAGCACCAGACCATTACGGTGTCCTTGTGCAGATAGACAGCAGACAACGGCTTTACGACGTCGGGTTTTTTTTTTAAAGAAAACACAAATCCAACTGCTGATCCAAACTGCTGAGGAAGAACATTGAAGAAGAGGGAAGCAGTATTCAAAATAGCAAATCAACGAAAAATTAAACTAAACTTGATTGCGAAAATGAAGCAAAAAACCAAAAACGTTCGTCCTGTGACGATGGAAGGTCGCGATACAATAATACACACGGTTAGGACAGGATGTACTGTTAAGCGGGACGGATAGGCCGAAAGGAAATGTTAGTGAAACGTGCGTGCTACACGCACGATCGAACATACCCCGGTACACAGCACGCAACATCTCGGCAAGGACGACGACGTCGACGACTAGAACACCTGAGAAGGTAGCGAATCCTTTCGGTTTCCTGGCTGTTTGCCGTTTCAACCGTACGACACGGCCACGAAAAGAAGGAAGTTGTTGATTCGCTGATTTGCTTCCCCACTCCATGTCCCAGTTTGCCACAGGGTAAAGTGCGCGAAATATTTACGATGAACAAAACAAAACAACACAAACACACAAGCAAACCCAAAAAGGACGACATACATGCTCAGCAGTTCCTAAAGTTTCTCCGCTAATCGGAGACGATTTTTCTTCCTGCCAACCTGGTGTGCCTTTTGCGTTTCGTTTGGTGATTGTCATCCTCATCGTTATCCTTCCGTTTTTCCACCAAACCTTAAAAAAAACAATCCCTTTAAAGAGATGTAACGATGAGGGTAGGCTGGAAAAATGGGGTTGGAAAATTGGGAAGGGATGAAATGAACACATGATGGTAACTCGACGCCCCGATATTCCCCACGCGAACTGGAGCGCGATTTCCACACGACACACAACGACGATCCTATGTGTGTGTGTGTGTGTGTGTGTATGAAGAAGAATCACTTCATTTTTTTGCCGTTGTTGTGTCTCCTCTAGAACCACATCAAGCGAGAGCACCGTTGATGGTCGCAACCACTGTCACAGGCCACAGTTTGGTTCCGGCTGGTCCGCGTACGCGCGATTTCAATTTCACTTTAATATCTCCGCCGGGAATTGAAACGTTCGTCTGTCGCCTGTCCCGAAATGGGGTAGCAAGAAGTGTGATCCATGTTGGTAACGCAACTGCTGACGGTGGTGGTCACACTCGGTGGTTGGTGGTTTGGGTCGATTGGAAAATAAAGTACACGCGGGTTGTTTTCCCGGGTTTTGCCGATGGAAGGATCCGAACACACGCCAGGATTAAATTCGATTTCTTCGGTGAAATTCACTATAAATGATCGGTGTGTGGACGGCAGGTCGAGATTGCTTACTGCTCTGTCATCATCGTCGGCTATTATCGTACGAACGTTTTTCATCGAACGGTACAGTGACTGACAACTGCTTAACAGCAATAATCGGTATTAAATCATTTCTTTTCATCGTAAAATCATGATATAATAATTTTTAAATAAATCAGTTTAGTTTGAACGTTAATCTCGCCAAACAGTTTAAGATAATCGAGCACGACTTGTCCTAAAAAATCGGGGCCATGATGATCAAAGTTAGTAAATTATGATTATAATTATTCTGTTGTTGTATTCATTAAACAATTATGTGGTTTGGTTGTGGTTTGCAAACTAATAAATAAGAATTGCTTTTTTAAGTTTGTTTAATGTTCAAATAACACATCATTTTTGCTAACGTATTAAGTAATCAAATATCTCATAATATTTGCCAATTCTTTTGACAGTTAATATTGCATATTTGGTATTGTGCTAAATAAAAATAACATTTGACGGGCATTTTCCCCCGGAGTAAGTTTAGCTCGTAATTCTGGTGGGACCAATGTGAAGTCATCTATTATGAGTTGACATAAAAAACAAATAAAATCATCTTGGATTTCTAGGTGTATGTTAACTGTGAATGCTGAAAATGTAATTGTGTGACCTGTCAGAATTCTGATACTGCGTTTTCGTTCGATATTTCCTTGATGTGTCCATGATTAATTTCTTTTTTTTTTTAATTGTAAACTAAGCATAAAAGGTTAATGAAGGCTGAAACTTGCTAGTCCAGTTGTGGTGAGAGCTGGCCTGAAAGATTGTTTACGGACAAAATAAGATGGTACAATGAAAGAATCACTGTGATAGTGTGCTTTTCTTTGAGTGTTACTATATCTTCACTTTTGTACTAGTGTACTCAACTAAGGCAGACGATTTAAAGGTGTCAGTACTAGATCTTGTTCGGTTCCTTTGACCTCAGGTATCTAAAAAATATAACCTCAATATGATCTTGTAAGAACGGAAGCAAATTCCATAGAGTTTCAAGGACCAAGGTAACTGGACATTTTGAAAAGAAAAATTTCAAAAATTTCCACATCACATTCAACGTATAATAATGATGTTTGATCAAATAAGATATTTCCTTTATTACTCTACTTAAACAGAAAAAGACTTATTAGTTTGTTTAACCACAAAAGCAACAACTCATCGGTTAATAATTGGTAAAACCCATGGAATTACATTTTTTCAAAAAATCAAAATAATAAACCAAGTAACCATTGTGGTTGTAAGAAAAACTACACCCGGCAGTGTAATCGTAAATTCATTTTTCCCAGCTTAAGCTTCCTCGGTTCGGAAGCGACCGTACGATGTGCTACACCAGAAGCGGAACAAATCACGAAAAAAAGATTGCAATATAGTTGCAAAATCAGCTCGGCAAAAACACAGTACGGTGGGGGTTAAGAGCGACTTATACAAAAGGAGAAAAATAAGAGCAAAATTATTATCTCTCGTCTGTCCTTTACTCTATCGGATGGACTAGACCCGGTGGATATGCTGGATGCTGCATCTCCACATGCACACACACACACACTTATTAAATTTGAACATACCCTGCCTACTGTCTACGTGTCTCTCCGTGAAAGGGAAGAAAAAGATTCACTCATGGTACACACACACACACACACAGACGGGAAGGCCATGGGGGGGGATTTTTTTTTGTTACTCCTATCCTCTTTTAAGCCGCCGGATTAGCACTCTCATACTGTGTGACGCGTGAGAAAAACTAGTGACCGTTAGTAGTCTGCCAGAAGAACCCGGGCAATGGTTACGATGTAGGTAGAAGTACTTCTCCATTCTCGGTGCCAATCTGCCGAGCGGAACAGGTTCCCGCTGACGATGGTTTGCCGTGCAAGAACGATGTGAAATTTAGTTCATTCAATTTTCTCCATCCGCTTCACGAGCGCAAAACCCCATTGTCTGTCGGTTGTATTAATCGATGGATCAAGTGTGAATCCTTGCTGTGCTGTGTTGCACGTTATCTGTTTCCGAGTTGGCGGGGGGTGGGGGGGGGGGGGGGGAAATAATTTTCCGTGCTCCACAGTACCCAAGCGGGTGACCGTCACTGGGCCGCTGTCGACGAGTTAAAGTGCGAAACAGTGGACCGGTGGAAAAGAATATAATACTCATCCTCAGATCCCACCCGCACGGGGCTGGGAAAGATGAATTTTTCCCTACGGACGGACCACGTGCAAAAGATCCCGTTGTGCCCGTACGTATGTATGTGTGTAAATGTTCGTGTGAGTATTTATGACCAGTGCATGATTAAGCTACATTGATTCTCTTCTCTGTTTTCCGCTACTCCTCCCAAGTCCCCCCCCTTTTGTTCCACATGACCCGACGTTGGATGTTCCCCCTTCGACCAAGGAACCGTAGCCGGATGGTTCGTACCTGGTCTTCACCGATTCATCCGACAGCGCCATCTTGTTCCTTTCGCTGACAAACGTTCCACAAATCAGTTAACGCTGTTAGCCATCGGTTGTTGGTCCACAAATACTTCCAGCCTCCATCTCTTCCTGAACTCGACCCCGTCTCTCACCGTTTTTTTCGTCATTGTCTATCTTGCACGTGGATTAGTTGTTCGGTGCAGCTAGAATGGCCAGTGGTAGCTGTGCTGCGAGTTCTAGTGTACTGTACTGGTGTGTTTGTGTGGCCATCAAGGGCTACCCACGTAGCGGCACTACATCCACCCAACCGCACAGGGCACGTCACGGCAACGATGACGATGTGATGTGATAGTACGTGGAATTATTAGGACGATAATAACCAGAAAAGCAATTAAAAGGTGGCGGCGGATATGGGCGAGCACCGTGGGCCGAGCAAATGGACGCGTACCATGCGGATGCTTCGGTAATGTCGGCTACACAGACGCCAGGGCGTTCGGCTGTAGGTTGCAGCTTCACGTCCTTAATCTTATTGTACTGATTCGACGTGAAATAAAAGCAATGGTACTGCTGCTAAACAGGTACAACCGTTCTCGTGTACGCTTTTACTAGTGAAGTGATGCTTGGTAAAGGCCGTTTATAGGTGCGTGTTTCTTGACGTTGTTCGAAGGTGTTTCAGGAAGCAGCGAACAGCGTGTAGAACCACTGGGCTTTCTTTATTACGATGGGTTTTGTTGAATCTATAGAGACCATTAGAAATAGATCACACTAACCGTGCAAGTATATTAAACCAATCTTTTCCATTTATTAAATATTGGATGGTAATAACATTGTTTGTCGTAACAATGTTTTATATGGAACTTCACCAAGATCGAAGCATTGGGGGGCACATTAACTGATTGATGTTTTTAATTAACAAAAACCACAACATATTTGTGTTTAAAACAATGCAGAATATTTACAAACGGAACTATGGATCGGACTTGATACAACCAACAGAGGAAGTCTTACCCGAGGGACGAGGAGATAAATTGGGATGCAACATACTCCGGAAAGAATTCGTTCATTTCTTTCACAGGCCGCAGCAAAGGCCTATCGAATATCTAAGAAAACTGATATGTACAGGGAGAAGGCACGATAAAGCCTATGGAAGCATCCACTTCACAGTGAAGGATAAGGATCGCAATAACAAAGCATAGCCCATTAGAATAGCAGTTCCTGTAGACGACGACGAAGAACGACATCCGAGTCATAGTCTCGCTACGAAGGAGAAAAAAATCACCTAGAAATTTTACGGACCAGTAGTATGATATTTGCAGCATTACCGCCAGGCAAAAAACGGAAATTATTTTGTTTTATTAAAGCAAATTAAATGAAACAAAACAAGTTATCAAGCCATTTGTCCAAAAAAAAGCATGATAACTGACGCATTTTTTAACTAAAAAATGTAATTCCTATTCAGAAAATTATGAATATATTAAGAGGAAAGAAATTCAGGACGTCTTGAAAAATGATACGGTCAAGTGAAGAAAAAATTGTAAGAATATTGATTTAATCGATTGGACTACTGACGAAGAGTGAACACCCTAAAATGTCTTTACGGACTGAATCGTTGAGTGCCATACTAATGACATTGCCTGTCCGCTCATCAGAGCCTGGCTAGTTTCATACTCTGTACGATAGTGAGTTCATCGTATAAATTATAGAGGTCATCATTGTAACGGTCCATGGTCATTCCAAACCTACGAAAAAAACCCTTCTGAGCATCTTGTTCTCGAACACAGCTAGAATGGTTTCGTATTTGTTGTACAAAGTCCATCTCAAAGGCAAATGCGAGTACCATAACTATATAGATTTTATATACTGGATGCGATTTTGGCAACGGGTTATTTGTAGAATTTCATCTACTGAAAATTCTTCCGCGAAATCTGTATTACACTGCTTGAGATTCTTGAGCATAAAGGGTAAAAATGACTGACTTTATAATACATGTAATATGAATAAAATCAAAAATAGCAGTAGAAATCAATCTAAAATTAATGTTGATTAATGGAAAATCCAAATTATAGTGAATAGTAAACAAATATTTCGTTGTGTTTGGTGATTGATACTGCAAAATACTTTGAGGAATTATTACTAGTACTACTAGTTTAATGAACAGATTTGCTTTTGTGTCCACAGTGCACAGTGTACAGCTCATATGACTAAAATTTCAACAAACCCGCCAATTATAACTGTTGTAAAATCATCAACCGTCGATATTTCATCACAAAACCAGCACCAAAAACAAACAATAAAAACTTGATGCCAACACACACACACACACGCCACACGCCATGGTAAGCAAATAAAACAGTAATGTCGCCATTACAATCACTGCAAACGAGTGTGGAAGAGTGCGCCTCCCCAACACGCCGCAAAGAGAGGGAAGCGAATTATAACATTAATAACGACGTGGAAGATAAAATTTAAACAGCTCTTAAATTTCATTTCATTTGCATCCGCCCCCCTTCTGTGCGGTTGGCTCATCGGCACTTCCCTCGGTGCCATCTTGCATGGCTATGCGTAGCTTACGCGTGTGAGAAAAACAGTTTCAGCCCTGTGTTTTCTCACAACCCAGGAAGCGGTGAAATGAACGTTCAATCATAAAAAGACGACAACAACAAAAACAACAATGACACGGTAAAACTGTTAAACTGTGTGGCTAAAGTGGTTGTAATTGTCTGGCTGTTGTGTTCTATGTTCCGTTTTTTTTTATGTGCGCGCTTTATCTACTTGCAAAACCTTCACAGTTATAAGCCTCCGATTAACCCACCCACCGCAACTTTTTTTTGTTCGTTCCTTTAAGAATCCTTTTTTTTTACTTCACTCACCTACTTGTAATCCTCATACCAACGGATTAAGCTCTTCATTCACTAGCCACGAGGGTATGAGTGTGAGTGTTGCTGAGATACGGTAGAAGGTAGAAAAAACGCACTGCCTACTAGAAAATAGCCTACCTTCCCTCGCTACCTTTAAAACCTTGGTGATGGTGGTGGCAGAGTAGCAATGTTCCGGAGTCCTGCAGGCGTAGTGTACAGACGGGCGCAAAAACGTGGCAATAACGGCTTTTGGCGCAAAGTGCGAAGACGCAATCATACGTCGGCATTCTTATTATCAACGCCATCAACGACGACACTAGGTGCGAGCGCGTAGAACGATTCCTATCCATCCTTTATAGCGAACTATTGCAAGACCTTGAGGAACATGCTTCAGAAATGGGGTTTTGCTTTTATTTTCTCCCACTTTTCTTTGTCCGCGGTTGCGATGTGCGATGTGGCATTGAAGGATCTTCCTTGTTAACGTGTTTGTTTCTTCCCCACCTCTCCCGGTTTTATTGTTGTTCGTACGGCGCTTTCTTCTCGTTAGTGAGCTGGAGCATCCGCTTCCAGTGCGCTGGAGGTTAGGTTATGCGGTATGGTGGTACGAAATTGCACGAAAGGATTATCAATTCACCCAGGCGCGGGAAAATTCGTCCCAAGCAAATGGGGGCCGAAAGAGTGCTACAGGGTTACTGGCGATATCGTTGGGCTTTTGGGCTCGTTTTGGTAAGTTTCTTTAACTCGTTGCTAAATAACGACAAGATAGATGTAAGCAAAAAACTACAAAAGTTTTAAAAGTTTTTACAATTTATGCTTAACTAAACAAAAAGCTAAATCATATCTTAATTTAAAGAAGTAAAAACCAAAATCCATATCGATCATGAACGCAACGCGATGCATTAAATCAATCGACCGTCGTTATTTGTCGGAATAATACCTTAATGCCGGGGGGAAACAAAAACACTCACAAACATAAGGGTTTTCCGAAAAATGTCCTCCGAGGAACAAACCATACCTGAATGAAACGTTTCGTTGCCTTACGCTCCGTCAATGCCCCTAAGATCGCAATAGTGGACGGTGGACCGATCAATCATACATGGACGTCCGGAATTGACATCTTCTTGCTAGTTGTATAGCCTATGTGGCCGTACGACCCGGCTAATTTCATAGATCGATCAACAGTTTGATGTGAGTCTACAGGAATCGGTACAGACCCATGTTTGCAGCAGGTTCGCAAGGTGATATCCGAAATCCCGAAGACCGACTCGTCGATTCGACCCACAGATGAAAGAAAATTCTAGAAAGCATAAGCGTATTCACCGAGTTTGCTTATGCGTTCTTCATCCTACCGGAGTCGTAGCTTCTACTGGACTCATTGCCGATTTAAATCGCTTCGGATTACTTACGGACGGTTCCAATCCGGTAGGTACCTTTCCCGTAGATTCAACAAATCGTGCCATATAAACGTATTAAGTGTGCACATTTTCTAATGTATCGTTTTCTACATCCTTTTTGCACAGGATATACAACTCAAAGAGAAACCCTTCCTTATCAAGTCACATAATTTACATCCTGAACCATCTCTTTCTGAACAATCAACACACACACACACACACACACTCACGCGCTCGCAGCGTATTTCCGGGGGTTGTTTTTCATCACGATCACTCGTGTGACTGTGTGCAATAAAACGGTATTTCCAGCTCATATTTCCACCATTTCCGCCGTACCGTTTCCGGCGTTGTTGGGGAAAAAATTGTTTTCCGTGTGTTTAGACATTCTTTTTTCCTCATGCTCGCTCATGCTATGCTTTTCCCTGCATGCACCGGTGAAAATGATCACTATCGCACCAAAACGTGCCTACCAATGGGTAATGCCATTGGCAAAGGCGGCACGCACGCTATCAGCTTCGGTGACTGCACTTGTGCGTTTATGATTTGAAAGCGGTTGGACACAGTTGGTGCGCAGCGGGACTTCTTGTACTGCCACCCGTACCGTAGAATCATGTCAACTGAAGTGAATATTACAATAGTTGCTGTTCAGAGCAAAAGGATATTGTTGTTTTTTCCCCCTATCACTCTATCGCTCGTTGAAAAATTACAACCAAAACCGTGGGGACGATAATAAGATATTTCCTGTTCCTACTATAGCACTTCATAAGAACGACATTGATGAGTGAGATTAACATGCGTTTCCTTTGAAATCTCATAAAAGAATGCCAATCTACCAATCTTTGCTAAGCTCTATCACCATAAGCAGATAAAATGCTTTAAATGCAAGTTTGTGCATAAGGAGCAGCCACTTCTATCTCCCATTTTCCACCCGCTTTCCACGGGCAGGAGATAAGAAACTCATTTCCGATTGCATGTCCGTCATCAAGGATGTTGCAAAAATGCAGCTTTTTTTAATCAAGTGCCATTAACATTAATTGAATGTCGTTTTCCATACGTACAGTCGCTGTTCTTCCCCGGTTTTGCTTCGCTCGAGCAAACCCTAGCAGCGCACAACAGTGTTGCAATTTTCCTCGAAATGTAGCGTCCGATTCCGATAAGTAATTTATGCGTGACCGGTCCGTGGTGTCCGCGAGTGTCCCAACAACGAGCGAAGAGCGTCATAAAACAAATCAAACCATCTTGCCGAACGCTTCTTTTGCCGCTCGGGCAGGGAACTGGGTGTACGTTCGGGCTTGCTTCCGCGCAGTACAATTAAAAGCGCACATGAACAAATGCACGTGCACTTGACGGAATGCGGAATGTAGAAAAGAAACTCAAAGGCACAATGCACTGCCATGATGTGCGCAACCTTCAATCGTTTCACTAACTCATCTTCTAGCGTCGTCGCGAAATCAAGCGGAAGCAACAAAAAAAATCTTTTATTGCATCTTATTGTACAATGTTTTTTTGTGCTCTATTTTTTTGTTCCTGCTCCCAATGACAATGGTGCTCGCCTAACAAGGTGATATGGGACGATTGAAGGGAATTTTGCTGGAACCATCTATCGCGTTTCATCCACGCACAAGGGCGAAGAAGGACAATTCGAACAAGGTCGATTAGTGTAGGAAATTCAAGCCTGGAAAGCAAACCCAGGGGCTTGGTATTGTTGTACCGGTCCCGATGACCTACTTATTGATGAAAGTTCTCGATGAGAATTTATTGCACAGAGTAAGATGAAATGCAGGGGTGTTTTTTCATATACTTATTTATCAAGTCTAGACTTTAACCAGCTAGAAAACGTAGTTACGTTGTGTGATAACGCTCTTTAGAAGTATTCATTTAGATGACCTACGATCGTTTATTTATTTACTTTTTTTGCTCGTGAAGAACGTACCGAAGAACGTTGATTTATATATTTATTTATTCATTATCAGATCATTTATTATGTAATATACTTCAGTGATCATATTTCGATCGCATTTACATACCAATGGAATAAAGATTTGAAACGAAGAATGTTGCTATCTATTTGGTGTAAAATCTACTAAATATATTATTCATAAATACAACAACCAAAACTGTTTTCTTTTTTTATTTACTTGCGCTTGTTATTTGCGCAAAACTTTGTTGAAACAACAAAATAATAACAATGTGTGCTGTGTCAAACAAATTGGACAAAGGTAAAGAGTAAATTATTATTTATTGTTTGTTTGAGATAGTAACTAGAGTCGATGTCTAAAATAGTAGGCCACATTATATTGTGGTTTTCCTTTCCTTTAACAGTCCTTTAACATTGTGCAAAAATATTTACGCTGTTTTACAACTGTTGCATCTGTAACATCTGCCAATTGTTTTCATAAATATACGTTTTCGTATATTGCTTGTTTCAGCCTTGTATTTATTCCTAATTAAAAGCTTTATAACGTGGATGTGCCTCGAAACAATTAAACAAAAAATAATTCCAATTAATCACTAGTTTTTTTGCAATATAGTCTTCAATGCTATTACTATTATAGCCATCAGTATGATACCATTAAAGCTCATTTTCCAGTTTAATTCCCATAATAATAAGATAGTGTCTTATTACACATTAACTTATCACACGGAAACCCTGCAAGTAAAAAAAAAAACACAACAACGAAACTTAATTCATCTATCGCAATGATTGCATTTTCTGCATCCATTTGCGAAGCCCTGTGCCCCCTTCCTCCCCCCACCACCCTCTACAGGATAAGAATCCACTGCACAGCAAAGTGGCAAATTGAAAAGAAATCCGATTCCACCTCCGTAGGGCACGCCGTAGGATATCCGGAGCGTTTTCTTTCCGTGTCCGTAGAAATAAGCCATCTCGGTCACGGAATTAGAAGGAGCGCTTTTGTTATTTGTGTACTTTTTTCCGTTTTCATTGAGACTATAGACCCTGGAGGACAGTTTTTACTTTACCTAGAACCTGCACAACAAGCACCGTGGGACGCAATCTCGCGAGAAGTGAAAATAAAAGCAAGCAAAAAAACAGTTTCTAAGGCACAAACACGACCAAAGAGGGGTCACAAAATGATAGCAATTCGTTAAAAAATACAATGATGCAATGAGCGAATTCAATTCGTCGCTCGTAAAACTTCCAACTATGAGTGTGGAAAGTAGCAAGTTAAACCCGGGAAATACACAGCCCGATAAAGCCAACAGCAGTGTCTCATGGCGCCCTGATTAGCGCATTAATACCTCGAGAGCGCTCAACGGAAGATGAGAGACTTAATTTCATTCGCCCCGTTTCTTCGGGACAAGAACTTTGAAAGTTTGAAAACTGCAACCAACTGCACCCCTCGCCTAGAACGTTTCCCCATTCAAGCAAAACACCAAATCCGGCCAATTCCGGGTTGGTTGATGGTTTTACGAAAGTTTCATGCATCCTTCGTTCGCATCCTCGCTTGCCATTCTGTCTAGCGTTTCGTTCACCGTTCCCTGGACAGATTCACCCATTTGGAAATTGTACCGCTTGCAGCACGTTCCCAGTGCAACAATGCATTCCCGCGCAGAGCGTTCGGTCGTAATTAAGTTTAAATTTTAAGTTGCAATTATTAAAATACCTATCTGTCGGTACCGGCAGCACACTGAAGGTGCATCGCCAAATCGCTTCAGTAAATAAAGTGGCAAAGTGAACTTTATGCCCGCGTGCCTCACCGGCCTTGCATTTTCGCTTTCGGTGCATTCGGGTGCAAAACTTTTCCCGGTTCCCGGTATTTACATGCAAAGGTTAATGTTTAGATCAGTGCGGTACGCTTATACGATTACGCTTGCGCCCCTGCATTTTGGTGGGACTGGAAGTGGAAATGTTTGTCACACGGAATGTCGAATGTTTGCGAAGCATTGAAGGCTTGCAGCTGGGTTGGAAGATTTGTTTGCAACCGGTGCCGAAAATCTGATTCCCTGAAACTGTTGCTGATCCGTTGGAACTTTTCGATGCAAGTACAGTGCGTGACGCTTTGTTTTGCTGCTAGAAAACGTGTTATTTAATTTATTGCAATAGCTTTTGATTCAAATAGTTATAGACATTTTTCCGGTTTTAAATACCGATATATTAAAGAGTTCAGTTCAGTTACTTAAGTGAATAATTGAGGCCAAGTACAAGCTTAGAGTCACGCTCCGATTATACAACATCGATGTTTTAGAACAAGAGGTTAGATCGAAGGGCAACTCAGTCGTAAATTGTTGTTGAATTGAATTTTGTTATATAAGAAAAGTTTAAGAGCACTTTATCGCTTCATTTTAATGTACAAAAAAAAACATTCATCTAAGTTACGTTTGACATATCTACATGATTAAAATAGTCCATTGGTTATTTTAACACGTTAAGGGTTGCATCACGCAAATTTAGGTGAAACTCCATGGCAATCACCTTGCACGATGCGGACACGGTGTTGAAAAGGTTAGAACATAATGTTAGAATCAATAGAAAAATGTAAAAATTTTATAAAACAGCTTATAAAACATTTCATCCCGAATAGTAGTGTAGCACTAATTTAAAGGCATTGGAAGTAGTACACAGTAATATTAAGGACGTAGAGGTGTAGTGGGCAAACACCTTTTGAAACTCTTATATTATTATATATCTTAAACCAGTTGTACGCAAAAGTTCTCATGAGTTTTGGTTTAATTCCTGTAACAAAATAATTAAACAACATCCAACACGGGAAGATATTCATTTTTGTGAACAAGACTGTACACCTAAACCTCCATGCGTTGCCAATAGCAACGTGCCAGTAGTCATGGTACTGTAATTCCTCAACTATACCTCATACCAAATAGTTGGCTTTCCGTTACAACCATGACTGTAACGAAACATACTTTCGGCATAAAATTCGAGAAAAAGGTTATTCGGCTTCGGATTCGGATTATTGTTACACTGGCACATAACTGCATCCTTACTACGGTCATCCGTCATCGATTGACGGGACCAATAAACCAGTACAGCACCAATCAATCGTCATCATCGTGATGATTTGGTAGCAACCAGTTGGGGGTAGCAATACATGGACCATGGACTAAAACAAAGCAAACCGAACTGTACCAACCGAACGTTGGTGGGAGGTGGAAAACTGGTTGATTTGGAAAAAGTTGTTTTCCCAACAACACCTTCACCCGATCGCCCATCCCCCCACCCAATCCATTTTCACACCACGCTTGCTGGGATGGCAATTCATTTCACAGACACGCCACTTTACAATAAGCGGATCAGTTCAAAATTGGCAACGGGCGATAAAACAAAATTTCACCCAACATGGATGAGCAGACACGAATGCAAAAAAGGACGAAAGGACAGTGAGTGGGTGAGAAGTATTTTTTTTTTCAAAAAAGAAATCTGCTGAATAAAATTGCAAACCATTTTTTTTTGTTGTGTGTATTGCTGCGTTTCTTTCTTCTTCTTGTTGCTCGTTCTTTTGTTGTCCAAAATCGATAAAGCGGAAGTGAATAATTCCCGTCCGCCCTGACCCTGGCGATAATTCCACACTCTGACCCACAGAGATTCGAGAGCAAATATTCAATAGAAAATAGCACCTCATACGGTGCGGAAAGGAATGTCAAACAGGAATTCAATTCCTATTTGCTTTATTCTGATGACTGGCTGGAACTTCGTTTGGAATCCGTTTGGTTTTCATTTCCCTTTTAATTTTCTATGAATTGAGTACAAACAGCTGTGTTTGATATGTTAATATAAACTATTTTATAAATAATTTCCACAAAGAAATATTTTTAAACTTAACTTTATCGCTTATCTGGAGTTGGCAGGAGCACCTATAAAAAAAAAACGAGACATGCTTTCATGCAAAAGTGATGCATACAAGTGCAATCTCGTCAACGATGACGAATGCAAGCAATTGACCGCCTCGTTGAAGGATAACGAATCTTAAAAGGAACAACAACAAAAAAACAAACACATTAAAATATGGGACAAAAGGCACTCAAGCGTGTGTGAAAATTAATTGAACCATTGTCAAACATTGGCAATGTGTGCGGACGCGACCAAAGGAAAATCGAACTACAAATAAACGCATCCCCCATCAATGGCATCAATTTGATGGCTTTAAAAAAAAGTTCACAAAAAAAACCACCCACAACAACAGATCCGAAT
This sequence comes from Anopheles marshallii, assembly GCF_943734725.1. Lineage (NCBI taxonomy): Eukaryota > Metazoa > Arthropoda > Insecta > Diptera > Culicidae > Anopheles > Anopheles marshallii. The sequence continues at coordinate 35,385,639 of NC_071326.1, read as the reverse complement.
GCGAATGGTTTCGATAAGTTATGTAAACATTCGCGTGAAATGCAAGCAATCGAAATGGTGTTAAAAATGCAATTATGGAAAATCGTACAATGGTATAAAAAAAAAGAATTGAATAATTGTAGCTTTGCGAATGAATACCAACAATATTTGTTTTGGAATGGAAGCATAAAAACAAAGGAAAAAAGAAATAAACGTAAACAAATCATGCTAATCGAAAAATATAATTATTGTTAGATCAATGGCAATGAAAGTATAAACTGCAATCAAAAACCAAATAAAAAATTGTAATAAACAATACAATCTAAAGTAATTTTCTCTCAGTGAAAGCCAGAGACAAAACTATATGAAAGAACAAAAAAAACACAAAACAATTATGATGCAAAAATGAAATGTAATCCAAACCATGGGAAAAGGTAACACACAGCGCGCAAAATGTAAGGCGAACGCGAATTAAACCGACGCTAAGCTCAAGCGAAAACGGTGTGCCCATGTTTTCCACTCTTTTGACAGCTCGCATCCCCAAAGCTGGGTATTAACGCGAATATCATCGCACCATCCTCCATTTTTTCCCACTTAAACCTGCCGCTCGGAATGATCCGGCCAACTGATACAAATGTTCAAAAAGCTTACACCCAAAACCGAAGCGTCAAGGTGGCCACGGGAAGCGAAAAAAACGGTATGGGAAGTATTATTTTGGTTTTTATTTCGCTCTCCCACCGTACCGAACGATCGTAACGGTTTGCATTTTTGCGTTCATTGATCGTACTGCTTTGCGTGGCATTCTTTTCTTGCTTTTCCTTGGAGAGTTATTTGGTAAGTCTCCGGCAAGGGATTATCAAAGGGCCACACGATCAAAGGGTGGCGGCAGATGTTTCCAGCTAAAGGCAGACTTGAGCAGACAATCGTCCACCGGGACGATCACTACGGAGAAGCATCGCTCGCCGCTGCTTGATCGCTCGCTGTATATACGAACGCGTGTGTATTTTTTGTAATGGAATTTGATCTCTTTTTATTTCGATCTTCCCAATAAAGGAAGGGATCTTATAGAGTTAGACAGTTAGAAGTTCTTTCACAGGTAAGAATCAGGCTGGAGCTTGATCGCACACAGAAACCATTCGAGGGTTGCTTTCCAAAAGATGAAGAAGATCCTTCCTATCTCATATTGCAAAGGTTGTCCAGAACGAACCATTCGAACCGTGTCACCGTGGCCGTGATCTTCTTAACATCTGCATTCACGTTCAAAATACGTAAACGGAGGTCCACAAACGTATTCGAGAATTCAAACCACGGGGCCGGGTTGTGATCGTACCGGTACGATTTCCAGGAAGCTTCCCCGTTTGGACATGCGTGCACTAATGTGTGCGGAAAATACTGCCCCCAAGCGAACTGGCCCAAAAGGAACAGCGCGATAGCGTACGAGACTCCCTAAAACATGGCAGCCACCACACGCCGTAGAACCGGTTGAACAGCGTGACGGATTGAGGTTAAAGGCACGAGTGCAACGTGAGCCTGTGGGGACAGTCTTCGGTAAGGCAGTGGTCTATTTCATGCTCCGCATGAGGCTTAAGCATAAATTTGAAAGCCATTTGCCCTTTATATACGTATGCAAAGCTTTTGCACATTATTGAAATTGCGCGGTTTCATGAATCCCCAAGCCAATTTGAGGAATTTTGTTTAATAGTTAAGTAATAGTATATTAGTATAATAATAATATAGTATAATATAGTATAGTAACAGTAGTAATAAGAGGCTTAAAATAACCCTCAAACAATCTTCAAAGAACCGGGTATTTAAGATAAAAAATAATAAATTACCCACTTAGCAGAATCGATCAGGATCAGTACTTTATTTTTTAATTTACAAATATTAAAAATAACAATAATAATAATAATGATAATAATAATCAGAATTGTAAATTTGGATGCTTTTGAGTGATTTTGCAAAGCTCACTTGCGCACGATATAACTGAAAATTAATCCCTTATATTAAAATATTAGATTTTTTTTAAATTTTTACTTAAGTTTTCGAGAAACCCAGTCGATTATTGAAAAATTTGCTTGTTAAAAAAAATTGTTAAAAACTAGTCCCGTTCGAAAAACCATTTACTCCTAGTTATTATATCTTAATTCAACAAAGTTATTACATTTCGTAGCTAGTATGGAATTGGAGATTTATACTCTCAAATTCTTATTAAATTAAACAGAATACGTCACCGTTTTCGGACTTCTAATCGACACAAACAAAGGTTCGTTTCGTTTTGATTATATATAGGAACTTTACCTTGTTCTATGGTAAGTTATAATAAATTTTGGTGTTGTTTACTCTTACGATTTTTAACCGAATCATCCACGAACAGAGTTGTCGGCTAAAGTTTCCGCTTGGTTGGTTTGCTTTGAACTTCTCATAACCAGTTCGGATTCCTTTCGGACTGATTGTTTAAAGTAAATTAAAATCTAAACCATACTAGACGTCATGAGAACAATCGTTTTAACGAAAAAATGGCAACAATAGCAAAGACAATATTATTCTAAGTCAAACCAAATACCCAAGACGCTGACTAAATGGTGGTTTCTTCATTACGAATACTTCACAGATCTTAGTGAATTCCTCACCACCTCAAATATAAATTCCAATACAGGATACCAAATTATTGTACACAGTATTTTTGAATTCAAGTGAGAAAGTTAATACGATTTGTAGATCTTTTTTGCAATTTGAAGTGGAATAAGCACAAGATATTGTTCGGAATGAAACTCTCTGCACAAATTCTTGCTGGATGACACCAGCATTGTGAAAGCTTTACCTGTAATCTATTTTACTACCAATCGAAAAGAATCAATAAATTTGTTAAAACTTTACCAGCGCTGATTGGCGTTGTATAGACCACGGCCTCACGCAAAGTTTGTACCGAACGTTAATCTTTAAATCTTTATGTAATGAGATAGTGTGGTGCCTTAGAGTGAGTTAGATCGGTGGATGGGCAAACCGTGCTGAACTCACATTGAGAACCGCGTGTGTGGACCATCATATGGGCCTGTTCTTCTTTGTCTACCCTTGCTGCCATTCACCTTCTGCTAAACCAGTTGCCATCGAGCGCGAGAGGGCTGGGGCGGTTAGAAATGTCCGTTCCGACGCCACTGCACGGACAGAAATGGAGAGAACCAAGCGTTCATGGTTGAATTGCAAATGCATCCACAGCGAGAGCATCCTCCAAAGAGGCTGTAAAATGGGGACTTTACATCGCCGTACACCGAAGGGCACTTTTGCATTTCCCGTGCTCCGGTTCCGACCTGGGCTCGGCTTTCGTTATATTGCCCTTTCTTTTCTTCCGGAGCGAAATGCACATGCATCGGTTGGGGATATTGCAACTGCAACCGTACACCTTCCTCACGCTGCACGACATTGCGTACAACATTGCGAAACGTCACTCGGCAAAACCCCAAATTGGTCCCCGAGCCACAGTCGAAGGGCGATCGTACACCAAACGTATTAGCCAAACCCGCCCGCCCGGAGTGAACTATCAGTGGTCATTAGGGGAGTGTATGTGTGCGTGTGTGTGTGTGGGGAATAATTTCTCGTTTTGTCTTTCGCGCACTCTGCCCACCTGCCTGGCCCCTTTTATTTTTATGCCTCATTTTATGTGTTCCTTCAATCTGTTCGCTCCACCGGGTCTCCGGTTCGCTCGCCCGCTCACGAAACGACAACAATTCATGCACCCCGCCGGGATGTTGCCCGAGAGATTTTCGTCTTTCTTGTGTCTTAGCCGCGAAGGGATCACCACCGCGAAACCACGCGAATTCAATGAACCCGGCGAGGGCCGCCGGATGGATCGGTTCCGCACGGCACACGTATGAGGGAAAGATGAAGATGATCGGTCAGACCACATCTGCATCATTCCCCGCTGGGAGTACGTTTTTCCACGATGCATCAATTAATTAGGCACGTCCCACATGGTGGCGGGTTCGGAGTTGCGAAATCCCACCGGGGGCACCAACAACAAAAAAAAAACAGGCAACGCATAAAGGATGGCCCAAACTTATGCCGGGAATCCGTTGAAATTATCCGAATCTTGATAAACATTCGAAAAGCGATTCATTACCGACGGAATTGCTGCCCGGGTTCGGTGTGCGTGCAAGGGGCCAACGAGCTGGGAAGGATGGTAGAGTAAATGAATTGCTGCTAACATAAAGCATGCCTAGTTGCGATGCAATAAAGCGAACAATAAGTGTTCCACTGGCTTTACCGCTATTAGCAATTCCGCCAGAAAAACGCTCAATAAAATTATGAACAGATAAGTGAAGTGAATCTGGAAAGCTGCAGTAAAAGTGAAGCAGCTAAAGCCTCGAGAAGAAAGGCTCGAATGGCGATAAGCGTTTCAAAGCAGCGGTGCTTCGGCGAGCACGATAACGTAAGACGATACCAGAGCAAAACGACGCACAAAACACGTTGAATCGAATGGCCACAGTAACATAAGCAAGCAGGAAAAAAAAATAAATTGAGGAGAAAAAACCATACCCCGTGTTGGTGCGTGTTGCCCCGATGATGGAAGCTTAAGAGCACGGTGCAATAAAATCAACTGATAAACAAAATGTCAAATACCTCGAACCTTCCACCAACCACGGGTCGATGGGTAAAAGACGCAGCAATCGAAGTTTGCCCATGACAAACATCGAACTAAATCGTACGGAAGAACGAAAGAACCAAAATAAAACACAATAATAATAAGGATGTAATCTAGATAAGCGCACGGTTTTTTGCAAATTCTTATGTTTTAAAGCAAAAGATTATAGACAATCGGTAAGTAATAAAGCAAACGCAAAGGAAAAAACAAAATCAAAAGCTTGAGTCAAAAATCGGGGAATGTGTTGCGAAAATAAGAAAACAGTTTAAATCCCCATTTTATAATCTCCACTTACACTTTTGCTCCAAAGTTGTGCGTGTATGCCCATATGCGCTATGTACTGTGATAGATAAGAGAACAAAGATATAACAAATGAAGGAAGCAGAGAAAAAGACTCTTCTTTCCAGAGGAAGCTGCGGAGAGATGCAAACGTAAGAGAAAGATGCGAATAGCATAACAGCAATTGAAAAGAAGAAACTCCCAAACCACGCCAGACACAAAAGAACACAGGTTAAATGATGTGGAATTGCAAGCAAAAGGCTTCGGGCGCCGAAAAAATAAAAGATGGCAAGAGCAAAACGAAGGAAAGAAAAAACCCAGTCGAAGATGAAACAACTGTTCAGAGTAATTAGCACCAGCAGAGTCTCAAGCGTTCTTGCATCATCATCATCATCATCGTCATCGCCATCATCGCCATCTGCATCGAAACTTAAGCAAGTGGGTACGTAAAAAAAACGCAAATCTTTGCGTGATCATCGGTACGAATTAGCTAAAACTACTTAAAGGATATTATTAACAAGAGATAATACATATCCTTATGACAAAAACCAACTGTACGTGAGGGTGTTTGACGTGTGGTTGAGATTTTAACCTAAACCAAACGTGGTACACCAGCTTCTTCAAGATCCGACATCTATGCAAAGCTTTTTCAAACAATGAAATTGCGAAAGCTTTCCGAGAAACTGTTTTGAGGATAACAAATTATATTTCAAGCATGATCGAAAGGAGGGAGTAGGAAGTCACACTAATCTCAATGTGGATAAATGTGAGTGTCACAACGACTTCGATGTAAGTTTCATGAATTAAATTCGACAGACTTCGTTAGGCTGAGTAATGACAAAGGACGACATAGTCCGTAAAGTCTTTTCTTACCGCTTGATTTTACATAGGCCTTATATTGCAACGGAATCATCGTTGATGAGATCGCCAGAAAGACCGGAATAAGAAGACCTTGAACAGATCAAAGGACTCCAACAACAACCGAAGATCGCGTAACGGCTAAACCACTTGATAAAACTCTACTCTACAAACGGCAAATGTCTAAAATACTTTGAATATTGTTTGAATTAACTAAAGCAACGCAAAACACTTTTACTTTCAAACTAAACTTAATATGCATAAATATCAACATAATAAATCATTCCATTAAATCAAACGTTGAACATTAAATGGTAAACAATAAAGTAAGGGAGCAAAATTAATGCCCCAGAACCTAATAAAACCGTCGTAATGGATAAGCGGGAAAGGATACATTAAAGCTCGTGAACAAGTTTGCTCCGGTGTACAATGGTTCACGAGTATGATAATAATCGGTAACGGTAAGCAGAACACGTGGGATTGTAATTTGAACGTGAAAGCGAATGATTTATTATATTACAGTAGGGAATTATTGTAGACATGAATCATTATTGTATTGATCATTACTATTATTATCTGTTGCAAAATAAAGTAACAACAACAAAAACAACCGCCGATAATGAAGAGAAGCAAGAGAACGAAGAAAAGGAATCAAATATAGAAAAAAAACAAACAGGTGGAAAATGAAGTTGATAAGTAATGCATACATCAACATACATCCCATGCTGGTGAGAGGGTTGCAAGACTGGTCCGAATTCATCCTTTTTTTTTGTATCATGTTAATCCCAAAAGGATGATGGCTTTTGCGTTATTATTATGCATCCCGGATGGTCTCATTGAACCTTTCGCTTTTTTTCCAGCTTCCTTCGAAACATTATTCGAATATTTTTACATTCTTAATTTGTTTGCACTTATTTATGAAATTTTATGCTCTCACCGAAGATTTTTATTTGTTTTACTCTTTTTTATCACTCTTATCCTTTTGCGTGCCGTTTTTTTTGTTTGTTTGATTGCGTTTCCTTTACTCACATGTTGTTCAATGCAATGTTTATCGACTCTCTGTCTCTCTCCTTCGCTTACTCAAAACCGTTCTGCGAAAGAGGCGCACAGGAGGGATAAGTCATTTGTTCCGTAGATCTCATGACATTAACCTCGCATCAAATCACAGGCAGAATTTTGCATAATGAGCAAACGGGTCAGGTAGCATATGGTTTACCCACGGCATGTCGATGGGAATGTCGTGTTTTACAGGTGTTAATTGGTTGTTTTATCATACCGGGGGAGGGTTTTCCTGCCTCCCACCGTCACGAGAAATCCCAGAACCATACGGTGAGCAGTGTCAATTACCATCGGTGCGAGAAGAAACTGTAAAGATGAAAAGAAAATTCCCGAAAGCCAAATGTGAGTGTTTGGAGTATATAAACAACACAACACAAAACCCCCCGAATTCAGTATCCATCATCATCCCCATAGTAAGCTGCTGCGTGGTCCATTTGTCCATTGCAGAAGTGCAGGGGGGGGTAAAACAGAAACAAACCGTGCATTTTGAAAAATGCAATCGATGCGTGCCAATGGTGGTGGAAACATTATCGTCCACCAAAATATCTACCAATTAAATTGAGAAAAATGGAATGTATGTGCGCCTGGTTTTGCCATGGTAACCGACCTGGTTCGCCTGGCAACCGCATTTTGTACTTTTAATGACGCGTTGCAAATTAAAGCGTGTCATACCTTTTTTTTGCTTTATTTCGCATGTTCCGTACAGCCATCCTTCATGCACTTATCAATTCGATTGCAAATGACAATGTTTGGGGTGGGTGATTAATACAACGTACAATATGATATGCACAATACATCGGTACAATTTATCGTATTGTTTAAATTAGCAGTACGTGTGTAAATTGTTGTAATAAAACATGGCCCCACACCAGCCCAATTATTATAAGTACCGGAAACACTTTCGCTTCGATTAACTACGATCAGGCTCGCTGACTCGCACTGGCACTTTTGCGTCCAAAAACATTCCGTTTTTGAAAGTAATTATGCAAATAGAAATGTGTCCCCATTAGCGAACTCTGCGTATCATTAATGGGAAGTCTATGGAAATTGCGTGGTATAATAAAAAAACAGAGCTTCATGCACAATTAGGCAGCCAATCCATTTAACGATGACTCCTGGTTTGCCCCCCATGGTAATCGCACCCGTTTTATCAAACCATCAGCACAACGATTAAACCTAGTCATGTGAATGTAATTGCCATTCCCGGGGTGTACCGATTAACCATCGATCGTCCCGATGGTTTGAGTTATGGTTGTCTTGGTAGGACCATTTAATTCACGCACCGTTCTGCTAATAATCGATCGAGAAGGGAACCATTTTTATTCGGATAATAACATCTGAGTTACAAAAAAAAATCTCCACAACCCGGTATGTGCTATAGCAATCTGACTTACTGTTGTATGGTGGTTTTATTTAGTCCTTCTTTTTGTCCGCTTCTACCTTTATGCTGCCATGCTTCAGCGAGGTCGTTTTCATCCGTTCCAGTACCTCGCTGTATGCCGGTGCAAGTGGTTTCTGTACCACATCCCGATATTCGTAATCCTTTTCCGGGTCAATCTGTGAAGTGTACAGGAAGTGTCAATGAGTGAGCGTAATAGAAATATCCAGGCATTGCCACTACTTACATTCAAACTGTACGACATGTCCGAATCGAACTGGCGCAAATCGCCACAAACCAGAAACGGTATGATCGCACGGTTCACGGGCGAATCCGTTTGGCATGCTATCTGCCGCACATCGTCCAACATCGGATTGATCATCTGCGGTATGTAACCTTCCGGCGGACTGTAGTCCTGACACACCACGAACGCTTCAATGCTAGAATTGCGCGAACTTGGCGGTTTGGCGATTGTGACGCGCTCAAAAAATATTCTCAACTGCGAGTACAGCAGCGTCGTGTCCTTGCCGCGGAAGATTTTAGCCACAAACGTTCCGCCCTTCGTGAGCACGTGCGTGGTAATGTTGAGTGCGGCTAGCAGCAGCTGCGACTGAATGTACTCATCAATATCGTGCAACCCGGTCACATCGGGCGCTCCGTCACAGATCACCAGCTGGGCCTTCTGCTGCTCGCCAAAGTGCTGGATGATTGCCTCCGCCGTACTGAGCATGGTAATATCACCCTGCAGCTGAATGATGCCCGGCAGCGGTCCCATCGATTGCAAATCCACCGCGATGATTTTCACCTCTTCGCGATCCTTGGGCTCACGGCTTTCGTACAGGCGCTTGGACAGTACCTGACTCCAGCTGCCGGGCGCAGCACACAGATCGACCGCACGCGTCACACCTAAAAGCAATAGAACTGTTTCAAGCGTCGGCACAATCGAGGTGAAGCAGTGCATATGCCTACCGTCGAAAATGTGGAACACCTCGTCGATGTGAATCAACTTGAAGGCGCTCCGAGCCCGCCATCCTTCCTCCTTGGCCAGGCGATAGTAAATATCCCGTTTGTCCTTGCTTGTTTTGCCCATTTTCACCGAGTTTTTCACGAGCGCTTGCACTACTTGGAAAGAATACGCGTTGTTTGCAGTTTGCACTTCGCAGCTTTGAAACGTCAACGGTGACAGCTAGCCACCGATTGTTCTTATGGTGCAATTACACGTATCCGAATGAATCCGTTACCAAATTGTTTTCTTTTTATGATGTATTCAGGGTATTTCTTGTATATCTCTGCATCATGCACATAAAATTAATAATAACGCACTAAAAAGCCACATGAATGGCGTAATAAAACGATGTATAATTAGCAATTTGCGAAGCGTTGACGACAGCGTCAACGCCTGCCATACGAACAAAACTCTCCAAAACGAAAACGCTTGCCCCATTAAACGATTTCTTTGTTTACATTCCAGGGCCCGCTGTTGATCGCGGCCGGGTGGGAAATCAACGCCACCACCATAAACAAAAGAACAGCTGATCCTTTGTGTTGTCACCCCCTTTTAGAGAAACCATTTGGGTAAAACATTCAATAGCAGTCGGTCGCCCATTCCGTACGGATCGTGAAACGTAGTAAAATGGGACAAAATGTGCCCTTTTCGAAACAAATGCGTCTAGCCACGAGAGACATTCACAGTGTAAGTGACGCACTTGTTAACGCAAAGTTAGCATTCGGTAAGTAAGGGACACAGTTTTGGGTAAAGTCATCCGTATGCTAACAATTTTCCATCCTTGCGACAGCCCTTTACGATAATCGTGTTTGGGCGGAAGGATTGCTCATCTTCTACGACGTCTTTAAACATCTTGAACAACGCGTACCGCATGATTTTCTACCTCCAGAACTACACCGGACGGCACAGTTCGAACAAGATTTACGCTTCTATCTCGGCGACGGATGGTTCGAACGGCACACCCCAAAGCCTGAAGTGCGTGCCTATTTGAAACACTTGCACGAAATCGAACAGGAAAATGCAAACCTGCTGCTGGCGTACGTGTACCATCTCTACATGGGTCTTCTGTCTGGTGGACAAATATTACAAAAGCGCCGCTCGTTGGGACGTCGGTTTAATCCATTTCGACGGGCAGATGAACGTTCGATTGATGGTGCGGCTCTTACCACGTTCGAGGATAGCAGTATTTACGAGTTGAAGCAACGCTTACGCAAAATTGTAGACGAGTTTGGTGCCCGGTTGGACGAGGAAACGCATCAGCGAATGTTGGACGAAAGTCGGAAAGTGTTCGAGCTGAACAACACCATCATCCGGACAGTGGAGGGCGTCGGTTCAGCAAACGTGCGTATCGTTGCGTACGTTGCTATGGCAATCGCTGGCATCGTGTTGATGCAGTACATTCTACGAAACAATGCTCACAGTAGACAAGACCAATAGACGCTATAGCGTGTAAAGCGGTATGTGTGATTATAGTTGTAACAAATTTTTAATTAAACAATTTAACGATCATTTCGGACCTGTTAACACACAAACAGTCACCGGTATTAGTTTTGTTTTTTTTTTTTCTTTCCGATTAATATTTTTCTTCTAATATAGCGATTTCCACACTGACACGGGCCAGCTAATCGGTACCTGCTTAGGAATTATAACATCGAAATAGACTCTAGAAAGAGGTACCGGTTCGGACGGTTCGCGAACCCACCCTTTGTGCGCTCCCACTCATATCATAACCCGAAGTAATAGCACCCAAACATTTTGCGATTATTGTTATAGTAATATCGAAACCCTCGCTCCTAATATTGGCCAACATGATGCTCGTGGTACCAGTCCTGCAAAGGAAAACTAATGAAGCCTGGTTGCCCGAGTCGCGCTGCCCTATTTTTTACGCAAGTGCCGTGTTCCGCCGGGGAATATAATGTTCCCACGCGACACGGTCATAGAAATCTCGTTCAATTGCTTGTAATTCGTTACGTTAAGTTTTCAGCCTCAGGCGGGTATTAGTTTCTCTCATACGATGTGCGATTCGCCCGTTCGCTTCAAAAACCAAAAACAGATTCATGCATTACAGAATTACGCTTCTCATCTCAACGTGGATAAATAATTACACGAAGTTTGTCCTTGTGCCGTGATAAATGTTGAGCCTTTTGAGCTTTTTTTGTTTTAAGTGGAATAAGCCTTACCACTGTAAACGATATACGTCGCTGTAAGGACAGATCCGAATATCAGGTTTATGGGGAGACGCGTGTATGGTATATAAATATGCAACACACACACACACACTCGTAGCAGGACGGTAAGCATCATTAGCTGTATGAAATCGGTACCCATTTGTGCTAAAGCTAAACTTTACCCCGTGCCTGCCCAATATCTAGTCTCAAACGGGGTAACACACGATCCGAACTCTTGTGAGGTTACTCGTGCAGATGGGATCCGTCGCAATCGGCACGCCCACATTCTTCCTACCCTTTTCTTCCTATTTATTATTATAAATTTGCCTATAAATCTATGCCGTGTATAATAATAGGTAAGTGTGTCTTCCATTTTTTTTCTCGGTAGTAAATATCCCGTAGCTAAAGTATCACATTTCTAATCAAATCTTTCGTCAGTTAGTTCAATTTATCGTTTCGAACTGCGGGGCACTTCAATGCAAGTGGCCAGAAGAAGGCACGTGCGTTGGAAATCTATCTAACCTTACGGGGAGGCACTCGAGGAGGGTGGAAAAGAATATCGGGCCGGACACTTTCATTATTCTAAATTCATACCTAACCTAAGAGTGTCATAGATGATAAATGTATTGAGTTTAACGGCTCCATTACATCCTATATTGCAACAAAACAAAGTAATCCTTCCGATTTCTCTCTCTCTCCCGTAATGGGCCTCCCCGTTATCGTGCAGAAACACGGTAAGTTCTTCGTTAATGGTTAGTCGATAGTTTCTCATGCCTAGGCTACGGAAAAAATACCACTACCCTTCCGTGGCATTGCAGTTCTTCCAAATTGCAGCGCCAGCTGTTAAACACGCTGTTGAGCTGATCGTTAAACGATTGCTCTTTCTTGAGCTATACATGCCTATGCTAGTTTAAACAGAACAAAGGGTTATCCTTCCCCGAACTGGACCATCACGGTACGACACTAACAAACAAAGTAAAGGATAACGATATACCGACGAGGATACTTCACATGTACAAAACAAATCCCCTAAACTCACGGGCTTTTGGAAACAGGTGGAAAGTGCTGCATGAGAGTAAATGAGATTTTGAGTAGTTAATTTTAACCTTGCTAAAGTGTTGTCCCCTTTCTACAACTATCAACATTTAAGGCAGCGTGTGCTTGTTTTCGTCACACGTGTGAAAACAAGAAAGAAAGCTGCACGCAACTCTCCCTGGAATGTTGATTTTGCCGCGATTTAGCAAATACTTTCTCGTTTCCCGCGTTTCTTCTCTCTTCGGTCACTACTGCTGCTACTTGCGCTAGGAATGGGATGAAGGATTATCGCGATTTTCTCTAGTCCCTGCTAGAGATTAAAATCAAGTATTATGAGTAATCCCGACACCGAAGCACGTGGCTAGACGGTGATGCTGTCTGCCCAGTGCCGCAACCGACGAGCGCAGCCAGCATCACCATCCGGCTACCAAAACGGTGTCTGTGTCACTGTCGATCTCGCCCGGGACTTAATCAGTGGGGGTCAGATTTAAATGTGTGAAAGTGCAGTCCGGTTCACCGTGAACCTGGAAAGTACAAGATGGTAGAGGATGGATATGGATCCAATACCCTCCATGTGTTGCTGCTGGTGGCTTTGGAGGCATAGAAGTATAGTTTCTGCCAGTTTGTCGTATGCTGGTGGTGTTTGGTGGTTGGTGTCGTTCTTCCTTTGCTGCTCCCTTCTTGCTCCCCATCCAAGTGTCGATCGAGTCTCTGGAGGATCGTGGACCGATGGAACGCTCATCTCCATCCGAGTGGTTGTGTCGAACATACTCACAATACTTGATTTTAAATGAGTCTTTCCTATGTTTCTATGGTCGGTCCCGTCAATTTGGTCGCGTACACGTTAGCTACCTGCAATGTGGATAAAACAAACCATTTAGACAACCGGATAACTAATATAGAAATTTTGAATGGTAAAGTAGAAATTATTTCTAAATTCTTGTGAAGTTGGCCGGGAATACGTTGAGGAAAATATGGAGTCCCTAAATCTGTCTTAAAATCTTTTTCTAGATGACATCAGTTCTTTTCAAAGTTTTCTAAATTTACGTCATTTCAAAGCTTTCAGACTCGTCATAAAGGGACTCCAGAATATACTACTTGCACTTCAACATCCTGTCTAATATAGTATGCCTTACCCTGTAGATCAGTTCGTACTGTTCGCGTGTTCGGACGGCACTGGCCCGTCCTCGTCGTACGTAGTACACGATCTGTGGCAGATCCACCGTACGCGGTGGCACCTCTAGTAGACGCAGCGCAATGTCACACGCGACCAGCGTTCCGGTACGCCCAGTACCCGGCGAACAGTGTACGGTGAGTGGTCTGCAAAATACGTTCCAAATCAAAAAACAATCCAACAGGTTCGCCGTTGCTGCATTGCTCCTAGACTTACCCCTGAGTTCGTTGTAGCGATTTGTGCTTGTCCATGGTGCCACCGTTGCTGACGATGCTGGACGGCTCTTTGCCGGCGCCCGCCGTACCATTGCTGGTGGCATTGTTGTTATTGTTGTTGTTATTATTATTGCTAGTATTGGTGGTGTCCGTTCCGTTGGCAGCTCCACTCGGCTGCACCGGGGAAGATTCCTCTGTTTCCTCAGCGATCGTGGCAAATTCGGCCAGCTCCGAGGGGGATAGTTTCAGGTAGGTTCGTGCCTCCAGCAGCATACCGATGATGGACGATTCGTCGATCGGAACGCCCGTATCGGGCCACTGATACCAGAAGTGCATGATCTCGCGCAGATTATTGCTGGGCGTGTGACGCATATGCACCGTCGAGATTGTGTACTTCTCCTTATTTTCACGATTTTTCAACGTAAGCTATAACGACATTTTATTTAGTTTGAATAAGGTGTGCTTGAAGGTTCCACGCTTTTTCACCACGCTCCTACCTGGAAATCTCCAAACGTGCGGCTATTGTCCAGAACGACCGATGGCGGCAGATATTCGGCACACTTTTCCACACCGTTCTCGCTCAGATCTGTCGCCATGATGATGACTTTTGAGTTTTGTTCCCACACCATGCGCCAGAAGTCATTGATCGTGTTCTCCATCGGTGCCTGGCATGCAATGTAATAGTTGGCGGAATCCTTGGGACCCTGTTTAGACGAGAGGTTATCGTGGTTAGAATTACAATTTCGATCTCAACGCACAGCTGACGCAACCTACCTTCACAAAGTTAGCATTAATGTACTCCGTCTTCTCGTCGTCGCTCATGCGCTTCAGATGAACACGCGTTTCCGGCAAAGGAACTACGTTTGCGTACCTTTAGTAAGTAAACGTAGAAAACGTCAATTAGTGTCCACATCTTCATCCATACAATCCACAGCCATAAAGTGGCAGCAATTTCCACCTACTTACCGATTCTTATCCTCACATCCTTCCGGTACCTCATCAGCCCGGGCCGTCACATTCGGGATCTCCTTAAACTCGTCATAAATGGCCGTTTTGTTGTGAATGATGTTTGCCAGCTCGGCCACCGTCAGCGGGTTCGTTTTGAAGTTGGGATCTTCGAACGCCGAGTTACCGTACGAACGTTTGGACATGCGGGCCGTATTGCCCTTCCGGCGGACGCTATTGTACACGGACACGTTGTCCAAGCTGTACGCATCCAGCCCCACCGGGCGACAGCGTTGTCCGTACGAGACCTGATTCTGACGCTTGCGGAACACGATCTGCAACGGCGGATAGTACATCTAGATCAGCGCAAGCGTGCACCTGTCTGCCCAGCGATCGGCAGGGTTAGGAACCGGTATTTACACTATGTGCACTCGTTCATACTCTCACTCGCAACCGAATAGGGGATATGAGGATATAGTATCAGAACACCAAACTCCCCAAAACCAAGTGATTAGAGCTTACTCAACACACACTAGACACTCGATAAAAGGAACCAAGTTATGTCGGTGGTCCGATGTTGTCTATAGCTTATTAATGGAACTCATTTAGTTGATCCATACACGAGTTCCAACAATCCTGACGGCTTCTTAACCAATTCACCATTTTGATTACATATGGTTGATGTCTTTTTTATACAATTTTTTGTGTTAGTCTTTCCAACCAATTCTTACTGATCTTCATCGTTTCTATTCCCGACTGAGAGATTATAATGAATAGTTTGAATAATTATACAGTGACTCTCATATGTATGGAAGAAATGATTGGAATAGAAAGTTCAGTAAATATAGATTCTTTACCATCTACTTCAAAACTCAAACATTATTAGCCTTCAAACCTTTAAAGAAATCCCTTCGAGGAAAACCACCCACTCCAATGATCATTCTTTTTTCCATTCACACTCTCGCCTAATAAAACTCATTCATTCTTTGGCGTCACTCAGACGCGCACAGCAGTTACAGATGGTTCCGGGCATCTACTCCGCTCGAGAATACTTACGAAAGCTGCAATCAACAGTAGCACCACGATTACGCTCACGATACTGGCCACCACAGCCACGACCACACTGTTATCCTCTTCTGCCGCCGGTTCACCCTGCGACTGTTCCGTCGTACCGTTAGTGCCCTGCCGTGGAACACCTTGTTCCGTCTGATTCTGGCCCTCTCCCTGCGGTTGATTACTACCGCCCGTGGCAGGAACATTGTTAAGCTCAATGTAGTCTTCCTCCGTGACGGATTCTTCCTCCGACAGTTCGGTGGTCGTCATGGAACGATCAATTGTGCGGCGTGTGGTGTATGCTTCGGCCGAAATCCCAACCGATTGGCCCGATCCGTTCGGTGACGTTCCAGGGCTGACCTCCGTTGTTGGAGCTGAAGACGACGTGCTCGTGGTGGTTGTTGCTGCGAGTGTTGTTGTAGAAACCATATCGTACACATGCTTGTCATCTAAAACGATCGGAACTTTGCCTCCATCGTCAGCCGTTTCGTCAGTGGTCGGTTGCGGTGGATCCGAACGCTCGGTAGTTACGCTCGACTGTCCAATCAAATTTTCACCGGCAGAGGAATCGTCAAACTCGACGTTGTTTGTAAGCGTTGCACTAGACTGGTTCGGCAGAACGGTGGTCACACTTGCAATGGTGGATGCGGTCACCGGAAGCCGTTCATCGCTTCGCACATTTTGGTTCACGTCCGAAAACTCTGCCGAGTCCTGATCTAGTGGCTTAGGATCGGAACCTTCGCGCAACAACGGTGGTAATTCGCTGCTGGACACAGTGGTAGTGAATGAAGCGCTACCCATGTCCGTACTGGTAAGTTCCTTCATCGACACGTCCGTGGTTGTAATGGCGGCGAGTTCTTGCTGCAAGGTCATTGGACGTCTTGCAGGCATCGTGCTAGCGATACGCGTGATCATGGTGGTGAGCGGTATCGGAGGTGTTGTCTGCTCGGTACGTCTCAGAATTGGTGCCACAGGAGAGTAGGTCGTTATTGGAACATCGTCAAAGATACCTACACCGGTGCTAACGTCCGATCGTTGAGTGGTCGTTGTTGAAGTTCGAATTTCCGGTGTGTTACGAATCTTCGAAGATTCCCCAGTTTCGTCCACATTTTCACTAACTTCATAAGTGCGTCTAGTGGTGGTGGCCACAACGTTTTCTCTCTCGCTAGCACCCGCAATCTCATTCACCACCGTAGTGCTGCTAGTAGATCGATCTTCAAATTTGAAATCTTCCAGCTCTTGCCCATCACGATCGGGTTTTTCGGTTGATGGGACAAACGTTGTATCGACTACATTTGCATCTTCCGCTTCCGTGGCCACACTCTCACCATCGGCGACGGCTCTCGTTGGCGCAGTCTCTGTTACGACCGCAGTTAGGCGATTCTCCTCGCTCAGAACATCACCTCCCTCGACAGTCGGAACCTTATTCGCGTACGTTCGCCTATCCTTACCGACCGACGGCTCATCCGACGGTACGGTGGAACGCACGAAGGAACTATTCGCAAAGTCCGCTTGCTGCATAATAATTGCCCAATCCATCAGCTGCTTGAGCGTATTGTTTGCCACCACATTCTCGCTATCATCCCGTACCGTTTCCGTGCTTTCGCTCACAGCCTGACCAGCGTCGGATTGCTTGCGCTCCACTATGCGCATTCCGGCCAATGCCCACGCAGCACCGTTCGGCAGATTAATGTCATTGTCCTCGGTGGTTTCCTCGTTGAACTGGTCCAAGAATTTACCCTTCTTGGTACGCGACGGTATCGTACCGGCCTGTGTCTGGTTGCGGTCCACCTCATTGGAACTTTCTTCATAAGCACTCGTTTCGATCTGTGTCCTTTCCACCGACACGGAACTGTTTCTTTCCACGCTTTCGCTCACACGGACTCCATCAGCGGTGGACTCGTCTTCCGGGCCAACGTTAAGTGTTGATAGTGTGGTTACCGACAAAGGTTCCTCCGTGCTAAGTTCTTTTTCACCATCATCGAACGATACCGCAACTGCAGTGGAATTTTCGTTCCGTGGTACAGCAGCACCCTGCGAGTAGTTGGATGGCGCCGTATATCTGCAATGAAAAAAAAAGAAGGTTAATGGTGTAATCAAATCCGCAGTCATCAATGTACAGTTTCACCAGCGCAAGTCCCGCGATAAGGGCGATTAATTTTTGGAATGCATCCCTACCAACCAGCGACGATTGAACGGAATTAGCTTTTCAGTGAAATCAGATCACTTCTGGTAATGGTACCATTATCGATAAAACTACATGGAAGATATTAATAGAGAGAACAAAACAACAACAACAACACAAAAAACAACATCTCCACAAACGGTAAAGCGTTTTAAAGAGCTTTTGATTTCGGTGCACATTAATGATAGGGCCCCAATAGTAATGATAGGGCTGCAGGAAATAGAAAGCCTGCGGCTAAAACGAACCCCATCCACCATTAAAGATGTGCATCGGGAATTTTAAACGGTTTCTGATTGAGCAGTGTATTGATTAAATGAATTGAATTATCAGCCAATGGTTATTACATGGTTGTTCCGTTCGGTAAAGGTAATGTTGCTGGAGAAATTCGTGAACTTGTTTCCATGTTCCTTTTTGAAAATCGATTTAGTAAAATTACAACTTTAATTCTTTTTTGTTTGAAATGTTATACCATATACTCTTATAAGCTTTCTGTTTTATAACGTTATACATATTAATACACTGTGGCAAAAGACGAGGGTTTCAGAGGGGGTTAATAGAAGAGATTGTTTCATCAGTTACAAATATGTATAGAAATCGGACATTTTCCCAGGGTTTCAATGCAAGATTTTCCACTCCTCTTCATAAAACACAATATACATGAAAATAGGTTGATTAAGTACCTTTTAGTGGGATCAACATATAATTTATTATCTATTTAGTGATTCTTGTAGGTATTAGCACCTAATCTCACACCTAGTATTATGAGCTGATTAAATATCTAATGCTATTCCTAGGGACGTTTTCTATTATTCATTTCACTATTCGTCATAAAACTCAACATTTAAAACAAAGTTATAGCAATCAAGTGCCGCTGGAGGAATCAAATCAAAAATTTATATTATGAGCTGATTAAATTATCAATGCTACCGAAAGGAACTTTACCTCAATACCTACAAAATAGATGCTTCTTCTCACCATTAAACACTTCAATTATGGATACAGAATATTAAATCAAAGGGCCATCGGTGGGATCACCTGCAGATAACGTATTACGAGCTGATGAATTTGTGTAAATTTTATAATTAATCAATCTCTTGTTGATTTGAAAACATTTCTTAGTTTGAATAAAAATATCTTTTAGTAGAACAAAACACAAAAGAACCTTCTTGATATAATTAAAAGTTGAATAATTTTTTTACTTATTGTAACATCAGCTAGGGTTTGGCTAAAACATTCGAGTAATTAAATTCATATTCCCTTTCAGTATTCAATTTTTTCCCCCAACCGTTACCGAAAACCAGCTTGTATTTAAATAACACACGTGACACAAAGAAACACACGCGTGTGAGGGTTTGTTAACACATAGCTAATGCAATTAACTGAATAATCAGACCAGTCTTCTCTCCACGATACAAATCCAGAGCGGTCGATAATAATTGGTGGCATACTTTTTACGCCGAAAGCGCACTGAACCATTAACAAATCATGAAAATAAAACTATCATACATATAAAAAAAAATGTTCACACCAATCCCTTCCCTACATCGATGATTTATAGACGATCGGAAAAAAAATACAGATACTAACAACACATCACGCTTTCCCAAAATACTGCACACACGCCGGAATGGAAAGTGTTAGCGTTGATTTAGATTGGTTTAGTTTTCTTCTACCTTTTCGCCTGATTCCACGTTGGCGTGTACAAAGTGTGCCACCAGGCAAATCCCACCGGTCGCACCACCACGAGGTGTACATCAAGTGCACGAACACAGCCACAATTAATAAAAGCAGAACAACAAAACGTTGATCGCAAACAAGCGCAGAGGCCGGGCCGACGCTTGATTGTGATGTGCTAAATTTTATCATAATTTCTATTCAATTTCAAATCACCACGCACACAAAAAAACCACGCCGCCAACAACCAAAAAAAAAAAAAAAAAAACAGATAGAGCAATCATAATAGTGCCTGGGCTGATTTGTTCGATACTGACCGATCGCGATCGCGATTGCGGTCGGCTTCTAAAGTTTAAATAGATCATCCAACAATAGCAACAAACAGAAAAAAAGAACACTCGCAACAATCACGATCAGGTGCCAAACGTAGCTGCAAACAATAGGCACTGGGAATGGACACGCATTTCATACCACTAGCTCACTAGAAGGAAAACCAAAAACAAACCCCCCCAAACAGTTGAGTGAAAAATTGAGATCGATTTTACCACGGGATCGAACGGTGGAACCGCTTCAACAGCCTTTGTTGAAAAAAAAAACAAGCCACATTCAAACGCACACAAAAAGAAAG
The DNA here is from genome assembly GCF_943734725.1 of Anopheles marshallii. Taxonomy (NCBI): domain Eukaryota; kingdom Metazoa; phylum Arthropoda; class Insecta; order Diptera; family Culicidae; genus Anopheles; species Anopheles marshallii. Next base: position 35,365,361 of record NC_071326.1, on the reverse strand, counting down.
CACCCCATGATCGTGGGGAGAAAATTGGTCGGAAAATCAGCGCATGATTGAGAAATTGGGCGCCGGGGCGATAACAGATCAGCGAGCGATCGGGTTAGTTCGATCGGAAAAGCACTCAGGGTTGTTTAAATTTTTGGGGTGGTTGCGATAGTTATCTGCTGGAAATGTTGGGAAGAAAAAAAAATACACCTGGAGCACAAGACAGACACAAAAGGTAGAAAAGAGAGCGAGATAGAAAGAGACGCTAGGGGATAATTGAAATCTTCTTCGACTCCTTCCAATACTTTGCTTCCCATTCTCCGTCGCAAGGCTGGCAATTTTTACGTTGCAAAACACAAACAAGCTTCTTCTGACGCACGATCCAGTCCCGCTTTCTCGCCTTCTTCCAGTGCAAGTGGCCAACCCTAGGCAGAAGGTGTTAGCTTTTTCCGTTTTCCACCTAATATTGTTCCATACCCCCATGCCGTTCCGAATGGAAGGAACACCAATTTTCCATCCCGTACGTCATGGCCGGTTGTATGGCCATTTTCGGCCCGAAATGTTCCTATTTTGTGAGTGTGTGTTTTTGTGGATGCAAGCATAGAGAATAGAGAGATACACCGAGAGAGGATCGAGGCCACGCGCACGCACGCCACTGCAAACGACGCGATGCTCCGCCGGGAAAGCGCTCAGCGAAGCGATTGGCGTTCGATAGGAAATGAAATTAGACGATTATTGTTGTTGCCTTAACTGTGGTGCTTGTAGCGCTCAACCCAGCGCAACCCTTCCCCGAGCGTAGTCCCCTCGCTACCACCGAATACCTCGCTAATCATAACGGTGGTCGATGTTTAATCATGAACGTAAGTGCGGCACTCGCACGCTTTCCTACACTTGCTTCCATCACCGAAACGAGGCCGCACGAAATTAGTAGCGAACCATCTGGCGAGAGTTACCCGGCAGGAAAAGCAGTGAAAAACAAAACAAAAAAAAAACACACACACTCACACACACACACACAAACCTCTGCCCAATAGAGTCCAGAGCGCATACATTCCGCGATGGCCAAGAGCGCACGGTGATCGATCATTAGTGGCCCTCCCGAAAAATGAGGCCCCATTGTTGTTATCTTTCCCCGGTGTCGGCGGTATTTGCCTGTTGATCACTTACCTACTTAAGTCGAACCGTTCGCCGTCCTCCTCGGTACGGGTTGAACCCGAGGCACTTAACGTTTCCGCGTCTGGGTTTGCCTCGGGAAGCGGCACTGATGTTGGTGCGACGACACTACTATCATCCTCCTCACCAACATCAACTCTGGCCTCGGTGGTGGTCTCCTCCGCCAGCGAGTCCTGCTCAATGGGTGCCTGCTGCTGGACGGCAGGGAGTTGTTCCGTGCTTTCAAGTCTTGAACTTTGATCCGATTCGGCCGACGGTTCCGATTCCGACGTTCGCAATTCCGTTGACGATGATCCACTGCCACTGCTCAGACTCTCCGCTTCAGAGCCCACCTCGTTTGGGACATTCGAGCGGGCAGGAGCGGCAGTTGGTGCTGGGGTAGTAATTTCATCATTTGCAGCCGATTCTGCAGATGCCACAGTATTCACGGCGGCCAGCTCCGTCGAATCCTCGCTCCTATCGGACACATCCGCATCGGATTGCTGTTGGCTGGCACTCAGCGATTCATTTATTCCTTGCGAGGACGAAGAATTCGCGCTGTCCTCCTCTCCAGTGCTGGAGGAGTCTTTCATGGAGCCCAGCGATTCTTCACCAGATGGCGCTAGCGTAGTTTGGGCAACAGTAGCTTCTTCCTCCTCCGTGCCGCTCGATTGCCGTTCCATCGTTTCCGAAAGGGCCGACGTTAACTCATCCTCACTTTCATCGCCCGAAATGACGGCACTGTCCGAGTTTAAACCATCGGCCGGGAACTGTTCGAAACGATCGTTTGGCCGGGGAGGAGTGGTCGCCACCTTATTGGACGCATCCTCATCAGTCGGGGCCAACGTTGTCGCTTCGAGCACCCCGCCCGTTACCGTTTGTTCGCTGCTGTTTGAAGCCACGGTTGGCACGGATTCCTCCGCCTGGCGTCGTACAATTACTCGTGCCCTCGCCGCGGGTAGATGACTGCAGAGCAGCACAACACACCCGGCCAATGCCATCAATGCCACGAATCGTGCCATTCTGGACGTTTGTCGATTTAACTTCTTTTGCTCTAACATTTGCTTTTAGTTTCGTTTGGACTGTGGTGGTGGTGTGGAAACTCACGCACCAACCTGCGAGTTTTCCACTTTCTCACAGTAACACTACTCTACAGTGTGATGCAGTAGCACTCGGTGAGGTGCTGGTCATTCTTCTGTCCTCTGCTCTGTCCGTAGGATGTTCACTTTCTTGGTTAGCACTTTCCGAAAAGTATTGCGAAGAATGGAAACCTGTAGGTGAAGGAAAGCGAAACAAAATACATCATTAGCCGGCGTGCATTGGTGTCTGTAAATATGTTACCACTGCCTAACATTGTATCGTGCAATTGTCTGAAGAGAAGCGAGAAAGCTTTAACGCATCATCAATACACATAAGCGCGTCCGGATGGGTGCGATCCATTCCCACTCTTATGTCAATATTCGTCTCCCATGACGATGACCACAGCGGCAACAGTGGCTACCGATGCTTTGGACCTGCCTCCCTGTGTTCACGGTATCGCGTAACATTTACTTACATCCGTGCGAAAGTAAAAACCTGCCATGGGACCATCATTACACCATGTCCCTCAGTTCACTCATCTTCGTGATCGACATCTTCTTCTCCCAGTCCAGTTGGTCTGGCGCGGTTGACGCTCCCCGCAGCATGGTAATGGATTGCAAACCCATCGCGAAACGATCGAACGATCGCGACGAGTGGGATCGAATGTTTTCTTCGCATCACTTTCACCTTCATTCGCACGGACGAACGGTCCGGAGCAGTCATCAACTCATGCAGATCAGGGCCCGCATTAACCAACGCGCTGTTGATGCAGTTGATCGATTGACAACAAACCCAGCAACCCTCGATCCGTCGGATGAGACTAACGGCATTGGGCCGGCTCAGTTGCTTCGTTGCTACGGTCAATGTTTTCCTAACCGGTTACGCGATTGCTATTGCTTGTTTAGGCGTGCCCAGGGTTTTTGCACCATACATCGAGAGCGTTTCCGCCGATCCGGATGTTGGCAACATGATCACGGACGTCCGACAGTGCCGTTGACATGTACGGACCGATGCTTACTACAACTGCGGAACGAGCGGAACTCCATTCATTGAACCGCCGTCGTCTTGCTTGCGGTTTGTTTTGTTGCGAGTTTGATAACGACCCTGAAAAGCTTGAACGTGATGTCTAGACAACTGTGACCGTCGCTTTGCGTCCTAGGTTTGTCGCGCACCTCCCGCTCCAGTTGCAACAATTGTAAGTTTCCAGATGAAATTAAAACAACTTTTGGGGACAACTTCATACGGGTAACATCATCATCAACATCATAGTCTGCATCGTTTCACCAGCACACGATCATCTTGATCATCGTTCCGCTCTTTACCGTGGCCTACTATGTACAGCGTTGACAAACGACCGTTGCCAGTAATTGGGGCCATACGCACACACACACACAGGCGGTGAATGACAAGAATGAAACAAAAAAAAGTGGGAAGGAAAACTTCACATACACTCCCACGAACCGCCATCAACATGATCGGCGGAAATTTCTCGCTATTACCATGGGTGCGGAAAATTAAAGCCTTCTACCCAGCCAGCCCCACTCGTGCCGGGTGTCCGGACAGAGAGATATATCATTAAAATTTTTGCCACCCAAAAAAAAATGAATGAGCCACCCCACCATGACTCTGTTTATTGCAGTAATTCGTTTTGTTTGTGTAGTTTATGGGTGTTGAGTTTGTCGTTTTGCTTGCAAACTTTCCACATGTTTCCAGTTTGGGTGGAAAAGTTTTATTTGACACCAATTTTTATTCAATTACAGCGAACGGGCACTGGTGCGAATCTCACCATATTCTATCGCGCTTTCGATAGTGCATCCTTCCAAATGCTTCCAAATTCCATCAAGATGAATATCCTTCCATGTCTAATAAATGGTTCCAGCGCAAACAACATAGTTTATAACGAATGGAAACGATAAATTCTTCAACATGGCCCGCTTCTGTCTAACCTGATGGCTGAGTAGCTGTGTAGGTTTGGTTTCTTTACGACCACACATCTTCATTACCCACTACGCCATCAGCAGGCGTAATGGTACAGCAAAGTAATAGAACGCAGCATTAACCATCGCCTAAGGGTGTAAAACACTGACAGGCAGAAGAAGGGCACAGAAACTAACTCATCATCCGCCGTGATCACCAGTTCGTTTGATGTTGTTTGCGATGCCTGCGTTGGTGCGGCATACTGCTCCACCTGAGTGGACTGTGACAAATGACCTGAAGTCTTATGTCCGGGCATTCCATTCAGTCCATGTGGACCATCGTGTGCCCGAGAAAAATCACATAAACCACTTAAGCTGTTACTTCAAACTGGACTCTACAGAGAGTGGTATTTTCTTTTAATGATTCAGCTTGTGCCGAAGCTATGTGCAACGTCTTCGTCTCCAGCATTGAATCGGCTGCGTTTCTGAACGTTTAAATGATGTTTGTCTCGCATAAGGTTTCACTAGTAGTTACCGTGGTAAGCAAATATAATTCAAACATGTGAAAAAAAGGAAAGAAAATGCCCACCAAAGGTGTTTTCTTCACACACTCGATCGCACTTTCCCATGCGCCCAACATGTGATTGCGAGTAAAATCGATCATCCTCCACCGTTGTCGTTACGTCAACTTCCCGCTTGATCTTCGCTGACTAATTATAAATCCATTTGGCAAACTCACAATTTTCAACGTGTGCAAATGCATTTCCTCCCGTAATCGATGCGGTGGAAAGGAAATGTGGTGCTTTCACTGCGTAGGGGAGGGCAAATTTTTGATATGGGAACCCTCTCGCCCAACATCCCACCCGGCGGACATCTGTTTTGCGTTTTCTGTGGCATTCGATTGATATGCTGTCCGATTTAATGTTTTCACTTTGGCGAGGATTTTTTTTTTGCATTACTCGAGCGATGTCTAGCGATCCGTTGTCAGAGACAGAAATCTTGTCGGCTGGCTTGTCTATCGGCCGATGGAGACGATTTCCCAATTTTCATCCAACGATTGGATCAACGCACCTGTCGATCAGTTTTCACCACACCACATCTTGCTAATGGAATTTCGAAAATTCTTACTTCTTTCTGTGATGTTCGCAACGCTGCCAGACACGGTGGAAAATGAAGTGGAAAACTAGCAGCAAAACCGCGGTGACCGAAAGTGGAAAACAAAAGTTGAAAATTGAATTCTCTACACTGGCGAACGCATTTTGGGCGCGAAATTCGACATTGAATTGTGATTTTCGTTCGATAGAAACAATAGAGTCTTAGCCGTTAAGGTCGCGTTGATGTGTTGCAAATGAACATCAAATTGGGGCCTGGCGAAACATGTGCCCAGTAAAAACCACAAGAGCTGATGATGGTTAAGAGGTGATAATGATTTAGCTCTATGTCTTAAGTTATATGATTGAAAAAATGTTTCATCATTTAAATTAAAAGAGTTTCAAGGATTTTCTTTTTAATTGGAGCTTTCAGTTTTTTATTTTGGAATTCAAAAACACCTTTTAAAAACCATAACTTGCTGCCCTTCTTATAAGCAATACTGTTTTGCTAACTGTTTTTCGTATCCGAAATCGAACGCCACGAACGCATCGAATCGTGTTGGGAAATGCAACATCTGGATCAAATAACGCACACCTGCACCTAATAGCATATTTATGACACACCAACGTAACGGACTGGCAATAATATCCCCGTTTCTGGCAGAATGCACCCAGCCACCGAGTAAGCTTGTGTCGCGCTTGAGCCTTACCGCCGTACCGTTTATTGCGTGTTGTTGGTGCAGAGATACCTGAGATACCACCATCCACCACCAAAACGCCACACAACAGTAAGCTTACACCCCGTTCGTTAATAATACCGTGCCGCTCCGGGTGTCAGGAACGATTAGAAGAGACCGGCCTTACCGGCCCCGGATGATGATGGGAAGGCGAGATTGTTTCGTTGAACAGCTTGCAGTGGCTTGCATGCAGCGGTGACACACTTTTATCGTTATTAATATTTTCGTTTCATGAAAACCTAAACCCCACCGTTTGTGTTGCTTTGTTCTCCGGCCGTTTCACTCGGACACAAAGAACGCAGAACAATGTTCTGGGGAGGGAAAAAAAATGCGGGATAAAGAATGTTAATGTAAACAACACACGGTGGGGTTAAGCCGTTGACTCAAATCCGCTCGAAATTTGAATGGTCTTTTTGTCAAGCAATAGACAAGCTCCCACGGTGCACGAACGCGACGCAACAGTACCGCTAATCACAGCAAGTCGTTCGGTAACGGCGCAAGGAATTCCTTTCGGCTGACGAACCAGCTCTAATAAAGAGGGTAAGTGATTGATTCATACACTGAGCATGTTTTGTGGAGTCTTTGTTCGAACACTGAGAACGTTTTTAAAATACTGCGATGAAATGTATTGTACGATTCGGTGCAAATAAAGCATGTTGACAAAGGATGATGAAGGAATCTTCATAACTTGATCATTATACTATAGAATTGTACAATATTGAACATTTAATCTCAAAATGAAACTTTATGGCAGAAAAATAAATTTACTTTCGATTAACGACTAAAACTTGCTCCAACTTAATAGAATTAACTAATGCTCATCATCTAATAATCTAATGTAATGGATTTTCGCCGTTTTTTCGACTGATCGCCCAAGAAAGCAGACCTATTGTAATGACTTTTTACATGTGTTGTATATGGTTGCTTAACAAATCCAAATTCTTGACAAGCTATATATTAGTGTAATAGACCAAACCGTGTAATTCTAAATAGAGCATTCACTCGAAAGCGACTATATAGTAACGGGAGAAAGCTAGTTCAAAATTGTATTAATTTAATAAATTAAAATACTTTGCTTTGATTAATCGATTTGATTCGATAAAAAAACAGTTCTAATAACTCTAATATACAGTACAATTGTCTACTCGGGTATCTTTCAAAATTAAAAACTCTATGGAAAGCAAGAATAACTCCTTCCCTGTGTACACCTTATCGATTGGCATTCGTATCGATTTTTGAAACGTCCAACTCCTCGTTTCATGATTGCGTGCATTATCGAAACACTATCAAAGCAAAACTTTCTACGCCCCATACATCATCATACGGTATTCGTATTACCGCCCGCAGGGTGGCTTTTGTACACAGCCATTTTTGTTGTAGTTTTGTTTCACGTTCCCTTTTACTGGAAAACTCACATCCCCCACAACCCCCAACCAGTGCTGCACATAAACACATGGCAACATGATGATTCAAATAGTTACCCTTGAACTTTCAACAGCACGATACGCGTCCTGAATAGCAACCACGAATAAACAGCTCATGCAAATGGAGCACAACGGACGCTCGATATCCATGCGGCAGTGTTTGTGTCAAAACTCGCGCAGCATAGGTCTTGCGGTGTTGCAAAACGAACGAAACTAAATGACACCTTCAATGCCAACCGGGTGAATAACGGACGAGCGGATGGGACCCTCTGTACCGTTTACTGCAGATCCGGAACCGCTTTGCCATCGACCCGATACCCGATCGGGCAGGTGATTGTGCAAAGCAAGAAAAACATTAAAACACATACAACCATATACCGGGTGCGACATCTTAAGAAGATAAGCGAGTTGCGTTGGCCCTTGCGGACCCGGAGCAGCTGATTGCCTCGAACGGGTCATTAGCAGAAGCCTGTTCCGCACGTTTCACCGGCTGTACACGGCGGTGCGCGCATTTTTACACCAATACTAACCCGAAACGTCAATGAACGGAAACGTCAACGAACGTCGGCATTGACATTGACAGTTAGTAGACAACGGAGTAGAAAACGAACACCCCAAAAAAAGGATGGTGTGAAGCAGAATCAATATTGTTGAATCGATTCAAACTTTCGGAGCAATAAATGTTTTTTTCAATGAACGTGTAGCTGACCGGGGGTAAGCGACAAAACCGCACGAAATGGTTTACAGTCCACGTACGGTGTTGAAACGGTGTCGAGCACGATCAAGCTCACCGTATCGCATTGTGCTACGTACGTCCCATCTGCTTTTACTCCTCCACGAGACACGGACGGCAGCGTGGCGAGTGAAAGTAGCCCAATTATTAATAATGCACCGTGGACATCCTCCACGGTGCAGGTACGGTGTGTCACAGGTAGCACGTTGTGGGGCACGTTCCATGGGGACTCATAAACGCGCCCTAAAGAGAAAGGACCACCAGCATGGGCAGTCACGTGAATCGATAGCACGTCCGGGCGTTTTAAGCACACACGAATGTCTTGAAGAAATGGCCCTGGTAGACACGTGTTGTGGGGGTGAGTCTATATTTACGAATTCCGTCACTTAAGGTTTGCCAACCACTATGCAACATTTATCGACCAGATTTTGAATGGAATGACCATACTCAAGCTGTACCAGTAACTTTGATTTTGTAGCATTGAAAAGTAGTCTTCCAGACCCTCGACTGGGTAAGTAAGTTCAAGGGGTAAGTCACTTAGATGAAGTCTTCCAGAAATTGTAGACTCGAAGTTGTGAATAAAAACCTCAAAAACGACTGTTTTGTCAATACCTTATCCTTTTGAAGCATGTTTCCTCCATGGCCGACCATGGTTGCCATGGTAACGACCTTCAACCATCAACGCCACCAAGCTACGATTCAAATTGAATTCTACCACGCTACGGGCACTGTTTAGTGACAAATTCTTTATATACGAGAAAAAAAAAACTCTACAAGATGTAGCGACCCATGTTAAGAATGGCTAAAATTTATACATTCTAACAAATTGTATACAAACAAACAATAAAGACGGTTACAGTATTTGTTTCCACAAATCATTCCGCGTGGAGATGTGTACAAACACCCAGAGATGGTCATAACGACACGTGTGAACTATTGCAAGGGAAATATGCATAATATCTTCCCGACTTAAAAAAAACCCCATCGTCTCGAAACAAAGCTACAGCAACGGACAAAGTGGTCGGCAAAAATGCACCCGCGCCTAAACGTGTCCGCTGCTCATGCAAATTAAAGCACAACTTCACACTCGCGCATTAGTCACAATCACACAATACGGACTGGCTGCGTTTGGTGATCGCCAATCCGGTTCGACCGTGTAGTGCAATGGTCAGCATGCGTTGTTTTGAATTAATAATCGATCAAAAAGCGCAACTCAACACGTAACATGTTCGAGCTGGCGTTAGGAAGCTCAGTAAATAGAACGATGTTGGAACTTGGAACGCTTTGTTGTAGATTAAATAGGGAATAACCAGATTTAGTTGTAACTAAAAGAAGCATACATTGTGCTTAACGATACTTAATCTCTTAACCTAGAACAGTATACCTTTAAGGGGTATTTTTGTCTCATTAGCGTTCCTATATAAGCTCAGATATTCACGATAAAGCGTAACGTTAATTCGATTTGATTCGCTCCATAAGTGGACAGAAACAAAAAGAGATCCATCATTAAAACTACCGGTCACTGTGCTTAACTCGGACGCAATCAGAGACCTGCCCCGTAATTAACACCGTCGGCATTTTGGTCGAGCAAAAAGCGCACGACGACGACCTCCAGCAACAAAACGGCCCAACACCTAACCCACCCTTGCCACGCGACGCACCGGCACCGGCCCAGCTGCATCGGAACCGCAAGCGCATCGGTACCGCATGCAATTGCACGCACAATTACACCCAATGACCCTGATTAGAAGCCGAAAGAAAGGATGAAAGAAGCAGGCATCGAGCGATCGCTGTTTGGCGATGTGCTGACGGTGGGGAAGAAATTGTTTACTTGGGTGGGAATTTTGTAGCGCAAAAAGCACTTTACCACCATGAGAAGTTGCCGTTGTTTTCTAGAATGCAACTGACCTTCAGATGCTTTTTTTATGTGCTAACTGCACACACACATATACAGCGAGATGCAACGCATCAAACGCAATTTGCAGTTGGCGCCATTCCTCGGCGATCACGTGACGCTCGTGTCGGCAGACGAGAGTCAGCGCACGCAACGCACCAATGGGAACTGTCTTTTTTCGGAGCTTTTGCGTTACCTCATTAACGCAATTGTTCACTGACTTTTGCTGACCGTGAACGACGAGAACATCTTCGACTCTGCGGTACGATCGCAGGTCATCGTTGTGCTAAAAGAGAGGCATCCACTGTGGTGGATGTACGATTAATTTGAATTGTTCGAGTGATGCGCCACATCTACGCAAAATGGGAAAGAATGTACGATGGAAAAAAAAACGGGGTGAGGCACTTTCCTGCGCTCTCGTTCATATTTCCACCCCTAACGAGCTGTAACCGTGTCGAAAGAGGTTAAGGTACGCTGGCTATACATACGCCGAACAGGTGAAAGGACGGTGGAACGGTGATGGAAGCAACATAAATGGCTGTTTAGTAAAGATTATGCGCACGGGTGGTAATGATGCCCGCAGTTCTATGGGCACAGGCTTTTTTTAGGGTAGTTACAGCGACTATCCATCTGCCGAACAAGACAAAACTCCGACCACGGGCTGGGTTCACTTAGTACCGGCACGAAAGCACCAACACAACCCATTACTACCAATAGCGCATTCGGCATGAATCGTCTTCGCCTTCGCCAGACCAGTTTGGAGGTCTGTGGGTCAATTTTTCAAATCGCTTAATTTTGAGGTCAGCGCACAAGCGGAGCACGGAATATCATTTCTTAATGCACATGCGGATGTGCGTATGACGCTGGATTTTCTTTTACGTCTTTCGTTTTTCTTTTGTTGCTCCGATCCGAGTGAAAAGAGAAGTTGAACACCTGGGATGCATATCATCGAAGAAAGTGGTCGCTAGGATGCCCGGTTGGACCGTAACCTGGTGTGCGTCACGGGGAATTAAAATGGTTTTATACCTCAAATTAGTGAGTGTGCCGGCACGTTACCGGCAGATGTGAGACGATCGTTTCCAACAGCAACACCACACGTCACAGCCGTTCGGCCGATAATGGCACTAACCTTTTCCGAGTGATTTATCATTCGCCTGTTATTCATCGACCGATTAAATGATGAGCCGCCGGCAATCGATCAGAACCGAATGGCCTGAAGCGCACGTTTGACGGTCAAATACAATCGACGATTTTTCTCCATTTGTCCGTACACCGTTGCTACGAAGGTAAACAAATAAATGTGACAAACCGTTCCGAAATAGATCACCATACGCAATTTGCTGGCGCGTATCGAATGGACAGGCACAATCGATGACATTGACGACTACGGTCGCATTCCAATCGTTCACAGGCGCGCTGCCTGCTAATGTGATTCGTCGCCCGGAAAGGTTCCGACACATTTCCCGCATATGAATCATCGCGTATTGCCACCGTTACAAACCGTCACCGAGACGGATGAACATGGCGGTGCATCGTTCGTCTTCTTTACGATCGTTTGCGCAATACGAGCGGTGGAATTAGAGTGCACTGAACGCTTCGATTGCATGTCGCCTAATTAGTTCTGCATGCAAACCGATCTCCATCGTTCGGCTTAGCTTGATTGGGTTGGATTGAAAGCTTCCGGTGTGTTCTATCAGGTGCTTTTCAATTACACAACTGTTCAACGATAAATAAACCATACCCCCCCCCCCCCCCCCCCCCACTGTAGCTTGTGATCACACCCCCAGAACCTTCTGATCACACTCGAGTTACCCGTCAGCGAAGCGTCAAATAACTCCACCATGCTGACTCAGTGTGCGATCAATCAATCGTTACGATCACTCGTTTCGTACGACACTTTTGCGCAACACTCAGCTCAATCGCGCTCATAATTGGGTTTGATATTTGCTCCGTAGTAGGGCTGCACCATTATGCATCGTTTACCTCAGCAAATCGTGTGGATTGAACGGTCGTTAGAGTGTTTTCTGCATGCTACGGTGTCTTTAAGTCGTAAGGAGATCGTCTTACCTGCAAAGAAATCAAAAGTGAAATTATGCATTAGAAACTCAATTGCAATGTGAATTGTAAAATGCGGCATGTTATAAAGTAATTTATTTTTAGATGATTCAAAAGTTTAATGTTTAAATTTAAGTGTTTGTTTGGTTGTTGACTAGTCAGTGTTATGAATAGCAATGAAGCAACTAATTTATTTCATATCTCGAATTTTAATTAATATAAGTATTTAATTGGCGCTCGAGTAGAGCCTTAAAAAATTGTTTATTTATGGATCGTTGATATGTTATTCTCTTAATTGTGGCTTGAAAACTTGACCTCAACCAGATCGGACACATGTCGCAAAAACATCTCCGTGTAAGATGAGACGGAATGGGTGATGACGTACTACACACATTTATACTCCAAACCTGTTTAGAGTGACATGTTGTCCTTACAAGTAGGATGAGAAAAAAATATGTCTCACTGATCTTCAAACTGTATTTTCGAAACATGAAATCTACGCAGAAAATCCCTTTCTAGCGCATAGATATAACGGTCCCGCTGACAGATTGACAACCCGGTATATCCGGTCAAATCCGGTCTCAATCAGCGGGACCAATCAAGCCTCAATCGGGCACAGTTTGACAAAACGACACGCAAATAGCGGCTCGATCGAAACGACCTTGCAGAACCAGATGTGCGAAGCATTCCTTCCCAGCCTTCCAAATGCATCATTACCGCTGAATTGCTGAATTAACCCACAAGCGCACGGTGGAGCTCGGCGTCGGTTCCTAAACCGGAAATAAAGGCCACTCTAAAAATAGTGCTTCAACTCCTTTATTCCTTTAGCCATGGCCGAGGGCTGCTACCACGAGGCAGACGTTATAGGAAAATTAAGAAGTTAACAAATTCGTACGAGGCGTGACACAAAGATACCAAACGTGGGACCGTCCGTTAGTGGAGATTGTGGTTTGATTAGGGAAAATTAGGTAACAAGCGTAATGGGAGTACGCATGACGATTGGGTCCGCTACCGCAACATGGGCAGAATGGTTCGCAAAGATCGTCTAGGCAGGATAAGTTGGAGGATACTCTTGTTTATTCAATTATTTAAAGTGTTTTGTACATATTGATATTATGTAAAAAAAAAAAAACATTGCATCATAAAAGTTCTCACACTGCTACCACGCTAATCGACACTTTCTATTAACTTTCGTTATGATCATTACGTTCACCATTGCACTCGGTACACATTTTTGTCTAAACATTCGCATTAGGTAACTTGAACGCTCTGCTTCCAAATCAACATTGTTTAATGCAATAAGGGAGGAATCTACCAAATCTGATCGGTGGAATAATAACACTGTCAGCGATAACGTCGGGGGCTGTACATGCCCGAATTGGAGAGCAACAAAAAAAACATGGAAGATAAATAAGACTAGACACAGTGTACGATCGCGTAGAGAGTTATGACGTGTTGGAGATGATTCTCACGCGATCACTACGCGCTTGATGGCTGAGCCTCGCTGAATAGCTTGCTGGTTATGAACATCTCTATTCATGATCGCATCCTAATCTGGTGCCTCTTCGCACTAATGGGAATATTTGCTTGAGGATGTCATCGCACTAAAATAGTGCAAATGAATCTTCCCACTAATATAAACTAATTCCAATAGAAACCTTGAGTTAAAGACAAAATTCTGATATTCCACATTTTAACGGATTATCTAACGCTAGAGAAAACGCCCCTTAACGGGAAGTTTCTGCACACTGTGCATACAGAACAAAATGTCTGACTCGCCTTTAATTAACTCACATGTGCTTTTCATTCTCCTTCACAGACGCACCATGGCCAGAATTTTCCACCAACTGTACCATAACGTAAACAAACCGTGTGGAGGAACTTCGGCTAGCGGATCACCTCTGCTTCAGACTTTCACTCACTGCTATTGATTCCGTTAGGCTTGCACCGAGAATGCACGTGGTAGACGAACGGGCCCACAGACTGCACAACAGCAGTTGAATCAACGGAAAGCAAACGATTGCTTCATCCACATACCGTCTCGCTATTCTGAGCTTTGTTTTCATATAAACACTGGCTAGCCCGAACCGCACAGACACCCGTCACTCACCGAAACCAGTGTGAGCACCACGCTCTAGCTTCGATTTCGCTGATTGCAGCTGTGCAACTGGCCAACACCACCGAACTGCATGCGTTCCGTCTGCCACCTCAAACACCTGTGTTACGAACGGTCGCGGTGGCTTCGTGCGGGGTGGGAAGTTCTTTCTGATCACGCTACCCAGCGCCACAGCCAAGGTGTGCAGATAAAACCACTCATGGATCGATAGAAAGATCGAAGCAACAGCACGGCGGTGCGCGCGTGTGCTTTGTCGGGCGTGGAAAATAAACAGGAAACAAACACGCGCGGTCTGCCCGGTTTGGTGGGCATCGGTAACCACTAAGCCCTCTCGAAACCCACTGCTGAAGGAAGGTGCTGGGTGCTCGCGCGACGGGCACCCTCCGGTTATGTGATGTGGCTGCGGTTCTTTTGCGCTGCTAGTGGCCGCGGTTCGTTGAACTGCCCTCCCCCCGAAACGTTGCTTAGTACAACGTGTAGTGTGCCTAATGTTTAGCACATTTTCCAGCCTTTTTGGTGAATGGCGGAAGAAATTCTTTTCAGCACTGACGTCGGTAACGAGACTGCCCGCTGGAGCCCTATTAGACACGGCGGTTTGCTTCTTTCTTGCGGTACACTAAACCAGTCACATGGATTTAATGAAGCGATCGAACCAATTTGGGAGAACCATAGGTAATGGTTTGGCTGTAAAAAAGTAATTTCCATTCCAATATGTCTGAAGTTGTTTGTTTTTAAAGGAAATGTTCTCCACCCTAAAGGCAGAGCGTTATTCAACAATTGAGAGCGCAATCATTATTTCGAACACTTTTACCTCACCTGCTAACTTTATAAAAATAAAACATTACTCAAGACGAGAATGGGACGAGACTGATCTGTATTTCAGTCACTTTTTGAAGTGTCCATAGTCAGGTAATATGGGACAAATATTCTTCATAAAAATATGATCTCCTTTTGGTGTAAAGAATGCACTGATCACCATCAAATGCCTTATCACTGTCCTGCTTCATTACATCCCTGAACGGTGAGAATCACGACACGTTATCACAAACGAATGGGGGAAACACTTTTCATGGTCACTATCAAAACTCCATAGCAGCCCGTTTTCTTCGGACGCATTCGAGAAGGTTATCCAGCAACCTTCCCATTTGACCACCATGATTTAACATTGACCAACTAAACGCTAATCTATCGACAGTACCTCACGATGAAACCATATCGGACTAATCACAGCATTAGCCCGTTTTGCACCAACTTCCAACGGCACACTCCAATCAATTGTCAACAAGAGCACACTGTAGGACATGCCTGTATGTCCACGACTGCAACGATGTAACACATTCCGTCTACACCTAGGTTCCCTAATCTTCTGCTGTGATGTTACTCATACACATCGCGTGCGCTTCTTATCACCCACATCCGCTCGGTCACCTCTCTGTCTGTTTGCCAGATGCGTTGTGCTGATACCGACACCGGCGCTCAATTGGACTTTTGGAGAACGCTACCTCACCGGGCAGCCTCACTGTAGCTAGTGTTCACCCTCACATACTGTACACCTTGCTTATCAGTGAGATAATTTTTGAAGTGCACCAACCCCCCAAACCACTCATCGCAGTTGAGAGCGAGATACGCGTATGACGCAATGAAACGATTGGTTCCACGCAGACGTTAGACTGTAAATAAAATCACGACAGATGACTTACAACCGATCATGTGGATGTCAGACAAATTCGCTATCGGTTCAAGTAACGTTACGAACTCACGGACCACCCAGCACTGGACGGCCTCCTGACCCGACTGTCAGGGTCTCAAAATTCGAACAGCCCAACGAATCCACCTTCGTTACGCATTCGACACCTTAACCTGCTTCTCGTGGGGAGGGAAGAATAGCGCCATGCACTGGCTACTGGAGAAAAAAACCCATCCAGAGGTCCCCAGGTATTTGGTAGCACCCCACAGCGACATGCAATCGTACTTGATTATACGGGAGATAGGCAGTCGTCCAACACATTCAATCGCCTGGCCATGCTTTTCCCAGGTTTTGTTTTGGGCCATCTGTCAGAAAATGCTTAATTCATTAACCCTACGGGAGAGGGTCTAGCCAGCGTGAGAACTGCTGGTGGCAGGGCAAATCAACACCTACTGCCAACGGAATCCAACCCACCTGACCAACGGAAGGTAATGCTTGTACAGTGAAATTTACGATATGATAAAAAAATCATGTTTTTAGGTACATCTGCATTACAAATTTTGTGTAATTATTCGTCTGTGCTACTGGAACTTCCCATACTGCAAGCGTACGATTGGTACGAACCATCTGTCATTCAACAGCAGCTTAATACTTCCTTATGATTTCCTTAGAGATGTTGAATTTACTGCACCACAGTTAATTCACATTGCATCCAAAGAGGTCAAGAACTAAAATAAAACTTTCAATTGAATAGTTCTCCGTAGCGAACAGACCATAAAACATTAATTTTAAAAATAATTCAAAAACACTTAACCATTATCTAAGTATTTTATCTCTCAGTCACAAATGATTCATCCTAAAAACGCTAGAATGGGATATAAATGAACGAATTTAATTAAACATTTCATAAGTCTTGTCTAATTCTCACACGTTTTTTGTCCAAACGGCTTAGACCTAACCAGTACGGAAACGTTCTCAACTTGATTGTTTGCTTTATAACACCAAAACACCAACAGCGCCAACCAGTGATCGTCCGTCTGTTGTCTACTGCATCTACTAGAAGTGCTCACTACCACCCTATGGTGAGAACATTTGACAGCGAGCAACGTGTGCGGGCGGAGTGAGAATTCTTACAGCGAGTAGGCTTTGTTCGGTACGGTTTTGCATCCACCAACAGTTTTCCCAACCATTCCCGGAGAACATCGAACGCAACAACAAGTGATATCCCCACACAAACGATTCGGAGCATGAAGAAACACCGAACCGAACCCCCGTGCCACTTCCGAACCACCAGTGACACAAAGACAATCCTCTCACGCCTTACCACGCGCCATTTGCAAACATTCCTGAGCCACGAATTGAGCGCGGTTTGGCGCTGGGAAAATGGCGCTGCGCAGTTCAAGGGTACAGGGCAAGCTAGCGACGCGCAGCTGAAGCTCGCCCGCAGCCCAGCAGCTTTGCGACACCGCTCGGCAGCGCAAATCGACGGTGTATCGATGGAATTATTATGATACGGGCGACGTGCCGTGCGCGCCCGTGCACTCGCTGGCGGTGTGATTACGAAACAAGCACGCGCAACGACTGGAAACGGTGGAGCTCCAAGCTAACCAGCTCCCATCGATTGTGCCGAATGCAGTGTGCGGAAAATCCAACGGGAAAACTGGCCATGTCCAGCGTTGCGTTGGGTTCCTTGGCAACATGGCATGGGGTTTGGTAAAAATGTGATGTGACCCGATTTGTCGCTCCAGTCTCGTGGAAACCGTTTACGTGTTGCGATGATCGTTGCGTCCCATGCGATAGCGGTTCCAGTTCCAGAGCGGGGAAAAAGTGGATCAGTTTTCCTGGTGGGCAAGTTCTGGGTTGTGCAAATGTTTCCAGGGAACCGGTTCCTAGCACCGCGGGCTATGATACTGAGGAATTTCTTGGTTCACGCTAGAGGATCAAACCGCGTTAAGCGGTTTAAATCGAACTAATTATTTTCTGTATCCATATCTTGCCACACTATTTTGAAAATGTTGTTTTATTACTCAATTTTTAGTAAATCTGTGATTATATGGAATATATGGTGTGATCTGCTTACATAACATTGATGTAGGTAAAGTTTTCCTGCCTTATCAATGAGATACTTCCAATTCCCAACCAAATTCTGCTTCTCCTCTAAGAAGTCACTGATCGGAAAATTTCGTACACTGCAGCTCCGACAGACAAAACAGACCGGAAATTGCAACTTTAATCGCCCCGGGATGACGCTATACTTTCCGGTCATGACGATCTTTAGCTAGCTCGTTGTGCATCCTACAGAGGATGACGTGAACCGCGAACGTTAGACGCAATCCAGCTGTGGAAAAATTATTACTCTACCTGCTTGACATTGGAACCATTTGCTGACGTTAGAAGGTAACTTCTTTCTGCCGCTTGCTAGCGGAGGAACGAATGACGCTTTCTTTCTCTCTTTCTCTTCCTTCTTACTAAATAGGTCAGTAAAGCTTTATGGTACAGCGCTGCAACTAGCAGTTGTTGCGACATATTTTCTTGGAGCTAATGGCCAGGTTTTTTTTGCAAAGAGTTAAAAAGCGAGGAAAGATATAAAAAAACATACTTATGGCTAAAAACCCTCAGAATTTTATGATGATAGCTTTTGCCCGGTGAAATAATTATGCAGCACAGTGTATAAAATAAGTGTTAAAAGAAATTAACGCTTGAACTACTAAGCTTTTTAAGCGTTTTTTTGTGGAAAAATTTACATTTTACACAAAATTTGAAAGACCAAAATTGTGGATTATGTTTTAAAACCTTTTTGAGTTCGTACTACAGAATAAAATGTGAAAATGAGCGTCCAAAAGTCCAGTAATTCTAGTGTTAAATAGTTCATATGTTCTTGGCTACGGTGTATGGTGTTTTTTTGAGGAATAATCATAGTTTGTGTCATATGCCCAAAATATTATAACATATCCAAATAAAAACGTATTTCACACTTTAAAAACACACACGCATTACTATGCTGTCAAATCGCTACTAAGGCGGAACAAGGTTGTTAACAACACGTCTTTTGTCATATTAAACGACGTCCCGAGTTGTTCACAGATCGTCCACAGCCTAGCTGCATTCGAATGATGCAACCGCGATGTTGCCTGATGACTTTGCTTTGCTGCGTCATGCAAAACTTTTCCTTACACATGTGGCACGTTACATGCCAGCCAATATCGGCGGCACAATAGTGTTTCTTCTTGCCAAGTTTTGCCTTGTCTTTTTTTCTTCTTCACATGTATTATCATCATCATCAACGAATGAATGCACTATCCTGTTCCACCAAAATTGAAGCTACCCAGCGTTAACGCTACCGGTACACGGGACAAAAATGACCATTCGACTACAAGGTGCATTTTCTTTTCGAGTTTTATACGTACGTAAGAGGGTAAAAGAAAAAACAATACGAGAAAACGGGAAACCCACAGTCGCAAAAAGGAAAACATTAATTACACAAAAATCGACACGAAAATAGCAGTTGATTAGTTGTATGGAGAGTGGCGGTGCCATTGTCACACATGAAAGGCGGAAGCGATCTCTATGGTAGAAGATGAATGTAAAAATGAAAGTCAATTTTTTTTGCCATTTTGAGCAAGCATATCAATCACTTTTGTATTAATTGTGACGTTATTATGTTTCGCGAACCGCTTAAAAATCTGCATCAATATTTAATCGGAAAACATCTAAAATAAGGGTTCGTCGCCACTGTTGGAGATTTCGTGTCAAGTCTCTTTCTTTTGTTTGACGTAAATGAACTCAATTTTGAAGTTTTGCTTTATATTTTCTATTTTTGGTTGTTGTTGTTGCAGAACAGTTGCAGAAAGGGGTTTGTAGGCAAAAATCTCTTAACGATTGGCAAGAAAATTTAAACAGCTTGTCCATTACTTCTTCCGTCTAGCTGCAGCCATCTGGCCATGCCATAACGAGCGTTGTTCTTCACGAGCTCCATATACATAAAATGAAGCAAGATTGTGCCACCGAGCACGGTTGTGTTCGGTTGACAGACAGACGCTCTTGGTAAATCCCTTGCTGGGGAGGGCACGCTGCCGGCACGCGTTTAATCGCAGCGAAACCAATTTGCTTACCCAATTCCCTCTTTCGTTGCTGCCGTGCCCAAACTGTTTGGGCGGCTATGTGAGGTAGCCCTTCTAAATTGAGCATACCAAAAAAAAAAAAAACATCACCCAACCGTTTATAACATTTCCATTACGATCAGAGGAGATCAACGTTTAAGCTTCGGGTAGTTAGACAATGCGCTCAATTTTTATTTAACCGTTTCTTGCATCTGGTAGAGTAGTGGGCATTTATTATGGAGTCGTTTGGCACAGCACACACCTCAATTGTCGATTTCTTCCATGCAAACATCTACCAGTTTCAGACATATCGGTCATTATGCGAACAAACAATGGCAATAGAAAACAAATCCCATTTAACTTAATAGCGAACAATTCGTTCCCTCCGAAACAATTACCATTTCTAAACTGCATTCATGAGTTAAAGTAAAAGTGATCGAACAGAGGACACACTTTCCGGACGTAACCCTCCTCAACAAGGCACACGTTGTATGTAGCACGGCGAGGGACTCCAAAAATTGGGACATTTCATACACCAAAGAAACACAACCGCCGCACACCTTCGTGCCGGAAGTATTAACACGAACGGAAGAAAAACCCCGTCCTGCATGACCCAGGAACCCCACAGCAAAGAAGGACACCCGCCACCGTTTGCTCTCAATTCGCATCCTTACAATCGATACTGGGCCGCACGGTAGGGAACGGGAAGGCCACGTGACAGTCATGATGGAATGGTAATTTCCACCCACCAGGCGAGTCCAAGACGCCCCCAAAAACAACAGAACGAAAAGCACATTCGAATGCAAACACGCAAACGCGATAAACGCGATGACATGACGCCTCCACCCCGTTGGGGGGGTGGAAACGTTTCGAACGCGGGACCGTATGCTTGTGCAAAACCACGCTGCACAGAAGGTTGATTATTTCATCATTTCGCTCAAGGCTATTGAAGGAGACAAGGTGGTGGAATGTAGAGTATTTTGACAAGTAAGAAGACGAAAAACTAGAAGGTGCATTTGACAGGGGAGGGTGCGTTTGACAGCCTGCATAATCCCTCAGAAAAGGTACACCGGCCATTTGAATTGCAACGGTGCTTCTCTGTTCGATTAAAATTAATCATTTCTATGTTTTTCTTATTGTACATTTACACAACATTTTGCGCTTGAATTGGAAGTAATGATAATAACTAATGAAGTATTAAAGAGAATGTCCGTTGGGGACGGTTTATATTGTTAAGGCTATTGGTGAATGCAAAGTTGCTACCAAGCAAAACTGTATCATTTACATCCAGAATAAATTGAGTAATGAAAAGGCATAAGTGAAACAGTTTTTGATGATGATTACATTTCATATCATTTTGTACAATCATTATCTATCGATATCGATTAGCCACAATCGTCCGTGAAATGTCCCTTTCCATTCGATCTTAAGAGAGCGGCATCTTAAGATAGTGGCACTCCCAAGGATGAACTCGTGCGCAGATTCAGTTATAACGAAATGAATACCTTCCGATTAATTGATGTTTTTTACACGAAAAGAACCACATGCACTTGGTACAGTAACATCCTTTCGTTCATATTTAGCACCGCCACAATTTGGTTTCAAGTCATACATTCGGCGAACCACACCAAAAATCTTGCTGACTACAATGCGTCTGGACATATAAATCAAGCATATACTGCAATATTCTTATTTTTTAATAGATAAGCTGATATCAATTACGTAGCAATGAAATGAGTGATATATTCTACAAATAATTATTAAATTTCCCCTTCTCAAATGATACACGTCCTATACGCTTGAACCGCTTTAACTGTAGTTATAAACGTATGACCCCACACCCACAAACGTCAAATTATTGGAAGAAGAATTTTGCGGAAAATCGTTAATATTCAACCTTGTCTCCTTCAATAGCCTTGATTTCGCTGAAAAATACACTTGACATGTGCGCGCGCTCTCTTGCTTCGGTGTATTAAACGTTCCCTCGCAAGAAGCGAAACAAAAACCGACTGCAAAACCCCGTTTATAGTACGACCCAGATCTAAAAGCTTTTATGTGCTGCGCCACGAGTTGCGTGTCTTGTTTCGGGGGGAGGATGTTACACAAAAACTGTGCTTGATTCTTTGTTTTTTTGTTGTGTCTATAACTCCACAAGAACTTCGCGGGTGTTACGGACGGTGTGTGCTTTCGGTGAAGGTCTAACCAAGAAAAAGGATTTCCTAATGCTCCCCCGAAAGTCCAATGAGTAATGGTGTCTTCGTTGGGAGGGGAGGAACTCAGTATCATGCGCCCACCCACCCACCAACTTGTGAGGAGATGCCCTTCGATCGCCATTGTACATTCACCAGTCAAATTCTCTAGCCAGCAAAAGACAACCCACTGTCAGATGCGATCAAAAAAGAGAAACCACACCATGCGCGAACAATGCCGAATCGAAACACAAGCAGTGAAGAAAATGTGGATGCACTTTATGATGAAAAACTGCAACTGACCAACCGCTTATGTCCATTTTGGTTCGCAAGGAAAAAAGAGCTCCATTCCATTCTACAGGACGTTCACAATTCACGTTCGCTCCCTTATCAGCAACCTGATTTTTAAGACCTGCCTTTACTACCTTTTAGAACCACAGGAAGGTGTTATCGAGTGGAACGTGTCTCGGCCAAAACTGCGCAAAACAGTACAGCATTAATCAAGGAAACACACGGCACTAATCACGGCCAGAAGATCTAGGCACGCACTTGCTGTGCGTAACACCGGGCCGGGCTGTGCGCTTTTCCATTCTAATCGCATTCTTTCGGCATGCTACCGATTCGGGGTAAAAACAACCCGATGAAGCCTATCGAGAAACCAACGTTTCGGTGTTTTATCAGAATCGTTTTGCGATACAACACGTGCCTGTTGCAAACGGCACACAATTCTACCGTTTACCAAATCAACTTACGCAACGCGTCAAAGGACAAAGCATGGAATGGGACCGAACGGCCGTGGGTTGGTTTGGTGTGGGCATATCGATATCAATGAGGAAAAACCATCCCAACCATCGTGCGGTAAGTGACGTGACACCAATCGCTGTAAGGGGCGTGCGCACTTACGCAATCGCAAATTTGTGCAAAAATGTCCGGTTCGCTTCCCGTTTGCGTGAAGCCGTGCTCGTTCAACCATTTTGCTCATCTCGGTCGTTCTGTGTCTGTGTCTCATGCCTAGCGTCGGCTAAACTTCAGTGGATGCAAGTGGAAAGCGAGCGAAGATATCTCTCGGGACACACCGAGACACAGTTGCCCGAGCACCGCCAATCCAACCGGAGACAACCGTAACGACCTTCGGTTCCTTGCAGCCCGGGTGACAATGATCGTTCTAAATTGGACCGAATTATCCTCAATCGAGCGATCGCGGCGGACCGCGTTCCAGTGTCCAGTATAAAACCTGTACTGATAGCGATCGGGCGCGGTTACTTGCGGCAAGATGTCCATCCGCACCGGACGGATACGCGTGTGTCTCTTACCGTCATCGGTAGCCCTGCTGTTGGCACTGGTACTACTCCTACCGGCGTCACCGACCGTGGCCTACCAGTGCTTGTGTGGTGAGCGGCGTGCACAGAACGAAACCATCTACCCGGACGTACCGATCGAACCGGGCGAATGGCCCTGGCACACACTCATCTACTACTGGGCCGGTTCGCGGCTTGATCCGCCGGCCAAGATCTGCGAGGGTGCGCTCATCGACGAGCGCTTTGTGCTGGCCGCCGCCCACTGCTTGACCGTGCGGGGCAGTACCGACGGTGAGCTGCTGCCGGCCGACCAGCTCGTAGTGCACGTCGGTGTCGTCTCGGTGCAGCAGGACAACGAGCGATCGCGACGGTTCCAGGTGCGCAACGTTACCGTGGAGGATGAGTCGGATCTGGCGCTGATCGAGCTGCAGCTGAGTGAACCTCGCACCGTCCCGAAGCTGTTGCCCGATGTGAGTCTCTCCAGCGAGGAAGGGAGTGGTGGTGGCGAGGAGCTGCCGCAAGATCCGGTGCCGACGGTCGACAGTGGCTGGAAGCCCATCCCGGTCTGTTTGGTGGATGCGCTCGATCTGACCTCACTGTACGGGACGGAAATGTACATACTCAACCAAAGCCAACGGAACCGGCTGGGAGGTTACGAACCGGTGCGCCTAGTACTGGACGAGTTCCTGCTATGCTCCGGATCGACGCTCGCCATGAAGTCACGGTCCATCAATGGAACGACCGTTTCCTTCACTATTAAAGGTACGGTGCGCTACCCGTCACAAAACATTGCTCCCCGGGCTCATATTGTGCACACTCTCCCTCTATATATATTTTAGATCTCAACCTACCCAGCAACGATCGGGGGACGGCACTCTACTTCAAGCATCAGGGCACGTGGAGTCTGCTCGGATTTACCGTGTCACGGGCCACCCGTCAATGGACGCCCGGTTCCGTCTGTCTGCCGAACGACATCATTTCCTTCGATTGTCTCTATCCGGCACTGGACTGGGTGATGGAAAACTTTGCCGACACCAACAGCTAGACCAACTGGACGCGCTCTATTGTGTCTGCGCTGGGAGGGGAACACCAACTCCGTCACACCGTACATTTCACAACCACCCAGTGAGACAATAAATAGCGATTGTGTCCGTACACCGTCTGGCCAAGGCATTTTCGATCGCCCAAAGATCTGCGCGCACTTCCGATCCGGGCACTAGCTATTTAGGTTGGAATTTCCCAACAGGGAACTTCTCCAACGCAAAGGGCAACGGGCCTTTCGACTCGTGACAGGGTTCGGTACGGTTGAAACCACTCGACGAGTACGAGTTTTCGCATTTTGGTTTTGTTCCGTTTCCGAATTGTGCTTCTCCAAAACGGAAATGCAAATTTCTCTTTCAATTATTTGACCGTCCATTGGTTCCCTTTTTCGTTATTCGAGCGCTCCGTCGGACGTCACAGTGAGGCATTTGGTGTGGCATGCTAGCTGTTTGGCAGCGTGTGCGTCAAGACTGGGCGAGATTTTAAAGCTGCCTTCTATTGGCACACCGTAGACGAACTGTTATTTTCATTGAAGGGACATTAAGAGGTGCCCCGGTGCGAGAAAGTAAAGATTGCAAACGTCTTAGTGCAGTTCGCACGATCAAGTAGGAAAGATATTTTTCGGAAAATGTTTGGAGATGAGTAAAGTAAACAACTCCACGAAGTTATCAGCAGTAAAGCTACTTAAAACGTTATCAACGTTAATGCTTTTGTTTAACTAAAAAAAATATATCTCTTTTGCGCGGTTAAGTCTGTAAAAGAATTCCAATCTTCGTAAACTCGCAGCCATCACAGCAACACCCGGAAGACAAACAAAAACGCCCCTGCTGTTAATGTGGGGCCATAAACCATCGATAATGGCAAAGGCAGACGACCCTTCAAGCCATCGGTTTCATTTCCGCAGTTTGTGCGTGTGTGTGTTTTTCCGGCTGTCCACATCATCAGAACCCAGCAGAAACAAAGCGCAAACATACCGGATTCCACCGGATGTAGTAAAGCTACCGAAAGTTGGCCTACGCACGGTGCGAGGCATTTGTTTTATTTTGTTTTAGCAAATTTTGCCACCCTGCCACGAAGCACGAAACGGTATGCGATATGATAACGCACGAACGTTTTGCGGTACGGGCGCACAAGAATAACGCACTTGTTGGACTTCTTATCGATAAGTGAGAACGTTCGCAAAACGGACAGAAAGTGGTTGGTGTTCTGTGTGTATTTTTGTCTGGGTGCTTCCGTGCAGTTTTATCTTCACACCGCACAAGACTGTATCGGTTCAGTCGGATGTTATGATCGAGGTTTTTTTTTGTTGTTATTGTTCTTATCGCCACGTTATCGTACGATATGCACTTTGCGTCGTGTGCGCAGGTTTTTTTTTACCCTCTTAATGCGTTTCCTGATGGATTTCCCACCGGGGGCATTAATAAATCAACCACGTAAAAACAGAACACATGAAGAAGCATTCGGAGTTTTTGGTTCGATGTCTTCCTCGCTGGTGGTGGTATTTTTTTGTTTGTTTGTTGCAATTCATTCATCCACTACCCATCTTCTTCACTTCCTGACAGACCTTTATTCGTCCAACCGTTACGTCGTTGAGGTTGTGACTCACCCAAAACGGCCTCATACCGTCTATCTTGCTATCTACGGCCTGTGTTAACCTTCCGCGTTTTGTATCAAACCCTCGCCTCAAAATGCTTTCGCTCTCTTTGATGCGTCTTGCTGAATTTTGCACACCCATTCATCATCTCGCAACCCGCACTTTAAAGGCTCGACCAAACAAAACCAAATAAGAAAAGCTCGCAAATATGCCTCGCTGCAATGTATGGTTTTGATGAGTGCTATGCGCCCGGAACGATCTGGCGCAAATAAAACAAGTGGCGTGCTACGCTTCGATGCATCAAGCGCCTTCCCATAAACGGCAGAAGGCTATTAAAAAGGTGCTGGAAAGAAACATTCTCACTTGTTCTCATCGAGTGACAAAGTAATAATGCGAATGCAAGGTGATTCCAGATTCTTTGAGGAGAAGTTTTGAATGTTTTAAAAATAATAACAGATTTATTTAACTTATCTGACTAATCAAATATGATCATGGTTTTTTTTTATTCATCGCAAACTTGTTGACTCATCGGACCAGAATTCCTAGAAGGTTTTGAAACGTTATATACATAATTCAACACACATGCCGGAAACAACGAAACAAAGCCGTGATTTAAATCATTTCAAATTAATGATTGGAGATTATAACCCAGAAATGAGGGTAGAATTAGATAAAAATCAATCCCATCCTTCTTGGAAGAGAGAACGCAGAGAGAAGAAACCTCCAAATTACTGACCCTGATTCCCTCGTTATTAATGACGACGATCAGTTCGCAAAGTTAAAATGTGTATAAAATCAAATAAAATGTTATAATTTATTTTATATACAACCAGATAGATACTTTACATTTACCGTGCTGACCAGAAAAGGTTCCGTACAATACAATTCAATATTGATAGGCAATTTTCACTCAGCAATAAAGCATCATTTATGGTACGCCACAATCAACACAGTGCGGGCTTTGCAAATATTACCCTAAAAGGAATGAAAATTGCCTTTTGGGCTTATGGCCTTCCAAACTGGAAACCAACCGCTGCTCGAGGACAAGTATAGTGTAAGTTCTAGAAGATTGATTTTAATCATGCACCATCCAAAGTAGCTGAAAATGTCCTTCAAATTTGTTCCGATCACAAGACCCCAAAATAATTCAATACCAAAAAGCGCATTATAACTGTGCGGTTTAAGTCTTTAAAAACTTAAGACAAATAACAAATGTTACATCTGCTTACAAACTTACCGAAATCTTTAGTTCTTCGACACCGTCGTCACAATTTGTTGGAGCAATAGCGCAGGTTCGTCACTTGTCGGTCCTCCGCTCGATGAAGTCTATTGATCGAATTATTGCTAGCGAATAATTCTTGAAATCTATACACCCTACAGACACTTTGATTTGTTACACACTGAACACACCTAACCTTTTGAAAAACTTTCAAAAAGCCTTCCTTTCTGTCTTAGATTTGGATTGTACCTAAACACCTAATGCTACCCTAAAAAAAATCAAATATTATTAATTTTAAATCGTTAAGCAAATCTTCTCTACAAACACTTGAAGTTTCACTCATTCACGCACGGTTGGAACTTTTCGTAGCTGTCGATCAAAACAACACGCTGTTGGGGGTTGTAAATGTCACCACTACCATCGTACGGCAACCGCAACAAACACCTAGGGTTTTTTTCCAGTTGTTTTACGATCATTCATGACGGTTCTGTCACCAGCCACATAACCTCGTACAGCCTCTGTCGCGTGATGTTTCTTTTATTTCTACGCTACCTTCCCGCAACAGAACAAGAGAGCTGAGCGTGTGAGCAAACGATAAAAAAAACAGATCGTACAAAAGGGAACGTCATAAAACAGGGTTGCTGGATTAAGAAAAATGCTAGCGGCTCTCACTCAAACACCGATCGCAGGATAATCGGGGAAACACACAACTGCACACGCACACAAACACGACACCGTACAAACATCCGTGTAACGCACCGTTTAGCATAAGGGTAGCTTTGAAGTGTGCACATACACCATCAGAACACTCGCGTTCGCGATCTTGCACCAGATCGATTGATCGCATCGATTCAACTCTTAGTTTCTTTCTCAACACAGCGTCCTGCATGGTACAACCACATGCTTCCAACTACAATGACGGTACAGCATATCTTGTGTAGGCACAGCAACCAACCAGAGCCAAAGGGGTGATGATTCACGAACGAGTTTGTTTGTGTTGACAGAGAGTCACAAAACCATCGACGCAATGTGCATGAGGTTTCATTAGTTTTTTCTCCATTCGCGTCCAGATCACTTTCGAAATACGACGATCGTACGTACTGTTGCTGTTATTGTCGTCCGTCGTCATCGTCCAAAAAACGTCATCGAAATGTCATCAATGGGCAAGCATGGGGTGGGCATAAACAGATTCCCCAGTGTCGCAGTTGCCATTGTCGTGGTGGTGGTGGTCCGTGGTCGTCATAGCCACCGTTTTGGGGTGAAACACACTGGAAAACGCACATTACTACCGCGTTTGTGCCGAGACACACGCAACAACACAACACTTCTTACACACCTCACCCGATGGGGAATACCGTTTGGCGCATTGGATTATTCGAGTGGGATGCGAGATTGCACTGCGAATACGCGTGTAATGTTTGTCAACGAATCGTTTGCTTAATCACTTCCTTCTTTCACCAATTTTAACTCTGTTCAATGTCAAACGGCTCGGGGAATTGTTTTGTATTCTATAGCATTTTTATACACCGCGTTTAATTGTTTTGAAGTTTCGAAAAGTTCATGAAAAATTGTTCAGATATCGATGAGTTTCGCGTAGTTTTTGTACACACCAAAAATAACCTTCACCACGACCGTAACACGTTCCGAGCATTGGTTCGTTTTGGCAGCGAATATGTCCAACTTTGCTAGGCAACGCGGTTACAAATCTCTCGCTGGTACAACACAACAAACACACGACATACGAACCCGTAGCACTACTAAACTAGCTCAGACGCGACCACTACCGACGTACGTCCGTCTCACAAGGTGGCAAAGTATCGAATGAATCCGCACTGAATGAATTGAAACAAGTGCAGCAAATGCGTGAGCCGCCCGTACGGAATGGGAGAGGTTCCGATTGTTTTCCTCTTGTGTGCAGGCCTGTCAAACTCACTTTCAAATCGAAAGAAAGCTCACTTATGTTTGTAAATTATTTACTTTACGGTTCGCTACTTTTTATCAAAATGCGTGTTAATAATAAAATATTATTTTAATCCATTCTTGTTCTATACAGAAATAGAATTAATCAAACAAATTAAGAGAAAAAAGTAACTACTTTACCACCATAATTAAGACAAGTAAGCAATAAATTAATTGGTTAGTAAGTATGAGCCAAAGACACTAAGATATGTTTTGAATGTACTGTATATTTTCAATTATTGCTAATTAAAATGTTGTTTAAACATATCACTTACTTGTAAAATACAGCCAAGCCGGCATATTGTATTGATAATAATTCCTTTCTTATGCGAATTCTGAATTGGTTGGAAGTAAACAAAACAAATAGTTACCATTTCCATGATCATCACCAAGAAGGAGTGATATTATTCGATTTTTCATTTTCATTTGTATAATATTTGGAAAAGTTATGAATTAGTAACATTTCATTCTTTTAATACCAGACTTCCAGATCCGAAAAAACAATCGGAAATATAATGGATTCGTTGGATTATTTATTATTAGTACTTCCGTTTATTTTTGGTTCAAGTTGTAACGGAAAATTACATAACTACCTGCACGCAGTGATCAATATAATCACTATCTAATACTTCAGCCAGCTGTTCTCAAAATAAACTAAATTGTTGGGAATTAGATTTTATTCTAAAAAACAAGTTATAATATCAGAGAATCAAAATACAGACTACAGAATATAACCCGGCTCGGTGCCATCGTATATGCAAATAGCTTAAATTAAAGTTAGTGATGCAGTCAACTGAGAACACACAACTAATGTAAATTAACGTTTTGCAATATAACTTGTTATTAGACATCAAAACCGATAACTAAAACACCACATGAACAAACTATAATTAGCCAAGTATAATGCCATTTTACACACAAAACAAAATTAAGAAAGGCACAGCCCAGTGGTGTATTGAACCGACACGACAGGACCGAGGAAAAATCCCATCCGGATCGTTTCCCCCGTAGCTAGGACTGATTAACGGTCTACGAGCTCAAGTAAGTCGATACGAGATCAAATATGCATTAAACAAAATAATACTACGTTTACCACGACTATTGCATATACTACTACTCCTACTGAAACATGTCTAAATTCTTTTGTAACGGTGTAAATCGTAAAATAACTTTCAGGGATCTAGCCACACGACAAATTAATCCGACAGGCCGTTAAAAGACTGCCAAGTTTGACATACCTGTTATAAGCGCATTTAGCAAAAGGAGATAAATAGTGAGAGAGAAGAGAGAAGTAGGAACCTTCCAAGCTTCAGCTAATGGAAAAACGTCGCCGATTTTATGTTGGTGAGCTTTATGGAGAGCGCAATTATGCATCGCGGACCATCAACATAGAATAACCGGCGGGAGCTCCTACGGAACGAATCAAAATTTACACGAAATCAATAACTTAGTCGCTACTTCTAGGGAAGCAAAGAACAATGATTTAAACCGGATCACAAATGTAAAACGTGAACCAAAATATGGAAAACGTTAGATTCAAATGATAATTTTAAACATATTTTCAATTACAGTTAAACTATATCCAATTATACTAAAACATGTGCTCTGCTTAACGCATTGTTGGACTAGACATAATACTACCTAAAGAACCTACTTGCTAAGTTTCGTGTCCTTGTATACGATTAAAACCAATTTTTGTTAATATTCCAGCGTCAAACATACAAACTTATTCGTGAGCCGAAATATATCATAGGGATTTGAAACAAAAACATACCAAATACCATTTTCTAGCAACAATTTCGCGTATTTCTTCCTGGACGATCTTCACCAGCTTGTGTAAAACCATTCCTCTTATTAGTTCACTCATTATCCACTTTCGATCGAATGGGGTAGAAGAAGGAGCAGATTATTTTTGCTTGTTTACTCAAACCACCACCTTTGCCAAAACGAATTGGTGCTTCTCTCGCAGATCATCCCTCCGCCGGGGCGAGTTTTGGGCTTGGAAGAGCATCAGCAGCAACATTACTATGTTTTCCCTCCGAATTCGTTTCACTTTTTCCCGCTACATTGCCTCCCACCAGAGAGAGTTAGATTGGTGTGGAGCTACAGCCACAGTGATTCGGAGATGCGGTGCATCGTCTTCAAGCCGATCGGGCACAACTGACCCGATTAAACTACGCGCGGTCAACTCGTTAAATGAATGCGCAAGCATTAAACGCCTAAAACCCTGGTGTGCGAGTGTTGGACGAAGGCACCGACCAGAAACTGAGCCGAATTCCTTGCAGAAGCACAGTGCACAGTGACAGAGAAAGAGTGCGACAGGGAAGAAGATATGAAGAGGGTCAACGATTAAGATGCAACCACACGGCTTGCAGCTACCGGTCGGGAAAACCTGCGAGGAAACGGTGGAAACAGGAAGGAACAAATGTATCATTCATGACGTAAGTAAAAGTACGAATTTTCACCAACAAACTCAACCAGGAAGCGCTGGCTGTGGACATTCGAAATTCGGATGCTCGCCCCAATAAGCAGGAACCTGGGGCTGCTCGAGTGCTCATGCGCATGTGGTTGGAACTTGTAAAGTTGTAAACATTAATTGTCCTCTGCCGTTGGGCGTGTATGCATCTTCGTCTGGTTTTGGGCGATTTCGATATTTGAGACCGCCAGTGCCACACTAGGAGAAGATGAGCCAATAAAATTGATCTGCCTCAGTGAGCCCATGTGGTTGATGCTCACTCTCGATTCCCGAATGTTGTATTATATTACTCCACAGATACACGCACACAGCCACACGTGTAGTTCACGTGGTGAAGTTGAGCTACATTTTTTTCTTCAGCAACCTTTCGTCACATCTTATCGTAGCGTCGGCATATGGTGAAACAGTTTTAACCGGCTGTGGTCGAATTTAAATTGATTACTTTCCCCGTTTATTGGTACTAGATTGGTAGTGTAACGTGTTTTAAACTTCCCTTCGTCGCTGTAGTCTGGTTGCGGTTTCCAAAACATTAATTTGTACCATCCTGTGCCATAAGTTCGAATTAGTATCATAAAAATGGATCAGGTTGTGCGATTAGAAAACTCTACACTTTAATGGACTGCCAGACTGTAGCGCGATCATTTGCCCCAAAAATATGGCGCCACTGCCGCTGCCGTAATTCGACACTTGTTATTTTATATTCAAATATTTTATATTCCTATACGATCGTACAGTGTTAGTAAGGGATATACACTCATATTAATTTTAGATAGTGTGTAGTTTTAAAATTTCAAATTGATAAACGGCTTCTTAGCCCGTTATATAAGGTTAAGCTTATGTAGATCACATCAAGGGGTTTCTAAAGGTTTTTTAATGTAATATAAATTATTATCTTTAAACATTCAAAAATTTCAAGATCGTTGGAATATCTGATAAAACAATAACGAATTAAAGGCAAATATGTAGGATTTTTTCCTCAAAATAATGTATTGCAAAATCCAGCAATTCACATAATTTATACAAAAGTTTTTAATGGCATAAACATGACGTTACTTTAGAAAACTTCGTTTAGAAAACAATAAAGAGTAAGGAAATTCTCCGCCGCGAAGGATTAACATCCTTTTTGCAGAAGTTCATCTATATTGTCGCATGATCACAAAACGACACAACGACACCTTCTCAATTACTTGCATAACACATTCTGCTGCGATTTCATTAACGCACCCAAAAATAACAATAACAGCTTGCAAAAATTTCTTTTATTTGCGAAAATGGCGTGTAAATTTCGTCGCAATTTTCCAACGCACGATAGCCGGTAGCGTCAATTTACACGACCATTTAGAAAGGAAGGGAAACCACCATTCGCCAAAACGCACCGCCTAAATGTGTCCGATTAAAGTCACCGCACCGAAGGACACGCGGCGGCCAGTACCACGCTTTCGAAGTGAAAAATTGAAAGCGTCGCCGGATGGAAGGAAGAAAAGTGTAAGGAAACTAACACTTGTTTCCATTGCTGCCACCCCGTTCGCTATGTCCGGTTTGACGATCGATTCCTTAACGCTCTATTTCCCACCGTGCCGGAGCAGCTCGGCATGGCACGGTGATCTCGTGTTGTCCAGGCGTTGGCCATTTACAGGGCGAGAGGCAAGGTTTAGGATTTTCCTTTCCGTGTTTTGCTCTCTCTTGCTCTTTCCTTTCTTCGCACTCTGGACAATGTTTGGTGATCGCGCCTTACTATCAAACTGATTTCATATGATTAGAAACTGTGAACTGCGAACGTAGCTGGCGGTTTAAATGGATTGAAACATTTTTTTTTTGTCGAGCATGTCGCTGCTTAAGGGAAAAGAAATGCCAAAGAGTGTACAAAAAATAGTGAATGTTTTGAAGCACCTTCATTCACATTGTAAACATCTTTGGACGGGATTTGTTTAGCAGAAAGGTATGCAGAAGTATTATTGTATGGAATGAAAATGGATAGAATTATTAAGCTTAAAAAATGTGAGGCAAACGGCGGAGCTTATATATTATTTATTATTTAGAATGTTTTACGTGCTTCCAAAAAAATTAAAGTATGTTTTGAACATAAAATAACTCTTACTGTAAAACAAATGAAGTTCAAATGAGTTTTAAGCTATTTACTTGGTGTTTCTAGTTTTCCTGTATCAATTTTGTTTGCATTTTGTACTTCTGTTCTGTTTTATCTTCAGTTTTTGGAATTTATTTTATATTTGTATTAATTTATTTGAAACATCATTAAGAAACGTAATCACACTAGAAATAAGGACTTTTAACAAAACCACGAATAAACTTCAAGCTATGATCTAGAAAGATCACTATACACCAGTGAAAGCTGACCAATTCACACATACCGAACGAAACGGGCAAAAGGAAAGCCATGGGGAGTAGATAAGCAAGCGCGAGATTCGAGCGATAGATAATGCACGACGGTAAAGGAGATCGCGAAATGATTTAAAGCTGCAAGTCGTTCACCAATAAAGCAAACATTGCTAGGTGACCATGGAAACCGCGGATCGTCCTCCATCTATCTCGCCCAACGCACATCTGTACATACTTTGATAGTCATGCAAGCATGCCATGCTCATGCGCTTCTGCATGAGGTGAAAACTGTTGGAGAAAATGGTTGAAAATTTGAAACGTGTGGATGCTGCGCGTTTGCAAAATATCAACAAAGATTAAAGAAACCTAGTTCAATTAAATAGAATATACTAAGCATCGAAAGAATTTCTCTACAACATGTCACAAACATCTAAGCTTAATAAAGAAAATAGTTTCATTACATAATAAGCAACAAGATGATGTTATTGTAAATGTGAAAAGGTATGTTTGAACTTTCGAAATTTCACGAGCTATGATCAAATGAATATAAAAACTTCAGCCAACGCGAATAAACCTCCTCTAAACTAGAGGTGATCGTCTCCGAACCGGTGAACCATGCAATAATGTTTTATGGAATATGTAAATGCTGATTAGAGCAATTTGTTCGACAAATTGGTTTCCGCGTAGGGCGAGTGTAGGATGAATTCCGAAAACCAAACATCGGCAATTTAAATGCGGCTACATGGTTAAAAATAACCGGTCCGTTTGTTACAGTCGATTAGTGCGTATGTATTTTTCTTTAATTTAACAACACATTTAATAGCTACGGCTAGAGGGAAATTAGGGAAAACTATATTTGTGTAGTGGATTGTTTCACCATGAAGCTAAAATAAACACAAACCCGATACATGTGTATTTTCATTAACGAATTATGCATTTTCTCGACGTATGCACTACTTTATTCTTGCACAATTCAATTACGTGGGGCAGTGATCGTGATGAATTCCCACACCTCGACAAAACTCACTGTCGAAGAAAAATTCCATTTCCATAATATTGGAAACACCACCTTAAAAGCAACGGAGCGCACAACCCGGGGGGGGGGGGGGGGGGGGGGGGAAAGGATTTGGCTAGAGCATTTGCTGCTTCTTTGCCACTTCATGATGAAACGACCCATTGGCGCCATCGGTACCCAAATTTGTTCCCACTTACACTTACGGCATCGCCGGGCAGTGTAGTGTGGCTTTTCGATCGATCGATCCACTTTTTCGTTCGCGTTGTTTTGTGGCCGGTGTGAACCACATTGCCCAGCGCTCGGTGCAATAATTTAATAACCTTCTTTCCACAAATAATGTGTCTGCGCATGCGTATGAGGGAAAAAAAAGTTGGACAAGAGAGAAATACATCGAATAGAATACAGTTATGCGTGGTGAAGTAACTAGAAGGTGTGGTGGGAGAATTAGTTTTTCATGGAAGTTTATGTACATAAAAAAAAATATAATATTGTACCTGTACCAAAAGAAGCTGTAGCATAGTTTCATCATTTAAATTAAGTACTGTTAGGTCTATTTCATATTTGCACATTTTATTCCCGCTGGAACACTAAGAGATTTTAATTTAATTTTAAAATAAATTTTAACTTTTTAGTACACATGCAGCTTGGACGTTGGAATCCTTAAATTTGATGGGAGAAATACGGAATGGTGTATTATGAGCTTAGAAAACATAACTTAACTTGCATAAGGTTTTTAATTGAATAATATAAATAAGATACATTTCAATACAATTTTTTTTCGGTTTAGATTAGTTTAATAAAATTCAATATGAGTTATTAACTGGAGTGACAGAACGTGGTGAAGTAGGAGAATATATTGTTGTATTTTTAAAATATGTCTACTATTGTGTTATTATTTTTAACCAACGAATTTAAAACGTAAATCTTGAATTGTTAGTGGCAAAAATGTATATTTGATATTTATTGTAGTTTAACTTTAAATGTAGTTTATCGAACGGCCATATTAGAAGTAATATTGGAAAAAACAAAATGATTTGTTTCAAGGTAATTAAAGTTTGTCCTCGATTTTGAAAGAATTCTATTTTAATATGCTTTGCCTCGTTCGGGTAAGTTTTATGCTCTCGTTTATAATAAAATAGATTTTATAAAATTAGTATAACAGTACGGAGCAAAAGCTTTATTTATCGATATTTCAATTGAATTTTTAAAACTCCTTGAAGGTAATTCATCTCTATCCCATTAAATCCTCTTAAAATGTGCCAAAGCACTTCTTCACCGGTGCCAATTCCATCAGTCTATAAACACACAAACACGCAACAGGTTTGAACTGCTCATCAATAAGTTTCTGACGCCGGAAGATCAGCTTTGACCATATACTTCCCCCCTGGCTTCATCTAAGCCTGGCCGTTGGAGAGGCGGGGGGCCTTATTTAAAGGAGGGCAAACCCACAGCGGACGCCGTGGGAAGCACCACAAGACACATTCGGGCTGCAGAGGGTTCAAATTTTTTAATGATAGGTCCTCCGCATGGATTGTATGTATGCGTGGTACAGGTTCACCATGGGGAAGGCGATTTTTGTGTGCATAATTAAGGAGAGAAATTGGCTAAACGACCTCTGCATTGCTTCCTCGCGGAAGGCAATGAGCACCCGAATGAGGAAAATGAAATCTCCAATCTGCAATTCTTGTTCCACGTCCCGCAATACCTTGACCTAACAGGCACACCGGCTCGAGAGATCATGCTGCGATCATGTATGTTTTCACCGTCAAATGGGGAAAAAAAATCCCTCCAAACGGCACATATGGTGTATCAAATGTGAAGAAGCTCGACTGGGTATTTAAAGGTTTTTTTTTCTATTTTGCTTTTTGCTGCTATCATTACCATCTTCACGGTGAAAGAATTTGCGAAAATTTGCCTACCCAAAAGGGTGCATAAAGACGCACCGGAACACTTTCCGTTAGGGTGATTAGCACCTCATAGTCTTTGGAGAGATGGCCATCGTTGAACCATTATTGTTTTATTGAATTTACTTAAAAAGAATACATTTGGAATGGAAGTTGCGATTGTTTGATGCTGAAAGCTGACAGGTAATTAAGAAGTGCCTTTTTGGGCGTTTGAAATTTGAAGGCTCCACTCCACTTATCTTTTATAATTACAAATTGAACAAATAAATGCGCCAAGGGAGAAATGAATAAAACCCACCATTCGTCACTATCCTTTCTGCCGATGCTGATGCCAGCTTTATTTCACCCTCTGCATGATAACGCATACAATTTCACACTTTTCCCGCTTTTCCTTTCCTCGGTGCTTGTGCATCGTTGCACAGGAATGCGAGCAAAAGGAAATCAAAAAACCAAACGCAACTGAATTAATCTATGCCACCCACCCGTCACGCCTCATTCACGCGGTCAAACGGTCGCGTATTGAAGCGCATCGAGTGAAACGCACGCAGCGGCAGCGCAACATAATTTTGGGCTCGGTACGCATCGGGAAACTGCATCCTGAGCGTGGACCCGGTGGACAGTGAGGGCGTTCCGCGTCGCTTTCTGTCGATGTAACGTCAATTAAAACACTTTAATCCAATCGATGCAGGCGGCTCGTGTGGTGAAAATGGGATGAAAAATGTTTGCTCTAATGTGTGGCGGTGTCGTCCGCCAGCTGCATCTTCGGCAAACACGGATGCATGGGCGGTATGGGAGAAAGTTTGAAGAATGGACGGTGGATGCTACCCTTTCCGGAGGGTTGCTGTGAAAATGCGATGAAATTTAGAAACCTTTGATTTGATAAGTGCATCGCTAATCGCAAGTCGGCTTGACATGTGGTAGAAAAATGTATTTTCTATTTCGTATTATAGAGCGTAAGGTTTATGGCAAGGAAACCCTTGAAGAGGACGTTTAAAGCATGTCAGTCGCTTTCAACTGCAAAAGATGAAAGTTCCTTTTCCTATTCAGACACTATTCAGGATAATAAATATGGATTACGTTATATGTGTGCTAAATCAATACTTTGGCGGTAGACGATCTTTACAATGATGAGGCTTACGAGCTATACGATGAACTCAGTATAGCACAGCGTATTAGGTTCGCCAGGTTCCGGTGGGTTGGCCATGTCATTTGAATGACACCGGACGACCCAGCTCGTAAGGTTCAAAGGTCGCTCACATGGATAGAGGAGGTGTGGCAGGAACAGACCGTGAACAAGTATGAGGAGATAATTCGTTAGTAAGTAAGATCTTTTCATCATCCTGAAGACAGTACGCATTATCGTCCTCTTCATTATTTTGTTTTGTTTTGTGATTTTGTTTCTACATAAGTAGTTAACGCTACTGTTGCGCGTTATTGGCGACATTACGATACGTTGACTGTTACATTTCCGACGTGAAGATTAGTAGGACAATACCTACAATACTACATATAGGACCAACCTTAATACTACTAACTCTGAGTCTGCAAGCCTAGGCGACAGACCGTTGGGATTAGAAATGACGCTACAACTGCTTCGAGGCCTTGGGCTACTGTAGGAGTCCGCTAAACCACTCATGGCCGAGTTTCCTCGCCTGGCACAACATCATCCCAACATTTCTTGCTGTACAAGTGTGTACAAGTGCATTCGTAGGTTAAGGGAAGGAAATGTCCCCCACCCTCATAGCTATAAGTTGTTTTGTCGTTAAAATTTAAGATAATAAGAATAGTTTATAACATGCCTGTAACATCCTAAAGTGACCATCGAGCAACGATAGATAAGCTAAAAACGACAAAATAAAGAAGAAATTGAATTGAAGAAATTGAACGCAACAAAAAATGAAGACAAAATATGATGAGACAAAAACAAAATATGAGATGACAAAATATGAGTCTTGAGATGAGATCGAAATGCAATATTTTTAGTGATGGAATTCAAATCAATCAACAGCCACATGGGTGATATCAGAAACATCACAAAACCTTCACAGTAGGCACACTACAGCTTTAACATACGCCCACATGGAATAACCCATCGGCTCAATGTCCGGTCGGCTAGAGGGCCACAAATCGCTCAATCCAAAGGTTAGTATTCGGTGCGTTTTGACTCTTTAAAATGACGCTCCATCCTGCTGTAGTTGATTGTAATTACGATATTATTTTTTTTGATTCCCAGAAAAGTTGTCCTTCATACAGGGAAGCACAGGCATAATATAGATATACACTTCGGTATTCATTTTGACAAAAATCATGAATCACTTGCCGTATTTTCGTTCCGTTGAACGGCACCATGCCACACATAATGATACTGGCCGGACATTTAAATTGATATTTAAAGTTGGTTTCTTCGAAATGCCTTTCTTTTGCGCACAAATGGTGACCGATGACATCGCAATCGTTCCATATTATCTTTTAGTGTCGAGGAAAACAGTGAGCAATCTCAAAAGTGAATAAAAAAGTGGGCGAGCCGCAATCTCAAAACCATGTTTTTTAGTATACATTGGGAAGTAATAATTATGTTTAACTATGAATATAAATAAATTTCGATCAGAATTAGACATTTTCGCCACAGGTTTACCTAATCTTTCTTTGACTTAGTTTACCCTTAGCTAGATACAGGTACTCCTGCGTAAAGAGGGGATTGGTCCGGATGGGGTTTTGGATCGGTCCTGTCGTGTGAAGACCGGCGCCGCTACCAATACACCATCGGCCCCTCCCTTAGATGCCGCGGTTTATCTCATATGAGGGTTTATTACTTCTTGCCTATGGATACTATGGAATGTAAATATCTCTATAATATCTATCTATCTTGTTTATGCAATGAATGATGTAAAAAAAAAAATAAGAAATACATATTAAATCATCTTCAAAATAATATCAATCTTGTTTTATACCACATAGCTAAAGCTAAATCAAAATCTAAACCCTAATTCTAAATTAATACAATTCTCCTTGCATCCGGAATGTTCTGTATCTGAAATATCCGCATCTTGCCTCCTCTATCAGTTATTATTGATCAATTCACGCACACCTTCTTACAAAAAGCATAATGATTATAACTAACTTTTCAATTTAAGAAATAGCAAAAACCATTTACCGTACTTCCGCCCTTGGCCACACCATGCCAAGGCACGAATAAAATCAACTTAACCAATTTTCTCCTGGATGAGACCTCCAAAAAAAATAAAATAAATAAACAAACCCCCTCGAATTTCTATTTACTTTGACCCGTCCGTCAAAAGCACGCGCGCACACCACCTTCGGAACCGCACTCAACAGGTGCATGCAAAATGGTGTCTCACAAAAGGGTTGAGCTTCGATCGAGCTCCGACCGGCCGTGTTTCCTTTTCTGGCCTCCATTGGGCAGCACAATTAAACCATGGCCGTGTCGGGCAGTGTCTTGGATGGTTTTTTTTTTCCATCTCTTACGACCTTTCCATGTGCTGCCAGAAGGGAAGGGAAAGTTTTCCATCCTTGTGGCGGACGATGATGTGGATGAGCTGGCCCCAAAAAGGAAAAAAAAAACCCCAACCATCAACACCATCCAGCAGCATCCTCATCATAATCGCTGAACTTTGCACTCAACCTGCTCAAGTACAATCGATACGAATCTATTCGCGGAGCTGCTCAATTCGGCCACATAGGGCGTGGAGTTGAGAAAAGAAGCGATGGGGGGGAAGAAGGGTAGCCAAAAAAAAAATAGAAGGAAGGAAGTAGATATAAAAATCTACCACCGATCGAGGCCATGGGAATTGATGGGCCAGAAGAAGCGTTTGTGTGTTTGTGTGGTCCATATATTGCGGCGCAATACAGTTTGGTGGAAAATTCCTCGCTCACACCTTGGAATTGGGTTACACGTGATTTTGGTTCGTTTTGAGCAACTATTTTGCCTTGGATAGCTGAGCGAAATTGTGCATCTTCCGTTCACGATCACCATACTGAGATGTTTTGATGTGGCTCATCTCCACAACCAAGTGATCGTTATGAGTAAGCTGGTGACAGTGAGCTAAGTAGAGGCTAAAAAGGGATCTTTTCGCATCTTTTGAACCAATCAACACCGTCATAACAGTAATGCAGAAAGTCTTACAAATGACTCATAATCGTTATGGCAAAATAAATTTTAAAGTATGCAATATTTTCCCTGAATAATAGAAAGAAAAGAAGTCCAAAGAAGTTAAAAATCGCTCAAAAAAACACTTTAACTATTCATTGGTAATGTACGTTCGATGTATTGTCTTCTGCAAAATACCAAAAATAAAACATTAATTTCAATCAACTCGGCAGCTTCACTGCCTCTCTCTGCTCAGTTGTGATTTCTTACCCATTGCTCCACCGCACAAAAGAATACAACTCAAAAATGACTTACGCGCTCCTATCACCACTCTCCACAACTTCACCAACCAAGAAGTTTGATTTCGTTCGATCGCAAAGCCATGAGAAGATTAGCGAAAGACTTCACCTAAATACCGCACACAACCGGCCTGGCTGACGCCGCCACCGGCGTGGTAATAACAGTGGAAGCGTTACCGAGCAATTATAACTGTACTATCGTGTGTACCAAACGCCACGGACTGGCCCGGGCCTAACCATTTTCGGCACAAATTCCGGCCCCCTCATGGGACCGGGGGGGCCCGGCAGGGCGTGCTGGGTGCTTCGATAATAAAATAATAAAGAAACACTATGCATGGGCCGAGGTACGCGCGTGAGGTACCCGTGAAGCCCAAAAGATAAAACTAACAATAAACACACGCGTTACCACTCGATTGGCAAACGATCACGATCGGTGGCGTTTGAAGGAGCGTGAAATTTTATCAATAGAAAACCAGCAGAGCAGTAGCAGAAGCAGCAAACAAACAATAGCAAACTCCACTCCGGAATGGATTGTTTTAGAGGAAATTTCACATTTTGGTGCTTTAGCTGAGTTCTGGAAAATAAAAACAGAAAAGAAACGCTGCAAAGTAAAGACAACGTGTAACCTAATCATTAGAAATTGCGATCTTCAGGCAATCTTTGAGATGGAGTCGGGTTTTCTCACGGAAGGACCTTTATCAAATCCCATCCATATTGTTTCCCTATAAGCCTGCCGCGGACAAATGGAAGTCAAGGTAATTAACAAATAGCTGACCCAAGACCTTAGAAAGGTTGTAGTGTTCGCACAAGGACGAAGATTGAAAATTTCCACTAGCTTAGTTATTAGAGGAAGCTGGTGTAACTTTAAATTATTTCACGAAACAATTAGTTATCTTAATGTTTCAACTGTTGAGAAACGATTTATAACATGTCCCCAGTCGAGGAATTAGTTAAATTGATATTCAATCATTCTTCTAATTCTCCTTCTGTTAACTGTTCGCTGTGTGAGCACATCGTGCAGCAATGCACAAGATTTCCAAGCAGTTTGACCCATGATAACAGTCCTTCGTCCGTGGCTAGACACACTTTACGATTGTGAAGTCTCTTTAAGGAAAAATTATTTAATAAAACAGTTCTGTCCATTTTTGGTGGGACATGGTACATGGTGACATTTAACCCAGACTGAAATTATTTGGATAATTCAATTCGTAGACTAGTTCCACCATTAGCTAAGGCACTGGCAGCATTTTTAGAAGAAGACGGTGATGCCGTTGTTTTCGCACGTAACCGAAGCTGTCGATCAGCAGATCAGCAGATTTTCTTGATCTGCCGCTGGAGCTTTTTAGTCTAGATGTATCTTCTCCTTCCCCACGGTCATTGGTGTAACGCATAGTATTTTCGCTTTTCTCCATCTAGAAACACGGGGTCAAACATCCTTTCACTTCCCGAACTCTACAAAACAATATTTGAACCAGCATTGGAGAAAGTGCCCAAAGTTCCTAGTGTCCCAGAGACTGTAAAATTTAACAATTGTGCTTCTCAACGCTAACTAAAAAGTATACGCCAGCTTCCGACTGATTTCATGTCACGGGGTCTGTGAATGTTCTCCAATAATTCCAGCTACGATCTTCACGACGAATTTGTCCTTATGGAGCAGTTTCCTCATGATATAGATATTTTATGGAGGATAAAACAAAGATCGTAGACCTAATTTATGCAACAAACTATGTTCTACAAACTATGCTTGACATTATGGCACATCAAGTAATGCCCGAATGTATGTTCGTAAAGCTAAGAAAAAGCTTACTAGGTCATGCCCAAGATGCTTTACCTTCATACAATCGGCCACAGTTTTAACATATTGACCGACTGCTTCATTAATCTAGACGTTCTAAAACACTATGGCCATCCAATTAGTTTCGCTAGGCCTGATAGCACAGCTGTTGGGCATTAGTAAAATCCCACCCTAGGGTACGTACACAATGCTGCTGCTGCTGTTAATGGTTGCTAGAGTTAATCTTTATGTTTTCTTTATTAAATTAACGGCCTTTTCCTCTTGAAATTTGCAAACGCAAATCGGTGTGCGGCCGATAGCGCAGATGTGCGAATTATGTTGCACGGGTAAACGGTTAAAACTTTTCGACCAACATCGGACCGAACCTTATCGCTGGCTATCCGTTCTGTTCCCGGCCCCGCACTGCAGCGTTGGTGTTTTGGGAAGTTTTAGCATCATTAGAAAACAAATGATTTCCCCGTTACATGTGGGCACAATCGGTCGCTCACAAACCTCCCCGCCGCATTTACGCATCGTATTAAGGGCGCATTATCATAATCCGTTGAGTTAAATCATTTCTCAATATTCTCATTACTGTGTTGGGAACGTTCCCCTCCCGTGTTCGTGTGCCGGTTAGCATGTGTAAACGGTTCACGTTTGTGGTATGCCAATACGCAAATTGTTACAAATTGTAATCAATTATAGGGTTAGCTCCATCTTTAAAGCGTTGCAATAATTACAACCTAGCAAGAGGATAACGCTTGATGATTTAGTTTACCAAAAATCGTACGTTTTGCAACACACATCGATCGAAATATTACCTTCCTATTCCATGCGCAAACTCGATGAAATTATTGATCTTCGTCTTTCGCAAAACAACTCGTTATTAGCTCAGCGAGTGGAAAAGCCTCACACGGCTCCGACGGCAGCCAGGACAAATTAATCTTCGCTCATTCCAAACATTCCAACCGATTTCACATAAGTGCAATTAATGATAATTTTGAGCACACCGTCCAGCAGCAGAACAACGTCCATTTGCTTTACTGTTCGACGTACGAAAGAGAACAAAGCGAAAAAAAAAATAGCCGACTTTGCACAATCACATAATCAAAACCATCGCCTACGCATACGATCGCTCGCAGCTGGGGTGTTGCCAAAATTAGAGGTATCAAACAGCACACAACCGAAAATGCATTCGCAGCGCAGTAAGTAAACCCCCCGCACGAACATGATGTGGAGGCGATGCAACATGAGTCGTTTGTCGTTTTGTGTTGTGTACAATGGAAAGAATAATTTGCTTTTGGAAATTTGCCGCTCATCGTTTTGCTTGCAATCCACTGAAACTGCAATCCGTGTGTGGTTTGTTATGTGCGTGGAAAGTGGCATTTTCTTTTAATTTTCCACTAAAAATAGCATGCAGCTCATGATGGGCTGGTCATGCCGAGGCCCACTCTCGACCATCCCATATTGTCTAGTGGTTAGGATATCCGGCTCTCACCCGGAAGGCCCGGGTTCGATTCCCGGTATGGGAACAAAAATGCCTTTTTTATGCTCCCACATGGCCATCAGAAATGTGTACAGATTAATGCTTTGAGATCACATTTAAATTCAAACGGCTATTTACTCATCGTTTTTATCATTAAAACCTGTTGCAGGACCTTGCATTAATATTTTCCACCTTCCTTCTTAACTCCACAATGGGTACCATAATCCTGCGCTCCATCGCTAACGAACAGATCAATTAACAATCTAATTGCAAGCTTTGAATAATACCCACGTGCCCACCTCAATCAAACGGCACAATCA
Organism: Anopheles marshallii; assembly: GCF_943734725.1. Classification (NCBI taxonomy): domain Eukaryota; kingdom Metazoa; phylum Arthropoda; class Insecta; order Diptera; family Culicidae; genus Anopheles; species Anopheles marshallii. Next base: position 35,320,378 of record NC_071326.1, on the reverse strand, counting down.
ACCGGAGCGCAGCTGCAGTTTTATTGGCCTCTTTGCGAGTTTTGCAACAGGCACACAGGCGATCTTCCCGAAATGGTAACCACCTGCAAGGGCTGTAAAGCAAATCTAGCGATCTAAAACAATTCAATGTCAAATATGACGAACCTTGCACAAAACGGCGGAAGAGTTTCTTGCTGTGGTGATTTTAGGTTTGAAAGGTTGGCTACAGCGCACAATAAGATGGATGGTCACGGTACGGCGACGACGACCAAGCTGTGCGCGTAGAACACAACAATTCGAAACGATTAATTTAACTCGATGATGTTTCTGCTGCATCAATACCCCAGACTGCGTGTTTTGTTAATGGTGGTTTGGTGGTTTATCTATTCAACTTAAACAGTAGCTACAGAAACAATGGAGAGTAATAATTGTTTTGGAATGTTAGTAGCTAGGTTGTTTAGAGTTCAAATTGCAAATTGCAACTCATTGTCAGCATAAGACGGGTTACGATTTTGGCAACGAGGTAAGGATACTGGTTGCGTACTATTTTCTATCCACCTTCAAGGGGTTGAAGATGTCATGACCTTGTTCCAGGAAAACACAAAAAAAATATCCATTGATAAAGGCACCAACATTGACAATATTTTTTTTTAATGCGCAATTCTATTCTATTTACTATAACTATTAATGCGAAAGAAATAGGCTCGTAAGTCACAGATTTGAGTGGACATTAAGTGAAAGTAATGGAGATTATCAGTTACAAATACCTCGTGCCACGTGCAAATACCTAGTGTGAAAATGGTGGAGAGTTGAATCTAAAACTGGGATCAGATTTGGGAACTCAAAAGTGTTGGGAGATGCGAATGAGATTAATGCCTCTGAAAGGATGTTTAAACCGAATAAAATTAATGCATCCATGAAGAATCGTGCTTTTAAAGATTCATAAATCTCTTAAATGGGGCGAGCCGGTTGTGTATTGGTAGTGGCGCCGGTCTTTACTCAAACAGGACCGGTAAAACATCCCATTCAGGAAAGACTAACCCAACTACCAGCAGTTAATTGTAAATCTGGGAACTACGCCCGAGTGAGAGTCATCCGTGTTTGCATTAAAATAAAAAAAATCTAAACTCTAATAACAAATGATGTGGAAAAATGGGAAATATAATTTTCCGGGAATGTGAATTATACACATGTACCATGAACTTAATAGCAGCGATTTGAAGAAATAAAGTTATAACGGGTATACTCCCACTTTTTGATAAACTTACCATGCGCATGCACATCTGCAATCGCTTAACAGGCAACACTTTACGCACGAATAGATAAACGAAATACCCTGACTATATCACTTGAATTAGTAACTTCTAGCCCAGTATATTTAAATTGATTAAAATGTGCTCATCTCCATTACTTATGCGCATACAATCAGATCAAAGAGATTCAATAAAAACGTGAAAGATCACCCATGTGAACGAAACATTCGCATTCGTCCGAACACCCAAAGCAAACGCAACCGCAACGGGATTTTTTTTCCTCGTCTGCCTCCAATTAGCTTCAAGCTGGGTTGAGTGAATTTCGGCGCAGTATGGATGAATTTCGCTCTTCTTACGTCGTTCGGTAGCATCGAATGTGCTCCAGTTTTGAGTACCAATTTTGTCCCACTCCTCTACTTTTTGGCCTGCAGATCAAAATGCACCTCCCTTTCCTTTTCTACCCTCAAAACACGGTTTGATACCCGTACGCGCCGTAAGAAACGTCTCGTATTGTGTATAAACGATGCACAAATTGAAATGAAAACATCATGTCTTACCATGGCCTCACGTACAGGGGCCCGCAGATTTACATTCCTCTTGTACACTCACCTGATCACCAGTGTGCCGTAATGCAAACGTACGAAACAATCGATCGATTTGGATGAATTGAAATGCCGCATCGATTCGTAACTTGGATAACTGTTATCATGTTTTCTGCTGCACAACGCTTCAATTGCAACATCACGTCATTTCGGTTGTGTTTTCATGCTGCTTGCCTATATTCTCATAGTTTTTAACATTTGATTCTTTTAAGTTTATTTAGTTTGAAACTAACTTCCTTATGTTTCGGCACCGCCATTACCGTGCATAAATCAACAGAAACGCAATTGCTTCTATTTTAAGATATCCCATTGCCAGGCAATGGACTGTACTTCTGGTTTGTAGCGCTGATGAGGTTCTGAAAAAAGAAAATTTAGAAAACATAAATCAAAACGGTTATTTTAAACGTCGATTAAGCAGTAGCATACTTATCAAAGCATAACGTTGGGCATCCTGAGCACGCACAAGATCCGATGGTGTTAGGATCGGTGCAGACATATCCCCAACCATGGCCGTTTCAGCTCCACTGCTCGGCGGCAATCCGGGTACGATCATTTCTGGCACCCAAACAGTATCCAGTGAATAGCGAATCAATTGAAACAGCGCACCATAATCGCGCTGAAGTTTCTGTGCTTCGTCATCGTAGGAAAGTTCCAGTGCAACCTGACAAATGGACCGAACGTGTCGTTGCCGTTCGACACCGCAAACACGAACGACCAGCGTGTGCAACGCGTCGATCAAAGCGATATCCTCAAACGGGTTGCCTTCCTTTAGGTTGAGCAGTTTCCGTTCATGTTTGCGTCGGTTTTTACTCGAACGGTGGGATTTACTAAAATAACGAAAGAGGATTGTTAAAAAATCCCTTGTACTAAAAGTGTACTAAAGACATCATTACTTACCCCGAACGACCAGAAGTTCCGGTATGACGTGAAGAAGCAATAGTGGAGCTATCCGAGTACAGATCGCAGTCACCGCAGTCCACATCAGCATCGCCATGATCCTCACCAGCTGCGGCAGATGTTAGCTTCCGGGAACGTTCTTCCCGCACCGTCACCAATCGCTCTTTCTGGCGCAAGAACTGTTCATTTTCAGCGCAAAGTGTCTCATCCAGTGTGGCCAAATATTCGCCCAAACAACTCCGAACTTTCGCCTGCAGGTCGGGTTCGTTTGCCAACAAGAGTGCTCTTTCGTACCGATGATCCTTCACCAGGCAATCGATCGCTAGTCGTGTATCCTTTAAATGATCGTAAGCGATCGTAGCTGCCGCATCGTACTCTCCAGCTTCCAATAATGCCGGGACGAGCGATCGCAAAACCGCTTCCGCCGGCATGGAACCGGCAGTGGAAAGACGTACCACACGACACCAATCCAGGGCATGGCGCGCGGAAGAGATCGCCTGCTGTAGATCACCGGCCCGTTCGTACATTAAACTAGCGTCCGCGTGTTTACTTCCTTTGCGGAGGAAATCGCCGTAAAGAGCACACACTCGACGATAATATTCCTTGTTGGTACTATTTTTGTAACATCGTAGTGCGACCGAATATAGCTGATGGGTAGCCGTCAATTCCAACGCCTCCTGGAACCGTTCCTCTTCCGACTCGTAGCGAGCAATATGTTCCAACGCACGATCGTAACGCTTCAGGTGGCAATCGATGCGATACTTGCGATAATACTCATCCATACGCTTCAGTTCGTTCAGGAAGGGAAGATACTCTTTCGGATCCTTCTGTGACTTGGTGGCCACGAACAGGACGAGCCCAAAATCGTACATTCCAAGCGCCTCATCGTACAGCACGTTTACCTCGACCAAGTAAAGCAGATAGCGTAACGCTTCTTCGGCCGGTTCGGACGTGGGTTGGTGTTGCTTCAGTGTCCAGATCAGTGCAAGCGCTTTTTCCAGCTGTCCTTGTTTCACGTGGCAGGTAATTTTCGGCAGCGTTAACACTGTCGGATCCGCATTCATGGCCGCTAGCAGACGTTCACAGCAAAAACGCACCTTTTCTTGCGTTGAATAATCGACCGGCAGGGTCGATCCCAAACCATTCCTCTCGCGATAGTTACTTTCGTACTTTTGACATGCGTCCTGATTGGCTAGATCCGATATGAACAGATTCAACCAGTTAACATTTGTTATCTGCAACAAAAAGTGGCTCGTGAGATGTTCCAAAAAGCGTGAAGGATCGTGATCAACGAGCAGATTCAAATCGATCCGCTCTTTGCGCATAATATCGAACGCTTCGTAGTACTCGAGCGCATCGAGATGTTTCGCGATCAGGCATAGGGACAGTACTCGAGGATTGATCACTTCCAAGTTACCGCGAGGCAGTTGAAACACGGTTCGTGAAGCTTTTGGCACAACGGTTACCAGCTTGGAGCCACGCTCAACTCGTCGCTCACCGATGATCGGATCGCGATCATTCGCTGCAACGACGGCACTACCATGAGCGATGAATTTTAGCTCGGCAATAGTCGTGCAAAGCAGATAGTTTTCCGTAAGCAGAGCTGAGGTTATATCGGAAGCCAGCAAGGTACCATCGCGGTACAGATGCCGTCTGTTTTGTGCCAGTGCATAAACTGTTCGCTCTGGATTGTAGCGGTCAACATACAGCTGTTCGCAAAATACTGGCAGAACGCTATGGAACCGGTTTTGTGTATCTTGTGTTTTAGTTAATACGTCCAATTGTAGCACACGACCGGATAGCAGCTCTACGAGTATATTGTCCTTCCCGCATGCTTCTATGCAACCGATTGCGTCATCGTTTTCTATCTCTTTCGGCCATATTTGCCTTAAGTTTGGCTCATCTGTAGCCGGCATCATACTATAAACACAGCAGCGCATTTCACTGTGATCCATGACCAGATAATTCGGGTTTAACCACAGATTATGTAGTGTTCTAGATTTGCCTTCATCGGACACCTTCAGTTTAGTGGCGGCGATCTTCAGCAAAACGGTAACTCCGGACAAAACGAACCTTCCCGTATCCTTCGTGTGAATCGTGTCGTACAAAGTGATTTCGCCTACTGCATCGATGGTAAAGAATGCATTTGGACTTACGTCCTGTCCTATCGCGTCCGACCGTCCCGATGTACGAATAAATCCGACCGCATTAATAGAATGCTCTTGTTCCAGTGTGTAGCCACACATCGGTGGCGGTATGATGGCATTTCGGAACGAAGTAAGCAGCAATCGTTTTCCATCGATAACCGCCACCATCGCTTGATCATCTTCCGAAAGGCCCACGGAACGGTCAACGCGAAATTCGAACCGAATACTCTCGTACCGACCCGATGATAACACGTGCAATGTTTTGCCGGCAGAATGTCGCGGGTCCCACTGAATGCTGGAAATAAAAGCACCTGCCGTGTATGACAAGTCTTGCTTCAGATACCAGTGATAGTTCCCGATCACGTACAGGAACACGTTGCTGGTTCCTTTTTCCTTATCTTCCCAGTGCACAGCTAACACGTCCGAATCTGGACTCCAGTGAAGGGAACGCACTTTCTCTCCGGCTCGAGGATCTAATGTGAGTGGTATTTCCCGATGGCGCAAACCATTCTTTTCGAACAGTGCTATAACGTACCCCGTCCTCAGATCTTGCGGGATCGCAATCCATTGGCCTGAAGGACGCCAGGCTAGCGAGCCCTGCAATCCGTAGCACTTCTCCGACGTGAACTGTAAGGCACCTTCCTTATTGAACACCTTGAATGCTCGCTGACCGAACGGTGCTAAATAGCTGACGGCAAAGTATTCTCCATCCGCTCGCCAGCTTATATTCACCGAATCATCCAGCTGCTCGTTCTCCTGGCCAGTGGTCGCATCGTTTTTGGGTATGGATTTATTAGCAGTAGCAGCAGCTTTTCCTTCCGAACCATGGAATTGAGTTTCCTTCTTACCCCAACCCACACTCATAAACTGTCGATCGCCGAACGTATCATCCTTTAGCTGTACTTCATTGATCGGTTCGTACTCACTACCGATCATGGTGACCACGTTTAGCTCACCGTCTACAAACACCACCAACTCTTGATCCGGACTCCATTGCATCGCTTTAATGCCATGCTTGCAGTGGGTCACTTCCTCCACCTGTCCACTCGACAACTTGTACGACCAGACATTCCCGCGGGATGATGCACAGCAAAGCTCATCCGTCAGGGCGAGATGTTCAATCGCTATAATGACGTCGTGTCCATCAATTTGGGAAAGTAATGGTTCGCAGAAGGGACGTTCCGTGTCCAAATGCAGCGGACAACAGTACACACCACTGTCCCGGACGAAGTAAAACTTTTGTTCCGTATTCTGATCGACGGTAAAACCGGCCTGGACAGCAAGTGGCTCATTTTCCGATAGGTCGTAACTTTTATGCGATACACGATAAAGATTCCTCATTGTGCGACCGTTTTCACGATTATATGCTCATCGAAATGTTAACACTATTCTGCAAAGAAAGGAAACTGTTTTAGTAATGTTTTCCAAGAGCACGTTTCCATTTGGTACCTTGTGTTTACAAATAGTTTCAGTACGTTGCGGCAAATTGACAGGACCGAATTGCCTTCAGGAACGGTTTGTTACGGTAGTTTACAGTGATGGATGAATGATTAAGCAACTCCGAGATACAATTGCAATTTAATTCTAAACAGCAGGAGCAGGTTTTTAATTACTGCAATTTATCAACAATTATCACGATATTACTATGTAATAATAGCTTATTTGATCTGTTCAGCATCGCTAAGGTATACCGACATCGACATGTAAGATTTAAATCAAACCCCTCCGGAAACGTCTCATCAGTCTGGTATGGGGCGATCAGTCAACGTCAAAACAGAGCTGTATCACCAGCAAAATTAGGACTGATAATGGAAGCAGGAAAATTAAACGAGAAAAAGTCAATAATAGCACTGGTGTAAGGAAGGTACCAGCTGGAAGCGAAACATTTACCGTTTGCGTGCGTGGATAAATTCAAGATCCACGCTTGAGTACAGTTTCTGCCTGTTGCAAGGCTCCAAAGAAAGAAAACTGTGTTAAAAAGATGAACGTAATTCGTGCGATACAGATGTACATTGACAAAATGATCTCGGATGCCGGACCAGGCATGAAAATACTCATGATGGACCGGGAGACGGTAAGCAGCACTAGAAGTAGCACTAATAGACAATTGACTAATTTGCATCGTAACCTTACCCCCGTACCAACCAGATAAGTATCGTGTCAATGGCCTTTGCCCAGTCGGAGATGTTGCAAAAGGAAGTGTTCCTGTTCGAACGACTCGATTCGATGCGTTCCAATGAAAAGCTGAAGTATCTGAAATGCATCGTATTTGTACGCCCCACGAAGGATAACATCTTCTTGCTGCAGCAGGAACTTCAAAGTCCAAAGTTTGGCTCCTATTACATATGTATGCGTGTTGTAACTTTCCCCCCCATACGTACGTTATTCATACATGTTTTCGGAACAGATTTCAGCAACATTATCCCACGGACGGACATAAAAACTCTTGCCGAAAGTGACGAAGGAGAATCCGTGCAAGATTTTAAGGAGATTTACGCCGATTATCTGCCGGCCAATCCGAACCTCTTCTCGCTGCACATCCCAACATGTCTGCAGGCGCTAAACTGGAACCCAGAAGCACTAGAGCGCTCCACGCAGGGTTTGGTCAGCGTCCTACTATCGTTCAAGTTTCGTCCGGCTATTCGCTATCGGTCCGGCTCAACCGCAGCCCAAACGCTCGCTAAAAAGGTGCACGAAACGATCAATAAGGAGACGGCACTCTTTAGCTTTCGGCCACCGGAAGACGGTGCTGCACCACCGCTCCTGCTCATACTGGATCGACGAGATGACCCGATCACGCCTCTACTTAACCAGTGGACGTATCAGGCAATGGTCCACGAGTTACTCACAATCAATAAGCAGCGAGTGGACCTGTCGAGAGTTGCAGGTGTACCGAAGGACCTGAAGGAGGTGGTCCTCTCGACGGAGCAGGATGAATTCTACGCTAACAACTTGTATGCAAATTTTGGCGAGATTGCCACCACGATCAAAGTGCTGATGGACGAGTTCCAGAAGAAGGCTAACGATCAGCGCAAGATCGAAAGCATTGCCGATATGAAGAACTTTGTCGAAACGTACCCTCAGTTCCGGAAGATGTCCGGCACGGTTACGAAGCACCTCGTGCTAATCAGCGAACTATCGGTACAGGTCGGCCAGCAGCAGCTGTTCGAGGTTTCCGAACTGGAGCAGGAAATAGCCTGCCGGGCTGATCATTCGACCCAGCTGCAACGGGTAAAGCGGCTCGTATCGGAAGGCAAGATCAGTACCGCCAACGCACTGCGTCTCGTGTTACTGTACGCGATGCGTTACGAACGGCACGCAAACTGTGACACGTCCGGTTTGCTCAAGTTACTGCAGGATCGTGGCGGCCGGCCACACATTGCGCCCCGGATGCTCGAATACATTAGTACCGTGGCACGGCAGGAGCTGTTCAACACGGTCAAGATAACCGATGCAGTGAAGCTGACACGTAATCTAATTAAGGAGCTGAAGGGTGTCGAAAACGTGTACGCCCAGCACGAGTGTGTGCTGAAGGGAACGCTCGAGGAGATCATCAAGGGACGTCCGCTCGATGCGCAGTATCCAATAATGGGCAACGAGGTACCGTTCCGGAGACCACCTGCGGAAGTGATCGTATTCATCGTCGGTGGTGCAACGTACGAGGAAGCACTCGCAGTTCACCGATACAATCAGGAAGGCTACCGGATCGTGCTCGGTGGCACAACGATCCATAACTCGGAATCGTTCATCGAGGAAGTGCTTGCCGCTACGGTTGGAGTGCCATTTAAACATTCGCGCTCGCTGCAACAATTCCACCATGCACCGGCTGGGACGGCTTAGAGGTAAATGGGTGCTGCTTCCTTTTAATACTAGCAAACAAGATTACATAGATCGTATTTAACCTATCATCGTTGACGCTAGTGCTTAGTGAATCTGTTGAGATGAGTCATTCATATGAATTTTCAGTGAGGAGTCATACAAATCACGGGTCGATTCTCCAAACTTCAAGAAACTATGAGGATTCACGAATCTTTCTGGATGTTTAAATTTTGGGAACATATGGATCCTGGAGGATTGTTAACTGTTTGAGAACACACGAATCTTTGAGGATTCATGCATCTTCACAATAGAGATTCAGATTCATTCATTTAGTTAAAAGAGTCTTTCAGATTCCTGAATCTGAATCAGATTCACCCAACACTAGTTAACACCATTCCTTACACATCATTCTGATTGTTGGTATGTATACTACTTCCCGGCAGGCTTTGGTGTGTGCGCGTGCGTAAGATGTGTATGTATAAGTAGTATCTTGGCTCGCTTATTTATTCGTCCGAGGAAAGCCGTATCTAGATAAAGTGAAATAACATAACTGTGACATAAGGTTTAAAACAAATAAATTCTACACCGCATTTAAGTGTAACGAACATGCTCTTTATGGTGATTTTTCTTCACACTTTCAGCAAACCGCTCTCAATTTGGTAATTGTTTCAAACTACTGCTGCTATAAGTCGTTGAAAACGATCTAAGTAACCCGGGGTAAAATGCTACTTAGACCGTTGTAAGCATTCGGTTGAAGCGATTCTATCCCGAAGCCGTAGCAACGAGCACATAACAATGGCAGTGGGAACCATAATGGACACTACTACCTAATTATCATCATCGTCATAGTCGCCCGGATCATCGTAATGTATGAAATTACCATGATTTCCTTCACTAGGGAGCTAGAGACGAAAAGAAGCATTTCGAATTAAAAAATGTAAATACACCATAACTAACAGTCCATTTTACGTACCGTCAAAATACCATTCAGCACGGCAAATCCTACCATTGCAACTGCCGCAACCAAACCGGATAAAATGTAGCGTTTCCGCCTTTCCTTCGGCCCATCGTCCGGATCTTGCTGCTGACCGGTATGAAACTTGGTATCGTTCTCACTCTTCTTCTCCGATCGTTCACCAGAGGATGATGAAGAACTGCCATCATTTGGCGTTTCCGTGCCGGAACCTTTCTGTTGACTACCATTGCTGCTTTTCGATGCAGTAAAACTGTTGTATCCTTCCTTTGCAAAGTACGTTGTCGTTATTCGTTCCACGTATTGCATCAGCTTCGGACACTGTCGGATGTGGTTCTGGAGCACGTTGTTTGGTAGGGTGAGCTTTAGTAAAACCGATAGATAACCATAAATTATGGCATCCACTTCCGTGGGGCTGTCACCGACAAACCAGCGGTTATCATCGAGCTTTGTTGCAATCCAGTTTAGGCAGGTTTTAGCATTATGTTGGAACTACAATGGCCCACAAGATTTATAAGTGGCGAATAGAATTGATAAACTTGCATCATCTTACCTCAGACACGTCGTGAAATTCGATCGAATCTTCTAACGAAAATCCTGCCAACGATTGCGTGATATCGTTCGTCCGCTGCACATACTTTCTGGGGCAATAAAAATTGAATGGAATTGGAATGCGTTTCGCATACACCGTGCGGGTGGTGTCCACGTTCTTTGGATCTCCCCACAGCATGTACATAAAGCAGGGATGCAAATGATCCTGGACATACTGCATATGACCGTTAATACGGGTAGCATGCTGGGTTACATCTCCCTCGCCGGCGGTCTTGTTTGCCATCGGTGGCCCTATACCGGTAGCGGACAGATGTTCCACTATTCGTCCATATCCGGCAACCTTCTTCCCGTCCGCTATCATGTACGGTAGCATACCATTCGGTGAGCTGAATGGATTCCCATTGAAGTTGACCGTTATTTTCGCACCGCAAAATTTCAGATATGCCTGCAAAGAGAAAACCACGACATACCGACGCAAGTGTTCGATTATGTTTCGTAAGCAACTTTCGGTTGGAATGAGTACGGTAGTGCTTACCAACAGCCGGTTACATTCGTAATCGATCGATGGAAGTCCCCATTCGCCGCGATAAACAAATATTTCCATCCTGAGGATAAAATCCCGCTCGAACCACAATATGCTTTTCGGTTGCCAGTCTTGATTTTATGTACTCACGTTTTTTTAACATGCAGAAATGTGTGTTTACGCGTTGTGCAACTCTCATCCTCCGGTGAACCGTTCCCAGAGGGCGATCGGTTCTTTGCTGTCAAACAGCTGTCAAACGAAACGAAACGAAGCGAAGCAGCGCGAAGAGAAAGAAGAAAGTTCTGCTCCGAGCCAAACAAACAAACAACGCTAGCTGTGTTCCGCTGGTGGTATTTTGTACAGAAAATACAGTACTTCGTTCACAATCCGTGATAATCTAAGACGTGTTTCGGAGGTTTGAAAACCATTCACCATTCAAAAGAACCATGAACGTGTCCATCGAACGGAAGCGAAACGATTGCGTTGCCCTACCGAAGGGATGGCAACGGGAAGAGGTACTTCGCAAGACAGGCCTTTCGGCTGGAAAAGTGGATGTGTATTACTACAGGTAAGACAATGTGCCGTACCGTTCAAACCGTTTGAATCGCGTGCAGTTACGGGTTAGTTTGCATTGGTTGTTCAAAATTAAGTTGCTTAATTGGCACTCGCGGTGTATCGTCGCTGATTGAAGGTGGATTTAAAGTGCTGGTTCACTCGAAGTAATCGGTTTGGAATTGGGCTCTTCCTCGAGAAAACATTCCTAACTACCGACACACTGGCTTGCTTTCAACCTATTTCTACCAAATTATAAACGAATTGGCAAGAACCAAAATTTCAAGTTAGCAAAAGGGAACTCACCATTGGAATCGCGCTCCCGTGCTATCTATTTATGCTACAACTTTCGTCCAAACTCCCCCGTTCCCCTTAACAACCTCCCACTGCATACATTCCGCACTGGAAGTCCATCTGGGAAGAGAATCGAAAGTAAACCACAACTTGCCCGCGCACTCGGCGATACGATCGATCTGTCCACGTTCGATTATCAGGCTGGACGTATTATTGCACCGCCCTCGGTGGCCGCAGCACAGCTACTGAACACACACCAGGTTCCGGGGTATCATCTGCTACAGCATCCAAATAGCAGCGCCCTGCGCAGGAAGTTGCCCCCATCAGTACCAATCGGTGGAAGCAATTCACTTAATGCAACACCGATCAGCCCCGGTTGTGGTGTGAAACCACCATCTCAGTACGATTACAGGTAGTTGCCATTAGTAGGAGTTCGCGGAAAAAAGACCATGGCCATTGGGGAACTTAGTCCTTAAACTTCGCATTCTAAATGATGAATTTTGGTTTGAATGTTTTCTTTCTTGTAGGATTAGCGTTGTTACTACGCATGCTTTTTATCTGTTGTGAGCGGGATTAAATGGTTTTTGGCGGTTTGGATTCTTTTGGAGATACTAATTATTTGCTTTTCTTTGCACGTATTGTCCAGTCGAGCGATGCGAGCGGACACCTCGCTTATTCCACCGATCAGACAGACGGCTTCGATCTTCAAGCAACCGGTAACGGTCGTAAGATCACAGGAACCCGACAATACCAAAGTGAAACGCGAACTCCAGCACGGCAATCAGGTGAAACCGAAGCAGCTGTTCTGGGAAAAACGTTTAGAGGTATGCTTACAACCTTGTGCGTTCCACACATTTGACCATTGAAATGTATGTATTTCTCGACAGAATCTTGGATCAAGCAATACACACAATGAAGAAATCGGTTCAATCGAACTGCCGAAACGATTGCGACCAATAGGGCCGGGTATACGTGAAACGACGGTTCTGCAGTCTTTAGCCACCGCCCTACACCACAACTCGCTCCCCGTAACTGGCCAGACGGCATCTAAAACGTCCCTGAACACGAATGCCGGCGTGTTCATTAATCCGCATCAACCGCTCATGACGAACGTGACCATCACCGAGGAGGATGTTAAGCGACAGGAAGAGCGCGTACAGTACGCCCGATTACGGCTACAGGAAGCGCTGCGTGCCTAAGCTTTTCCGCACACAGCCTTAGGAGAGAGCGAGTACTGACATCCTCGATCGGAACAGCGGCAACCCTAAACAACATCAACCGGTCGCTTACTACCTACACACTATTTTAACTGCTAGACGTGATTCTTACCTTTTACTTATTCGTACAACGCCCGCATGATGGAAATACACAAACACTTGAAACTTTTCAAACAAAGATATCCACCGGGGTTTTCCTTTGCGGTCTCTCGATTCCATCCCTTCAGGAACGTTATAATCGGGCGTTTGCTACCTCGGGAGGGAATTCTTGGCATGGACTGTTGGTTTTAGTATATTACATTAGTTAAGTAAGGCTCTGTACCATCTGATAATTCAACACAATCGATATATATGCGAATAAGCTAGTTTTCAGATGGCCTGCTCAACCGCTTCCTTCTACAGCCAATTCTAGCCTTGGAGAATAAGTTTTGTATGTTGGTTAATGATATAATTTTAGTTTGCATAATATCATTCAACGTGATTTATATCCTAATCTACATTAAAATATAAAAAACTTACATTTTTCCATAATTTCGTTCGCTTTTCATCACTTTGAATTTTCCGCACTATGGGCTTTGGTCGAAAAACCCGTACGCATACGAAGTAAGCTGACAGCTGTCACAGCACAGCGTGTCAAAAGTGAGGGCCAAGTGTCAATAGCGAGTCATAACTTTTGCGATTTTCTACCAAAATAGTTAGAGCAGCCACCACTTGCAAGCATAATTTCCAGTGGCGGGGACAAGTTACGACCAGTGCCAGGATTAATCAAAGCGACAAAGTGAAAAGGACACGGTCGGTCATTATCGAAACTATTCTGTGCGTATCTGTGCCCTTCTCATACGCATCGATTGGAGGGAAGCATCCAAGCTACGGACCTCCCGCCGTAAAACGTCAAGCAAGTTTGCGCAAAAGGTGTGTGTACGTGCGTGTGTGTTTGCGTGCGTATGTGCGTTCCGTTTGTGATCCGTTTTTGGAACAAGGAAGCATGTACCGCGCGGTAGTCTAGTGCATCAACAAAAGTGCATTTCCTTTTGTCAAGTAAGCCCCCAGCGGTTTGCAGCACCACAAACGCGATAGGTCGTTTGTGTCGTGTGCGTGTTTTGAAGGTTAAGACGCGAGCGTGTGCGGCGGGACGATGTTCGATCGATCGATGGAGCGAGAAAGATCGGGTACGCGTCAGGCGGAAGCACGCAGCAGCACGATGAAATCCGTCCCACCGTCATCGTCATCCGCGAGCAGGAATCAAAGTACACCGTCAAGGTTGAGTTCCTTTGCGGGCAGTGCGATGGGTTTGGATCGGACGCTCAGTACACCACCGGTCGCTGAATCGACGCACATCGGCAGCACCAGCTTCAGTTCTGCCTGGAACGGTACCAGCATCGGTGGACAGTCCAAACGGAGGCCCACCTCACCTTTACTGAACAACCGCACACTGTTCAAAAGCAGTGGGAATCTGACGGGAATTGGCCGTGTTAACTCACGGTAAGTAAAGGGCGAATGTTTTTGGCGGAGCTTGACAAATTGAACGTTTTGAATGCATTTGTTTGTTGCCTCCTTTCTTTTAGCGTTCTGACTGATGCGCAAAGTCCCGGTTTGGTGAATCGATTGGTGCGCTATTACGATCGGAGCCAGTCACAAACGATGAATCGTTCCCAGTCTCTATCGAGCGTGTACAACAAACCGGGACAGTTTCCTTTGGTGCAGTTGCGCAAGCAGGAGCTGCGGTACGCGAACAGCAGTTCGTCCCGGCGGAATGGAAACTTCAGTATGGTCCGCATAGCGCCACCGGAACGTTCCCTCTTTCACACGAACAAGCGCAGCAGCATTTTTCGCAGCGGTTCGTTGCTCCTACCGAGCACAAACGAGTCAGCCAGCGAAACGTCTTTGTTCAGCGGTTTGGGGTCTGCCCGGAATGGACCCACCGGGGGAGGTGGCGGTGAAGAGGCGGACGTTGAAAATCGCGTAATCACACCGTGTGCCGAGCTGGAAGCGACACCGACCCGAAGCGTACTCGATGCGTTGAAGGAAATATCGCGGAAGCGCATTAACAGCGAGGAACTGGACGCGGATCGTATCAAGAAGCAGTGCCAGGAGCTGTCGGAGCTTGATGCGGCCGGCAGTGGGCCTCCATCGTCGACGGCAGCCGTTGCCATTGGAACGCACGGGATGGCAACGAAGCGAACCCGCGAACAGGCGACGGAAAGTAGCCCTTCGTCACCGTCAGAACTGGGACCCGGACTGGGTGGTGTGGCCCGTCTACCAAGCTCAGGTGGCGAACAACAGTCGCAAAAGAAGCGGCTTTGCATAAAAAACAATGACATTCTCAGTTCGCTCAGCTCCAGTTTGGTGACGATGAACACACCGAAGCGAATCATGGTACCACGGGCGGAGCGACGCTTTATCGCGAATCATGCCACTTCGATGAGCATGTCCAGCCCGACAATGGGAACAATGCCAACATCCTCTTCCACCATGGTCGGGCCTGCCACACCAGAGAAGTTCTCCAACTTGGCACTAAACACACCGGAATCGCTAAGGCGAAGCGAAAGTCCAAGGGCACCCAATGGTCACCCAAGCCGGACCAGCTCGAATCTTGACCATTGGAAGCAACCGGTTCGCGGTGCAAGCAACGAACCGATGGAGCAGGCACCTACGCAGCACCGTGCCCCACCAAAGATAACACTCTTTAACCGACCGTACGAAACAGCGATATCAACCTCGTCGGCGGATAAATCTGGCTCACCTTCTGCTAGAGGCAACAGCCGTATAATAGCTAGCGATGGCGAGGAGGATGAACACGGTGAAGGCAGCGGAAAGGTGCAGTTTGTGAAGCCGAAGGAAAAATCACCCAACGATATAACCCTGTCCGGATTGGGTACGAGCGGGTTTAGTTCTTCGCGCGATCCGCTCAAGAAACCGGCCCCATCGAAGCTAACCGTGATGTTGAAGTGTTTAAGCGGCGATCTGGACGACTATGAAGAGGAAGAGGAACAGCAACAACCACCGCAACCACGCTTATCGCAAGCACTTACACAATCGCGCACCGGGTTCAGTATAGGTCGGCCTACTTCCGCCAAGGATACCGTAGATGCGATGCCCAAGGAACTTCCAACGATCGTTGCCCCGAAGCCCGCAAACGTGACTGTAGCGGATACGGTGGTCACTCCCGTTAGTTCACCGTCGCCTCCTTCGTCACGAACAGTCACAAACGGATTATCGGCTTTGATAAACAATCCCATCAAAGATACCGGGCTTGGTAAGATAGCTTCACCTGCATCCAAGGAGCCCAGCACTGAAACGACTGCTGCGAAACCAAGCGAAAAGAAAACTCCCGAAATAAATGTCGCTCAACAATCGGAAGCTGCAAAATCGTCAACGTTTACGTTCGGGTCTGGCGGTGCGACATTGGCTACCATTCCTTCAACGCCACCCAAAACGATCGCAAGTACTGGATTTACCTTACCGATTAAACCCACCACAACTACTGCCGCCGAACAGAGCAGTACTGTTGCCACGGCAACCACATTTACGTTTGGAACATCGGTACAATCGTCTGCCGCTCCATCAAGCAGCAGTCCATTCGCTGCTTTAAGCACCTCGAATTTGATTTCCTTCTCACCGGCTACGGCTGGAAAGCTTCCCACACCCGTACTTCAGTTTGGTGGCAGTCCGGTAACATCATCCACGGTCACCACCACAGCGACGCCAACCAGTACGCCAACATTCTCCTTCACGGGTGGAGCATCTAAAACAGCGACCCCAGCCTCAATAACAACAACAACCACATCTCCACAGATAGCCTCGAGTGCCAGTTTGCCCACCTTCGGAGCTGGTTCCACGTTCGGTGGCTTTAAACTTCCCGTTTCTCCCACGGTAGCGTCCTCATCATCTGGTCAGCCTCAAACCAATACCAACAGCACCACAACAGCGACGATGTCAGCAGCAACAGCCGTGCCTCCTGTGTTGAACTTCGGTTTCAGCGGTGCTGCCAGCAACAAACCCGCAACAACATCGGCAACAATCCCAACGTTCGGTGCCGGATCCTTGCTTACCAGCACGGCGGTCAGTACGGTGGGCTCTGCGATCACGATCACATCTGTTGTTCCGGTTGCTGGAAGTGGGGCATTCACGTTTGGAAGTGGCAATACCGCAACAAATGCTGCCCCTATCAGTGCGTTTACGTTTGGCACAGCAGCAGCAGCAACAGCAGCGAAGGCCAGCCCTACGGCGACCGGTACAAAAAGTGCTGTTTCTTCCTCCTTGGCGCCTGCAACAACATTCCCAACGTTCGGTTCACTGGCCGGAACTACAGGACAGGCACCAGCGACAACAACATCAAATACCAGCGGAACTATTACAAACCAGACGCCATCGCAACCATTCATGTTCGGTGGCGTGAAACCGACGCCCGCAACAACAGCAAACATATTTGGGGCTGCCACAACCACCACCAGCAGCGCACCATCCGATGGCAGTAATAGCGGTGGTAAGACAAACCTATTCGCTTCCGCAGCTTCACAACCACAACCGAACGCCACACCGTCCATGTTCGGGGCGGTTGTTGCTGGACAAGCGTCCACTGCTGGAAACACAGCGACGGGAACTTCCATTTTCGGTGGTGCTATTGGTACAACAGGAACTGGAACCGCTGGAGGTGCACCATCTCCGTTCACGTTCGGTGCCAACAAAGCGGTCACCGGAACACCTGCACCGACGAATGGTGCTCCCAACAATGCTCTCGCCGCTACTGGCTCCATCTTTGGCAATGCTGCTTCAATAAGTTCTCCAGCAGGCATACCAGCTCCCACAGGTGGAATTTTCACATTTGGTTCGACGAAACCAACGGCAGCACCAGGCACGACGCAACAAAGTATAGCTACACCACCCCAACAACAACAACAACAACATCAACAGCAGCCGAATGCGCCTGCAACACTACCAAATTCCCAAGTTATACCCACGTTCGGTGCTGGTTCTGGTACGGCCACGAACGCAACACCATTCACTTTTGGTGCGGTAGCAAATAAGACGCCTGCGGGTACTACGCCCGGATCCGGAATGTTTGGCACCATGTCAAACAACACCGCTGGAACGGTCGGTGGTAACACCTCTACTTCTGCCGTGCCCACATTTGGTGCGGGCGCTATGAACGGTACTGGCCCAGTTCCGACGTTCGGTGGTGGTTCCATCTTTGGCAATACACAGCGCCCGGGTACTGCTACTCCAAGCGCCCAAAATCAAGTGGCCGGTTCCATCTTTGGAGCAACACAACCGAACGGACCTCAGAGTGTATCGAACAATGCAGCGGCAGCTCCGGCACCAACGGCTTCATCCGGAGGTTTGTTTACCTTTGGTGCGACCAACAGCGCTGCATCCAGTAATAACAACACCTCATCCGGCACGTTTGGTGCAACCGGTGTAACCGGCAGTACCTTCGGTGGCTTTAATGCTACCGGTGGAGGTCTTGCGAATGGTATCGGCACCACCAATCAGACGACGACACCCAACAAACCGTTCACGTTCGGTGCGACCAACACCAATGCCGGTGGTACGATGCAACAAAACAATCTAAACCCGCAACAACAGGCAACACCCAGTGCACCGGGCGGTTTCAACTTTAACCTTGGTTCGAATGCGGCCAAACCGTTTAACTTCACCGGTGGGATCGGTAGCGTCAACACGAACGGAAATGTATCGTCTCCACCAATGTTCGGGTCACCGGTAGCAACGGGTGGCAACACGAACCCAGCCGGCAATGCGTCACCCTTCACATTCGGCGCAATGGTAAATGGGGGGAATTCATCCACCGGCAACAATACGTCGGCCACCCCGGGACCATTCACGTTCGGTGCATCGGTAGGACAGCAGGGCCCGGGTGCAGGTGGTGGTGTAACGTCACCGTTCAATTTCTCTGCCGGTAATGTAGCGGCCGTTGCACCGCAACCACAGCAACAACCGGGCGCAGCGTTTAACTTTGGCGGTCAGCAGCAGCAGCAGCAGCAGCAGCCGTTCGGGATGGTGGGCGGTGTTACGCCAGCATTTGGTGCACCACCTGCCTTTGGTGGTCCGGGTGTGGTGCCCGGTGGTGGAGTTATGCCAACGTTCAGCATCGGTACGAACTCGACACCTAATGGACCGACGGTTGGCCAGCGGCGAATAAAGGTGGCGACGAGGCGCGTTAAGTGACCGTAACAAGGGTACGTTGTTGAGCACACGTTGTTAAGGGTTTACCGTGGGTAAGTAAAGAGCAAGGGCGAACCCCCGAGGGGAGGCTAGTTAGTTTTTTTTTACCGTGTAACGTTTCGGAATGCCTCGCTGTGCCTGCCTGCCTTAATCCAGAACCACGCACTCTGTTTACTAACTTCTCACACTATTAAGTTCCGGCATATCGCGGTGACGTTCTTTGAGCAAAAACCAACAAATAGTCCCTTTCTTGTTGGTGTATGGTTTGCATTGCTTTAGTACTCACGATACTTGAATTACCAAATAAATCCACGGTTGGCCGTCGTTTCAAGTCGTTTATTCGATGATACGAACAAAGGTTGCTAAAGCTCGTCCCCATTCAATTGGTCAAAAATTGCAGGGTGGTAGGAAACGTGCGTGTGTGTATATGGAACAGGAAACGACTTTGTATAAAAAGGAAGGAAAATTTAATAAAATTACAACCACAACCTCCAGTTACGGACCGGAATTAACAAACCTATACAGTAAAGTGAAATGTATATGCGTTTTGTATTTTTCTGTATCTTCTTTAGATTTAAATATCTATTAAACCATTAAGAAGACGGGTTACGATTGTTGAGACGCAACGGGGGGAAATAACGGAAGGTTAATAGGAATGAAAGTGTAATAAAACAGATGGTGTAATTATATAAGAAAACCAGAACAAAAGAAATTAAATAACCTTTTTTGCGGTAATAGTAAATTTTGAATTTTTAACATCACGCAATACTGTTTATGGTTTTATTACGATGAATTTAGTAAGAACTCGTTTACATAAATCAATCCTTTTAGAGCTTTACTTTCCTAAACTGCTGTGAATGTTGTGCATGCAGTTTTAAACAGTCTCTTTCTAAATTTGTGTTATCAAAATTTAAGATTAATGCACAACGATTTTGTGTTTTGGACATTACACACATTACAGTCCCTAAAGGATGTGCAATATAGTAGCTAACTGTTTTGTTTTATCGGGTTTTTGGTGGATTCAGTTGCATTTAATTTGATCGCCATCGCATTTTCACTCGCCGCCATTCATTGCCTTTGGTCATTCATGTACGTTGTCGCTGTTTGGCACAGTTCTTTATAATCCGCTGGAAGTTCCACTGCAGTGCCAGCCCGATTAGCCGCAGCGGTCCCAACAGGTAAAACTGCACAAAGCACAACAATGGTCCACGCCACGGTGCCATTCCGACGCACAGAATGCTCAGCACCCAGCTTTCCAGTCCCATAATGGAGAAAAACGAACCCTTCAGTGCGTCTTGCACGATCCGCTTGCCGACGTGCTCCGGTTTTGCTAGTCCGCCCGATCCGGAAATAATTTTCGTTTCCTCCGGCTTGGAACGATTTTCTGCCTCAAACCCGGGTGTATCGGTATCGGCCGGAAGGGCAAGCGTCACACTAACACCACGATGCCGTGCTTCCATTGCGATCGTTTCGGCTAATCCACGAAGGGCAAACTTGGAGGCAGCGTACGCGCCGTAACCATAAATTCCCATCAGCGCTGCCTGGGACGCAGTAATCACGATGATTCCGTCCCCGGCTTCTTTCATTTTTGGCAAAACGTAGCGGGTCGGGAAGTAGGTAGCGAAATAGTTCACATCCATCAGTTTCCGGGCGTCCTCGATCGAGGTGTCCTCGACTGTACCGCAAATGGCCATACCGGCACAGTTGATAAGCATGTAGATCGGTCCGACCGCTCGCTCCAACTCTTCCAGTGTGTTCTTCACCGCATCGTAACTCTTGGAAAGATCCACCGAACGGAATTGTATCAGTTGCGTGTCACGGATGCGTCTCTTTTCGAGCTCTTCTTTCGCTTTTTCTGAAAATAACAAACAAGGCAATGCTTATTCAATTATTTCCGCTGCGGGGAGATACAATTAGACGTTGCTTACCCAAAAGGGACACGTTGCGTGCGATGATAGTAACATGCGCCCCTAATCGTACGCACTCGATCGCTGCCCACAGCCCGATCCCACTGGAACCGCCCGTAACGACCACATGTTTGCCCTTAATCAGTCGGGACTTTCGTGTGAGAAAGTAGAAAATTAACCCGTGTACCAGCACAATGCCGGCAATGGTCAGAATGATTTCGGTGGAATGGTTCATTCCGTGCTCAAATCGACTGCTGGAACGCCGGAGTCTACAAAAACAGAAAGAAATAGTTGAAATGGGTTTATAAAATAGAAAAGATATGATATCAGGGACCACTCCTTACCTCAACCGTATTCGATTGATGTTTATTTGGACCAGTAAGTCGATTGACAGAAGATTGGTTAAAAATGCCGATAAGAGATAAAGCGCTGACCGTACTTAACAGAATCCACGTAGAAGTGAATTGTAAGAACGAAAGATAGACACGATAGTTAAAATTTGTTTGTGTGAAGGAATTATGCTTTAATTATTGAATTCTTTTTTTCGAGCGATGCCGGAATTGTAAAGTAAACAAAACATCGTTACTACACTGTAATCTTGACCGAACTACACCGTTGTAATGCCAAGGTTCGTACACTGTTTCTAAAATTGAAACTTTTATTTTAATTTAACCTTAATTAGCAAATTAAATCGCGTGAAACTGATCATTAAAATACATATCATCACTTCACTTTTATCAAGTACTGCAATTATGGTGTTTTCTTTTGATTTAAATCATCTTGTGCGAGCAAAGGACAAGATCACATAGCAAAGGTGGGGAGTATGTCACATTGGACTGGCTATCTGTCAAATCGTTACGGGGCGAAAATATTCGTGCTTCTCGCTTTTGATCGTGTAGTGTTCTCGCTCTCTCTTTGCGCAACTATGGGCATATGAAATATATTTGGATTTTATTCCACAGTTTTTTAACAGCACAATACAATTCTTACACCTGATAAAAGTGCATTTTTCATAGATTATAATCAATTTAAAAAATAAAGGATATATTGTACGAGCTTTATACCTCATATATGCAGAATTTTCATTAATAACCAGGTGCAAAAAGTAACAGTACAAAATTGAGGGCGAAAAGCGTGCAACACGCGCTCACCGTGCGATTGGTTGCCTTTTTGTTCGCCTCGAATGAACGCTGTATTGTGTCGATTGTGTTCCCGTTTTCTTCCTCCCGTGAAGAAGTGCAAATCGACTTGCGGTGTGCGTGTGTATCGTGTGTGCCGTTTGTCCTGTACAATTGTGCTATGTAAGTGCAATTCTGCAAAACGAAGCTAATGGCGTAGGAGAACCTGTCTGTCTATTGCGGGTAGTTGCAAACAGTCGAGCGTCGTGCGTGCAGAAGCATTCAAGACCGCGCACACAGAATCCGCGAAAAACCACCGGGAGCGCCCCGAAGGCAAAACTCACGAGACACGGGAGTCAGTTTTGGGCGTTGGACATCCGGCCAGATCTTTGTCCGCCGGGAGGTGTGTGTGTGCTGGTTGTTGGTTGGAAAAGTGTTTGCTGTAAGAAAAATCATTCTGGCTCGGGTGACTTCAGTATATCTGGGGTCTTTGACAGTAATTTTGGCCGCGTTGTTACCTTCGGAGCAGAGCCAGGTGTGAGTCTTCTCGATTAAAAGGCGCGTGTGTATGTGTGTTTATCTCGCAGATTCCGACCTGCGGTATATTATTTTTTATTCGTTGCCTCCAATTCCCACCGGCAAGAACAGACAGATGAGGCACAACAAAGAGGAACAGGCGTTGTTTAGCGTGCTGACCGAGAGTGTGGCCCTGTTGCATATCCCGATGTGATAAGTTGCACCACATGAAAACCCCCCCGTGAAAGTACGCCAAGTGTATAAGGGGAGGATTTTAGTCAGTGTGATAAGCGTATTGGAAAGATAAAAAAGGGTCTGAGAACGCACACAATTATGCCCCAAAACAGCATTGTGGCTGGTTGTTTAATCTCTTCTGCTTACTTTTTCCGCAAATCCTCACACTTCTCTCTGCTGTTGCGCTTGTGTGTGATGGCCATTGACGGGTGAAATTGAAAACAATTCCTTTCGGTGTACGGCCTACTGTGACGTGACGGTAGAGAGATGTTGCTTCTTCTCTCATCCATCTTCCATTCATTGATCATCAATTGGGCGTGTTTGTTTGTGTGTGTTTGTGTGGATATGTTCGAATGCTTCCCGCGAGCATAGTTTATGCGCGCGCTTGTGTACGTGTGTGTGTGAGTTTCTTTGTTGTGTTGTTGTTGTCGTTGCGCGAGAAGCGGCTTTGCTGTCGCTGCTCCTCCCAAATTCCACCCCCTGAGCCTCAGTGTGTGTGTGGGTGTGCCGTAATACGTGTGCTATAGGAAAGGGTTTTTGCATAAAGATAAAGCGGAAGAAAATATAAACAAAAATAAAAAGGCAACCGGAAAGTGAAAGCGAAACCGGAAGTAGCCGTGTCTGCAAAAGTGTTTTTTTTTTTTTGCTTGAAAGTGACAGTGTGCGCGGGAAAGAGAAAGGGAAACCGACTTGACGATGATTGATAAAGATGTTAAAAAATCCTAATCATAGGATGTGAGGATTTCTTTGTTGTTATTGGTGATTGTGTCTCGTTCGCTCTGCCTTCGATCAAGCAAAGAAACAGGAATCCATGTCCTTAGTGTGTGGCGTGTATGTGTCCCCGTTCGTGCCCGACCGAGAATGTGCGAGCGAACGAGAGGCCTTTTTTCCCAGATTTTCCCCCAAACCACTTCAAACTTCCGGCAGGTGGTGAGCGATTCCGAGCGAGTGACCGATTGAGAGCCGGTTGCCATAGTTCCCGCGCGCCATGCTGTTCGCGCCGAACCTTCCTGGTGAGCCGACAATCACCGTCCGGCATCCTAGTGCGATGGTGCAGTCCTGAAAGGATTGCCTTGGGTTTTAGTGCAAAAATTTCAGCTCTGTTTTGTGGGTCGTCTAATCATCTCCCCAATTGTGTAATTATCAGAAAACGTCCCGAAGGTGAAAAATTTTCCCCGTCATACAAAACGCCCCTCTATTGAGGGGGGGCTAATGTTCTAAGTGTATGTATGTGTGTGCTGAGAAGAATTAAAGGGTGAATTGGAAAACGTGACGTATCATCGCACAGAAAACAATCGCACGCGATGGCCGACAAAGTAACGAAATTCGAACGGATGGCCATGACCAAACCCGTCCCGATGAAATTGTTCGCTGCCTGGGAAGTGGACCGGACACCATCGAACTGCATTCCAAGGTAAGGGAAAGTGCCGTAGTATCGGGGGTGGGATGCAATACGCATCTGGGCAAGGCAGGCTCGCAAATCGCATACCAAATGGCGTCTTCGGATGGAAAATGCACGCGCGGAACATGTCTACACGAAAGCGTTTTCGCCTCTTTAGAACCAACGGAAGTTCGCTCTCTCTCTCTCTTCCTATCACTTGCGCTGGCTCTCTTTCCTTCCCTGAAGCAAAGCAGAACTGCAGCGACTCAAAACTGCAAGTGTTTGGGTGTGTATGCAATTGCGCCACCCTCCATGACCAGCAGCTTTCTATCGACACTGTTTTATTGTAATGTTACTAATCTTTCTCTCAAGAAACCGGGTTGCATCTTGGTATGGTCAGTTTATGCTCTCATTCGTGCTCCCTCTCTCTCTTTCTATGCTCCAGAGGTGAGATTGCTCTCTAGGGGGGAACATTTTCCCGGTTTGAAGATGGAGTGCAAAAAAAAAAGAACGAGGAAATCAGTTTCCATCTCAACCTGAACCGCTTCTCCATGGTTTGCTTGGTCCGGGGGGGGGGCTAGTAATAATGCGCTGTAATTATATTGCGTAGCAGCAGCACCCTGAACATGAAAGTTGTTTGATGAGTAAGAGGATTAACA
The DNA here is from genome assembly GCF_943734725.1 of Anopheles marshallii. Classification (NCBI taxonomy): domain Eukaryota; kingdom Metazoa; phylum Arthropoda; class Insecta; order Diptera; family Culicidae; genus Anopheles; species Anopheles marshallii. Next base: position 35,295,572 of record NC_071326.1, on the reverse strand, counting down.
GTGTAGCCCAAAGATGCTAATTTCATCTGAAAGTCCTTGCCTGAGGTAATGTGTGGTATGCATTGTTCCATTTGCTCTCTTTCTATCTCTCTCTCTTCATCTCCCTCTCTAAAGTATAAGAATAATTGTGAATGATTTAGAATTAGCTTTTCACTTTGATACTGCTGGTTTGCCGGTGGAAAATCCCGGAAAAAGTTGGTATGATCGAACGGGAGTGTTGCTGCTTTCCCGTAAGCTTGGCATTTCATCGCACACGGTGAGATCACTTCCACATCACGCAGAATGTGCGATGGTTCCCAGTCGAATAGCAGTAATAATAACAATGACCATAACCACTACCCCCTTTCGATCCGTTCTGTTCTATTCTGGTTCATTATGAGTACGGCGTTCGTGCAACTGCCCCCATAATCATCACATGGGGCATTGTCGTTGTCGGCAATATGTCGTTGACCCAGATACGGCGATTTTCACTTTTGATATTCTGTGCCGCAACAAGCAACGAAAGTCAAGCCAAGCGTACTAAATAATGTTCTGAGCAAGAATAGAACGGAACGGGATGAATGTCTCTAGTGTTCTTCAAGCAAAAAAAAAGGACACCCATAACACACGCTCCCTCCATTCATTCCCCCTCACTCCCTCATTCATCGTGACGATGATTATTACACACAATCTCTGCCGTGCTCTCGAGGGCCGGGGCCAGTAAAGAAGCGACGAGACGTGTGCATGGTTTTCCACTCTTAATCTTCATTTCTTTCTGAAGGCGCTCTACTGTCCGCCACCCTTACACTGATGGTTCATAGTTCAACAGTGAGGAATGGGGTTTTCCACGAATTGGTGAATTTTCTTTTTCATTAGGAGGAAAATGAGTTTCCTGGAAAATGGGGAATGACAGCCCTTTCAAAAAGGTTGCCTGACTTTCGCAAACCGGCGGATTACCCGGTGACTAGTGTGCCTTTGTTTCCCGGTTCCGATGCTGTTGACCTCAATCAACAAGACTGCTAACCGACGAATGCCGGGGAAAATATTTAGGTCCTGGCTTGGTCAACGTTGAAACTGCCGTGGCACTTTTGGAAGTTTAGCCCAACAGAACAAGTGTCATAAATTGGGTTTGGTACTCTTCCATGAAACATTATCGCTGTGTTGCTGTCTTGTCATTTTTTTTTGGGTTTTAAAACTGTGTGGCAAAGGTGAGCTAAAGTTATATTTTAATAGTTTTTACCTTCTATTTTGAATCCATAGCGTTTTTATAAGTAGCAAACCTATTCGTTTGAATGGTAATATGTGCAATTTAAGTAAAGGAAATGAATTAAAGTATCGAACACTGTGGCATTTATTCTAACGAACTGAAACTAACTGACATTTCAGACAAACAAGGTCATATGGAACTATATTTGGATTTGTTTTTCTTATTTAGACTTAACCTTGATGGAATTATTCTTTTTTTGGGAGATACGCAGTTCGGCCAGGTCCGTTCTTTATCGGTATTCAACGCTAATAGTGTTTTTAGCATGCAGCTGGGTATGATTGTCTTGATTTATTTGACACATTGAGCCGAAAACCGTTCAAAGATTAATAATGTTCAAGAATCGTCACATGATGCAAGTGGCACTTCTCAAGATCTTTTAGGCATTAAGTTTAGAGTCAGAACGATCAGAAAAAATCATGCGGCAAAGTGAAACCATGCCTCAGCATAAAAATTTCCTGAAGAATATTCTTCCATAAGAAGAATTTCTTGAAGAAGAATATAAAAAAAATATCACGCAATATTCCAATATTTTTCAAATTTTTGATTCGATTATCACAGTGCGGATTGCATGAGTTAATCTTTTGTCAAACAATAAATCTACAACACAATTAAACATCCTAAAATCCTGCCGTTTAATCATCCTACGATTAAACCATGTGTAGTGCAGCTAATGGCCATATATCCTAGACGATCCTTTCCGTCATGCTCAATGTCGCGATTGCCTGCAATGTTTTCCCCGACCAAGACCTCCTACCATAAAGCTGTATGCGGTTATTCTTGTCGCATGTCTTGTTCTGGGGGTATATAAAGCTCTCCCTAAAGGATTATTACTCCCTAACGGAAGGTACTTAAGACATAATTTCCAAGGAATTAGAAGAAAAAAAGAACTCCGCACGATCCATACGATCCATTCGATGTTCGGTACGATTAAGCCAAACATCGGACGGCGGTGCACGAATCCTAAAATATTTTATTGCAGAGAAGAAAACACACTATTTATAAAAATCTGCCAATGGTCGTGGACCAGCGTGGTTGCGTTTCGTGCCATTTGGAACGACGGCGCTATTCGTCGCCCTTTCTCGTTGCGATGTTTTATAGCCGTTTCATGACGTTTGTCAGCAAATTAATGTGTTGCTTTCCTGTGGAAAGTGTTATTTAATTTTTAATTCTAATTCGTTCGCTTGCTTGCGTGTTTTGTTGGAAAGGTTGCTGGATGATAGCGGGCTGGGCCTTGCCAGTGAGCAGGCGGTGAATTGGGGCTAAAATCTACAGATTTCTGCCCATTGTACCAACGACTTGGCTGTGTCGCTTTCATCTTTTCATCAAAAGCCCGGTAATAGAACGCAGCCATAACGATGAGGAGATTATATGGCATTGCGGAAAGATGTGATAAAAATACTGTATAAACAAGCCCCAAATTCCCGAACCACGCTCGCGTGCGTGGAGATGCGTACCGTGGTAATTTATTATAATTTTAATTGCATCATTCTCTGCCGTTGCGTTCCTGCGTAGTTGAGTTTGATGGTGTGTTTATAGTTGTACGAGCTGCTGCTGCTGCCAGTTCTTTCTCGTAGAGTTCTTTTTGTGTTTCCAATCCCTACTCCGGTTTGCTCACCGGTACGGTAGTGAACTGGGAGTTAAAACCGTTGGACCCTTTTTTTTTTCGTTGGACCTCTAGAAGACGGCCAGCAGACGGAAAAGCATAAAGCAACGTAAAATATAAACACCATGAAGATTATGCTCGGGACGGGAAAAGTTCAAGTTCGTGTTGCACCCACGTATTCGACCGCCATCAGAGTGGGGGCAATAAACCACGTCTATGACACGTCACGGGTTGTAGACGCTAAAAGTTCGTCCGACCAACTACAACAATCCGCACCAGATGAGTATCGCCCCGGTTTTTCGGTTTCGAGGGGAGAACATCGAGCATTAATCTCGGCGAGAAAAAGACCAGGGTCCCGGTCGCTCCGGTCCGCGATTGGCTTCCGTGTGGGATGCGCTGAAGGTGAAGATTATTGCTTTGTTTGCTTTCGATACAGTTTCGTGAGGTTCGGTTCCCTTTCTGCTTCTCACGCTCCGTAGGGTTTTTCGGCTAATCGACCAGCCTGCAACATAAATCGTACCTTAAAAAAAAACTACCCATCGCATACCGTGGGTTGGTTCTTACCGTCTGAAGAATGGGCGAACAAGAAATGTGTTTAAAATTAAGGATGATGAATCGTTCCCCGTTCGGTTGATGTGTGTCGCATGGCGGTGTTGATGCTGATATGCTACCGCGCAACGAAGTTCTTGTGCCGGCAGCGAATGAAAATTTTTATTAGAATAAGTCCAGGAAATTCCAAGCCCTTTGGCTTGGCGTTCTGTTCGTCATCCGTAGCCCGAAACCGAACGAACCGCCGAAGCGGACAGCAAATGTGTTTGATTAATGCGTTATGCTGAGATTGACAAAGGGTTAATACAGTTCATTTCCACCCCCCCCCCCCCGGAGGGGCGACACTCTGATAATGGAAGATGCATGTTCACGAAGACAGTTTGGCTTAGTTGTTTGCGTAATTAAACGTTAATTATAGCAACATTTCTGAACGCGTCCATCGCCACACGGTCACGAACGGTTGGTTGTTTGCTTTCGGAAACAAATTGTGCCGCTTATTAGGTAGCGTAACTTTTGCGAACTTCAACTCATTTGAATTAACCCACAAAGGAGACGGTTTTGACAGTGCAGGGTGGCGTTTTTTTCGCCCGCTCGGTCAATGTTAGATCGATGTCAATGTAAAACTCCAACGGCCATCCAGTGGCGTGCCAGCAAGAAAACCTTTGCGGGGTTCGTTCATGTAATGCGGCACCGTTGGACAGCACGACGACAGCATGGTGCAGGAAGGTGAATGGTCGAGCATGACCCTTACCCTCCATTCTCGAATGCCCGGTTCCAGCTTGTTATGATCAATATTGGAAGCATAATTGGACATCACGGGCGGTCTGTCGTAAGGAGCGAAAGCTGTGTGGGGATGTGCAATGGATAAAATTAATAATATCGGATAGTTCGCCTGCAAGTTCTGGTGGTGTTCCAATTACTTTGCCTTCTGCACTTCATTTGCTGTTCTACAGTCGGTCGCTGTGCTGAAATGCAGCGTAAAGGGCTCTTTAAAGCTATAACAATTAACTTGGATAGACACTGCAGTAACTGATAATAGTCAAGTACTTACGAACTATTCAGGCTATTCTGGCAAGAAAAAATCCCCACGAAATGTATTTGCAGCGAGTGCCTCATTTTTACAGTTGTGCCATCGTAAAATGTTTTGTTACGAACGTTAATATGTAATGACCTCAGTTTAAGCCTCTTTAAGGTGTAGTACACTCAGCAAGATTCAATAATTAGTTGTTTTTGTTTTTAGAAAAAAAGTAGCTGCAGTGTTTACTTACTCGTAAACCTTATCTTAATAATAATGTCAAGCTATTTCCGCCGGAAGTGCATCTGGCGTAATGGCCGTAGGAGTTGCCCAATATATTAATTTGTGTTTCCTGAAAAATTAATCATATATTTCATGTTTTTCGAATCTCAAATCGTATTCAAACTGTCAAGCTGTCAGAATATACTACTCTCTTAAGGTTAGGTCTCTTGCGCTTTAAATGTTTTTATGTAAAAATAATTTTGGAACAAAAAAAACATCTCTCAAGATGATCTTCCTGGAACATTGGAATCTTCTTGGAGCATAAAAAACGCGATCATTAAATTATGGTAAGTTTCTCGAATTTATCGAAAAACCTTCAAATACTAATACGCGAACAGCCCAAACAAGGTGCGATCCTAACGATGCCTGGCGAGTCTTGAAAAGGTCACTAGTTCCGCACCGTTCGTAACGATCTGCGAACAACCGGCGGCCATGCCGTTGGCACGGCACATTTTATTGCGTTACCGTGTGGATTTTGGCATTTAGCTCTGCCACCGGGACACGATGTGCAGCGTGCGAGGCCTGCGAGATGAATCTGACGTGGCCGCAGATGTGAGGAAGAGACACACACACACACACACATGCACCCCGCACGGTTGACATTATTTGGCGCTAATAAAGCAAGGTGATGATATGCCGGTGGCGACCATGACCACCGCACGGTCATCATGTTTGGATTGGTTCCATCACGAAGCATCACGGTTAGTTGCAAATGCTTAAACTATCCTTTCGGAGGGTTTCATACTCTCTGCACATCTCTCTGCCAGAACCGAATCAGGTTTAGAAACAACCTCACGGTTGGCGCTCTTGTTTTGTGTCCCACCCCCCGGGGGGGGGGGGGGGGGGGGGGGGGGGGGGGGGAGGACGTAATTTCAACATTCGCTGCAATTGTTGTGCCGCTTGCATTGCGCGGGGAGACTAAAAACGCGACAACGCAAACCGTTACACAACCCGTGCCAATGCTCGTGCAAAATTTTCGTCCTAGCAGAAAATAAACACCAATGTGCTTTACAAAACCGGCACACGCTGTGCCAGCCCGAGGGTTGGGGTGCTCCAACATTGCACAAAGCTCCAAAGGAAAGGAAGCCGGAAAATCAGAATATTAAAGTCGTTTTTCTTGGCACTGCGCTAATGTGCCGGGGGTAGGTCTTGTAACCCGGGCCCCGGCGTTGGCCCAATGTTGGAGCGAATGGTGGTGGTGTTGGTGCCCCGGTGATAGAATGGGATATCCGCAAGGAAGCGAAACCGGAAGCACCCGGTTTCCTTACGACATTCGTCGCGTTTGCGTTTTTTTTTTTGGTTTTGTTTTGTTTTGCCCCTCTCCCTTCGTGTCGCTGGCGGTGCAATCTCTGGCCTGCGATAGTGGAAAAGTGTAACCGGGCCTCTCCCAGTTCTGTTGACAGGTCTGTTTTTTATTATGCTTCTTCGACCTTAACCGGTCGTACGCCGCTGAACCGAACCGCTGCAGGCCGCTTTTAACGGGGGCACGCGACTCGAAGCGACGTGTAGCTTGTGTCGCACCCAAGTCCTGGTTTGGGGGTAGCAGGTGCAGGAGACTACCAAACAAGTCCAGTAGTTTGATTTTATGCAAAAAAAAAAAAATGGCGACAGAATAGTTGGAAAAGGAATTCGTTCGGTGTTAGACAAGAAAGAGAGAAAGAGAAAGAGCACATGTGGGACAAGGTGTGTTAGGGTTTTGGTGAGGAGAAATCGATTTTCTACCTTGTTGTGTCAAAAAATTAGAATCCAGAAGCTTGGTGAAATTTTGGCCAGGGACAAAATCCTTTGCTTTGTATTGAAGTAAAGTTCATCACACATCCTCTAACGCTTTATTTGTCCAGCAGGTGACCAACTTCTAGTAGTGGTCCACTAACGTCTAATAAGCGTGTGTATTCTGTTTACCATCTTAGAGACACTCTCCGTTGAGCAAGAATAAGCGCTACGGGTCAATAATTGGTCACCTTGGCCTTCCGTGTCAATCACCGATCTCAAGCTCTCCCGCTGATTGAAAGGAACACAAACAACTATGCGATGAAGCGGCCAAGCACGCGACTGCACCCTGCTGGCGATCTTCCTTGATCTTGTTTTGTTTTTGTGTGTGTGTGTTTTATTTTTTTTTTGCTTATTAATAGCACCAACTCCACTCCCATGTGCATCTGACGCTGGGTCTGTGAATCGTCACTCATCGAAAAACATGCTGCCCTCTGTTACAAATGTTCACGATTCCGACCCTCACAGTGACTCACCAAAATTGGAACAATGATCTCGCTCAATGCTGAAGGTGCGTTCGACCTTCCCGACCTACTGTAAGCCCCAAATACACCGCGTGTGCCTGTGCGGAACCGGTTTTGGCATGGACGTACGGTCGGCTGCTGTTTCGGCTTCACGGAAGCTTCCGTCTCAGCTTCCGCCGTTGTTTGCAGAACATGAGGAGGATGTCGAGTTGGTGCAATTCATTATGCAATAACATGCGGCAAATCATGAGATCCATATTTCTGATGTATGAATCTTTACGAGTCGACGGTTCTTCTCACCTTTGTGCCTCGGTTTCGGTCGCCAGCACATTGGACCCGATGGCATGGAGTGGTTTTTTTTTTCCCACACAAACGTTAATTCCATTTCCCTTGTTGTTGGGCGACCTTGCTCCTACTGAATGTGTGCGGCTGGAGAGAAATAATGGCGAAAGAAAGATGACCGATCTGCAATCTTATCATCTAGGTTAGCTTTAGATAAGAGCTTTGCTGCTGATAAACAATCTACTTGTGGAGTTGGTTTGGCTTGGTTTTTGTTGTTGTTGTTTGCTGTTGACTTACGAGCGTTACGAGTGACAGGAATGTTTTACTTCAGGTGACCTATTATTTCACTTTATCTGTGAAGTGTTTGCCCCAGCGTACTGCAAGATACCTCCACGGTGGTGGCGTATCATCAACTGAGCGTATTGCAAATTGTTCCTGCTCCAGTGGTTTTCGATCGGATGCAGTGATCCGCGAATTTCCAATTTCGATCACTGGCTCCGCTGGTGCACAAGGAAATAAAGGTGCTTACGGCCACTCTCATGAAGGCATAGTTACTGTTTAGTCGCCAAACCAAGGGTTTTGTAGCGTTCGTGTCCCATCGAAGGGTAAGCGAAGGTAGTAGTGATTCGAAAGATGGGAAAGAATTCCAAAACTTGCTCACCTCACAAGTCAAGCAAGGCAGTGGAGGTGGTTTTGTATTTTCTTTTTCGCATCCATTACGGAAAATAGGCAACGGCGGACGGAGGACAAAACCAAACGCTCAATGTTGGGTGGGCTTTCCTCATTAAGGTATAACGGGGGGAACATTTTTCCCCGTCCCCGATGGGCTTCAAGGTTTGTGTTTGGACTTTGAATGAGAATGACTCCGGCGTCGGGTGATGCCCATCGGCACAAATTTCGGTGCGCGGGCGACCTGATCGTCCTGGCCGGAAACAACGAAGACGACGCGATACGGTGTGCTTTGTTCGACAAAGTGCCGTGCCCGTACACACTTTGCTGGATCGTCTTAAAATCCCTGAGCCGTTCGTTTACCGCTCGTTTACGGTTCGGTGCGTCCACGGGGTTCGGCTACATCTCGCCTGCTCCCCGGCTGGCTGCTTAGCGTTCTAAGTACGGAGGGGCAAGGTTTTTTTTTGCTTACATTGGACGATCGGTAAGACGATCTGCAGCTTGAAGGTAATGAATTGTTGTTTGTTTTAGTACGAACCGATACCGTGCAGGTCCCGCAAAAACCTCAAATTTCATAACACAAACACACCGCACCGCGGGCTGCTGTAAGCCGGCACCGGTGATCCTACTTGTTGTTGCCTGTTTGCGTTCGATTGTTTGGCAGTATTGACGGTGGAATTTATGGACGCGGCTCGTTTCGTTCGGCGAGGCGGTTCGAAGCATTCGCAACGGGTTACGGTGACGATGCCGGTCGTGTGTGTAGACCTTGGCGCGTTGAGTGCGCGTTGGTTCCTTCTCCAGCCGCGCACCGATCGCTTCGATGCGTTGCAGCGGAGGAATTGTAAACATGTAAACAAATATGCCCGTTACGTCGATGCCACTCTGGTGAGGCCATACTTGAACCGTGGCTGGAAGCACCTCCTAGGTGTGCGGTAAAGTGCCTGGCGACTCTTGTGGGCATGTGTACGGCAGGCGGTACGAAGCGTGAACCATAGCGATTAGAACTTTAGCATTCTATTCCGTCTCGGCCACAGTGGATGCGTGAAGCTTGAAGGACAACGTACGGCCAAAAGGTCTGTTGGATCGAATTGTAGCTGCTGGTGTATCCTTACCGGTTGATATCGTGCGCATTTAACAAAGCATTCGCCGACTAGCACCACCAACCAACGCTCCGGAGTGGTCTATTTCCGGGATTGCGAAGTTTGCACACGTCATACGTTGCCTTGGCGGTGGCACGGCGGTCCGTGCGTGCAGCTGGTGCTTCATTGTGCGAGCCCGTTCGCCACCACCGATCGCCCACCAAGATCTCGGCTTCCGCTTTGAAGACGCCAGAGAGAAGTGGAGTGCCCGCTGGTGGCGACAGGTGCCGGCGTATGTTCTAATTTTACTTAGACCAGCAATTTGCTTCTTCATCGATGGATGGACGTGCATTGGAGTATTGGAGCAGCTAGTGCACCAGGAGCAGGCCGGTGCGCGCGTTGAATTATTTACGGGCCCGCACTACATACATTGTGCCTTGGTGTTTGGATCTCGCTCTCTCGCTTGCTGCAAACCGAAACCACCGTTGGCGGTAAGGAAACCTCCGTACGCGGGGCTCTTGAACCACCACGAATACACACCAGATATTGCGCACCTTTTGCCACTACAGCTACAGGTTTCATTAACGCAAAGGGGAATATGTGGTGTGGTGCCGTTTTGCGATGGGTTTCATGTTGGCGTATTCTATTGCTCGGCCTCTAACTGGTCTAACCGCTCGTACGCCTAACCTTTGCCGTGGGCAGGTATTCTACACTGCACCGGAGTTTTGGGTTTCATGTAGACCATGCCGCGTGTCTGATGCAATTTGCCACTGAATGAGTTTCTAATTGTTTGCTGCTGGCGTCAGAAATTGCTAACCACTAACGTGCTCCGGGTGGAACGGAACTGTGGCAGAAATTTATCGCGCAAGGTTAGCAATGTTTGTCGATTTTCAACGGGTTGGTATTATTATTTTTTTTTTGGAAAACTTATTATAGAATACATAAACTTTTGGTGTAGTAGACCGAAGATTGTGATTCAATTCCCATCTGAACTATGATTCCCTTGTAGCAAAGACCTGGTTGCTCAGTAAAAACGAGTTATTTCTGATAATGCTTAACATGTTCTATTTCTGGGTTTTCTGGAGTTAGTTTATAGTGTAGGTCGGAGAGGCGATCAAGATGGTCAGAAGAATGATCAAGATGGGTCCTCCTATGTGTGAAATCATCATAGTAACCCACTCATCTCACCTGGTCATGTCATTAGAATGACACCAATCGATCCAGGCCGTCCGTAGTCTTTAAGTCATCCTGTGGCTGCACGAAGAAGTTTTACTGGATAGTCCCAAATTAACATAGATTGACGTTGATAGGTCTGTTGGCTGATCAGAAGGATTGAGATATGCGATTGATTGACTTCGCCGGTAAGAGAAGAGAAGAGAGTCGGTCCCTTGGAAGAGGAACGGATCCGGATAGGACATTTATAAAGGTCCTTTCGTGTGTAGATCAATGTCGTTACCACTATACCACCGTAAGACTTCGATAATAAAGTCTAAAAGACTTATATGAATGACAGAACCTAGTAGATCGTCATACCAAAAAGAATTCGTTCATTCGCTGGCTTGACATTAGCTAAATTAGAAGTACACTCAGGAAGAACCATTCAAAATACAGTATTTTTAATGCTAGACGTTCCTAGCAGTACTTTTACTTGTAAAAGTACCAGCCACATGAGGAGGTGATTCAACCTCTTGCCACTCGCAAAAAGAAGAACATTCAACTGGGGTTGTGTATGGCTTCATGTTCAGCCGAACGTGAAAGGGTCCTGTGTGCGCCATGGACATACGCGACCGTCAGCCGGAAGAATGTCACTGTGGATAGAACGTTATTAAAACTGTGGCCTAGAACGTCCGACGGCGGACCATGGTAACCCGACGCCAGGGGTTTGCTTCATGCGAAAAGAATTTTGCAATAAAAGTTGCAAACAAAACGAACGAGAATATTACTTCCATTCGAAAATGGTCCAATGAGCCAAGTGCTGTCGCCATGTGTGGTTCTCATCTCCCCTTTTTCGGTGTGCTGTTTTTTTTTTGTCGTGCGCGTCATCTAGCCTTTCGTCCTGTTCGGAGGCGCACCATGTTGTGCACGGTCCAGTCGCAAACATCGTCGGCACCGGCAGAACAAATTTGCCACAAAACAAAGCTATAAATATGTAGTTGTTGTACGTAACTCCCCACGTACCGCGGCCGCACGGGGATGTTGTAGGAAGTGAACGATGGTAATGTGAGTGGTCTTCCATGCCCTGCGTCAAGAAGGGATCTCGTACATCGTAAGACGCACCTTTCATGCGCCACCTTCATCTTTATGCTGGTACACTACCGCTTTATGAATACGGCAACGCAGAAGCGAGGCGTATAAATATTTCAATCGTGCCAGGAATGTGGTTCTGTCATTACGTCTGCACCTTGCACTCGTCACGGTCGCCGTGATACGGAGAAGCGATATTGATTTGCGTTGTAAGGCCGCGAAGGACGGGAAAGAAAAAGCTCCCGGTAACTTTTGTTATGTGTCCCCAGGAAAAAAAAAAACATGTTATCAAACGAGACACAGTAAACAACACACACACACACACATGGTAAACAAAGTTCCCAGTGCTGTTGTGCGTGTACGGTTTGTACAATGTTTTGTTTTTCCACCCACAAAAAAAAAAAACAATAGACTGTGTCTGTGGCAAGAAGCGTTGTTTGTGAACGTCCGGGATGGATTGCTGGACTCTTGGCGCGCAGGTGTACGCCGGTTTCTTGTTTGATTTTTACCGATAAAAAGGAAATGCGAGTGTATTTCGTACGTCAACAGCACCATTCGTGGCTCCCTTTATGGATATGCTGGACGCAAGCGCCACTCCATGGCCCTGCTCGGGTATTACTTTCACTGTTGGTGGTAGTCACGTCCCACGTTTGGTCAAACGGTGCTGCACTGAGAATGTTGTAAAACTTCACCTAAAGGAAGACACGATTTCGGCAGTTCGGAAGTCCTTTTTGAATGAAGCGTTGCATAAATTGATTACGAACCAATTCCTGCCCAAACGGTTTCCGATAATTTCTGAAATCACCTTTAACGCTCATTGACAATTCATGACCGCGCGCGGAGGTCTAAAAGGTGTCGGTTGCGCTCGTGCCGCAATTTGATTTACTTTACAGAACGTACCAACATCGTTAGCCCCAAACCTGCTGATCATTGTGCATCATTGGGAAAAAACATTCCGTTTCGCCGCTGCTCTCACTGGCGTTTTTATGCTCCCAAACGGGCACCCACTATATTTGGAATATGCTGGTGTCTGTACTGCATAAATAATGAGTCACCACTAGCTTGGGTCGTTGGTCCACCTCCATCTTTACACCCGACCACCTCGTTAGTGCATGTAGTTTGTGCTGGAGTGAAGTGATCGATAAGTGTGGAAGCGCACCCCAAATGGATGGATAGGATGGTTTTCTTTCAGGGGTCCTTTTTTACTGCTGTTTGTTCGACTTCTCCCTCCTTCTCTCTCTCTCTCTCTCTCTCTCTCTCTCTCTCTCTCTCGCAACCGAAAAGGGTTCGACCCAAATCAGTTTCAATCATGGGTGCGGTTTTGTTGGGACGTCCATTAGAGTTTGGGTTTTCGGTGGAGTTTGCCGGTGTATCCTTGTTGGCTGTTTAAGTTATTGAAATGTTAGGCGAGAGTTTTTTTCTTTTGGATGGTGAATGATTTGTAATTGAGGTTTCTCGCCAAAGAAACAAAAAAAAAACGTAATTATTCTTCCAGTTTGTTTGTTTGTATTATGCACACGAATAGCACAGGGTGCCTCAACAGCAAGAACCATTTCTAGTTTAATAAATAATAATAATTAATCTGATAACAATAATCTTCCAAATCTATTTAGCATTATATAATTATTAGCATATCTTTCGCCTAAAATAACATATGACAATTACGACCATTAATAAACAATTAATAAACGACATAATTGGATCCACTTGAAGGGAATTATCTAACGAAAATTTGAAGCTCCGAACGGTGACCAGAATGCTGGAACCGTTGTATTGCAACGGTGTGGGCGATCTGTACAGCTAATGGGCGCTCTCGAGTGGAGATACCATCTGAGTGGAGCTTACAAACATCTCTGAAGTTGTGGACATGACGAGGGTGTGGAGTTTTCAGCAAGTAACTCATACAAAGCTTGCAAAGATTAAACATTGCTGGAAACGAACTTACCAACTTTCGTGTAAACCGGTGTGAGAAGTCTGGAATTTAAACTCACCAGTGGGGTTAGTACCTCAACTCCTTGAATTACTAGGAAATGTAACATCTGAGATGGAATTTGACAAATAATCGAGTAGATATTTGCAAGTGCATTGGGTATTCTTAAGTTATTCAATCATCGTTCTACTGTATATTCCGGAAGGAAATCTTTTGAATTGCTGTTGAACCATACGATCCTAGTGGAGCAATTGTTTGTAGAATTTCCATGAAAAATATCACGTAACGGTCGAATCTATTTGTTCAATCTATTAATGGCCGGAATCATACTCTAAGCCAGTTCCAGGCTTATCAGCTTACAGCTCGCCATACAAATAACATGCCAAGTTAAGCTTAGGAAAAAAAATTAGATTGGTTTTCCAATGAATACAGCTAACCCAAGCTCGACAAATGTCAAAACAAAGAATTTTACTAGCAGGTCCGAATCAGGTTAGACCATGTTTCTCGTGTGCGAAAAATGTAAACATAATTTTTTTTATCGAAAACAATTGCAAATGGATTATTTTAATAATCAGACTTGTATATTATTTCAAATGAATTGAATTTAAAATTAATTTTCTAAACTTTAGTTGATTTTTCTCAAATTGTAGTTTACAAAAATGATTCCTTGTGTTATTGTTTATGTCAAAATGCTATGTCCTTTACGAATCTGTACAGAATTATACAGCCCGGTACCTGGATTTAAGATACAGGCTTAAAGCTTAAGCTTTCTAACTTAGGGTATGATCTGCCCCAATTTTTGGAACAATCACTCATTAATTGCATGTCCTAGTTCGTAAAATAAGAAATTTATTGAACAATTTTTACATTACATAATATAATTATGTAATAGAAAGATTAAGAAAGTTAAACTTGAAACATAAAAATTGCCTTAACAGTCACCCTGTCTACAGTTTGATCTGTAAATTATTTCCTGTTCACCGGTGTCGTGCACCTTTTAATCAAACATGCCGGCCGGCGATTCTATTCCGATTAACACAGAACACGTTCGTTCGAGTGTCGGACTGGACAAATTATACCCGATTCTCGAGTTTTTGGGTCGGTGCGCATGTCAATTTGCTATTGCGCGCCTTTCATGTCTTCCCCCATTGCTTATTGACTTATTGATGGGTGTTTCTGTTCCACACCCAATTCATTGCCACTCGGCAGTGTTTAACTTCCTGCCTGCATCTGCCACGATGCTACCAATGCCTAGCCCAGTCAACGCAACCGAAGTTCCTCGGTGTGTTGCATCACCTTTTACGCGCTGGCTGTGAAAAGCCGTCACACTCCCCGGGGCCGGAGCATTGTTTACCTTTTACCGTCGTATTGTTTCACATAGTTTTCGCGCCTTCCGGTACAGCCGCTCATCTGCCATCCCAGGCGTAAACGCTCTGGCGCTTGGGTGCAGCAATAGCAGCAGCAGCAACAGCCGGCTGTCAGTCAACCGGTGAGTGGCCGCATTTTCCACTGCCTGACTCTTTCACCCGTGACGTGCTTTGGTTGGTTGGGAAAATGATTCGCTACGAGGAGGTTGTGTTATTACTTGCGCTACGACCCTATCCGACAAGCAGCGACTTGATTAGAAGTTGGTAAAAGAGATATAAAAACTTCCTTCCGAAAGAATAGCAAATCAACTGAATTGCGTTTTGATAACGCTCGTTCACGACGCCGGTTGTTCATTCGCGCAGCAAAGCGGTCTTTCTTATCGTACAACCCTATCAGCTTTGATTTTCCAACCGACTGGTTCCAGCCGGTAATCGATCAGATCTCCATCCCTGCATGTGTAAAGACGGTACGAACAAAACACAACCATGCACCGAACTCCTCCAGCCATGTTGTGCAGGCCACTGCATCGGGACTGTATAGTAGTAAACGACGCCGGCTGTTGTCGGACGGTCTTGTATTCGCCTGTGTTTTACCGACGTCATATCGCGCGTTCCATGCCGGGGTGGTGGCCGCCAGCGTCAGCTGTAAGACATGATTGTAATGGGGTGTTAAACAGGGGCGTGTTTTATACCGAGTGTGTAACGCTAATAGTTAGCACCATTACTATTTGCGTTCGATTTTGCCGCTTCGATCAGCACCCGGGAGCATCCTTGCCTGGTACCGGTGAAACGGCAGGCATACTAATGGGAAAATTAATCGACCAAATAAACGCATTGATGATAATGATTGCTTGGGAAAAGCAAAGCAGCAAAAAACAAAAAGTCCGCTTGAACTTGTTTTCGCGGAACGGATTCGGGTTTTCTTGGACATTTGCTCAGACCACTCTACTAAGTCATCGTTGAAGATTGAGATTTTAAGGTGGTTTGTTTTTTTTTTTTACCGGTCGAATTTCCGATGAATCTCTGGCGTGGGACGAAAATAGCCGGTAAAAACCCATCATCGGGACACGGTGGTTCGGGTGGAATTCCCATGCCACCGAGAGTGGTCTAACCGCGCGGGGTGGTCGCCGGGTGGTGCTAAAAGCAAATATTGCTTTTACATTCCATTCGGTAACACGAAGCGGGTCGGTAGGTCGCAATTTTCCCTGGGCGTGAGAATATTTTCCCGGACCGGTCGGTGAGATACTGCACCGTGCAGTGGCTGTGGACATTCCCGAAAACGGTTGTCTCAGTTTTTAATTACTGTGACACACAGGTACATGGAGGCGCGTGGGATTAAGTTGGGCGGTTTTATTTAAGATGAGTGCGAGAAAGATGAGTGAGTCTTTCCTTTGTACCGAGCGCGTTGACTCATGGATGTAAATTCTTGCGTGCGTGTTTCGATTTCGATCGGTTGCTAACCGAAGGGAAGGTGTAACAGATTGAAACAATGTATCTGAGAACCTCCCACGGTGTTTTGGGGGAGAGGTGAATCATGATACGGGCAAACATCGCATTACCGATGAGACACTGCCGGTATCTAGCCGTGACAATGAAAATCTCTCAAATCCCTCCCCAAACACACACACACACACGTACATGCAGCTCATTGCCAATGAATCAGTGAAATTAAATGGCCATTGACAGAAAAGCGAAAACTAAAAAAAAAAACTGAAATCCATTCGCGCGAAATGCAGCGTCGCTTCAGCATCTACAAACGGACACCGCCGGTGGGTGAAAGTTAATTTCATCCGCACAACGTTATCTCGGACCGTACTGGCGCGCGCTGCACACTGTACTGCGCCGTTGAGCTAAATTGCCCCATTCGCGATCGTGCTTGATATCCGGTGCTTGGGATCTGCTCGATTTACGACAGATTTTGCACGGGTTTTACACATTCGGTCTCTCCGCACGACTGCCCTCCCGGCTTTGCTCCCGAGGTCGCGCGTTTGTTGATGCGTTTGCGTTGGGAATAAATTTGCCTTGAAGAGAGCGGTCGACTGTATACCGACCGGCCGGGCCCAACCCCCCATGTTGGTGTGGTGGCGATCATTGAAATAGTGATGGCGTGTGTGTGTGTGGATGGTGAACATTTTGTGCGTGTGGGTTGAAAGTTATGGTTGGGAATGCGTGGAGTGTGTACGCGAGACCCTTAAACGCGTGAAATGGTACCGGTCTTTTTTTTTTGAGACCGGTAGGAACTGTAGCTGCTGCTGCCCGGTTGTATGTGCTCGTGTGTGTGGGAAGTGAGTTTTTTTTTTCTTCAACCAGGTTTGGTGAAATTGACGATGATTGTAATTCCAATGTGTAACAAACTGTCCGGATCAAACATATTTGATAGTTGAGCGTGTTGTGCTACTCAAAAGCTTGGATGATTAATTTTCCGACCGAATTTTTTGGGTCTACAGTTCTTAGTATAAATATACGATCATTCGTTTTTTTAGGAATAAATGAAAAAGTTAAAGAGATCCTATGTATCAACATGTAAATTGTTGATGTTTGAATGGTTATTTATTCAAAATTTTAATAAAATGTGTTCTTGAATGAACATCATACATTAAAATGCATGAAACTTTCCAAACAATGGACAAAGACTTCGGTTTATAGCAGTATAGTTCCATGACTCACAATTCTAGTCAGACTGGATTTTTTTGGATTTTGCCGCAGAGTCGTGAATGCTGGGAGCATATCGAACAGTAGCAGAGTAGAAAATGTTTGTTTTTGTGTAGGACTTTGATGATTTGTTGTTCAAAAGCCAAAGTGATACATTTTTTATTTCGTTTAATTGCTCACGAATGTATCGCTTTAAATGTAAGTTGTTCACAACATTACGAACGTAATGAACTTGAGATTGGTATGGAAACTCAGAAGATGTTTGACAACATGATAGTATTATTCTTATTTCGGTCAGTGTACTCTTATCGAGATATTTCCTATGTACAGAGTGCAACGCGTTTACATAACGCATGGCAGTTCAAGCATGAATGCAGTAAGAGAAAGAGTATATTTTCGGAAAGAGCTTAATCTATTCAACATGTGGAGCCACTTGCTATGGAAGAGTGATATTCCACACATGTTTGCAATGAGGTTGTTTCATTTTACGGCATCCAGTTTGATAGCTTCCACGTCCGATGTGATGCTGACCAAAAAATAATTCCCGCAACAGACACGATTTCCAACGCTTAGCTCTGATGTCATTCGTTCAGAATGGCAAGTTCCATACGTCCATATGCTTCCGTTTCTCACACCTGAACAAACAGATGCCATATCTATTATGATTGCCACTATTCTGTGTTAATTTGTTCATCATTTGCAAAGAATTATCATCACGTTGGAGTATGAAACGTTGTTCTGGTGCAACTTAATTTGCCTTCTATGGTACCGCAAACATAACGCCCGCCAAAGCTTGAAGATAACACCAATGCCCACTAATAAACGCTATGTTTCACACAAACTTATTGCAACGCGAATTCGTCCGGCTGGAAGCGAAGGTGCTACACCGGGGCCGTCCGTCCACTGTTTGCCGAACAAATGTATCATCAACAACGAAACAACGATGTGCAGACCGGATGTGTTTAGATAGATTTAAATGATTCGCTAATTGATGAACGCCGAACAGATGACGCATGTGTGTCGTGTTTGCATGGCGGCAAACACAGCCGGACGGAGAGGAGAATTTCCCTCCATCGGATATGTCGTACTTGAAAGTGAAACTCACCCAGCTGGCCCCGCTGCTGGGCGGCGAGTTGTTGTTATTGTCACGGGAATTTAATATCCAACCGCTCGTCACGGCTCATAACGTTCTGCTGCTGCTGCGTAGAAAGATGTTCTGTATAGTTGTAAGCGAGCTCCGATTGCATACGCATGCCAACCACGCGCGTCGTACTTCTGCGTCAACAAACAAACCACTCCACGAGTGGCTAACCGCACACGTCGTTCCCCATCAACGTCAGCAGCAGCCGTGATGTTCTGACCTGACCGCCTCCTACTTGCCGGTATGGTTATCTCGCCGACTCTCCAGTTCATCCCGATGATTTCGAACCGTTCCACCGGACTACCATTGCCACCCTGTTGGTGAATAAAAACTGTAGCAAAAAAATAAAGAGGGTGAAATATGTCCAGAATCGCGAGATGCGACTGTCCTGGAACCTTGGACCAACAGTTTTACCCATCGTTATGTCCCCGCCGGGATGAGGGAATATATTGTTAATTCCGTGCGACATCGGTTTGGAGGAAGCGATTAATGATTTGGCCAACGTGACAGGTCGCAACCGTTTAATCTTCGTCTGTCACATTCGGGCGTTCCGATCGATGGACGGGCGCGTCCGTAATGAAGCGCACGTACCGTGAAGTGTTTTGGAATGCGTAGGTTTTGTTGATTTGTTGATGTAAGGTTAACATACAACGTCGAATTCACGCCGACACCTTGGAGAATGGGTGCAGCGGCGTCATTCACTGGTTGCTCTCGTCGGTTGATTTACACGGTGCATTTCCCCAAAGGAACCAAAAGTGAGTAAGAGTTCAACGCTCCAAAACCTGACTGGTTGGTTTTGTGCCATTTGGATTCAAAATCCCAAAATGGATAAATTATCCACCAGGGATAACATTTTGGGATCGCCCTGATGCACCATGTCCATGGTGCGGGCAATGTGATGTCATGTACTTTGATGGTTGGGAATTTTGTAGCATAGGCCAAAATTGCCGGACACCTCAATTAATCATTGGATGCAGCCTGCGCGATCGTCACACCGAAAGGATGGTTTAACCAGCTGCAGCCAACCTTCGACGAGAAATTTGAAAATATAGTGGAACGTTTAAAGCCTGAGAGGCGAATGAAGCTGCCCAGCTCAAAGTCTCTATAAAAACAATAAACAACAACAATGTTTAAAGCCTTTGAGAATTGATGAGATTGCGCAAAAAAATAAAAAATGGTGCATAACCCGTCGGATCGATCTTGGTCGGTAAGTATACCATCAACGATGGTTTGGAACGGTTGGAGTACAATGGACCGTTTGCTACCAACACGTTCTAGCGATACGTTTTACATGGCTGAAATCATGCTGTACGAAAAACGCTGTACGCACGTGCCCCGGTTTGGAAGACCCGATATAAGGTGAACCCGAAGATAACCCTCTCCCCGGCCGCAGCAAACGGAGCGAATGTGTTACACAAACAAACATCGTCAGTTCTTCACGCGTCCGTCGACATAACACGGTTTGAGGAAGTGAACCAAGCGATAGTAGCGCTGGTGGCTGCATGTGAGATAAGAAGGTGCAACCGAAAACAACAACAAAAAAAAAACAACCTCAACGAAACCTATCTTAAAAGCATTAGCCTTCCATTTCACAGTGCCTTTGATTCATGGCCCCGCTCCTTAGGGCCACGCTGCTCGGCTCCTGGCGCGCTCGCAACTGGTACCGTGCAATTTTCACGCATCTTTCTTCCCGATGCCTTCCAACACTATCGGGTGCGCCCACCCGCCACTGATGCCGAGCATGGTCGAACATTCCGGTGCTGTAATCGATTTTTTTTTCTTCTTCTGTTACTAAGCGAACCGATGCGAGCAAAGTGCTTTGGGTGAGAAAAGAAGAAGCTCGGCCCCGAACAGTCAGCCCCAGCATTCGGATGCTTTCACTTGCATGTTGCTGCACGGCGGAGATCGGCGTGCGGGGTTTGAAATTATCACACCCCGACCGCCGAGGTTCCGATACAGCCACGGTGCAGAAGCCGTTTGAAGAGAAGGTGGTGGAAATCTCAAACCATAATAACCACAAAAAACCCCCCCGAAAGATACATGCATCGATCGGTTGCAAATGCGTAACAGCTCGTAATATTAAATGTATTATTTATTACACAACGAACTGCTACTGTGCGGTGGTACCGAAATGTTGCACACAGAATGTCGAAGCGATGATTATGCTCCGGTAGACGAGATTGGGATGCAGACACCATCAACCGGTGAGGTCGTTGCGATTCTTTGCGAACACTTTCCGAGCGACAGAGAATGTCTCCGGCGTAGAAGGAACCGAACGGGAGGGCGTCAAACAGGAAGGCAAAGGAGAGGACCTCGATGATTGAGATTGAATGATTAGCTGTGAGAGCTGTGGTGGAATAGCAATGAGGCAACACCAATCTATGCTTGGCCTACTTTTGGCTACGGCTACGGGTTTCTTTGCTTGGTTCTGTGGCCTTCCGAGGTGGAGATGCCTTTGGACATTTCCGTGGCACAAAAGTGGAGCAAAGAACTGTAAAGTACTGTCGTTTCGAGCGGAATTGTTGTTTGCGGTGGGCGAGAAGAGCGCCCGTCAAGTTGATCGGTGGTTCGGCCAATTGCTCGTCCCTCGGCGGACCATCCATCCGCGGAAATTGGGCAAAAAAGCTATCTCTGTGTGTGCGTGCTAGAATGATGAATGAGTTGATAAATACTTCCATCCTCACCACGGTCTGTTCTCTGATGGCCGCTGAAGGTTAGCCGGTGGGCAATCTGGTCTGTATCCGTTTATGTTTCCGTACCGCGTGAAGAGGGTACCTTGGGCGAGAAAAGACCTCCGCAGTAGTCGAAGGGCAACCGGATAATCGCATTCATCCAGAATCATCTCGTCCGATTTACGTATCGAAATAAAAAATGATAGATTGATGAGTCTGGATATTTTCCCCCTTTGGAAGGAATAGCACAGAACACTGCCCTCCACTTCTTCGACATGTGCTTTAAGCAGTTGTGGGCAAGTTTTCGATATCCCCATCCTTTATTACGGCGATGATCTGTTTCGGTGTGTTGGCAATAACCGCCGTATGTCCCCATCCAACGGCCTGTGACGTGCGTCTTCTCACGATGGTTGGTGCTTTGAACCGTTTTGACAGATTCGCTAAAGTGGTTACGCCACACGAATTTCCTTGTTGTGTTCCACTGCCGCCAACAGCCGGATTGGCACGGCGGAGGAACGTGAGTTTGCTGGTTGTTGGAAGGGAATTCCGTACGGAAATGAACTTCAGCTTGCAGGATGAATAAATTATTCATCAACAACTGCGTCTCCTGTCTGTGACCGGCTTGTTCTCTGGCCGGCACCTTCGTCGATGGTGGTTTGCCGGCCGTACATGAGTCGTAGCAGCCGTTTGGCTCTCCGGTGCGGATAAATTGTAGAGTTAACTTTCCGATTGTTCTGGCCTGACCTTGCTGATGCATACTGTGGCAGGTTGTTATCTGAAACGGGCTGATTTATGGAGGGGTTTTTTTCTGTTGTTCGTTGGCATCTTTTGCATCTTCCCGCTGGGCATTTCGATTTTGTATGACCATTATTGTGAACATGCTTGCGCTATTCCTGCGGTATTCAACCGTAACTTAACGTTAGTAATAATAAAAGAAGAGAAACAGCAACATCTTCAAGTCGTTATTTTACAATGCACAAACCGTAGTTTGTCGCAGCATCATTTAATTCATTGTATGCCTTCTCTCCATTATTTCACAACCGATACAAAATTAAACGCAATAACACTCCCTAATTGTAATCACCTAGCAAATGTGGTGTGTTACATTGTCCTTTTGAAATGTTTTTAGGTTTAGATTATGCAACTGAATATTGTTAATATTTGATCGTTTGCGTTTATCTGGCGTTCTGCTAAGTGCGCAATAATTACTATCAATCATTCGTTCCCGCATTCGATCACATATCAGCTCGTGCGCATTAGCATTTGAATATGGAGCGTACGTTTTTCCGTTGACAAATAAGTGAAAAAAAAGTTGCTCGTAACAGATCGTCCAGATTTGGTTCCCTTTTTGCTAAGAAAGCGTCAAAAGCACGCGCCTCATGACAGTCTCCAACCAATGAATGCGATACGCGTTTTGCGTCCAAATCAATTGATAATCGATAAAGATAACCATAAATACGTTGTCGAATGGTTTGGCATACATAATAACGTGCGCGTTAGGTTGAAAAGTGCCGACCCAAGCACACAATTCGTATGGTCTTATTCGACAACGACACATTTGATTGATTGACGGGCCTTACTAATATCCATATGGCACGGGCGTCGCATAATTAAAGGTAGTAATTTGAATTGGGTTGAGTAGAATAATGTACTATTCCCCACCACCCCCCCTATACGAAGCGCAAAGTGGCTGCTCTACACATACGTTTCGCTGTGTAACGTAAATAACTCACCATTCGCGTACGCAGACGCGCAGGAGACCGACCGTTTGTTTACATCTCCTTGAGTTTTCTTGACTGGCATGATGCTGGGGCATGATTTTCACTACCACCGGGGCGGTCATCGGGGGGTTTTTTTTTTGTTTGGTCACCGTGTTTCCAACATTCCTCTCATTCTGCGCTTTCAAACCAAGGACCGTAAATGTTACCGTTTCTAACATTAACACACCACGCACCAAAGAAACCAAGCAGCTGCACAGGAACTGATCGTGCCAGGGTTCTTTTCGGGGACATTATAGGATAAAAATAAATCTCGCCAAAGTGAACGCGACGTACGGCGCGGAAACAACGACCCGGTGCAGCGTAATGCAGGGTGTTGCTCTTTGCAATCGGTACGGTGCAATGTTGCTTTGTTGGCGTAAAGGTTACGGGTTGAAGGTGCGTGCGACTCGGTTCTCGTGGTGTTGTTAAATGGGAAACATTTTGGGGCAAGGTCGGTCGTAATATAGCGGTGATCTTCACATCCGTCAAACGGGCATTTGGCAGGTTGGTAGTTTTAGAACAACAAGTACCATGACGGAAACGCACTCAAGTGCGATCGATGGGTGGGAAGATTTGAGACTTTGTTGATGATGT
Organism: Anopheles marshallii; assembly: GCF_943734725.1. Classification (NCBI taxonomy): domain Eukaryota; kingdom Metazoa; phylum Arthropoda; class Insecta; order Diptera; family Culicidae; genus Anopheles; species Anopheles marshallii. The sequence continues at coordinate 35,272,253 of NC_071326.1, read as the reverse complement.
TTTCTGGATGCGACCGAAACCTTCATCTTTTGATTGATGGTAAGGACTCGTTTCGATAGCATAACGACGGTTGGGATCTTTACGACGTAAGGAACTCTTCTGGAATCCCGACCCAAACTAAACTAGGGATGTTACACGACCTTTAACAAACGTCACATACAGGGAGATTATTGGTTCTAAGAGTCAAGAATGTCCACCAGGAAGTTGTGATCGCTTGTCTTCTCTTTAAACTCATAATAGTTTCCTCCGACATCAAATACAGCAGTGATTCTGAAATGGAAGCGTCGAGGATCATCTTGCCAATCCATATTGCTGAATAATCTGATGGTATAGATTTCGGTGGTTTACGGCTTTCCTGCGTACTACTAGAGGTTCTTAGAGGATCGTGCAAGATCGTTGGAAACCCTCGGATTAGATTTTGGATCAAACATGTACACAGACAACAACATTAATATGTGAGATAGGCGCTAAGGTGCTGGCTGCCAACTGGTCTTTCTACACGCTGTGGAACTATCTTAACTTGAAGCACCTTTCGCTGTAGTTAAAGCTGTGATAATGTAAAGCTTCTATGGTCCCTGTAATCACATACGCCCCTGTGACAAGGATTCTGACCACAGCCTTAAACATCTCTGCGATATTTTTTTTTTTGGCTCGGTATGTGTTGAAGGATATAGGAGCAGTCACTGCATTACATACACTGATCTACCAATTCAATGACCTCTGTATTGTGTAGCGAATTGAACTCAACAGGCAGTTTGAGCTAAAAATCTCATAAATGTAATAAACAACAACTTTGGGTAAATAGGATAAGGATGATCGCGTCAACTAATCATGATACTAAAAAGACACCGAGAGCCCTCCAGCCTATAATGTCCTTAGGTCTCGTATATATCAATAGACGAGAGGTTCAGATTTGGGAACTCGAATTTACGAAAATTGATAGATAGAATAGCGTCAAACCATACGCTACAAATAATTATATGTTTTGTGTTACAAAAAAATGTTGTTGAAACTACAAACTTATATACTTAAGAAGCCTTTGCTCTTTATATTTTATTACAGACAGATGTTGTAAAACAGATTGTTTGATAAACACATTCGGTTAAAGATGCTGTAGAAGTTGTCTTACTGTCAGTACTGCAAATGCAACGTAAATAATGTCACTGTCTGGCTTCTGTTGCGCCGGGGCACACCTGTTTCCTATTGCGCCCGCAAAGCCCTATCACAATGTTGCCGACCTTTAAGGCTATTCCCGTTGAAAGCGTCGTTTATCTTGGCCCATGTGTGAAAGTGCAGAAATAAATCGGTACGACAATAAACAACCACCAAACTGCAGGCTGCCGGGTGTGGGTGGCTAACGGGGGAAAGGACAGCAGAATGTTGATCTCGTGACGCTACTACCGCCACCATCGAACTTGTGACTTTATTTTCATCTCACGATTCAAATGCTTATTATGTCAACAAGCACAAGATAAATCGAACCTTTGAATGGTCTATCGCTGTAGGAGGTAAATTTACTATAAAAGCAACAACCGCAGCAACGCAAACACAAACAAATGTTAAAGTTGTACATTTACTTGTACAAGTAAATACCAGCTGTAAAAAAGGTGATGCAAAAGTAGCACAACATAAATACACGGTTTTTGTTTGACCGCACCAAACAGTAGCTCGTGGCAAGTATTTGGCCAAGACAAAATAGCATCACACTAATGAACATGTCAATGTGGCTGCGTGTGTGTGTGTGTGTGTGTGTGGCGGCGATTGGGCTGTGCGAGTGTGGATTTTGTGGTTTCGTGTTTGCGCAATGATTTGGTGTAATTAAGTTTACTGCGGACAATTAATTTGCTTACGTTTCGGAAGCATTGCTTTCGCGTACTGCAGGCCGGCGCCTCTACCGCCCAAACAGCACCCATCGCTCGGTAACGGTGCCAGATTATTTAGGGATGACACCACACACGTCACGACCGTTGGGTGGATGGTGCAGACGGTGGGACAGTAATTTTCGTGGCCCATTGGTTAATTTGGCAGAAGAGCGGACGTACGGTTCGTGCACCGGTTTACTACTGACAGGTCGAGACGGACAGGTGCGTATAGCCGGTAACAGGGGTGGGTAAGCTATATGTGCTAATAAGGGCAGACGTGCCAGCAAGGGTGAAAGTAAGGTTAGGTGGTTAGTAGAAATAATTGTTCACCAAGCGCAAAAGCACTCATCGGTCGAGGGTCTCGTTTCTGGTTTCCTGCGCTTAATACGTAAGACATTAGATTTTTTTTTCAGTTCAGAGTGCGACTTTTGGAGGTATCATTGCTCTGTTCAGGATGTCTTTATATGGGAGTTAAAAACGAGCTATGCGCTATAGTTTGATCAATTTTCTCGACAACAACTGACGTCTTCAGCAACGAGCTAAGAGCAAGAGCTTTTAAATTGAAATACCTTCTCTTGGTAAAGATGTTCACAACCATGTTCAAATGGTTACACTTCTGGTGTGAGGCCATTCTACGCTGCTGGTGGGATAGCCAATAGCCCGTGATATGTAATTAATATTCACATTCATGCTCGGTTGAGCCCTGTCAACAATGATGCATTTATTGTCGTTTGCTCCCTGATCGGACCTGATGCACGGTACCATGGTGAAGCAATACACACATTACACCACTTCCGCTGGCGGTGGTGTGTCTTCCGGTTTTGCAGCATGCAGTCCAAAGAAATTGGCCAGTTCCCCGATGTACGAAAGACAAAAAGGTGTCGTGTTCACCGTTTAGCATTGCCCTGCGTCTACGTCACGTACCGTGCAAACACTTGACATGGTCCGTCCCACACAAAGAACCGACGGACGTGATTTGTTGTGTGGTGTGTGTATATGCTTCTTTTTCCCTTCATATTGCTAATGTCCATCGTCAGCGTTGGAACACCTGCGAATGAAAAAAAAGGTGCAGGCAAAAGCCAATGAACACAAAAACCGGGTGGCGATGTTCTACGCTTTAATAGGGATCGGTAGCATTTGGATGTATCATGTCCAGGCTATCAGCAGGGGTATATGACGATAAACTGATGGGGTAAAGATAAGGTGGATTCGGAACTTTCGGTGACCTTTTTCTGGTCGTGCGAATTTGGGAACAAAGTCACCAACAGCAACCGTGCGGTTGGTGTGCTCCAGTGAGTTTCATAATACGAAGAAGGTGTGTTCTTTTGGTGAATGGGAGTTAATTCTCTAAGGATTAAGGCGATCTGCAGGACGACTTGGGCTAGTTGTATCGAAGATATTACAATTTGTCACGTACATTTTGGATCCGCTACAATGAATGTATCCGTCATTACGGTGGACGGCGAATGTGGACGGAATTCTGTTAGTAGACAAATGATAATTTCACCTCAACGATATCACAAAACAATAGACAACGTTAAAAGAAATTCTCAGAATCACCAAACCAAAAAAAAAAACAAATATTGAATGATGGACAATTAGTTATCTTGGTGTTTTATCTTGGCCCGTTCGCAGGAAATCTGGATTAACGCATTATCTTATCCGTTTCCATTCGTATCACAAATGTCGCCTAAACATACGAACGATACACAGTGTCGTTAATCCACACACGATACGACCAACCACATGCACCATGCATATTCGGCGACGGTGATACAGTGCGCCACCGTGTGGAGTCCGGGAATTGTTTGTCCTAGGTGCTCATAAATTATGCACTAAATCGACTTTCATTTCGTCGATTGGTCATTAGGCACACGCGCCCTCCGGCAACACCGGAACGGTGTGACAAAGGAGCACAAAAAACACACGGCATGGTAAATGTGTCACGATTCCCATGCGTCACGAATGGGTCTGCTTCACGTGACGAAGGGAAATTTCTGTTCTATAATTCTCGTTTCATCGGTCGCAGTACTTCTGCCTAAAAAAAGGATTCCGTTTTATAGATGGCATGGTTATGAAACACTTAATGGAAACACTACAAACGATGGTGTTCATGTTTATTGTTGCATGCATAATGTTAGATACGAATGTACGACATTTTTACCGTACTCTTATTTAGAATTACTTTAGCAATGGATTTTTTTTTAAATGTCACTGATTGATTTATTTTTTCTACTTCGCTTTTTCAGATTATGCTCGTTAAAAATTACCCGCCTGTCCCTGCTCACTCCCCTGCCGTCCGATCTGACGTCACTGTCACTGGCGGTTCGGATGCAAAGCTCAAAGCGAACACTCCGTTCACACGAAATTCCCGTGCCACAATCGTTGAGCAGCGGATACAGCAGCAGCACAGGAAGTGGAACAATCGGTGCTGGCGGCACCGGTGGATCAGCCGGTGGTGGTGGTTCTCTCGCCAGCGTTGGTCAGCTACATTCACCGCCACTGCTCGAAACGGAGCTAGATCTGCACTTTAGCTTACAGTATCCACATTTCATTAAGCGCGACGGTAACCGATTGCTGATATTGCTGCAGCGGCGCAAAAAGTACAAAACACGAACCATTCTCGGCTACAAAACGCTGGCCGAGGGTGTCATCCGGATGGATGCCGTGCTGCAGAAGTCGATGGACATGACGGTGGAGCTGAATGGGTCGGGAAAGGCGGGCCGGGCCGGTCTAACGATAGCAACGTTGCGCGCCACCCAGGTCACATCGATTCCCGTCGATCAGGATAACAAGAACAACAACAGCCTGCTGGTGACGGATCGCGTGAACGAGTACTCGGACGAGGACGAGGAGCAAGAGTTTAGCTCGGGCGATGAGAACGACGAAGGGCTGTCGGGGTACGCGGCCAAGCGCAACTACGCCGGTAAGCGCGACTCGTACAAAAAGTTCGAATCGGGCGAACAGGACGGTGAACAGGAGGACGGTAATATGTTACCCTCCAACCAGGCCGATAGCGATAGTGATTTTGACAACCTGGGCAAGGAAAAATCACGGGGGAAAATGAGTCGGGTGAGTGATGATATGGGTTAAACAGTCATTGGCAATCTAGTTGCAAAAGGAAAGTGCTGCTAAAAAGGTTTTTTCATGTCTTCTTTTAGCAACGAAACTTCAAACAACGCATCATTTCACTGCTCAAGCGCTTCAAGGTGCCGGAAGAGCTGGAAGGTGATGTCCGGGAGCGTGGTCCGGCACTGCGCGGTAAACGCGACCTGGACGCACTGTTCCAGGAGCTGGAATCACTGTCGTGCGGCGAAGGGGACGATTCCGGGCAGGACATGGACAGTCTTTCCATCGGCTCGACGCCGAAGCCATCGTTAAGGCCATTCTTTGAGAACACGGGCAAACCGGTTCTCACGCAGCAGCATTCCTCGATACAGCTAAGCTCGATGCAGAAGGGTAGTGGTAACAAAGGTAAACGAATGGCATCCTTTCCACACACTGCTCGCCATTGGACCGAATAACTGTGGCCAATTTTGTTGTGCGTTTTGGAGCAAGTTGTTTCTAATTGCGCGATGCCTTATCCCTGTTTGCGCATTTTCATCCAATACCATCTGTTTTAGTTTATTCCTTTGCCGCATAATGATTCCCGCCAAAAAGCTACATCACGATACTAGTGATGGTACCGTGCTAGATTTAGTTTCAACTACGCTGCATATCGCTTGTATTTTTTGCAGTCATAATTTACTTCATTCTTAAATGCATCGTTTTTAGTTAGCTGGCGAATTATGCTAGAAATGATAATTCTAGTGATACATTTATTATTACAGCTTCTAATTCACATCATTTTACTGCCTTCTTTTCAAGTGTCATTTAGAAAATCTTTAGCGCTATAACGACCTGCTAGTAATTTTGATTGGTTTGCCATTGGAAAAATGACATACATAGCGGTAAAATAATTCGAACAATGATTAGTTCTGACAATTATAAAATGTATTTTCTAGAAAATACAAAAAAAAATGTATTCTTAGATTCGTTCATAACTAATTTTTCTGCCATTTCGACTGGAAATCAAACGACTGAGGATGGAATTTCACCTCAATCACTGCCTTGTTATTTTAATTTTTTAAACTAATTTTTAGAAAGCACCAAATTTTAAATGTTTTCTAAAATTGAAAATTTCTCTAAATTATTTTAAAAAACATTTCGATGGATCCGGTCACTGTGACACTTTTCTAGTTCTGGTCCTTCTAGTATTTATAGTTGTTTGCTATTTATGTGTAATGAACCGCGTTCCGGTGTTGTAGTAAATTTAGTTTAATATTGTATGGCACAAACCCGCTCGCCGGAGATTTATCAGTTTTCGAAGGTCCGTTTTAACAGCTGAATTAAAACGTTTTGTCGCTCTTAGACCCACTGTTTTTGAAAAAGTTGACATTCCATTTAAGATTCATCACTACTTTAACCAGGACGTGTTTATTGCATGGCTATTGCGTTTCTTACGATTTGTGTCATTTTTCCTTAATTTGTTTGCGTGTTTCGTTTCATCAATCCATTTTGCGCCCGCCCCATCTTGTATGTTTGCAAAATACTACCCCTCCGGTAATAAGGTGTTGGACAATATGTGCTTACTAGCCGTTTAAGTTGGTACTTTCGATTTGTTTTATTTGTTTTCTTTCATTATCTTTTACGTTCCTTTCAGATTTTATGCCAGAAAAGAAACCCAATTTAGAGAAGCGTGACTCGCTCGCCGAAAAGAAAAGCAATTCAATAACAATTGCCAATAATCTTATTAATAGTATGAACGGCAACAGTATTAATAACAATCAGACTAGCAATTACAGTAACATCCAAGGTTTGTAGCTTTCAACAACAACCAAAACCAATCGTTGTGGTTCACGTACTCTTTCTATCGTCTTTATTCACACTCTTATTCTCTCTATCCCTTCACTGTGCTACCCTTTACTTCTTCATATATTTTACCCTCCCCGTTGTGTGCACAATCACTCTGTTACTTCCGTCAACTCACCGCACCGGGTTTGTTCGTACGTAGATGCATCCCTACAGTCTCACGAATAATGTTCCTAAGCTAGAGAGCTGCATAAACGTTTCACCATGTATCTGTTTACCTTCCTACACTGACAAGCAAGTACCTTTTCATGCTCGCCAACGCAAAGCATTTACTGCATCGTTTTCCCGATTCGTGGTTTTCTCGCGGCATAAGTTTAGTGTTGTTAAGTTTTTGTTTGTTTGTTTTGGAGTTAATTAATCGACTACTGCTAATGATTAACTGTGCCTTGATTTGCTCGTTTCAGCTCGGAAACGTTTACATTTTGCAAGCATTTACCGTTTATTATGATTTCTGTTTCGTTCCTATGACACGATAATGGTCCTTTGCCTTTGTTAAATTTTTCTTCCTTTCAATTTTCTTACGCTATACCGAATCGTTCGATATCACTCTCACTGATTTCACAACCTTCTTTAAAAATTCAATTGTAGCATTAAAATAATTTCCTACGTAAATCTGTCCATTAGCTGCCACTGTTGAATGTTTATACAAATGCGTATTTGATGTTCTTCCCCAGACCGATCCGGGGAATGGAAAAACGATAGTTCCGGTAATGAGGGTGGTGCTGGCAATACGGACCCAGAAGCGCTCAGTTCGGATCCACAAAACACTGGCAGTCCGCCGAAGGAGAAGGAAACGGCAGTCGAGAAGAAGAATCGTCTGTTCCGTACCAGCAGCAGCACTCCAAACAGTGCCAAAAAGCAGAAACAAGTGCTCAGCTTCCAGATGGATCAGCAACAGCAGCAACAACAGCAACAGCAACACCACCAACAGCAGAAACCTTCGCCGCTAGAAACGTGTCTGTCGCCGACGAATGTTGAACCGCGGCGGTCATTACTCGAACAGCTGCAGCGTACGTTTACCACGGAAGAATCGTTGCTACCAGAGGTGGTCACGATCGTAGGTCCACCGGAAGCCTGCACCGTATCGCCGACACCGCGCTTAGCTTCGCTCATATCGTCCACGTTTCGGCCTACATTTTTACCCAACAATACCGCTGAGGTGAAGGCAATTACGCAGGCGCTTATGAACAAAATTCAGAAATAGTAAGACCCGTTTGCTTGTTCGTATGTATGTGGCTAATAGATATTGGTTAATGGTTACCTCTTTTTTTACATTTTTGCAGCTGTAATTCAACAGCAAAACCACCAACAACTGTGAAAGTAGTTCTAGTCGGAGGCGATTGGTTGCAGGGCGCCGTTTTGCGTCATTATGTGGAATTGTTGGGCATTCGGCCACCCGATTGGGTGAATCATATCAGATTTTACATTGTTCCTTTAGGTGAGCGACAATTGAAGGTCCTTAACTAGTAAACAGATTATTAATTCCGTCTAATCACGCGTTAACGCAGGATCATGCGCGGTGGCTCGTTACATCGGGATGATTGATTCGAGCTATATGAGCATGTTCGGCACGGAGAGTTGGCAGCAGATCTGTGATCGTACTGCTAACCTTGAGAGCGCACAATCGAAGAATGAATCAGCCGAGTTTATCAACCGAATACAGCGATATCTGATATCGGGAGGACCGTGCACGCAAGTTCCTATTGCCGAAGCGATGGTCAACTATCGCGATGAAGACTCTTGTCAAATATTTGTACCATTTGTTAGTGTAAGTGGCAGCAAAGAACTTCCGTGTGGTAAATGTACACATTGTGCAATTAAACACAAAAATCCCCACGCTCTTTTTACACCTTGCAGGACGTTAGAATTGGCTGTTTAGAAGGGCCCCAGGTGTCTCTTGATCTCGATGAATCGTTAACGTACGTTTCGCAAGGCAGCGCCGACAGAATGCTGTCGAGTTCGCCACCCCAGAGCGGTCGCACGTCACCGCCAACATCGCAAACACCGGTCGCGGTTGCACAGCTGCAGCAAAAGGAGCAACAGCAGCAACAAGCGTCATCATCTTCCTCGCAGATGCAAGAGTCGCTCGAGCTGCAGGTGGACTATTGGCCGCTGGCACGGCCAAATTTCGATCCGAAAGAAAAACCACTTGGCAAGGGCCAGGATCCGTCGGGGAAAAACAGTATTAAGAGCACTTTCCGACATCTGCAGGTATATGCACAAACCAATAGGTTGGAATGTTTCATTGTTGGTTCTTGAATGCTTACACTTTTTGATATCATATAACAGGTATGGCGACTACCGCAAGCTCCTAGCTTTGGCGAGTTTACAAATGGCTTAACACTAAGCTTTGCTACCAAGGAGAAAAAACAGAAAAGTATGTATTTTTTTCTAAGAAAAGGCTACACGAACAATTGTCACGCTTGTTTAATCATGTTTTATTATTTTTGTAGTAATGAGATTGGGAAAAAAGAAGGAAAAAGATCGTGATGCTGAGAAGGAACAGTGCGTTGAAGGAGTGGCCCGTTTGATCTGTTCACCGAAACAATCGCATCCTGTTCCGTTGCGAGGTAAATCGCTTTGTGTTGCATGAACAATTCTTATTAGTAGCTAACCTTTCGCTTCTCTTTCGGTCGTTTCACGATTGAATCTGTTCCAGTGTACATCGATGGTACGGAGTGGACGGGTGTGAAATTTTTCCAACTATCTTCCCAGTGGCAAACGCACATTAAGAACTTCCCCATAGCGTTAGTCGGTGCCCCACTGGCTCCGGCCGAAATGCTAACCTAGTCAGTTTCATCCTCCGTTTTGACGGAGCTAATACCCACTCCTACATCACCAGCAACACCATCACCGTCGTTTTTAGGTTCCTCACCCTCCGCCCATCCGACCCGCGCCGGCCTCATAGCTTTCGGACCGCTGCTACCGACGGGTTGTCAACCGTCAATCGTCTCTAAACTGCCACCTTTACCACGATCCGCCGGCTGTGACCCACCAGTGAATTCGTCGTTCCCGTCATCAACAGCCGGTACTGCGGGTCATGGTCACACCAGCGGCAGTACCACGGGTACATCGCGTCTCTTGAGACCACGAAGCTGGGCAGCGGTCAGTCGATCGCGCGGCGATTAAACGAGCTGCGAGCGTACCCATATATCCAGCAGGTTGTGTATCGCAATTGTGGAGTTTGTGTATATTATAGTAGTAGCTAACTGATTTGTATTTCCTGCGATAAGATTTCGTTGATGATTTTCGCTTTTGGTATGGAGGTGCACACGTTCGTTTGCCCCAGTTGCGTCAGTATTGCAAACGCGCATCAGTGTATACCATAAATTATAGTCGGTACTACTTTTCTTTCCACGGTATCTCATTCCTCATTAGAAATGAGTACAAATGTACCAATGAGAGAGAATTATTTGTTTTTATTGTGTTTGATTTTGTGATAAAAAAATTGATTTGAGTGAGATACAATACATTTCACAACAACTACTGCTACTCACACGGCGCATATCATTATGGTGTTTAGCGTTACAATGTGTGCGGGGGCGCGCGCCCTCCGCTTTACTGCGTGGCGTTTTGTTGGTAATGCTTCAGCAGAAAGCGCGGGGAGATAGCGAAAAAAACTAGTCTTTAGAAGCAAAACCAGCAAAACTAAGAACAGTTAGCGATTAATCGAAGTGTGAAACGTGTCGTCAAATTTCTCGCACAACAGAAAGCTTTTGTGACAACGCGTTTGCATTTACCGTCATGAATTGTATCACTATAAAAAAGGAAGCTGCTTTTGAGGTTTTCGTTCTGTCAGGGGCGAGTACAGTGATGCAAAGACGATAGGTTTGCAGGTGAGCTGAATTAGACCCATTTCATCAACCAGCAGACTGTCAGCATTGGGTCCCATATTTAATCATCACACAAGTGTATTGTATAGAAGAAGGATGAAATGTTTTGTTTAACATCCAATACCAACATCCAATACTAGGCGCAAGTTGCTTTTGTTAGGCAATAAAGAAACCCCACAACTGTACAAGTAGTTGACAAGTCAGATATGATTGGAATTATTTATTATTAACGAAACGTCTGTAAATCGGTAAGGGGTGAATGACATCATCACGGCAAAAACCCCCCGATTCATAAACAACTCCCAGTTTGAAGGGAATTACATTTGGCCGAATTTTTAGACAACCGTTTAGAGACTGCTTGACTTTGTCATAGAGGTTTAGTACGTAATGGCTTACTGTATGGATGAGGTGTCTATCTAAAATTGTAAAAAATTGTTCAGTAGCAAAAAGGGCGAAGGATGATTGTAGAAAGAAAGGCGGTACGTGTTTGTTGTTGTTGAACGCAAACAAAAAACCGTACCGACAGGCACAATTACAACTCATGTAATGCCGCTGTGTAATATTGCAATAATTAATGAGAATGCTGGCCGTTGTGGAGGCAATACCAGCACGTAGATAAAACTAGCGATTAAACAAGAACCATGTCACATCCGCTTAGCTTCAGTTTGGGTCGGGGCGATGTTAATGGATTTTGTAAGATAGCACTTACGGATGAAAATTTTTGTTTTAATTATTATTTGCATCATATTTCTCCACGTGCGATGTGGAAATAGGTGAGCGGGAAAAGGCTTTCTTTAGCCCCGTAATGCCATCATTATCGCGTTAGATAAACTCAATGTGCTCATAAAATCAAACTCTTAAGAACCTATAGAAACACAAACCCGCATTCTATTACGTAAAGTTACAAGTAAAACCATCGTTGTTATTCGTAAGCGCAGACGTAATTTCACACGACACTCACATCACGGATGGAAAGGTTGATCGCGTGATCCGCATCAATAGGCCAATTTCCTGAATGTAGCAAGTTAAAGTAAATATTAATATCAGAATTAAATGAAATACAGTTTAACCATGAAACTGAACGTCTATTTATTCTGTGTAAGAGTAGCAGCAACAGTAGCAGCAGCTCGTAAGTAGCTCAAAGGACGGATTGTGTATTGTGTGCAAACTTCATTGTGCATTCAGTAAATGTCGTAGTATAGAAAACAAAAGCAACAGTAATTGAGAACAGTCATTTTACGCAGTAGAAAGGTGGTTGTTGTAAAATATTTTATACGATATTAAGTGAAGTTGCAGGAGTAGTAGTAGTAGTAGTACTAGAGAGAGAGAGAGAGAGAAACAGAGAGAGGAAAAAAAAGCAGTGAAAAGAAGTGATTGAGTGACAGAGAAGGAAGTATTGTACGTATAAAAAAGTAAGAAAAAAGCGCAACGACACAAGAAAACATACAAAACCAACACGTACATACAACGGACGGTGCAGGATATTCGTCGTAATGATAATAATTGAAGCATTTAGAACAATCGATACACAACACGAAAGAATTGAAATTGATGCTCGTGATATTGACGGGGTACCCGTGAAAATCCTTGCGGTGAGGTAAAATGTTTCTAGCTCCCGGGATAAGGCGAAGCTGCACTAACGATGGAAATGTGGATTTACAGCAGAAACGTGCTAGCGCCCTTCCCGAGGCTTCTTACTACCACATTGCGCGTAAACACAACTCTCAGCTCTCCCCCACAAAACTGCACTGACACATATCCCTTGAATGAAAGGACTTACACGCACGCGCACGCTGTCCAACGCAGTGTGAAGCGGTGGTGCGCGAAGATAAACCCAAGACAAACGAACGAAGCGTTTGTCCGTTACTTATGGCTGTGGAAAACTAATGCGGGAGTTTACTAAGGGAGAGAAAAAAAACGTGTGAGAGAAAAAGAAAACACAATCCATAACCATAAACAATGTACTACATCAAATCATAAAATTGCCATTTCATAGCAAAAGCAACATAAACAGGCTCTAGACAGTGTAATTTAGCTAAACAGCGGGACATGAGCTGTAATGAGTGTAAGTGAAGGTTGCAACACAAATACTGCTACTCTTATTAGCTCTCATCTTTCTGTCGGTGTAGATCATGCAGGTAGATTATGCCAACGTTAGTACAAGGTACGATGAATGTAATACGCATCCTTTTTGGGGTTTTATTAGCATGGCAAACGCGCATACACGCACGCATCCTGGCACGTACGTAGAGGTTTAGGTTTTTGTTGTTCCCGTCTGTCCAGTGAGTTTTCCACGCTCCTCGCTAGGTAGTGTGCTAGGACAATTGTTCGTTACTGTCATCAACACTGTGTTATGCAGCTTTTCAGGCTGTTCGGTATGATAACACACTAACGCTAGTGCAATGCTACACGCATGTCTCCTATACACATAACTATCGCCATTTTTGATCGAGGGCGGCTTAGAATGATCGTTATTTGATGTGTAAAGTCGTATTAGGCGCATACTACCGACTTGGGTTTACTTTGCTGTAGGCTTTGCTCCGTTATCCGGTTAACGTCATGCTTACCAACTTTCGTCCCTCGTAGCAGTGTGTGTTTACCTGGCCGATAGCATTAGTGCTAAAGGCTTCGTGAGTAGGCGCCATGTTGTGGAGCAATATGTAGCACAATTTGTTCAAATCGGTTCGCATGTTTTGCACACTCACACTAGAACTACCATTCTTAAAAAGGGATACTTTGTAAACAAGTTTGAAGGACTAGTTCATGTTTTACTGGAGCTCGTTTAATAAAAGTCATGCAGGAAGAAGTGTTTAAACAAAATTAATGAGATTAAATTGAAGTCCGGTAGTTCTAGTGGTAACTAGTCCTTTTCTGGTCCTTCTCTTGTGAAGTAGACGAAAACAACAAAACAGCTATTGGTTTTATAATGTTCCTTTTATTTTCATCCGTGCGGTATGTTTTATATAAAAAAAAAAACAACTCAAAATATCGTTTTGTAAACAGATGTACTCCTCGTACAAGTCAAAAGGACGTGTGCGCTTTTTCTTTCCACTGTAGCAAATGTACTCTACACACAGTTTTCGCCTCATTCCTCGTTCTCTCCTCAGTGGGCCAGATGTCCACCGTGCTGCTCGCGAGTGTTATTAGTCTATCCCTGAATGCATCACACAGCACACACGAACACACTTATCTATATGTATTGACATGGCATTGAATCAATATGTAAACCCCATCATACCCGAATGGCAAGCAGCTCATATACACGTAATAAAGCAACCGACAAGCATACAAACGAACAAAAAAAAACATATTAATCATACATACCCATTATTATGCCGCAAACATTACTCAAATCATAACCGCCCTCCACCCCCGCCACCCTCCTCATTACCGTGATTGGGAGGAAAAAACAATAAGCGCAATAAATGTGAAACTAGTGAAAACTAAATACAGTAAAAGAACGTTATGCTGTTGGTTGCGTATTTGCAAGGATGGAGCACATTTGAAAGAATCCTTTACACAAAACCGGTTTATGATAGGATAGGGATCATCATCTTCGGTGGAGAAGTATGAACGCCCGGACAGAAATGGGGGAGGGGTTTGCATTTTTTTGCACCCACTCCGTTTGCTGGCGGCTGTTAGTGGATCGTGCCAGCAGGATTCCTGAGCGGTAGCGCTAAAGTCGACAGCGGTTCGAACTAGTATGCCCGGTGGGGTGGCATCATCATTCCCCATCCCCAGCCCAAGGGACGATAAATCAGAAACACAAAGCAGAGAGATAGAGAGAGAGAATGTGAATGAGAGGGAAAAGAAAGAAGGGCAACAAATATCTCAATACTGTTTTATGCATGTTTTAAAATAAATTATATACATATACATATATATAGCCAAAAAACGGAAACCCGAAAATAAAGCTATGAGTAAAATAAAGATAAATAAAGTTCAATAAATAGTTGCATCTCTCCCCGGTGAACGTAGTAAATAAATATCTTCTAGCATCGTTGGGAAGAACTGAAGGGCCTAACATATGAAGCGGAGGTGATGCTGGGGACACATCTGTTGGAAACTAGCTGACGGGGATGTAATTGGATAGGTGGGGGAAAGTCTCTTCATCCCCTTTGCTTCAAAGTACGATCTCATGCTTTGCCTTGTAGTGTTCGATCATGATGAATTTACATCGCAATCCATTGCATCCACCCATGCCGCCCTCGGGCAGGATGAAGGTTTCGTTGGGATGCCCTACCGGTTGGCAGAACTCGACTAGATTACCATTGCTCCGGGAAAGGTCCCGCAGTGACCATATGGCGAGGTTTTTCGTTTTTCCATGGCGTGCAAACACGTAGAACTGAAATCGAGAGTACGGAGTGTTTTATTGAATGTTTTATGAGCGGCAGGAGGTTCGAGGATATGTACTTACGTCGTCAAATTGATCGATGAGATACCCGACCACGAGTGCCCAATGGGCACGGTGTCCTTTGTTCAGGCAGGGTGTATGGTTCTTGTCCGGGTCGTAGCTGTGGTTCGTAACGGTTAAGGAAAGGATTTTCTTTTATACAAAATGATGTTGGCTTCAAACCGACAGCAGCAGAAGCACAAAGCTTTGATCCTTAATAACCACGAAAGTTTAAAGATTAATTATTTAAGAGCACATTACAGAGTTGATACATCAGCTTAAAGATGCATCTTTAAAGAACTCGCATGGTTCTTTAAAGATGCATCTTGCATCACCTCCAATGGTCTTCAATTAATTAATGAATCTTTACTCTGAATGAATAACTCTGAACATCTACAGTAAAGAGTCAAAAAGATTTGGTTGGTGGTTCATGTTCGCATTCGGGAATTATGTAAATTTATCTTCAGAAATGCAGCAATCTTTGGCAAGGCTCGAATATTTCGAAAGATTGATTGATTAGGAGAACTTTAAACAGTTAACCCATGATTCGAGTGACTCATCACAGGAGATGCATATGAATGACTCTTCTAAGAGATCAATCAATCGCAACGCTACAAAGCGCATCTGATATAATTAAGTAAAAAATGGGTTGTGTCTTTTTGAAAAAAGGATACGGTACGAGAAACATTGCTCCGAGGCGTAGCTTGACCTGGATGTTCGGATCATCCATCCAACCACCGACCAGCGTGTGGGTGACGGGTTTATACTCGACCAGATGGCGGTTTTCCTCCAGCACCTGTTCGAACAGTTCGTTCAGCTGGCGCGCACTAAACATTTCACCGTTGTTCGAGTAGCCGCGGGCAACGGCCAGTTCCAGCAATGCCGTCGCTGACGGTGCCCCATCGAAGATCATGCTTAGGGCTGTTAATCCACAGGTGGGTCCATTCTGCAGTATCGGTTCCACGTTCTGTACGCGCAGCTCGCGTGGCGGTGCGTACTGGCAAACGCGGTTCAGGAAGCAGGCCTTCTGTATCTCGGGATACTGTGTCGCCCAGACACATTCACCGGACGAAAGAATCACATTATGGTTCGGTTTACCGATACGGTTGCTGCTGTTATTGAGCACATCCAGGTTGAGTTCGGACAGGGGCGTCTTGGGCTGGGTGGGCGGTGGTGGCGCAGGTGATGGTGGTGGTGGCGGTGGCGATGGAGGAGGCGAAGGAGTGCTGTTCGACATTTAGTAGCTAAGTGGCACGCTCCGGGCACCCGCAGGAAGGTTTTGTTGCACGGGTAGACAGAGTGAAACGGGTGCGTTTGAAGGAGAGCTAGGAAAAGGACGGGCGTGTGGCGATATCCCTTTGTTGTGGTAACGCCAGTACGCGCCAAAAAAGGGATGGAAAATAAGGGACAACGGCGGTGTGTTGTGCGCTGTGGGGCAGTTTTATTTTCAGTTTAACCGAGCGCGGAATAGAAGAATTGAGAATGCAAACACAGTTAGAACGGGTACAAACGGGTGGGGAAACAATCACACAGAACATGGGGACGGGGCGTGTAGGTTTTGGAGTTACGGAACAAAACGGGAAAGCAAATGGAGCAGGAACACGGAGTTGGGACATTCGGTTGGACCGTGGAGCACTATTCTCACCTTATGGCCGTTCGCAAAAAAAAGTAGAACAGAAGAACAGCTACAGTGCCAGCGAAACAGCTGCGAGCTGGGGAAAATAAACGGAAAGAAACAAAGAATTGTCAAAAATAGATTTCGTTCTTCGAAAAAAATGGTAAACAAACGATGAACTAAGGTGACGAAAGCTGGACATTCGGCGAGACATTCGGTGGATAAAGTAGAGGGTTTTCATTTTAACATTTTGCTACTTTTTGTACAATATCATTCGGTATATTATACCGTAATATATCATATTGTATTATGAACATTTCTGTGTGAGATCGTATGAGTTGTGAGATTACTTTTATTGTTTCACAGAGTGGGCGAAAAGTTGAAGCAGGTTGAAACTTATTTGTAATATTTCAGTGAAAGATTTCACATTTGAAAAGAAACATTTCACATGGAAGGAACACGTGCAAAACCGTTGTACGTGAAGTATCTAACTTCTTTATTTATTTGTTTCATTTATTAACATTCTTCTTTGCGCAGGTTCTAAAATGGTGACAAAGCACTACTATTTTAACAAGTGGGCAAAGTTTTTTGTTTCGGTGGTTGATAACATCTATGAAAACAAACTATTCATTCCTAAACTTAACGTAAAACTGTTTCTTCTAGAGAGAAGTTGCATCCAAAACAATAAACGCTGGAAAGATTAGGGTTAGCTAAGTGCCATTTTGAACGGATGGGTCAAAAGGACTAGTAAAGCATGCGACCGGATATTTCGAACATAGAGAATAACGTTCTTAACGTGACGTTCGTAACACAATTCTTAAATCGATACTCCTGCTACTATTTCTACATTAAACAGTCCAACAAACAACTGCATAACTCCTGTAGCCATACAACCAAGCAAACCTGCGGACACAATTCTCGCATTGGTAAAGCGGGAACTTTAAATGCAATGAATTACTAAAGTAAAACAAACCCATAAAAAACGCACAACGCGGATGATTACTAGCCCAAAGGAATGGAACAAAAGTTCCGTCGCGAGAATAACACACAATGAACAAAAAAAGAAACAACCAAAACAAAACTGAAACACACTCATCCCTCTTCATGCGCCAATAACATAAAAGCACACCCCGTAGGATGCAACATTCATCTCACCTGTGACACGGTGTACGGTTGATGGTACCTCCCGGGCAACAAACTAACTCAGCCGCCACTGTTCAGCGGAACGTAAAATCGAACCGGTCACTTAGCCTTCCATTCGCTTGGGCAGACTTTTCCGCCCACGTTTTTTTTCATTGCGGTTGTGCTTTCGACGAGAGTACACGAAACCGGCCCGGGGTGGCAAATGTCGTTCGGCATAACGGTCACGCGCAAAGTTGCATGCTCGCCATTGCGTGTGTGTACATCCCCGATGACCTCGGGGGCTGTTTCGACTGGGCGAAAAGGTGACGGAATTTGGTATCCGGCACCGAAAGTTTCAGAATCAGAACCTGGCAAAGTTTATCGCAGTACTGCACCACCTTCTCAGGTTTGGGGGAAAAAAGCACACTGTGACAAAAAAGGGTTCTAAGGCCGTTAGCCTTAAACAAGAAGGCTGGGAAAAAACCTAAACGAACGAACCAAAACCACAGCCCTCAGACAACGGTACGGGTGAATAGATTTTGTGCGTTCGTTAGAGATGGCACCCTCTCTCCCTCTCTTGTGTCCCTGTACCATGTCCCCAACATGTACCGTGTACCCGTTCTTTCTGTTTTTTTTACACCACCCAAAACATCCACCGTGACTGCAGAAAGTCTAACAATGGCTGGAAGCTGACGGGTTTGGCGAGGAAATGGCGGCAAGCGCCGGAATAGCAAAGTGTCGCCGGCGGACATTAGAAAACGCAGGTGCAGCAAACGGTAAACAATCGGAAGGTGCCCATTTTGCAGTTGACTTCTACGGTTATGGCCTTTTATTGGGATGCCGGGGATCGGCCTTCGGTTGAAGTGTTCATCGGAATGGCGCTTGAGCGTAAAGCATCGACAAAAAGCGACAAAGAAAAAATAAAAGCTGGTCAGCCAACGGGACAGTCTCGAGACTGTGGATCGCCCGAAACGGATGAGAAGAAAGTCGATCAGCTCCAGCAGTCCTCCCCGGTGAGTACCGTTGCGGCCAAGTTACTGTGTGCACGCTCCGTTGTGTGGGATATACCTTTCGGAGCAGGGCCTTGCTGCGCTTACCGGTGCCATGATGAAGAAATAAAACGAGAGACAACAACAAAAAACAAGCGGTCCACCAACACCGTTGGACATTGGAGTTTGTTTCTGTTTCGCTTTGTTCCGTTTGTCATTCTTTGTTAGCAGTTGTTTCGCGACATTTTGCGCTGCCCCGGGAACGGTCGAAAGTTCGCTCCGTTCGCATTTGTTTTTTCGTTCAGTTTTGGGAAGCGCACCGAGACGGCCATCGTGGAAAAACTTCACCCAGGGACGGTTGCGACTGGCTGCAGTTCATCGATAACACCGGCGACATGATTCGGCGGCCGATAGGGGGCATGTCGAGTTTCGGCGATTACCCCGCGTCGGTGGTCTCGAACTCGAAATGCTCGAACGAATTCTTGAAGCACACACACACACACTTTTCACAACGGCCGCGGCACACCAGGTGTGCCGCAGCCAGGTGGATTGTGTTTCGGCGCTTATGAACTTCCGTAATTGAGGCTTTAAGCTAGCTTACCGGGACATTTTGGATTTAATAGTGGCCGGCCGTGTGAGCTGGCGTTCGGTGCATTGGGGTCGTTGTGCGTGCCGGGTGTTTTGGGTAGATTTTGTTACGTCCATGTAAGCGAGCTATCACTACTGAGCGGTTAATGCGCGTTGTTTATAGAAAGGTTGAATTAAGTTTTTTAATACGAATCAATTTATGCAGCTTCGATTTCGACTTAATGGCGTAAGCTGCTCAGGTCGTATATTTCTGTAGTCCACTTGGGACACGAGACGTGTGCTACGCTTATGGAGGACGCGAATGCTTTTGTTATGATCGTGGGATTTTAGTGGGTCTGGCCTATCATTGGCGTTGTTAAAATGGCGGGATTTGGAGGGACTAGATTTCCTGCTGATAGCGATGGCCGTATCTATATGATGGCTACAATTGTAGGGGAAAATGCACGACCAATTGTTTTTAAATAATCAGTAGCCACAATACTTCGCAGTAAGGAAGGTTGCTTTTCAAGAGTATTTCTAGTAATTGTAGATGTATTGATTGTAGTAAGTAATTGCACCTTTCGTGACCAAGCGGTATGATAATTAGTATAATAACAAATCAGATCAACTGCTTATTTTAAATGAATAATAAACAATGGATTAGTAAAATACAATGAGAATGAGAATGCATTATCCGATCGAACGATTGAGCGATCCGACAGATCACAACGACACGCTTCTGTTAATGGGGTCGATCACGCTCTAAGCCAGTTTTTTGTATGCGTTTTGACGTTTCTAGGCTTATCCGCTTACAGCTCGCCATACAAATGGCAAGCCAAGTTAAGCCTAGGAAAGAAGGATTAAATTGGTTTATCAATGAAAGTACCCAAGTACCCAAAACCCAAACTCGACAAATGTCAAAACAAAGAATTTTGCTAGCTGGTCTGAGCCAGGCTAAGCCATGTTTCCCGTGTGCGAAAAAGGTAAACAAATTTTTTTTAACGAAAACAACTAAAAAAAGACGAAATAAAGACTTGTATATTATTTCATTGCATTGAAATTAAAATTAAATTACTAAACTTAAATTGATTTTCCTCAAATTGTAGTTTACAAAAATGATCCCTTGTGTCATTCTTTATGTCAAAATGCTATGTCCTTTACGAATCTGTACTTAATGATACAGCCCGGTACCTGTATTATTAGGCAGATACAGGCTTAAAGCTTAAGCTTTCTAACTTTTGGGATGATCTACCCCAATGTTGGTAAGTATGTAGTGATTATTTATAAAAAAATACCATTTTTTTCCTCAACAGACACTAACACATACAATAATTAAGAATATCAATATTAAGAAGAGTAAGAATATCGATTTTTTCAATATGGTTATTCTTCTTTACACAGACACTCCAACATTTCTGGAGAAATGGAACGTTGGAACGCTCGATTTTCAACTGCACTTTACGGGAACTAGGCTGTTTTGTTTATTCAAATATATACAGTCTTATAGTCTAATCTTTAATCTACATATGGTGGTAGGGGAAAAAATTTAACCAAACACAGAGTATTGCAAGAAGTCGTTGATTAATCGGGCATCAACATTGTCAAAGAGAATCTTAGCAATAAAAATAGCTTGTGCATGTGTGAGGTGTGATTTAACATCTACAATTCCCAGCATTTTACAATGGATAGAGTAGGGAGGCATCAATACATTAGAATTTCGAAACAATGATCCAATTGCTATTTAAGTGAACTTAGCGAAGAGTGCTTAGCGAAGAGATCACATATGCTTTTGTTCGGTGCAAACATTCTCATTGCTATGAAACATGGAGGATGGTAGCTTTTACTGACCATGACCGCACATTAACGAAGCGTCAAAATTAACTGGGTTGATAGACTATTGCTTCTACATTCAGGTTTCACGCTAGAAGGCCGAAGATATTATAGATGTCTCTGATCTGCTACATCGGGCAAACAAACAGTGAAAGTTTGATGGATGTTTAAGTAGGACTTTCTAATGCATTTGCTTGAATAAACTGATTTGTCTGACAAGCTACCTGTTTAGAAAATATTAAATTAGTTCATTTGTCAAAACAAATGCTTTATTGTTAAGCATTTTTTTTATCGTAAACACTGTTAAACACGGTGTTGTGATATATGTAAGAAGGAATAGTTTATTATTGCCTAATGTCCGTTTTGCTCGGAACTTCACAAAATACTCCTCTCCTGATAATTTCTTCTCCTTCTTCCAGTCGTCCAGGGCTGTCCAACCCAATCTTTACATATGATTATTCCAAGTGTAGTCTAAACCTTGAAAATAACCTTCCTTTTTCAATTTCTTCCTAATCGTTGGATCCACGTATCATTTGCCAGAAGGAAAAAAAATATTATACAATCGACCCTCACTGGGTTTATTTCAGTTTGGTTATTCGATGGTTGGCAGCTCAATAGTTGGGTTGCACTACCATCCAACGAGGCTGCCATTTTCAATAAATCTGGCCTACTAAGCATGAACTTTTTTCTACGTAAATACTTCGTGTTCGGTTCGTGTGAACCTCGTGTGCTTATTGGGTAAATTTCTCGATTTTGATAAATGTCAAACAACCCAAACATCGAGTGCGTTCTCATTAGTTGGCACGCATTCATATCCAACCCAGGGAGGTTGGATTATAATTTTAATTTCTGTGTAAGCTACATTTTCCATTCTTATTTATCATTTTTCGACGAATTTTTTTGTAGCAAATCTATTTGAAATATCTCCTTAATTACCAAGAAAGCTTAATGGAGACGCATGGTCGTTCACGTTGTGTCATAGGTTTGCGCTTTTTAGGAAAATCTTCTTACTTGTTGCCATGCCAACCACCAACGAAACGATTGCGAAAAGCATTAAATTATTGCAGAAATATGTTTGTCGACAACTTGTCATAGTATTGGGTTAGCGGAATTGTGGTTTATTATTCCGTTGGACGTCCTTTCGGGGGGGCCATGGGAGCTACGCTACATCACACCATCATGAGATCTCATAGACACCGTAAACTTGTACGAAACATGAAAGCTTCCCCCCCATTCGTAAGGTGGCTGATTTGATGAGGTGAATAAAATGTTTGATTGTTCCCATATCCACTTGTGCGTACTTGTGGGAGTATGCTTGAAAAGGGAATAAATAAGGCACAAAGATGCACAGACGCACACTATCGTCCCACGCTAACAAGATCAAAGGCAAATGAAGAAAAATAAACAGAATTGACTTGAAGCAATGTAAAGCTAAACCCACCCCGGCCAAATCACCACCACCCAGGTTCGGTTGAAGCGCCGTTTGTTGAGAAGTTGAATTTTTAAAATCCGCCCATACACAGTTTGTTCTTGAGCGTTCATTGCATTGTTGGTGGGAGTGAGTTTTTTGTTTTTGGTTTTCTTGCTTCCGCCTTCGCTCGTTTATTTCCGGATCACGGTTCGGTTCGGTGTTGAAGCTGCAATAAATAAACTGATAGGGCATCTATGCCCAAAGCTCGTGCTCGTAGCGCGTTGCGTCCACTTGTGCGCTTGCACATCGAACGTTAAGCAGCAAAAAAAGGAAGCAGAGGCCAGGAAATAATAAAAAACACACACACACATTCCCCAGCACCCAATACATTTTATGATGTTCCGAAAAATCCGATCGTTACAGTCACTTCCTCCGTCGATATAACGCCCCAACACTAACGATAACTGTCGCCTGTTTCATCCTGTGCCCGTTAGCGCACACAAGTATTGAACGTTTTATTGATGGCAATGTGTGATATAAAACTCCCAGAAGTCACCATACCGTCACCGGCATCCATTCCCTTGTCCCCCTCCCCGACTCGTACCATGGTGACCGTGGCGTAATCTTGTGAGCAAACAATTCGTTCCCATTGCGGAATGACGCTGTTGCCGCCTGCTGTATGCTTGGTGCCCGTCCAGTGGTGGTTGTACGACTGAACGCCGGCCCTCTTACCGTGCCTCGTGAGTGTTTGCTCGTGAGCAGAACGTTGTGACTTCCTGGTTTACGATGGAGACGCCCGGTACTTCGTAGCTTCGGGTGCACGCGTAGCGGGATGGCCGCACGTGGGGATGGCGTGGTTAGGAAGTAATGTGTGCCATCGGTAGATAGCATTTGCCGGAAGCTAGGGCAAACAATCGATTGCTGTAAATGTTTGATTTTGGAATTCAAACATCACGCACCAGCAGATAACAAACGTGGCGGCCGGGCATGGTGGGCATGGATGAGAACGTGAAAGGAAAGACATAATCCGATATTACTGTCGTACGCGTGCAACCAGCGTGCAATGTGTGGTGGTATCGGGGATCACGGTGCGATTGTTTGTATGCGGTGTATTGCTAGCCGTGCTGGGACGGTCAGCGCGGCCAGCAGATTATGTTAGACGATGAGGGACCAAAGGTACTTTATCGCACGACGACGCTGACGATCAATAAAGTGTAAAAGCCAATGTACGCCCACCTACGGACAATTGCAGCATAAAAGTGTTTATGATTTCTTGCGCACGGCGACGAGCAAACGCTCCTGGGGGTCAATTTCGGGACTGATTCGATGGTTCAGTAGGTGCAATTGACAGAAGCAGCATAACAAGGACATGGCTTAGTTCAAGGAGGAGTAACAATGCAAATAATATTATCGATTGTTCCATTGAAAAATGACTTTGAGGAATAGAAATTCTGGAAGATGAAAGTACAATCTAGAGCTACATGTTGATTGTGCTTGGAATTTCCATTTTCCTTTCATCGAGTGCACTTGCTTTCATTGTGTATGATCATTTTGTTTGGTTTGATTGTTTTCTAATAAGAACTTGACATTTTTCAACCCATTGAGCTTCTTGGAGAAGAATACATTATACATTATACAAATGATTTTACAATTGGTTTTGTTTTAAATTCATTGCAATTACATTTAATCATGTCTATATCATAATATATAATGCTATCACATCCTTTTATCTAAACCATCATTATGGTCAGTGATTTCCACTAATGAGACATGATTGCGGATATTCAATCGATTGTTCTTCTTCATGGAATGTGCTACAAAGCGTGTGTATAACCTACCACACACAGGCGTTTTCAAGAAGTTTGTCATCATTTTGCTAAACACAATTGTATTAATTAACAAAGCCACAATTCTCCGAATTGTTACGCTGTAATTATTATGCTGCAATAATGGCAGGAGAATGTTGCAACGTAATAGAGTGTTTGTTGTTTTGAACTAAATCAAGAAAAGCATCAAATGGTGTGCATATGAAGGAATTTAACAATGCATCAAATCTTTTTTGTCTACAATGGGTAAAGACCTCTTTGATGTAATCATGATTTGATATGTCCGAAGCGTCTAATATAGTCTAAACAAAAATTGTAAATGACCTTCCAAGAGTCATAGTTGAAATGTGTATGCAAAAGATGTAGATAAACGCATAAAACGTTGAGAAAATTTATGAAAACCAGAAACATTGTTCATAAATCCAGGACTGAACATAGCTGGTTTTGAAATGCCCGTTGAGAATCTTGATTTAATACGGTAGACTGAAGAGTGATTGCTGCAATGTTCACATTTCTTAAATATTTCAATCGTTTAAATTAAGATTAGGGATTTTTTTTGGACCAGTAGACTGGATTTTCTTAAATAAGCACCAATTTCGGGGAAGATAATGAGCGAACGAGTTGCATGATCGTATTGAGTAATTGTTCAACATGTTGTTTACATATAAATTACATTATATCGAATCTCTTAAGTAGATATAGCTGCGTAGTCGTACGCAGGATTGACTATTCGACTACGGGTCAGTCAAAGTCAAAGAAAACGAGAATTGGCAGTGATAGACCTCTTGAGGTTGTTGTGCCGATAAAGAAGAAGAGCTTTGCTGAATTACAGAACAGCCATAGCGGCCATATATAGATTCTTTGTTTTCTCATCTTCTTTTGCGGCACAAAACCCTCACAGGGCTACGATTACCATTTGAGGCTTTCATTGCTTTCGCAGCTGAATACTCAGCCCTTCTTACGGTGGATTAGTATGGTTGAGAATAATTAGGATATCGAATTTTAATCTTTGTAAGTGCCTGTCGTTTATTGGGAAAAAGAAAATTTGCAATCAATTTGTTTAATAGTAAAAAATACATTAATCATCATCAGAAATACTAGGAAGCTCATCAGAGGTATCGTTCTGCTCTAAAATTGCATTGTCCTCTGCACCATTCATGTAGGCAAAAATGTGACAAAAAGGAGTATCATATGCACGGGAAAATTCGGTAGTAACGATTAAATTTCTTCCCACACTTGTTTCAAGCACTAAATCTACTAAAAATGCAAAAAGCTCGTTTTCATTATAAAGGGATTTCAGCAGGTAACTAGCTAATCTCACATAACACAACCACAGCCGTGCTCATATATTGTTTAAAATTGAAGAAAAAAAATGATGAGAGGCAAAATGATGCAGTACAGCTTACTTACTGGTATTCACGCCCCGCCAAAGGGCATTCGTGGGAAAAGGGTAAGTAGTTTAGGTACGCAAGTGAAAATGTGCACAACGGATTATGCTTTTATTGACTTTCCACGAAACATCGCTACGGTTATGAAGCCAACTGGCATTTCACCACAAGCCACCATCATGCCACCGTGAAAGATTAAGCTACCATCAGTGAGGTGCTGCAGAACATGCCGTAGAATTGCTGCGAGCGTTGACTTCTAACTGGTTTCGAACCAATACGCAATGCGAACGTATCGGTATACGGAGTTCACAGTAAACCAAACAAATTATGTCGGTGGAATTGCCGTTTCTATTATTATGAGCATACAAACTCAATCTTTTTTTTATACTTTACTTTTAACACTTAAAAATGATGGTTTAATTATTTGCTGTTGGTGAAATGATTCCATTGGTTCATTCGTTAAACTCATTAGTTCAATGCATGAATGAATGTTGAAAAATTAATTAGTCAACAGAATCATGCTTCGAACTTTTTTAATGGAGATTGTCATCGGTGTAGTACCGGTTTGAGCACTTGAATTCATCTGGTTTCAACCTACAGTAATTTTATTTGCTGCACATTTACGCGGTACGTGTCGTGCTGGTTGTGGTCGTGG
The DNA here is from genome assembly GCF_943734725.1 of Anopheles marshallii. Taxonomy (NCBI): domain Eukaryota; kingdom Metazoa; phylum Arthropoda; class Insecta; order Diptera; family Culicidae; genus Anopheles; species Anopheles marshallii. The sequence continues at coordinate 35,245,851 of NC_071326.1, read as the reverse complement.
TTGATACCTTTTGGAAAAAAAAAACTTTACCCTCAAAATACCCGCTAAGGCATTTTCGGCTGTACAGCAACACTGAGCACCAGATTGGGATGAGCAATGTTTCCAGGAAAAAAAAGACATTTAACCGCACAGCATACTCGCATACACTTGCATTATGTATCGAAGCGCATGTCATCTAAGACCAGCGCCGTACGGTACATGGAAAGCGCAGCAGCATCATGCCAAGGCAGGGAGCTGCATGAATAAAGGGGCAAACCCTGGAAAAACAGTAGTTGTAGCGAGACTGCAGCGATCGGATCGTCGCAGAGTTGTAGATCAACCTATATGGTTCAAAACCACACGGGAAGCTGTTAAACAGCGTTCCGAAATAGTTAGCAACACTGCTATACCCTCGAGATAACTTTTTGACTTTGACGCGCTGGTCCGAGTTGTTGGTTCGGTCCGGTTTTTCCTGGCTGTAGGCGAAATTGTTCCTTTTATACGGAAGGTACGACTAGCGTTTATGTGGTAGTGTGTTTGAGCCATGGTGTACAGCAGCTGCTTCATTTTGTATCGCTAATGTTCGTGGTTTTACGGCATATCCGACTGAATGTTTATTGTTAAAAAAAACAAGCTTCAAAAAATAAGTTCATCTTCTGTTTACATTTTCATCAGAAAAATCGGTGGATGGCATGCAGATTGCTTGTTGACTGACTTCGTTCTACAAGAAGTTAATTAATGTTTTATTGACATGATAATAATTGATCGATCTCTGACTTGGACGTTGGATTAAGATATTTGAGATATTGAAGCTCTTAATAGTTTAACACCTTCCTCAGAAAACGACTTTACATCGATTTAGTTGGGGACTTAGAATCAGAAAAAAAAATTGATAGAAACATAATTTCCTCTTTGTAAAATGAAGCAGTTATTGCCCTTCAAATTTGAGCTGTTGGATTCTAAGATCATTTGAAGTACGTGTAATGTAATGGTGAATGCCACATTATGTACTTGCTGTCCCGGGAGCAACTGGTGGGCAAATACCCCAGGAGAAGTTTGATAAATTACTGTCATTGGGGCAGATCATACTCTAAGTTAGAAAGCTTAAGCTTTTAACCTGTACCTGTCAAATAATACAAGTACCGGGCTGTATCATTATGAGCCGATTCGTGAAGGACAAGGGATCTGTTGCGCCTATGAGTATGCAACAATGTAATATCGTGTACATATGTTAGTGTAGTCTAGGTATATAATAGGTCTTAGTGTAAGTAGTATTGTAAAAATTGTAGGTGAATACAAATAATTTCAGTCTTAACTTAAACCCCCGACGGAAAGGTCACAATAAAGATCCGAAAGAACGGCGAGCTATCGAGTAGGATCATTTTTGCGGAATTATAATTTGAGAAAAACGGATAAAAGCTCATAAATTTGATTTTAAATTCAATTCATTTAAAAAAAACATAAGTCTGATAATTAAAATAATGTGTTTACAGTTGTTTTCGATAAAAAAATTGTGTTTACATTTTTCCCACACGGGAAACATTCCTAACCTGGCTCAGGCCAGCTAGCAACAATTTTTTGTTTTGACATTTGTCGAGCTTGGGTTAGCTGTTTTCATTGGAAAATTGGTTTTCCAGGCTTAACTTGGTTTGCCATTTGTTTCGCGAGCTGTAAGAAGATACGCCTGGAAACGTCAAAACGCATACCAAAAAACTGGTTTAGAGTATGATTCCGGCCATTGTCTGGTATACCATATACATTTAAGACTTCTTAAAGTCACAGAGAAGTCTAATGAACGATCGTATCATCTTGTTTCAGACATAGCCATTACGTCTAATCCTTTGGGTTTTTTGAGTCTTCAACTGATGGAAACGTCGAGAAATTAGGAACATGGTGATTAAAAACCATCATTTGAGCTTGAGACAGATTGCTAATCTGTCGTTTGATCGTTGGAAATTCAAATTGCCGACGACGACGTTCATCGCTGCCAAGATGAAAAGTTTTCTATTATTTATACTACAAATTGCATAACCGCTGGACTAGTGTTAAGATAAATTATTTCCAACCAGCATCTTTCAGAAAGGTGTGAATCGAGACGTGTGCATTGTGCTTCTCATTTGTCATTATAGATCTGGGAGGTACCAGAATGCGTGATACGACATTTGTGAAATACAGGGAACTCCAGATCCAGAACCACATTATTCCTCGCTCTCTGCAGCTTGATTGATAGCGGTGTGAGTTTTGGAATGCTTGCTGACCATGCGTTGGCATGTGGCAGTGAGTTTTTCGCTCACTTGTTTCAAACCACCACTGGTGGAGGGCAAAAAGTCATTAACAATTTTCAGCGTGATCCAAATGTCGATCCTTCCTTCCTAGTGACGTTGACCTGAGACAGCACCGATCGGGGATGCATCTTACCGTCAACGCCGGTGTCTTGTTGTTGACAATGGATCGGCGTGCTTGGAACGGTGTCTATTTCACTCGATGGCAACCATACCGTTGCGCGTACTGCTTTTGCTGACCGCACCAATCGACAAACCTCTTATGCAGTGTACGGAACCGTCGGATATCCGGTGACCCGTGCACCGTACGCGGTCAGGTTGCTGAAGCGAGATACGTTTGTGTTAGCTGTTTTTTTTTCTTCTTCTTTGTGCACACAGTTCTAACGCCAAGCGCAAAGCCAAAGCCTTTGACAGGTGACAAGCGGTGGTAAAGCTATGGACTGGCTTTTTATGCCGGGTCGGTGCAATGTGACGAGATGCAATGACCGGGTACGATGGCGATTGCTTGTCAATCGATCGGGTACCACCGGTGGACTGCGTCCTTGAGTGTCCGTCTGCCAGGTTCGGAGGAATGTGTGTTACCAGTCCCCGGTTTGGAGTGACAGCCCTGCATGGCCGTGATGGGACATCGGGCGTGTTGATGTGATGCATGTGCAATCGTGTACGCAAAGGCCCAGCGTACCGGCGTGGCTAAACGGGAAGCGTAGCGTAGTGGCTGTGAGTGATGAGAAATTGAAACTGGAGCGTGGCATAAAAGAATAGTGACTGGATGGTCCAGTGTGGGTAGGGAACGGTGTCCGGTATGGCTTTTAGTGTCCGTGGATTTGTCAGGTTTGAGGTTTCGTTGAGTGATAGCTGCTTTGAATTCTATTCTGAATAATTCCAGGCAAATGTCTACCTTGCGGGTCGCAAGCGGGTCACTTTTTTGTGCTATTATTTAGCCTTTTGTTGAAAATTTAACAATTTCGACAAGTATTACGAAACCATGAACATAAAATGTAACGTCAACGTGAAATTATTAAAACGTAAAAATCGTAAAACGTTTGTGATGTTGTGGAAAAAAAATTATATGATGTCTCGAGTATAAGCAAGGATAAATAAACAATTAATAATGGTTTTGAATCGTTTCCAGTTGGCTTTTTTGGAATGATAATTTTTTCATTAAAACTCCGCCAAGCGAGATGGTGTTTTTTTTAAAACAATTCTTGAACAACTACTGTCAATGCAATTTGACACACCTGAATGTCAGGGAAGTAGCAGTTAGTTCCGATAGAGGGCGATAGCGATCGCGATCAAAGTATACGAATGATTTCGAGCCGAAGGGCCTCTTTTTGATCGGACTATTACATTAAGCAGAAATAAATTTAAATAAGTGTTATGAATACCGTGGCTTGTCCAAATTGTGGTATAAAATATCGACCGAATATCCGATAAATGCTAATCTACGAAAAGTTTCAGTTATTGACTATTGGAACGAGTTCTGCATATTGATTCTATAGAAAAAAGTAGTTTGTTTTGCTGTGAATAACTGTTTAGTTCCATACCATTCCAGTTGTTTATATAACTAATTCGATTTTGATGTTTCATTGAGAGACTAAAAATTTCTTTAGCATATGTAGAGCGCTCTTGTCGAAAGTACTTCAATGTGCTATGATGAAACTAAATTTTGTATTTTCAAAGGATGATAAAATTATATAAAGAAATACATCAATTTTAAAACCATATTTACCAATATTGAATTATAACCCTCAAATAAAATCAAAATTTATAGCAATGCAGAAAATATATAAACAAACGATACAGCAACATAAACACACTAATTAAATAAGAAAAATATGTAATAAATGAAATTGAACTTGGAATTGAATATAATATGTAGATAGCTTTCGATTTGCAGGGATTTCGTGTTCAAGTGGTATAGTTGGACGAACTTCTTGGTTCCTTACAAATTGAACTAGACTGTTTTATGAGTTACTAGTATCGTGTATAGTTCAACGGACTTTACATATTACTGAACATATTAATACATGTACATAATAGGTTTTGAGATAGATTTGGAAGCTTTATCACTCTCTGCATCTTGCTCAAAATGAAATTTATTCTGTAAAGAAGAACTCTTAGGAAAAATAAAAACATGATTAACGATTTCTTTTAAATTTTGCGGCATCAAACGATCGTAACACATATTCTAGTTCAACTTGGGCAGAATCTAGAAGTGGCCCTAACTGTACCATCTCATTGAACTCGTTGTAGCCTTTATTTGGATTCTTTTCAAGTCGAACTAGAACATGTCGATATCGATCCTTAATTGCTCGTACCTTCTGGAACTTTCGATCAATTCTCATCGCTTTAATGCGAGCTAATGTAAAAATCGATTTCAGATTGCATAAGTTCAAAGGTGTAAAAGTAGGATGCCAAAAATCCAAAATTAACTTCAACATTTGACATTTGCACTCGAACGTTCTGCGTTAACACTAACCTTCACACTGATAGCGCTACTGTACTAAATCATTTGTAACTCGTTGCAGACCCCGTTTCCCATGTCCGTAATGTGGGAATGAATGAACAAAAAAGAAAAGCATCCAAAATGATCGAAGTGTCTCGCACCATACAGTGCCGCCACCCCTTTCCGGCAACAAACTACACACAAAGCGGAACGGAGCGGTAACCTTTGAGTGGATAGGGAGAAGGCCTATCAAACAAGCCCGAAAACAAGCTCATTTTACGGTCCATTAAAATGAGCTTGTAATAACAAATCTTCAATAAACATGAACATTGTTTACGACTCGTACGGCAAAAAGGGGCCACTGCTGGAAGCTTTCCATCATTGAAACGCGAGTGACTGACACCGCTCACGTTACAACTTTGGGTGTCGAATGTTGGGCCGTGCGGCAGGTTCCGTGTTGCGGTACAAACCTCCAGTGTGGCAAGCTGGCCGTGCGAATGCGAATGCCACGGGTAAAACGGTGATATCTTAATCTCGTATCCCAAAATTCTAGCCATCGACAGTGCGAGATTCGGGCCGGGTGATGGGTGATCGTTCGTGCACCGTGACCGTTTGGTGGTAAAATTAATTTCCTCCAGGAGACACCGTTTGCGTGTGAGTGCAGGCCCCACCCGGAATGGTTTCGATTTGCCGACGCCTCCCGAAACAATCCACTACAATCTGTGGTTTCGGTTGCGCTTTGCATCGGGTGTTGGAAGCGGGCCGGGCACGGAATAGCGAGAAGCAAATTGACAGTAACCGGGGCAGTCAAGATGCTGCCGGTCGCCGGGCACTAGCTATGGATCCGGGGAAAAGTTTACAACCATCCTTGCGGCTTCCATCGTTTTATTCGCATCAGTTTCGGGATGCTTGTCAGTGGGATCGTACAAGCAAACACCCAGAACCCCCCGAGCTCCTGCCCCCGTAACCAGCAGTGGGTTTCTTTGTTGGCGGTTTTTGGTAGTGACTTTGGGCGTGAGTTTCGCCCTACCGTAAAGCGGATGGCTGAGGAGTGAGCGGTTGTTGAGTGGCTTCTGGTTCTGTCTTGGCCGGGGTTTTGTCGTACGGTTGCTCTTTACGGTTAAACCACGAAACGAGCGTAAGAAGGCTGCAGCAGTAATGGTATCAGGGTCCTTTTTTGGCCCAACCCATCCTAGACGACCCCATCCCACCCAACAACTTCCCGACTTCCCGACCAAGGTAGCACACTGTGGTTAAGGTTAACGCAGTATAAACCTTTGGCTAAACTTTTCCCTGATTAAATGGTTTATTAGTTTTGAAGTTTTACTCCCCAAAATCTGCGGTCTGTTGTATGGCTGTATGTGTGTGCAGCATGAGTGTTGGTTCCTGGTTCCCAAAAATCCTGCCCAAATGTGCAACCCTGCGTGTTACGAAACTTGCACGAGATGGGCCACGGGATTACTATCGACTGGTTTCCCGAGTAAACAATCTACGACCGGCGGAGACTGTCAAGTTGCGCCAAACGTTAAGAAATGCATCAGGGATGAAAAGGTGTATCGAGGGCGGGCCGGCTCTAACGTGGCTAACGCGTGATACATGTGTAGTATAAATATATCTTTATCGCAAAACCATAGTTTGAGCGAATGCTGCTTTTGCCCCTTGCTGTTACTTGCCATATTTAACTCAATTCATCTTGCTGTTGGTGATGTTGTGTGTGTGTGTATGTATTTTTTATCTTCTTTTCTCAGCATACTACCTACCAAGCGGATAGTGTGCACCGTACACATTCGTAGTGAGAAAATCCACCCAGGGAAAATCCACGAACCAACCACCGGGAACGGTTTTGCGATAAGGATAAAGTACCGTACCGGGGGCTTGTATTTTCTTTTGGCCCGGTTTGTTGTGGCCCCGGACGCGATTTCAGAAACCCCCTCCCCCTCCACGTGCTGCTGGTGTGCACGGGGGCGTTGTGTTTATTTTAAAGTTTATTAAATTTATGAGCGATCAAAGATAGGGCGCATAAAGTTTATATTTGCAATGCATTAAGGACGAAATTTATTGGCAACCAGGGGGACGCCCGTACCGTTGGACAAGGGCCCGTGAGACACCAGTAAGTGGATAACGGGCGCCAATGGATGCTGGATGCTTTCCCAACCACAGCAGGCGCCGGATTGTTGTGGCCGGTTTTACAGGTTCGGGTTTTCGGGGGAAGGTCTGGGATCAACGTTTAACGTCGGTACATTGGGGGTGCCGGGGTAAAGTATGAGCTGAAATTTTCTCGCCGTGTAATGTGAAGATTGTCCATAAACCTCCGTTCCGTTTTGGGGTCGCTTTTTGTACACCGTTGAACACTCGACTGTGAGCGGATTGTGTGCAATCTGTACTCTGGAGGGCGATTTGTTGATAGGTGGTTAAGCTAATGTGACGTCTTCTAGGAGTAATTTGGAGCTGCTTAAAACCCCCCAGTGCTTGTTGTACGGCATATTGGATTGGACGCATAAAATGGCGTATGTGACAGCGGGAAAGAGTTGATACGCTGGTAGGTGAGTATATGGGGAAGTAAACGATTTATTCCACTGGTCCATTGCTTCATTCGGCGGTACTTTGATGCTCATCGATCGAGCATATTCTTGTCATTGCTGCTTCAGCAAATTTGCGCAATCATTTTAGGTGCGATTCGATATGGATGAAAAATGATCTTCACGCACCAAATCGCTTTGCTAAACGTTCTCTAAATAATCTGGTGCCTTAACCTTCCGGCTCATGCTGGGGTGACAAAAGTGCATCACTGCTAAAATAGTAAACGGATACTAAAATAGTATATGGCTACTAAACTAGTACAAACCTAGTATACGGGGTAATACTAAATTAGCGTATAAATACTCAAATAATGTATGACTACTAAAATAGAGCAAACTTAGTCTACGGGGAATACCCAATTGCATGTAGTACATGGTCACATTTTCACATGTGTTTTTATGTTCTTTGCATATCGTATACAGATTCAGCAAACTCGTGGGAACTGTATACAGTTCCTAGTATACTTACTGCTAGACGAGAATGGTATACTGCTTACTACTTGCGCAACTAAACTGTGACTAACAAATAATAAAGAAAGTAACAGAAGTTATTTATAGTAAAAGCAGTCCAATAATTAGCGTAACTAGAGGGTCACGTTTTCAACGCATTTCATCGAAAAAGTCTAGGCGAAAAAGTCTCCGAGACCATTGTCACCGTCTAATTGCACGCTCAAGGTAAAATGCATTAAAACGATTATCAATCGATCTTTCATCTGACCGTGCATTTACACGGTGACAATTGTCTCGGAGACTTTTTCGATGAAATGCGATGAAAAGTTCATATATAAAAAACGGCTTCCCATTTACATCGCGTGTATGAAGTGGCTCTGGCTGGTGTTCTGTTGTCATTTGTTCATAAATACAAGTTTTATCCACAAAAACAAGTCATTTTAAGCTTAAAATAAAGTTAATATTAACTGCATACATAAAAAAATAAACACCCACAAGTGGCATGTCCAAATGATAAACAAATGAGCGCAGAAATGTCTCGGAGAAAGGAACTTTTTTGCTGGATTGAGCAAATTCAAAATGTCTCGCAGAAAAAGTCTCCCAGACAGTTGTCACCGTCTAATTGCACGGTGAATTGTAATTACCAACCTACGTCAGCTTTAGTATAAGATCTTGTTCTTTCTGGAATAAAGATTTTACCACGTAGCCGATTAATTATTGCTAAGGGGCAACCGCCCTTCCGGAATATCCCACCGGGTCGCCTGGTGTAAAATATGTTGTTTTATAGCATTAGTTCTCTATAATTACAAACAATCGTTTAATTTGGTATCACAGCGATAATAATGTTCAAACATCACTGGACATCATTTTCCTTGGAACTATTCATTCTAGAAATACAAACATATTAACGTGTTTGATTCCATCCGTAGAATGCACCTTTACCCGTATGGAAGTAATTACTTACAGCGTCGAATTTCCATTCCGTTGCCACACAGCGCAAGAAACGGACACTAATGATCAAAGCACACCTGTTCCACAGGCGAGCTGGCCAAATTTTGTGGGTGGGAAACGCGTGCTGTTATCGGTGAAATGGAAAATTCGGAACGGTTGGTCCAACGGTTGCGGTGTACAGACATTGGGTCGCGTATGCACTGAGTAAAATAATAGCTTAACAGAAGTGGTCACACAATCGTAATGCGGGAATAGAGAAGACAAATGTTATAAAAAAAAAATCCGTGGCAATAGTTACTGTTTGACGATGATGGTTGTGGCTATCTGAAGCCTATTTGAACGTTCCTTTCATCTCCTTTTCATACAAAAAAGCCCAAACGAAAAAAAGAGAATGGAACAGATTTAGAGAGTGATTCGTGTCCTTTTTGTGTCCCGATATGAGTGGGAGGAAAAAATTACATCCACCGGTTGTAACCGGTACCTAATCCGCACAAAAAACCCCTTTTTGACGGCCCATTTTGCTATCATGCTCCGCCAGATAAGGGTATCCCTTGTGTGGTTCGCGGTTATGTGGGTGCTACCGAAAGAAGCTAGTCTGAGCCCAGTGGTCGAGAATTAGTCTTTTTTCTTTTAATTAAAATGGGTGATGTGTTTTTTTTTGCTCTGTTTTCCATTCCTCGAAATAGAAATTAAAATACTATCCTTTCGCTACGAAAGGGATATTGTCAAGTGAGGGCTTCAAAAGCTTTCCAACGCCTACCGTGATGATGCGGTGAAGCTATAGTACTGTTGGCTGTGGTTTTGGATGAAAGGTGCCACATTTGGAGAAACCGTGATAGGCCACTTTTCCGTGTGGGCTAATGTCCATCGTACGCTTGTTGCGTGATGCTGAAGGGGAGCAGAACAATCTACATGAGAATTAGCGCGAAGCACAGGTGTCGCCTGTTTGCATGCAACGGTGCATTACTGCAGCAGAATGGTCGCTTTTTAATACTCTTTGTTCGTCGCGGCTCTGTTCAATGATACGGCCTTTGTTGCGAAAAGCTTAATCAAAAAGCGCTGCTATTGTTGCGTAATTTAATGGAAATGAAGCCTGGGATTGGAATGATATTCCAAAACATTCCACTGAATTCATTTTTGAATGGGTTCCTGCCAGAGCCACGTGGTCGTGGAACACGTGTACAGGTATCTCATCAGATAGAGTTCTGTTCTGCGCAAAGATTTTTACTTAATGAAAACAAAATGTTTTATTTATTTTTGTTGTTCAGTATGTACGAACAAAAAGCTGTAATTTACAGTTTTTAAAAGTTTCTTTTTTGATTTTTGAGTGAAGAGCGGCGGATTATCCATCATAATGCTTCCATTAGAAATGGTACCGTGGCAATAGCTGCATGTGTGGATTTTTGGTTTCTTCTGCCCCATGCGCATGGGCCCCTATGCATCCTAAATTACGCGATAGTACCATTGTCTAGCGTCCTCACGACGATACAGCTGTCAACCACGGGGCCACTTGTTTGTGGCAGTAACTAACGCTGCTACCGGTTGGTTAACCTTCTTTCAGACAAGAAAATCTATCCCAGGGACGGTGAAAGAGCATCTACCGGTTCAATTACCGCAACCGACGTGCGTGCACTGCGTGGAGATTTGGCTGGTGCAGAATGCGTCCCAGAGCATCATGCAATTTGCATGCAACGCGTGTGTGTGCGGCGTTATAATGCACGGCGTTGCTGACTACACCGGGGCACAAGACACGGATACGGATATCGGTTTCGGTTTAGCCTTACCTTGGCAGCTCGTTACCCGGTACTGAGGGCTGAGCTTTCAATCGGCACCGGTGTCCGCTAACCGTACGTACGGGAAACATCACGTACGAGAAGAGCAATTAAATTTCAGCTTCGAAAACGCAAATCGAAACGAGCTTTACCATTTGATGGCATTTACCTTCAACAGATCCATCCATGGATCACGGGTCGGGTCGGCAAAAGGATCGGGCTTGCACATCGAGTTGGAACTATTTCCCAAGCATACGGTGTGCAGTCTTTGTCGTTTCGAGGAAATGGTGGGCACCATGGGCAGATTCATTTGCAAGACGTTGTAAGTTTTGTGGCAACACTGAATGCTTGAGTTCTCTGTTTTGTCTAGAAACAACCTATCTATATAGTACGGAACTTCCAGCGGTATTCAATATGCAAGCCAAGGGAATAGATTATTAAGATAGATTATTTAGGGAAAGTAAAAAAACAGCCATAAGGTTAGAAGTGACGCCGTAATGCTAGGTATAGCAAAAAGTGGATAGAACTGGATTTTTATTGAATTTCTATTAAGTACACTGGGGTATTCACTGATGTCAAACAGAGAATGTTTTGGACAACGGGTATAAACCTCTTAATATAATCTAAATCTATAATATAAATATAATCACAAGGTAATGTGGTTCTCACTCACGATACAATGGCTGGAAAGACAATAGAGATGGTAACATTTGTAATTGCTTAATGCCGAGCATCTGTTTTTAGGGAATGATCAAAGCCATGGTTGCTAAGAATAAACACATTCGTTGTATATGCTTTATCAGTTGTTATTTTGTTAGCACGATTTTATTTCTTAATTTAAGTTCGTTAGGTACAATAAATAACATTGTTATCGTATCATGGACTAAGGAATACTCAGAAGTGTGTACTGTATCGTGACAATTAATATTACGGGAAAGAAGGATTGAATGGACCCATCAATGTACGAAGCTGAGTACTCTGTTAATTTCATGTCCCGATCAATCACAATTACCAACAATATAATCAATCGTCATTACTCGGTAGTGGTATTATCTTTTCGATATCATTTGACTTATTACCATCTGTTTTTTTATAGTCTGATGAATCACCAGTTACATGCTACATTTTGCATACAAAACTTTCGAGTATAGTAGAGTTCTGAAAGTGTTTGATGAAGGTAATAATCCACAAAGAGACTAATTGTAATTTTATGGTGAAATAAATGCCTTCTGGATGCCTTAGTTTCCGGCGTTATTTAAACTCAGTAGTTTTTACATTTAGGTGATATATTACCAATGAATGACGATCCAATTGCTTGCTAAGATGCAAGGGAAATGTATCGCTTTTGCAGAGGACTATTTAAAAAACACGACGAATTTGCGGACCTGCTATGCTATAGTATCATTATAAAACTGACGTATGGAAAGACAGATTAAAACCAGGTCAGCTTCTTAGTTAAGTTAAGTTAAGCAAAGAGTTAAGTTTAGAGTAAAGAATTATTAAAATATTAAATATTACAATGGAAGATATAGTGTTCATGTTCTGTAATGAGTCCATGTTTCTATAACTGTAAAAACTCGTAACAAAGCTAATATGAACTAAAGTTCTTTTCTTGGTAACTTTTTAACTTGAATTAGCTCCTGAAATGCAAAAATCATTGGCGTTGGTTTTTTTTTTTTTTTGAATATTAGACGACACCATATATATATAGAAAAGTTCAATTTTGAACAAACAGTAGGCAATGCTGGTTTCGTGTCTTAGTCGTGTTTTCGCAACTCCGTTGCTGTCCGAATGCGGCTTCTTTTGGACTCGAGTGACGGATGGCGTTGTAATCATAAACCTAAAATAGTTGGGAAATTTTGGACAAATGGAAATTGTTGATGAGAAAATCGTGTTGGATACAACGCTGCATAACAGTCGCAATTATTCTTGTGGTTATGATTAAACATTACAATACGTGGCCAGCGTTTAGAAGACAGTCATATTGTTTCGCCTGCCCAATTAATTCGCTACGCTTGGTACATGTTGTTTCAATTCATTTTCACTAACATTAGTCTCGAGAATACCTCCAACTCGGACACTGTTTGCACGTTACATCACATTCAAAAATCTGTCATAATCTGTGAAATTACCACGAACAATAATCTTTTGCCTTTAATTGATGTGTGCTACCATCACACAAAAATCAGTTCCCCTGAATGATGTCCGATTGTTGGCAATGTGAACAAGGCATCGACCCATTAGGAATTCACTCATTCATGAATGGGGATGTAGGGGTACGGTGGGAAGTGATTGAAAACTGTGCACGGAAAAAAATAAATTCCCATCATCATCATCATCATCATCATCATTATTGCGCCCAATGGCCGCAAATGTGCATTATTGGTTCGTTTATTTCCGTGTCCCATTTTTGCGCCTCGTTTGAATGCAAGAATGGGATGAAGAAATTGGGGAAAATTTTTTTTTGTACCGAGAGCTTATCGTTTGTTGTAGGCGATGGTAAATATTGCGAACGGTCGTGGCCCAAACTTGAGTGCAACAGTTGCCAGAGTGAGCGGAAGGTCAGCAGCAAAAGCATTACCATGGCGCACGGTTACGAAAGCATGCGCCGTTGAAAGGGTGAGGGTGGTGGGGCATTTCATTAATTCATTTAAATTATTGAAAATCCGAACGAGATTGAGTGCTTCTGCTCCAGGTGTTGGTGTACGGGCCGAATTGAATTCTAGTGAAAATATATAGTTAAAATGGTTTCGCATTGCACACCAGTTAATGAATGAAGCGTTACCAATTCAAGCACGGACGGGACGGGGACACGTCGTACATGTGAATGATTAAAAAAGAAGCGTAACGGTGCGCGGGAAATTAAAATATCCTCCCAAATGGAAATGCTTGGTAGTGGACAACACGCGAAGCGAAACACCGCGCTAGGTGAGGTAACCCCCAATAAAAGGGTCATAAATTAGTGGATCGATAAATTTAAATTCCAATTCCATCGCGCGAACGACCAACAAACATATTGCAACCCGAGAAACCCCAAAACGGTCCCAAATGGTGACATGGATAAATACACGTATTAATTGCTGCAAAGGTTGTCGTACATTACATTGGCACCGGACACACATTTCACAACGTTGTACCGAGCGCCATTTGCCAAAAAAAAAGCCAAACTTTGGCAAACAGAAAATTAGCCCCTGTAACATAAGTCACGTGGTTTAAGCTGGAAAAATAATGTATGGTGGAAAATGACATTTTAGCACCATACGGTCTCGCTCATTCATTTGCTTAAGAGGATGTTGCGGATTGCGCTTCTGTCCAATGTAATCCATCGCTGCTCAACCATCGCCAAAACAGGTAAAAACAAACACGGTTCTTCACCAACAGTATCAATGGGTTTATGTTTTCCATCGAGAAAAATAAACACATTCGTTAACGTTTTTTTTTCTCGTTTCCAATTGCACTTGACCGTTGACTCTACGTCCATCACGTCACGGGCATCCTTAATGCAATCCCTTCGGACCCGAAGGAAGTTGTGATGGTGGTGGTGTACCGATGGTGGGTTAAAATCACGCATGAGGAAAATTTATTTAACGACTGTTTCGGCACCAACCCCATTACCTCCCCTCGTTTCCCACTTTTTCGCACGCCGCTCCCTCCTTTTCCACCCCTCTACAGTGCATATTTTGCACTTTTCGTCATTCTTTGGTGTCGGTTCGCAGTGGACTACGTTTGAGATTGGATTTTACCAACCACGAAACGATGCACGAGTGAACGAACTCACTCCGGTCCGGTAACGGCATAATGTTTCTGGCTGGTAACGAGCATTCAAGGGGGAGCGATGATGGTGAAACATTTCCATCTCTTTGGTTGATAAAAAAACCCCTGCATCGTGAAAAATCGCTCGGAAAAAGAGAAGGTTTATTGCAGAACAAAGCCAAAAAACACCATCCACATATTGAAGTCAATAATTGAGTTCATCCCGCATTTTAAAACCGGGTGAAAGTTGGTTCCCGCACACCGTTGGCACCGTGCGTGCGTTCTTTTGTTAATTTTTCACGCGTGACACGCTGCCCACCCTTACCTGCCTTCCATTTAGCCAGTTGCGCCCTTTAATTCCTCGACTTTAAATTCTCGAACCGTATCTTGTGTTACGCGAGAGTTTTTGCATTCCGGTTCGTGGTGTTTGGCCATCTCTATCGCACGCTTACCTTTTCTCTTTTTAATTCCATTGTTTTCGTTGGTCATGCAATGAAATGTCAATTATTTTAAAGAGGGTGAAAATTTTTATTGCACAAGCTTGTTATTTTATAATCGTTTGCTTCTGGTTTATGCATTCGTACGGTACACATTCGGGGCAGAGATTAAGTGTTCGAATGTTGGAATGCAATTTACATTTTTCGTCTGACCGGTGCTAGTAAGTGGATAGATTTTTTCGCTTCCCGCGAGCGTTTTTTGGGATGAAGTAATAATTAGTGTTAAATTAATTGATAAGCTTATTAGTTTGTTACTAGCCTTATTTATCGCATTTTTTTAAAGATTCCATGGTCTTGCGGTAAAACTATCCAGGAATAATATTACTACGTACTAATAATATTATCATGTAAAATATTATTGTAAATATTACAACTTGAAAGAAATTCGAATTCGGCTCTAAATATATCTTTTGCCAAATTGCACTGTTAACACTTTTCAGCTTTTCAATAAAACTTTCGAACCAGAGGAAATTTCTTGCATGGTCCTTATAGATTATTGTAGTATTGTTCCGATGAAATACCTTTTGTATCGGTCAATTTTAACATTTTTGATCCAACTAGTGATAATAGAGGTGCAAATTAAGTGTTGCTTACGAGGACAACTCATAGTACATGATATTTTTTTCAATCCCACCAAAAGAACAATAGAACCTTCCTCGTTGCTTGTTCTGGTTTGGATCTTTCGTTTCGATTCGTGTTTGATTCAGTTTTTTAGGCATGAAAACTTCATCATTCGTTTCAGTAAAAACTCTTTTCCCTTCCATGTACAAAAGGTTTCGCAGAAGGATATTTATTGTAACGTGGCTTTTTTTGTGTGTAAGTTAGAGAGGTATTCTAACGATATATCGAAGTTTGAAATCCGTTTTTCATGAAGCCTGTTGAACCGTTGCGGTGTTGAAATAATTCAAATTAAAGTTGAATTCAAATTTTTTTGTTTTATGACAGCTCTTGTTCACTAATTTTGTTTATGTAAAAATGTTTAGGGACTTAGTAAAACATTGGTTTTGTTTTATTTTTACCTCATCAATTCATCAATTGTTGCTCAATTTCACATACCAATTATTAAATCGTCTTTATAGAATGTTTCAAAGTATACTAAAATTACTTAAAACTTTGATAATGTTATCGGTTTCTACATTATCTCCATTATTGAATGTGTGTCTATGGTAGGAGTAGCATTAAAACAGTCTAAACATTTATACTTAGAGGTTTGTGCACGATACGTTTTTGTTTTCACGCGAACACACATTTCCTTGCACCTTCGTTTCACTGTTGCTCGCAATGCTTTAAGATGAAGATCTCCCGTCCCACAGGGAAAAAAGGGAAACGAGCCTTGCCCTAGATTCATCCGGTTAATTCCAGAGGCCAGTGTATTGCAAGCGCTGAAGCGCTACCAGTGGCAAAACCGTTTCACCCTCATCCGGGTGCGCGAGGTGAGCGCCAGGGATTTAAACTGTAATTCATTCATATTTCATTTCGCCTTTTTATTCAGCCCGTTTCCGCCACGGAAGCGAAAATAGCGTCCCGTTGATAACGCGTTTCGTACCGGAACCTAGCGGGGGTTGCTGAACAAAAATGGGTAGAAAAAAAATGAGCAGGAGAAGAAATAAAAATCGCATGCACGTGCATACGGACAAACGCCACGGTGGCAGCCGTAGGGAAGGCAGGCTGGCTGCTTTTCTCGGGTTCGCTGCTGGAAAAGATGATAAAGCTTCACCCACGGCTGGAGGAAAGCGAACAAGTATGAGATGATAATAATTATTTCATATCCGAGACGTTCGTTTCCTCCCATTACTCCGCGCTGCGTACCCTGTCACCCCGGGTCGTATGGGAGTTTCGCGACGAGTCGGTTGCATTTATAGTGTGTCCTTTCTAGTATGTGTGTGTGTTTTTTTTGTGCCCTGAGCTCCCTGCCTCGTGCAGTCGTACGATGAAAAGTAGGTAAAAGTTGATCGCTGAAATTTCATTGTAGTCAGGCGAATTTATGCTGCAAGCATTCCGCATCAGGGGAACTGCAAAGGCAACAAGCGCGAAGGTAATGGTAACGGTGCAGCACGTATGTGAGCCGTGCTTTGAAGCCGTGCCCGTGCAACCAATATGCACCGTGCCAGTGGGAACGGGGATGAGCTCCAGAAATGAAAAGATTAGAGCTATGTTTCTATCGGGGAGCAACGAAGAATTATGCACTACAATCCGGTCCATCCGGTGGCTGAACTGGGGCTTTGGATTGGGTGGGATTGGGTAGTTTTCTTCTTCTTTTTTCTCTCCCCCGTGCCGTGGATAAGTTGATACAGGTTGGGCTGAACGTGACGTTGGTAAGCGTGCGAGTGACAGGAAACATATTTAAAGATTTTACTTATTACGTTGTTTCTGGTTTCAGGTTGGTGGGCAGGTTTGAGTAACTCGTATTTTACAGCTTTTGAGCGTATGAAACAATGATTGAGTGGGGAAAATTTTGGCATAAATGAAAGCAAAAACTTATTAAACAACAAACGAAATGTTTGAATTGAATGAATTGAATTGTTACAAAAATTCAAAGTAAATCACTTTTGCGCGTCAAATCATTTCAGACGTTATTGAATTGCTTTTGAAGTTTCTTTTGGTTATTTAAGTTATTTTTATTCTGAAGAGTTATAACAATAAAGTATGATGAAAATTACAAGTGCTTATAATTAGAAGCATTTAAAAATGTGGCTCATGTTTGTCCTCAAGAGTTCGCTCATTATCAGAATTATCAGTTGTGTTTTCGAGAGATCGCTAATTAGCTTTCAGAATTCGTTGCGTGAAATAGACTATATTGATTTACGTGCAACCTTTGCTCGGAGATGGTCATCGGATACATCGGATTTTAATTTTATCACAGTTACTCAACGAGTAACCAGTTTACAACTCCAGTTCGTGCGTATATGTCGTCCTTCTCCAGAACTTAAGGATGTTTTTTTGGGCAGCCTGATCAGGATGTTATCGGGCAGCCCGATAAGGATGTTATCGGGCAGTCCGTTAAGGATGTTATCGGGCAGCCCGTTAAGGATGCTATCGGGCAGCCCGTTAAGGATGCTATCGGGCAGCCCGTTAAAGATGCTATCGGGCAGCCCGTTAAGAATGTTATGTCTCCCAGAATTATAATTTCTGAAAAAAGTGTGAACCACTGGGAATGAAATGAGCAACAAATGCGTGCAGCGATTGATTTTAAAAACAGGTTGTTCCCGTTGTCCACATGCGGGGTGAAATCGTATGCCAACAAAGAAACAATCATTGAAGCCGATACCTTTGGGAGGGCTTGGTGGAGTATATTAAGACTGGATCGCGCAAAAAGGATTTTTTATGTTAAGCGTTCGCTACCTACCTCTACGCAAGCGATCGCTACCTTAATACGCATTGAGTCGGCGTTCCCGCACAAGAAATTCTAGAAGCCTTTAACGAACAATATTGCATTTATCCGACTGCAAGACCGAACGGACACTAGTCAGAGTAACATGAACCTGATCTGACTTCCAGTGACGAATGAGCTGCGCAGTCATAAGTCAATCCACAACACGCTGACTGGTTGGGATCAGAGTTCTACTGGCAACCTGGTCAAAAGGATACTTTTCAAATGCAATGAAGATTCAATAGTTATATCTTAAGAAAAAGTGTCTGAAAAAACCCCCTTCTCTTGTGGTTTTAGTGTCGTTTTGCACAACTTTTTCAATTTCCAAATGGTGATAAACACACTATCTTCCAGCGATGCTAACATTCAACGACGATGACAGCCACACATGCCGCAAACAGAAATGCACAAACGCTTGCATTAGGTGCAAATGTGTATAGATTACCCGTTAGCAGGCGAGGTATAGTGCGACATGCTTGCGCGATATTAGCTGCAGCTTAAGCTTTGGGATGAGCTTTCCTGCTTCACACCCCTGCGATGCCAAAGACAGATGGTTGTTCAAGGATATGTGGTGTGTACGGAACTGCTGGAGAATTGTCTCCTGGTTTTTTTCCCTTCTGTTCTCAGTGATAGTGCGTGTGGTTGTGTGTGTATGTGTGTATGTTTATGTGAAGTTTTGCCACCAAACCTCCAACCAGGCGCCAAGTGCGCCGGATAGTTGATACTAAAGGATCCCTTCCGTGTGAGTTTATTTAAACATTTTTCTCCATTTAGCAGCGACCGTCTGCGTAAGAACCGACCGTCGGTGGTAAAAAGGTGGAATAAAAATACCCGACCCATAAATAACCATTAAACTTTAGCCAAAAGCCACTCGAGAGCTTGGCCGGCTAGGGGTTTTCTTACCATTTTCTTCCACTCTGAGGGAACCCCTTGTCCGTACAGTTGGAATGAAATGGAAAGAAAAAAAGAAAGAAAGAAATAAAAACACACACACACACACACACTTACACCCCAAAACAGTGCGGCGTTCTTCCGGATAAGGAGCGGCAAACCACTAGTCGAAACTGGCGATCGGAACCGTTTGCTTTAAATGCGGATGAAAAACTCCCCGTGCTTGAGTGGTCTTTAAAAGTGGCCACAAATTCCATCGCCTTCGCCATCGTTGGCCCTATACCTGGGTATGCGCCCCGTCCATTAAACACTATATCGGGGTCTTCCGGCCTGTCAGCAACGTCGTCAGCTCGTGAAAGTGCCCCGGAAATGGAATGTGACTCCTACGGGTTCGTTCGTTACAGGGCCGGTACGGCACGGTAGCTTATGGCACTTCGTCTTCTCAGCTCAAGTACTGTGAGCAGTAGCCGTTTTCCCGCAAGCGTGGGACAGGATGCTCTCACCAGGTAGATGCGGGCGGATGCGACCGGGAGCAGGAAGGATCTAGCGGGTGGTGGGAAGAGAAAATTAAAAAATGATGTACAACTGTATGGAAAAATTGTTTTCATTTCTTCGTTCCGTTTCGTATATCCTGTTTCCTCTTCGGGGCTTTCAGTGCTGGCGCTGCAGTGTGCACAAGTCTTCGAGCGCTCGTGGGAAGTGTCCACCATCACCGGCAGGAGCCGACCTGGTGCGCTACTGTGTGTGGAAGGACAGGGTGAGCGAGAGTTTTGCCGGGGTACGCCGGTAAGCTCTCGTATATCAAAATCACCCTCAGCAATGGCACTGTTGGCCACAAAAACGCGCCACCGGGAGTAGCTTGTTGATAGTCTTTTAGGTTCGTCCTGCTTTTCGTTCATGCCATATTTCCTGCAGTTCGTTTTCCTGCTGCTGCCAACCATCCGCTCTCGCACCACTGGCCGTGTTCTCAAATACCGGGAGGCATTCGTATCGTACAGTGTCGGCGTTTCTTCTTCTACTCGATTTCTGCGTTCGAGCTAAAAACCTCCCCACTAGTCGGGTGCTCTCAAGGTCCGAAACCGTTTGCACCTGGCCAAACAGGCGACCGGAAGCTTTTGCCACAAAAGCTTTCATCTTCCTGTCCTGCTTCCGTGCGTTCCTCCGTCGTGGAAAATGGACACCAAGCGAAGGTACATGTGGTTCGTGGTTTGCTTGCTTGTTGAATCGAACGGAAGTACGTGAAAAATGAAAGGAACACAATGGAATATTTGAGCACGAAGGAAAGGAACGAACCAAGAGGCCATTTCTTACCGCTCCGCACAAATGTGTCAGCGGAATGTGGAAACTTTCCAGCTTTGCCTGCTAGCTTCTACCACCAAACTTCCTCGATTCAGCCGATGGGAAATGGAAATAAGCACGATTGTAATCTGCAGTATTTATATGGATTACCGATGTTCAATTAGATTGGCGTCATCGGCTCCGTGGAAATCTCACCATTTTTTTTTTAACAAAAAGTCACTTGTCGCTACAGTTTGAAGGAAGAAACGAATCCCGACAAAGTGTATTGCTAGCTCATGGTAAGATGGCTTCTCGGGTTTTATGTAGGAGCTATTATTGCAAATGAATAATAATGGTTGTTGAAAGCTGGCTACGGGTGGGTGGAAAATCGCGACCGGTCCAACGCCAACGCGTCTTGTGCTTCGGAGAAAAAGGCTGGCTAAGGAGCGAAGAGTTTCTATTCTGTACTGTTCTTCTCTTCCTACTGTTGGTATTAGATGGTCGATTTGTCTGGAAAGCCCAACATTCGTTTGACCGTTTCTGCGTAGTAAATAATGCTTGGTTGATCTTCAACGGACTTGACGATTTTGCATATTACTCGTCATTTGAATGTTGTGATGATTGTTTTGATGATTGCATGGTTTGGATGGATCGGATAAAACTTAATAGGGAGTATCGAGGAATGCCCACAAATTCTCAATAAATATTATTATGAGGGCTTTCTCTGTACTATAATCAACATTATTAGTGGTTTTCACATGACAGGACCGGTCCAAAATCCCATCCAAATGAATCCAGCGTCGGTAGGACTGTCTATCCAGCTATGACCTCTCGAGGTTGTTTTGCCGATAAACAAGATGAAGAATTATTAAAACTAAAATGTTCAATTTGTTTTAAATGGTATCGGATGATAATTTTATACGACCTTTAGTGCCAGGCAGAGACGGGTCATCCTAGGAGCAGATTAGGCGGACGCGAGGGAGGTCCCGAGCTTCAAGGAGCATCGAGAACCTGCGTTAAGCAAAACCTGGTTGAATTAACGACAGACAAAGTACTTGCTGCTTGGGCCCCGTAGAAAGTTAACGCCATTGTTGCAAAGAACTCCTTAAAGTTAGGCGCCTTCAAATCGTGGTTCCCTCCCCCTTATCGAAAACTTAAAATTAGAACGAAAGAGCATTGAATTCGCGGAAACTTATTACGGAAATAGGTCCTTGTAGTCAAAGCAATCGGTTATTCTGCATCAGATCAATAGTATTTGATTTGTTTTTTGCTTTTGTTTTAACGATGTTAGTAAGATTAATTGTTTAATTGATTAATTGATTTGCAAAGGTTTATGCATAAACATTGTATTTTATCTACGTTTGACAAAATTCACAGTTGTTGTGTATAATGTTGTGTACTGTTCCCTCTATTCAAAATTTATTATTCATATTAAAGATATCCTTGATCCATGTAAATATCTGCTCCAATGCATAGACTATTTACAGTTGGTGGGATCATCGCTTAGTTCCCTGTCCACTTTCACTTAAAGAAAAAAATACTTCATCCTTTCTGGTGCCGCTTACAAAATCGTGCCCAGATCAGCTGCATCCGGTTGGTGTGCATTAAGAGCTTTGCTTGCCGCTGCACTCCATACCGCAACAAACGTACAACTACAGTCTCCATTTTAATTCCACCATCCCGTAAAAACCCATGTTTGCCCCCCAAAAGACTTGTATCATTTCTTTATGAGGGTGATGATTAAAAAGAAAATCTCTCAGCAGGGAGTTTAGCGCCCGAGAGCGATCCGAAACGATGCAGTTCCAACCGTCGGCCATGAGCCCAAGCCCGGCTGTATCTTAAGCATCATCCTTGTGTACGATTGCACTCCGTACCGTACACTTTGCCGACCTTTGCCGCCTTGCAGGGTTCCCCGGGCTCAGATGGGTACTGGACCATGCAGCCCATAGGATCCGTCCACTGTGGAGCTATCAGCAGCAAAGCGATAACGACACGACCGTGGAAGTGGAAAATTTATATTTATTGTTCTCCCGGGAGCCCTGAACCCCCACTTGCAACCAGTCTTCTTGGGTCTTCTTTGGGTTTGGGGCGATTTCGACCAACAGCCACCAACGATCCGATTGCTCTCCGTCAAGCTTTCCCTAATAGCTAGAGTGGGAGTGATAATTGATTAAGACTTCTGCTGCAAAGGACTTTGAATGCTGTCGCTTTACGGCGTCGAAGCGATAACGGTCTGTCGGTGTTGCTGGACGATGGTGCAACGGATTTCGAGACACTGGGAAGGCATCTGGAGGTTTCCATCTTTAAGATGGGAGTGCGTTACCGACACTGGATTCACGATTGCAAAGAGACGGTGATTTAGTTGCCCCTGGAGCAACGGAAGTGAAATCGTTGAAAGGAAATGCAGTTCTATGTACCAGTCGGATTAAGACTCTTGTATTGGGCCTTTTCACAAACGGGTTGGTAGGTTACAGCAGAATGCAGAAAATAACAAAAAAATCCGTCGAAAGCTAAACGGTGAAGTAAAAATGATTTGTTCGAATAGCCTGGGTAGCTCTCTTAGCCGAACAAGACGCGACAGTGTAAAGAAGCGAACTGTAACCGACACAGCTATCTCAGTGTTGCTATCGATCCGAACGCTTTGTCTCTGTCTGCATTCCATTAGCAGGGTTGCTGTCTTTGATCGTAAAGAAGCCGTCAATGCTTCCTGCTAGTAAAAGTAAGGATAAGCATGACAAGCATGGTCATGGATGGAGCATTTCAGGCTGATTAAAAAATTCAAGCACGCACTAGCACCGTGCCACGGCTCCCACTCTTTCGAATTTTTGCAGAGGAAAATGGGAATAGGATAGAGTCTTGCCCTAGCATAAAGAAAGTTGCATGAATGTCGTTATCTTTGAGCTTGACGAAAAATTGATGATTGGTTCTGCCCTTCGCATGACGTGTTTGGGGAAGGATGGTTTAGTTCTGGTACATCTGGTGTTTTTTTTTCGTACCAGGAAAAGCAAGTTAAACTAGCAGCAGCGTACACGGGGTGAGGATTTTTGCTGCCGCTAGTAGATGCTTGGCTGGGTGCGTAGCTGGGGGAAAAGTTTAATAGACTTTTCCGATTTTAAGTAAATTAGATTTTTCTCCCACACCGTTTCCTGCTCTTACGTGCACTTTCGTACCAAGCAGCCTGGAGCTTAAGCCGAAGTTTAATGCCATTAACTTTCCACCGGAGTGAAAGGTCCGAATTGGTAGCGGGTGCGGGTTCAGGCGTGCGAGGTGTACCGTCCCTGAAACCTTACGCCAAACAGGAATAGGGTAAAAAATAGACAACAACAAAAAATATAAAATAAAACCTACTCAGTACCAGACAAACAAGGAAAATGCCACCACCAGCAAAGGCATCTAGCCTTTTGGTAGCTCGCCTGTTCTTTTGTATTTGTACTTCAACCGACCGGTGATGGTGATATAAATAATTTTTGCCTCTGGCTCATGTCTTGTTGCGTACGAAATTTACCGGTACTTTACGGTGTGAAGCGTAAAGAAACGGTGAAGGACGGTACAATACGAACAAACTAACTTTTCATTCAGAGCTGTGTGTGTTTTTGTGTGTGCATGAAAAGGGATAAAGCGTGTTAGAGGTCAACGCTAAGGTAAACCCTTGGCAAATGTGCAACTCACCAAAAAAAAAGCAGGACTAAAAGTTTCATTTTTGCTACCCTGTTGGGTTTGTTAATTTGCGTAGTTTGAAAGCTTTTTCCGGATCGTCCATTTGGGACATAAGAAGAGATGTTTCATGATTGCTAATGGGGGTCGTCCAATGCTGATTAGAAGCATGTGCCAGCTTTAAACTGTTTTATGTCGTTTAAAGTACAAATTTCACATACGATTATACTCATTTAATAATTACATGTTAATGGCGACAAGTATTGTAATGTGTAATGTTACAACATAATGTGTTAATGTTACATGTTGTAATGTTATAATGTTGTACAACAATACATAGGTTTGATTCAGATAGCCATCGGTAAACGTATTTTATGGTATAATAATCTAATATGTTATGTTTACGAGTCGATCATCAAGTAAATTGTTTAAATAGAGCTTTTATCAGAAATGTGTTATGCCTATTGTTAGGTTTAAAGCTCTATCCACGCATTACTCTTAAGAGGTTTTACGTTAAATATTTAAATACAAAGGAAGCAACAG
The DNA here is from genome assembly GCF_943734725.1 of Anopheles marshallii. Taxonomy (NCBI): domain Eukaryota; kingdom Metazoa; phylum Arthropoda; class Insecta; order Diptera; family Culicidae; genus Anopheles; species Anopheles marshallii. The sequence goes on along the minus strand of NC_071326.1, from coordinate 35,221,406 downwards.
CTACTTGAGCAGAAAACCACATACCTATGACATGATGGGAAATTCAATCAATTTATCTAAATTTTATGTAAGATACACTACTTATACAGTTCAGCTACGTTTTTAACAACTAGTTAAAAATATAAGCATGATTTGCTTCTAGCAGACGTGAAATGATGTAGCATAAATAAATAGCCTCCAATGACGAAGTGAGTTGTTCAACAGTTTGCTCAGTTCAAACCCAAATACCTTAGAAGGCTTGAACAAGTAACAGGAGAGTCAGATAAAAAATATCACGTTTAGAGATTCTGACGTAAAGATGTTCATAATTTTTTTTCTTTTTATTTTTAAGAGAATCATAAACTTGATTTTTCTTTTTAAATGCCACGTGTGTCTTGCAAAGACGGAATGTTTCATTTAATTTAATGATTTAATTCGTCAATTGAATTGTTGTTTATTTCAATTACATCCAATATTTCTTCATCTATTCAATTGATGCGAAATTTGGGCTTCAAAGGCTTAAAATATTCAAGATAGGCAAAGTTGAAGATGCACTTTTACTACAACATTCACCAAAAAGCATGTTGTACAGGTGTTTTCTAAGTATACTCCGAATGACGATTTTCAGCAGAAGAGATAACTGAAAGGATTTTCTTGAAATCGTTTAAAATATAAACTTAGTGATTTTGAACTCGAAAAGCTATGTTAGTTAAAACATGACATTCTAATTTCTGAAGGCGCCAGGCTAGGCTAGAAGGCTAGGGTGTATTCCTAGTAATTCTTGTAAGCTGTATATGGTGGAAATTCCGTCAATTAATCTATTTTGGAAACAATGGTTTAGTTGTAGACATATTGTTGTAGACATGTAGAATTTTAATAAATGGAAGCCAAAAACCATTCAAAAACATTGTAATAATCAATATTACTATCCTGAACGAAAGTTTGATCTGCCAATCCTGCACGGTATAATGGAGCAGCTACGAACAGATTCAATTAATATGAAACAAACCATCCATTGTATTGAGGGTAACAAATCTTTGTTCATTACCGTACAACAAGCATTACATTTCATTATCAATCAATTTAATTAACTATCCCGTTTGCGTGCCCTGCACTCACACACACACACACACGCTCAAAAGGGGAGGCGGAAACACAAATTGTCAATTATCAGTTTACCCATTATTGAGTTAGCAGTGCGATTGAACGATTTGTAGCTTTGATGTTGTTTTCTCGCAGACACACAAGCGAGCTTGCGCCACAATGAACACAATGCACAGACATTCGGGAAACACGACGTATAATGGTACGTGGGGTAAATTAGTTAGATGCTGTGCTGGGTGTATTCTTGGCTTTCCGTTCCGATTCAGTCGCTCCTTATCAGTGGGCGCTGACGGTGTTCTACCACCGGGGTAGGGGGATGTACAGAGATTCGCAATGGTTGGGTGGCGTACCGTCAGCAGCAGCTGAGTATCCATTTCGACAACCGATGTAGTTGGGGTTCTTGCCAGTAAGCTGCTCGTTCGACTACCAGTACGGAGCAAGTCAATGATCTTAAGCGTCTCAATTATCGTTCCAGTCAAACTGGGCGATGCAAAGTTTTGTTGGAAAGCAGTTGCTTTTTTGTTGTAGTTGTTGCTGTAACAGGTTCATATTGAGTTGATTCAATACCATTTCATAGTTACCGATGGATACGATGCGGTCGAACGGTAAAGGGTTTTATTTTCCGATCAGTTCTGCGATGTAACAGGGAGGAGGGCTTCACAGCGAAAGCGTACACCCGAAAACAACATTATCACGTACCATGGGCGATGTATCAGCGATGTGGTACAGCGACCCTTTCTACAGTATTGAATAGGTAGAATCCGGTGTAAATGCAGATACCCCTTTTTGCCCCATCCAGCCAGAATGCTCAGAATAGATGAATTCTTCTCCTGCAAATCCCGGTTGCGATGCAACATCGGTAAACTTAATCATTTGCTCGATGTGCACGATGTGAACGCTTATTTTGATCCGGATTCGATACGGTACCGGGTGCCCATCCTCACACGGGCCAATGGCGCGCGCGGAAGCGGAAAAAGCTTCCGGCAGCTGGCGTGTCGTTGGTAGTCGGGACGCATCCCGAATTGCGAATGCGATGTAAGCAGATTTGATTTGATTTTATACTTATTGCAACACCTCACAAAAGCTAGCCACCGCTCGTTGGCGCTGGGTGTAGCAACCATCAACAAAACACAGAGCGAGTTTTTGGCGCTTCTGCTGCAGCGTGCGAAGCAACGGTGGAATCAAATATTCCACCAACGATCGTGCAGTTTCTGGTCTGGGTCCGGTTCACTTGTGCAGGCGTAGTGGCAAAACCTCCCCGAAGGTGCTTGCATGTACCGGGGTTGAGGGGTTGTTCGAAACTATTTCTTTATCACTACCACAAGAACACTTTTCGCATATTGGCAAACGAACGATCAGATCCCCGATTAGGTATTCTGGACATCGTTTTCACAATCAGCTCATCTCTTCTCATTTTCGCTGCCCATATTCCGCCAGCACTAGTTCGCAAGGGGTTGGCACTTAATCGTAAGGATATTTCCATATCCTTCCCATCGTAGATTGTAATAGCGTGCAATGGTGGCCGCTTGAGATGAGTTTCACTAGGGGTGTGTTTTTTTTTTTTGCTTATCGATGGTGGCGATTTGTATTTCGTTGTTACTATCTTCATGCCCTGCCTTTCCATCCCGAAACCGATTATTGCCCGAAATTTCACCTCCACTGTTGGGGATGGGCGGAAGGTACAGTGCATAAAGTGGATTGTTTACGCTTGGTAGAAAATTGCGAGTGGTTCAGTGCTGATGTTTATGGCGCTCGTTACACTACGGTACCGAGATGATGCGCGGAAGTACTGTGTGTGTGTGTGATACTGGACGAGCGGGGTGGGAAAATTGGAAAACTCGACCAACGACTCACCTTAAAAAAAAAAAACCTTTGCCAATGGTTCGAAAGTCGGTTCGATAGTCGTAATGTTGCTTTGGGTAGCAGCAACGGAGAGAAAAAACAACCTCAAAAAGAAAAAAAAAACAACGACCCGAGGTAATAGTGATGGGGTTGCTTGGAAGTTGCAATTATCGTTGATTCTATTCACCTGATAAAGCGCGTGGTTGGCAGCGGTGTAGCCGTTTTCTTTTCACCGTTTGCCGGTTTTCCGTCGGACTGGCTCGCCGCCAGGATGCCGGAAGTTGGCAACAAAATGCTACTACTTTACCGTGTTACGGATGAAAATTGCACCCCGGACTGTGGTTTGAAGTGGCATAAAGTTTTATGTTCATTCCCGGGCAGCCGTTCCCGTCCGAGGGAGTAAACGGCAACGGAAAGGGGCAACTGTTTGATGGGTTGAGTTTACACCTTAACTTCGCTATCTGGATCGCTGAATTAAAAGAGTCTCTTAAGAGTTATGAAATGTGCGGAGATGTTACCGTGAAGGAATTTGTTTCGTTGATGGTGAAAGGGCGATCGCTGCTGTTTAGTTACTTTCGTTTTAAGATGTTTCTTTGTTACGTTGGCACGGAAAAGATTTGAGATCATTGGCATAAAGCATGGTGGGTTGCCGGAATTTTCACAATAATTTAAAATAGCTCATTTTAAGTAAAAGTTTGATCGATTTTGTAGCAATGATTTGGAATAATGTAGTATCGTTTTGATAGTGCTATTATTTATTCAACTTTGCCATCCAGCTATCGTACAATATCGTCCAGGTTAATAAATACTGTGAAAACATCAAGCTTACCTATGTTAATAAGGTTCTAAGACCATTCAAGATAATCAACAAGATTGTCTAAATTGTTTTAAACAATCATCTTTTTGATCCGAAATTGAGCATTCAGCATCTCTATGTCTTAAAACTCCACTAGGTGTCTAGAAGCATAGAGAGGTGTTAATTAAACAGCGCAAAAGTTTGTGGATCAACACGGTTTTCAGTCAAGCTACAGCGCTTCAAAGGCGTCTGGCACGACTACATGGATAAACAGACAAACAATACCATAGGAGATAATAGAACAAATTGCGAGAAACCGAAAGCTGAATTGATTTGAGCGTAGAGTGATGGAATTCCCAAGAAGTTTACAAATTCAGGAAACAAGACAAGCTAGCGCAATGAACGAAGTTTGGATATGTAGATTTCAAGGATGTATAGAAGCAATTAGAAGTTAGCTAGATTGTTTTTTTTTATTTGTAATATAAAACAATGTCTTTGATATGTATGACCCTCTGTGGATTTAAGGCAAGAAACTGATGACTGCTGTTTGTTGTTCCAAAAACTTCTATAAAGTGTCGCTAGAAGTTTAGTTCTAAATATTCGAGGCTGAATTTTAACACGTGTGTCGACGGTTTACCACGTGTGATTTTTGATTATCTACGGAAAAACGTCAACTGAACATAAAGTCAACATGATTTTTGAACTTTTTGGTTGGCAATGTAGGTAGCTAATATTTGGATACATCAAAACCTTCCTCCATTTTTCTATCGCTGACCTTCACAAGACACGTACGAAGCGTGTACTTTCTATCAATCTACTAAGATTTTGTAAAATAAAGGTTATCGAAAATCTACAGTATTTCTTTAAATAAATAAAAAAATGCTTTCTTTTGTGCAACAACAACAATGCTGTAACCTTTTCGGGGTTTGTTTCAATCTTACTTTGCTTGTATCATTTCACACGTCAGTATTTAATCGCTGTATTTGATTCATTACTAAACTATCGTAGTACGTTAAATGTACCTTGGAGGAAGCATTTAAAATTTAAACGAACTTTTATTCCTTCTGCACGCAACATAGCTCATGCATGCACGGTTACTTAATCATATGACGCTTAAACTCTGCAACCGATCTAAACTGACGAACTAAAACTCTCACTGCACAAGACCGACCAAGATGAGGGAAATGTTGAGCGAATATTTATCACACCCACATTTGCCCTACGTGAACACGAACACACACACACACACACGCACGCACATCCAACTTTCTGCTCAAGATTCGTCTGCGGGTACGTTTGCTGAAAGTTTCTGCGAGTAATTCCACATCTGAGCATTCCATTTTCCTACCCTGATTCTGCGGGTTGTGGTAGCACATGAGTTGGGGGAACTTGTGGGGTGAATATGTGCCTCCACAGTTGTTGGATAGTGAAAAAGTGAAGTTCTTCATTTAATTCCCCATGCCTGTTTCCAACCCATTTCCCGCTGGCTTCCATGGCTGTTGGTCGCTTGCAGCCGGTTCATACTGTTTTCGCCACACCTGTTTCGTGCAGCACGGCCGAAAAGATGAAGACGTCCCGCGCAAAAGACATCTTCATTTCCTAAGTGATTCAATATTCACCATGGAACGTGCACCGTTGGCAAATGCTGGATGGCATGTCACGCCTTTCCTTCCAACGCGAGAGGCCGATCTTCCCCGGAAGGAAATGGAGGAAATGGGAAAAGCGCGCTACAAAACCCCCCTCCCCGACCCGGAACACCGGCTCGGGGTGAAGATTGTAGGGAACGGTTTTGACGAACCGTCTTCGTCATCGTGTGGAATGGATGAAAGCACCGCAAGGAAGTGAGCAGTCGCTTAAGAGCATCAGTTACTTGCGAATGTGGAATAAATCGGGAGAGAAATAGAAAGGATGATATCTCGAGACGGAAAGGAAGGTGGCTGTATTTGTGGCTGTGTGTGAGAAATGGGGTCTTGTTTTGTGCAACTCCATAAGGCAGAGACTTCGAAGAAAGCAGAAGAACACCTTTGAAAAGGATAACCGTTACGAGTCGTACGTACGATTTGCTGTCACTGGATCGTCCCGCACAACGGAACGGCTGTGACGATCAAAAGACGCACAGTGCGGGTGGAAATTATATTCCAGCACAAGGGAAGAAATGGCAGCAGCAGGAACAGAAGTGTTTTGCACATCAATCAAAAATTATTCATTTATTTCGGGTGCAACGAGTGTCACCGCGTGGCGTATACAGTGTTGGCACTACTGTGTCGACGCCTTTTGAAAAGCGTGACGCGTCCGGGAATCGGGCGGGTGATGTGAGCCCCGTGACAGCGTAAGAAAGTGCTCTCCGACGTTGACGATGTTGCGAATGCTGCGGTCGCCACAATCTGTGGCAGGAGGAGTGTTTGAAGGTGGGAGCAAAAATTATTTTGCAAAACCCGTCGTCTGGTACGGCAAGAGCAGACGAACGCTACGTCGAAGGTTAGGTTAGCCGATGCCACCGTGCCCCGAAAAGGTTGAGGCGAGCGTGCTGGTTGATTACGGGTAAAGGAATCGTTTCCTCTGTATCATAATTTATGATGCAACATGAACGATCTGTTGCAGGCTCACCCCGGGAAAGTTTATATTCGGTTGCAACGGTTCGCCCGTTGCTGCCGTGCAGAAGATTATTTTAATTTATTGCAGCACCATCAAACCGACACCGGGAATTGGGGGTTAAAATAATATGTTTTATTTCCCCACTAATATGGTGCCGTCGGGGTTGCTTGTTGTGACCTTTTTGATGTCGCCCGGAAATGGGAAACTTTGGTGAGATTTACCGCGACTTATTTGACCCGTGCAATGTCCCGGAGGTGTGTCTTGTGTTGGCAAACTTTTGTTTAAAAAAGGAACTAAAAGTTGCTAATTGACCGGAAGAGCTGTAGATCATCGGGGACCAATTTCATTAATGGGCGGGAAATCGACTGTAAACATTTTTCCCGCCAACATTGCGCCAAATGATGTATGGTTTATCAATGCTTGTGTTCTTTTACCAGTGTGGGGTATGTTTTAAACACACGGAACGCCGTATATCAAATGGAGCCGATTGAGAGGGAACGAATACAGAAAAAGAACACATATCACATGTAACGATTCCTTACCGTTTTGCGTTGGCTCGTAAACATCGTTTAGTGGCACATTTTGGGCATTTTCTCATCTGGTGTGGATTTATTTTGTTTCTTGTATACGGTTTGTGGAAGTTGAGCAAAAAAAAAAAGACAAGATACTAGTGATGAAGAAAACGATCCGTTTCCCGTATTGGTCGTGACCAAGAGTGCGCTCTACCGGGAAGACACTGTCTCAGCCTCGCTTGTAATCGCACATGCGATGGGTGCCCATTGGAAAAAGCCATAAAGGTTGATAAATGGGAAAGTGTTTAGTGTTGGTTTGGTTTTTGTTTTTCTACTTCTTTTTATTTCATTTTTTTTCGTTTTTTTTCCGATTTTTATTTCGTTTGTTTGCTTTTCTGTTTTACTCTCAAGTTTCTTTTGCATCAATTTTTATTTTGAACCGCCCACCCTTTTTTTTTTTGGACCCACACCAACCGCACCCCTTTGCAAAGGGGTGTCTTTCGCGGCGTGTTCTTTGCCATATAATAGATTGAATTGGCACCACATTATGGTGGCCCACCAGTGACCGATGCTCCAAAAGGGGCAAAACCCCGTTATTTGCTAGACTATTTCCACATTTTTTTTTTTGAAAAAGAGAAGTGAATTAAAAACAAAATACCATCAGCGCAAAATAACGACCCTTGTAGAAGGAGGTTGATTTATGTACCGTAATGACTACTGTGGAGTGAATAGGCGCACACATACATAAAAAGTGGAAAAATTCCACAACAGGACGTAGGTTCCGGAAATCACACTCTTAACTAGGGCACTATGGACAGATTGAGCCGTACGAAGCCCATCCGAAAGTAATTGCCAGCGATGGCGCGTAAAAGCTGCAAATCGATTGCCTCCCTTGTTGGGTTGGTATGGAATGGCAACAGTACCACACACACACACATACACACACAAGCATACATGAGCACAAACGCATGAAAAGACACGCAAAATTACCACCAGTTTCATTTGATTACTGTTCTTAATGAAATTGCATCCTTTCGCTGTCACGATTGTTGATGTTTTGTGGAGAAACAAGAAAAATAAAGGGAAAGAACCCAATCAATGGGTGATTGCAACGGGCTGGAAAAATGGGATGCAATTCAAAATTAAGAAGTCTGGTGTTTTCCTTTCAAATCAACTTCGTTCATTCGTTCCAATTGGTTAAAGAGAATAATTCTAGCATCAGTAAAATGAATTGATGGTTACCTTTTAATCATTATGGTTGTTTTGCTTTTCTAAAAAAGTTAAAGTAATACATAGAGATTAATAGCTCTAAGTTGTTTTAAAAATATTTTTTTGTACAAAAATTATAAAAAAATAAAAATAACAACAATTTAAAGAAGGTTTAGCGAAAGAAGAACACAAGAAGAAGTACATTTCCAAACAACTTAGTAGTAATGTGTACGTACTAATTAAATGAAAATAATACTTGAACAACTTAGAGCTTTGAGTGCGAAATGCAAAGAGTTTAGCTCAATTCGATAACTAAATGTTGAATATTACCCATAAAGAAATCGCAAAAAGAAAAGAAAACTCCTTTTCTTTACCGATTACTTTGATGTGAGGTAGTTTTGAAAATATTATCCAGCGAAAGCTTGCCACCTTTAAGTCGATCTTTTTCTACTTGTCTGCATGTTAATGATTAGCCGATTTACAAAACTAAGCCAACCATACGGTATTGTATCATTTGGTAGCAAAGTTTTTAATACCTTATGATGAGCTGCTTATAAAATTCACATCAACTAATGCGCTACACTTTCGAAAGCCATTCGAATGAATGCCTGCAGATTAGTCGGTATCGGGAGTAAAAACGGGGGCCCAATCCGCCTTCAAATGTGTCTAGCGGATATGTGTTCGAGAAAAGACAGGCAAACAGTAGCAAAAAGATTAAGGAAACAGAAGGCTAGCAGAGGGATGGAAGAGCGGCGAAACCAACATCCAGCCAGCTTGCATCGGATGTAACAAATCGGATAAATCTAATTAAACTTGATAACAGTTGTGTTCACACGCTGCAAGCATGCGGCAAAACCTCGGGTGTTGTGGCGAGACTGGTGTTACGCCAACTTCAGGGCGTATGGCAAACAATCCCGCAAATCCATTGGTGCAGTTTAACTTAAATCTAAATCTCCAATTTTCCCAAACCCCATCTGTGCGATCGGACTAGTGTAGAGTTTCTGCTGCTGGAAAGTACACCAATTCACTCGCGTATCTTCCGTATTTTCGTCTGTATTTTTTTTTCTACTTTGTTTCATCGTTCCTGTCAGTTGGTTTACCCTCTATCTGCACAGGATCACTGGATTCAAAATGAGCCGCGACGTTCGGGCAAGAGGCATGTGTATGTGTGTACGCGATAAGCCGCCGGACGGGTTGGGTGCTGGACGGTGAGATGCATGGTGGAAAGGAAAAGCAGATGAAAAAGTTTTCGCTCCTTCCATTTAGCAGTACGGGCAGGATCATTCCGTTTTTTGTGCTCCGGCACAGTTTTCGCTCATGTACAGCTTCATTTTAATTTTTCATTCTATGCCACGTCGGAAAAGGCGCTGCTGCTGCTGCTGCTGCTGCTTACTATCGAGCGATCACTGAGAGTGGAGCAAATGATTCTAGGTTCCTGATAAGGGAAGATAAAGGAACAGAAGTACGAAAAAACTGGACGAAAACCAACACACCAACGCCCGTCGACGGTGGATGGCGCCTTTCCATTCGGCCACCGGCCTTGCATCCTGTGTGTTCTTGCACTCAAAACCACATGTACTGATGTTTTTTGGGGTTTTGTAAAGGAAAGCTACAATGAGTGCTAGAAGCATGAGGGAACAATTCGGTGAATGGGGATGCCAGGGTTTTCGTATCCCGTTTTTACCGAGGCATTTGCTCGTCCAGGATTGAAGTAACACTATCCGAAGACTGGAAACCGATGGAAATTAGTTACAACTTTTCACTGGTTCGTTTCTGCCAGTGGGATGTTATTGTTAGTATCGCTCCAAGGTTCGGATATCAAACCGGGCACAAACTCTTATGCAATTTCTGGGCTAGGTTCGTTTCTTACACACTCATACTCGTGACTGGTCGTGATAGGTTGAAAAGGTTTCCATTCTCATCCAAAATCGGTTAAAGATGCTGGTATGTGTGAGAGAGAGAGATAGAGGGAGCGCTAGAGGAGGACATAATGCCTGCTTGGAACCCACGCAAGTGACCTAAGTAGTAACACACGGGCAAAATGGGGTTTACCACACCGGGAATGGGAACAGTCGGGGAATGGAAACTTTGGTAATTTTTGTCCAACCAAACAATGTTGTCTGCATAAACGTGTTAGGCAAAAGTTTGACAATGTGCCCCGGACATGGCAGTGCTGGTGTCTGCGTGATGAGGCGAACCGGCGAGATTGCTGCCTTCGGAGCTCGACTTGTATCCTTCTTAAATTGGTTTTACTTTCGTCATTGGACGCCCCCAAACCCGTGGGCTGTCTAATGAGATTTAAATTGTTTCCACATTTAGAGTGGAACGGACTCACATTCCGGTTACGGGCTAAGTGAAACGGTGTCCGAATGGATAAAGGCATCGTTGGGCGAATCGTAGCAAAAACAGTTTCCTGGCGATGTGATATTATAGGGACGTTCACACTGAAACAGTAGTCCCTTAACTAATCGGAGGTAATAGTTAGATAATAGCGCAATGACGGCTAGTGTTGAAAAAATAAAAACAGTTTGTGCGAGAAATTGGTACGGAGTGAAGAACACAGCTCGAGCTACGCCATAATACGGGAAGGAAATAGAAATATTGTAAAATTCTTGCAATATAGGCGCACTCAATTACATGCTCATAGGGGATAAATTGAGCTCCGGTATTCGTCAACAATCTGTTGCAAATTACAAGAATAGTAATGCACTGGAACTCAGCCAAATAATTCTCATCAGTAAATATTCAAATGTTTCTATTCCAAGAAGCTAATCTTCTGTTCTATCGGTCCTGTGTTTTAAGGAATTCGTCTCTACAAGATCTTTGAATAGTTTCCAACCGTCGGGAAACCATTTTTCATTATCTAGTAAGTCTCCTCTTGAATTCTTATTATGATTGTTATAATCACTCAGAATCAGGTCAGACCAAAAGATCACATCCTGATCATGTGATACTTCCTGACACGACACTACAGCGTGTTATCCTTCTTGATAAAGAAGGTAATTTCTGAAAGCCAGTTTTGTATTATATTTGTTTGAAGTTTCCGTTGTGATTTTTAAGCATATCTACTAGCGCTTAGCCGGCACAAGTTAAAGGACCGTTGGATGTACCATTCTTCAGAAGTGATATTATAAATGCTGCAGTGTCTAAATCCTGCGAATATAGAATTGTGCGAATATATAATATAGAATTGTATAGAATAGAATTGTAGAATTAAATATAGAAGAAATTAGAATTGACTGACCTATTACACCGTAGCTATCATAAACGATGTACGATTGAGAACTTCGTAGCGCAATATGTGAAGTAAGAGTTGTTGTATCGCCAAGCATTTGATACCGGAACAAATGCGATAGGTGTTAGGTGAAAGGAAGGTTCTCAGAACAACCTCAATGCTCTTTTGAAAAGCTTAGCTAAAGTTAAACTCTTATTGATTGTAATTGATATATCCCAATTTCAAACAGTCAACTCCAACAGATTCTTTAAGTTACTCAATATTCTGCTACAAACATGACATTGTTTACAAGGTACCCTCATAAGTATCTTCACTACTGTGAATAGTAGTTGTAAAAGCCGCTTCAATATGAAAACCCCTCTACTGGAAAGTGTGATACCGGTCCATCCTTAATGCACTTTACATAGCATTCTAGTATGAAGCTAATGGTGGCTTTCGCTTTATCGGATTAGTTTCAGGACGGGGCTGTTTTGTACCGATCACATGGTAGCAATTCTATGGAATTCTATACTAAAATGAATTAGCACTGAGAAACCAACACTAGCAACCACTTAACACCCACAAGGTTACAATCCTCTGTCACAGGAAGCACATTTGGTAGCGTACGTAGCGTAAGGATGCAGCCAGCTATTTGAGCAGCATATTTCATATCGCTCTGAAGCGTGTTTCCCCGGACCGAATTCCCAAACGCTAACGCAAACATGCCGTGTTTTGTGCGTACGGCTGTCGTACTTTTACAGTGGCGTACATCGGCCATTGTTGTGTAGAAATTTACACCCACCAAAAGTTAATAAAACTAGCGCAAAATCAACACCTAATGTTCGCACGGACACCGAGCGCCGGTTGGAAGGAAAATACGTACGTACACTTTTCCCGCCCATTGCGATGATTCGTAATGCAATATGATCTGGCCGTGGGTATTGTTGAAATTTTAAACAAGTCTTTTTATTGTTTCTCCATCTAACATGACACTCCCCTGTCTCTTTATCCCTCGCTCTCTCTCTCTCTCTATCACACACACACACGCTCCTTTGTTTATCTGTGCTTGTTTTCACGTACCGTGTTGCTACAACACCACTTCAAATCGTTAAGCCATATCGAGTGAGTATGGCCCAAGTACAAAAAAGACACATAAGCTGGTATTCATAATCTGCTGAGAACGGATTGGAATGGAATGGGACAATGTGGGTTGTGCGCCACTGTTTGTACGGTGCGAAGAACGGGAACTGAGGGAGAAAACGCGGACGCAAAATTATCGTACATATCTATTGTGTAAATTTTCACCGTTTGCTGTGAGTGCATGGCCGGTGGAGCAAGCCTACCACGCGTTGAAGCTTTTGTGCTGTTGCGGACGACGAGCGGGAATTCGTACGACTGTTTGCCGGAACAATCTCCCAAACAAACTGTTTTAATTAACTAGTTTAGACAAATGCAAATAGCCGTACCGCAACCCTCGAGCACGTGAAATTCGTAGCGCTTTTTATTTCTGTTAGTTGCATTTTACATTACAGCATTACAGAGACCGTTTGCACCGTGTGCAAAACCACATTTGTTGGACAAACATCGATGGGTAATGTATACGTGGCATCGTACTGGGGCGATGATACCAGGTTCAAACCGAGCAATCAATTACATGATGAAATTATAGGTTACGACAATTTACAGGCCCTATTATGCTCGTGCAACCGGGTGGTTCATCATTGAATGAAGGAGCACTTCATAAATAAGCCTGCACATAAATGTCAACTCGAAAGCGTAAGCGCTACTCACACACCGTTTTCACTGGAATCCTTCGACGCTATCATTCTGGAGATCCGTTGAGATTGATAAAGTGCCCAAGGAAGTGTACATGGTCGCCTACGGACAGAAACTATTCCGATTCCTTGCTTATTCGTACGGGCGAATGGGTGGTAGGCGGTACTGGGTGGAATGCGCTTTACACGAAGAGCAAAATAAACAACTCGAACCGGGGCACACATTAGCACACGAGACATTAATCAAAATAATTATATTTATGGCCCAGTACGTCCTCGGCGACTCGGTGCACGCGTGTGTGCCCGTTGTGGAAAAGTTTTTTACCACCCTCTCTACCTCATTTAGGATTATTCCGTCTCGTGGAAGCGTAAGAAACCCAACCCCTAACCGGAGGGAGTTCTGCCCTAGTGCTTCACAATAAAACTTCATCAAAAGTGTTCAGATGACGATCGTTCTGCGTGAATGGGTCGCTTTATCTTCATCCAGCCATACTGTTCGTGGAGGGGAAGCGAATGGAAAGTTTTCCACCAGTTTTTGTTCCGTGTTCCATGCTACCCTGGGTATAACTGTAGTGGTGGAAAAGATACACTTATCGCTATTATTCCCATCATTAACACGTAATCTTTATATTTATGTTGGGTGCCAAAGTTCGCCGGTGCCAGCATGACAAATGTGGATGTTCGGGTGTTTTGTGCGATCGGTGCGATTGGACGATATCGGGATGTCGATGCTATGTATCACCTAAATGTGCGGGCTGAGTGAACGATGAGCAGTTATGATTGCTTGTCGTTGGAAGTGGTAGTGTATCAATCAATTAGTAAAGTTTTACCGCGATGGAACGGTTCCGCTGCGAGAAACTGATCTTGTTGTAATGCGGCTTTATTTTTTGTTTTATGAGTGCAGACTTATAATTGTACGAAAAAAGGATGGATTGTTATAACATTCCTTGCAAATTGAATTGGTGATCTTTTCGTCCACATTTTGCTGAAATATGCCGTTTTTCTCTCTGAGGTCTGAATAATTATAGAACTTTTCTCCTTGTATCTCAAATTAAGTACTATGTGAAATGGAACCGTTTCAACTGTGAAACTCCCGCCATGCGCTAACATTTGCCACATAAATTATGCACCGTACGGCTATCTGGAAGGCCAGCGGCTATTGTGATACATCTCAACATTATCCACAACAAAACCGCACCAAACACTCTCCACTCCATTAGTGACGATGAAAAAGTAATCGAATGAAACCACCCCAAAAAGCCTTCTTATAACCCGGCCGCAACAACAAAGCTTCATCTCCGCATGTCAGTTGACCCGCTCGGATTCATTATTAGCCCGGGCACACTTTGCGCCACATCCGGCTAGCGCTAATTCGATACGGTAAATATTAACCATTTTCAGCGTTACCGACCACGTGTGCTTCAATGTATAAGCGCATGTGTGTGTGTGTGTGAATTTGCGACGAAATTGTTGTGATGTCACATACCACCGGAGCAAGCAAAACCGTTGCTGGGCGATGATAGTATCGGTGGTGGGCCGAGGAAAGGGCAACCCGGAATGGACACACCATTTTCCGGCCGGCGGATGAAAAGAGCGAACCCGTTGGTCCATTACGCTAAAACCGACACTCATACGGGGTTTGTGTCGCCAACGTTGCCTGAGGATCACTATTTCGCGGTAGAGTCGTTTTTCCGGCCAGTCGACACTGGTCAGTCGATAATGCCAGTCACGTTTGAAATTAGCACAATTATGAAAATTTCAGAACCCACCGTACCGTGCGCGTGTTGATGGTGTTGGTGGCTATTTGCTTAACTTGCGCGGCAACCGAGCAGTGGACAGGATTCGATCAACACTGAGCATTTTGCGCGGTAAGAAAGCGGGATGTTTTGCGGAGCGTGTGAAGCAGGAGAAATGGAAGGAAAGCAAAACTATTTGGCTGTTATTACTGTTAGACCTGGCGGTCACCTTTGGTTGAAAAACACCAAGCCCTAATTTTTGAGATGTGAGGTGGCTTTTATAAATATGGTTGGGAGAAACTATTTTAAGTCGGGTTTCGGTTGGTTTCAAATTGTAGTACGGTGAATTATGCACGAAACTCTTATCAGCGAGTGTGTTAGATGAATGGTTGCAAAGTGTCTTTTTGAAAAATGTTACATCATTAATATAACTAATCGTGTATTGAAAACTGTTAACTTACATAAGTAATCACTTGAATTTTATTCACATGAATGCCAACACTACCATAAAATATAGTTTGACGTGTAAAATGAGTAAAGTTTGATATTAGTGTCTCGTAATATTTAATTTTGTGGAAAATTAAACAGTAGACTAACTGCAGAACTTCTAAATGCAATATACTTAATTTACTGTGAATTTTTAACTCTTTCCAATCGGTTGTCCTTTTTCAGAATATTTGAAAGGTGATACGTTACAATTGTTTCACAAATTTTGCGAATGCAAGCCAACAAAATTCATTATTCATTCTATTCAGTTCGATTTGAGGCTCCTACCATTACAAACCTGTTAGCGTCGAAATTAAAATTATATAGCAATAAAGTTGGGAACTTTGGAACAGGTACAATAACTGTCCTTTCATGCGCAGGCTTTAGGTATTTGGTAAGGCAAATTGGCTTTGGGATGGCGGACAATCGTGCTTGAAACAGTGCCGAGCGTGAAGAGTTAACATTAAATACAAAATATTATTATGATTTTATGGGATAGAACGAAACGAATAGGTTTTTTTTGGAATTTTCCTTTCGTTCGGATCTAATAAAAACACGACAAGTTTAAAATGCAGGTTCTGAATGTGGTCTTCTACAGATTAAGCACGTGTGAATTAAGAATGAATGAATGAATGAAGAATGAATTAAGCAAACTTGTTATTTAAATACCTCGAATATAAATGTACAGTATAGGTAATAGCAACATAATTTCGAAATTGCATATTTTAGCAACATTGCCCAGATGTTCGTTTTGATGATACATAGCTAGTGCAACGAATCGATCTTTTGATTCGAGGTGTGTGAATCCGAGTAAACGAATTGTTAATCCTTCAGCGTTGTTGGAATTTGTCAGCTCAACAACCAACCAGCTATTAGTAGCTAGACGCCGGTAAAGTTACGGTGGAAACAATTCGTTGAACTATTTCACGCTTTCTTGTGCACAATAGTTTCCACATTAGATGAACCGTTCGTTCCTTCTGCCGAGTGTCACTCGATTGTTTCCCCGAACATTTCACTGCCGGAAATGCCAAACGCGTGGCGTGGTATGTGCATAGCTGCGGTTGTCGCATTGGTGATGAACGGATGGACGGACGTTGTACGAGTTGCGATAATAACAATGGTAACGGTGGCAATAACACTGCCGATCACACTAACAGTAATGCTGAAAAAGGGAGAGATTCCGGTGACAGCTAGTAGTAGCTCGGAGCACATTCTATGTGGTCTTTTGTGCAAAGGCATCGAGAAACGCGGAGAACGCGTTCATTGCTAATGCTTACCCTTGTACCAGTTGGGTGCTTTGCCCTGGAGAGCCACTTTCCAGTCATTTTACGTGAAGTGCGAAGTCAAAGTGCAAATAAGGAATTGCAATATTGTGACCCGTTTTTGCATCCGCCTGGCATTCGGTGAAATGGTGAAGGTTTCAGTGCAGTTGTCCGACTGCATTGCATTACCTTCTTACTGCTCGCCGTACCAGCCCAACGAACGTCTGGGATGGCACATAAACGGATGAATGGACCAATGTCAACCATGTGCTCCGATTGCGCAACTTGAACATGGCAGCAGATGTAGAAGTCTTTTAATCCATTCATGTGTAGGAGCACTACTTGTATGATGTTTTGTTTTTGTTCCGCGTGATACAGTAATATCAGCTGAACAACAGAACAAAAAAGGTCAAACGGTTAGTTTCACGAGCGCGATGTAGCGAGATGTAAGCAAAAGTCGAAGGATGTTCAAGTTTATTTGCCATTTTTAGTTAATTCTTCGATTCAATGAATGCAGTAATTTTATATATTTATTTTCTTAATATTTTTTTGTTTACACTAATAGTGATTGTAAGCTTATCATTGCATTCTGTTCAATTTAATTTGTTTAATTTGTTTATCTCTTCGATATAGTTGAATTTTCCTCATCTGTATTAGGTAAGTTTATGCTAAGATATAGTTTCGTCTGTAATTTCTCTTGCATTTGTTACTTTTTGGTTATTTTTTTTAAATATAATTTTTATAAAAAGTTGTCAAGGCAAGGAGTTCTTCAAAGCATACGTTCGAGTTTTAGCGCTATGCACCTGAAATTGAAATTATAGTTCAATGTATGTTCCGTTATTTCAAACAGTATACTCTAAATTGTCATATTTGACATGTTTATAGCTTAGATCGGGGTTTCTTCCGTTAGAATATTCAAATGTCTACAGCCAAAACCTTTCATTCGCAAAAAAATGAGCAAAACGCTTAATGGTAGGAAAACATGGGCACAGGAAAAGCTTTTCACACTATTACTTTATTCTCGATTGTGCCGGTCCCGACTAGACTTCGCTGGCAAATGCTGGCAATTGACCAAAATGCGCTTGAACAGCACTGGTACTGAAAATTGTTGACCAACGTTGAGCAACGCAAGAATGCATTCATCGGTGGCTGTTCGAGTTCACTTGGTGCAATTCTTCGTCAACCGGACCCGTCTCTACGATGCCGGCGGTGGGATCGGATCTTTGTGCAGCAATAGGATGGGAAAGGATGAAGTCAACGTTAGAGTGGAAGGACGGATGTGTTCGTTTGTGTGCTTTTTACTCGGACCCGGTTCCAGTGTTAGTTTGGAATCCTCTATACGGGACCTGCCATACGAAGGGAATGATGTTTCGAACTGCTCATCTTTGCTTGCTGGTGGTTCCAGCAATGCAAGCAAACCGAGCGACGACTGTTTCATGGAGACCAAACGTCGAATGCTGCACGTCCAACTGGGGGTCCAAACTGATAGGGAATGTTCGGGTGAAGACGCCTCGGGCAAAATATTCAAACATAATAGTGATAGAGGAATGAAGTGATAAGGATGCATATTGTCATAACAGTTTATTTCTCTGCGATAGGGAATGTCACGGGTAGTGACGGACGGAATCGGGGAGGAGGAAATGCACCGCATTGCAAGACAGCATCAACTTTATTTATCAAAACCCACCCCTCGCAACAACACACACACACCGTGCACAGCCCGCACAGTGGAAGGACATTTTTCATGCCGTATTTCCCATTTTGCTATTCATGGCCGTTTTCTCTCGGTTTCATGGGAACCGCTTCGATCGGTAGGTCAAATGGGGCGTAGATAGTTCAGCGAGAAGCCGCTCATCAGCTGCAGTTAAATTTTCCATTTCCTCCCTATTTCCTAGGGTTCCTCACTTCCCACGGTCTGGGATGGTGACTGTGCCTTGAATTTGAGAAATGGGCAAAGTTTTCGATTTATGAAATATTTCCATGAAAATTACTGTGCATATTAGAAATGTCAGAGAGCCAGGAAGATGCACGCCTTACGATGTTCATCGTGATGCACACGCACACATACAACCACTTACAAATGGATGCAAAACAACCCAACACCTTCCTTGCTTGGTGGAAATGTGTAAAAGTTTATTGTACGTTCTTGGCAAGGGAGAAAGAAGTACAAGGGAAGTGACACGAGTTCTAACGAGCAATGGAAAACATCCATTCACAATGCTTTCCATCTACTGATGATGGTTCGATAATGGCGTTAGTTGATTTGCAGTCTGATGGAAGATTTGTAATGCAAGTAAGACCGTTGTGTACCTGAGCGTGTTTCGCAATGGTGCCTAATGGTGCTGTGCAGAAACGTATCCGTTGTACTTACGTGGCAGCTACATGCAAGTTTTGAAACGCAAAATTTTATATATTTCCTTCAACTGTATTATTGAAATGAATTATGTCTGTATGGCAAGGTAAGGTAAGAGGTTTATATAAAGAAGCGATCTTAAATTATAATTAAATATACTATATTAGTCAATTGCAAATTCCCAAAGAAGATTCCCAAACAAAAAAGGAGGAAATAGAAATTTGAACGGCTTCTCGCTGAACTATCTACGCTCCATTTGACCTACCGATCAAAGCGGTTCCCATTAAGCAGAGGGTAGAATAGTTAATAATATTAAACTCTCAGCAATAACAGTTCGTCTTTAATGGAATAAAAAAATAATCAAACTTTGAAGGTATACGTTTTCACAAGACAATAAGTTAACTCTTTTGTGATGTAAATTCGTTGTTTGACGGTTGATTGGCTTGACGTTCTTACCAGATGTTCCTGAAGGCTGAATCACGAATAAAGCGCTAAAGTAAAAATACACGTTATCGAACTTGCTGACTGTAAAATTTTCCTTCGGCAAATGGTTAAATTTAAGGTTATTTGTGTAGCCTTGAGTAATTATTTAATTTCTTCGGAGGCATATCCGGTTTTCCATCGACGGAAACTGCGTGTAATATAAAATGAATTCTAGGAATAGATTGAACAGGTATAGATTATAAGCAACAATACGCTAAGAAATTTAAGCTGTTGAATATTTCAATGACTTACCGCCAGGCAGCGCACACAAAACTGATCCACATTTTG
Organism: Anopheles marshallii; assembly: GCF_943734725.1. NCBI lineage: Eukaryota > Metazoa > Arthropoda > Insecta > Diptera > Culicidae > Anopheles > Anopheles marshallii. The sequence goes on along the minus strand of NC_071326.1, from coordinate 35,201,772 downwards.
TACATTTTCTAATACGCGTAATATGTTGAATCTTAATAAACATCCGAATGCAGTAAAACATAATCAAGCAGCAACGAAAGCGTCACAGAACCGCCTTTCATTAGTCAGATCACCAAACGAATGGCCACAAAGAGTGCTGAACGGAAGCAGCTATCATTATGCCCGGGTACAGTGAACGGGCACATTATTCGGGATAGATGATATAGCACAGGAGAGACAGAGACACATTTCCTAGTGAGGCATCTTCCGGAGCTTAGGAAGGTTTCGGTTGCCTGGCCTCTACGCGAAAGGAAGAGAAAAATGCCTTGGAGCCCTGGTCAATATTTACGACCAACCATTAACGATGAATTTATCATTGATCATTCGCACTTTGCTGAAAGCTTTACCCCAACCGGTCCAACGGTTCGATATTTTCGCACTCTGCTTAAGCGTCGTTGCGTTGGTCTCTTTGGCCGCTTCTTCGCACCGAATCACTTCAGCGTCATCACCCTTGGTCCCATGGTTCATGGCGTGAATCGTTTATCCGCCACCCGTGCAAACGATGTGCTTGATGCAATATTCGATTTTTATTTGACATTTCTTTTATGAGGAAATTGCCAATAAATGTGTATATATTTTAATAACTAATATCGCTATCATAAAACGTATATTTTACTTCAATAAAATATTTATGCCCACGGTGCATCCACGGTCCAGCGAGTGTTCAATCATGTTTCCCCTCGGTTTCGCATATTGGCTGAATGTCGGTGAGAGTTTGCCTTTTTTTCTCGCTCCGCCTTTAGCTTATCATTTATTTTCAGCCATCGGAAAGAAGATAAACGTGGCCGACCACAGGAAGCGAGCCTTGTTTCAGATTCCATTCATAAAATAAACGACGCATTGCTTGTTTTTTTCCTCTCTCGTGGTGTTTGTTAGGTCGTGGAATTTTCCCATCGACATTAGTGGACGGCGACCGATGGGACCATTGTCCATGTCTTCATTTTTTCCCAGACTTCGAAACGTATTGTGCTAGAATTGATATGCATAGGTGTCTGTAGGGAGATGGGAAATGTGTGATAAATTCGTTGCACGATGTTCTTTTCACATTCGTGGTGTGTGTTCGGCGTTATTTTCCATCTGTACCAATCTAAATGCGTTCGTGAAAGGGATGTCGATCGCACGGAATCGGCAAGTGGTTTTCCTTATTTTCTACCCACGGCAAAAGGCTTGGTTATTGTTGGACCGACACGAAACCAGTTCGTACCGCTCCCAATCAAAGGCGGGAGCACATGTAGTTAACTATAAATTTACCTCGATAATGGGTTTTCCACGAAATGCCGTTGAAAGGACCCGAGAAAGCAACCGCATCAGCCAGTTTGTTTGGTTGGGATCCCCCGTTAAAAGAAAGACCAGACGTGGTCGACAACATGTGTCGTGTGTGTGTACGTGGGGGTTGCTGTCTTTGCTTCCACTACCCAAATGAACCGATCGCTAGACGGGGTGTGCTATTTTTGAGCATCAACGCAATACCGATTCGTGTCGTACCAATCGAAGAAAACTCGTAGCGTAGGCCGAGCTTACCGACTGGTGTATACTTTGGACAAGGCAGTTTTCCATCTCTTCTTGGTCGTTTGATGGTAAACTACGGAAGAAAGCTAGACGTAATAGAAACGATCCATTTTGAATATGTAGCATAGAAATGGGAAGAACAACGCGATGTTGGAATCTTTGTGCCACTTTAGCATTTGGGTGCGTTTGAATTTTAAACAGACTCTCACTGACGTCATGTAACCTTTTCGGAATGGTAGGGAAATTCGTTGATGAGTGTGCGAGGAAATAACCGCGAGCAGAGAGACAGTGGTTAGATTAAAATAGTTCTAAACGGAAAACTCTCGCCCAGCCCGTCAGATTAGGACATCACGGTTTTTAGCCGTTCCACTTGCTACGCCTTACAGCGTAACCCAGCAGTTCCACTTACGCTTTTATAACTCGGTGCTGTGGTTTTGTAAAGTTTTCCGTTGAATTTTGCTCCGTGCGGCGAGACAATGTTTGATTGATTCTGACTGAAGTTGTTGGGTGGCCCAACTCGATGCATCCCGTTACGGTTGTAGTTAAACCGACCAAGCTTAACGTACGGGGCAACTTCCGAGCTGCTATTCACTCGGAACATTTGGCGAGTTCGTAAAGTGCCCATGGAACAAAACTTTCCCACCGGTGGTTAGATTGCTAGCCAGCGATCGAAGGTAAAGTGCGCACGTTTATACCATGGGATCAGAGTGTCATCTCGTAGCTCGAGGCTCACAACCAAAATCAAAACCAACGTTGCACTGTGCACGGCTCGATTGGACGAGCAAAAGGTACGGTTTCTCACCTTCGCCATGGTTTGGGTGCAACTTTTCCAACCAAGAATGTTCCGATTTTATCCAGTGCGAGGTTAGTGGATGAAATTGTCTTTCTTTGCCCAGAATCGGCTGGTGGCGAACTTTGTGCAGCAGCTCGTCACCGATACTTACCGAAGGGAACGGCTATTGTCGAACGGTTGGCCGAACTTTATCGTTTCCCTCGCAACTTTTCGTCACTCTGGCTGAGGAATAGTTATCTCTTTATTCACAAACAGCTTTGAAAAAAAAAAAAAAAATCATCGGTACAGGTTTTTATACCGCGTTTGCAAATCTCTGCTTCTGGTTTTAAGGATAGTGAAGGATTTGTTGTACCTTATCGAAAACAAAGCCATCCGAACAAAGATTCGTTAAATGGTGAGCAGCCAGGTGAAGCGAAGATAATTACATTTCACAACTATCGATCTCCTCGAAGCAGTGCTGAGCAAGACAAACAGGGTGATGCAGCTGATTGAGTCACCGAATCCGGAACTTACCGCTCATTAGCATCAAAATCTGTTGTTGGAATGTGAGTATTGGTAATGTTATTATCGTTCCCCTTTGATTGACGGAACGATTTACGTGTGGATTGTAGTAGATAGAGAAATGCGCTCATTAGTGTTCAATCTCATCTTGCTTTGAGTTGCAATTCTCTGAAAAACGTTCAGTAAACATTCATGGAAGGAAAGTTTTTCCGACTAATTTCGGTTTTACGCTGTTTTCATTTTTTTGTTGAGCATCACCACATTTTCAGTATATGTTGTGCGTGAAGTTTGATTTGAGTGATTTGTTGTATGGTTTGGTAAATTTATTATGGTTGTTTGGTAGTTTTCGGGGCGACGCGGTGGTGTATTGGTAGCCATGCCGATCTTCACACGATAGGAACGATTAGAAATCCCACCCAGATTAACCTCCCGTACGCAGGACTGATTATCCAGCTACGTGTAAACGAAGTCAAAGAAAGCCAGAAATGGCAGGCCTAGACCCCTTAAAATTGTTGTGCTGATGAAGGTAGTTTCATTTTATCGGTCCTATCTGCTTGTTTTTGTTGTGGTTTTGAATTGTAATTTTTTATTGTGACAAAAAGTTGATTCCTCATTAACAGTTAACTTTACTGACTGTTTAAAACTGACTGATTAAAATTTCACTTTACTGTTTACCGATGGAAGCTCTCACAATTGAATTTGTCGAAAGCCACCAAATTGGATTGGTTTCGAGATTTGGGTACCTTATAATTGTTAATGGGCTAGAAAGCCTTTTGCATTTTATTCTTTAAAAAAATTGTACGCAATCCGTAAGTTTGTTCACATTTCCAATGAAATGTTGTTTTTGCAATTGATGGTTGTTTTCAATACTTTACGAAGTACTAAGCGTCTCCATTGATATTGATGAAAGCTTCAGGTACTAGGCGCCTCCATGCCATATGATGTCTCCAACTGAGGCACTGGACGTCGTCATTAACAAGTATTTCTTATAACTTTTTTAGTTCTAAATCTGAAATCTTTACTTCTAATTAATATAAAAATAAAATATATACAAGGGAAAATATGTTTTGTTTTAAATGCCCGATTAAATAATTTAATTTTCTGTAATATAACCGAATAGCTACGTCTAAAGGGAGAAATTAAACTTACTTAAAGGAGTCTCACATCAAATTGCATCACGGGGGAAACGCTGTAGAAAATTAATAAATTGGCCGGTTTTTTGCCTGAAAGTTTAGGCAATAGAATACAGTGCTTTTGAAAGCATTTAAAATATTTCATAAATCTTTTATACCATTTCCGTATGTTCGCACCTTGCGTTCAACACCATTCATCAGGTTCTGCACAACATCTGTTTGCAGGATTTTATTAACTTAAACTCACCGCTGGGGCGGCCCGATGACGGTCTTCACACGAACGGATCTGGACAAAATCCCATCCGGACCAATCCCCCGTACGCAGAACTGACTAATCAGCTACGGGTAAATAAAATCACAGAAGGCTCGAAATGGAAAGCCTTGACCTCTTGAGCTTGTTGTGCCGATAAAGAAGAAATTCTCTGTTTCCGTTATCTGTTTAAGATTAGCTCTCCTTGAGTTGCCTTCGTAGTTTTTGCTTCATTCATTAACATCAGACCAGAATAGCGTAGGGCCCACGATATAGACAATTTTCTAGAGCGTTTCATTCGAGGTACAATTTGTTGTGGGACACCTTTTACTATTAATCATTTTGCTCATTACTGCTTAACAGAAACGTTACATTGCGTTTGCAGAACATTTTCCTCGTTTTATTATTTCACCACAGTAAGCGATGCACCATCAATCGGTTTGAAATGATTGAAATAGTTACGTGAACCATATAAAACCTAGTTATATTTAGATTTGTACCGCAATGGCAATCAGTGTCACTTGCCAGCAACAACCGTACGATTAATATGCTCGTTAAAGTGAAATGTAGCAAATGTGGATATGCCCGCCGGAGCGACTATTGGGCACTAGCGTCACCTCGATCACAAAAAGCTATTTGCAACTTTATCAAGCGCGGCACCGATGGCGGCCCTGATGATGATGGTGATTTTGGGGAAAGATATCTGGTTGGTAACGGATCGAGCGAGCTTTGGTTCGATTGAAAATAACACCGTCAGTGTCACAGACATACACACAGACACTGCGGTTGACAGTTTTGCAAACCCCCCACTCCTGTCAAGTTGAACAGTTGAGACGCGTACGTCCGTCATATTGGCTGCTCGTTTGCGTATCGCGTGACCAATTAGTTACCCTTAAAACCGACCGATGGCTCCGGTTGACTGGATGATTTTAACGATGCAAACAAACGATACTTCTGGCCGTGCTGGGCATGCGGAAGCGATTCCCGAGGCCTGGCGGTGTTGTTTGGTGAACTTAATTACTTATGCAGTCGCTCGACGGTGGATCATTCGAAATGAGCTCGCAAGCGCATGTCATCTCAATTGACAGCGTATTTATTTGAAGCAATTAGGCTTTTGTGGGTGTGCATAGGTTGAGCCTAGCAATATTCGGATCATGTACTGGACGATGATGACGACTAGCGTACTGGTGATGTTAAATTAAGCACAGTTGCACATCCGGCTGGGAAATTGTTTGTAATTTTCTCTAATGCAATATTGTTTCTGAAGTTCTAAAGTTCCATAATAAATTAGAAACAAATAAAGAAAAGTAAAAACATAAATCATGTCACGCTAGAGGCATGTGCTGTGAAACTTACACAATAATGTATTGCATCGTTCGTTCACTGATTATATTTTCATCCTACCCGTAAGCATTCGTTTTGATGTGTGCCGAAACAAATTCACCGTGACAAGTTCAGTGATACTTTTTTGAATGTTTAATTAAAAGCTGTTGCGGTGTGAGTAACGCCTGGTGCTCTAGTAACGGCGGAAAAGTACTCGCATATTAAAAACGACCCACGAACGAGGCACGGACAAAGTTTAAAGTTTGTCATGATCACGCTGGGACGAGTTATCAGCAATGCACCGTCCCCCAACCCAAACCGTGCTGTGAAATGAATGTAATATCCCTTAATGTGCGTACGGTATGATTAATGTAGAAAATTTGAAAAGAGATGTTTATCGTGCTGTTAACATGGCTCGTTACGACCCCCACCGAACCGGTTAGAAGCGGGCGCAAATGCACCGCAACCGTCGGCAACCGTTGGATGTTTAGAGCCGGGCGGCAGCAGTTACGGTTTGCATAAGGTTGGAAAAATGTAATGAAAATTTTCGGTCTGGTATCGTACGGCTGCTGGGAACACGGTGTACACGCGTACCGTCCCACTCGCAAGAGCAACCCGCAAACCGTATGAATAATGTAAACGAAACATACCGAAAGCATGAATCAGCAAACAACCATCGAGCGGTGCGGATTTCGGGGCTTTAAATTGGCCTGCCACTTTGTCGCCCGTTAGCCCGAACCGTTCGCCCAGGGTGCTCCACTGGCTCGTTAGCATTTCACATGAATATCATCGAGTTGTGGGTTTTAATCCGTTTACAAGGAAACAAGGAAACGGAGGGGTCCCAATTTTGTTACGGGCACATCCCACTTCGCATCGTAGCTGGATCGTTGCGCAACGATCTGTGGGCTGGGTGTGATTGTTGATTTTCTACCGCTTCCCGAATGCTGGCTGGATGATGTCCCGTCAATAGGATGGGATCGGTCCGTTCACTGCCGAGTGCTCACTGCCTTCACATGAAGTCATCCGTAAACAAAGGTTTACCATCGAATTTGCCACACACATGTATTTGCCCTCTTTATATCTTTCTCTCTCTCTCTCTCTCTCTCTCTCTCTCGCCCTTTGTATCTTTGCTCTTGTTAATCGATTTTCCAACAGTTTTGATACACCTACCCGTTTTGGTGCTGCAGCACTGGCAAACCAGCGTTGCCGGAAAGAATTCATAGAAGAAAATTCCGGAAATTCCACTCAATGTTGTCGATCTCAATGACAGCCGCGGAAGCAACCAGTTGGGGCAGCAACAAGGATCAAACAACTGCGCGTGGAATCGTGTGTGTCTATCGGTCTACATCCAATAGTAGTGGAAGAAGTATTCTCATTGCCTAAGGCAGTCGGCAGATCATCCGCAAATCCTGCAGCAATGGTTGAACCCCAAACACCATCCTAAACATTCTGAAGATACGCGAGTGGGGAATGTCTTTTCGAAGGAATGGGAGCTATTTTTGTGTTTTGAAGAGTGCTTAAGCGAGTACTGCAACAAGTGGAATGTGTGTTGGGGTAAAATAGTGACCCACGAGCGGTGCCGGCGGTTGGGATTATTTGTGGCCGATGGAACCGAACGAAGAAAACGGAAAAGTTTGATGAGTTTGGAAAACTGTATAATCGCGTTGGTGGTAGTTTGATCTTCAACTGTGTCTGTGCTGAAGAGTCTATGCGTGATTATTCGTGTACTAACTATTCAATGCATTTTATTTCGGTTAAGTATTTGCTATTGGGAGGCTTCAGACTTTAAGCGTTAGAAAGATTTTTAATAAATATTTATATTTTTCTTACATTGTTTTTGATGAATTGGGAACAACCGATTTTACATAAAATTATCCAATTTTTTTAGGTAAGACTACACACATTTTGTTATTATGACCATGTGGTCGACTTTAAAGGACTTTTTGGGCTTGGTCGTCCGGTGTCATTCTACTGACGTGTCCTGCCAACAGCAGCCTGGCGAGTCTAATTCACCGTACTGTAGCAGCTCACGACATAACTTTTTCATAAGCATTTTACATGCAAGTAGAAAACAGAACGATCGATCTGTACAGCACGATAGAGAGTTTAGGTATCTTCCTCTCAAACGCGGCTAACGCGGTATAGCCAGTCTTGCATACGTGGAATTGGTCGGGATGGGATTTTTGGCCGGTTCTGTCTTGTGAAGACTGGTGTCGCCCCCCCTTTTCCCATTTCAATTTCAGTAGAAAAAATGATCGGAAGTAGTCAATTGATCTTTTGAGAATTCAGGATTCACATGAGGATTCAGTGAGAAAACTTTCAAATCGGAGAAAGGCAGTCCAACCTGCGAAGAAAATTCAATGGTGATTCTGGTCCAGATATTTAATGGTGCAGAACTGTGAAGAGTACAAGAACGTCGGGTCTGTTTGATTAGAATTGAATATATAAGCTGAATAGTTTGTTCCAATTAAGAGAAACTTCCATAATCAGGGTGTATCGATGACCGGCAGGTGTATGGACGAGCTCATAATACGTATGCAAGACACTCGATAATCATGTCGATAATACCTATAATAACAAAGCACAAAATCGTATCCCAACATGCCGACAGCAAAATACCTGGAATAATACGCTATGAAGTAAAAAAACGTAATATTGCAAAATAAACAAAAGAGTATAAATTGTTTTTCAAATTGCTACTTGTAATCCCCTGTGCGTGACATTCTCCAAAGCCAATTTGTTTGTTGCATCAATCGCTTACTCAGCTGAAAGAATATTTCACTGATCTGAATGCCTAACCGGGGAATGGTCGGATGTAACGTAATCGTGAAAGAGCTTCCAGATAATCATAACCATCACACAGCGTAGGATAAATTCATCTTCCCGTCCTCGAATTGACGCATTATTTTGCCACATTGCACGCAACATACCCTTGTCCACCTTCATAAAGAACGAGTGTTGTCGTACCTAAAATTTCATTTCAGCTATCAGCTGTTTCAATTTCAGCCACAACACGGTTTCATAATCGGAAGACACATTAAGCCATTTGTCACAAAAACTGGTGCGGCTTCCGGTTGTCAGCTGGCGGTAGACACGCAGCCCAAAGCCCAGGTTGTGGATGACAAAAGAGAGAGAGCCACATTTCTGAACAAATCGACTGTGACGAGAGAACATTCGACGTGAAGTACGGCCATTGTACGTGAGGTTTGTGACGGCTAAAAGAATAGCAACCTCACCGCCACCTATCATCATCATCATCATCATCATCATCATTATCTTCATCATCAGCCACGTAGACACCATAGGCTTGCGATACAATCTGTCAGCTATGCAAAATACTGTCACTATCCCGGTCGGCACCGGTAAGATTTTTCATACCCAGGTCGCTTCGGTCGCGAAGCTGAACCGGGGGTTCGGTTTGTACGGTTTGCAGCCGCATTAGCATACATTTGAGCCTGACGTTAATGATAGACAGATTTCGTATTTCGTCAAACTTTGACAGCACTGTAGCATATTTTTTGGGGATGGAAAATCCATGCGTGCTCCAGTTTAACGACCCACCAAAACCAGGGTTAGCTGTGATTCTGCTGTTCATCTCTAAGCATAGCAAAATGTTGACGAGAAACACTGTTGAGTAGATTGGAACTGGAAAAAAAACGAGCATAAAATATAAGAAAGTATTGCCCTTCCTTCCCTCTTTTATACACTGAACCCTTTGTGCCGAGGTCATCGACAGCGGTTTGGGTACCCGAAAAAAAGAAGGAACTGCGGTGTATGGCTGCAGCTTCAACGCGACATCGCGATAAGTTCGACTTCTTTGCATTCGTCAACGAGGTAAAGAAATTTAAATTGCTTTTCGCAAGATTAAAATCTTCCTCTCGTGTGGCAATGCAACGAGCAGCAACTCGATAGTAGTGCGATGGTGCCGCAAATTCGGTCCTCGGTTTTGCCGTGTAACACATTCCTCGGGTGTTGGGTGAGGTGTAAGCACGAAAAATGCGAAAAATCGAGCGATGAAAATCACGCCATGCATGTGCTTAAGATGGTGTCTCCCATACCCCTACCGATTTTACATATTCATGCCGGCGAATGCTGGCCGTCCTAAATGCTTGCCATGAATGGATGACTTCAAGGTCCATTGCACGATGGACAACCATGAGAGCGTTTGCATAAGCCATCGTTCCGTGTTAACTAGATTCGTTCCGTGCATAAAATGGCTGCATGTATCGGAGCTGTGTGCAGTGAAACAAGAGCACGCTTGACGAGCGACTTGTAAGGGCTTTCGCACTTGGACACCACAGTACAACGTGTAAGTGGAAATTTTGAATTAAGATGTGTAAGATTACAGAAATAGAAACAAATTCGCTGGAACTATCTGTTGTCATACACGATTAATAGTTGGATTACATCTGAGCACAAAAGCTCTCCTAGTTTGACTAGTTTAACCGATCATACAAGTTTAATACCCTTTTTTTACATTCGTAACGAATACATTCGTTAGTTTTCTTAAGTTTTCTAAGAGATAGGAACATATGAAATGCAAGACGGCATTGTTTACGCGCGTCCATCCGTTATCGGGACACCGACGAGTGTCGCAATGCAAACGTCGCATACCTGCAATGCAATAAATAATAAGCTAAATAACATGAATTGGCTTCTCATATGTAATCAATGGTGCAGGTTTTCCTTCAATAATTCCTTGAATGAACTACGTCTTAAGAAAGCTTTCCATTATAAAAGCATAATACATCCGCCACCCATACAGCATCTCGCTTCCACACTACAAAGCTATGTTGTTGTGTAGTCATTGTAAAGGGAATTGATTCAATGTAGCTACATTTCGTAAGCGCGCTACTCGAAAAGACATGAAGGCAATATTGCATTTGCAGAAGCGATCGCTTGCTTTCCCTCTTGGCACCGTTTAGGTACCGAGCAGTAGCATCAAGTACTCTGACATTTGATTCGTGCACTAGAATTACATCGATCGTGGATTTTGTTCACAGTGCGAAAGGGACCTGTACGCTACGGGAGAAATCGTTCGTTTGCTAAAAATGTAACTAGTTTTCTTGTTTCCCACCTTACGAATGCCTGCAGTCGACAGTGGTACCCGAACAAATTGCATCTTTCTGCGAAGGATGTGATTGAAATACGCTTCTCTCGCAAGGATACCTAATCCACGTGGAGGCGAGCATGGTCGGTGCATGAATGTGCACTGCCGAGTTCGAGGTAAAAAGGAACACGCTTAAGAAGCGACATTCATGAAGTTTTCCAGCGGAAAGGGGAAGGAAAAATACTACCTTATAAAAGTCATGAAAGGATTTATTGAAAGTAAATATTTGCTCTACTGCTACCGTCCTTCGTTTTACACGCAATGAAAAACCTTGCCTTCGCCTTTATGAAACCAGCAGCCCGTATTGCGATTTTTTTTCTCTGATGTATTGATTTGACTGTGAAACATCAAACGACAAGTTTGCTCAACTACCTTGGTGTTGTGAAGATCAAAGAGTGAGTGTGGGTAAACATGGTTCCATCAATAAGTAGCAATATGCGTTCTAGTAAACGTTATGGAATGATTGAAATTTATGTTTCAAGGTGTAACGAAGGCAAACTAATGATCGGAGCGATACGAAAGTTGGAAGACGAGTCTTATTCGGATGTGTTCGATTAATATTTGCGCAATTATTCCGAGGCTGGTTTACATCAATTGATGATTTAAGTTTAGTGTTTTTGGCCAGATGCCTTGATCTGTCATAAATAAATAGTTGACGCAAGGCTTGAAGAAAAAAATCCATTCAATAACCCAATACAGGGTACAGGTCAAAATCTATCCTTGCGTCACCGCTGAGATAAATCTTAGATAACATCGATTTCTCACGAAGTCCTCATTGGAGATAAATTTTAATCTTTTTGTTTGTGATATTAGAGTAAGTTACTCTTCATAACGGTAATCCTTTGCAGGATCACTTCAGCGAATCTACCTGGTCTTTACATCTTTATATTGAATTTGGTGACTTGAGTTGTTATCGACAGCCTTTCAAATATATCGAAAATAAATATAGCGAACGTATGGACAAATGTATGCTAAAATTAGCTGAAACATCAAAGCAACCAGATAATTAACCTGCAATAATGTATATTGTCATTAAACGGTTCTTTTAAAGGTTAAAAAAAAAATTGTCAAGTTCAAGGGCTTTTTTGTTCGAAAAAAAAAGTTCGCAATGGAACGGAGAGCAGTCGAATACATGGAGATCATGCAACGAATAGCAAATAATTAAGTAAAGAGATGAGATAAAGAGAAGAAAATAACAATTCACTGAACGTTTTTTGGGTCTTTTAAACGCACACTCCTCTATATGCGCATTGGGTACTCACACGACAAGTGCCAGGTAAATCTTAGTTGCAAGCATTTGATTATATTGTGCGATCTTTATCTGTTGAAATGTTTCGTTTGAATTTGATGATACAAAAAAAAAATCATCTCATATTTATTGATGTAACATTTCCTTAATTGTCTTGAACGCTTGATTTCAAATCTGTTTTTGTGATATTGGAGAACATCTTTGGAGTAATGCTCGACCCTAGATGAAATGTAATTCTTACAAAAATGCTTCTTTGCAATGAACATTGATTCTACCGCCATGCCAGGACCGAGCATTCGTAATGCTTTGCCTCGATGAATAATGATTTAATCAATGGTGAAGAAAGTTTACCACCGATTGGAATACCATTAGCAGGCGAGCGAACGGACGAATGTTTGTCCTGTTCACCTGCTCGCTCATCCAACCCGTTGCAAACAATGCGGCTAAAAGGATGAAGTTAGCCCTAATTTGCATTATACGCTGAGGTGAGTGGGCTTCTTTTTGTTTGCGACAAAGAAAAACCAACTCTTTGCAAAACCCGGTTAAGAACCGGAACTGAGGAATGGGTGGTGAGAACACCCGACACCCATTGATGATGCTGGATGGGACGCCCTTTCCCGCCAGTTGCGGTCGGTCCGTGTCCGCGACGGAATCTATTGAAAATGCATCTTCAACGAAGATTACTTTGCTCACCGCAAGCTGTATGCAAAGCCGGACGAAACGTTTAACTAAGAGTTGGAAGTTGAGCCGAAGAAAGGTAAGCGGGAGCGTTCATGGCACGGAAGCACGCAAGGGTAACAAGATAAAGAGGATAACAGAAGAACATTGCCGTTTGGAGCAAAGTATTTCCTCGGGCTGACCACACCTGTAAAGCTAGTGTTCGATCCCATGGACCGCTGCTAGCACTGGAATGCAAATGCACGGTTGCACTGCAGGCGTCCTTATCAATAGATGAACCGTCGTCGTTCATCGATTGAGTGTCCGTTGGTATGGATTTTTTCTCTATTTCTCTTTTATGTAAATGTGCACGATGAAGTTTTACTGCATGTTTTTCACGGTCCGTGCGCCACTTGGCTCTTAGTACAAGGCAATCAAAAGTGCAAATGTGCAGATGCAAAACCAAATGCAAACAGTGAGCGTGGCGTGACAAAATGGCCTTCAGTGGGGTTGGGAGGGAAAACAGATAAAAGGGCTAGTTCGGTATAAAGTTGGTTTAAATGGTAAACTGGCCCGAAACCAGCGAGTGGGGCAAAGATCGTTCCGAGGATGATAATATTAGCTGTAATTCAATAATATAACAACTCTCGGCAAATTGGGAGATTGATTTTGTGCAATCTGGATGAGGATTTTCTTGCGCAGCTTCAAATGGGTACAAAATAATCTCTTCAAACGCTGTAAATATTTGGAATTATGGTTTTGGCATAATAATTGCAACAATGGATAGAGAAATAGCAGTAATATTTGAATATTTGAGATGTGAAATTGCATTTCTACCACTTTTTTTATCTTTCTCCTCAACATAATAAGTTAAATAGATGTCCGTATAGTTTTGTTAAGCTCTGTAAAATGAAAGTTAGCCTCAGAAAAACAAAAAAATGATCAACTTTATTAAGAACGCTAGCTTTTTGTAGATTTATCTGAAATCGAATCTGAAATCGTACAGCTCTCGCTCAAAACAATAAAGTCGCAAACAAAAAGCTGTATAAATAAACACCCAGTTGACGTGTAATGAATTTCGTCAAATTTCATGCTGCTTCCAACTAACATGCAACCCGGGTCGCTGGTGGATTATGTTTGCATGTTTCTATTTTGCATCGTCTATCGATAGCAGCCACCGGCACGATATGCCATTCGTCATGCAAAATGGACTGCAAGATGAACAGGAAAGCGATTTGGTGCATAACGTTGTTTTTGGGTTTTTTTTTTGTTTTTGCTTTTGCATGCCCTTTGCACGGGAATCGCCCCCGTCCGGATCTGGTTCGGGTGTGATAAGCGCACCGAGTACCGAGCAGTTACGAAACGTTCCAAACGCTCGTTGGAACAGTGCTACGTTTCACGGTTTGCCCACTTTTAGCACCCTCTCGTGTGTTTGACTCTTTAATCTCGCATCCACCAACTCGACGTCCCGACAGGACACGTGAACGACGGTGCAGCAGAGTGTTTTTGCATGATGCTAAAATTACCACAATCCACGGACACTCTGCTGTGAGTGTGCGATTGGCTTTGATCATTGCGAGTGCGGCTACGCGCGGAAAGGCCACGTAGCGCTACGCTTGTCCAGCTTCACCACTCGCGGCTGAGGCCACATAGAGAGAGTGCCACACACATTCGCCGCTTATCATCACCGATGCACTCGAATGGGTCGCTGCCCTAAAACCTCGTCGTGCGTGAACTGATGGCGATGTGGTACATGCAGCCGTATGCAAACCGTATCGATGACCTCGGGCACAAGGCGGGTTCTCGCCTCGTCGAAAGTCGGGATAATCGGAAGTCAGACCCAGAGAGTCGGAACTTTAAGGGCAGGCGGCGATTGCAAGCGAAAGTGAGTCCGATACGATGGACTAACCGACGAAACCAACGAGTTTGGCGTTTTTGTGTGTTTGTACAGTGTTTCAAATCTCACTGCAGGTACAGAAACAGGTTTGTGGCAGGAGTTGCCCGGGATGTGTGTAATATCGGGCTAGCAAAAGATAATTGTTTGCACTAGCTGATTATTTCGTGCCAGTGGCATCCGCAATGAAATGGCGAAAAACAAACTTCGGTGCAGCAATGGAAACATGATTTAGATGTTAGTATATTTTGGGACAGAATGGGTTTTGTTTGAGATGTTTAATAGGAGTGAATTGTTTGTGAAATTTATTGCTGAGATGAGATGTGAACCATTTCACTCAATTTACTATTATTCCAAACCTATTCCTATTTCTTCTCGTACTTGTAATAAGAAACTTTAAAATGGAGTATAACGCAATATATGTAGGTAAAAATGCTAAGATGAAGGTTTTTCAATTTTTTGAATTCAAAAGAAAATGACTGTTTTTTATAAGAAATCGGATAAATTTTCAAAAAAGTTGCCCTTTATAACAAATCCATCTTCGATTTCTTTCACCTTCTTTCTCTCTCTCTCTCCTCTCTATTTCTCTCTTTTCAATTCTTTTTCAAATATTTTCAATGCTTCTGTTGAAGACGCAGAAGATCCCAGCTGAGCTTCAACGATGGTTTGCAGTTGTAGCATAAGGTATCACGTCGTTAACCACCTCCTATGGCAAAGGATATGACCACGGGTCAGGAATATTTTCAAAGGTGAATAAATTCGAAGGATGTATTAAAAAAAGCTACGAAGTTACCCAATTTGAGACATAAAAAAGGTCTGCCATTTTCACCAGAGTCCATGTCCAGAGCCCTTTCGAGTAATTGAAAATGAAAACAGAAAATCTCAGAATATTGGATCCGAAAGCAACGGACAGCAAAGATAAATCGGACCAGAAAATCAGTGCAATAATGAAAATGTCTGCTTGAGACATTTACTCAAGTGTAGTCAGTCACCCGGGTGTGTATTGGTAGCGGCGTAGGTCTTCACAAGGCAGGACCGGTCCGAAACTCCGATTGGACCAATCCTCCGTCAGTCTTCCGACTGTAAATACAGTCAAAGAAAACCACAAATGGCACGCCTAGACCTCTTGAGTTTGTTGAAAAAAATGCTGAAAATAGCATTATCACTATCACTAATCATAAACAGTAATGCACAATCGTTGATAAATGAGCTTTGGAAGAGTTGTTGGTTGTTATTTTGCCTTCTCAGAATCGTTGACGGAGGCTTCAACTTTGAATAGCATGTAATCATGTTAATGGATAATTCATCAGAATGATTACTGCCGTCTTTGGTGTTTCGGAAGCGTTGGTTGGTAGAATTGAACCTGCTGTGCATCATTATTGCTCGCGCACGATAGGCGAATAGGCATCTTCTTGCAGAGTGAATGGGATAAAGTCCCAAGTGGCTGATGAGAGCCATCAAAGCGATAAAGTTCACAGCTGAATGGTTAGGCTCGTGAAAAGGAAAACACTGGAAAGTTTCCGTGCGGCAATACTTCATCGCTTACTTTAAAGATGAGGCACCTATAGCCTTTTTGGGACGCCTTGGCAATGGAAATGTTTCGGTGTGTGAGTTTGTTAGAAGACAAACAACGCGTAAAAATTGCGTGCATTCCCTTACCTGCCTGTAACAGCGGGTTTCCGTTGAGCTTACTAGGGAGCCGTATCATACATTCAAAAATAGATGAATGTAAGACATAAAGAAGCGTTGAAAAGCGAGCGAAATAGGAAGCAAGAAGCATACACTGGTAACAACCATCTCATTCTGCTCACAAAACCACACGGATCATATTTTATAGCTCATGTCAGCACGAAGAAGTTTTGTGGAGCCGCTAGCAGTTGAACACTGGACGAACCGCAAACCTCCCGCCGAGGAGCTCGCGTAGAAAAATGATGATTATCATCTTTCATCACCAACCAGTTTCTTGAGCATTTGCTGTGCTCTTCCCCGTTGGGGATGTTCTGTACGGTGCCGGGCGAAAAAAGGACCGTGCAAAAGCGACTCGTTAAAATAGCCGGGCCTGGATGGTAGATGGTCTGGTGGGACGGGAATTGCGTTGGGTCCATGATTTTTGACATATTGCTTAGTGGGGTGTGTAGATAAATGGCATTAGATTTGGCTCGAGTGTGCCATAAATAGTCATTTCAACTAACTCTTTCCAGCCTGATGCGGTATCTTTTCGGAATTGTCTTTTGACGAAGATATAGCAGAAAAAAAACTTAATTCGCAATCGACATATGTTAACCAACTGAGCGAGTAAGCGTAAGCATATTTCCTCCAAATAATGATACGTTACGGCGGTAAAGCATAAACTTTGCGTGTAGCGGAGAGATGGATTGGAAATTTACTTGAAAAATGCGTCGTGACTGAAAATTTGCATTGTTTTGCAAAATATAAGTTTGACAATAAGTTAGCCAGAGAAACGTGTTGTGTTTACTTGCTCATGAGCGGTTATGTTTCTATAACTACCTTTTAATAACTCCTCTTCCCTGTTTTTCATCGCTTTTGTAATGGTAGAAAACCCCAAGCAAAATCCGTACCTTTTGAGTTGGGAATTTCATAGGCAACTGCTAGAAACGATGGATGTTGCTAGAAACATGGTCAAATATTGCCGTCGAGAAAATGAACAGAACAGTGTTACTTCGTAAATGTTCGTTGCTGTTTGGAGAATCTGGAGGAGTCTGGAATAGTTCCGACTGCCACAGGGTAGTTGCAGTAGTTCGTAGCAAATTCCCAAACAGTAATATCAGAATAACCTACAGATTTTCCAGGGATTCGAATTCAGGTAGAACCATGAAACGTAGCAATCCGGTGGAAATAGATTTAGGTATTCAGGGTTCGTGAATCTATTCGGATTTTCCCATTACTTGTGTACGTATGGTAAACTCTGCTCGTGTCATGAGAAAACTTTCTTTCTTGTTTTTCATCTGTATGTTGCTGTCATCTAAAAGTAACTCTCGATCCCTTTCAAACTCATAATTTTAAAACTGCTCCTGTGTGCAATGTCCATCATTCCACTTATAACTGTGCCATTGTATAATGTTTTTTCCGCACTTCGCTATTAATCTTTTATGGCCTCAAACAGTACGGTCTAGTTGCGATATTATTTTTCGAAAACTTCTTTCAAAACAAGAACCATACTGTTACCGTTGAGATGCGTTCCGCCGTGCGCTGGAGGTCAAGTTGGCCATAAATTGCAGATTACGGCGATAAATGCGATTGAAATCCGGTCAAGCGCAGTCGGTGGATTATGTTGGTGTGTGCATGGTTTGGCATTGGGGAAAGTTTGAAAATTTTACCCACACCAAACACAGTACCATTGATTCGGCAGACTTTGGAGCCAGGTTACATTGGTTACATTCTCGGTCCAAAGCTCGGCGAATTGAGCGTCAAAAACAGAACGGAAATGAACGTTTCTTGTTGCTTTGTTCGGCCAAAAATGCTACACCAACCGCTTGACCCCCAGAGCGGCACAACATAAACCTGTTGACAAAGGGCATCCGATCGTAAAATGTCGTAAAGAAAATCGTTCAAAATCTTTGTCCACAATCGACCAACAATGCGAAAGGGAACGAAGCAGGTTTTTTTTTGGGTGGAAATGAAACCTCTGGGTTGTTGGGTAAACGTTGTCCGGCTACGGGTTTAACACAAGCCACCGCCAGATACTGAGACACGGACGCGCTCGAAACAATCGTTTGGTATTGTGTGCAAATATTTATTCGAACCGCTTGTCGCGCTCGTAATAAATAAACCCAGGTCGACATGTGAAGATTTTTGTTCCGAGTAGAGCCCGTCTCGTGGTCGTGTCGAGGACGGGAAAGTAATCATGATCTTGGTCCATAAATTTCTCTATTTACGAGCTCGTTCATAAGCACGTGACAACAGGAGGGTGCATAATGTGTGGGCGGGTATCATAGCCTACCAAAAATGTAAACAGAAGCAGCAAAGTCAAGCGTAAAAGAAGAAGAAGAAGAAAGAAGAAGAAGAACTTTTCAGTACCACCTCCCTCTCCCCCTCCCCCTCTTTCTCCTTTATCCACTAACCGTAAGAACCTCTCAGCGATGGTGACTCGCCCGGAATCGGTTTGGTTTGCAGCTAGAAGTATCTCTGAGGAAGTTTGTTTGGTCACCCACAATGTTCAGCATTGGGTCTAAAAAGTCAAGCGCCAAGTCTCGTGACACGTAAAATAGCTATTTACGACATAAAGTGTTTGCACAGCAAAAGCATTAGCGGAACTGGTATTGAATTTGTTGACTTAATGCAAACATTTGATTTTTACGATGTATTACGAAACAAAAGGTGAATTCGGCAAGCAATTTGTTGTTGTGAGTTTCATAAGCTTTTTAATATTGTTAATTTCCATTTCCATTTTGGGCAATTTTCCGAGAATATTATTTTGTATAAAGTATATTTTATCTTCAATTAGTGACTATATGCTGGAGGTAACTTTAATTAGCTTGTGATAAAACTTTATTTTACATTTTATCAACTTTCTTTTTTTCATTGAGGTGGATAATTAATTAAATAACTTATTTTTTTTTGTAAAATCGATTTAATTCAAATTCACTTAAAAAAATTTCAATTTTGTGAAAAAGTGTTTAGTAAATGACCAGGCATATTTATCATTTATTCCTGATGTTTGTGTTACTTCCTTCTTATTTTAGCTTAACACAAACATAATAAGGAATATATCTAAATCACATTTATGAAAAATTTAAATTCATAGCAATGAACCACAAGATAATGATACAGCAGAATGTGATTTTCCTCGTAATTCTATTATATCTTTCAAAATACACGCAACGGTGCAGGGTACCTAAATTCAACACTACACATTTTATAGTTCCTAGAAGCATTCGCTATTTAACGCCCCCTGACATTCTCAACCGGAACGGGTGAATCCCTATTACCACGTTCTTCTGTATGTTGCTTGGTTATAGTATTGTTTCTTAGTTTTTGCATCCCTTATTGCAACGTGCAGTACCAGCATACTTTGTTGCTGGCCATTTGGCAAGATCAAGTTGAGTGAGAAAAAAAAAGATATGGTGGCGATCCTGAAGGTGTTGATGGAGGCGCCTGGTAGCTGATGGTGGATGGTGCTAAATTGGCTCGCCCGTTGGCTGCAATACGAGGCCGAAGTGCTCGATCACAAGCAACTGCTGGATTCGGTACAGTGAGTCGAAACAAGCGGCAGTAGGGCACATCAAACGCAAAAGGGAGGCGAAAAATAAAAACCTCGAACCCACACTATCATCACGAATTCACTTCCGAACGTCGGTTGGTGCTGAGGAGATGCGAAAAAGCATACTGCTCCTAGGTTTTGTTATTACCCAACGTAGCGATGGAATTGCGCGGTGTGCACTGCATTATGGTGAAGACAACTAACAGGGCCGGGTCCGTACAATGAAACACTTTTTAATAATTTTTGCTTAACCCGGTACGCGCGAAAGCTCTTTAGTGTATTGCTGCGGCAAGATGTTCGCCTGCAATCGGTTGGCCTGGCGTACGGGAGTGGTTTCTTGTTCGTTGTTTTTTTGCCTCTCTCTTTCGATGCTACGCTTTTATTTGCAGCTGGCCTAAACGACGTGAAATAGCTCCAGCTGCAGTGCTTCATCAGGCGTTCACTTTGTGCGAGCTAGTGCTATTTTAATGGGTTTTGCGACATCGTTCCTTCCCATTCCGGTGATGTTTCGTGGCTGCTTACAGTGAATGAGAGGACAGGACATTTTGGTTACGCTGTCACACGTTCACAACTTAAGGTAGGTTGGTCCGGTTCCCGGCACCGGCATACGGCCAAATGCAACGTTTCTTTGCAGTGTGCCATAAAAGTCTTAATTAAAAAATTACATCTATTCCACATTTTGCAATAAATTACCTCATTTTAATGCACGTGG
The DNA here is from genome assembly GCF_943734725.1 of Anopheles marshallii. Taxonomy (NCBI): domain Eukaryota; kingdom Metazoa; phylum Arthropoda; class Insecta; order Diptera; family Culicidae; genus Anopheles; species Anopheles marshallii. Next base: position 35,181,381 of record NC_071326.1, on the reverse strand, counting down.
TGATGTTATGCCAGTGCTTTTGCCTTCATTTTGGTGTACTTTTTTCACACTTTTCAGGCGTGTATCTATTTTCACAGAGGCTAGATTCACCGGAGACCGGTTGTTGGATGTACCGGGAGTCGCGTAGCAAAAAAATCCATTTTGCCGGTTGACATCCCACGGAGAGTACTTTGGAAGAAAGGTAAGCACCGGAAAGGTAATGAGTATGCAGAAGTACTGTTTGAAAAGCACGGAACGGATAGAAGAAACGTCAAGCCTTACCAAGTGATTCTTTTAAGAGACCTCCAACGCAGTAAGGAAGCAAAAGGTCACGAGCTCCAAAGTGTTGCGTTGATAATTGAGAAAATAGCTTGATCTCGATTGTTAATTTTCAGCCTCATTAATATCTTCCTATTTCTTGCAAATTTTGTTACACAGACCAAGCGTGCGTTTGTTGTGGCTGATTGGAATCTGGCTGAAGGAAGCGCTGTTTTATAACAGCAATAACGAGTGTTGGTAGGGGAAAAGAAAATGGCCCAAAATGAAGGACTTTTGCTTTAGATCGTTAGCTGCTAATTTTTTGTTGGTACTCGTAAGTGATGCAAAAGTGGAAATTGAATAAGAAAATACAGCATTGATTGGTGTGAATATTAATTCCTCTATCCACTAGGAATAAAAATGTGTTAAAGACCGCTACATGAAGATAAGTCCACAAGTTTGTTTTAGATGATAAGATAAAGTTTATAATTTAGATGAAAATACGATTTATTAGGTGAACTCGTGGTGAACGTGAAAAAACCATATTCTGTCTCTCTCTCTCTCTCTCTCTCTCTCTCTCTCTCTCTTCCACCCCTCTCAGTACATTTTTGCTGCGCATCGCTTATTATCCTTCCTTATATTCTCTCTCTCTCTGTCTCTCTACCATCTAATTCCCACATAGATTTTGGTGAATTTTTGGTAACCCGCAAGGAGGACAAATTGAACAATTTGCATAAACATTAACATAAACATGGTCGTGAGTGCATATTTCAAGCTACTAACGATTAAGTTATTCTTTGGTTTTTCATATAATTGTGTTTATTAAAAATCTTATGAAGTAATATTTGTGGTGTAAATGCGATATACTTGAGACTTGGTACTTGGTACGAAATATTTTCAAAATAAATAATAAAGGCAAGGGATATATTTCTTTACGGATATATGTGTTTATATGTTGACTGTCAAATAGTAATCTTTAAAAAATAAATTTAAATGCACCGTTTGACATGTAACCTTTCTTTAGCAAATTACCTCGTCTCGTCTGGTTGATAGGCCAAGTATAAAGCACACCATTCGCGTGCATTTTACATCGAAGAAAAAAAACTAATCAAAACTCGATTTGTTTACACGTCTTGCCATCCTCTGCTGCTTGAACTCCAACGACTTCAAATGCTTTCTAATGGCACAACCAACTGTACAACCGTACACCTTCACCACACAAATTGACAGATAAACTAATTTTGAACTGCATGCTATAAGTTAACCGGATGCTACCGAATGCTTTCTCGCATGCACTATCGGATGCCTCGACACACCAGATCCGAGATAGTACGAAAACTACAAATCTCATTACATGACACCTTGGCCCGATAGTGGGTCGTAGTTTGCTGCAGCCATTTGGCCAACCGGTAAGGTGAAAGTTGCGTTCTCGTTTTTCCCAAACTGATGATGCTTGTCTCCCGAATCCCCACCCGTTTCGTGCCCACTCGGCAGCAAGTCTTCGATGGTTGCTTCCGGAAAGGAACAAATAGAATTAAGGAAGCTTGCACGGTGGCACACGGGCATGTGTCTTCTAGCCCGTTTCTTTGCTAATCATCCTTGACTTTCGGTCCGTTTGCTTCGTTTTTCCGCTGCTTACCAGGAACCTTGCAAAGGTTTCAGGTTTCGCTCGGGAAGGATAGATGAAGAAAGATTTTAGTCACTAGCTATTATCGTTATCTAAACTACCGAAGCATGACCGGTTTAATTTCCTCCTCGTCCACCGACTGTTGGTATCGTAGCATGTCGTGTCGTGTGTGTGTGTGTGTACATCCTGATCGGTGGTCGCCGATGTGGGTTGGAATTTGTGTGATGCACGCAGAAGGGTAAGTGTAAAAGATAAGTTCCATTTAGCAGTAAGCTATCTCCCAGCGCTGGGACCGTACGAAGTGGCACAAACGTGCACGAGCTTCCGACGCTCGTTCCGTCCACTTCGACCGGAAAACTTGCGGCTCGAGGATGGAGGCGCCCGGTTGGCCGTAGACGGATGGCTTCCGATCGATCAGCTTCACAGTGGCAGCGGCGGAAAAGAAAGTACAAATGCAATCAACAAATGACTTCTGCTCGCCGTAGTGAACTTATCTTCCTTCTTCCAGTCATTAGCTACCGGATGGTTGATGCCGATGGACAGTGGGTGTGCATGGTCGAGAACACATCTGACTGGGTAGTGCAGGTCGCCAGCACATTGCGATGGATTTCCAGTGCTTCGAATTGTGTCTCGACGTATGTCACGTATGGTTGGTGCTGATCGAATCATCGCTTTTGCTGTGCTGTGCCAGACCAGCAGGAAGCTTCATTCATGTTCGACAGCTCTCATGAATTCATCAAATGGATACGCTGATGGAGAGCTTTCATCGGATGGATGGCGTCACATGAAAATAGCTAGACAACATTGTAGTTTTTGGCGTTTCGTCTTTCAGCCGGCTTCCAGCAAGGGGTTTCCGCCACGTCAGGCATTGCCAACCCCAAAAACCCCTTAACCTGCTGAGCGTTTTAATGATGTAACAGCGTGTGGTATCACACTGTCGCTTCATTTCGAGTCCTGAACTTTCTTCTCGGGCGATGGGTAAACAGTGAAGCCGTTCCCTATCGTTAAGGCAAAGCAGCATGTCAGCGCGGTTGATGTGATTTATGTTGTCCATAAGCTGTCAGGCATGAGAAATGAATCGAAGTGCTTTCAGTCAGGCGACCAAACGAGGTAATTTTCTCGATAGCTCATCCCTCACGCTGTCCATTCGTGGCAGTTCGTGTGTGAACTGGTTGTCTTTTGAAGAAACGGCCCCTACCCCCAACCGCCCAATAGCATCCCACCGAGGACCGAAACAACTGGTTGCACTAAATTAATTCGTTCAGCACAACGTACCTATAAATATTCTTCCTTCACTGCTTACACGCAGCGGCTCGGTTTGCAAATGATGGCCGATGTCTGATTTAACAAATTAACAGCACCAAATGAGCAGGCAGTTTTGACATCGTACGAAAGATAACGCACCCCTTTGGATATTGTAATTATAAATCAATACTAAGTGGAAATTAATGGCTTTATTTATCAACGTCATTCGATCGCTATCGCGTACATTACCGATGAGTTTGATGAATGCTTGCGATGGTAAGATTAGAATGAATTTCACTATTTGAGGATCATTCTGGCGTGATTTTTCGTTTGCGGCTCTTTCTACATATGCGTAGCCACTTTAATTATTAGATATTGTTGATATCAAGATGTGATGTAAACAATGTATTCTTGGTAAACGGTAGTTGTATTATAAATTTTGTCGTTCTCTATAATTTAAAATATATTTTGAGGAATATCAAGATAACATGTGTGATGTGTTGTGTCTTTTGTTTTTGCTATTTAAAGTATGTGCTGTAAGACGGCGGTTACTTTAGGTATAGTAAGGGAAATTTAGCTTCCCAACAAAAACTATCGAAAAAATATATTATTCTTGAAGTACCCTGAGCTTCCGATCAGTAGGAGATCCTTTAGAATTATTGTGCGGCTCAGATCTCCATTGCATCACTGTCAATTATGCCTTCGGAACTCCTCGGATCTGATTTCAGGAAGAGGACAGCGTTATTTGCATAGTTCAGTCAGGTGTGCGTGTTTCATCTTACGCAGCAGAACTTCAACCCGTTCTGTCCAACTTCTTGGTTGGAAATATTTGTAAACATGACGTGTGGAGAAGGAAAATGTGGCATAAGCTCAACGATCGTGACAAAGGATCATGCCTCATTCAAATATGTTATTATTTTTTAGTAAGTAATAATTAGAACAGCGTCAAGTCTACCTAAAGTAGTATCTCTCAAAGATAGAAAGTCTCTCTAAGATAAACATTTTTGACAGTCCCATAATTTTCAATTCATTTTATGTCTCTCAAAGCTTCAAAGCCTCCCTAACCTCACATTCTCAAAGATGTGCAGCTTTGATGTTTGATGTTTAATTATGATGATGAGATAGTGGACAGTTCGGCTTGCAGGACAGAGAGACTTAACTTTTATGCAGTACTTATTAGTTTTTGATCGAGCTATATTACAGTATACCTGGTCGTGAAAAACAATAAATAATATTTTTTAAATCTTTCAACCGATGTAATGTATATTTCTGCTAACCTTTTATTCTTGCACAATGTGTTTACATCTATCTACAATATAACAACACGTTACTACCATCAGCTAACAATGGATGGGAATATATACAAGAGAAACAGAAACATCATTGGATTCACAGCATCACACAAGTACACACAAAACACGCAAGCATTGGCAATGGTAGTGGATGACAGGAAACTCTGCTCTGGTGCTTATCACCAATGTCCACATTAGATACTAAGTAGTGAACAGCATGAACAGAACGGAAGAAGAACAGATGCACATGCATACGTGCGGCAAAAGTACGCGCCCGTTTACGATTTTTCACATATGGGAAATATTTAATCAGACGGCAACCGACGCCTTCCACGGATGATAAATGCATCAAGCGTACCAGCATCGTACACGCCAACCTTAGCACCTGCTTCCTGTGTCGCAACAGCGTCGCGAGATGTGTGTCACACTTTCTTTTGTTAAGCGTACGAACAAACATTCAACCTAGAACCTGCCGTCGTGGTAGACTCGTATCGTTATTGCAGCAAAGGAACCGAATGGTAAAGGTTCTTGTGATGCACATTGTGCGCTCACAGCAAAAAGCAATGAACAGAGGGTGAAGGCGTCCATAATTCATGCAATGTGAAAAACTGCTGCCAGTGACAATAGCGTCAAGTAGGGTTGGGCGTCAGACTCATTGTGCTTGCACGGGGAAAGCTTTACGTCATGCAACCGACAACGCCCTCTGGTGAGATAGTTGGGTGCGCGGTACATAACGCTATGAACACTGATCAACACTAAATTGTGTCCCAGCATCATCAAACTGATCATATGGGGTTGTTTTTGTTGTCAAATCAGGTTGATAAAATGTGTAAAACTGTAAAGAAGAAATCTGGAACTGTTCAAATTACAGCATTATTCAAAAAAGGTTATTGGAAAATGATGAACAGGATCTTACAAAGCTAGCTAATCTTAAGTGACTTTTAGAGTGCGGCCATAAAGAAGGAACAATAAATCGTTTGTCTTAATACCATCCTTAAATATGATAAACTTTAAAGATCTTGTATTTGGTATTTCACAATTATCTAGTACGGAGGACTTTTTCGTATTAAATTTGGGAGTGCTTGAAGTGAATTAATTTTCAAATTAATAAAACATCTAATTAAATTGTTATGGCTTATACCCCAAATTATCTTCCTTTTTAAAATGTTATTACAAAGATTAAATCAATGAGTTTAACTTTTTTAAGGGTGGATCGAATGTATTGAAATAATTATCTGATTTGTAAAAAAACTATATCATCATAATGCATTTGATTAGGTCTGGAAAATATTCATGTTGTAATTCATGTTGAAAGAATGGTAAAAATACTAACCAGCTTTGTATTAACAAAATAGAGGTTCTGTCACTTTTTACATTTAAATGCTGCTGTATGCTTTTCAATTCACCACGAGACATCAATAGAATGTTATGTTTCTCATGTGAAATCACATGCTCGTGGGCGTGGAGAGCAACACGCAACATTCTCAATTGCTACATTCTAACTTTCTGCAATTCGCTGTAAAGCTGGCTCATTGGCTCACCAGTTAATGCTGTGCAAATATGACACAGTAATGCTGTCATTTCTAGTTCAAACAAGACTAACAGTGCCATCGCCCGTATCCAGTCTATACCATAGCACATCTCATTCTTTTCAGCTCATTCTTTAGCACGAGAGAGATTCTTTCTAAAGCTGTTTGTTCGATTCTTGTGCACAGCGGGTAAAAAAAGACGATCTAAATGCTCGTTCACCGTCCCGAGGCTAATTTTCCAATGCAAACCCGGTTAGTCGGCGCAGTGCTGCTTACCATTCATCATTGCAACTCTACATGGATTCGAGTGCAATTAAAGCAAGCGTTTTTTTTGTATTTGAAGCTTTACTAGCTCTCAAGAAGATAAATTGTTCCACGAAAGGACATCTCACAAAACCGGCATCATTGGGGCGTCTGATATGTGGGAATGATGAAAACAGCCACTCTATAGCGTTTGCATAATTTATGCACTTCCTGTACGCTTCTGTTGGCGAGGGCACATCATATGTGAAATCTTTAAAGGCAAAACAAAACTAGGAGTTGCTTTTCACTTCGGTGTGGGATCCGTACTAATGGGAAATATTGTTTTGCTTTGTTACTTAAAATTAAGTAGCAAATGATGAGTTGACATATGATGGACATTAATGGAGTTTCGCATCGTCCGGTGGCATTCAATCCATTTTTTTTCGCTGGAAAGATTCTGTTCCAGTGCATCTTTGTGTGCATTTGTTTGTGTACGGGGAAACGTATTTCCTTTTTCTTTTAGTGGTTGTCACCGATTGAGCACACATTCCAGGTTGCCGGATGCAACAGCAACACTAACTGGGCGTCTCGCATACCAGCAATTCGAATGACGTATCACCTACCGGTACCATCGTCATTCACGGGTATCAGCACACGCCCAGAAGACACGTTCGCACGCGGAACTGATACATAGCGGCTGAAAGCTACGCTCCGCTGTATACCGGCTGCAACAGTTGTAGCTGCACCAGTGTAGCATAGAGTTGCAGGGCGGATGCAATGCTTTTAAGCTGCCTTTCAGTCTTCCGTTTTGTTAGTGATGTGTATTTTTGTCTTTTTATTTTATTTCCCATTTCACTGCTAAATGACTTCCCAGATACCTGGCAACCGGCGGTTTGGTGTGTGTGAGTCGCGCTGCTCCAACACCCAAACGCGTCTCGGATTCGCGGGATTGTGTAAACGGGCAAATGGAAAGTGGCCATTGCCTGGTCGGATTAAGTGTAAACATAAGCTAGGCGTTTGTGTCATACGCTTGGGTGTCGTTTTGCTTGGCCAGTTGGCAGCTGGTACCCTGATGCCATGTCCCGCTTCCATGGGGTAGTCTGCCTTGCATCGCGGCTTTTGCTTAACGCAACGGGCGTTGATTTAGTGGTGTGCTAGGGTTTATTTTTTGCCACGCATTGGGCCACCCTAATCCAGCACAGTACGCCCCTTGCCTGCAGAGCGAGAACCACTTCCGAGCGAGAATACGGACGTTACCCAGGCGCTTTCCATTAGAGCGATTATAAGCGGTGTAGCAATAGGAATACCGTGCGCCATGAGTTAGATACTGTTTGCTCTTCATTTCATGCAGTCTAATCCCCCTATTAGTGAGAAACACCTAACTTTCAAAATGTGTGTGATGATGTTTCAGATGAAAGTGATTCCGTTTTTGACAATGAAAATGTTGAAGCAGTTTTAAACAAAAAAGAAAAACTCGTTTAAAGATGATTTATGTTAAAGCTACATTATAAATTATACAGGCATAATTTTTTCACCCAAAATATCTGTATATCAAGTTTGGGTCTCGAAATGAACTGGCAAAATTTATCTAGAACTGTCTAGAATTCTAAAACTATTCTTCACCAATTGATTTAATTTCCTGAGTTAGTGTACCAAATAACCTTAAGACCAACTTATGTACATTCGTCTGAAGTTTTAGAGTATTTGATATAAAATTGCTTTAAATTCGATTGAGATTGAGATTGAAGATTGAGATTGAAGATTGTTCGAAAAACTGGTTTAAATATAATTTTTCCAGAAATGCCAAGAGTTTCATAATTCTTTATCTCCAAAATAATGCGTTTTCCTAAAGGTTTTTTCACCGAATAATCCTCCAACTGTGTTATGTGGAATGGTATGCAGTTCTAAAACTGTTCAACATCAATTGATTTATTTTACTGTAAAGCCGAACAACTAATAAAATTCAGACCTATTTGTCATAAAAATTAGAAAATATTTTGATCCATAAAGATTCCTAAAGTTATTCATTTATATTAATTTATTTTCCAAAAAGATCGTTTAAAAAACGTCAAGCCTGATTTCAGTAGTATTATCAAGAATTCTAAAAGTTATCTTTTTAAAATGACTTAACATTCTATAAGTTTATTAACTAAACAGTTCTAAAACTCATTTGTCTAGAATTGTCCAGGATCCTGTCCAGGAATTCTTATGCTCATAAATAATAATTAAAACTGCTACCACTTCAAATTACGTACCTTTCAGCGAGAGTTTAAGCAGCGTTAGAAACTCACATGTGCTTATCCCGCTCTGTATCCATATCCGCTTGGTTAGTGTGGCACACATGTGGCACTACGATGCAATAGATCATGCATGGAGGCGGCTTGAAAAAGGACCATCAGGATCACCAATTCCTGTACCGGTAGCCTGATACACGGCACCGACAGGTTCTCCGACGGTTTTGTTTGGTGTTTTATGGCAAACGGGTCGCCAAGGATCCAGGCAACGCGCAATGCTCTGTTTGCACATCGTCGTCTTATCACCGTCTCATTAGTGGGAAACACGTCTGTTTGCCTCGAGGCAGTACCACCGATCCGGATTTTATCCTTTTACTTTTTCTACCCTTTTTCACGCTGCTCCTTCATCGCGGTCCGTGGACAAAGGGTGAACTCCTCACACATGTACCATGCTGTGACACAGTGCCAATATGTGGTACCGGTGAACGACTTGGTGTTATCTCGTCATCATCTCATCAGGCGATCGCAACCCTTTGGTTTTGTTGGTGTTCGGGTGAAATTGCGCAATCAGTTCATACGCGGTTTAGCGCACAGCCTAGCACCAAAGCATAGCTAGAACTGTCGCGCTAGTACTATCTCTGATGTGAAAAGTTTATTAAAAGCGTGCTGAACAATTGGCTCACGGATTCTGTCGCGGATGCAGAGCGAACAACTTCCCGTGTTTTCCCCCCATTGCACGACAGGTGCATCGCAAACGAAGCGATAAGAGAGATTATTTTTAGCATGTGTAAGTACCAGGGCTAGTATGACAGCATTTGTAGAACGTTATCACTCAATCTAGGCCACGCAGGATGAATGGTCAATCGTGTTACGAGCATTTTAAATAAATAATCCTTTGCTGAGAGTATGATTATGAATCATGCGTTGGGCTTGGCGAGTGAATGATGAAGGGTTTCATAAAAATCGTAGAAATGTAAGTGCTTAGCTAAGCAATAATGTATATTGATACATGATGATCTAATTAGCATTACATTTGGATGATTTATATTCCATTTGACTCTTGAATAATTGTTAACTGGTTTCTAATATAAAAAGTTAAAGCTTTTTTTATCTCAATTGAGTTCCCAATTAATGAACACTCTGAAATGGAGTTATTTAACTTAATTAGTGCTTCTAATTATAGATATCATATCAATCAATTATGAATGTTATAACCGGAAAGAAATAATACAGTATTTACACAAAAATAAAACAAAATATGTTACATTACTTTTTAAATTCAAAAACCATACCCTTGTCGGTTTCTGAAATTTTGATATTAATACCCTGAAACATACTATTGAATCAATACGGTACAACAAACCGATAATGGAATATCTTACAATTAGTCAATGAATATTGGCCATGCACAATTGTGCTTTCTAAAAATTTTAAAAATCATAATAAAATCCACAATGCAATTAGTTATTAATTGATGCAACACAAAAACACATTCTTTCAAAGGCAAACAAAGGCTTTCTATGATTTAATTCACCCTTAGCTAGACAGTCAGTCCCACGTACAGGGGATTTGTCTGGATGGGATTTTTGAGCGGTCCTGTCGTTTGGAGACCGGCGCCGCTACCACAAACCACCCTTTCGAAATATTAGCTCATAAAATATATGTATGAAAAAAAAGTGTATACAAATTATACTTATTATAAATTATTTAAATTTTTATCACAATTAATCAAAATGCATAATTTGCAATATTATTCCAATTATTATTCCAATTATTTCCAATTGATTGGATTTTTGTCTAAATATAAACTTTAAACAAATAAATGTACAAATCTATTACTTCAGTATAACAGAACTCATTAACCATTAAATAAAACTGAAGAGTTCCCTAAAAAAGGCAACATTGCGCAACTTTGTACCACACAAAGATGCACTTCACTGTTGTGCACGCCTTCGAACAGTTTGAATATTGCCTTAAGCGCAATCGAAATAAAAGGAGCAAGAAACAACAGGAAATAAAAAAAAAACTCGTATGTTTATCTAGCCGAAACATTGACAGCCTCAACCGGTCATGGGGCTTCAAATGAAACGATCGTTAAAACGAGCAGACGAAGGCATGAAGATATTCGAGATGTATGTACGTATATATAGCGGTGCCACAGCCACAGTGCATAAATAAATGTTAGAGTTTAGTACACTGCACGTCCGCGATGAGTTATGGGCTTGATTTACTGCAATAAATCTGAAATTTATTTGATGGACCCATTTGTTTGTATGCGCGCCATTTTTTCCCAATACACATACAAAGGAAATCGGCACCCCAGTTGTATGCGTATTAGTGTGTGCAGAAGCATGAGTGCTTTCTCGCGCTTCAACATTTTTACATTCCCAACCACCATCACCTGTTTGATGTAGTGTTGGGTCTGAAGCGAACCGGAAGCTTTCGGAAAAGGACAGGGCATCAGCATCAGTGATATTATATGAAAAACCAAAACAGTGCTGCTCGTACGATGTGATAGAGTCATAAGCTCATTCGGGTCAGAATTTTCCAAACGCACTATTGAGGGACGATGCAATAAAGGAGGATGCTTTAGTTGCATATTCTGATGGCAGAAAGCTTTGGCACGATTAAAACGAACAGATAAAAATGGGCCAAAATAACGACCCGCTAAAAAACCCAAACGATGCTGTATAAAAATAGGTTTTAACGGTGGACAAACTGGAGATAAAAGCCAAAGCCAAAAAAAAAAAGAACTTCAACTGTGCGAAATAATCTATGTGCCGTTCGATTCGAGCAATTATTTATTTTTTTCTCATCCCCGCTTTTACTCTCTATTGCTTTATCGTACGGAACCGTTAGTAACCGGTTGAATGGGATGGAATATCTACAGCGACACAGCAAACGCCGTAATTAATGTGCATCAATCAATGGGTTGCACTTGTTAGATTGCATTTTTCTTGCTGCTGTTTTTTTTTCATTGCCCTTCTACATTCAAGGTAATGGTGAGTGACATAAAAATGCTTTTACAAAAAAGTGGAAAGGCACGTAATGGATGACACAATTCATTGCATGGATTGTAAAGTTTTAAGCTTTCTAACATGCAACATAAACAAATCAAATTAAAATCGACATTTAAAATCGTGTGCGTGTCGCTGTGCCTGCCTTCTGTTGCTTCCGCAGTGGAATGTAATCTAAATAGTTTGACGGTTGATGGTACCGCGTAACGCAAACGGGGAAGTTTTCGTCTACCTTTTGGTAAGTTATAATGTTAAGCCCGGTTAAACGCAACGGTAAAGATATTTCATAGAAATTCCACTGAATTATTACGGCAAAGCTGTGCGAGTATGTGCTACGCAGTGTTCTGTCACGTGATTGCCGTGCCGCGGATTATGAAAACAAGTACATTCATACAGTTTACATGTAGCAACAAAGATGGCTTCTATAGAAAGATAGAAAAATATGAGTGATTTATTAACAAAAAAGGCGAAAGGTAACGAGGGAGTACCTTTAGACACACCGCACGAACGATTGTTAAAACACAACTCGGTAGGTTACGTGATAGTCACCCTAGGACAAGCGAAAGCAGACGAATCTTCATTCAACCTGCATGATGGAGATAATGTTGGAGTGAAAAATATGTAAAACGGAAGTATTGCACTAACCACGTCAACTCAAGTGAACGCAAAGAAAACGTGAGATAGAATAAAGAGCAACACTTTCGGAAAGCATACAAAACTAGCTTTGTCAAGGATGGTAAAGGAAAGCAATGTCTAGCGATGGTATCAGCTTCATTTGTTTGTTTTTTTTTCGTTCATGCCACTTACCGGAAGTCAACTTCCGTACGTTGATGTGAAGGTTGCAGAAAACGTGCAAACAAAACAAGAGCCGTAATAAAATGGCATTCAAATTTCGCGGGATTAGTTAGCATGAATTATTCAGTATTTATGTCATTCATTTTGTTTGCACAGGTGGCGTTGTAGTTAACCTTTGCTCATGATTCGTATGCTGAGATTTACTGTTGAGGAACATATTTTACTTCGTCTCCCTTTGCGATGAGATATGAGGAGATCTTGTAGGCAATCCCTCATGCAGATTATTAGTCTTTGAAATTTTATATTAAGTACATCGTTCTAGCAAGTTCATTCTATTAGGTCAATGAAAACGTTTTTGAACTTCAATTTATAATGGTATGAGCATATATATTTTCACAATGCTTCATGATTCAATTCACAAATTAGTATGAGAGCACCTTGTGGTTGTTTGTTTCAGAAAAAAAAAAACAACAATAAACAGATAATATTGGTTCGCCCCAATACCTATTAAACGATGTTTAAATATCACTTGTATAACACTCACATGCATACACATTTGGCCATAACATGTAGAGAAACTTGGGGTCTACGCAATATGCGTAGCAATGGTGCGTAGCTTAATGCAATGGTCGTAAACGAACAAATCGTGGAGATCTTTTAGCCAGGAAAATGAATTAATCATTAAAAAATTTCTATTAAAAAAACGTTTCCTTGTTAAACGTTTGATTTCAAATGAAGAAGCGATAGGTAAACGGTGAACAGAATCACCATGCAGTTTATTGCATTTTAAGAGATCTGCAGTTTAAATGTGTCGGAACATCACACTGCAATTTATTCTCATTCAAGTTTTTTCATCAGCACACCATAAAACTAACGTGCAGTGTCACTGCGCGGATCATCCTCTCTAACCGTTTCCATCAGCAACCTCATCATCCTCATCAACCATCGTCGAGATGATGCTGCGAGTTGGGCGAAAAGTGCCTGAGTAGTTTGCACGTCGTTCATGGCACAGAAATAGCACCGTCAATGTGGAACAGGATGACATCAAAAACGCGATAGCGAACGAAATCTACTTGTTTCCTGATCCAAGGACAACTGTTTGGCGGAGCAGCTGTTTGGTCGGAAGTTGTGTCTGCTGAATTGCCAATGCAAAAGGGGAATCCGACAATTATCAAACTTGTTTCAACAACTTCAAGCACCGAGTCGGTTAAAGCTTTGCTGTGGAGCGTGATGGAAATGTGGAAACAGTGCGATACATGTGCGGGTAAAAACATGTACATTTGTTTAGCATCGAAACTTGATAGCTTGTGCTGGCTAATGAATAGCAGAACTTGAGCAAAGTATTAGCTTAATTTTGTGTACGGTACTATGGAGATGTTTCTTTATTTCGAAAAGAAGATGTTGTGTATGAAGGTAATCAAGCTGTTAATATTGGCTTTAGATATTTGTTTTAAAATTAAAGTTTCAAAATTAAAAATAAAATGTTTTTAGTCAACTGACAGTTTTTCAAATCGCATAAAAAGAATAAATTATGCAGATATTATTCGTTTTGTTCTTTTTCTTGACGTAACGACCATCTATAGGTCATGTAGTCCATTTATGGGCATAATTTTTCCATTTAGCCGGATATTCAGTCCTTCCTACGAAAGATTGGTTCGGATGAGATTTTGGATCGGTCCGGTCGTGTGAAGACCTTCTTTTTTCATTTATTTATTTCTTCGCCGTTTCCAATACACCCCCTGTCGCCTCCGTTGTTTGTAAGTTTTTGGATTATATAAATCATATTAATTGACTAACAAACATCTGTAAGATAACATCCTTAACGAGCTGCCCGTTAACGCATAAATGTTAAAATAATAAACGCATTCCGTATAGCATACGGAGAGGGTTACAGCGACGCTTTACTGGCCCATTTCTAGGTCTATTCATACAGTTTTTTCTACTAAACAGCTAAACTGCCGCACTCGGCGGCCGTCTACTCTGCCTACCTTTAGATCTGCCACTATCTGTAAGAATAGCTTATAACATGCAACAACATCTCGCAATCCATAAGTTTAAAGGTGTGGGAAATAAACTTGTTACAATTCCATCCTTGAAGGAGTTACAAACTTGAAGGAGTATCGATGATTTGTTGGTTACAAATCCGTTTTGGTCTGTCACTGCCATTTTATCTCTTAACCACAGCCTGCGATTTCTCAATGAATTCTCGACAAAGCAATTGTATTTGATTTCATGAACAGAAAACATAACCCTACGGCTAGATTTTGCCGACGTAATCAGCACGAGCAGTTCGAAATTCTCGATTACGCACCTGTCAACCGTGGGTCTTCCATTGTTCAATCGTCTGACTCGAATGTGGAACGGAATGTGAGGCAATGAAGTCGTACTGGGGACGGAAATCCTAATGATTACATACCTTCCATCCCACACTGAGTGATTTTTGCTTGGACACCCTTCGTAATGCTGCATTTGAAGTGTCAAAGTGTAAGTAAAGCAAAGGACTCATGAAGAATTGGTCTCAATTTTATGCTTAGTGTAGCCATTTTGGCGAACACTTTTAGTTACAGACAACAAAAACTGCCAATCCTTAGCCCCTTGCCTGGAGTAAGAAAAGGAAAGAAAAACAAATATGGCCGATTTCAAGCATTGAGCGCACAAATAAAAACCACACACCACACTGCGGGGTAGGTGAAAAGAACAGAAAACAAAAAAAAAACACAGAGCGACGATAGTGCGATCGTCGACAAGAACGAGTCATTATCGTCTACGAACGAATTGCGGAATAAATTGAGGAAAAACCATTTCCATTCGGTGGGCATCATTTAAGCAGACTACACGTTCGTCGGTATGATCTCGGTTGCTTCTTTGGATGGGGCGATAGGAGGCCAAACAAGTTAGTTAAGCCAATGAGGAAACGATGGCCGAAGGGCGTGTAGTTGATGTCTGACAGCTTCCTGCCTCCCTGGCCAAGGAACGCCCTGGCGGTGGAGTGGCTCGATATGAGTGGCACGAATCCAATTTGGCGAAAGCGATAGGATGTTCTCGACAGTTACAACCTTCGCAAAGTGGACAGGCTAAAGGAGAGGGCATGAACGGTGATGAAAGGTGGTTTCCAACTAAAAAAAAAACAGCAAGGAACGAAAAAAAACACAGAAAAAGCGGGAAAAGTTCTTATCATTTGTGCCGGCTATTC
Organism: Anopheles marshallii; assembly: GCF_943734725.1. Lineage (NCBI taxonomy): Eukaryota > Metazoa > Arthropoda > Insecta > Diptera > Culicidae > Anopheles > Anopheles marshallii. The sequence continues at coordinate 35,165,969 of NC_071326.1, read as the reverse complement.
AGTGGCATTGCTGATTAAGCAGGAAAACTTAATTGAAATGGCAATTACTGTGATCCATTGTATACTCGTAGTCTGTGGTGAGTAGGAATCTTAGGAGGTACGTGTGGTTGCTAAGGTTTTTCCGGTAGTTGGTTGAATGAGACTTTTCCTGTGTGTATTTTTTTTTCATCCCATCCGAGTTTGTCGTAGCGTTTGATGTTTCGGGTGACTGGGTCGATCGATTCGATCTTTCATTACGATGACAGTCTGGTGACGGTTTTACGGAAACAGTGCATCATCTATATGTGTTGCACACTTTAAATTAATAAATATATAATATTAGGTGTTATTAAATCATATTAAATAATATATAAAAAATATACGGCAAAATATGGTTATGACCTGACCAACAACTTTAGTAAATTTTAAGATCGACCGATATTCCTTTGGTTATGTAGATATGATCAAATCATTGTCATCATCATGTAGTCAAATCAAAGGACACATTTGGTGTCGATGCTAGTTCATTAGAGTATTTCTCTTGAGAAGATGTTGTATTTTTGTACGAGCCTCCTTATGTTTCAGCGTGGAATTGGTCGGGCACTGTCGCACCTTGGTATATCCCACCATCGTAAAGAATTCTTACAAATAAGTTTATACTTTAGTGCACCGTTGGTATAAGCTTTAACCAACATGAAAAGTTACGTTTCGACAAATAAAATTTAAATATATTGCTTTTTTAATCAAGAACAGAGGTACAACTCGGGACCCCCTTTAGGTCGGGGTCCCCCGGCGGCCGTTTAGTCCGCTTATAGGAAGATCCGCCTCTGAGTGCAACATTCTACAAAAAGTGTCTTGCAACATTGCAGCATTGATAAATCTGATGCCTTAGTCACATATAGTTCATGCTAAATATTATAAACATTATATGCAATCATACGCCAAGATTTAAACTTTCTCCGACTTCAACCACCAACAATTCCAGTATTATTCAGATTGCTGAAAGCAATGTAAGAAAATAATTGAACACCACGGTCTAATCGATTATGTTGTGTGTTACCCAATCAACACACCTTCAACACATAACTACATCAACATTTTCAATGATACAGCTCTAAACTTCGGTATCTATAGAATGTCATTTTAATTTACCAATGTTATGCACCATTCGTCATCTTTATTCCGCCTTGGTATGTTATTTGTCATGTTACCATTCCCCCAACCGATGGCGGCAACATTTTTCCACTTCAAATCCATTGGGAGAGACAGCAGTGAAAGCAAAATTATTATTACCCATAGGCTCTAGCATACGCGCCCGACACGTACCGGCACGTAAATATGCTTCATGTGCACAAGGTGTCGGTAAACGTATGGACACGGTTATAATAATTGTACGCTCGTTTTTCACTCACACTTAACCAGTAATTAACGGTAAATAACTGTTTGTTCCCGGTGCTTAATTGTTCCCGGGATGCAGTTTTCCCCGCAGGTGGGAAAAGATTCGGGCGGGAGTGGTAATCACAGGACGGAAGTAACGCCACTGCAACTGGAGCACACTTGCGCCAGTCGTACGCGAACGGTCGCTGCCATCAGTCATCAGTTAATTTGTTTGCCCACTGGCCAATCGAGGACAAATGAGTTGTCAGGGCGTACAGGTTCGCGCACAAAATGAGTGCTACGTGCATTAATTTGTCCATCATTCTACCATCCCACTCATGTACACACAGCTTCCTGGTCTCGCGGCCCGGTTGGCTCGTGCGTTCCGTTGCGTGTTGGTAATCCTGAAAATGCATTTGTTTGTCGTGCGGGACAGGATTTTACAGGGTACAGGTAGATATAAAAGAGCTGACTCAAAAGCGAGTTGATTTATATTCCTGCCAGGGTTTGAGGGTAAAATGATGTTCGATAAAAAAAATGGCAGAAACATGCACAGCCACTCCCATCCGTTAAGCATTTCCTTAACTTTGGTTTAACTTTGGTCGCGCTGTTGTCCTGGGGCTGTTCTTCTTCCCCAGCTTTCCGCACAAAGCAGATGAGCCGATCCGATGGAGACAAGGCAATGAGCTGATTTAACACCCATTAACTGAATTAGCCAGCGATTTATCATTTAATGAACATTTTAAATCTCCACTCGCGCTTTCGTGCACACGCCCGTCCAGAGGTGCAATCGCGTTTAATGCTTCATGAAATATTCTCATATTCCGAAACAATATTTTGTCCTTTCTTCCTTCGTTGCAGGGCCACTGGCAGGCCGGGACCAGTCATCCGATGCTTTGGTTGGGTCGTCTGTCGCTGATCCCATTCATAATTTGGCTACTTCCAACGGGTCGGAAAAGTGCATTATCTACCAACCTCTCCTACCAAAGCCGCAACTCCGTCCGTGGCGTCACGTGATGTGTATGCTGGCAGCATTACTTTCCTCCTGGATGGGCCTAACCTAGTCCGGGTGTGATGTGGTGTGGTGTGGTTGCTTCATCATTAAAGCAGCATTCATGTGGTATTGCCTGCCGTAACGGTGGCGACTATCGGTGGATCGGTTGCGATAGTTCGGAACGTGGTGTCCCGATGGAGGCGTTTGCTAAACGATAAGCACACCCACGATCCCGATTCGGCCGGGTCAGTTTTATACCGGGCACATGTCTAGTGCAATCGCGCCTCGATACTGTACTTCCCTTCTTCCCCTCCCTCACACACCCATGCCCGAATGAAAGCCAATTAGGGGTCCGTGGAATTAATGCAGCTATCTGCTAGGTACACCGATGTGGTACATTTTCGAAGCAAGATAAATTATGCACCGGCCGTATGCGTTGACGGTGTTGGTGGATTATTGAATTTTAGCGTAAACTATTTCATTTCTAACATTGTTGAAAATCACACGAAACGGTGCGTGGAATGTTGTGATAGGTTGAAAATGCACGTCAGATTTCCATTAACAACATTACCGGTGATTGCACTAGTGGACTAGATGGAGCAGGATGCCGATGGGCATTCTCATAAGCTTACAGAAGGTGTTTAACGGTCAGATCAACTATCGTTCCACATACAGGCACGTGTTTAATGGTATGGTTTTTATGGTTTTTATGGTAATTTTCTTGCCATAATTAGCATCTAATTCGTCAAGAAAGAGGCACCAAACAGAGGAATCTCGAGGAATATTTGTATTTAGCAGTAGTGGCTTTCTTATTTTAAACCTTAAGTCGTTTATTTGACTGTCCTTTTTGTTGTTTACTACTTAAACCACCTTCAATGAGTTTGGGCTTGGTAACTAATGCATAAATTCATCCAATTTGTTCAATGCATATTGCTTGGCATTCAACTTTTTTTTTCTACGAACATAAGTAGGATTCGTCAAATATGTTTGGAATGTGTTGTTCAATCACCAGCTATGATCGGATGCTAACCTTTAGTGTGAAGATAACGAAATGGTAATTAATTTTAAAATCTCGCACTCCATCTAGCGTACACTCATAAATTGCAGTCTGCCCCGGGCAAACCGACCGGAAAACCATTCAACACTGTATCCATTATCTCACCGGGTCCAAACGTGGAAAAGTCAAATATTTTCATGCGTGATTAAGCTGCTGGTATATTTTTATGACCCTTTCGTATGAACTATCGCCGCAACTTGAGGTTATCGTTTGATCTCTTTATGCTCCGTTTACAGTGCCCATCCTTCACCGGTGCGTGTTTGTGTGTGCGTGGAGCTGTAAAAGCTGCTTAAAATATTCCACATCCGAGCGGATCTGATGGGGTTTTGATTATTTATCGCTGATAGAATATAATGATCTTTCAATCTTGTTCAGATAAAGGTGAACTGCATGCCTTTTCCCAACGCACACACACACACATACGCATAAAAAAAACCTATTACGTGCCGCTTAGATAAACCATTTACAAAGCGGGGTCCATGTTCGGCCGGGTTCAGCGGTGTCTAATCGTAATTCTGACCCCGGTGCTTTGGTCATTTTTTCTCATCGCTATAATTTATGCCTAACCCGAACCATTGGCCAAACGCCAATCCCTTCGGGAACGGTTTGGGCCAATTCACCAACGATCATTTTCTGATTGGATGAAATTGATATCCAGTATAGCCTTTGCGTCCCATTCGCTTCGTTCCCTTCCCAGATCGATTCGAGAAAATGATGCACGGTGGTACAATTCTGAAATAGCCGGTGGCTATCCGGTATCATCATTATCTTCGCCATCAGGATCAGGTCACTGTATCGGAGGGTGGGATCATATTTGCTGTAGTTCTAGAAAACCAGTCCCCGAGGAATCTCGTCAAAGGAGCACATAATCCTTGGCCAAAAAATCACTGCCACTTGTGCTGGGGTTGTGCTCTAGGGTGAGAAGATGACGCTCGTTTTGTCCAGCACAAAAGACACGGTCAGTTCTCGAGCCATCGAGCTGCCAGAGGATGGCCCGAAGGGAACCCCGGGCCTGGCCGGCCCTCCGTTGAAGAAAGGAAGAGTGTGTTCGTTTCAGGCAAAAATGGACGGGAAGAATCAATCATAAAGAGCTATTTTTCGGTGCGCCCTGTAGGCATCTCGTGTTGCGCACGAATGAACGACACTAGCATAGCATAATCGAAGCACCAGTAGGATAGCAAATTTCTGACATCAGGTGTCACATACTACGAAGACACCAAGAAATGCCGATGATGACGGAGATTTTCAGTCCCGGCGCAGCCCGTACACAATTTTCGTTGAACAATTCATTCGCTACGTTCATTGTCTTGTTGTTGTTTTTTTGCTTCAGTTTTATGCTCTCAGCCCAGCATATTTGCTATTTTTCCCCATACACACATATAAGAGACACCCACAAGAAAAGGTGAATGTACGGATCGCGCCGAATGTGGAGGTCGCAGGTGTTAGGTGTTATTCCCTGTATGTGTGTGTGTACGTATGTTCGTATTTTTGCATCTTCGTAGGGATGATTTCTGACGAATGGAATCATTTTTTGGAGTGCGTGTTGTCAAATATTCATTCGATTCCGGAACGAACGCTGTCAACACCCGAATACTTTCGACACGCTCCCAGTTTAGATTCCAGCATTTCTGTTTCGTTATATGCAGTCTCTCCCCTTTGGGTGACGTGTCTTTCACACCATCGTATAGATTTCGTTCTCGACCTCGATGTTTTGACGAGTTGGTGAGGAGCTCGTTTTAGCATTCGTGACAGCCTGCGAAAAGGGCTCCTGTTAACCAGTCGGTAACCATATGGAGTTGGATTTGATATTCAAATTATGAAATGAAAAGGAGGTTAATCGAGTTTTAGCCTCACCGTTGCCCAGGGAGATCAGATGGAGGGTATGAGATGAGAAGATTGGGGGTTGGTTTTCCGCCCGAAAGTTGGGACCGGAAGGACAGCGTCGATAATTGAATTCGTTGTTCGGAACGAGCTTGTGGCAGGTGGCTCAAAGGCACAAACGATAAGCCAAGATAGATAACGTGAACATCAAGGTGTCACAGTTGATAAAGATATGCAATTTATAAAAAGCAATAGATACAGATATTTTTGTGCAAGGAAAAAAAAAGGAATCAGCGATAGTTTAACAAAATTATTACGTTGAAGTTTAGAATACAAACTAGTTAATTGTTAGTAATTTTAATTCAGTTAAGAAGAACATTATTCCGACTCAGAATCATATTTTTATATTTGTTAAATGTGATAAGGAGGAGATGCCTTGAAGAATGTGTGCTCTCCTCAGTTAAGATGCGGCTGATGATACGGCTACGAGCAGTTTTGTAATGTAATGTAATATAATGTAATGTAATAAAAAAAAAAAATAAAACAAAAATGCTAAATGATTGGAAAATCCATTTCAAGAGTATATGACATTTTATATATTTTTTCAAGTAGTTTTGTGTATTTTTTTTCATTCAATTAAACGCTTCATAGTAGTGGGCGAACTGTAGGTTATGTGCGGTTGAACATGAACATATTTTTATGAACGCTTTTGTTCAGAAGATTTTAAACGTTTGCCTTATCTTCGTCTACTGCTAGGATGTAGTATAATCATCGGTATAAACATTATAAATAATGTTTCCATGCTAATTCTCTGTTCGCGAATAAAGGAAATGCGTACAGTTCGATCATTATATTTATTAACCTTATTTAGAATATCGAGATCATAGATATAAATAAAGGGTAAATAAATAAAACCCTAAATTTTAAACTTAATAAAACTAAATAAAAAACTAAATTTTGATCACTACCAATTAACTGTTTTAATTTCTTAGTTAAATTATTCTTACAAAAATTTAATAAGGATAGGCAATTCAAACTAAGTTTTCAAGAGCAATGAATCTTTTAAAAGAATAATTGAAGTGATTCCAAAGTTTAAAATGCTGTGTCTATAAGGTATATCTATAAAGACAACAACAAAAGGGGGTGATTTTCGCGTCGTTCCAATATGGTAACAAATCGAAATATGGTCAATTGTCTAATACTGTCAATTGATTACCAAAGTTCACATACACTATTCAAACACACAATATTAAATAATCGTGGATATGAAGTGAGTAGATTCACCCATCAGACAACAAACAAAAAATATCATATTCTATCCCGAATATCCTGAAATTTCCTGAAATGTCAACTGATGAATTTCTACATCAAAACATTTTTTACGAACTGTTACCCAAATTTCCTTAAAATAAAGCCAATTGATCAATCGTCCATAGCCTAATCGGGTAAATTTACTCAAGTAGAGGTTGTATTATGGGCAGACGAAAGACAAGATAGTGTTGAGTAAGTATTATTTCTGCATATTTTACCGAAATTCCGTAAAGCAAATGGAAAGCTTATCGCGATTAGCAAACCAAACCAAACCGTTTATTATTATTTGCAGCTCATAATTGTTCCATAGCAATTGTTAACTGTGAAAAACGTTGATAAAAGCTGCAAAAGGAAATTCTTGACTAGATATTGCATAGAAATTTTTTATATCGTCTTGTTCATAGACCATAGAAGTTCAAATACAACAAAAAAATCACAGAAAAATAAGAAAAAGTTCTATCAATAACATCGCTGTTTGCACTATCAGGACAATCCTGCAATGTAATATCAATGTTTGTTGCATACTGTGAGTGAGTGTAACTGTTGCTGTTTAATAATTTACTTCATCGAGATGTGTTCAATGTGCCACGACTCTATTCAATATCATTAAACAACTTGAACAAAAAAGAATATTTCACCATGTGCATTAGGACCTATTCGACTACCTAGAAAGACATTTCATATCATTTGTTGTGAAAGAGGTTCGCACGTGCTACTGTACAATCCCGTTGTTGATTATTTATTCAAATAATTGCACGTTTAGTTCGCAATTAAACGGGCAAAAAAACATGCAGAATGAAAACAGATATAAAAATGCTTAAAATTTAACAACATAAACACACACACGCATGTCGGCTAGAACTGTACTTATGACTTATTTAAACCATATTGACTTTAACACAATGCAATTAAATTTGATTGTAATCTGTTTGCAGCGCATTGCCATCTATCAGTAATAGTGGATACGCAGCAATGGAAGCGTTGGACAAATTCTACCAGTTCGAGCGCTTCATGTGCCCGATCTGCAATGCAATCGGATTTAATGTGTTAAGCAAAGAGTGGAAAAAAAATTATCGCACCTACACGTCGATCTTTCTGTGCGGACAATACTTTATATGGATGGTGTGGTCGATCATCATAGCGAGTGATGCATTTGAGCTGCTGAAGTCTCTATCATTCCTAGGGTTCTTCTTTCAGTGTTCGCTCAAAATGTACTACACAAGCGTCGACGCCGCACTGTACGGGATCAACTTTGACGGTCTGAAGCAAACCATTTACATAGGACACACGAACGGAACTCCCGAGCAGAAATCAGTGATCGAACGTATCATCGGAATAGTGCTGCTTATTATGAAAGTCACCACCGTACTGTACACTTCATCTTTGATCATCTTTGCGCTTTATCCGGCCTACATGTACTTCGTGGTAGGTGTGAAAGTGCCAATCTTTCCACTTTATGTACCAGGGATTGACATTTACTCGGCGTACGGCTACGGGATGACCAATACATGCCACATGGCGATTGCGGTGTATGGTTGCCTTGGTGCAATTGCATCTGATGTCGTGTTCATGATGTTCGTGCTGCATTTCGTAACTTATGTTGAGCTGTTCCGAATAGAGTGTGAACAGTTTCAGGATGATTTGAAAGAAGTTGATGAGCGCTGTGAACGACACATGCCCGAATATCAATCCTTCTGTCGACAGAGTATGCGCGACCTGTATCAGTACCACCAGAAGGTAATATTGTACATCGAGTCGCTGCAGGAGTGTTATCAAAGTATCTGCGTTGTGCAGGTTGGAAACTGCAGTTTTTCGCTCATGTTTAACCTGTTTTTGGCGCTAACGGTAAGGATATTGGAGATACCCTACCCTTCACCCTTAGTTGATAAGTAGAAGATAATAGTTTATTCAAAATTGTACATCTCATTGCAGACCGATTGGTACGCTACGTACGGTTTCATGTTTATATCCTGGTTTCAATTGTTTATTTACTCCTTGCTCGGTACAATAATGCAGCTGATGGTGATTATTTTGAAAGTTACGGGTATTCCTGTGCTACATTAACGACTCTTGTTTCATTTTACTTGTTTTGATTTCGCAGAACGATCGATTGATGCGATACATTTGGAACCTTCCCTGGTATATGCTGCCGAGCGATGAACAAAAGCGCTTCATTTTTATGCTCAGTCGAAGTCAGCTACCTGCCGAGATGGTCGTCCAGAGCGTCGGCCCGCTCAACATGGAAACCTTTACGGACATAATGCAGAAGGTTTACTCAGCCTTTACTATGATGTACAGCTTTCTGGTGGATCTCAACTAAATCCTTCGTTATCTCAAACCATACTTTTGAGAATTGATGGTTGCGTGATATCTCTTTTAATTCTAGAATTCGAAGTAGAGGGCAAATTTCCCGTGTCAAGTGGAAGGGAAAAAAAATTAAGTATGTCTAAACCACGCATGATAATTGCCACAAAATCAGCAACATTGTTGTGAAATGCTTCTATTCTGAGTGATTTTGATAGCTTACCATTTCTTTGAGTTTTTTATTGCACATAATTGTGTGAAAATTTCAAACAAAATCAAAATTTTAATAAAACCCCTATTTTGGCAAGATTTGCTTGATACCACTGGAAAGAAAAGCAGATCAATTGAAAAACAGTTTGTGAGTTTGTAGTCTCGTGTAGTGCCGCTGCAGTATTTGTCACGCAGAATGTGTATAATGTCATACATGAAAGTTATGGACGATAAACTACAATAAGCATTTCTGCCGCAATAACGAGACCGTGCATCAGTTTTGCAACTGCTTCGGAAATCCTTGTTGTTCTTAAAGGTTACAACCATTATAACTACCCCATAGAGTTACTCAACATGCATGTAGTTATCAGGTTTATTTCTATGCCAAAAGAAACTGCTGACCATAACAGAGAAATGTAGAGTCTTTTGTTGTTTACAAATTTTATGGTAGCTTAGTCAGAAGAATTCCTTGAGGAATGCCGGCGAAGCGGTGTTGTTATCTGATAGGTAAAACATGACCTATCTGACAGAAGGTAAAACAATCAAACGCATCAAGAAATTACTAATAATTTGTGGCGAACCGGACACGATCACAACGTACGACATCTACATCAACAGCAACTATAGAGCGATTTCGTAGAAAGTACACCAGTCTGAGATCAACTGCCCACGAGTAAGGACTGCTCCACTTCAGTGTTTATACCACGAATACAAAAAACTACACTAATTCCATGATACACGTTACTGTAATATCTAAAAGCAATAAAGTATATGATAGCCAAACACTAATCCAATATTGGTTACAAATGTTTACAAGATGTAATGTTAGAACAGATCAGTTTGTACAAATGTTATGGAAGTAAAACTCTGTCAAATAACTCAAACCTTATATTGCTGAACAATGTGCCTAACCTTCTACAGGATAAAGGTATAGAAGCCTGGACTGTTATTACACTGTGGAAGTCGCATGAAGTAGAGTTCATCCAATGTTCAATCCAATAGAGTAGAGACATCCAATGCTGGAGACAATCGAGGTTATCATTTTTAAATCATGGCAAACGAGAGAACATACTACCTCGCTCGCTAGTTGGGCAACAACATTAGTATCTGCATGGACAGTATTTGAGCTCGATTCAAAAGAAATCCGTTTGGGTATTCAAACCTCAATAATTCGGACTGATATAGTTATTTCTGATAATATCAATTCATGTAGGTATTGTCATGTGTCGAATTTCATATAATTCTATGTTGCACAAATCCTCTTGTCAACCGTGTGATAAAATATCTTCTAAATTAGTAGTGGTCTCTAATTGGCACTGTGGTGTAGCCATCAATAGTCAAGGACTCTTCCCTAATACAAGACTTTTTGATACACAAACCACTTATGCAGGCAAGATCAACAATCAAGATGCTTACGTAAGCAACGGAAATGATTTCCGTAGTCCTTTCCCTGCATACTGTTATTAACTAGTTCACTCGATCCAATGTAGACTACAACATTGTTAGCCTAACATCTTAGTAATCTATGGTGAACCGTAAAACGCTACGTTTTTTGGTGTTTACTGTGCCTCAAGATTAGTAAGCGCGACGTAGGACTATCGTTTGCTAGGTGGCGTGATAAAATAAGTAGATAGGAATAGATGTAGCATCAATGAGTGGTCAAGATTAGGATCAAAAAGGGATTGCTACCAACGATCAATCCATTATCTTCCAGAGCTTGGAGGCGAACTCACTAATTAAATTTAGAGTAGCTAAACCCAACAAGTTCATCATGCTTGAATTATTAAGCAGTTCATATCGAGCAACTACGGCTCTTTAATTGCGTATCGTATTTAACGCCCAGCAACTGCTCCAAGTTTGCATTGTGGCAATCGTTTTGTACGAAGAGCAGAACCTGTGGAGGCAAGGGATATATTAAACAACGAACATAAACAAGTATTTTTGTTCTGTATGCTAGGGCTTATCAGCCGTATGTAAAGTGTTTTAACTTTGGTGTTATCTGTCTTGTTGTTAATTCAACAACCAGGTAAGAAGAATATTTTTTTATAGAAATGCCTGCTCCAGATCTATTGTTAAGTTATTATTTTAGTTGTATTCCCAGGGTTGGCAATGCGTGTAAAATAGTAATTCCTATAACCAGTGACACTAATTAAATTCTTTACTGAAATGTTAGTATGAGTAAAGACATAGGGAACACAATCGCTTCATCTGGCTTTTAAAATATGAGATTACAAGCGTCTATAGAAATATTCCAATCCACACAACAACTCCTCGCCTCTAGACACTCAACAAAATCCTCGAAGGGAAATTTTAATGGAACAAATAGCTTTATTTATTTATTATTTATTTTGTTTTTAATATTAAAAGTAAATTTATTATAAAACTTACAAGATATACTCAAGGAACTCCAGCAGTTAATACTTCAGCCATTGCACCACTTTGGTCCAGGTTGTGAAACACTGTGTTTAATAATTACTTTCATTGACACGTGTTCTATTTACCTAGATTATCTTAATCATTAAAAAAAAAATAAAACAGGAAAATTTGCATCCTGCGAATGAAAATTTGCTAAACTGCCTACAAAGAGGTACTCCCAACAGCTGCAGTGAGGGTGGTTTACACGTGCCATTGTTGATACATTGTATACTTTATCGATTATTTATTCAACTAATTTTCGAACAACGGATAATTTTCAATTCTTTGTTGAAAAAATGGTGCAGTATACAAATGCTGATACAAATCACATACACTGTAACAACATAAACACACACGTATGTTGATTGGAGCAATTACTTATTCAAACCATATTGACTTTAACACGGTGCGAATGAATTGAGTTATACAATCTGTTTGCAGCGCATTGCCATCTATCAGTAATAGTGTATACGCAGCAATGGAAGCGTTGGACAAATTCTACCAGTTCGAGCGCTTCATGTGCCCGATCTGCAATGCAATCGGATTTAATGTGTTAAGCAAAGAGTGGAAAAAAAATTATCGCACCTACACGTCGATCTTTCTGTGCGGACAATACTTTATTTGGATGGTGTGGTCGATCATCATTGCGAGTGATGCATTTGAGCTGCTGAAGTCTCTATCATTTCTAGGGTTCTTCTTTCAGTGTTCGCTCAAAATGTACTACACAAGCGTCGACGCCGCACTGTACGGGATCAACTTTGACGGTCTGAAGCAAACCATCTACATAGGACACACGAACGGAACTCCCGAGCAGAAATCAGTGATCGAACGCATCATCGGAATAGTGCTGCTTATTATGAAAGTCACCACCGTACTGTACACTTCATCTTTGCTCATCTTTGCACTCTATCCGGCCTACATGTACTTTGTGGTAGGTGTGAAAGTGCCAATCTTTCCACTTTATGTACCAGGGATTGACATTTACTCGGCGTACGGTTACGGGATGACCAATACATGCCACATGGCGATTGCGGTGTATGGTTGCCTAGGTGCAATTGCATCTGACAACTTGTTCATGATGTTCGTGCTGCATTTCGTAACTTATGTTGAGCTGTTCCGAATAGAGTGTGAACAGTTTCAGGATGATTTGAAAGAAGTTGATGAGCGCTGTGAACGACACATGCCCGAATATCAATCCTTCTGTCGACAGAGGATGCGCGACCTATATCAGTACCACCAGAAGGTAATATTGTACATCGAGTCGCTGCAGGAGTGTTATCAAAGTATCTGCGTCGTGCAGGTTGGAAACTGCAGTTTTTCGCTCATGTTTAACCTGTTTTTGGCGCTAACGGTAAGGATATTGGAGATACCCTACCCTTCAACCTTAGTTGATAAGTAGAAGATAATAGTTTATCCAAAATTGTATATCTCATTACAGACCGATTGGTACGCTACGTACGGTTTCATGTTTATATCCTGGTTTCAACTGTTTATTTACTCCTTGCTCGGTACAATAATGCAGCTGATGGTGATTATTTTGAAAGTTACGAGTATTTCTGTTCTATATTAACGAATCTTGATTCATTTTACATGTGTTGATTTCGCAGAACGATCGATTGATGCGATACATTTGGAACCTTCCCTGGTATATGCTGCCGAGCGATGAACAAAAGCGCTTCATTTTTATGCTCAGTCGAAGTCAGCTACCTGCCGAGATGGTCGTCCAGAGCGTCGGCCCGCTCAACATGGAAACCTTTACGGACATAATGCAGAAGGTTTACTCAGCCTTTACTATGATGTACAGCTTTCTGGTGGATCTCAACTAAATCCTCCATCAACGCAAACCCATTTTATGTGAATTTTTCTTTTAGAAGTTACACCTTCACTAGGCCTGATTTCCTGGTTTTTTTTTTAAATTATTTTAAGTGATAATTGTGGCTACAAAATGGTTGGTAACTGATAGTCGTTTGGAATCACGTGAGATACGATGTCTGATTATTTACAACTCTGTTATCGTTGTTTAGACGGAACATCATCGTCTAACCTACCCGTTCTCGGTTCTTTTTCGTGCTGATATTTTTAATCAATTTAACCTGACATTTTCAGTGAACGATTTCATAGGTAATCATCGTGTAGGCAGGAGAAACCTGCCAGTGGGATAAAACACCAGTTGGCGAAAAGCTTTCTTTGCTACCTTTTTCCTTGGCCGCCGTCGGTGTTTGGTGGCGGTTTCCTTTGTTTGTGGTGCGACCATACAAATTTGTTTTCGAAGTCGCAGTTTCGAGAATGATACTGATGATTAACAGGGAACATGTATGAAAAGAGCTGTTATAGAGCGAGAGGGAGATAAATAGAGAGATTGAGTGAGAGAGAGAGAGAGAGAGAGAGAGAGAAAGAGTGAGAGAGAGGAATGGTGAGTTTACAGAATGCAAAATTGCCCAGGAAATGGAAACTCTTACCAGCAAATGTTTAAACAGCGAGAAAGAACGATCAGTGCACGAGGCGGGTTGAGGGGTGAAAAATTAAAAGTGAAAAAATGTCATAAACAGTGACGTCTTTTATGTGCTACACGTCTGGCTCCTGAAATCTTTTAACATTTTGTGCAGCCATTTTTGCTGCTGTTGTTGCGCACTTTCATACAGTTGCTTGCTTCATTCCTTAGCATGTGCTTAGAGTGTGCTCAGGGAACGGGGCAGTAAATGGATGCGTGCGTTTACCGTTCCTCAGAGTTTTTTGTGTTTTTTTGTTGCTGTTGGTGATTTTTTTTCTGTTTGCAGAAGACGCTTTGCGGGAGCATTTGTTGCCACGAGCCAAACTTTTCTTTCATGTCGTACCTGTAAGTGAACAGAGTTGCCTGTTATCCTTTCATTTGCTCGCTATTCTTGCGGGGTTTTGGTTGTTGCTGATACTGCTGTTATAGCGTTCTAACCGTTTGCTTCCGCTCGCTGGAAGGGATCAGGGATGATGTGATGATGTTCAATCTTCCCACCCTGCCCGGGAGCAGTGTGGCCGAGACCGAAACACGAACGAACAGCGCTTGGCACACCCTTCCTCCGTATGACACACACAGTGGCACGTACGCGCACTAAAAAGCAAAAGAACCAACCATGGTGTGTTTGATAAAAAGATAAAAAAAAAAGTAAACGGCCAAAGAATTGGTTCGGTTCGGATAGCTTCCCAGGGTGGGTCGTGCGAAGGATGGCAGTAATGGAATGCAGTGAAGGCGGTGAAAAAAAATCAAGCTTTTGCTTTGAAAAATAAGATCTGACCCACGCAGATTGGAGGCAGCCGGCCATATTGCACGGCAATGGGTGACTGAGACGGCACAAGATGGTGGGAAGCACAGGTACGGCCACATTAAATAGCGTTCCCGGGGCATATCCTTTCTTGTTTTCCTACTTTGCTACACCCCGACGGTTCGGCCTGTATTCTGGTCGTTTATCAAACAGTGGTTCCTTGTTTCAAGCTACCCAGATGAAGGTGTATGTAGAGGGAAAGAAAATAAATGCAACAAAAACAAACAAAAATCACCACCTCGAGCAAAGGGGTGTGATCGGATGGAAAGGGATAGATGCAAAGAATGAAATTAAAAACCGGAACCGGAAAATCCTATTGCGGTGGGCTATGTTTTCATGGGGCTTGTTCCAGTCAGCCGAGATTCGCTGTCACATTGCTTTGCTACGTTTTAATATTCATAAAGCATACAGGCAGGTGCGGGCATTGGGAATGCGATTAAATCGTCGGGTATGCATGCTGGCGTAATGCTAGTTGTTCATGTTGTATGGAGGTTGTTGCTTGGTTTGTTTTCACTGTGCATTACTTTTCTTTCGAGGAATACGTTAACATTAACTTGGAATTAATCGGATTGCGTCTATCACATAGTTTTGCTTGATGCAAATGTTAAAACAAATATTCATATACACTAATAGACAAATGCACTGTAACGTAAACATTGGAAAGGATATTATTTATTCTCCTGTACCTAAACGGCTGTTCGTCTATTCTACTTTATTAAACGGGGCTTATGTCACATTGCCGTAGAAGTTAGTTACAATTTATCCAAAAGTTAATTGATCATATACTCATATTATTTTTATTTATTTTTATACATACGATAGATTTGGTCTTGGCAATAATTTTATAGTTTTAAGTATTTGATTATAGTAGTAACACAAATGTTAACAAGCATTTTACAAAACATGGTTGTAAGTCACGGCACTGTGGCACCAAAAGCAGATTTGTATATTTCAGATTCCGTGTGTCTTTCGTGGATTTTCACATTAGGGAAAGTTTTGAATTTCGAAAGTGAAATATCCTTAGTTCAAATTTGTGGTCAATATAAAACACCTTGAGTATTTACTAGGTGCATTTCATGAGCAATCTACGCGCATGGAATACAATGTTGGAAACTTCTGTATGACTGTATCACAATGCTTAAGGGTTCGAAGGAACAAAGCAAACGGTACACAGTAACATAACTACGATTGGCAGAGGCCATAAAAGGAATAATGCTTTTAAAAAACCTACAATCAGGATCATACTGAAATAGATAAAAGTAAAAAGCTAAAATGCTAAGAGTGTAGAACATGGGTTCCTAAAACATGTGACTGTAAAAGTTAAGCCCTGGATAGATCAAAGGATAAGCGATCATCGAGATATTTAAATAACGCCTAATAAATAAAGGGAATACAAATGCTACACCAAGGAATTTGTGTACCACAATGAGATAAGGACTAGATATCATGTAAAGTATTTTTTTGTGATCAAAATTAGAATATCGCAGGACAGACAATCGCGATCGACTTCACCAATACCAAGGAACACTATACCCCTACACTTACAAATACATTGTTACACAACTAGTACACGTAGAAATGCATTGTAACACAACTGTAATAGAAAACACTCAAATTTTGAATAAATCATCCTATTCCATTTATACACAGATTAAACGTCTTTGGCTTTGATTACGAAGCGTGACAGGATTTGAGATGTTTGCCCTATGCACGTTACCACTTGGTCTGCTCCGAAGTAATCCTTTGAAAGAAACATCAGAAACCAAGGAATCAACGACCAATGTTTGCCAACGCACCTAACGCTTGGTCTTCTCTGAAGTAATCTATTGTAATATCTTCTAGGTACTGAAGTAATCTAAAATTGTAGTATCTTCTAGTCTTAGAAAGGATCACGATCCACGATATTATTTTGTAACCCCTAGTATCTTCGCAAGGCAGGTCTTAACACGGGGCGGTTGATTCGGAAAAGATTAAATAAATGGATTATTAACATAAATAATTAATCAATTAAGCGTTGACAGAAAAATAACCCTGCCCTAATAAAAAGGAAAAAAAAAAATCCAAATAAGTGTTTGAAATTCCTATAAAAATTACTCGTGTTTTACAATGTGTCCAAAAGAGAAAAATGATTACATACCTAGATTATAGGTGATAAGTAAATAAAAACAACAAAATAAATCTTAGATGAGCCATTAGATTGTAGTTCGTATGTTCTCCAACCAAACTTTAAAACAGCATGTCGACGAACTAGTCAATATTGAGTAGAATCGAGTTTAACGAACGTTGGTGGGGGAAGAAATCGAACTCAACGTTCGCTTCGAGCTCGAAGCCTGTATTGTCATCACCATCGTTATACTATTTTACAGTTAATGTCTTATTCCTATAGCTGCTGAAATATGTTTGAAATCTTAAAGTCTTTCTTTTTATAATCTATTGCAACGAAGTTATCATACCAACATCGTCTCATTTATAAACAAAAGAAATGTTTCCACCATGATTCTCAGAATACGTGCTCAACGCGCTCAAACTCCAAACAACTTACCCTCCCGGTGTATTTATTGTCGATTGTCGAAAGCAGTAGAAAACTTTAGCACTTATACCCGCCAGCTATTGGAGTGGGTCGAGATTTGTTGTACCAATGCCCGTGAAAAACGATTTTCTTCCACTCGTCAATCGTCAATTGGTGCTTATTTAAGCGACAAAAAGTAGCGCGCATTAAAATTGTGTGGCGAGCAGAATCTTAAAAAGTGCTTTTGCTAAAACTTTTCAGCTTTGTAACACAGCGCACTGTGTTGTTTGGTTGTTGTTTTTTCTTCTCTTTTCGGTTGCCGCATACTTTCGCCGCCTAGAATGTGCGGCAGAATGACAAACAATTTTTCTACCCAAAACAAACGGAATCCATTTAATTCAATTAACGTAAAGTTTAGCGACTTCGCTGCGAAGCGGATTCAAATTCGTGGTCCGTTGAAGCAGTTTCCGCAGTTTGATTTTCTGCACGGTTGGACACGCTTGAGTGGTGCGGTCGCACAAGCACCCAAAGTAAAGAACTATGTTCACGCATTCAGTAACAATTCTATCAATTATTTCTCCCCCTTCCGTCCTGGAACCTCCGCTCCGGTTGATTTCTTTACTTTCATCTATTTTAAATTCGTAAGCCAGCGGCCAAAACAGAGGAAACTCCTGAGGTGGAAAGCAGAAAACTGATGGACTTTGTCGGTTACATTCAGCACGGCACTTGAAAGATCGGTGGAAAATTCAGTAGAAGGAAACGTGAATGTGTGTATGTGTGGAGATGGCGGCTTTTGTTTCCGTGAAAATTCGCCACGTGGCAACGATGGACATGACCGCTCAAAACTTATGTCCCTTCGGAAGGCTGGTAATTGAATGTTTTTATTAAAATTCTTTGGTTGAAGTTTTGAAGTGCCGAAACCACAGAATCCTTCTCTTTTGCTCCCCAGCCACGCACACACAAACAACTAGAACCACCATCAAAGTCTACTATCATCGAAGGAATTTTCGACCGGCTGCAATAAATGGTGCTTGGTGGTATGCGATGCTGCACACGGCCTAAGCTACACGCAAACTGCCGATGCTGAAGTGCGCTGCGGTTCTGAGGCATTAGGAAAAGTGAGTGCATTCCCGGAAAGTGAAATTTATCGTTCGATAGTAAAAAGGTTCAATAAAGGTGGAAAATTGAGGAAACTTTACCTTTCGGAGAGTCGTGAGCAGCATTCCGGTGAGGTTTGTACGAGAGCAACAATTTTGAATGTTATGATCGACCGTAATGCCAACTAGTTTTGAGTTTTAATAATGAAATAAATAATAAATTATAAATTGATGAATGTTGGCAAAACCGGCGAACATTAAGAGCCTGGGCGCTTGTGTTCCAGCATCTATTTTTGCTCACCCATCTATCCTCTGTCCTAAACTGTCTGTATTTTGATTGTTGGTGCTTTTCAATCGCGCATTATTTGACCCTTCACAAGCCTTATTCTTCGGTTAAACTTTAATCATATTTTCAATTTTATGTCAAAAGAAGCTTTATAGTTTTGTCATACATTATAGCATGTTCTCACTATGTGTTTTGTATGCTACGCGCTACTTTATAAGCTGTTCAGATATGTTAAGCTGTTAAAAATATGTACTGAAATTTTCTATTGTTAAAATAAATTTACGTATAAATCTAGCCCGTGGAAAGCGCAATTCAAATGTATTTATAATTGGCTAATATAAGAGTTCCATCAGATTGCTCTACTCCATCTTTTAATAACGAGTATGTGTACTAAGGTTCAACGGTAAATAGTATTAATCATTCTACGTTGTTGGTGAATTGGTTCTTGTACATAACAACATGTTCATCAAGTTTGAAGCAACAATATTAGCTTTATTGGGAATGTCTAGAACATTATAGTTCGCTTTTGAGGAGTTAAAAATGAATATGATAGTGACCCCCTACATGGTTAATCTATATCGATTATCGAAACAAAATCTACATTGAATTAGGATGCAATACACAATGATAACTTTACTAAAATGCCAAAATCATTTCAACATCAACCATTAAAAGATAAATGTTTATAGTATAATACAGAACACGTCTCATTCTTCAAATAAATGTAATTGATTGCTACACAATGGCAGTGATTGTATATTGTAGTAAATATATGCTCAATCTGTCTAAAGGTGAAGAAACAGTAGAATGAAAACAATTGCTAAACTTCATAGTGATCCCATCGGCTTATCTCCCATACGCTTGAAACAACTTACGAGTAAGGTTTGCTGAAGCAACGCCTGTTGCGTAAACGAAAAATATAGATAAAAGAAAATACTTGATATCTTTGTAAGTTTCCATTGGAAAATTTGTCTGTGTATGTGAATCCACCCGTTGCACCGGCAGCCGGTACCGTTCCGTTTTATTTTTATATCCCCTTGAAACATAATTTCTGTAACGATTATTGGTATCGTTTCGACCGGCGGGTGCGTTTAATAGGCCAAGAAATAGTAACGAGCGCAATGCATGCCTTGATTATGATCGAATCGTCTTTATTGTGTTATCAGAAATAAAAACCGAAAGATAATGACCGCTTGGTCGCTAACCCAAAGTGTCGGCAAACAATTTAAAGATGGTGGTAGCACTCAAAGTGTTTAAAGCTTAGAAAGAAAGAAACATGTTAGGTTATGTTAAGTTGAAATGTTATGCGATAGCATTTTCCGCTGAAAAGTTCCTGTACTAATCATCTATGTTTCTGCGATGTATTCGATACACGACATAATTACAAATGCATTCTGCGTACGAAGCGATTGCAATATTTACCCGCAGGAAAACTTCTCCTTTGTGTTAATTACGAATTCGGATGACAATTCGTTAGCGTGCGCGAAGTGCGCGTTTCGCATTTGCGATGATTAAACGTTTTCGCTCATTTCCGAACAGCTCGCTGCTCGTTGCACGCCTCTCCTTTCGGTGGAAGGCTCCAGCGGCACCGATTCAAAAGCTTCTTACACAGCGTTTTAAAACGAACTGTCATTTAATTAGCAATTTTAATTGCTTGCTAAAAGCACTTACACAGCGCGGCCAACATCAGCTACCTTCAGGGTAGCCTTTTTTCCACGACAGTGAGCGGTGCGACACGTACACAGTGCAGGCCAGTAAGAAACAGTAAATTATCTACCGAGACTGATTTACGTCTGCCATCGAGAACAGCATTTTGCATTTCCTTTGTCGCGTTCAGTTCGTCGTTTTGTCCTGCGGCATTTTGTTTTTGCTCACACTACTCAACCTTTTTTTTGCTTTTATACACTCATTCAACAGATTTGTTTCTGACTTTCCCGAGACAGCTTGTCACCAATGAAAGGCGCATGGTGTCAGACTGGTCCTAAACGGGGCCTTTTCTCGATGCACCTGCAACGGTGGTAGTTCGCAACCGGTCTTACTTATCCGTCACTCTCGTGGAGTTTTATTCGTACGGTTGGGTACGAGAGATGGCACAAAAATTAACTTTCTCATGACGGAAATGATGGAGGTGTTTAATTCATAACATGAAAGCACGAGACTGATGAAGATGTCGAGCAGATGTAAAAGCGGTTAAAAGTTTCCATTGTATACGTCAGCGATAAATCACTTGAAGTTAACATCGCGAAGTGTCTTGTTATGACGGGAAAATATTTTAAGTGAGTTTAGGAATTGAGAAGAAAACATAATTTTAGAAGCAGTTTAGGGGGATATTATTAATTCACAAACCTTCTCCACTTTCTCCTTTACCGTATGGTAAAACTAGGCGTCATATTTTGGGCTTTTAATTTTAAACTGTGTCATATTTTGGTTAAGCCTGTGATGGCTAAACGTGATAGACATCTGGGTTTCCGCTACGGTTTATATGTTAATCCATTTATTTTGTTCTTTTCCAAATTGGAATAATTCACAAAAGGAAACGTTAAGTTCCTGGTTCCACAAATATCCTTTGTATTCGATTGCACCTCTTGCTAAATATCAACTAGCATAATTCATTATTTGGTCATAAAGATACTGTGCTAGTCATGCTTTACACTTTAAACACTTTAGATATATCAATTATTTCAATTTTATTTATTGCAATAGTGTCACGTGTTCTTCGATAATTGCGATGAAAATATGTGTGAAACAAGTAATATTTCTACTAACTGCTTAGTATCGCAAACATTGTCCAACATTGTAAACTATTAGTAAAACTTATACCTTTAATCAACGAATTATTTACAATAATTTGCACAAAAATGTATGCCAAACATTATATACTTCATTGTCCTATTTGAATTTCTTGACAAAACCTAAACCTAAACAAACGGATGCGTTTTTTTAAAGTGCTTAGCTCAATGTTTTTTCAATAACTTACCCTATATGTATCAACGTTCTGTACAATAACGTTAAAAAAGTAAAACTCAAGAATGAAACAAGAGCAACGGTTGTATCAGCAAATGTTTCTTGTAGCTTGTCCATCATCGTAACATTCTTAGCTTAAGAAAACTGTGATTATTCTCCAATCGGTAAATGTTTTGTTAAAATGTTTAAACCGCAAGTGGATAAATTAGTATGATTTATGTTTTTTGTGAAATTTATTTAAATAGAATTGTTTGCAAATTTGACTCACGGAAGAAAATATTAAAGCAACTTTAATATACCTCAAATATTTGTTCACCGCAAAGTCCGTCTGGTTCGGTCTCGATTGCATACGAAACTTAACTCAACTTTAACTAGAAGAAAGTGACGAACTTAAATAAACCCCATTTAAAAGCTAACCGGAATCGTTTCTAAGGCGAATGTACGCCCCGCGAAACCAAGTCAACGCCAAAGACTTGTTGAAAGTTTTTCCCTGAATGTAATTAAAAGAAAATACGGTCTGATTATAGTTTCCCTTGCGTTTTGTTTCTCAACGAGCCACCAAGCCATTCAGTTTGTATGCATTTTTGCATCATTTTATTTCATTTTTTTTTGTTCTTTGGTTCATGCTTTTCACTGGTCGGGAGAAGCAAGTCCTGGTCTCAGCAAGAAAGCAGGGTTAGTAGGAAGTAAGAACTTTGCACCGTAAGTTCGGGACAGAAATTTAGAATTTTATCCATTCGCACCATTTGGAGCCACTGTTCTGGTGGTGATTCCGTACCGTCGGCTGTAGTCGGGAAGGCCAAGCCGTCAAATGGTTGCGTTGAAGTTGGTTAGTCACAGGTTGGTTGGTTAGTTGGAAAACTACGTGCAGTGCAATTGCGGAAGGCAAGCGAAATAGGTTAATTACTGATTCCGAGCAACGAGCTGGCATGCTGGCAACCGATGGATAGGCGATGTTCCTTAACGTGAAGATTAGCCTGTAACGGGCAAGGATCACTCAGTCACACCGAGTCACGATGCACATCCTCGTAAGCATTCGGGCGGGCTGCTGAAAGCTGCTTCTTAAACTAGGAAATAGTGCTGTAAAGAAAGGATACGCAAAACGAAAATCCACATCAGTTAAAGTGTTCGCAAAAAGAAAACCGCGAATGAATGAATTTCAATCTAGAATAAAGTACGGAATGGGCCGGTTTTTTTTACGTTGGTTCCGCCCCTTTTCATCTCCAACCAAAGGAAAGCAATAGGAAAACCATATTTGCCGCGACGGTGGCGTCACACTACTAGCCGGAAGCAATTAAAAGTTAAACTTTTTCAATTAAAAACTTGCTACCGAGAAGGAAAAATGTCCGATTTCGGGTTCGGCGAATCGCGTTTTAAATATGACTTTTTTGTTGCCATCTTGCGCAACGGGTTTTGGAAGGTGAAAAAAGGGCGAACGCAAGTGAAATGCCGATCAAAAACGTTTCCTTTCCGGGGAAAATGTCCCGAACCGGCGTTACCTTAGGATCTGATTGCTTCCAGCACTTGTGCAGCCAGAACGCCTTGTCGCATAAATTTTCACCCTCGGGATAGAGACACCGTTTGCCCATGTGCAATGCAATGTCGTGCATCGAGTTCGGGAGCGCATCGTGCAGCTTTTCCAGATGCACGTCACCGTTGTCGTCGACCACCTTGGCCTCGTGGAACAGACAGTTCATGTAGCATTTGAGCTTCTCGTCCTCGTGGATCTCTTCGTCGCTGAACTTCTTGATCGCTTCTGTAAGTGATATAAGTTGTGTGTATCGATAAAAGAATGAAACTTGGGCTCGGAAAATAATCATATGCATTCATAGTTGGTTTATTTCACTTCCTGCTTTCAAAATTGTTTCTCATTTGGCGACCATTTGAAAGCATTTTGAGATACTGTAGCATTCGAAGGTGTTGTACCAGATAAGCATACAAAGATGCATTGAAATCACGAAATAATTTACATGAATCTTCTAATCTTAGTCAGTTACAGACTGTTCCATAATTATAATAATTGGACAATTTTTGACTTCCTTTATAAGAAGCGCTGCCAGAACAATCTCAATGGTAGATTGTTCAATGATTTTAAGTGATGTCCTTTTTCGAGATTCGTTATCTGATCTTTTTATGGTAAGTTAAGTTTTGCAACAGTTCCTATTTAAATAATTTCCTATTGAAGCGTACATGTGTACATGACCGATTCCCCATTTACAAGGCCGACTACACAGCAATGGGATAGTCAGAATCGTCCGAAATCTGACTTCCTAGGTTTCAGTTGTCTATTTTTGCATACCTAATGTGGGTATACAAATAAAAATATTATTGGATATTATAAAAAATATAAAGAATTTAAAATATTTATGCTGAAATATATGAATAATTTTCATAACACTACACTTCTCGCAGAATTCTAAATAAATGGAAAAGCCCAATTAAATTTTTACAACTTCGTCCGTTTAGGTTCACCTTCTTTTTTTTAACGGCAAAACAACCTCAACAGGTTAGGCTAGGCCTTACATTTATGGTTTTCTTTGTTTTTATTTCCTCTTAGCCGAATAATCAATCTCGTGTACGAGAGATTGGTTCAGATGGAATTTTGGGCCTGTTCTGTCATGGTAAACCGGTATCACTTCGAAACCAGTACATCACTGATCACAAAATTCACTTCGATATTCCCTTGCTATCGGTTAAAGACAATAAACTGATCACAACATTCAAAGAATTTCCAACAGAACTTTGTTGAATGTGTAAAATAAAAACACAGTACAATCTATAAAAAAAAACCAGCACATAGTAGCTTACCCTCTGTGACACCTGTTTTGCCAATGCAAATATCGTGCAATGGTTTCATTGCCTCCAACAGCTCTGGTGGTGGATATTCCGCATCTCGGCGAGGTGCGCTTTGCGCAAACACCACCGTGCAACACGTTAAACTGACGCAAACGAGTGTTATTAGCTTCATCTCTTTAATATCAGAAGACACTTTAGCGATTGCCCACTCTCCCCGAATGATTCTCCAACAAAGACTGATGCAAACGGTAACGCTTGGAGGCACTTTTTATAGTACTCTGTTTCGAAAAAAGCACCAAGAGTCGTTCTATTTAAACAAACAATTAAGTGACATTTTCCAGTTGCACGGTAATGATGATACCAGTACATTTGAGGAAAATCATTAGTTAATTACCTCCATGTCGGGTGTTTACCGATGACCATTAATTAACTGCAAAGGCTGTGGCACTGTCTCTCTGATATGTGACCTCTCTCATTCCACCACTGACAATTAGTACAAAGTGACCCGATTTTAGGAGCTTCAAGTTTGTTTTCTGTGTTCTGCGCCATTCCTGCCGTACGTCATTCTGCTTCCGGTTGCGTTCTTTTAGCATCGTCGCATAACACACCGAAACGAAAAGGAGGCAAACCCGGCAAACAACTATCGCTCAATCATTGGTGTTGACAAATCAATCACGAGCAACATGTTTTTCCATTATCCCATTAGGGTGTCGAAACTTTTGGTTGCTCGGAGTGTTCGAGTCGGAGGGTAAAGACAACATAATCGTCGTTTCGGCTGGGATCCATACCGACCGAAGGTCATATGCATGGTTAGGATGTTGGGACTGAGCGAAAAATTCTGCCAGTGGAGACGAAGAAAATTGTTTGCAACACTGCTAAACATCACAGCACAAGAAAAATAAACTTAATGCTTCATTAAGCAACCCACATCGGTGGAGCCAAACTTTTCCTTCATTGACTGCCAGAAGCTTCTTAGGCCGGTGTTTGTTCGCACTCGTGTGTGTATGTGTGTTGGATGGCAGAATACTTCTTAGTGATTTCGCTTCGTCACCGTGTTTGCTAGAATGACGATGAACGAACCTGACGGGAAACGAGCCGATGACATGGTAGAAAAAGTGTGGACCCAGACCATTTTTTCTCCCGTCCCTTCCCTTTTGTTCCGTTTGTTTAATTCGATCCGGAATCGATGCTTTTCCACCTCGCATCTGCCTAACGCTTCTTCTCATTTCCCCGCTCGCTGCAAGAGATCAGCAGCTTTCGCTGATCGAGCCAACGGCCGGGGTAATTAAGTTCATGGATAGAAATAATTATGCGCTTCGTCCATTGCCGAGTGGTAAACATTTAACTCTCGAAATGTGTCATTAATGTTGCCCCCGCGTCTGCACGGGTCTCGTGAATTGCAACCATTTTGCGTTGCTAAGTAGAGGATGCTTGATTTAAGGCGATGAAATAGATTGATAGTTAGATTGGAAGGAAAGTAAAGTTAAAGCGAGAAATCGCACTTGCAAATAAACATGATTTCTACGATTGCGAACATCAACTATGAACACTTTTTCGCTACATTTCATATTACAGACGTTTTGATTCAAATTCCGAACAATTTCGAAACTTTGTCAATAAAGTTCACCAATCATACGATTTCTATGCTGGCAGTAAAATTATCTAGTTTTTAACTTCTCACTGTTCCAATAGACATAAAGGAACGTGCCTTTTTAGAGATTTTGGTCACATTATAGCTCCTAGAAAGAATTATAATCTTGCAAACAAAACAAAATCCCTCGACGTGGCTGCAGTTGTGGTTTTCTTGTATGGAATTACAATTCACTCCTGCGTTTCGGTAAACAGGGTAAAAAACAGCAAAAATTAAAAAACCGTCGAAATTAAATACAATTTTTGTAGAAGTCAAAGTATAAAATGATAAATGACCATAACTTTGTCGTTGATGACTATTTGAACAAACAATTCCGATGTACTCCGATGCAGGTAGGCAGAATAAAGGGAATTGATGATGAATTTACACTGGAATCGGTTTGAAGCAAAAATGTTAAAAAAGCTATCGGTGTTTAATATTAATATTATTAATATATTTCAAAATTAGTATATATACCAGCAACTTTATAAAATGATTCCATATAGCACGGCAATCAAGTAAAGCTAATACGCAGTGTGGTTGTAGTTTGGGTATGAACATATTAAGCTAAAACGTGCATTTCCGGAATTTGAACCGGTCGTTAGTTTGATCCAGAACGATACATGTCTCGATTGCAACTATGTACTACTTACTTTTGTTCCATAATCAAACACTTCTAATTGTTTACATTGTTAACATACGCAACAGCAACATTTGATAATAATAACCTTAAAAAAATCTCACTAGAAAACGAAAGCAGATAAGCAAATCAAAAGAAAGAAAAACAATTTTTCAACTAACTAACAAAATCCTCAAAATCAAACGAAAGAATTTCACCGGAATGACAACTTCTGCAAATCTCTGTCCTTTCGTGTAGTTTTCCTCCACCGAACAGCTACACGGTCCCCCGGAACACAGTGTGACATTGGTGCCCGAACCGAAGTAATCCCTCTTCGGTAAAACATCATAAATCACCGAAATGTCGTACCTTGTGCTACCTGAGAATTATTCGTACGGACAGGCTGAAAGCTTGATGCCTACGGGAGGTATGATGAAAGGGTTTCGGAACAGGGGATTTGTGGGGGAGGGGGAAAGGGTGGGGGGGGGGTCATGTCGCATAAACATATGACACCCAGCTTTCGTTGAAAGCTGATAGTGATGATCCACCTAGGGGTTTCAAAGAACAAGCAGAACAAGGTACAAAAGAGTTTAATGTTGGGGAAGCGTACGTATTCAATAAAGTTAAACTCACCCAGGATTTTCTACGTTTCGAAGAGATCCTTTTTTCTACTTCGTTTTGGATATGGTTTTGTGGGAAAGAAGCCTCGGCAACAAAAAAAAAACGCTCGGCAAAAATCTTCACCAAGTTCGCTTGCGCTTCTTTGCTATCGAAGGAGAAAAATGGAAGGCTAGCTGTCGGAATGATGCGCCCCTTTTAAAGTAAATGGACAACATCTGACCGTGTGCCGGGCTTTCGTTCTGCCGGCGTTTTGTTAAACACACTCTAATACCCACCACTAATAGCAGGGTCCTTTCCAAGTCACTTACAGTGACACACACACACACACACACACACACACACACACACATACACACTGACCCAGAAAGGGAAGAAAAATTTAACTCATAAATTTAATTTTCTATCTCATCCTTCCCTCCATTAGCCATTCCACGGCAGCAAAAGTAGAGGCCGGGGTTTTTTTTTGTTGGTGTTACTACACAGTTGCCCCTTTTTTTCGTTGAAGAAGAGTAATTTCGTGCAAATGTTCCACGATATCAAAAGGTCAACCCAACTGACCAAAACACGAGGCGCGCCACGGGATGAAGCTGATGAATGACGTTTGGAGAACCTCAGCTGGGCATCGGTGGTAGTAGTGGTCGTGGCCAACATCCACATCAAAGCCATCGTGCTACAGTTTTGATGCTGGGGTTATCGTGCACCATCGCTCATCGTGCCTAGCCATGGCCGGTGTTCGGTGCGCATCACTTTTATTTATTAGAGCAGCAGTAGGAAGCAGTTGGAAGAAGAAAAGAAAGCAAAAGTTTAATGTGTCCTTTACTGCTTATCAAATTTACCACCGAGTTCATCGTTTTCTTCAATTCTAGTTGAGTTTTTTTATGCGTTGTATCCGTAGTGTGTGTGTGTATGAAGGGTTTCTGTTTCTTCCCTTCAAAAGAACCTGCTCTACTTTAGCCGGCCCTTTTTTGCCCACTACCGTGGCATGTGGCAATGACCAAAGATTCCTTTGGTTTGCTGATTTTAAGATGGCTCGGTGCGCATCCTTTTGCGGTATCATCATGCACCGCCCCATGCAGAGCTATGCGAATAATGACCGATGCGAAGAATGACAACGACGATGATGACGGCGGGAACGAAGGCCGGCTGTGGGCCAGTATGCGTTTCCACGACGATGCTTACCGTCGGTCCGCTGAGGTGAAAAGATTACGAGTTCGCATGCTTTTATTTCCTACCAGCAACGGCACATCATCTCTACCGCTGCCCTGCCTCACTCACGCGAAGTGCAACCTTCTTCTATTATCAGCCACTTTTCGTACCGCGTTTTTTTTGTTCTTTTCTCGCCATCCAGAACGTACAGAAGCGAAGCCATGTATTCAACGCAAACAGGGACCAAGACACTGTGCGGGCACTGCCTTTCAACAGGATGGTTATGATTTATTGAAGCTATTCTTTGCCATTGCGTGGTCGTCGTTGTCGTCGTCTCTCAACGCCTTCGTCACTCGTTGTCGTGATCACAACCCCACCCAGGACACAGGCATCCCCTTCCCGAGGACAGTGGTTTTAGCTGTGGTCATTCTGACCCATCCTGAGCTAAATGTCCCGACTCCCTCCTTTCAGGCTTTTACACGAAGTCACCTTCAACCCTCCTCACCTTTTTTAGGGAGGGACGAGAGTTTGAGTTTCACGGTGGTTGATTCATCGCACGGTCGGATAATTTATTCTTATCATTCGCTTTGCCTCACTACAACGTTGCTCATTTACCAATCCTCACCGGGACCGACCCGGACCAAAGTATGGAACTAGTTTTCTTGAATCATAAAATATAAATTTGAGCACATTTTTCATTCACGATTCCGTCACCACAACGCTGCACGTGCGGTGTTTTGCAAGTGGGACTTTGTTTTGCGGGCAAGGCGATAAGCGTAAGATTTCATGCAAAACATTAGTTACGCGATTATAATAGCGTCTTTGGTTTTGTCGTCTTGACTTGTTTCATTCTTGGCTGGTTGGCATTGGTTGAGTGTTTGCGTGCTGATAGAGCACAACACCGGCAGAGTAATCTTTGGTGTGGTTCACCCGTAACCGGGCACCAGGTGACTGTGCATTGTTTGCCGTTATCTGGCACTGTACCCAGGTAAATATGTCAAATTAAGGTCAAAAACGGCAACTAAGTTACTACTGACGTCGAAAAGAATTATGGTTGCTATGAGTTGAGGCAGTGCAAAAAAAATTAACAATGAAAACATAATTCCGAGACATCATTACCGATCATTACCGATTTTTTATCAAATTTTTATCCACTCTTAAATCAATGGATTGGAATGTTTTATCAGAAATTTGATATTTGTCAATTGTGTTGTTATTCTAATTTAATATATTACAGAACATATAGTATATGTACGTTTCAATTTACTTTATACCATCTTTGAGAGATATTTAATCATGTTGGTGCAGCCGTGATCCGATTATTTTAGCCACCATCATCTGTTTCATATCATGGCCCACGGTAAACATAAGGTTCGTTGCAAACAAGCCTAGAAACATTTGTCGTACCATGTAGTATAAATTGAGCCCGAAAGAAATTGCAAAACAAAATACCATTAGTGCAATCAGCCCCTAACAACAGTTGTCCGTTGCCGGAATGCCCGAATCTCGCAGTAGGACAGGTGAGCCAGCCAGGAAGAAGAAATGAAAACAATCCTTTCTTCCAAAGTCGGTTGCAATATTTTCTAACAGGGAAACTTTGCGTACTGCTAGCATCAACTCTTGCCAGAAATGGAACATTCCGGGCACCTCGGGAGCAAAAGGGTACTCACCCAAGTACTTACTACTCTTACTACGCTTTACCACTACCAATCCGTACACAAACTATCGTCAACTCCGAGCGAAGAGTCAACAAAACTCGGTTCGACAAATTCCACCCGCCCCGAACGACCCGGAACCAAGGTGAGCATGGCGTAAAATATGTTTTCTCTCGAAAGTAAAGTTCTGGCCCTGCTGCCTCCCTTGCATGCGCTGTGCCACTGTGCACACACTCGCTTTCAAACTGCAACTGGAAAGGAAAACGCATAACCGGATCCGGCAGTGGTGAACCTGGACGCAGAACCTGTTCTTCAAAATTTGCTGAGACGATCTGAAAATCTTCACCGAAACCACATCCTACCGCAGCATCGCTGCCTGACTAATAGTCGTTTTGTTGCGTTACCCAACACCCTTCCGAGCTTCGTTTCGCCACCCCAAAACGACCTGTCTCATCGAGGTTGAATCATTTCCGGGTCCGTGGTTTGCTGTCGAATGGGATGAGTTCTCTGTTTTTGTTTCCTATTCCGCTGCCACTACCTCTTCGTTGTGAAGCCACATGCAGAGGTCGCAATCATCAGAGACATTCCGCACTACCGGTACGCAGTGCGGTGCCACCACTCGAAGCTGCTTTAGATGGTGCGGAAAAATTCAACCGGTGGCACAGTTTATGAAAAGTCATAAATTTTACTTCCCCCTCCCACCAATCCTGGCACCCACACACATGTACACATGCATCTGCACATGGTTCTGTGCGCGTCAGAACCGCACACTTGAACGATGAAGTTTTCGTCCTTATTCGTCCACATGCTCCAAATCTTTCCTCAAATTGGCCCATATCCACCACGGCACTGCGTACCTGTACTATTTCCAGATTTTTTCTATTGCTTTTTGAAGTTGTACAGTTGTACATGCTGGTGGGTGAAAGCCTTCTCCGTCGCACTAACACCAAACGCATCTAACGGGCAACTTGGTGCTTGTGAGCCGACCTCCGCCTACGTGTCTTCATCCCGGCTGGGCCTGTCCTATAACCTACGGAGGTAGATGAAGAACGTAATTTTAAACTCAATTTGAAACACATTTCCGGAGCATGTTTGGTAAAATAGCACACACCACCAGAAACAATAAACAATGGAAAATTGTGGCAAAAACTCTGAAGGCACCGAACCGACATGTGGATTGCTCCAGGGTACGTTTGGAAAAAGATAGGCGCCTGCACCTTCGACTGTGGTTACATCACAATGTAATGGCCACACGGAGCAGCAGTACAAGATGGTGAAGGATTTTTTTTACATTTCGGTTTTACTTTTACTTTGTAAAGCTCATCTAGAGTTGTCGTTTCCAGTTTGAATCTCGCAAGCGCTTCTCACAAGGTCGCTGTATATGTTCGATGGAAGTACAAATATTTCCCGTGAAAGTTATTTGAATATCTAATGCTTTTTATTTGGTACATTTGTTCTAATTTTCAATTGTTGAGAATGGTTTAGTACCTTATTTCCAATTGAAATGATCGAAATGCGAAAGGATGTTTGAAACCAAATGTTTTAGAAAATAGTTTGTTTGTCATTTATACGTATAAAAATAATCTGCTAAGGAAGACAGTCTGGTTTTCTGCTTTATGAGAGGAAAAACACAACAGTTTATCATTTCTTTTTTTTTTGTTCATCAAATGTTCTTACAAGAATCAAAACCAAATATTTCACGAATATGCAGAATACTTTCATCTACGGTATCATATCGTCAAAATCAACAGTAGCTTTCATGGATAATATAATTACATTCAATTTGGGCACATTAAAGATATATTAAACCTTAAAACATAGAGGCGTATTCACATATTTAGGGTGCATACACGCTTGTAATGGACGACTTCTTTGAGTAGTGATATTTACATAAAAATATAAATGACGTGTTATTTATTCATATCATAGTAAAACGTTAAAACTCTTAGTTACATCATGTCATCTAAAACGATCGAATAATGGTAATTAAAAATCTCATCGTAGGTTACATGTAACTCTAAAAGGTTTATTTCCGATTGATTTCATCGACTATGTAAAGTTTCAATCCTTAATATAAATAGATTCGAATAGGAATTATAGTTCAATAACTAATTAAACATTGTAGCATAGTTAAAAAAATGTTATATCACTTCATTAATTTAATCACTAAACTTCAAACTTCGTTTTTCTGGTGTCTTCTGTTTTGTTATATATGATTTTAATATCTTTTAAACGATTGTGTTGCTTATTATTGTATATTTGTTAAATAACTCACGATTTTTTACAGCAACTATTTGCATCTCTTGAACCAAAACCGGGCTTAACAAAATTAAAGTATTTGAAATCATATGTCATATTCCACTAGTGGACGATTATTTGCTCCACCGCTCATCAACTTAACCCGATGTACAGTCAATTTAGTCCCGACAGTTTGTGGAGATCGTGCCTCGAATGCATACAGCACCACTTTCCGTGTCAACGTGACTCCTCCGGGAGCTTAGCATAAGCTAAATAGCTGATTCATGAACGAAGCTTCAAACACTGCCAGGGCATGTGTATGAAGGTGTATGTGTGGCGGGATTTTTTTTTTTTTGTACGCTATTCAACAATCGCACACGGTTCATCGTATCCATTCAGGGATAATAGCAAACGGTATTTTGTTTTTCATTACCCATTTTGGGGTTTTTATTGCCCACTTTGAGATGGCGTTCGTCGTTTGGCGCTCATCATGGATAGCACACGTCAGCTGGCGGAAAGAGTTTTTCCCACCTCCGTGGCGTTCCACCGCCGGTGAGCATGAGGCACTGACCGGTACCGGAACCATTAGGGAACGAAGGGATGGTTTTTATTTTTCAGGCGATTGGATTAGTGAAGCATGATACGAATAGAGACGGCTGGTCCTTTTGCCGTAGACTAGATGAATGAAACAAAACAGCAAAATAAATACAATCCCTTCTCCCTCTCTATCCACGCAGCAGGCAAATAAGGGATGTTGCCTGTTGCGGCTAATAATAATCAGTGCGTGCCGATCGTCCCAAACGAATGCAGTGCCCGGGAAAACATTTAAAGCTAGTAGCAACAAACATGCCTAAGCCCACACACAGTCTCAGCCAGCCGGCTGTAATGCTGAAAATAAAAATCAGAACGGATAGCGCGCTGTTTCGGAAAATTCTTTCCCACCATAGCAGATAGCGATCTGGCAGTGCTTCCAAACAATTTTGGGTCCGCGGTTTGTGTGTGTGGGTGTGTGTGGCTGCTATGGGTTTATGTTTTACGGTTGATATTTATAAGTGATTATAATCTTAATGCCTATAGCCGGTTCATGTTGGGGAGGGAAAACAGAGCAAAACAAAACGATATCATTCTTATGCTGCTAATGCTGTGTTTCGATTATTGTTAGTAGATATTCTCGCATTTTGAAACGATTCAAAGAGTGGCCTTTCCTATATTTCTAGGCGAATTTCTTGTGCACAATGGCAATAAGGCAATACGGTTAGCATTGGGTTTTGGGGGACGCACAACTACCAGCTGGCAAAAAGTTTACCAAACGATGTAACCACCAAAACCGCCAGCATTGAAACTGAACGACAACTCAGTTCTCATGTCCCCTTTCTTCCTTCCAACAGTTAAATCTGTAACTAGGAGTATTAAATTAAAGTGGAGGACAATTTGCTGAGGGGTTTATTAACGATGATTATGCCTCAATTTGGTTCGTTTATCACTGGCGCAAGGAAGCGTTTGCGAATGAACGAGCGAGATTTGGTGGATATCTGGAACGTAACAGACATATTTTTTTTTGAATGCAAGAATAAGAAGGAATCCAGAACACTCCAAAGAACGAGTGAACAAGCGGATTTAATTGACTAACGGCACGGTGCGGAATGTTCGGACACATTTATCCACGCTTCGGTCGGACGAAAACAGCTCAAGAAATCATTCCGACCGGCCATTCGATGGGTGCGCTTCAAGGAAGTGTAATTCAGGATTGGTGTTTTATTTCATTTGTTTTCGCATGTTTTTCCCCTTCTGTTCCCCGGCAAATGGTGCGAATCTCGCTTCCCGCACTCAGACAGACATCATTCTTTCCTGCAAGAACAACGAGCGCAACGCCGGGTGGTAGGCCTGGGTTTGTTTATTTCTCAGCCATTATGGAAAAAAGACTGATTTTTATGGTCTCCCCATGTTTGTTGGTAGGAAATGCTACATTTTTGTGCTTTTTCTTGTTTAGAGTGATCAAAAGCAGCAACGATTGGATGGGATGTGGCTGAAGGATGTAAAATGGAGAACCTTCAACAACCAACAACGGTTTCGAGAGGAACAAAAATGATGAACCCAAAGCTAAAAAAAAATACATCCCCCAGTAAGCTAGTAAGTGTGCGCCCTAATCGACAATTTTACGGTTTGTTTCGAGCGGTTCCCGGATTGCGGTTCGTGCTGGTAATAGAGATGGACTAAACAACCCCTGAAACCAGCATCATCGTCGTTGAGCAACGGTTACAAGCGAACCATTCTGTGGCTTTTTAAATGACGGTCGTACAACTTTTCTTTTGAATGAATGGTTGTTTTTTTCTTCTTGGGATGTTTAAGTGACATTAAACAACCCTTTGGAAAAGGATTAGTTTGGCGATGTGAGTTGTAAAGCAGCAACATAAAGAACCGATGAGTGCTCAAATTAGATGTCTATTAAATGGCTCATTCCGGCGAGTGATAGATTTTGAGGTTTTATTATCCATTGTTGAAAGTTTACTGATTAAGTTTGATTCATCTAGTATTATTATTATTATTAGAGCTGGTACTTATTTTGTTGCGCAAAATGTTTGCCAAACCTCTTGTGATATTACGTATTAAAAAGTTAAACTAAAAAGAGTCAGTTTAGCTTTTTACTTGAATTCCTTTATATTTCACGTTTTACTAGCGCAGCGTTTTTCCTTAGTATTTTTCTCGGGCAGCGTTTCCCCTTAGTACGATAAAATCAATCTGACCTTAGCTTTATCCTAAACCGCTATTTATATCAATTCCTTAACCATCTAATCCTAGCTTACCTTATTTACTTCCTATGTATCTTCTAATGTTAATTTATCCTATCCTTATCTTTAACTATTTATTTATCCTTTTCTAACCTATGCTGCTTTTCTTCTACCAACCACAAGAATTATTTTATTTTATTATTTTACGCTTGTTTCAAATGTGACGGCTGGCTTCGCTGGCTTGATGACAGAGGTCGCTAAAAGCGTCGATCGGACGGTGGTATTAATTGAACGAAGATACCTGATCGGGGAGTAGCAGTGACCGGTACACTCGTAGTATAGAGTGGGATAAGTCAATCAGTCATTTTTTAAAGAATGAATAGTCTAACCAAAACTGTAACTAAAACATAATGAGGAAAGTTTTAAGCTTTCCTTTTTTATTGGCCACTTTGATCGCTTCAATTTGATGTTAGTGGAGTATGTTGGATCACGGTGGTGTATTGGTAGCGGCGCCGGTCATCATACAACAGGACCGATCCAAAATCCCAGCCGGACCAATCCACCGTACGCAGGACTGACTGTCTGGCAACGAGTAAATAAAGAAAAAGAAACCCTGAAACGACAGGGCTGTACCTCTTAAGGTTATTGTGCCTTTGAAGAAGAAGAAGAAGGAGTTAGTCATGGTTCATGCTACTATAACCATTGAACTTCTTTCAGTCTCTCTCTCTTTTTTCTCTTTTTCTCTCTGTCTCGTAATCGAAGAGAATCGTTACTTTCTTGTATCGGTCGAATATCGCTAGTTTATTCTAGTGTTGGCGATTTCAATTCGAACCTACTAAAATAATTCCGTTCCTTTTGCCGACCGTTCCGTTCCGATCCTCTTACCAAAATAGTTACGTTCCGATACTTTCGTTCCATTGCGATACTGCTGTTTCGTTCCGATTAGTGTAGGCCGTTTCGGTTCGAACCTAACATAATATGTAGTTCCGATTCTTTTACCAATCGTGTTTCCTTTGCGTTTCGTTCTTCGTCAAGTCCAAGGTCTGGCTTGGTTCGTGAGTTCCGTTCTTCAAAACAAAACATTTTGGTGTAGCAGTCGCTTGGTGTATTAATGCATGACTGCTAACTCTCTCACTTATCTTCAGTGCTCCCAGCTCTCTTTACCATGTTTCCGGACGTGGAAAAATAAACGTTGCAGCTTTAATTCCATTAATAAATAAAATAGTTTCTGTAGTTTATTTTTAAAAAAATAAGTTCAATGTTGATTTAATTTTCATAATCGTTATCATATTAGATTATTGATTGTAATAGATATAATGTAGAATATTATGAATTCAAAATATCTAGGTTTTTTGTGTCGATCTGTGCAAGCGACAGTTCAAGTCACAGGTTACATTTCACTTTAGGAGACATTAACTCATCATAGTGTTTCAAAACTCTTCGATTCTAGCGGCTCACTGTGTGACAACGTCGAATGGTATTATGGCACGAGAGCTACTCATAGTGCAACGGATGCTCATCCGACTTTATCAGGGGTTGGTGAAAACCACAAAATAGGGTTTCGACCGACATTAACTGGGAAAGACAAAGAGGGAGTCATCTATTTTCCTTCGTTGGTAACGGTGGAACCCATCCTTGAAACGGGTGTTCCACCGGCTATGATTAGCAATGACATTAATCGCAAAATCTGGTTACTACCGATGTCCACCTATGGCCCCAACCCGTATGCCAATAGGAAAGAATCATTGAAACCAACTCTGGCCAGGTATCCTTGGGTGGTTCTGCTGGAGTATACTGTGACTGGATCGATCGAAAAGGATGCTTTATATCATGCGACATTAATCAGCTATCTCTACCTTATCACTGCTATTGACTGCGCAATCCCATATGATAATCAGTACAAGTTGTACGTATTCTTTAGAAAAAAAATATATTCGCACTTATGTTCAACTTCTGATATTTATTATTCATTGCAGATCGTCCTTATGGTTGGGAGAGCCTTGTTTGTTTGTTTGTTTGCCTCCGGTTCAAATATTACGCATTGAGTCAGTTATCACGCACAAGGAGTACAACACTGAGATTTACGCGAACGACATTGCACTTATCCGACTGCAAGACCAGGCGGACACTAGTCAGAGCAACGTGAAACCGATCTGTCTACCAGTGACGAATGAGCTGCGCAGCCAGGAGTCTACATACCAGTACATACTTACGGCATGGGAATTAAGATCTAACTTGCTTAAAATGGCGTTAGTTGAGGTTATGAATTCTACCCAATGCCGGTACGTGAGAAAGTACATAACGAATGAACATATATGTATCAAGCAGAAAACCTTCCCATCGTGCGATTGGCCATTGTTAGGAGCTCCACTACAGCTTGTACAGGAAGTGCAAGGCAGAAGTCGCTACGTATTGCAAGGGGTGTTTTCATTGGGAAAGGATCAATGCTTACCAGAAATTCCAGATGTGTATACCAACGTAGCGAGCTACGTGAATGGGATTCTAGAAAACATGGAAGAGTAGCATACATGTATCGAACTTCAAACGGTATGTGTTCTAAAACGAATATATTTACGTCTAACGATGCTATCTGTCTTCGCTGTTTCGGGAATTGAACCTTTGCGGGATAACGATTTGGCGATTGGCTTAAGTGAAAACCGTGGTGAGTTTACGAAATGTGCTGAGAGAACGAGAGCTAGAAGGAACAACGATTCACCACCAATTCATCATTCACCAAACGATTCATATAAATGCTGCACCGTGAATAAATGGCAATAATGTAAGAATTAACTAAAAACCCTTTATCCAGCATTATTCTAGCGAATGCGAGTCCACTCTTTAAAACCGAATTCGGTATTCTGTATTCTATACCGTTCTAACAAGATTGTTTTCCTCTAGTTCGTCTCCATCGATGTGTATGGTGTGGTCTTGTGCTGTCCTACATCCTGGAAATGATTTGTTGAATTTGAACACAATCAATTCCGTTACCGAAAATAATTGAAAACTCCTAATACCGGCCAACAGTTTATGAAAAAAGCAGATAAAACGTATCGCGAAGGATTACATCCTTTTCCGTTCTCTAATACGGGTTCAAGGACGATCATTGATTTTAACAAAGAGTTTCTACTGCAAGTTGTCTAAGGTAATACCACTTTCACAATAAATTGAAAGCAAATTTCCCAGATATTACGGTCGCGATGTTTCCTTTCTACATTTCAATGTTTTAAAATCGTTTTAAACATAACATTAAAAGTAGGTCACACAGGTATAAAATTTAAAACAAAAAAAAAATACAATTTTATTTGAATAAGACAGTTTTTTTCTCTAATAGTAGCATTAGCAAAAGCATCGTACACTGGAGGCTCTCAACGGTCTTAGATTGTAGATCACTTTTGCAGCGAAATGAAAACAATGCCGCGGTTTAATCTTCAAAAAATGGTGTGGTGGTGGTTCTCCTCTAAAATATTATTCTGAAATTGTTGGTGTCAATGTTTTACAATTTTGTTACAGTCTTAGAGGAAGAGAAGAGAAAAAAAAACAAGTACAAATAGCTCAATTCGCATGAAATAAAGCAATCAGCATGCAGCAGTTAATCGAATCAGAAACATCCACAACCTGGTTCCCGGACTGTAACGTGCATAATGAGATAAGCTGCTGAAATCCAGTACAACAACCGCCAATAAAACGTTTAAGCAGCAAGGAGCGATTTCAATTACGATTTCTACATAAAACGTCAAGACGACCGCACCGACGAACCGTTACGACCGCGGACAAGTTATCGCCCATCAAACATCGATGCCACCGGCCGCAACCCCCCTTTGCGCGAAGAGACCACAAATCGGTCACAGGGGACAAATTATTCGCGTGCCCGTATGTTTTGGCGTTTGCGTCGACCGGTACCGGGCGCTTATCTACCATCTTGCGTGCCCATGCCAATGCAACCGATGGGCTGCCAACGTGGTTGCCATGATTTCGGCCACGAATGTCCTGCGGTGAGGGTTTTTTCCCCATGGCAACCGAAAAACCTCACGGTCAACCGATAAACACGCCCATACCGTCGATTCGGGAATATGTGTGTGTGTGTGTGTGTGCGGACTGAGCTAAAAAAAAACTATAAAAATACAAACAGAATAAAAAAACCATCAGGGAAAATTTGCTTTCCACAACAACGTACAATCATCGCCTACCGCCAACACAC
Source organism: Anopheles marshallii (assembly GCF_943734725.1). Taxonomy (NCBI): domain Eukaryota; kingdom Metazoa; phylum Arthropoda; class Insecta; order Diptera; family Culicidae; genus Anopheles; species Anopheles marshallii. The sequence goes on along the minus strand of NC_071326.1, from coordinate 35,126,717 downwards.
ACAGGCGTCCAACAGGTATTCCGCGCACTCGTGGCAATAAAGTATGTATTTATAAAATTTAATAATAAGATTTTTGCTCTCTCCCACACGCAATCCACACTACCATCCCTGCTACCGTTTTGGTTTTCGGGAAGGAATGTTGTTCAACCTGACAGTGTAAAAAGCCGAAATGGTTTAGGGCAATCACGATAGAACTTCCCAGTGCAGTAGGCGCATGTGTAGGCGCGTTTGTACGTGTGTCTGTTGGTATGTGAAAACTTCCACCTATTTCAGTGCTGCCGTAGTACTGGTTCGACAACAACATCACAACATCACGGTGGGTAATAAAAAAATTCCATTCCACTAGCACGCTGTCGGTTACGACGAATGATTTCTTGATTTGAATTTCCATCACTGCAGGCTACATTTTCTTTACGGTAGGACACAGTTTGATGGAATGATTTTCTATACCCATTTCCATGAACCTCATCCAGAAGAAGCGTGTACTATTTATTTACATGCGACAGGTGCCTTATGTATCCGCTCTTGTTTTATGCCTTTATGCATTTATGCTTTATTTTCTTTCGTTTTTTTTTAAATAAATATGATCACTTGTGATTTTATTTCCATTCGTTTCAAAAGAAATGAATCCTGTTAATATTTTCTACACGTTTTTATTAAAAAGTTTTCTCACGCTTCACGGAAATAACTTACACTCGATTGTGCTTACGCTAATGACTACCGTTAAAATCCTTTCTTCTGAAGGGCCTTGATGTCCTGATCGCCGTAATAGTCCTCGCTGGAATGAGGGAAATGGAACGTTAGGCATCTATCAACTTAGCAAAAGTCACACAGTCAAAACACACCACACAGTGCACCACTAATATACTCAACCGATGGTAATAACCACTATGAATGAATTACATTAGATAGAAACATTCGGGCGAATGAATGTTTGCGTGAGAAATGAGAAGGTAGTGGTCAGAGTGTAAATCGTTTCCCAAAATGTCATCGAACAAAACAAACGAAAACGGTTAAAAGATGAGAAAAGTTAGAGAAAAACACACACACAAACACAGTCAAACGTCACACGAGCTTACCCGTTAGTAATCGAAAGTTAGATAACAGAGCGAAAATCAAACGCCATAAATCAGTACCGATAGTGTGGAAGGAAATAGTTCAATGTTACTCTTAACAATAATAATTGGATCCAGGTGAAAAATACACCCGTACAAGAGCAACAGCAGAAAGGACCAAACGTTAAGACACCGAAAGTTGAGAACGATCGAACGGATGCGGGTGATGAGAAAGAAGGGACGTCCAGAGTAAACGGGGTGATAAATAAGAAGGGTGGTTTGAGGGTTTTAAGTGGTTTTAAAGATTTTTTTTATTAATGTTTCATTTTCTGTTTGTTTTGTTGTTCTAGGCTCTAAACTAAGCGCTTCTCGCCATCTCCACACTACAGTCAGACTCTCGCCGCCTGACAGACTCTGGTGTGTGCCAGCAAAACACAGCTTCAAACATAGGAACGAGTGGCCGCAACCATTCGAATCAAAACCGATCCGATCTGTCCGTTTCAGTGCGCTTCTTGCAAAAAGGATAATCTTGCCTTGTGCATCGGACGTCCAAGAGCAAAGCTACTACAAAAGGGTTGCGAGCAAACGAGTTTTTCCAACTATTGTTTCTGTCCAGGAAGGAACAAAAAAGTGATATTCTTCTTGCAAAACATACAATTCTTGATGTGTAGTACCCACGGAGACCGAGTAAAACACAATACGCATCCAATGGAGTTTTTGTAGTTCAACCACAAACCAGGAGGTTTTGAGGGAAATTTGCAAAATAAATAAATTAGCAACAGCATTAGGCATCATCCAGAATCCTTGGGTAGATTATATAAAGTGGACATCATCTGCTTCACAGTGCACGGACAGATCACGAGCAGAACTCAACAGTACATATCTGAGTTTGGCTGTGAAGGGCGTACACTGAAGTGATGGTATAAATTGGGGTTGCATCGAAAAAAGGGGATAGAACTCGTCCTGTCTGGTGTTTAGGCATGTCTTAAAGCACAACACAAACACTTCAATTATTCGTTCTGCAATTCTTAATATCTGGAGGTGATTTAACCCTTAACTATTCCGACTGAAAGCTGAACGGGAGTGCGTGTTTGTGTGTAGGTGGGTCCTGTTGCACTTCCTGGTACAACTTCCGATGTATATAGTTGTGTGGCTTCCTTGGACGGTTTGTTTGAGCTTCTCCTAAGGCGAACATTACCCTAAGGCTGTTGATGTTGGGAAGTCAAATGGATTTGAGTTTATCGCACCGTGTTTTCGCTATATGCGTGTCCTTCTAACGAGTATTCAACGTCTGTTTTCTCTCTTTCTATCTCGTCCATGTTTGATTTGCTGCACCCTTTACCCTGTGTAGTTCTGTCGAGCGGCGATCGATATCCCTAACAATTAATCCTGTTTGATATTCGTTTTGCTCTCCCACATTTGATTCCTCTCCGACGGTGTCTAGTTCTTCTACGACTCTGCTCCTCTCGCCCTGTCACTCTGCTTCATCCCTTTCCCTATCTTTCCTTCTCATTCCTAGTTGCTCTCCTTTGGAGCTGGACGGTTCGACTTAACGTTAGCTTTGGTGGAGGCAGGCGCACCACCGGACTGGAGGGCTAGACCGGCAAGGAGTTCGCTCTTGCGGATGCTTTTCAAGTCCAAATCACCGTAGTAATCTTCGCTGTTGGGTGTAAGGGTGGGAGATTAGATGATGGTTAGAGAAGAAAGAATTAAAGAATTATACACTCGGGGCGAGAAATCGGGCGCGCATGGGTTGATGGGCGATGATGTGTTTTTGGAAGATGGATTACCACCCTTTCCCCCCGAAGCAATGTCAGGAGAATGAAGGGAGAGTTAACGGGGAGTAAAGGGGGCTTTTTTCTATGTGTGACGCAGAAAATGTTTAGTCAGTCGATTTGAACTTTGTTAGTTGAACTTTGCACGCCAAATGGAAATGAGTTCAGAGAAGGTTTTGTTTTCTTTGATGTTAAGTTGTCAGGTACGATAGTTATTGCTCCACTGCTTTCCGAAACACGTGCCCGTCTGGTTGGGCCGGTACCGGAAAGCAGTGGAGTGTTTGTGCCAGTGAGAAAGTGAACCAAATTATTGATTAAAACGCCAAATGCACACAACCCAAAACACAGGATCAATGGGAGGGAAAAGGATCCATGGCACCGGGGCAGGTGTAGAAACACCTTCCAACATTTATAACAAAAACACACAAACGCAGTATCATGCAACAGTGTGATGCTTACCATCCGGGAACGTCCTCGGGATCTTCGCAGTTGCCAGTACCGTCAGCATCACCGATCTTGAAGACGGTTCCGATCGGGCAACCGTATTCGCGGGCAACTCCCTCCAGACAGATGTAGTACTTGCGGCAGTCCTCGGGATGTGCATGTCGCGAGAATGATCCAGCATTGGAGATCTCACCGGCGGCCGGGCAGGCGAATCCATTTGCTACTTCTGCGGACGAACGTTCAATGGGGAAGCAGACTTTCAGGTGCCATTCAGTGCACGCACAGGGCTCTATCGCACTTACCTTCGTTCTTGCACTCCGGGACCTGGTCGGCCCACATGCAGACGCGTGCATCACGGTCGTAAGCGAGTCCGGGCGAGCACTGGTAGCGCGAGGCCTCACCGTTCCAGCAGTTCCAGAACACGTCGCACTTGGCCGCATCCGGGAAGATACCGTACAGACGCTCGCAGTGTGGTGTGGAGATCGGAGGTTCTGCAAAATGTAGAATTGGATGAAATTGGATGCAGAAAAAAACGTATGAGTACGCTCGTAGACATGCTTAAGATTTGCCTTATTTAACGTAGTTCTGTTAGACAACACACCATACATGAAACCCAATTTGCCCTCGAGACAATTGTGAAATCATTTCGGAGCACTTTAGAACGTTGTATTCGAAAATTTATGCTAATATGCTTTCAAGCTAATATGCTAATAAACTTTCAAGCTGATATGCTACTATTGTTTGGAGCTATCTGATTGTGTCAGTTATGTATCCGATTGGAACTGAATATTACTTAATATTCTGCACGTGGCGTATGCATTGATTTGTAAATTATGTTTATTTAAATTTCGGGCTCTACAATCGTTTCAATTCATTTTGCTAGATTCGTTCATTGCACAGATGATCAGGAGAATGTCTTTAAATTAAAATTATTGATCGCATCCGTTGCTTTTATTAATACGGTAGAGCACTTTCTTGCATCAAATCTTGATAGTAACCAATAGCCTCCGAAAAAAAGAAGACATTAAAGAACAACTCGGCATTCGTGTGTCGAGTTCGTTGGACACCGTTCGCTTCCACATCAGCATAAAATACCAGGCCACAGCTTAATAGTGCGGTTAAAATTTGTGCGCACGTGTCAACACACCGTCCGATGCCGCGTCTGTGTGTTTGTACCGTTCCATCCTTTTCGCTGTTGAATGTGGCATGTTCCACAGCAAACGTATGTGCACGCATGTGTGTAATTGGCCCGACTGTTTCGGTCTCATATTGCAATATCTCGGGAACAAACAAAATCTTCTCCCCTCCAGGGCGGTTATCACAACAAGATTTAGATAGGGAAAATCTTCACCCTACTACTACCTCACAGAGATCCCCTCATTAAGCTGGTGGTTAAAGGATTTTCCGGCTCAGCAAACGCTAACCGTGCCTTGGCCAATCATTGCCCGGTGCGGCCCAATAATTACCTAGCTGGGTGCGGTCACCGCAGTCCACGTTGTGCAGGTAGTCGCAGTTCTCCGTCAGGTATTTGGAGTCTGTCGCATCGAACGCGAGACCGTTGCCGCACGTCTTCAGCTCGGCCACGTTGTTGTCACACTTCCAGTACTTGTCGCAGGAGCTGTGATGCGGGTAGAAGCCGAAATCGTCCGGACACTTGAAGCTCTCCTGAGCGACGGCTGTAAAGAAGAGAAGAATTAAATGTGAGTACAGTTAGTTCAATGCAATTTTCCGCCATTATTAGCATCCGATAGCCGAAGAGGAAACGAAACTAGTTCAAAATGGGAGCAAAGTTAACTTGTGTTTAGATATTGTCCATCTTGGAATACTCCACTCGTTCAGGTCTTTTATTATCTCATTTCTCCTGCGTTATCACACTTTTGCAACAGCTTCCGGTATGACGGGGTATAGTCGAACACAATTTGCATGTTACGTCAGGGTAAGGTTGCTAATACGCACAAACACCGAGAACCAAAGCCAAAAACAAGAGTCGAATCTAAACCATCTTACAGTTTCTTGCAACACCTTGGTGATATGATTGGTGTCATTTTTCAAAACAACCAGGCGTCCCGTTTGGCACGCTAGGCCGCAATAAATATTCTCGGCCACCCGCCCTACTCGAATGCGCCGACCACCGGTCCACGGATGATGGATCGTTCTGCCAGCGCAACGTCAACGTCCCAACCGCAACTGGGTACGGTTCCGTGATCAGGTGAATGATTTGTGACCTGTCGGATTGCGAAGGTGGGCAGGGATCTCATTTTTTAGATTCACTATTTTCATCACAGTATTTGCTGCCAGCCGTGGGTTTATTACTTTTTCTTGCTCTTCTTAAAAAGACGCACCCAGCAATGGAAAGATCTATCATTGCTTTCCTTTGTGTTTTCCTGTTTGGTTTTATTTTTTTGTCGGTGACTGTTGAAAGACAAAAATATTAGCTATACTGGCCGGTGATCGATATGCTTTGAGGCTTTGGTGGGATTGTTTTTTTTTTGTTTGCGAGTACATCTATTTGTTGCACCCGTTGCCATCCCACCGTGCCATGATTAATGAACTCATCTGCAAATGGGAAAGAAAGTGTTGAGCTGTCCGGTTGGAGATTAAAATTTGACACGAACTTTAGATCCCAACGAATCAGTAAACCCTCGACATCACCAAAGCGATGCCATTTAGCACGGACGCAATCTCCCAGGAACACTTTGGCCAATCATAAATCCTACTGGGTTCGGTAATCAGTTTTCCGCACCCGTTCCATTCCACCGATACCATGTGCGGGGTGTTTTGTACTGTAGACTGGGCAGCTAGCAAAACCACAGAAACAGAACGCGAACGAGCATAACCGTCCGTGACCTTCCCGCTTACGGGGGCGTGAGGGTTTATTAACTTCGATGACAGCAACACCACGATACGCCGGACGGTCTGGCTACTGCGTCCATTTGCTACCCAACCCCAACGCCCAACGGTTGGTTGGGCTCGCGGTTGGCTCCGTGGAACCAAATCGTTTTGAATCAATAAATTTTCCCAACCCATCAGCGTTTGGTCATCGTAAATTTCGTTCGTGATAATAATTACACCGTAATTGCCATTATTTTTATCACCGCAAATGATCTTTAATTTATGCAACGAACGGTGCCGCCCGGGCTGAGAGTATGTGGGCGTACGGTTGTTGGGGTTGTGCGCACGTTCGATTAACAGTTTGTCATCCCGATCTCAAACGGGATGACAGGCCACACCGATAGCCTCAAGAGGTTCTAAAATAGTTACGCCTGTTATTGTGGTCGGCATTTGCGAGGGAGTCGTCAAGCAGGCAGTCAGCTTCCAATTCAAAAGCCTTATAGTATGCGGAATGAAATGATCGTGTCGAATTGGATAATTTTGTTGAAACACTTTTCATAAGTTAGCCACATATATTTGTTTTCAATTTTCAATAAGCATTGACAATTTTTTATTTATTTGTACTGCTAACATACTTGTTTTCATCACAAATTTCAAATGCCCAAATAAAAAAAATAATGTGACTCTTATTTTACAGTATCATAATGGCTCCAATTTTAAGTATCGTGGCTAAGAAATTTTCTTATAAAATCCAAATAGAGCCCTGATAATTCTTGTAAAGACCTACACTTCGGTATTTGAAAGCTATTTCTGTAATCGAGGTAGTAGGAACAAAAAGTACTTCAACTGAACTCTCTTTCAATATTATAAATTACTCATTTCAAAACATGTAATGCTTGAATAAATATTAACGTGTTGTAAACAGCGTTAAATAAGTTTGTTTACAACGGTAGTATCCATTGGATTATTGGAAGACCTGATCGTTCAAACTAAAAAAAAAAAACACTTATAAGCGTCTAATATTGGCAATGAAGAGATTATTTGATACGCATAGCTCTTGTAATCATAATACTGGTATAGAAAATATTCGATAATCTTTAGACACGAAGTCTTCATCTCAGGTTACTGATAAAACTTAAGACGCACTTTAGCAATTTGATTTCAACTTAACATTTATTCTAGTTCCATCATATAATTATCTCAGGTTACTGATAAAACTTAAGACGCACTTTTGCAATTTGATTTCAACTTAACATTTATTCTAATTCCATCATATAATTATCTCCTGGAAACGATCAACGATATTACAATGATACAAATATGAGAACAACCGCAATTCAAAGTCAAAATAAAAATAATAGACATAATAAAACAACGTGTACAACGTATATGCGTACCACATTTAACTTTAATTCTTTCCAAAGGCAGTTGTGTAGACTCCCCACACTCCTCAAATGGTTAAAAAACAAACATAATCCATTGCAACCATAAAAAAACAACGAACCATGCATCATGCAACAGAAATAAAACCATGTTCAAAACAAAACCGCTCATTAAAAATCTCCCAGGTTAAATAATCATCCGGTTTGTCTACTTCGTTCCATTTCGTTTTCACGCTCTTTGTGTGTGCATTTGTTTGAAAGACTCCTACCTATTTTGACTTATCACTCCCGAGCACTAGCAAGCCCCGTGTGACGATTTTGGTCACGGCGCGTGTGAACCACGGTGCGTAATCGCGCACCAGCTAACCATCACACACATATATGTCTTATATGGACGTGATTAAGGGGCGTACTGCAACACCATACCACACGCCATAACCGAATTTCGTACGTTACTAACGGGGCCACGCGAGCATAAATACAAATCGTTACCAGCGTTGGTTGCTGTGTTTTTCGGGCTCGGGCTTTAATTCCATTCCCTCTTCCCATTTCGGACGGCAAAGGGCTTCTGCTTTCCATTGCCTAATCGCTCGTGGTTAATTAGTTTAGTGGCACGAGCAAATGGTCGTACGATCGGTTCCATTTAGTTAGCCACCGTGCACACAGCTAATTCGGAGCCAAAACGGGCGCAAAATACGCGGGCGGGCGGTTCGTACCAATGGCATAATACGTTAGGCAATGGGGTAAGCTTTCGTTTTCACTCGCCCGTTCGCCCATTAACGTGTGCGATCTAATTTGATCTTTTGCTTGCAGTTGTGCGGATGGCGTGAGATGCCTCAAAATAGACCAACATGAAACCATCCCCTAACAGCTTCCTCACACACGCAAGCTAGGAAATTGATGTATGGAAATTTTCTTCGCTCTATCCACCTGGTGGAGAGTATTCACTTTCTTTTTACAGCTTTATGGCAAACCAGAAACAAAGCCATAAGCGAATCAAAAAAACAAAAAAAATCTTCAATTTCATTTTGTAGCCGATAGATTTTGCTTCATTTTTCAATTACTAAGCCTTCAACCGGTTTTTCGTTTCGTGTGGCGCCACAATGTTTATTTTGCATATGCTCCCGGAGAGGTTCATTGACCGCAACGTTTCGGTTCGATGATTTATCCGGCTGCCTAATAGAGCGATCGCGTGCAGTTGTCTGTGAATGAATCACGGTGAAGAAGCAAGAAATCGGAAGCATCACGATGAGGAAGCGTCCAAAGATGGATTGCTTAAGATTTCGGTTCAAATGGTTAGCTGATGATATGCAATTCGAGCGAGCATTGGGCGCGGGTTTCTACTTGAGCAAATTTGTAAAGGAAAGTGAGTGCAACTGCAGTGTTTGGTTCTCTTCGTTTTTGTGGTCAGAAAAAAAATACGAGATGAATCATTGATCTTTCTCCGTTTCTCTCTCCTTCCTGGATACGATGATTGCTTGAATTGGCCTTCTTGTGTATCGATGCCACTCGAGATGTATCAAGTGAGAAGGAAAACCTTTCCCACCAGCCGTGCCGTTTCCGTTGACCGTGAACGGATTTTTTTTTTTGTATCATAATTGCCCCCTTGATTTTGTAGGGCCTCTTGGGCGCGCACATAATGGGTACTTCGTGATGCGGTGTGAGCAGCGCCTAATTATAGCTTGAAAGTGAAATCGTTTTGCAAATCGCTTTGCAACCAAGAAAATCGGGCTCAAAAACATCCCCCTAAAAACATGCGCACGATCATCACTCTCGCTTTTATCTCACGTTCGCTCGTAATGCCCATAGATTGGTGGCATTGAATTCCGAATAGAAAGGATGCCCATAATCCTTAACGGGTTGGTAGTAACGTTATACACGACAACAGCAAAAAAAAAAATGGCGAACGCCATTTAAGGTGCTGGTACTCGATCGACAAAAGCAAACCAATCTCTGCCCAAGCATAAGTCACCTGGTCTGATACGGTAATGAGGTTTCGTGAAACGATCCACGTAATAGCATCCCGTTTTCGTTCCGAGTGGCAACAAACGACTACAACTACGACAAAAAAATGTCCCAAGCAAAATCCACTCCATTCGAGATTAGATCTGGGCACAGAAAAAAGGCAAAGTAACCCTTTATCCGGGACCGTTGAACAGGATTTGCAATTAAAGCACAGCACCAGTGGTATTGGGCCATGGGTTCTGAAGAGTTGTTGTGGTGATATTGTGCGGGAAGTTTTATCAAGCGAGCAAGATACGCACACAAAAAAAAACAGGCTCACGAAACCGAATAACGAAGGCCTTTTGATTCGCTGCACAAAGCGCGACATAAAGCACACTGATTATTCACATTGTTATCCGGGATGTTATCAGCGCTACCAGCGCCCGTAGGCATTCCCGAGACATTGGGTTGGTTTTGCAGTTACTGTATCCTTTTACCTTCGGGAGGGGTTGTTTTTTTTTTTTTTTGGGTGCAGATTGTAAGAAAATGTTTTTCCAGGTAGGTTCCACGGTGGGCATTGGAAAATCTGTCAATATTTATACCAAACCAACTCGTTGGCGAAAAACCCGTCTTTTGTAAGGATGGGCACCTTATTTCCAAACGCCATATCGGCACCGAAATGAAATGGTTTGTTTGTAGGAAGGCTTACACTGCCTGAAGCCGTCACTTTATTCTGAACATTGTCTTTTCTGCTCCAAAGCGGCGTGTGCGTCTTGTATGGAAGCGTTGTAACACGTTAAGCTTTTCTTCTGATGCTCGGGTGTTACAACACAGGGAGGGAAATCAACATATGCATCGAAGGCCAAAACAAAATACAAAGAAAGAAAACAAACCATCGACCCAAAACGGTACCCGTACGGTTTTCGGTAATAAACGTTTTATTATCTTGCACTGTCGATCGGATCGGATCCGCGGAAAACACACACACACACACCAACGGTCGATTATCAGGGCAGCGCAAGTGACAAACCGTGCCGAATGACGACGATGCCATGTTGGGAGATTTGATTTTAAAACGATTGTTTGCCTTCGGTACGCGGATGGGCGCGTGTGCCAGATCGAAAAATGGCCTACGGTGTTAGAGCAAAACACCGAACCGAGCGAAAGCGGTGGTTGGATTTTAGATAAACGGTTGCCATTCCGATACGATGGTGGGAAAAATAAATGGCGCACAGGTGCGGGTTTTGTGCTTTCGGCTCGTTCTGAGAAATACGCTTGTAATCTGTAAGCCTGCACATGCGATTGTGAAATTAATGTTTGCTTCGTTTATCGAAGAATGTTGCATGTTTGCTTATCGTAATCATGTTACCAGAATGGTTCTTATTTCGAGAAGCTTAACAAAACAAAAATTCATATTTCTGATCAGATCTGACACTCTTCTACAGTAGCTTCGCCTGACGTAAAGAGGGTCAATCGGTTCCAACACGTGGATGAATAATTCCTCTGTTGCAACGGTGACATTTGAACTACGGATCATGAGCGCTAGGATACACCACAACCAATAGCAGCATATATCTAGCTGCATGCGTATCATCCAGCTCAGATATGCAACTCTGCAACCCCTGGAATTGATTATTGGATGCGAAAATCCTACCCATAGAACCTACCTGCGCTCGAGGTTAGAGGTTAGAATGTATATATCGCGTAGTACACGCATCACAACCACCACACAGGTCCAGTTGTCTGCCCTCGTCTCGATGTGAAATTTATGCGTGACATTTCAATCGCTATTTTACGATTTGCGAATCGACCGAGTGTGCTTCGGTGCATCTTCTGCTGCTGCTGCACACAGCCCGCACGTTGAAACAATACGGGGCTGAGGTTATGGCACGCGTTAATGGATAGTGGAATTTAATTAACACATAAATAACCCTCCCCAAAGGGGGTGTGAGTGCAGACGGCTCATGTTAACCTGTCCCAGCACTGAGTACTTTAAGAAATTATGTACACCGCACTGGCCCACTGGAGGCTTCATCTGTGTCAGCTTTGGCGTAGGATGAGTGGTATGTCCGGGTGTGTAACATGACTCTGTCACAGGACGGACCGTTTAATAAATCTCCTTTCCTTTGGATCCCTTTTCCTGTACACCCACCAGCCACGGTTTTGTATGCACGTCATTAAAATGCACCATGTCGACATGACATCCACGCGGCAGCTGGATTGATACACCGGTGGTACACCGTGTTGGATCACCAGCATTGATCTTTTCGGTCCGAATTCCGACAGGTTCCGGGATACCCGGAAAAAAAAACCTCGGTGAACCTGTCCAAATGCAAACCGATGGAAAGTGAAAGTAGCAGGCAGTGTATGCAAAAAATAAAAAATAAAAAGACAACCTCTCCGTACGCCAGAATACGCTCGAATGTTGAAGATTTGCAAGACAAAAAACAAAATCACCCCCTCCCAATAAAATGGCGCACGGTGCGCAGGAGTGGCTCACCGGACGAAAGCGTGTGCAAAACCTTCCGCATACTTATAGGTAGGTGTTTCTGTAGAGTTTTGTTAATGAATTGCAAAATTCGATTCGTTTCCTTACAGGCACGGTGGTTGAAAAGCAGGGAATGTTGGAGAAAGAAGCAAGGCTGCTCGATTATCGAAGATCGAAATTCGATTGCGCAACAGTGGCCTGCTCACGCCGTTCCACTCGCCAGTCCGCCCGTACCGCTGGCTTGTCCGAAAAATAAAAACCAGTCCCGGGAGATTCGATAACGGTAGCCAGTGGCTGGAATGTGGTTGCAGTTGGTGTTGTGTGCTGCTGCTGCTTTGGCTGGCAACTCCTTCTCCTCCCGTGGACCGATGGTGACACAATCGCGCGCGGTTATGTCACAACACCTCCACGCCTTCGTTCAACCCCAGAGCAGAAGATGTAGTTTGGCCTCATCTCGTGATCCTTCCCGAACGCCCAACCCAATCCACCATCCCGCACAGGCGGTTCACCTTCGCCTCCCTTCACAACCCTCAGCCTCCCTCACACCCGGCGAGGGTTTTATGGTAGGTGAACAAATGAAATCGATTATGAAAGGTTCCAGAGCCGAATGGAATTTAAATATTGACATCGGAATTGTGACACCGGTTTTGGGGTGGAATCGTTTAAAATACGACCGCATCTTTTAATGCGCTTCCATGCAGCGACCGTAATGAATGTTGGCAGGCCTTTTCTGGGCCAAGTTCAGCCTATCGGCAGACCACTTCGTCCAACAGTGGCTAGTAATTACGACAAATGGCCAGTACCTCCAGGTGTTTGTGTTTTGCTGAGGTACAGTTCGCATTTCACCGCATAGCTACGCTTGCTTGCGCAATTAGTGCGCTTCCGTTGGCATTACTTTCTAAATCGAACATCCGTCACGAGCCACGATGAAGGTCAGGCCTACCGCCAGTCTTGGTGGGCAACAATCTTGCTCCTGCACTACATTCGCTCGCTTGCAGTTTGAACGCCGTACGCTGACGCAGATCAAGTTCAGGCCAGTCGATACGCACGATTGTAGCTTTCCTGTCACAAACCAGAGCGAAAGGATGCATCGAACTGGTCTTGGTTCGCCAATTATCAGCGATGGGTTTTGCGATTATGGGGCACCCATTTTGTACACCACTGTTCCACTTTTCCACGAACGACAATACGGCTAACCGTGAAGGAGTGCGCTAAAATAACACGAACCCTACATACAACTAGAGCACAATTGAAAGTAGTGAAGAATGAGGGCTTTTTCGAACGTGCCCTTTTGTTTGAATGGTAAAAGGACTCCCCCATGCCAAACAAACCAGACATTAACGGTTTGGTGAAGGTCAACTATCGATCTACAGGTAAGTGACGTGAGGTACAATTTTCGAAAGTTCCACAGATACCACTCATCGCCATGTTCGTTCAATGTCAATGCACACGGGATGTAATTCAGAGTTACCGAAGCTGTCGCCAACGCTTTGAACATCAATGTTTATGCATTGCTGGAATGCTTTAAGCTAGTAGGACAATTAACCGTTTTGGAAATCCTGTGGAGCACCTCCACAGACTTGTGCCAGATTATCGCGTATTTCAAAATTAACTAATTTCGTCACGCATTTTCCGAAGAAAATCAACACCCATGTCTGGTTTGAGCAGGATCTGTCAATGAACTCGAAGTATTCCATCCATTACTTCCATCCATCACACGTATGTCACACGGCTTTTTTTTCTCTTGAGTTGCTTCTACTAGCAGCCCCACGCACATTCATGCCGTATTCTTGGTGATGGATACGCGTGGTCACACGGACCGCACGATACGTGAGCGGAATGTGATTGCATTAGTTATCGCTGTATCCGTGGTCAGCTACCAGGGCCCAACCTGCAAGCGGGTGTAACTGGGAAGCGCAGCTACATTTTAATACCAACGCCGAAGTGCAAAGCATCCGCCGGTGGAATACTAATCGAGACGATTATCTAACGGGCAATGTACGGCTGTTCGCCGGCTCCTCCATACGAAGCTGTTGAGCAAGAGTAGACAACAATGAAAGCAACTAAAGAAAAAGAAAAGAAACTACCATGTCCATCCGATTGCCCCTTACCAGCCACCAGCATTTGTACAAGATTTTCGACTTCGAATTAGTCCCGATAATCTCATTATTTGAGCTGATTTCATTGAACCGCGGGCAATGCGTTGTGTGCTACGCAATCGTGAAGCATGGAGTGAAATTTTGATTCGCTATAATTTGTGACTCGACAGGCGAGTCGTGCTTGGAAATCACAATCGAACTGACGGATGGCTGTGCCGTTCTCAGTACCATTTGAACCTTTCCTGCTAGTTCAACTTCCCCTACATCCACGAACGATTAGCTCGATGCACCATGATTAATTAGCCTGCCGGCGAATATCTCTGTGAATATGTATCTGTTGGAGTGAGAGTGAAGCTCCATCTCACTGCCGCAACAAAGACCACCCGCCCGAGAAAGGTGTTTTGCAAGTGTAATTCAATTAAGCATCCTTGATGGCGAGTGGGCTTCCATCACGACCTAAGACAGGACAGCGTTCAAGGACTTGCGGGAAATGGTTTGTCGTCGTCATCGTGTGCATTATATCCGGCTGTCTTACTAAAGACCGAGATCGTCTGTCATCAATTCGCTGCGTTTCGCAAGCAATCTCCAGCACCGGCCCACAGAGATTGTCCGATCGATTCAGGGTAAATCGGGCCGCGGATCGTCGAACTATAATTAGAGTAATTGAACGCATCTCACGGTTCGGCAGACTCGTGAGGTGGGTGATGGACATTGGGTCGATATCCGTCGTCTCCCGCGCCGTCAACCGTCAACTGGGCTTATTCTGGTCTGGAAGCAATTACCGTTCGATGACGCTTCGGTGCCTTGTTCTGTATTGCCTTAGAATTCTCACACCCACACAAACATACCGCCGAAATCGATTATCCACGTCAACACCGGATGTGGGATGGAATTATTCAGTGCCGAGTGCCGACAACCTTGACCGTAGTCCAGCTTCGCCCACCGGGCAAATGACAGAATAGCGCGCGGTATTGCACAATCTGAATGCCGATGCACCATTTGCCTACGTGCAGCATCATGATACACCAACTGTGTGACGAAGCGTGCGGATTTGCCAATCGGTAATTAACCGATTGAGAAGTTGCTCCACATTGTGTCGCGTTGGGGGTATTCAGCCCAATCGATAAACGGTGGCCTTCCGCAGCGAAGAATATCGCCTTTCAAGGACATCCAGCCACCGTGAATCAAAAGTGTCGTCTAAAGTGTCATGGTTTTTTTCTGTATCTGTATATTGCCTGTTATCTAGGGCACTCAGCCACACGCACACGCTAAGTAATGGCGTGGTGAGAAATTTGAGATGCCGAATCCGTCCTGGTGCTGTGTTGTAAGGGTGACGCTTACGACCACGCCCGTTCGCTTCGGCGGATTAACAAATCCGGCCAGACATTCTCGGGTGCGTGGTGCAAAACCGATCGGTAGATGAATAAATTTCCATCCCTCACCGAGGGGCAACGTCGAGAAAAGAGAACCGGCTGACCTCGACTCATATTTCGAGAAAAAGAAGCCTGGTGGTGCACCGAATCTTTCATCACCACCAACACCGCGTCTCGGTCGCTCTTCAGCGTATCGAGTCTTTTGGATATCGCCAAGATCGAGTTTGATCTTACTCTGGGGCTCTAGCGCACAAACCCCGGGTACGTTAAAAACCAGTTCCAAACGAAAGCGAAATTGCTTCGCCCGAGATCAACAACAGGCTGCGCGTACCGCCCGCTCGTAAGAACTCTCGGTGCAAGTAGAGCAACGGTCAGACGCGACACAGCTGAGATATGTATGTGTGTGGCGACATGGTGGAGCACTGTTGCGTTACGGTTTCCCTTCCTAGCGAGCAAGATGGCGCAGCCATCATGGAAAGTGAGAGCAAACCGCCTTTTTGCTGCATGAGCGCTGTGTATGACGCGTTGGCGTGCTGTTGTTGAGGTGAAACACTTCGACTTCCTGTTGCTGTTTCGCCCGACGCCGCACCGAACGAAAGCGAAAGCAAAACTCCACCACAAAACGTCGAACCTACTGTGCGGGTGAGCGGCACATTCTTGCGGTGGGCGATTTTCGTTTAACAAGCAAAAAACAGGCAAAGATCAACTGCAATGCTGCGAGGTGCTTTGCTTGGGCGATTAAATAAGCGATCATTCGAGCATGACGTTTGGACCTTTTAGACGGGGTTTATTAGACCTTTATAACCATGAAGAAGACGTTTGTTTTTCAATGTTTGGAAAGAAATGCCTCACATATGGCACTGTTCCTGACACCACGAGTGAATTAATTTGAACTTTTCGTTTCCCGCTACGCAACTCCACCGAGTGATTTGGCAACAGAAGCTGTGTTAGAAAGAACTTATATCGCTTGGGTACGTACCGGCTCCGAAGAGTGCAACCACGAACACTATGCTATACTTCATTTTGTCACTGTATGTTTTGTGATCTTCCGCTCTGGAATGTTCGCTACACCACCAAGAAGGATCGCAACCGTTTTATTCTTTTCGCCCCCGCGATTTTGCGCACCAAAAATCACCGCAAATGTCACTGTAACACGCACTTGTCGGGTGTACACTGCTGGGAACTAAACTCGTCCTTTCTTACACTCGTGGCACCGTGAACGTTCGTGTTTTGTTTTGCACCGAAACTGAACCACAGAAAAAAGAACCACACAAATGTAGGAGTCGTCGATCCTTGCCAACGGTTTGTTTGCGCACCTTGGCCGTGTCTGTTGTGCACGCTGCGAAACTTCCAACAAAACTGTATTAAAAGGCAATTTTACAATCGGTTTTTATACCCAAGGTAGGTGGAGGAGCGCATTTTCAGGTTCTTCTTGGGTGTCTTCGTCCGCCTGCCGGCAGTCGCCGCACGTTGTCTCGCTTTGGTCTCGAACCCCTCCCCCCTCCCCCACCTTCCCTCCGCCTGCCTCACCAGCACCAGCAAGAGCGGTGCCTGCTGGTAGTTTGATGGCCCCACTCCTTCGACATGACGCGCTGATCGGCGATCGCCAGCTCCACCGAACCGCGAGTTCGACAGAAGGAGAGCGTTGTGTGCGCGCTGCTTGCGGTAATGTGTTGTACCGCAATGTGTCGCGTACGTGAAGTGTGCGCGTTTTCAAGCACGTTGTGGTGGGAGAAGGGAGGCACGGGTGCCCTGCTTTTTGTCGACCCTTTTCTAGCTATAGGATCCCCCCCCTCTTACCCCCAGAGTTCCCGGGATCGTCAAACGGCTGGCGGCTTAGTATTTTGTGTGTCTCTTTTTGTTCCTTTCTCTCCTAACGTCTTTTCTACGTTCCTTCTGGTTCTCTTCGACACCATTCATTCCGCCCGGTGTAGAAAGCCAACGAACGGTTGTTGTAGTCGACAACTACAACGCGCCGCAAACGTTCCATTTCCTTCGCCCAGGCTCCACAATCCGCACCGCTGTGCTCCGATTTGCCGTCTCACGTTCGGTGCAACTCCAATTATCCCAAGTCTCAAGACATCCCAGTGTCACTAAATACCTTCAAAGCTCCTTTTCTTTTAAAGCCATGTCCCGAAGCATAAAACACACGATCGAACGAAGATGATCGCGGTTGCAAACTGAAAGGGCTACCACCGTTCCATGAGACACTGTTGTAGGTCGCGAATGGTGCGATTAGCCCGAACTCGTCGCCTACCCACCGCACTAATCTCATATCCATCTCGGGTGGGTGCATCTGCGCACTCACTACCATCTCCATCCGGCCGCGGTGCTGCGGATGCATGGCATGGCAGCATAATTAGGAATTAAGCAGCAAAAGGCCAAACACCACCTTCTCCACTTTCCACTTGTAAGCGCTACATCGTCTTATTACCACCACCATTTTGACCGCACAGATCGGTCGGGTTCGTTGGTCTCTAGCTCGTTGCAGTCACCGCGCTTCAGTCCCACTCCCGCTGCACGCGTTTCCGTGTGGTTGATCTGTGTGTGATCTTGATACCTTTTTTTCCTTTCTTTCTTTCTATCTCTCGACCAAAAGCGATCGAGCTGTGGTAAGCATTTCCCTGAGCGACCTTCTCTCTGTCGCAGCCAAACCGTTTAGCCGTTACAGATTACGCTTCCAGGGGCATCGAGGGTCGTGCGATTCAAGGTGTGAAATTATGAAACAATGGCGAATGCGATCGCCGAACGAAATGTGATCGTTTATAAACATCGCTCAAGTGGAAAATGAAGTTTATCGAGGTGCTTTAAAGCAGCTAATAAGCATGATTGCTCCCGAATGGAAACACTTTGCGTTTTTACGTTTAAATTAAAGGAAAGCTTTTCAATGATACGTATAGTTAGCTTAATGGGTGAAGATTTCATTTTTTTACGATCTATGAATATAATTATTTTGTAATTTTATAAAATTGCTATGTTTTTTTTGCTTTATAATGAATAATTTAGAGATTTAGATTTAGAAAATTAAAATAAATATTTGCTTATGTAAAACTCTTACGAAAAGATATTACTCCGAAGTTAGCTAAGAATAAGCTCAGAAAATAATTAGAAAGATTAAAATTAAAAACTTAAAAACTTTTCTTAGTATTTGCAATATAATTTATAGACATTTTATATTAAAATCATAATGTAAAATGTCTAGAAACATATCAGATTTTGTTTAATTTATTAACGATGTTTTAGTCCAGTAATGAAGTCATTTCGCATCATGTACAAAACATTTTACATTGAAAATGGTACAATACATTAACATACTTTCACAGCCATAAAGAAATGATATAAACGATAAAAACACCTCTGTTTAGCTGACATAACGCATATGATCTTGAAATCAGCAACCAAAGAACATATTGAAACTCCGGTAAAACAACTTTCGTTATCGGGCCAGCAATTCGGTAACAATAAAAGTAGAGCAAAAATGAAATCAATGTAGTACGCACGGTGTATTGCTGGCAAATGTTACTGATCACCATTTACGAAGTACTAGGTATCGGGGCTCGGAACAACCCAGGTGATGTAATAAATGTGGTACATTTTCGTATGATAATTGATTTACGTTTTGTCACCAATAATATCGAGTCAAGATAAAAAATACACAGTAAAGGAACATTTTATTCATAAAAAGGTAAATTAAAAATGAAAGATGATTACCATTCTATCGAAATTGCCCAAAATGCATCGTTACTTATAAGAAAGGTAATCGTACCAGCGCAATGTACGTAAAGGCAGTTTCAACTAACGCTGTGTGGGGCCCGGTAGGATCCGATTCAATACCATCTCTTCCTCCATCAGATCACAGACATAGGAAGTTCAAAGCCCCAACCACAGCACCAAGCGCAACCACAATTATCAAACCCCAGCAAAATGAGCTCGGCGATAAAACCGCAATCTTTTAACGCGGAGAAATGTAGAAGGTGCATTGCCATTGCACCAATGAAGGGTAATGTCGGTGTTTGGTGACGCTTGGCAGCAAAAAAAAACAAAACCCAACCACAGCAAACGCGCACGGTTGATGGCGTTTGTTGCAGTCACCCTCGTACATACCCACAAGCAGTTCGTTCACATTGTTTGACATAATGTAGCATGCGGCAGCATAATGTAATTCGTTGACGTAGCAGGATGGGTGTGATGGCGGCAAGCGGCAATAAGGACCACGACGGTGGAGACGACGAAAATTTTCACTTTCATCGATCAGATGACGAACTGCGCCATCATCGTGCGCCAAGCCAGTGTTGTCGCACCGTGCTCGAGGGCGTGTAAGCAAGATGGTACGGAAGACGACGGGTACGGTTAGATAATCAGTTTCAAGGTGCGTACGGGCATGGCCCAAAACGCACCGAAATATGTTCCGAACGGAGTTAACACCGGGAGAGGCTGTGGTTGAAACAAAACCACAAAACAAAGTAAACACAAAACGGGGCCAGAAAAAACTCGTTTCCGCACACACACACGCACGCACACCGGCCACCGAAATAATACGATCCCCTTCCGCCCAGTCCCGGCCCTTACCGACGCACCGACGAGCAGGAAGTTTGAAAGTCCGAAAAAGTGGAAACCAGAAACATGTGGTGTGAGTTTTTGGTCGATTTCGAACAACAAGCAAACCCTTCCCGGTCGGAGTTGGACGACATTGAAGTAATTGCAGTGCTCCAGAGTGTTGGCGCGTATGTTACGTGGGACATACCAACAGGCTAGCCGAATGTGCGGAGTCTTTTGTACCAGACTTCACTATGGCGAGGGAGCAGGAAAAACCAGCCCGCAATCTTCTTTTGTTCCAGCTTCCAGCGGCAGATCAACTGCCAAGCAT
Source organism: Anopheles marshallii (assembly GCF_943734725.1). Lineage (NCBI taxonomy): Eukaryota > Metazoa > Arthropoda > Insecta > Diptera > Culicidae > Anopheles > Anopheles marshallii. The sequence continues at coordinate 35,106,458 of NC_071326.1, read as the reverse complement.
AAAACGTGTCCACGGCTACGTGTGACAGTGGCCGGTTGCCTAGGGAATGTTGGGCGAAAGGCGAAAGACTGTGGACGGACAAACCAGATTCCTGGAAGTAGGGCAATGGGTGCTGAAATTGAAGCACAATGCGCCGGTCGGTACGTTGAAATGCTACAGTCGATCAATTATGCTATTAGCACAGTAATGAGCGTTGTGACGCTGGGCAGGGCACATTTTAGTTTATTGCAGAAAACGGTGCATGAAGCTGTATGTAAAGCGGGTGTTTCAGTAGTTTTGACTATGTTTATAATTTAACGATTTAAATACAGTGCTTCAGAAATACTGTAAAAGCAAGAGAAAATGATCTTCACAAAGAAAATCTGACATAACCATCCTGATTTTCCAGATAAATTAGTTAATGAACGGAAGTTAATAGCTTTGAGTATTTCCAATTGCCAAGTATATTCTACGCACAAGAACATATATATTATTAAAGCATACAATACAAGCATATAATACAGCATATACAATACATAAATGAAGGAAAACCAGTCGCAAATGTAGTTAGATGTAAGTGTTTTTACTTAACAGCCGTGTGCTTACTGTGTTTCATGGATAATTAGGACATAGCATTGATGTAATTTAGAATAAATCTTACTTTTGTACCCTGAACACCTCACCAATGGTCGAAATTATTCCAAAAAGCAGTAAAAATGTGTCAGTGACTTCAACGGTACGTGAAAGCACGAACCTTATCAGGCAAGCATCCATCGTACGCCCGCCACAGGATGTGAATGCCGTTAAAAGGGTCGACGTAACGCGATCGCACTAGATTTTCCAGTTAAAACAGTGCATTCAGTCACTATTATACAATTGTCCACCGGATTCCTGTTCCATTACGCTCGGGCTCCCGTCGATTGATGACTTTGTAGAAAGCTTCAAACAAAACAGTTGCATTAATATTCAACTGATGCCACTGCGGATGCCCAATGTACGCCTCGAGAATGCCCACTGCCCAGACCCGAAAGGTGAACGGACCCCGACACGCATTCACATTTGCATCGCCGTGTTCCTGGTGGGCTGGTGGGGTGTTCTATGGTTGAGACCGATAAAGAGGAAAGAAAAACACCAGTAACATACACACTCTTACGTACCGACGCCGACTGCGTGGATTGAAACATCAATTTCACGCCATCCACCACGGATGTCGGCCATAAATCGGCAACCAATAAAACACCCTTCCCGTCTCGTGGGCCGAAAAAAACGCATAAGAATAGAATGTGCGTACACACATGCTGTCTGACCGTTCGAGGGGTTTTCCGCGCACTCCCTTTTTCCATCGTGCTACCTCTGACCCATCGTGTATACCATCAAAGCTTTCGCCGTAAAACTTCAGCCCCGCCACGGAAGCTAAAAATGGGTGAATGTTCGCAACGTGTTCGATTGCTTTGCGAGACGCACCAAAGTTGGTGGTGCATCATCAACGTTGGGCAAGAATTTGGAATCGATAGCCGCCGATGCGCAACCGACAGCCGAACAGAACGAACGGTCGTGGAAAGAAACACGCCGACACGCGTTTAAAGTGCAACGCATGTAGCGAAAGGAGAACGTTCGATACCTACACGGGCACTCTCTTCGATGTTTGTACGGTTGCAGGCGATGATCGTACACGACAAGCGGGCCGCTGTTGCGCCTTTACGTCATCTTCGAAAGGTGTCAATCATTTGCGATATCGTTTGCCAAAATGAGGCACAAATTGGGCATCGGCATCGGTGTGGGCGAGAAATTCGATGTTTTGTTTGCGATACCGTTCATTTGGTGGTGGGTGCGCTACACAAATCATTCCAATCGATGAACGCATCATGGAATGTGGTTTTGTAATTAGTGCTTGTAGTTTTTGGAATTATGTTATCCGTTCTATTGATTGATGGTCCAATGAGTTGCATTGATTATTGACCTGCCTATGAAATTGAAAACTTTTCGTCTGATATCAATGAAACAGCAGATTGTTTACATAACAATGCTATCTATCCATCAACTTCTAAATGATACCATTATATTCAAGTGACAACATTTCAAAGTGCTTCGCAAATCCAACAATGTCACACCCACACAGGAGATGAGCTCGGAATACTGAATTCATTAAAATTATATCCTAAACAATACTCTTTAAACGCCTTAAACTTGTTGTACTTTAAAGATGCTTAGCATTATGGATAACTGTTTAAACATATTTTCAACGTTAGTTTTAAGCTTTAGTTTCTGCGTGGATATGCTAGTTTTGCAAATAATAATATATTAGTTAAATTATGCAAAAGATAAGAAAAATCTGTTTGTTGAAGGTAGGAATTAAAATTCTGTCAGCAAATAGCGAAGAATCAAATGAGAAAACTTAAACTCGAGCCTGAACTGCACTTGTGAATGTGTTACATTCGAATATTTTGATTTACTCTCACGAAATCACTGCTGATGTTTGAAAGTGGTGGTTTATAGGAAGATTAGAAATAATTCTCTCCTCTGGCTCTGAGTATTCAGAAAACACCCTGTACCATTGGAAATGTTCTAAATAATGATACGCTGAGAAATAGTGAAACATTTTCAATTATTCAAACTTGGAGAGCTGATTTTTTTCAAAAAAATGTGGGTACGTTAGTTAAATGTACTCTCCCAAATCATCACTTTTCGAAAATCTTTTGTTTTGTTCTTCGAAAACCAGTGACAACTTGGTGAGATAATATCAGTCATAAACAATTCTTTTGTGAAGAGAAACCCGCACGAATGACTACTGAAGTGTTATTCGAGTTGTGACTCGACTTATGAAGTAATGAGGTCATTAGTTTACCAAAGCAGCAAAAGAAGACATATCATAGGGTCTTTGCTGGTGGAATAAAATTAGACCTTTATGTAATATCTTAAGCAGCAGTTTTGGCAGTAATCTTTGGAGATTCAAAAATTAGGTTCAGAGTAAACATTTCAAGTTGTACATTATGTTTAATGATTAAATCTGATTTGTGCGTTTGGACCAGATGTACGCTAATTCAAAAAGAAGATACGCAATAGATTGACAAGGAACATGTAAATTAATTTATAATTTTTATTAAATTGTAATTTGAGAATTGAGAACGGGACGCATGGCACCATTTTAGAAAGCTAACAAAACAAACCGTATATTCTCGAAAGCATTTCATCAATTAATATTGCATATTGATTAGGCATGAGATCCATTTTTGGCACGCTCTTATCAGAAGTACGCATTAGCAAACACGTGTTGATTAAATTACAATCATCATCAACACGCCGTGACAAATCGAAATAATGAAGAGATTTAGAACCTTGCCCACCTTTGCTAGTCGCCTCGTCATAACGTTCCTTTCCCAACCGCCAAGCGATTAGAACCCGATGCCGATAAATGTTCGAGAAAGGCTACCGATTGCATTACCTTGCAGAGCCGCCACTTTTACCGCGTGTGTATGTGCTATCCGTTCGTTCGTTCGTGGCGGATTCGTGCCGTTCGTGTGAAACATTTCACTTCCCGGGCCCACACCACGCGAGATGGCGCAGAAAAGTGCAGTTGATTATTTATCACGCTAGTTGTGCATGCACGTGGTCACCGTGGTTCGCAATGGGTTGGTTTTCTGCTCCGGACACATGCACTACCACCACCACCAGCAAACACGGCGGATCATTACCGTGGCACAAAACCGCCAGTATACCATAAGCCCCTACTACCGTGTCGGTACCGGAGACATTAAAAACGTCCAGCACGGTCAGACGGTGTCAGAGGCTCACATACTTGTGAGGGAGGAATGTAGCAAAGAGTGCTAGAAAGGTTGATGTATGGCAGTGCTGCGATTGGCGTTAGTGACGAAGCTCGTATGCTGGTGGTCATAGCCTGATGCAAAACAATAAATGCGTACCAAGGTGATTGGAGTGAGAGTAGGAGAAAGGTGGGAAATGGGAAAAAAGGGGGTGGATTATGGGATTGTAGCTAAATCCGTTGTCCCTCCCGCCGTGTCAGTGGATGTGTGCCACGTGCTTCGTTCGTATATTGACTTGCATGCGAGCGGCATAAGCACTATTAATTGATTACAAACTAACACCAATTAGCCTCTTTACTGTGCGCACCTTCCAAACCACGGACGGGGCGAATGCCTGGGATCGGATTTACCGTTGCTGGGGAACATTTTAAAGTTTCCCGTCCACTGCAACTAGCCTTCCGTGTTTTATTTGCACCGTGCAGTATGGTCGCGCAAAACACCAAAATGGCCACCCCAACCAACAGCAAAACAGCAGCAGCAAACATGAGAAATGTAAATTTTAACCACTTTTCCACCGACGTCCGAGATATTAAATGGGTATGCCTTTTTTATCGATTTTCTTCGGGGCCGAGCCAGATTTCCCGCATCGCTGGTGGGTGTTTGTCGGGTTATGTTGGCTTCGTGAGAGTCGAATCAGTTCGTACGCTTATGCAATAATTACACTTCACAATTCCGAGAAGAAACAGCGAACGACGACTAGCGGTGGCAGGGACGGCTGCTAGTGTGCGCTTATACGTAGCGGGGAAACTGAAATGAAATTTTAAAGAATCGGAAGGTGGCTGAAATGCGTCACAAAGTACGTAAATATTCCTTCCCAGAAATGCGGGCAGAATTTAATGGAACGAAAGTAGTGTGAGCTTTATTCGGAGAAATATTTGCACTGTTGCATGTGAGATATGCATATGCATTCGAGAGAATATGCAAAAAACTCTATTTGAAACCTTTTAATTATTCATAACTGCAATAATGCTGCTGCCAACAGTTGACTATGAAAATTGTAATTAAAATTCCTTTCAAAGTAAAAAAAAGATTACTAAAAATAATCTGAATGCCAGAAAACTTGTTAATTCACCTCCGGAAGGCTAACAGGAAACGGATAGGAGTGGTCTAGGTACTATAAACACGATGTAATTGTATCTCGCCGAACCGCGTCAGCCGATGTGCTCCAATTAGGAGGGGAAAAAAAAACTTCACCGTAGCTATCGGTGGGTCTGTCACCGTGGCCTGAAGTTCATGCCAACCCTGCCCTGAAGCGTTGCAGCGTTCCATCACAGGAGAAGGGCACGAAGCAGAAGAACGGCACAACAGCAAAACAAAACAAAAAAAAAACCCCGTACAAAACACAGAATAGTACATCTAAACACGGACAAACTGGAGTGCTGGGTAATCTTGAAATCGAAGGGTCCGTAATTTGAAATCGAGAGCACCGCATGCCCGTCAGTGTTGGCAGCCAGCATATCGCAAGCAAGGTCAGTTCCGACGGACCATTCCGGCACCGGGAACGAGGCGTGTTTGCACGCCGCATTGCACGCTACACACACACCGAACAGATCACCTTTCGTCCGTACCCGGCGATAGGCGGTGTGCGAGATGTGAAACTCTAGCCCAGTCTTTCTACCTTTCTTTCTTTACTGCCACGCTCCGTTCGTGCTGCGGGTAGCCGGTCTGGCTTTGTGCTACCTTCAATCAACCGCGGAAGACATTACGACACAAAATGCTACCAATCTCGGTCAACTACTCGGGTCGGCTGCGAAGAACCGGTCGACCGACGACGTCCGGTACGTGGCCACGGTCCGGTCCGGTTACTGTCGCCAACCCGTCACTGGGCCAACGCCAACAGTAACAGTGCCTTGGGGACTACGTCATCGAGGCGATGGTTAATAATTTTCAACGCCCCTGTGTGTGTGTGTGCGGTTTTTTTTTCTTTTAATACAAGCAGCACGATCGCTGCTCCGACGACAGGAAGGACTCAGTAGGGCAAAGCTATTTTGCCGGTCGGATGTCTTCATCGCTCTCGAACCATGAATGCCAGATACCCGCCGTAATCGTGGTTCCACCCGGGGAGTAGATTTCCAAGCTTGAACCTACTTTTTTGGATACGTTTGCGTACAGTGCACTGGTACTGCCCGAGTAAACAGGCCTCTGCCCAATGATGAGGAAACCTCCACCGCCAGGCTGATGTTTGACAGACAGCGACGAATACCGGGAGGACGTACATTGCCACCGGCACAACACTTTACCACCAGAACCACATCACCCGAATAGCCCGAGGGTCTCCCGAACTGATCACCTTACTATCCGCGTCGGGCCAAAAAAAACTTCACGGTCGATCGGTTGACAGTTCGCAAACAAACTGTCCACAAAACAGTGAATTGCGGAGAAGAAGAATAAAAAAGCGGTCCCCTGAACACTGCCGACGGCGAACGGTGCCGACCAGTTCTGGAACGTTTTCGAGGCAGCATTCATCAATCATGGTGCCCCCAGTCGGAACGGTGATGTCGGCGTGTCGAACGCTAATCTGGGAAGGTTTTGCGGATCGAGCGCTTGTACCGTTTGTCATCGGGCGTGTTTCTCTGCCCCGGGGATAGACACATTCAGCAGCAGTGAAACTGTTCCCCAAATTCCACACCCTCCGCTAGTAGGTGAGGTGCGTGGCTTTATTGTCTGCGAGATGTTTTGCTTTGTTTTGATTCATCTACCACTCGTCATTTGTTTCAAGTGACAAAATTTGCTCCATTATGCTTCACGTCTTTCGGTTCGTATGGCGCTGAACGTCAGCACACCGTGAGAGACCGATGATGATATCGGGCGCACTGTCGATGGCTATCGGCAGATTAGAGCAAAGTGACGTCTGCTCCGGACCGTGCCTTGATGTGGGCTGCTAGGATGGGCCGTACCGCTCGAAACTGGCCATCATCCTCCGTGTACACCCTCCGGGTGTTTTGCGGCTTTTTCGGACAGCCCAGACACCGAACATGCCACGCACGAATGGTTCGGGTTTTGCTCGCGCAAACCATTAAAACTTATTAGCATAAGTGATTTCCGTATCGGTGCTAGTTTGGTCGCATATTACGCACGCTAGAACCGGCCAACACTGGACCACGGGCAGCAAAAATTGCTACGCAAAACTAAACCAAACGAAGGAAGAAAAAACAGCAACACACGCACACAACTGTGGGGTTGGAGATAATCCCTCCAGCCAAGAAGGCGGTCATGTCTAGTCACACAACAATGCTGCTGGGGAGATGGCAGAGCGCGATTGGTGATCTACTTTGACCCGCAGTTAAGACATCCTGATCGATACGGTTCGGGTCGGTCGGTTGCTTGTCAGGTCGATCACAAACACCGGTTCCCCGCACACACAAAAAATAGCCCAGTCCACTATCTTCCTGGTACCGCGCGCAGTGGCAAAGAGGTTGGACGAAGCAATTCACACTCCGGACACTGGACACCGGTGTCGATACCTGTTTTTCGTGCTTTTGTACTGCGACTGGATATTCTACATCGATGACCTTATATGCGGCATAATTTGCGTGCTCTCTGGCCACGCTTCATATTGCTGCCGGTGCTGCTGTTGATGCTTGTACAGGGTCATTGGAAGTCCTTCGTCGGTATTTACCTGCTGGTTGTACCGCGGAAGCTACTCTTGCCACGGGGTGTACACCGTGCCAGCGGAAGCACTGCACATTCCAAACTGCACTGCAAGAATTGGTCAGGAAAGCTAGAATGAGATGATTTGGTGCATATAAATTAATTTACATCTACACACGACCAACCTGGTCATGGTGGATTGCGAGCTCTGGCAAGGCTGAGGTTAGCTTGAGAGCGATGTCACGGAGAATATTCGCCGGAATTTGAACTTTGATTTGTTATGGACGGGCAACATGATTTAGCCGATAACGTGATGCAATGTAATGCTTTCGGATGATGTCCACAGCTGAAAGACAACTTGCTTCGTAAAGGAAGGGAAACGAATTAGCCAAACTCATGAAGGAATATTGTTGCAAGAAGAAATGAGCAATAACTATGAGAATTGGATTTACATCTAGAATGATTGGTAGCTGTTACAAGGTGTAAGTAAGAAAGTAAGTAAGTAAGTAAATAAGTAAGTAGGTAAGTAAGTAAGTAAGTAAGTAAGTAAGTAAGTAAGTAAGTAAGTAAGTAAGTAAGTAAGTAAGTAAGTAAGTAAGTAAGTAAGTAAGTAAGTAAGTAAGTAAGTAAGTAAGTAAGTAAGTAAGTAAGTAAGTAAGTAAGTAAGTAAGTAAGTAAGTAAGTAAGTAAGTAAGTAAGTAAGTAAGTAAGTAAGTAAGTAAGTAAGTAAGTAAGTAAGTAAGTAAGTTAGTTAGTTGGTTGGTTAGTAAATAAGTAAGTAAGTAAGTAAGTAAGTAGTTAAGTAAGTAACTAATAAAAATAAAATTTGGGCTTAAAAAATGATGCAATAAAATTTTACCAATTGTAGAGTTGCTAATTCTTCTTAATAAACCGCAAAGTACAGTTACTGTAAATGAAACGTAACTCACAAACTCATCCTTCTTGACAGTATTTTCCAAACAATTATGTATTTTATATTTATTTATTCACATATTGTTCATATTTCGTGCTCTAGTTTTTTTTTATGTTGTAAGTACATTCTGCTTATTTTGATAGCTACAGTTATAATTATTTAATTCCCATAAAAATTCCGTAAAATTAAAGTATGATTATTTGGTTGTAACCCTTGTTGAGGTCCTTTTCCGGCAGGTATCACTATTTTGCTTCGGTCCAACACGATCGAATGGAGTTGATCGGTGATGGAGCCGAAGCGAGTCGTTCAAATTCATGGTAAAATAACGACTTTCTCTCCTAACGCCCAGTCTAAAAGTAACATAAAAAAGAGACGTAGTATTACCCTACGACCGGCACTTAGGTTTTCTTGTTGCACTGGAACCTCGCGATCCACTAACAGTGCCGTACCTGCTCTCGTAAATAATAACCTTGGACCAAACGGAGTGAGGGTTGAAAACGGTGACGCATGAAATACATAACTAGACCGCCCATGTGATTGCGGAAAACAATTTGTTAGAGGTTAAACACACATGTGACGGACAGGTGTAGAGCATTGGAATGGTGTGGCCGGCATTCGTCATTTGTCGTACGAGGGTTGCGAGACAGGAAGGAGTAGCAAAACAGGGAGTGTACTAGAGAGAATACGGCCGACAGGAGAAACGAACCGCACACGTTTCCTAGCTGGTTTTATTATTTTACCTGCACTCCGTTTACGATAAAATCCAATTTTCAGCCCTTCTCTAAACCGCCCGTGCGGTAACGTGAGATGGCATTATGAGTCGCCAACAATAATTCAACGCACACACAGACACACTACGATTCGTGGTAGTTGGCAAACTATTTCCGCATGGCTAGTTGTTTTGCCTCAGATGACGGAAGGGATTTGGTGGTCCTTTCCAATCGGCCACTCATAACCAATGGACCGTTTTGTCCCTTTCAGGCCTTTTCTCATTTGAAGATCCGTTAGCCAGAGGGCCATATCGGGCATTGGAAGCAACAGTTACTGCAGTGAATGGATTTGGTAGGAGTAGTCAAAATGCTACCGGAATACATAACCAACCCGTGGGGAAGGAAATGCTCCAACGCAACTAATCATACAATAAAACGATTACAAATCACTCTAAACACATCCAACCTAATCTACACAGTGAAGCAAAATCACTCAGCACTAACCATGATATAAGATGTCAAGATGTAAAAAAAAAATATCTCCATCCTCAAACTCTCCATACTGATGAGGGGGCATTCCTGACCGTCTGATTTGGGGATCACAATATTTCAGCAGCATTAAATCAATTTGCTGTTTTTTCCTCGTTCTTTTCTCCCGTGCGCAAGCACAAGTACCAGTAGACTTCATCCAGTTGTCCGACCCGGTATGTGTATGTTTGTTAGCTTTCGGATTATCGAGCAGCCCGACACGATTTTCTCGTCCAAAGTCGAAGTAGATCCGGTCGAAATTGACGTACACTGTTTCTCACTGCTCCGACTGACAGCTGAGCTGTTGCCTTCGGTCTCCGGTCTTTCATATCCTGAGCGTCTTACATACGTTGGAAAGGATGCTGCTGCAACAGAATTCCTGACACACATACAACGAGTTAGGTGTAAATAAATGATGGTCCCACAGTTCTCTACCGGATGTCCACGTCCCAGGCTGCCTTTACCGCCCGTAACTTCCTAGACACCCCCCCAGTGTGGTGCCGGTTCGATGGCTCGGACGCTTCCTTACACACTTCATTAGTGATTCTTGTAAAGTAAGCAGCCTCCGGAAGGGAGCCGGGCAAATTGAATCATGTACACAACATATTCACATTCATGACCATATTCTAACACTACCCTCCGGCATGCGGGTCTGCCAGGGTGGGTTAGTTGAATTCCAATGGACGGCAAGTGGAATTTGGTGGACCAGGAGCAGCATCATCAGCAGCAACAAATGCGACGGTATCCGGTCCGGGTCCGGGATGTTTGGTCCAGTGCCGCCGGGCATCGGGCCTGTTCCTCGTACCTCACCGATGTACTTGTGAACCTTTTACCATTATCTTCACCACAAGCTCCAATAAAATCCCAATTGGCTAGGTTTTGGATTGAATCAGTAGAGAAACATGAGCATTTGCCCGGCTTCAATTCAATTGTGATTGATCCGCACGCCGAGCCACCCGGTGGTTGAGAATCGGAGTTTTCTCAGCAAAACTTGATGTGCACTATCGGGCGTCAGGGCTGCGGCGTACCGGGTCCGATACTTGTAATTTGTTTTCATCATCACACACACTCGTAAGTCGTTTTTCCGAAAGAGCTCGTAAGTGTATACCGCAATCATATCATCGTTTCGAGCTTGGTTGTTGGTCGAGTGTAAATTGAGAAATTATTACTGCCACAACAACGGTTGGGGAACGTCGCCCCGTCGGATATTGATTTGAAAACCTAAGAACAGTAGGATTTATGCGTCTAGAAGATTGCTTTCACTTCTATAGTGTCGTTACCAAGAAAGCTTTGTTCTTGGAGGACATATGTCTGAGTGTCCGCAAATAATACCTAGCATTTATATGTTGAAGACGGATAAAATCAAGCATCACGTACTATAATGCATAAGTTTATTGGTGCAGCGTACAGATCGGCTAACTACCACCAAAGTCTGGCAGCACATTATTCTGTATCTGCTATTTGATACTCATGGAAAGCCCTCCAGTAATCGATTCTGCCACTCTAACGAATCTTATTGTTCGCTAACTGCCGAAGACGGTTCGATGCACGGTACGGAAATGTTCGGAGCATTTTCCACCGTCAACCCGAATAGAATGCACGTGAACACCAGGCAGATGATGCGCCCCGTAACCCACCAACCGATTTGTGACCACGCAAAACCCGACGAAGCGGTCTGCACCATAACTCATTGCAAATTCATCCACTTTGGCGGTGGTTATGAAATTCCTGTCCCGGATCTTGGGCCACCTTTTAGAACAGAACATACACTCACTCACCTTGAAGATGTCACATCGAGTTCCCGCATCCCTCTTCGGCTTAACGCCACTGTTTGCGTCCAACCCTCGCCGCATCACGCAGCTGCCATCGAGGGAAGGCCAAACTAGTCACACCGCACGAAAGAAACCGCTTTCGAACGCGCGACATCGTGCTGTGAAACATGCCTTTTCGATTGGTGTGAGCAATGTGATAAGCATTTACATTTTGTGGAGCCCATGGTGCCGATTCTTGGGTGTTGTGAAGTTTGCGAACCGTTGATATCGGAGGGCAATATCGAATCATATTTAATTAGATGCTTCTTTCATTAGTTCGGGCTAGTTCCTGCTCTTATTTATATTCTAAGTGAATTCTCGTGTATTGTTATGTGACAGAAATATTGCAATATTTTGCGCTTGGTGATGGATTGATACTTGGATTATTTAAATTATTAGAGCTGACACTACACATATGTTTGACGTATGATAAACATTCAATGTTATAGTTTACGCACATACAACAATCTCGAGCTATTTAACGCAATAAAGATCACATTATATGTTTAACTGATTCTTAAATTTTAATTAGCTTCAAATTCATATAGAAGTAGATCGCATTTTTGTCATCTTTGCTTCGAAAGCTGAAACCTTTTTGGTAAAAAAGCTCACATGAATTTCTAGTTTACTTGATGAATTTGTAGCTGTTTCTGACTACTAATTTGTACTATCCGAAATCGATGTAACACGATCGAAACTCAAACAAATTTTCTTCCAAAATCTAACGTTAATATTCGATTGCTTGGATATCGAATTCGTTCCGTTGGCTTGATAATGTTCAGTTGCCTGCCACGCTCATAACAATATATGATTTCATTTAATTCCTGTGAACTATTGTGGTTTCCCGACTGTCTGGCCAACATCAAACAGCTCAGTTGCTCACGGCATCAATTGATAAATGGATCGCCATTACAAATTGCATCACAGCACAACTCCCTGTCAACCGCGCTTCCCCAAAATAAACTCCGAAACGCGAATCGTGGAAACCACCACCACTACTCGAAACCACGCCACCGATGAGCATTTCGAACGCTGTCCATTATTCAACCCACGGTTCGGTCGCGGTGTTATAATCGTAAAAATTAAATGAATAAATTTTACATCGCCCACCGCCGGCTCATCCTGTCAGCCAAATACTGGCGCTTCCTCGCGCCGGTGTCCAGCAGGCACATCATGTCGATTGGACAAACACCGTATTCCAACTCCGGTGCGGTACCACTTACAGTCGAGTGTAGGGGAAGAAATGAGACGGGATGTCAAAAAACCTACCACGCCATGTAATGGGGCAGGGGAAAAATGTAAACAATACCCGTAACGATTATTGATATGATAAATATTCGACACCCTGTTGTCGGCAGCATCCTGTCCCGGGGTAGGGAGAAACCCTCCCCAACGTTCACCAGTGTCAATTGTTATGGGTCCAACGCAGAGTGTGCCATTGTTGTAAGGCGCTCGGTAGCCACATTAAAGCGCCGTCATCCGCACAGTACCATGAAAATGGACGCTTTGTGTGGCGCTTGGCAAACAAGCATCAACTGCTGTTCGTCATCATTAACGCGCCACGATCCCTTCTCGGGGGACATTTTCCAATAATCGAATTCGGCGAAAAGCACAATCAGGAGAATGCATCTTAGCGGAGAAATGATTTTCAATCTGCAGTTATTCCTTCACTTTTCTGCAGCTTCTTCTACGCCTCACCTTTAACGGCTTGGCCAAAAAGTTACCTCGCACTTGCGTTATGCTAAGGTGATTGAGACGACCGTTCTGCAACCCAAACACACTACGAACAAAAAAGTGTCAAATGAAACCGTCAACAGTTCCGCACATTCGGGCAGCAACACCCTGTTCCTGTTATCGCAGTTTCGTTATGACGCCGGCAGAAAGGTTTGAATTTTGAAACGGTCGTCTCACGGTGTAGATGTGTCTCCGGGCGTTATCTAACCGCGTGACAGTAACGTGTTTACCTCTTCGTCTCATAATGCCGGCAATCATCGGTTAAGATGGACGGCGTGATTAGGTGAAAGTCCCGAGGGTGGCAGAAGCTGGGAAGGGAACGAGCGAGCGAGCGCGCGCCGGTTAATGTAATGCTGTAATGTTTGCGCAGGGAATGACGATGACATTTCGATGCAATCGTTCCTGCATGGTTTCGTAATTCAATGTCAGCAAGCTGGAAAGGGAAGCGACGGTTGTCCGACTAGCCCAAAGACCTACCTTTACCTACCTAGGATGGGCGGGTGCTGGAGATTCTTGGATGTTGGGATTCTCTGCGTTCGTTGCCTCATTGGAATGATGGTATAATCATGACTTTAATTACTGAACACTTTGCATTCCAATTAAACGACGGTTTTGACTTTGTAACGGTGTTGGATATTTTAGTTGACGATTACTGGAATTGAAAGAGCCTTTGTATCCTTCCTATTCTCCAAAAAGAAATAGCTTGAAAAATAAAAACATACTGCAGGCCTACGATCGCATACTGCAGGAAGTTCCTAATAATTTGAAGAAATTGAAGAATAAATAGTTGTTTTTATCGAACAAGAACGGACAGGCCGTATTGCTTATAACTAGAGGAAACTTAAATAAAGGAAGTTAAAGTTGGCTTAATCTAAGATACAATTCATATTCGTTTGAAGACATTTCCTTCTCCAAACAGTGTAAGTTCACCTTATCCCGGATGTACTCGGTCAAGAAGTTATATTAGAAGATCCATTAATATTCCAAGTATCATGAATATTTGTGAGCCAATTCACTGAAGAGTTATGTTACTGAATCTTATCAAAAGCAATTTACCATAAATCTATAATATTTAATTGACATGGAGCTACAGTTTTGCCATGGATAAGCTTGTCTTAAGAGGTTATGGACAAAGTTAAAGCCCTAATCTTTTACTGGCACAATCGTACCAAAAACCCATCGATGTTTAGGAAACCCTTTTTATTTGCATATTTTCGTAAATAAGTGTGATAACTTTTGTTCCTGGCCTCTTCATCATCTTTGCGAATTATTCTTTACCAGGAAAGTGATAACTTGATGAGAGCAGCGAATGTTTCGCGCATTACATCAATCAAATATAACCTTCAACACTCATTGCCAAGTACATCCTGATGCTTCAGGGCAGTATGCGTGTATGTTTGTTTTTTAAACAAAATTTCTTTCGTTTAGTTTCGACAAGTTTTCACCTTCCAACACAGTGAGTGAAGCACAGCAGATGGGTTAACGAGTGCAGGATATTCACCTGCCAACGAATTACTGCTACATGCACTTCCTTCCGTGTACGGGGCTATTCCAAGAATGTTACCTCCGCCCGTACAAAAATCACGCTAACCGGTAGAAAGGGCGGCGAGAGTGATCCAGTTGCTTCCGTTTGTTTGAATGCGATTCCAAATCAACTGAAATAAGCTGGAAAAGCTTCCCTCTGACAGCTGCACATCCAATGGGAAAGCATCGGTGCAAAACTAAACGCAAAAGGTGCTATGTGCGATGCAAAACCTTTCTTCACCGTGGTCATGGTATGGGCAAAAGCGTTCCCGGACGCAGTGCTTTTCCGTCACACGGCACTTCCGAAGCGGAAAATCGTACTCCATTCTCTCGCCGTGCAGGCGCGCGTTGCTGGTAGCTGCTCGTTAGGGAAACGCAACTGTCAGTGGTGCCACATTTACGGTGCGGTGCGAGAAAATGTTCGTGGAAAAGTTAAAATAAAACGAACTCGAAATGCCAACACCGAAACTGTCAAGGATGGTACGAGAGCAGCTCGCAGTAGTGCTGTGGAAGGCAATCTGTTCAAGGAACGCGTGATCGTTCGAAGGGAAGGAGCACGGATGTCATCGAAGGGATTGTCAATAGGTTTTTTGCTTTTTCTATTTTTCGCCGTGTGAATCACTTCCCCTCTCACCTCTTTTATCCACTAAACCGATAAGTGCAACTAAGGACTGTTGGTTGGAACGCTGATTACTTTTTTCTCGTTCACCCCTTTCACGGGGGCACCAGGGACGACAGTCCCACACCTACCCGCACATGGTGGTGGTACACGATTCGTTTGCGTGTTTCGAAGTTGTATCGGTTTTCTATTTGTTGCTTGGCTTCCGTTCACTGATTCATCTGTCACGCGGTGACACTGATAGAAGTACGCCTGCGAAACGGAACGGCCTGAGAAAAAGAAAGCACCACGATACGGATTATGGTTCCGCGAACTTCTACGCAACGCTTTCAACTGTGTGCAGCGGGAAGAAAAGGGATATTGCACCATTTTATTTGTATCCTGGGAGATGAAAAACTTTTTCCATCAATTTCCTCCTTTTCGATTCTTGCGCGAGAGTTCCCGGGATCCCGTGGATTGTGGTGCATTTCGTGTTAGTTTTGAAACTGGCAAACGCACGGCATTGCACTTGAAAATGCTCTCGGGCGCGAAAGAAGATGAGATGGCAATGATTTGTGCACCATGTGCACGATTTGGGTGGGAGTATGGATGTCAATCTTAAAACGTTATGGCCTGTTTGGAGCAGGTGTTTTGTTGGTGATGAGGGAAGGATGGCATGTTTGGAATGCGGGACGATGTCTGTTGCTACACGAATAGTTTTTAACACAACCGATCAGCTGTACAGGGTATATGAAGGTTAAACTCAAGGAAACTTAAGCAAATTTAGAAAGAATTTATGTTATTTATTGTAGAACAGGGAGGCTGTTTCCATTAATCTTGTTTAAAATTGGTTCAACCATAAACCATGCACGTATCATTGAAATCTCATATATTCTGGAAGGTTTTCAAATATGCACCTCAACAAATCAAACCTCAAAATTCTTAAAACATAAACGATCTACTTAAAATCGTAAAGCGAGCAATGCCAAAATCGCTTCTATTATTCTGATCAAAGTGCCCCTCAATCCTCATTTAGTTTGTAATCTCTATGTTTCCTGTACTTAACCCAATTCTTCTAAGTAAAGCCCTTGGGGCGGATCGTCTTTGCTACATTTGAATATCATGTGTCCGTGCAGTCGAAGTTGATAGTTAACTAAGGCTACCTCAAGAGATCAAAAGAAGATTAACATATTTTGAATTTCTTACCTTTTTTCTGTCTTCACGTCAGGATACATTGATTGTGTCTTCATTATTTGAATGAGTAGTTAGTTATCTTCTTTTTGGCGCAATAACCTACTAGCTCATAACTGCTTTTTCTGGCTTTCTTTGACATAATTTACTATGAAGCCAAAGGGTTTACGAAAGAATGGTCCGGATGGGATTTTGTCTCGGTCCTGTATTCTGGGACCGTTACGAAATATACCACCAGTCCAAGTGGTCGGATCGTGTGGTTATTGTTTATTGCGTAAATCGTTTGTTTCAGACTTCAAATTTTGTATGTTCAAAATCAATTATTCTTTATACTGAAAGTTTTAGGAACTTAGCAATAAGTTTCTTTTATTGCAGTTATATTTCTAAAGTTATATGTTTACAGCAATATTCGTAAATTAATTATATGCAAGTCATATTTAAGTATCAAATATACAGCTATATTTAAGTGTATTCGCTTCTCAAACACAATAACTGCCGAAAACCTCTCTTTAATATTGTAAATAACAGAAATACAAAAGGCCATAGACTTTGGCAACAATCTCAGACGACCAAACAAACGAACCAGTAATTCCCGCCGGAAACGTTGTAAACGTTCTCTCGTGGGTCTAGCTCACGTGAAGCAGGAATCCATCATTCTGCTACCATCGGATAGGCCAGATAGGTAAAGAGAACACCGGGACAGGTGTTTCCTATTTCAACGATACACCCCCATTCGTAATGACCATCGACCGTTCCATCCGAAGCGGAAGTCACCTTGATTAGCATTGTCCCGGCGGAAGGTGCTCAAAACTGGCCAAAATCCGTCCGAAGTCCAATGAGTATCGTTACCCGACACGAGTAAAAACCGAACAAGAAACCGTAACAAAAGCCAAGGCAAAGACGCAAAAAGGACAAGATAAAAAATTAGCATGAATTGCTCACTTTGGGACAGATACGGTGGGTGGTCAAATCGGAATCGGCAACGGAATGAATCGAACCATCAAGGAAATGAAGTTCCATGTGTCATTTTTCATGTGTGACCGAAAGGATGCCGCCCGAAACGGTCAAGGGACCGTCGTTGATGGGGCCGAGCTCGAGTGATGTGACATAAGAAGCCGACATCTCCGTCCAAGGGACGAACCTCAAGGGGAAATGGGGAAGATCAAAGGGTACGTGACACAAGCGGGCAGATTGTACGATGCGGAAATGGAGCAAAACGATGAATCCAATCAATCATTCATCAACGAACAACAATGACCAAACAACAGTACCAGGCACCAAAGAAATAAAAAGAAGGACGAATTCCCGATAGGATTTTGCGTTTTGCGGTTCATTTGGGAGTTGCCAAAGGTTGCCCGGAAATTATCCCATTATTGTTCACCTTACCGGAGCCGGAGCGCAATCTGTCCGGCTGACGGGTGCTCATATACGTGTGTGTAATAGACGGGAGAGGTTGGAAAGCATGACATCAACAATGGTCGGATTTCGTTGACCGCTGTCGGTTAAGGATCGGCTAGAAAATCGGAAAACGGGCGAGTACTATTAACGACCGATTGAAACGAAAGGGATGACAGGGATGACGGGATCAGTTGAATCGCACACCATTTTACGGACCAGAACCTCTGTCGTTGTATGTTGTGCTGGTTGCTGGTTGGCCTCCATAAATCTTCCCGAATCATCTTACCGGATATCCGGCCAACGTGTGGACGGTAAATGGGCATTGGAGTGGGGGTAAATAAAAAAAAGTTCACCATTCGAAATTATTTGTTCAAACGAAGGTATTCGGAAGTAAGCTACATGAATCAGAAACAACCCGGAATGCCCTCCTTAATCCAACATATTCGAGCATCACGGCTACAAAGTGGCTATTGGTTTGTTTCCACCGGATCGATTCGGAAAGGCTCAATTATAGTCCGATCAATGTAATTAAAAGCAAATAAGCTTGCAATGCTTACGTTGCGGATGGATACAGCTACAGTAATATGTTTCGGTACAGAAGCGTTTAATTTCAGGTGCAGTAATCGCATTATTAAATGAATGATTACGATTGCGATTTCGTTCTACGATGTGATGTAAGGGAGCAAGAAATTAAAACACATTACATTGTGCATTGGCCATGTAAGTTTGGTGAACGCATCGGACCCTGTTACGCACTACAATTACGGTGTTTATAACATTAAAAAAAAAAAACAAATATAAAAAACGGCCTACAATAAAATCAAATGCCGAACCTGAGCGCTTGTGTGACACTATTCCACGTTGGAACAATTTCGAACCTATAAGAGGACATTTAGTTTTGTATTTGAAACAAATGATTGCCATGAAACTGTTGGATTTGAATCCTCCGTTTGAGTTTTGTCCTTAATAGTTAAGTACTTCTCATCAAAAGATCTTTGGGAGGGTTAGCTATCTTTGTTAAAACGTTATCTTTAACCGATCGAAAATAAGTTTTCACCGGAACGTTTTAATCCCTTTTTTGGGAGATTGCTTGCTGATCAGATGCCAATGGTCTCGACTGACACTTTCACATCTCCAAGGCCTTCATGTACTTCTTCACACTTTCGTCGATTGATTTAACCAGCAAAGAACGGCAAACGAAATGATTAACATTGATCGTAGATTCAGCAGCACTAGGGGTGATCGTACCAAGTCAAAAAAGTACAGTTTGACACTTTTGCCATTCTCCAGATTGGAGAAAACTATATTCGGCGTACACGAAGTGCCTCACTGTGTAAAATATAATCGAAACGTAGCTCAGAATTAGACATAGATAACTGGTGTACTTTTATTTAATACAATGAAAAAATAGCTACCCAATCGTGTAATTGTTTCAGCGATAGAATCATTCCTTCGAGTGGTTCGGCCAAAACTGATCGATTTTTTAAATCTTTTTCTTATAGTTTAGTACGAGCATTGATTCGCATCTCCACCTGCTGGGTCCCAAAGGGTACGACGAATGTGGGAGGTATGGTGAGGAGGAGGGGGGGGGGAGGAGATGAGTGGGGGCCTTGTTGGTCGAAATAATCAACTAGATCATCAAACACGAACGAGAGCAGCAAAGGAAGAGCAACAAATCCACCAATCTGCGTGGAGACTAAAATCGAATACCCCATCTTTCGGGCTACCGTGCATACAAATAATTAACCAATTGCATTCGATGCAGTTCGGGTAACGTAAAACATTATGGGAGAGGTGAATAGTCCAATCTGTTTTTTTTTGCTTGTTCGTTTGTTCACTGTTTGCACAACGCGATCACGATGTGTGTGGGGCTCTGGCGTTACGGCAGCGATTACGTTTTGGGCGCCGTGCCGTACTGGGTGGGAACGCCTTTTTTTTTTTTTGGCAACATAATGCTACCGGCTCGATTCGATTAACAAGTAGCTCAACCAGCTTGATAATTCGAACCAAAAATTTCCACAGCAAAAATACGAAGCCAACATAAAAAAACGTGCAAAGCAAACGAACAAACAAAACACATGCTAAACACAGCCCATTGCACAAAATGCATTGCTTATTATGCATCGATGCATTAGGGTCCCAACGTACCGAGCGCTTGCAACCAAACGCCGGTCGGTCGGTGGCACCATACTGAAGAAGCCTCCGGGGAAAGTGTATGTATGTGTGTGTACGTGAGTGTATGTCCGCGAATGCAAACGAGCGTGAAAATTGGGTCAAACTGCGATTGATTGCAGCTGGATTGATGTGCTGCATTACTATTGTGTGCGCGTGTTTTTTTGTTGTTGCTGTGCTGCTGCTATACTCTTTCACGGTGACGACGACGTCACTCCTCCCATAGGTTGAGTGGGTACGGCACACGTCATAATTCATTTTCATTTTAATGTAAATGAGCTGGAAGCTTGATTTCAAATAGCACTAGACAAATTAATAATATCACAACGTTGCAAATCATTAATAACAAGCACTGTGTGTATGTGTGTATGTGGTAAGCCGCAAATGCCGTTATGCATGTTGCATGTTATGCACTTCATGGTGTGATCAGAAATTAAACGATCCATTTCCGGTTCCATATTGTTCTATTCGATTGTTGGAGTGGATTTGGTGAATGAAGGTTATTTTTTTAATTGTTCCAAAGTGGTTGGATTCGAAAGTTTTTATTTAAAATTTCCACCTTTTGGGCCGTGGTGTATACAAATTGGTCGATACCAAATGCCAAAAATCAATGTTGACACAATGATTACATTTTTATGCTATAGACAACAAAAAAACCTTGATAAATTTTAAAATCCTTGACCACAATCTTGGGTATTTCGCTTAATTCCAATATTTGTCACATTTATAAAATGGATATAGTTTTTTTCCTATTAAATTTCGTATGAATTGAAATTTCTTCTATTTTAACAAACTTGTACGGTTTTTTTTCTCTTTCATTATCTAATAACAAGTAACTCTTGTTATTTGGATTGATCTGAAGTTGATATTGATTCCTTATCGCATTACTTTATGTGCTTTTTTTCTAAAGTGTCACTGCTGAAATTATTTAGTTAGTAGCTGTACATCCTGAAACCTTTCTATTGATTGTAGAGAATAAACTTTACAAACGACAAACCAACAATAGTCGCCAGAGTGAGTTTGTGAGCAGCCACAGTCCCTCAGAAAAGGTTCAGAAAAGCGCTTTTCGTTAAATAAATATTCACCGGCGTCTGGGAGTAAGCCACTCCCGGCATTGATGTGAAGCCATCGGAATGTGCAGTACAGTCGCATGTCACTTACATTGAGAGTTCGTTGCTTTATGGTCTAACGAAAATAGCAGCAGCTACAACAACGCAAAGTATACACAAACTCCTTGCAAGCAAATGGTTTCAGCCTTCCATGCAAAACCATCACCCTTACCATAACCGAATGCATTCGTGAATACATCAAGGTCAACCATATCATGTGATTTATACGCCAACGAAGATGAAAGCAGACATGCAGAGTGGAGCAGAGCAGAGCAAGCTTAAGCCGGTGCCGGTAACAAAACGACCGTAGCCAACTGGCAAGTCTTCTTCCAGGATTCTTCAGACACGGTCACCTTTACTGTTGACGTCGGCTTTTTTGTCGAGAAGATGCCGTTTATGAGCGGGATGCTGGAAATTCCAGAAGAGCTCTTGTTCTTGTTTTTGGGTGGGGACGGCAACCACACAAAACGCAAGAAATCTGTGTGCATCAAACCCGCACCCTCGGGCACGACAGCTCTATGGTAGTAAGAATAAATTTACATTTCATTTTACAAACACACACACACACACAAGCAATCACCCGTACACACCTCAATGCTTTCGTCTACAGTGGAGAACTGACAGAGTTGCTTATGATGAACGATGGCATGTGGAGATGGTGTTTGCAACACCGGCCAGATCGAAACACTTAGACACTCCATGTCCCTTCCACCATTCGTTCTCTTGGCGAGGGAAACGACCTTGAGTAGAGCGGCAAAATCTTTGCCACTACCGGCATAGGTCTATCGGTTCTTGGTCATGTTGGTCGGTACCGGTATGAATCGGTCCAAGATGCTTTGCAACGCTTCACCACACTTAATAAGCTTATGTCACACGACTCACAGGCAGACCGAAAATGGGAAAACGGCTCAAAATGCTTCATGCAATGGTAAGACATTCCACAACGGTGGAGGTGTCTAACTGCTGTACACAACTTGTTGCGTCGTGAAACACTTTGCATCCTCTAAAGAAATTACTAACAGCTCCAGATGGATCCTCTTTGAGAATGGGTTGGACCGCAACCGTAAGGCAGAGCATCGCTACCCAGGAAGTTTGTGGTCTGAAAGTGACCGTTTTACATTCAGCCAAAGGCCCTAGCATCGTTGTAAAACTGCTGCTCTATGACGCGAACCCACGTGCGAGGAGTGCCCTCGTTGAAGTTGGATGTGTTCTGGCACAAGTTCTAAAGTGTCGTACCCCTTTAACCTAAATCTGTTCGAACTCGGCTATACCCAGAAGGGTTAACCTGAAATGGAACAGTAAAAGACCTCAATTTTATCCACACAAACCCCGGGAAGAGTCAGGCCGGCGAGTGGTTAGAGGGTGGAGCAGAACGAGCGGACTAGCCGCCGTACACGGAACGCGGACGGCAAACAGTTAGCTGACACAGTGGGAAGCGCGTAATTGGATTTTCGCTTGTCCTTCTACGGCAAGTCGGTCGGCATTGGTTTTTCCCTCTGCCGATAGTGCCTCGCGTCCTCGTACGAATGATGGATACGCTGGCTGACGGGGGTCAGCAATAATCGGGGAAGAAGGTAGAAGCAATTTATCTAATAATCGTTTGTAACATCGCCGCTGTTCCGTTTCCGCAGGAAAGGATAAACTCCGAACAAGTGGAACACTGGAGCACACTGTGGGAGAAGTTCTGCGGGCAGTGTGTGTGTATGTGTGGACGTGTGCGAGGGTATGTGTTTGAAGTTGCGTGAAACATGACAGGGTTCGAATATTAAGCAAGGTGACGTGATACACCCAGGAGCGGTTGCACCATAACACACTGCACGGGCTGTCCCATCCGATTTGAAGGTTGCGTGCTGGCTTATTTTCGGCAGGTCTATCGGGAATCGTACCATCAGCGTTTAGAATGAACGGGGGACTGGGCCTGATGTCGATGCCGACGACGATTGTTAGTACCGCAATCCCAGATCGTACCCCGAACGGTTGCATACGGTTCGATTTTAGCTTTCAGCAGTAAAACCACCCGGCACGAATCACGCCGTCCAAGCGGTTCGATGGTTGAATCACCGGCAAGGGTTGGAAGAAGGACGGCCCAGCGGGTGGAAGTGACATTTGCTGCGCGTTACATTGGCCGGGCAATTAAAAGTAATGTTTTCATTTCAAACATTTACGAGCGAAAAGGGAACGGGGCGTCGGGCATTTCTCTGGCGTCGGTGAAGTTAAAACACCGTGAAGCAGGACAGGCTGCAGGCAGCGTTGTTTTACTGCATTTTGGATATTTTGCCGGTGCGGAAATGGTTTGTTTGCGTTTTAGCGTCTTAAAGCAAAACGGGGTTTCTAGCTATACTGTCGTCTGTTAAACGGGTGGATATGTTTTTACTCTTAAGATTGGAGATCTGGATATGTGAACTTAAGAAAAGGGAATTTTAAAGGACAAATCTTTTTCACAATCCACAAAACATTACTCCTTAGTAGTACGTAATGATATTTCTTTACATTACCTTTAATGCAGATAATGAAAAGAGAGCCCTCTCTTCCAGGTTTAATTGGTTACTTACTTAATCCGTTACTTACCTTTAATGCAGATAATGAAAAGAGAAACCTCTCATCCAGGTTTAATTGGTTAGCAATAAAGCATTACTGTACTAACAAATCGAGAAGTTTAGAAGTCGTTTCAATGCATGGGAGATGATACCACCAGTCGAGTGTTTTGTTGCTGGTGTGATCAACGGAATATGCTCAAATTAGCTTCTGGTTCAATGGTGCAACTAGTAAAAATATGTTATTCTTGGTGTAGCGCCCTTTGCTGGGAAATGCGTGCCATATAGCAGTTAAAAATACTAATTTTTTTCAATTAGATAACAAATTTCAACTAGGTGAGAAATAAAACCAACTGCTGAGGCACGATTTAAGGGAACGGTGCAAAACAATTAAAGATATATGATGTGCCATATCATAATGAATCCAATAAACATTTTAAAATTTTATAAAAATATTAGTAAACCTTTCAAATCATATCAAATTCGAATGAAACCTTCGAGTTTCGATTAGTGTAATGTGCAGGAGCCCACATTAATTGTTATATTCAAAAACGTAGCTTTAAGCCAATCGATAATGCAATAATGATGGTGTTCACCATTGAATGAGAAGCATTCCCGAAATATTCCAATGTTCGTCCTTAACTACTGCTTGGTTCAATTGTTATTAGGGAGCGTGTTATTCTATCGATTACAATTTAAAACAAAACATTATGTAGCCTGCAACGCACGATACGGAGTAACACTACGGGTAATCTGTTGTTTATGCACTCTTGTTGTATGATCAAAATAAATTCGTTATGGTGCGTCCGGTACTCTCAGCGATGTCTCGTGGATGACTACATTAATCCTGCTAATGAAAGCGTGCCAGTGATACGCCAGCCCCACTGCCCGTAGCCCGATGTAGTCGATACCTTTGTAAATAATGTAGTGCTGCTGCTGACCACCCAATCATCCCATCCGCCAAGCCATTGATAGTGCGCAGTTTTGGCACAAGGTGCACAGTTTTCCCAGCATCCAATCGATGGTTAGGAACATGGTCCACCGGTCGGGCTAACATCGTGGCTCATCGGTATCGTTCAACCGGTCGCCGTGTAATTGCCCACTCACTCGCTTGACTGCCCAATTTCGAATTCAATTAAATTATTCCGTTGTTTTCTCCCTGCTGCACGCACCCTTCCCGGTACCATATCATGCCGTGCCACACACGGCCAACGTCAGGTAAAGTCAAACGTGGTATCGAATGTTAAAACGATAGGGCCGTATACAAATGTTTATGCAAACACTGCGGATTGCACCAGCACGCGGGAAATGAAATAAGGTAATCGAGGCTCTATAATATTCCTACTTCTCTTTCCTTTTTTTGCGAGTTGTGTACCTTTCCCCGTGGCCCGTTTGTCCTCGAACAATAGGATCATGTAGCTGTAGGTCCTGCAGCATCAGCCACTCGCTGGAACGAAATGCTGATTTTTGTTCACTCCCACACACGCACACACCTGCATTATCCCAGGGTCAATCTCGTCGATCGATTAACGATGATGATGCGATTGACGCTGCACTTGACCTGCGAATCAGGGTTGTCCAAAAAGCGCAAAACTGGTACTGGTGCATATGGAATTACACAAAACTCTGGAAACTTTAGACGACCTGGTCAAAGGCACTGACTATGATGATATCCTCCTATATAAGAGAAGGGTCGCAAGATAGTTGGAGGAAGAAAGAAGACAAATAAAGTTTAGCATATGGAATGTGCACACCGGCCGCATTTATTGTACATAAAGTTTGGAAAAGCCAACTGGCATCGATATTGACCCAAAAATCGGTGCTAACAAGCTGTTACGAACAAATGCATCTTTGATCGAGCTAGCACGCTCAATACATACGTTTCTGTGAAACCTTGGTTCAGTGAGTGGTGAACGGATGGATACTAATGGTAATCGCCCAACACCATAATTAAGGATCACATTCCAGCGTGTGAGTAATTTACCAGACCAATTCGTTTTCAGCGGCAGATGAATCAAGTCATTAATAATGTTTTGTGGTTTTAGAATGCGCAAGTGGCATCGCTCGAACGGTGGAGCAGGTGTGCCGTAGGTTCTGTGGACAGAATGGTTAGAGCATTTAATATTGATTAAGCTTGATGTGATGATGTGGGCAAATTACAATTGTACCGTTAAAGAACGAAAGCTTTTTGCTACACTTATTGTGACTCAGTTGTTGTAGTCATACGGACATTCATGCAGGGTTTGTTCATGTTATTCTCAGATGTATTTAATGTGTTATTGAATGTTAATAAAATGCAACAACTTTTTTGCAAATTGCATTCTTCTCGCATTATCGCTTTGTTTTTGGCTAACCCATCGATCGTTCGGACGGTCGTTTGAAATTTGGATGTGACAGAAGTGTTGAAGACGTTAAGCCTTGCCATGGGTAAGTGGTCTCTCGTTGGTTTTTCTCTTTTATCAACGCAACAACCTCAAGAGGTCTAGGGCTGCCATTTCGGACATACTTTGACTTTGTTTACCCGTTGCCAGATGGTCAGTCCAGCGTGTGAAGTATTGGTCCGGATGGGATTTTGGACCGGTCGTGTCATGTGAAAACTGACGCTCATACCAATACAGCACCGAGACACTTCAAAAGTTGGTTCTTCGCCGTGGCAATAAAACCCAGAGAGCGTATTTCGATTTAGTTTATATTAAAACTAATATTGCTTTACAGAAGGCGTATCTGAAAGCTATGTATAAATTGTTTTGTACTTTCTGGTGTGTTAATTGTTTACCGTTGCCTTTTTTCAGTGCTATATTTTTTACTACGTACACCTTAGAAAAAATATTGCAATATTTGTGTTATTTTTTAACACACCTGAACCGGTTATAACGTCTAACGCGTTATAATTGATGGGTTTCAAATAGGTTTTTAGATATTTTCTGTTGTATGATTCTTTACCTCATTTGCGGCATACATCTAATGAATAAGTTTATTCGTTGGTTACTTTTCAATTTATTCAGTATATTTTGTATTTCTTTGATCTTGATTATTTTTGACTAAACAATAAACCGCTAAAGTGGATAAATAGCTTTTGCGGATTAATAGTTTATAATGTTTGTAGAGTTTGTGCTAATATAGGAAGTTCTCGCTTATTTATTTATTGTATAAAGGTATTTAATAGTTTCAGAGATTTTCAAAAATTTTCTTCGTAACAACTGTAAAGTTCTTAAGACAGAACTAAAAAAGGTTATTTCTATTGAGTTGCAACTATTTTATTTTTCATTTGTTATTCGTGAATTTGGGATTTTATGACTGTTTGACGCTAAGAGGATACTTGAAGCTTGTATTGGTTAAAACATTTATATTTAAGGATGTGTTAAAAAATAATGCAAAGAAAGTATTGAAATATTATAATGCTAAATTTGGATAAAATGATCATGATTATATTAACAGTTCTAACAGTTATTAAATGCGTTTAAAATGATTATATTTTAACTTAATATTACACAAATTGATTGGAAATTGCACACTAGTACAGCAATAACCACTATGTTCACAAACAACGAAAATCATTCCATGCAGTACAAATTGCACAATGAGAGGAAATATTCTCTAAAATTTTGTTTAAATTTGTGCAATCCGCTTACCTACTCATGCTTTAATATTTCAAGCACTACATCGCTTATGGAATTCTGGAACTATTATTGAATTGTTTGTAGTGGCTGTGCACGGGCACAAGCACCCAACGCGACACGATGAATTGATATTCAATATGAAGGGAAAATTGAAATAATTTCACGCTTGAAATTCTGCTCCTTGCTCACATAATTCACCATACCCGGCGTGTACTTTACTGGCAAACAAAGTGCAAAAAAAAAAGGAATTGCCATCGCAGCGGAAAATAATACAAAACTCCCGAAACGTTCATGCTGTTCCGATGCGTCTCGTTCGTTCGTTCATTCGTACGTTCGCCGCTGCACGGCCATACATTAGTCGGGTGGAAATGTCCTTTTGCACCAAGTGGAGGGGACTATACTGCCACGCTACCCGCTGAACGTTTCGGTGGCCCGTTATGTGATAAATTGCTTCCGATTGTGAATTTTTCGCGCGAAACCGATATCCATCACGAAACTGTTTCGATCTCTGCTGCCGCTACGTCATTATTGTTGCTTCTTTGCACTGTTGCGTGTGTTCAGGAAACCGTCGTTGAAACATATTTCGTGTTCGGAGCGAATTGCGTATGCATGTGAGGGATTTTATTGTATTTGAGTGATTTTTTTTGTTGCTTGCTGCTGGTGCTGCTATTTCACGAATTACTTTTTGTCGTATTACAATTTTGAGAGCAACATCTATTAGTTTTGGTTGACAGTACAGGCACATACCTGTGCTTGGGCTAATAGTAAGAAAAAAAACAACGAAATTTTAAGTACAGCACATGGGAGGACCGGAAAATTGTTACCCTTTCAAGCTGTGACGAGATCGGCCCATTGCATGTTTGGAATTAAAATGCGTACCATCAATCGTTTGTCATTTGATCGGACATGCGCTTGGATTAAAACATTACATCAAACCAACCTGCAGTTGAACGGACAACATTTGCTTTAGTCGGTTGACTGTTGCTGTAAGTTAACTTTCACTCACTTTGTTTTGCTGTCTGAAGATTTCACTGTACGTCAGAATTATTGCCGATGTCGATAAAGAGTACTTGAGGATCTTATCTAAATGAAACATTCTGGCTATTACACTGATCTATCGCAGTTGACCTTTCGTGCTGCCGTTTAGTTACCGTAACAACAAAAGCAGAAAGCACACCCAGGAGCAAACGATCATCATAATTCACCTTCACTAACCTTTCCGATGAATGAATCGATCGTCAGACAACCGGCAGCATGGCATTTGATCTCGCTATCCGGGATTACTTGAGGAATAGTGCACTACGCACGGTGTACGCCACTGCTATTGTAGTTCTTCAAACAGGTCTGCACATCGGAAGATGTACGAAGTTACTAACGTTTCTAAGGTGAAAAACACATTTACTATACAATATTTGTTTTTTTTTGCTCCTAATGTTGTGTATAGCATTATTAAAAAGTAAAACACAATACTCAAAATTCATAAAACATATTTAAAGCATAAAACATTGAACAGCTTAAACGAAAATAATACTTTTCATAAATCTAGAGAAAATAATCCAATAATATTGATCCCTTTTTTTTGAAGAAATTAAAAACAAAAACAAAATCATCATATCATCAACATCAAATGCTTAAACGAGTTAAGTTCAGTTAAAAGTTAAAAAAAATACTCAAAGTTAAGTTTTGAAACAAAATAAAAGAATAAATTAAATGAATGCTTTTTGTGCAATTTGTACCTAAATAATACATTGTGTTGAGAAAAAAAACGCAACCACTCCCAAATTACACAGATTTACGTAAGAGCTTTTACGTTTGTCTATCCATTGAAAGGGTGTAATAATCGATGATTATCATGGAACATTTAAATATTAACATATTCTACTGCAATACACGCATCATTCACGGCACCGCACCAAACCTTAGCATGAACACCCCGGTACAAGATTTCACATTACCTATTCGCCACCGTGTGCTGCATCGATCGTACACGAGATGACTTTTATGATGATTTGCAGCATTTATTCATGCGGTCTGGATGCGTTTCGTTCAATCACTGCTATACCCATCATTTTAAGGTGACGATGGAAAAAAAGAAGCATTCCGTTTTGAAAGGAATGTATTTGCCTAGCCCACATAGCACGAGCCAAACGACACACGACGGCACTCGTATGGCCCGGCAGTGTTACACGAAACCTAAGAAAGCGATCTTGTGTACGACGAAGAGCTGCCAGGCACACAGGCACACCGTGGCCGATAGTGCAATCGTTTAAATTTGTAGCGATGTGTAACGGAGATAGAGAGTTGCTGTGTGAAGGAGAATAGACGAGTACGAAGAGCTGGCGTATGCTGCGGGGGCGAACCACCATATTCGTACGAACGCAGCAGCACGGGCCAAAACCGGTTTGGTAGCATATTTTTCATATCGAAAATAAAAGCGAATCCATCACAACCTTTCCACCGTGCACGCTTGCAAGCCCTCGTAGTACCGCCAGTTGCCTACAGCCACCCGTCTGCATTGGCTTCATCGGTTTCAAAAGTCCCTTAATCCGATTCGCAATAGTGAACGCATCTGTGAAATTCGTGCATCAGCGATGCATGTGTATGTATAATCGTTAAAATTCGGTAAATGCATGTTCCCGGTGGAGTTTGCACTCCCGCCAAGATGCATCTCGCATTAGAGATACACCGCGCAATTTAATGTAGGTGGCGTTGTAACCACGTGTATATTGAGACGCATATTACAATCCCATAACTGTATGTCTGTATGAGGGCATGATGAGGCTAGCCGTAGTATTTAAATCATTCGTTAATGTTATGAGCATGCTTTTTCTCATGTAGTATGTAAAAAGAAATCCTGTTACGCGATGTTCATGCTTTTTTTGCAATTGTAGGTGCCCATCTTCACACGATTAAACCGGTACAAAATCCCGATCCGGATCAATCCCCCATACATAGGACTTTCCATCCAACCATTAATAAAGTCAGAAGAAAAGCCAGAAATGGCATTCGTTGGAATGGAAATTCCACAATTAGACACAAGGTTGATAAAAAAAAAATGGCTGAGTTTTGACCTTCTAATGACAATTGTAGATTCACTTGCAGCATAACGTTCCACTGAACTGTTAGTATTTAGTTAAAAATGTTTAATGTTTAAGTGTTTTTTTTACATTTTTATTTTCCGAAAAATTAACAATCGAATTATAATTCTGTTTTTGATAACGGTCTTCTCCCTTGAACCATGTTATCTCCCATACAACATCATGTTAAGTTAAAAAGAGATTTCTATGTAATTAATGAACAATAAATTACCATCGCGCACCGAGAAAGACAGAATAATAACATGCATGCGGTTATGAATGTTACGATAGCTTGCCTCTTAATGTGACCCGGTTCGCCATTGATCTTTCAATTAAAACCCATTTACATTCATCGATGAAATTACGGAGCAATTGATCGCTTAAGAAAGCGTAAACGATGCTGATTGTTCAACTCGAAGCACCCGCAACCGCACACGCGTACATTCCCCGCGCTGAACCGGGCTTCAAAAGGATTCCAGCTTCATCGCGCAGTACAGCAATCCCATTCTGCACTGGCAAGCAAATTACCGCGCAAACAATGCTACACTGAAGTGGCTTCAATCAATTCCAGCTTTCGTTAAGCAGCCTCTCATTCATGCAGTAACTTCCTTGAAAGCGACCCATTCTTGGCCCGGTTCACCTGACCCGGCTGCGCTTCCTACACCGGGCAGTAAACGGCGAAGGGAACGGGCATCTCCCATGCGGTGGCAGTATGGCGTCCGTGTGGTGCAAGGTTGACTGCTGCTGCACCCTGCTGTTGGCTGCTGTACGGTTTCGTTACCGGGAAGGTACGAGAAAGCTGGTTTTCCTTGACAGCGTCACCCGTGTGTGCGCGCCAAGTCGCAAAGAGAGTAGCGTAGAGTTCACTTCCCGATAAAGAGACACTTCCTGGCCTCCGCGGGGTCATACGCTGTGGACCACCGATACAATTATCTCAGCGCCGTGCCGGTCGAACTCGATCGAGGCGGTACGAAACCGGAACGGAGCACTTTAACCGCAACAACTTTTGGCCCTGGAAGCGGTGGATACGGTGGAGGTCTTTGGAGGTTATGATGTCGCCCATTTGAAGTTGGGGCTGATGTTGGGACGACCATGTCATCGAGGCCATCAGTAAGCATTTCATCGTGTACCTAGTGCAACCAGAGTCTTCTCAGCGGACGGATGCTGGCTAACTGCATTATTCACTTGGTGATAGTACCGTCGAATCAGAGCGGAAGCCTGTTATACCAGTGTGCCGAAGCCTTTCTAATTTGTCTGCCACAGGCCCCGGCTCGGCTCGATGCCGCCCCACAATGCAAACAACGGTTCTAAACAACATTCGAGTGACTCACCGGTTTGGTTTGCCATTCGAAATGACGAAATGTGTAGTATTGTCGGTGGTGTCGGGTGTCGTTTCATACCGTTGCGAATAAATGGCTCCAGCTATCATGTTGCTTCGGTCGAGGTTAAACGCCCCGAGAGTCCAAACCGCACGGCATGACTCACGAAACGGAATCCTACGGGGTGAGGCTGAGGCATCTCTCGCTTTGCAGTAGACAGTGGACACCCTGCAAGAAGCAAAACACATAACCATACCTCCCTTTAACTACCCGTAAGTATTGGGTGGTGAAATTTTGACCATTTGCGACCAAAATCAGACCATGCTTCGCAAAATAGTGGACGAAAAAAAAAGCCACAACTCGTACACCCAGTTTTTGCTCCAGTTTTTGGTTCGGTTGTTTGAGTTTACGTCCAGGTAAATTATGCGTTTGAGTTCCCCGAACGAGTGAGGGCACCTCAAAAAGGTGGAATAAATCTGCTGCAAGTAAGTACTGAAATCGATCGTCAAAGTTAAAGACCTTGTACTGGTGTGTCAGAAACAAACAGTGGCCAAAAAAAACCCCTAATAAAAAAAATGTAGGAGAATGAACTGGTGCTCCTAAGCTGGAGTGACTTCAGTCGGAATGGTGGTACATTTAAAAAAACTGCTGCTCTTTCGCCCGAATACGTGGGCGAAGGGTATTGATCTTCGAAGCTCGTGGTAATTGCAAACCTTACGGTTCATACAAAAACCAATGTACAATTTTGAAGTTGAGACATATGTTTGCGCTGTCGACAGCTCGGAGGCGGGAGAAGATTTTTTGAATCAGCACATGTTGGCAAGAAAGTTTCAACTTTTTGTGGCAGACAAATTGATAAGCTTGCGAGCTCAAGCTGCTGAGATGCGTTATGAGGTTTTGTTTTCATTTGAAATTATTTTTTAAAGTTAGTTCTTAACTACCAACAGCATAAATATAAATACTGCTTCCATTGCGAAATAATTGCTGATTTCTGTATTTTGGTAGCAGATGTTTGTTTTACGACACACATTCAAACTTGATTCAGCGATCGTCGATCACCTAGACATTGGAAATCTTTTCATACAATCGAAATTATTTAAACTCACAATCCTTAGCACTTTTATTAAAAAACGTAGCTCTTATCTTATCTGGCTAAGCTACAGCCAATTATGGATTCAGTTCAAGTGGAACTAAAATGTTCCGCGGGCGTAATTGTTTTTCACACATTTGCAAAGCGTATAGTGATGGCAGTCACGAAATCTTTCTACAAAATCAGCTTCTGCTACGCTCTATCACGCAATAGTTACTGCATTCAGACTAATGCATTCAAACTAATCTGCTCTTCATTATTATCATCTGCATTCATTCGTTTGTGAGATTATTCGAAGAAGTCTTATGATCAAAATAATTGGAACATTAATGAAAGTGTCAAAGGGAAAGTTACAAAGTGGAAAACAAATTTGAATAATAAATATTAACGGTTGATTGATGCAATTGCTTTAAACCATACGATATAGTGATTCCATTTTTTCCACATTTTGTCTCTGTATGTTGAAATTGTTTTTATATATTTTTAATTATTGATTCTATAATGCATCGCTTAGCAATAAACTCCATTCATCTCATGCATTGGAGATACAAACAAAACATCGTTCCACAGCTTTGTTGGTTGTAATTAATTTTACCTAATAGCTTTGATTAAATGCGATAAAAAATACAATCCACTTAAGACAAAAGTCGATTGGTGCAACACCTGCCTATCACTACGCGTGTGTGCAGTGCATTGTAATCCGTTTGCAACGTACCAGGTTGTTGGTTATTTTATTACCCTTCTGCCGTAAGTGCCGTGTACAACTTTTCGTTGGCAAAAAAACAAAAACGGTGGTGCAGAAATTGATCACTTTCCGACCCAGCAGATGGCGAATGAATCGAAACTGTGTGAAACGGTCGTCTTAAGCTGGACGGGTAGAGAAGCGACGAACGTTCCGCTTAAGTGGCCCATGCTGGCGAATCATCGAAGCGCGTGAAAAGGCGATCAAGGTCAAACCACTGGCAGATCGTTCAAACGCAACATCTGATAACCCGCTCGACATAGTGATCGCGGTCCGTGTGATATAGGTGTGAGTTTCACCTCGGAACTTTAAACTGTGACTATTTAGCCGAAGCGCATAAGACCGGCATTTTTCGTTGTTAACACTTTGTTTCTCATCACATGCATAGGTTCCGGTTACGAACAGCAAGGAAGTGTTCGTGCCAATCAAGTCTCCATCAGTATCAAGAGTTTGGGATGAATAGATGCCTACGATTATCCAAGTTTTAACCCATTAGTAGCTACAGCATCGCGTGCTAAGTGCTCTGCCACACTTACACCGCCAGAAGAAAAAGGAAGCTAAAGTTGATCACTGGTATGAAGGTCAACGGTTCGGGTTTCGAAGTCAAATCGGAAGCTTTGGTCATGCGTGTCATATTTATCATGGATTAACTACCTACCAGTAGCGCCACTTTGAATGTGTTGTGATTTGTTTTCGGAAACGCGTGGGTTCTTAAATGTTGTTTATCAACGCTTGATTTCCCCTTCAGCCGAAATCATTTGCGTCTTTTTGCAAAACCTTTCAAAACGATTAACCAACCACCAACATTGTTATTGGATTTTGTGTAATCGTTCATCCATTGAATCATTATAAGAAACCACATAATAATTGTATACTGATCAACCTTTCAACAAGACATCTACTATAAGCTTACTAGTTAAAACTTTTGAAAGGTTAATACTGTTATACTTTCTTTTTTGTTAAATTATGAGTATTTTGTCCAATAATCAAACCATTTATCTTTCTTACGTTACGTTTAACTTACTATAATTTGGTTGAAATACTCCCGGTAAAATTTGATTTAAATAGCTCATTTGAAAAATAATGATTAAACAATGGTACTTTGTCAAATGAATTAGCAAATTTTTGACCATAGCCTTGATGAAGTACGCATTCATTTTTTTCCTAGCAAGAATACTTTTATTTGCTCCTCACCAAAGTTTGAAGGAAAAGGATGATAAGATCAATACCATAGACAGTGCATGGTATTTCACATGGGCAATTACTGATCCAACCATCCTACTTACAAGGTGAATGACAATTATTTTCCTAGAAAAAAAATTTGATGAAGAATTAATTTACAATGAGTTGCTTCTTGACAAATCTTCACTTTTGATACTTATTTTAAGCAAGGGAGTTTGAAGTTATAAATTTAACATAGCAATTTCTCTATATAATATAATTCTTTGATAGATTTGTCAAATTGTCCTTACTTGTTTCCATTCCTAAGTCTAGTTAGGCTGTAAAACATTACAGATCTGCGACTTCAATTACTACTCTCATTACTTTTTACATTAAACCCTGTCTTATTGAAAAAATACACCTTTCTTACCTCTTTCAGCATATTAAAAAAATATTTTTTTCACCTTTCGTTCCAACAAATTAAATGCCAACAATAGCCACAATCAAAACGGTTGAAGGTGTTTTGTTCTTGCAGTTTTGTTTCCCAACGACAAGCAACAAAAAAAAAATAACGAGATCAGTTGGTTTTGCGTTTTGTAAGCCACGCGTTGACTTTTACTCGCCCAAAAATGGCAAATATTCATTCATTCACTCAAGTTTTGGTCAATGTCATTTGCGTGTTTACATCTCGTGGATCAAACAAACAGAAAACAACCCCCGAAACACGTTGACATTGAATATTATTGTTATCGCAACACGTTGACTTTATCACGGCAAGCTTTTGCGGTTTTTTGTTTTGCTGGGGGTTTAATGGTACGAACGGTGAATATTTATAGAAACTACAAACTGTACCGTTACGGTGGAATTCGTTGCTTCACCAGACACACATACACGCACACACACACACACGCATTCGGTTGGTGTGAGCAAAGATCATGCAAATTGGTAGCAATGTGTGCGAGAAGCAGATGTTTTTTTTTTCTTCCTTTTTCGCCCGAAAATACACATCATTCATGGATAATTCAACGCAACAAACAACAACCGATTCGGCAACACCACGGTAAAGCGCCATCTTCGTTAGATGCATCAAGAGTGTGCGAATGACAACGGAATGTTTTTGTCGCAGATGTTTCACGCACCAGCGCACACGGCAGTGTAGGTGATTTGTTTTTGCGTAACCTTATACAGCACGCGTATCGTTACGGGCGCCCAAAAGTTAACTTCGTTTGCACACCGCTAATGGTAAAGCAAAAAGGGTGGCAGCTAAAGTTCAATGGAGAAGCTGATTCGTGAGCCTCATCCCATTCAGCTTCGTTTAAGGTTGTGCAATTTCTTCGCGCATCGTTCAAATATTGGAATTCGATCAGTTTAGTCAGTCCCTTACGTCTGAGGCACGATCAGTACCGGACGCGTGGGGCATGTGGAACTCCACTAAAGCCCATCCCGTTAAACACAATCAAAGCGATTTGATTCCCGATTTCAGACATTCCACTGGTGTTGCTGCTACTGTTGCGATGGGCCACACACGCACACCCGATGGAGAGCAAATGTCTGGATGGCAACGAAAATATGGATGTCGTTATGGCGTTCATCACCATCACACAAACACGCTGGTACGCGTACACCCACTGTTGTCGGTGACAGCAAACAACAGCCAGCAACAGCAAACTTCACTCGCACAAAACACAACGCGAAGCACAATGGCTTTTTGGCGCACGGTAAAGATGGCGCCCGGCGTTACACAAGACTGACTTTGATCTTTCCACCGTCCGCCCAACCCCTGTTTTCTACCATGTGTGAGTATGTGTGTGTACGGTGTGATGGGAGTAATGGTTGATGTTTTTGTTGTTGCAGCAAAGCATAAAACTTATAAACACCGACATCAAAAGGATTTTCAAAGGACCTTCATCCATTGCCCACCCATCTGGCTGGCGGGATACTGCGAAACACTCCTTGTTTCCTTTGTGTCTACGCTAGTGCCAATGTGTGTATGCCTGTGAATGTGCTTATCAAGATTTTCCTTAACGCTCTCGAGGCCGGCACCGAAATGGGAAATGATGTTAAGCGCTCCAGCTTCAAGATAGTGCAAATGCCTCGATCACATCACAAAGGCTCTCCGTGGCGATGAATTCCGGGCAGCAGGCAGCAGCCTGGACGAGGTTGGCAATGTTGCCGATATGGGTGAATTGTAGCAGCCACGTCTTTGATACGGCCAGAAAACCACCAACCGTTCCATTTCTAATCATCCCACTTTCTTCGAAGCCCGGTACCGGCCTCGTCCCTTTGATTGATAGTAAAATGAAGAAATCTAATTTTCCCAGCAAATATCGCATTTTGTGATTTGCAATACAACTAAGCACCGCCTCGCTCGTCTTCTGCCGTTTGTGTGAGAGATACTATCTGGAGAGCCGGTACTTCATACACCCAGTCGTATGGTACCGAGACCAGAGACGAGGTTGGGCCAGTTTGCAGGAAATTGACGTTTGATTGAGGTTATGTAATGAAATTGAATCCCTCCAGCTTCCGTACGTTCCATCCCGCTTCCAATGTTCTTCCGCATACGGTAGTACAGTTGGTGTGCTATTAGCTTTGGGCAGACACTGCCGACACCCGACGTGCGAACGACGGCGAGGAGCATGTCATACAGAGAGATGCAGAGAGTTAGCATCAGGATGAAATGCTGTAGTTCACATGATAAGCACATCCCAGCTGGATGCAGTACAGCTAAACCATCACCCTTATACCACCCAACACTGGTGTATGATCGAATTATGGATGCATACAATTCATTGCTCGTTTGATATTTATCTTACAGAGCATCGGGAAACAATGCACCTTACCTTAAGTGGGCTGCTTAAAAATATAAAAGTCTGATTATTGCTACTCTGCAGGAAAGAAGCGATCAAGCCTCTCGAATGCCAAAATCAAATGACGAATATAGTTCAATTTTCTCACCACACACTTTGCAAAGACGTTCGAAAATACTGGTTGTGTATTGCAGATAGTCTACCTTCAGGCGTTTAACAACTGTTGGACTGCAGTCACAGGGTAGTTCCGGCTTTTTTTTTGTTTTCTAAGCAAATACAAGCAAGAAGGAGGAATTTTAAATTAATTGTAACGTTCGCTCACAGTGCTTATTCAAATACACTTACGATCCTCTTGTGCATAATCGGATGTGTTAGTGTATGTGTGTTTGTGAAACAAACCTCAATTACCTTCGGATTGCAGCCGTTCTTCCGGATGATTAACGTATGTTTGCCGTCGTCTATACTGCCATAGAAGCAGCAGCAGCAGTTTGCTTTCAGTCGTAAAAAAGGTGTTTGCAAACAAGAAACCACTGAAAATGTAAAACACAGCCCCCACTTGTCTTTCCCTCGCTGAACCGCTATGCCATCGCCGTGAAATCTACGAACATTAATGGCACACCGTGAGAGTAGGCAAACCGAACCCACGAATGGAACGCTATCGATTAATGCGCCCCGGTGCCGCTGAGAATCAATTTGTGTCAATCAATTTAACCTTTCACATACAGAGCACAGGCTCCAAAGTACTATGCGGTGAAGTTGTTTCGTTTACAAATCCGGGCAAGCGTGCCTAATCAAATTCCGGTCCACGTCACCGGGTTTTCTTCCACCGCACCAAATACCAACCCCCGGGGAAACTGGGTGGCCAATTAAACTTTTGGGCTGTGCAATGACATCCTTACAGCCGCAGTTACGAATGCAGGTGCGATGGTGTTTCTTTATTTTTGTTTGCATCTTCTTCCGCACATTAGCAACCCGCCAGAGCAAGCAACATAAAATAGAATTCACTCAAATAAATATTATGTTCAACTGTTTTCGGCGTAGCTGCGTCTGTAGATACGGAATGTTTGCACAATGGACGAAAATGTGTTCATCGCCCGATCTTGACTTCATTTGTTTGTTTGTTTATTTGGAAATTGATTGCAGAATAACTAGTCATTCATGTAAGTTATTTAATGTAATTTATGTAATTATGTATATGTACATGCATGTTATTATTCATTATGAAAATAATGAATTTTTCTATTCATTAAAAATTTAAGGTAAAGAGTTTCAATAAATGATTGATACTATATTTATTAATGAGCACTGTTTGCGACGAAAGGTTCAAATATGAGGAGTATAATTTCATCACAGTTGAGTCATATTTTAAAAGGACTATGTTTTATATAAGACATGAAATATTCTTAATGCTACTATCCTTAATAGTCCTAGTACTTCGATTAAAGTCTAAGTTGTTAAACGCAGTGAGAACAGATCGAATGATCGGTGCATTTGATCCAACGTTCTCAAATTCTCTACATTCAAACCGATATCATGGACGCTAGAAATCCCACACAAACATGGTGTTCACCTAAAGATTCTCGAGCTATAATTTACGTGAAACGTAATGCTTTATAAAGCGATGGTTTTATCCTAAGCAACGCTGATTTGGACAGTTCTTCAGGAATCGTTAATAATTTTATTTCTATAATAGTTAAAATTTTATTTTTTAAACTATTTTATAATATTTGAGTTTATTGGGTGTATAAAAAAAAGGATAATTCTCACCGGTTTATTCTATTTCACAATAAATCATCAGAACCTGATACGCACCACAACAATAGGAGCACTTTTGACACGTCTTCTTTAATGTTTAATGCTAATTTTAACTTGACAATGCTTTTTTTTCAATTTCTCCAATACCATTTCCAGCAGAAGAACGAAAAAAGAATAAATAAATGGAATTATCAAAATTGTTTCTGTACTATTATCCCTGCTTTAAGAAAACTGCCCTTTAAGATCAACTCATCTTGTCTTTGCCAACATAAAATAGAAATCAAAATTGTGATTTTCCGAAATTTTTCGAACTAACATTTAATATTTACAATCAATGCACTGTCCAAAGCAGGAATGAAGTACAATAAAAAAATGACCACATTCCCTTCCTGCATAGCCCATTGTACTACTGGTTTCGCAAAACGGAATACCTACAACTACGGCGACGGCAAAGGTGACTATGCACACTCCCACACACACACACACACCATACCGCAAACCACCCCCACTCCCATTTGGCACTGCGAGAGCCCAGCTGTCACTCTTGCCAAATAAATCCCATCCAACGCCTCAACCTCAATGACAAACCCATGGAAATTCGCTGAAAATTCCTCCTAGCAAATGGAAAATGTAACACCACAACGCTACACGACAGAAGGTGTGTGTGTGTGAGTGTGTATTCGAGGCAAAGGTTCCGCACAGTGCCATTACTTTCGCGCGCGCAGTCGAAAGTCTCGCGAGAAAATGGAGGCAAATTTACTTTTGATCGAAATTACTGGCAAATATTTGCACACGTTTTCTCGATTTGGTCGATTTTTCACGACCTGTCGAATGGGAGGTAGGACCGGTTTCCTGGCTCTCGCGCTCAACTGCAGCGCTTGGTAACATTTAGGAGATGCAGAAGCTTGCTCATCCGTTGCACGATAGCCATTGGTAATTGTGTTTGTCGAACAGCTAGACATCCTGCCAAACTGGAACTATAGCATCCAGTCGTGCAGCTTTCCATGGCTAGTGTCTGCCGCAAACCATTCTAATAATCTTGTCCCCGAAATGGAGTTTTCCACCTACGGAAGCTTTCTATTTGACTATTTACCTTTTTCCCACTCTGCATCGTTGCAATCGTTTGGTTTTTTTATTAATTTTCTCAGCACGACGTCGATATTGACCTTGTGCATCTCGTTTGGAGCTCGGGTGGTAAAAATCGGACACCATCTCACCATCGCAACGCTCATGCATCATCACCGCCGTGGTCCGGAACGCGCCCGGGAAAGCTGTGTGCAGATGAGAAAATTCACACCGTCATCTCGAATTCGCACCGTGACCACACCCGGCGGCGTCCATTTCCATTTTGGGCCGCCGTTGTCCGTTGTGCAAGGCTGCCCACCGGGCAAGGCTGCCAAATGCTGCCGGCATCCAGCGTGTGCTACGTGGTGGAAAATATGAAAAACCTTGCCAACGGCTAAACCGTCCAATATACGGTACAATGTACGGAACATGAGAACCAACAAGGAAAAGAAAGAAAGTAAATTAGTTGCTGTTAATTACATTTTTTATCACTTTAGATGATTATTTATTGACGCTTGTGTTTTCGTTTTCGCAGCGAAAGGTATTTTCCGTCCACGTTGTTCCACGATTGACCCGGATTCCCAAGATTCTGGTTTGGGTGTTTTTTTTTTTGCTGCTGTTCGTTGTTCGTATGTTCTTGGCCACGACGACTAGACGACAAGAAGCAACGAACCCGGCTGGTTGGAAAAGTACGAAAGTAATTAAGAACGAGTGTCGATTGAGTTTGAGTGCAACTTTCTCTTTTCCAGTTTTTTTTTCGGGAAGTAAGCGAGAAATGACAACGTGAAAAAATGATTATTCGTAAAGTTTGGCGAGTTTGGGATTTCTTGTGCTCGATGGACAGAATGTGGGAGGTTTCGCGCATCTGTCGGCGACCCACCACCTTCATTGTAGGGGTGAAGATAAGTGCGACAGGTGCAAAGTTCCGTCCGAAATGGCGTAATGATTGATGGAGTTGTGTATGGGCGATGTTCCCACGCAAACCGGTACATAAAGCTGTCTTTCGCGCGAAATGGAAAAGCGGACAAGAAAAACCAAAACACAGCAACGGCAATGAAAAAACAAAACTCCGACTTGGAAACCGAACCCTATGATGGCTTTCTTTACTTCAACGAGGGTGGGAGTGGGACTTGTTGATTGTTTTGCGTTAAGATTACTTCATTAAATTCACACCGAAGGGCAGATGAATGGTTTTGCTCTGGCAAGCGGTGCTTCATTAAGCGGCAATTTTCTTTCGATTTATGATGCGATGGAAAAGCACGAGGGTTTGTGAAAATAAAGGGTCTCCGTTTTTAAACTGTCTCGAGTGGTCATTTGCATTGTTGTTGGCTTTTGAAGTAACAGCTCATTCATTGTCCTTTGGAGTTTTGTTAACGTTACGGTGCAACAAAGAAGAAACGCGCTGATGAAATGGTGATGACTTTTGTTGCTTTTTTACAACCGGAAAGTTAAAGCAACTCGTAAAATGATTTCATTTTAATTTTTAACTTTTTTATCACAATGTGTGGATGGCTGCAATAACGAGTTTAAATACTAACTTTAAGAGTATTCTTACAGTAACACCAATTTGACAACAAGACCTTGTTTGTTAAACATTGTTACACATGTAAGAAACCGTTTATATAAAACTATTATATTTGATAAATTAGTAGTGCATTATATGTTTTTACTTCAAAGCGAGTTTGAACATGTTCAAATAAATAAATTCCTAACCTCAAATAAGTTGACAAAGTGAGGATAGCATCCTTCATCACAATGATGTAGTTACTTCTGTTTTTACCATCTCTTTTGTTCAATAAAAAGTCATTTCTTGTTTGCCTGTCTAAAAACATAAGCTTAAAATCCTTTAGTTAGACATACTTGGCTTGTTTTTAGCATTTAATATGTTCCAAATTGCTTTAAAAACTATTTTTGTGTATATTTGAGAACAATTTAAAATGTTGGTAATTTTACAAAACAAAAATTTGCCAATGATTTAACATGTATATCAAATCACATGAAGCATTTTGAGTGCGCGGTATTGAAAGTTTTTTGACATGTTGCACTTTATATTTGCGCAAATAGTAAAATCGAACTTTGATTAACGTTAAGTAAAAAAAAACTGTACACTTGATAGTAATAATTCCATGCAAGTCATGCTTTAACACGTCAGAACATTCACGACCATATCACGAACCAACTGCTGCTGCAATATCGCAATCTGCCATAAATTACTATTCCTTCGGCCGAATAATTTCGACCGCATCTACTGATCCAGATACAACAGCAAGAAGATTTGTTCCCTGCAACATTACGCCTCGCGAGAATGTAGTAATTCTTCAGCCGAGTGTGAAATACCCGTTCAGCACAATGCGAACCGAAAAACGTTGCGCGCTACAGTGATAAACTTGACCATGTCTCACCCTCTCGATACGTTGCCTTCCCGGGCACCTAATGGGCAAAGACACACCGTAACCACTGTTATGCTAACCGAAAAAAATGCGCCCCGCTTGAAACGAGTAACGAGAAATAAATTCTTTGCTTTAAATTTAAAACGTGATTCCATTACGGGGTGTGGAAAGTTTCGGTCCCTTCCTACTCTGGGTGGCCACCTTAAAAAGAGGAAAAGGCATCTGATCCCGCCAAGATCTGTGACCCCTGAACTACCCCGAAGAGCTCGATACAGGATGCGAGCGTAATAAAAAAATAAGGCCATTGCTTTAGCAGTTCCCATGCTTGAACACTTCCGCCACTAGGGCATATCCTTCAAAAAGGGTCTGTGGATGCTGCCGTTCTTATTCGCCCGCTTGCCCAGGTTGCCAATCACGTTGCTCAACCGCTTAAAACTACAAAACCCACGATCTGGCGTTCCCAAAATGTGCTCAGAGTTCCTGTCCCAGTTCCGGTCCAGTGGACCATCATGGTGCCTTTTCGTTTTCCTTTCCCGCTTTCATATACAGTGAAACGCAACGCCGCGTATAGCCGCACAGCCGCGCACTGTACGCTATTGTGAAGCGCACCAACTACTCTCCAGAAATATAATTCTTTCCGACGGGTTTCACCAAGAACGGCCCCAACCATACATCCACTCTCCCACCCCTTCATTCCTCTCGAACTCCTTTTTCCTGGCCGTTGTGCTAACATACCCGGTTTATAACCTCACTTTTTTGTTATTTGATAGCTTTTGCCTACTTTCCGGCGTATTTCGCCGTGCAAACTAGCTACCAGCGTCACTAAGGTATTTGTTTAGTAGTTTCCGTTTCGTTTCCATCCCTTTCCGTTCTTTTCTATTTTTCTTCTGGTTTTTTCTTCTTTCTTGTGGATCGTACGTGGCACGGGTTAGTCTAGTAACCGGGAAGAGAATCGGTCGCTCGGTCGTTCTTGTACCGTGGCGAGCCTTCGCATACACGGTCACTTAAACACACACACACACAGACAGCACAAAGCATGATTCGGTTTTGCCTTTTTCGCAAACCCGTGAGAGTTTATGCTCTTTAGCAAAAGCTTACTAAAGATGGGAGGGCGCAGAAAAAAACGAAGGCAAACTTAAACTACGCCCAAAACTCTTGTGCGAAACTTTCGGATACAATTGCGGAACTAAACGGACACTACGGATGAACATTGAGAAAAAGCGCTTTGCTGTTGTGTTTCTTCGAGCTTGTTATTTAGTTTTGCTCTCTTGCTTCCTTTTTTTGTAGCTGCGCATTGTTCTCAGTTAGATATTTAAAAATAAAAAAGCGAAGTAGCACAAAAAAAACCCTTTCTCCTTGAGCGAGCGTTAGCATTTTCTGATCTTGAGCCGCTTTGCCCAAAAGCATGGCCGGGTCTGCCTTAAGAATGTTTTATTTTATTTTTATGCTGTGCTTTACTGTCCACCAGTCTTCAGTGACACCCCTTTATTGTCCTTAGATTAGCTTTTAACTTAGCTGGGTAGGGGTTTCGGTGTGCTAATGTTTTATTTCTTGCCAAACTTTCGCCTTTAAAGTTTAGCGTGAAATTGGGAAAATCTTGCGGGAACAATATCGCTTGTGTAGTGCAAAATATCGCTACTATTATCCCAGGACACAACACCACCCAAAGTGGGTTTCTGTTGTTCCCAGCCGAAAAAGCAGGACATACCGGTTGCGGAGAAACATTCGCCAACCGGAGTGCTGGCGGATCCAGGATCAGGT
Organism: Anopheles marshallii; assembly: GCF_943734725.1. Taxonomy (NCBI): domain Eukaryota; kingdom Metazoa; phylum Arthropoda; class Insecta; order Diptera; family Culicidae; genus Anopheles; species Anopheles marshallii. Next base: position 35,062,058 of record NC_071326.1, on the reverse strand, counting down.
TTTATTTTTTGTCAAAGTAAGGTTTTTTTGGAAACACACACCAACACACTGCACTATGCACGACAGGTGCCATAAAACGAATGTTGGTAAGATTTCCGTATTTTCGTAAAACACAAGCATTATTAATTATTAACTACCATGATATTAATTATTGATTTATTGTGTTGTTCATCACTGCTACGAAGTAGATATTTTTGCACAAAATATTAAGCTTTTCATAGATAGATTTTCAAAAAAACAACAAATCTCCTTACTTCAAAGTTTCCATTTTCCGTACGCTAGTAAGTATTAGACCGTCAAAAGTTTAACTAACACCTTTATAGGAAAAGTCTTGTATCATCCGTAAACTTGTTCAGCAACATTTGCAAGATCTTGAATATAGTTGACCAGCCAACTAAACACAATGTGCATAATGTTTTTAAAAACTAATCTTAATCCTAACTAATCCTAAGACAAGATGTGTTTTGTGTGAATCTCCTTAAAGCACAAGAAGATCAGTGATGGAGACGCCTAGTGTTTACATATACGCCATGCTGGAACCAGCTCAAATAGAAGCTGACTCTTTTCCCGCAAAGTTGACTGTCATTTTTGCAAAGCTTCATCATGGCTTGCTTTGCAGTGTTTTTAAAGTGGTGGTAAGTAATGCGGGAATAGAGTTAACTTCTGTTAGAGCTGGTTCCAAATCATGCGAATGATTCAGGGTCACCAGATAAAGTCGTGAATCGTGTAAAGGAAAGTTTATAAACTGAGGTTTGAAGTCAAAATAACATTATACACGAATTTTGAGCAAATATCTTTATGTTTTTTATGAACTTTCATTTATGAACAAAATCATTTGGAATCTGAAACAAGAAGCGTTTTTTTAGTTCGTTTTTTCAGTTTTTATTTCATTTTGTTTTCATTGTTGTTCATTTTGTGTTTTTATTGAGCGTTGACCATTGACACGACCAGACCATTGAGCCCCACAACTTTGATTTATTTTTCACTGATAAATTCAAAATGAGCCAACTATTACCAACTTAAAACTCTTTTGAAATGGTACAAAATGAACTACACAACATTTGAAAACAACTAGATAATAATTTTCACATTTAATTCTTATTGAAATTTAAGTTAAATTCAAGTTTGCTCAATTCAATCTCTTAGTTTGACGTGTAAGCACAAATACCGCGCAAACTCAACATTTTTACTGTTTTGACCTTTTGTCGCGGCAAGTGGCCGATGTGCATTGTAGCAACCATCCAAGTCCGGAAACCACCAACCAGTGCGAATAAACTACGTGGGTCGTGAAAGCGATCGTTTCATTTTTGAAGGTGGTGCCTTTTGTCTCTTCTTCGCCGTGCACGCCTTCCACGGCAAACGGCAAATGACCAACGGGAGAGTGCCCAACCGGGCAAAAACGCCACTCCGAACAGCAGAAGTGTTTCCGGTTGCGGCAAAGTGGCTTCAGCGCGGTTGAACGTACGGACAGCAATTGTCTTTTAAGCGGGAACGAAAATTTCATTCTTTTACTGCAAAAATAAACAAACTAAAGCAAAGAACAAACCAACAAGCGCTCGAAACATTCCAACACTTCCTTCCACAGCGGCCGGCACTACTCATTATGAAAACATAAATTCACAAGCGCAAAGTTGAATGCAGAGTGATTTCCGAAAAGATGCAGCTCGGTTTTGTTTGTCTGTTTTTTTTGTACACATTTTTTCCTTGCCACTTTTTTCCGCTCGATGAAAAAGGAATTTGTACGCCTGTAACTGTGGAGCATACAATTTGTGCCCGACGAGAACAATCGGTGCTGTTGGATAAATGTTCCGCGCTGGGTAGCATACAACTACGCTCGATGGTCGGGTAAGTGGTGTGAATTAGCTTATTATACTCACGTATGTGCATGATCGTAAATAGTTTAACATCTAAAAATGGCAACATGGAAACGAGGAAACGTTTTATTGTGTTTCACCATGGTGCCACTACCGATGGAGAAAGCACACAAAACCGGTGTAGGTTTGTGAAAAATGGAACCGTGTCCGAATGATTGGCTTACAGACTTTTTGATTCCGATCAAAAAAGCTTTTGTTCCTAGAGTACAATACCCACGGAAATAGACAGAGCAGAGAGCCACAAAGCAAGTGTAATTTTTTAACACTTATTTTACGTTAGGGAGTTGATTTGGAACATTTGCTATCCAATGAAGTGTATATGTTCAGTACTGTTGTTTGCACCTTATTTGCAGAAAATCTTTGCTTTACACTTTATCCTACGATGTGAATTTTTTATTAAAGTATATTACAGGATTTAACTCGTTAAATCAAAGTGAAATCGCCATAGAACTGTATTGAATTTTTGCATTCAATGCATTTATGGTATACTGTGACTTTATACACCCTTAGCTGGCGGATATTTATATACCCTTGGTCCGGATGAAATTTTGGTGTAGTCGAAGAATTTTTTAACCATCCAACACAAGGAAGGTTTCCTTCAAGAACATCTGAACTTCATAGCTTTATAACTCGAAGCGTAACTGCCTAGAAATTTGATAATCAATGACACTGTTACTGCCTGCTGCTAAACACAAACCTATATTTGTAATAACGGGTTCAAGGGTTGCTCACCTGTGTTTAAGTTTAAAGTAATTCTCACACATCTTACTTCTTAATCTTGAATTTTTTGGTGTAAAATATTTGTTTGTACTTGTACTTGTTTGTAAATCTATTTTTCGGTGAATCGGTATAGCCTGCTAATCATTGTATCCTATCGAGTCTTCATGATGCTTTCCTTTTTTTTTGCTTTCTTGACAGTTCATGGGTAACTTTTTCAACGATCTTTAAAAAATTCAATAATAAGCGAGACGAATTTTACCCATGGAGACGCCTGGTACTTTAAGTTTACCTGAAAAAAGGGAATCAAAAATGGCGTGATGTGTTTTATGTGTTATCGGTAGTCGTATAGGCAAAACAGGTTATTAGTTTAACACATCTTTAATTTTTGTGTTATACTTTTATGCCGATTGCCGAAAATAATTTCAATTCCGTCGGCCAGAGGAGATTCAAAAGGATCCTTGTCGATGGCGCGTTCTCCATCATGTCACCGTACCGGTTGGTAACGGATCGCCTGGTATCGTTCAAACTAGCGTTCTTTTCTGGGCGATAGAGCTATTCCTGTTCTAACTGATCGTTCCTACCTTGACAGCGCCGTTGGAAAATTGCATATGGATTCTGCTATTGTTAAGCCAACCAATTATAGTTTTCAAATTATTTCTAGCGACGATTCGCGTTCTTGTGACGTTAGAAGTAATCTTTAAAGCGTATAGCAGCAGTTATCACTACATTTTGTGTAATTAAAACATTTCTTATAATCATACATCCTAGCTTATCCGACAGTGTGAAATGTGAAATAGATAATACGTGAGAAAAAATCAATTCTATTACGTAAATTTTATTGTTGAGGAAATAGTTGTAACGGTTTTATGTTACTCACTTACTTATTCTGCGCTACAATCGCCCCGCGGTCTTGGCCTGCTGAAGGAGTCCTCTAAACCGCTCACGGTGGAGCGCCTTCGTCTGCCAATCAATTATCCAGGCCTTTTGGGCGGACGCATCAACACCATCACTCCATCTCAGTTTGGGCCTACAACGCCTCCTCTGTCCATGTGGACATCCGAATAGGACTTTAAGGGCTGGGTCGTCCGGTGTCTTTCTCTGGGATGCTTTCGATGCTTCTGAGCATCTTCCATTCGAACGCGGCTAAGAGGGTTACGTTAGTTTTGAACAACGGTTATATGTTAGTTGATTTTATTGCAAATGTTTAACTGTTATACCAAGATAGTAATTTTAAAAGCTTTGATAATCTCAATCAATCATGAGTCATTAATGTTTGAATAGATCTTATGATTTAGTTATTGGTACTTTCACGCATAGGAAATATCAATTTAAAACAAAAAAAACCATTGCTATTGCAAGCACTTAGCCATATGATCGCCCACCCATGGTTGTACACCTGCTCGGTTCATATTGGAAAATTTAATCAATTCCTCCTATCGACCATACAGTATCGAATCCTCAGAATGATTCCTAATCCCACTAGAAACTTTGTCTTTAACACTCTCTTTCACTTTCTCCGCGTTTAACACAGATACACGCGGATGTATCAGAAACCCATTCCGAAACGGCGGTTCGTTACGGTTCGGTACCATCTATTGCTGGCAGGGTGTTAGGCTGCTTAACACCGCTCGGAATGTAATCGAAGGCGAGCGCCTTCCAGAAGGTGAACGTTCCAGCGCAAGCATGGCTTGGTTGTCTGGAAAGCAGGAATTAAATTATTCATCCCTTGGCACACTTTTCGATAATTCACTTTCCGCTTCTCTGTTGCGCTTCTACACGTCGGAAGAGTTCCTGCCAATGTCTTTACCGTGGCTCACGTCGGTGTGATACAAGGCAAAGAAGTCGTCGCGGATTACGCCTCGATTGGAGGGAACATCATGCTACCGCCCGGGAGACATTCGTAGCAATGGCAATGATAGATGTGGTACCTCCGGACGTGGACGGGTGTTTACAAAAGTGAAAAACAGAATCGTGAAAAGTACGAAAAAAAGGGGAGAAAACACCGGACTATAGCAAACAGAATGAAGAATTTTTGGCAACAACCATGGGGTAGTGCTCAATTTCGGAGTGTGATGATGTACCTTCATCTTGAACCAGACTGGTCATTTGATTCTTCCATTCGGGCCCGTACAACGAACGAAAATTTCGGTTCCATGTGATGCCACACTTCTCGACACACTTATCTTATCACACTCCAACTTCCGGCCCGTGCTGCATCAAGGAGCGAACGAGTGTTCGATATGGGTCCCTTTAACCTCACACTTTCGCTCGCTCGCTCTACTTGACACCACACGTACATCACAGCAGCAGCATCTTGTTTGGCTTAGTAAATGGATTAGCTTATTCCGTTTCCATATTTAATGCCCAGTCCATTAACAATATAAATGTGATTATTTTGCTGTAATTTGATTTTCGGCAAACTTCCCTTTTTTCGCTGGTGCTCTATCAGTCGTAGCCATTTTGGCGTTGATCTTATCCGGTCCATCCTGGGCAGTGCATTTTGCGAGTGGAAGTGGATGGCCGTTTTTTTTTCAACCCTGCTATCTTTCCACTGTGGATACCATCACACCGAAAGCGATGGAAATTGGAGTCATCGCCACCCCATTGCAAACCTTGCGAGAGTCCGGCTTAAGAGCTTTGCTGAAGAGTCCCTTTTTTGTTGTGTGCGTGTGATGTGATTTTCGGAGAGTTTTGCTGTGTGTCTCCATTATTCGCCTTTACGTTGGTTGCTAGTGATCCGACAAAGTGTCAGCCAGGATGGTTCGGTGCAAGATTTATTTCACTGTTTACGAACTATCTCCAGAGGATTTCTTTTCGGTTTTGTTTGGAGTGTAGTAGGTGTGATTAAACGATCAGCTTAGCAAGGGAAATGCTGACAAACGGTCCCTTTCATTCACACGGTTGCCATAATGTTGTGTCTCAACGGATTCTATTATGTCAACATTTTATCTAATCATTACCGCTAGCGCTCTAAATGGTATCAAATGAAGTGTGAAAGCAGTACGCATGTTAAAGTATTTGACACTTGCTGCCGATTATGCAGGATTGTAGCTTCTATCGTAAGACCAAAGAGGGCGTCACAGTCAATGCTATTAAACAGGGTAGCAGGGTAGGTTCGATGATCGAGCCTTTTCCCGTTACAAACAGCATCAAGTACAGTAATAATTTTCAAGCTAATCATCATCACCAGAGTTGTTAGAAATATTACTATCATAATAATATCATCATACCTCATGAAAGGCAGTTGCAGTTCAAGTATTTTGTATATAATTTAAATCACTTCAACATTGATTTTAACATTAATTGTACATTAACATATTTATTGCACGAAAAGAATACTACATAATTTGAGCACAATTAATATTTGTTTAATTGCGCAAATTATTTGACTTCGTAGTTACAAACAATAAAAAAGAACCTTTTTCAATCGCTTGTTAAATGTGACTTTCTTAGAGTGTTGCTAATTAATGCATTTGCTAATGCAAAGTACGATGATGTGCTTGAATGTGCAGTGTACCTAATTAGGCCTTGCAAGCTTTGGCCCCAAAGGGTACAAGCCAGGGTGTCTTCACACTCGCATATAATTTATTTCCGCGCCATACAGTGCCATACCTAGCGTGTTGCCCTGCTTGATGATTTATCTCACATCTTCTATCTTAGCCAAGAATCACCCCCGGTGTGTCACCGGTGTGCCGAGAAATTCCCTGCACTGGGCGAGGCTTTTAGCACCAAACAGAGCCGTCCACCATTTGCGTAGACAACCCAACGCAACACCTTTCCAACACATTCGTACTGCAAACATTGACCAAAAGGCTCGTGTGTGTGTGAGTGTATGAAGTGCACGCGGGTGTTATCATAAATCTTCGCCGCAGCGCATCATTATCGCACACACGCAGACAAGACGAACCGACAACCGGACGGACCAGCTTCAAAGCATGTTTACTTTTTATTAGCCCCACCAAAGAAGCTAATGACCTGCTGATCAAACAACTACAGCAGCACACGACAGCTTCGCGCTACTAATGTTGGCCCCTACCGGGAAGATTAAGATTGTCTGAAGACAAAAGCAACACGAACCACGTCGAGGAACGGTTGCGAAGGCAACCGAAAGGAAAGAGATGCGGCCAGGCGGCTAGATAGGACAATTATTTCTTGATTAGCTCCTTCATTCGACAGCAGTTTCATTAACTTGGTGACCATTATTTCAGCACGTGCCAAACGTTCTTCCCGTGCGCGGTGTCCGTATGCCACACGGTACGGAGTGTTTGCTTTCGCTTGCGTTCTTATCGTGCTGGTTTACTACATTTTCCATTTTCCAACACACAATAGCATCACATTGAGTGGCGATAGTGGTGAAGGAGGTGGCAGTAGTAAACGACGCACTTCACCCAGCCCAATGCATGATGAACTGTGCTTTAATGATGCATTACGGGTAATTCTGAGCTAATCTTACCCAAGTGAGTCTAACATCCATCGTGCTGGAAGAAAGGAAGTAATAAAGGGATTACTTACAATCAACTTCAGAATGAATTAAAAATCAATTTGCCGTATCGTGATCAAAGTAAAGGTCTTTTGAAAATGGGTTTGCTAGAGAAGTTATTGAGACGAGGTTTACCAGTCGTCGATAAATCGATTTGACATTTAATACATATACTTAAAGCTAATTTCAATACTACCTAAAGTGGTGTAATCATAATGGAGTTGTAGCATTTCCACTATACAACAAATTACCATCTTAACGCACGATCTTTGCCAAACACTTTACGTTCCCACACGATGTTGCCACACGACAAAGTCAACTCAATTCCAATTCCAATTCTCTCCACGTTAAAATGATCTACTGTATCGACCAAGTATATCCATTTATTTATCTCTGATGCAGTGAAGTTTTTACCGAAGATTTTACGCCGACGATTAATTGACCGACCTTTAGGTATTGGATTTAAATAATGGTATCTTAATCTATGGCACAATTCACATTAGTTTGAAAACATTTCCTCCTCCTAATAGTGAAAGGGCACCTTATTCCGTGTGTATTGGGCCACCGTATTAAATTTAATCTGTGAGCAAAATGTAGTATTGCAATCCTTCATAGCGTTATTTTTTGCCGAGAAGCCGAGAAGAACAAACAAAAAAGCACATTGTCGTTTTCCACTTTACAACAATGCAGCCCCTCGTGTGACTAGTTTTAATGAATTCAAATAAAAATATCACCCACAACCCATTCATCTGTTGATCATCAACGTGAAGTGTTGCGCTTTGCTCTTCTTCTTCTGGAACACCCAAGCCATTCTCATGCATAACGCAACGATGGGTAAATTCATTTCAAAACTCCCTCCCCTGCTGTTGAATGGTGTTTCGTTATGCACGCGGTATCTACCAGCCACACATATGCATCCCACACTCCTTTAGCCAACTGCAATGATGTTTTCTTTCAATTTAGCTTCACGAGCGTCAAGTGAATTACATTACAGTTAGGGTAGCAATTGATAAAGAAAAGGGAAGCATGTACCACGAGTGTGCCGAAGCACGATCTATGACGCTGCGCCATTCTTTTCCACCGTTTCATTTGCCGTTTTTTTGGCTTTCTGTTTTGTGGCTTTCGTGTTTTCTTCTTATTCTTCTTCGCTGTGCACCATTATAATCAACCGCCATGAACGGATACGATGCCGTCGTATCAATGGGAACGGATGCTATTGTTATGGGTTTGCAACTGCTCGCGACGATGCGCTTCAAACAAGAGAGTTTGCCATCGTAAGACGACCGAAAGGATGCACAAGAATGAAAATGGTAACAAAACAACACACACACACACACATACACACAGACAAAAATCACCGAAGCAACAACCGACCTCGCATCTGTGCGTCCTTTGCCACATTGGCGTTTGGTCGGGCACGATCATTGGAATTCTTTTCTCTTGCATCAATGCCCACGGACGAGAAACAGCTCCTGGTAGCTTCCCAAAAAAAAAGAAGGATGCGACAGAGGATAATAAAAATATGGTTAAACTTTTCAATGCATCCCACAATCGTGACACCGCTCCCGGGCATCGGGACTGGATGGTTGGCTGCGTCTTCTGCATACATGTGCGCACATACCCACACATCCTATCGAACGCTTGCACGCGTCATTGCAGACGGAGGACTTCGTGGCTTTCTGTATGGTGGCAAGGATAAAAAGCTAATAAAACGTGCCCCGAATGCATCCTTCCGTTTTGTTCGGCGCTGCTTCGCCATCGTCCGTGACAGTGACAACGCCATGACGACGACAGTGATGGGGACGATGATGTTGATGGTCCTGGTGTTTGCTTACTTAACCTACAGAGAATGAAATTTGTGTCAACGAGAGAGAGAGAGCTAGTGTAAGCATGGGAAGCAAAAATTTAATTGCTTCCAATTTGTTCTTGAATTTGTACCATCTTTCCCACAAGTTTACGGCGGCGGAAATTACAACACCAAATATTTGGCTTACTCTTGTAATATGATATAACGTTTTTCTAACAAACGAAATATAAAAAAAAGATTGTGTTGTTTCCGTTATGGAAACAAATAACTTTTTGGCTATGAAGTATTTAAATAATACTTTGGCTTCGGGTAATCAAGCGCTTTAATCAATGATTTTGAATCAAATTGGCATACAATAATGTGTAGGGAATGTAGGCGTTTGGTTATACGTAATTTTCTAAGTACGTAAATTATTGTATTGAAATAAAAAAGAATTGTATTGAAAAGAAGAAGCAAATTTCAGCTGCTTGAGATATTCCATCATAGAACATTTAATTAAACTATCTCTTCCACGGTATCTTAACATTATAGTACAGTAATATTTTCCAAGGTGGATAGCAGCGTCTTCCATTAGAGGTTCAAGACTTACGATTGACGGAGTGTGATGAACAAATGATTCTAAACAATTCGAAATGCAGCGGTTATTGTGAGATAACGAGAGGGTAACGATACCGAGAATTTTACTTATTACCGTCAATTATTCAACGACTGTACAAGGTTTGAGATACAAAGCACCAATATCATATATAAGCAGGACGTCATGTGACGATTTACAATCACATGGAAATAGACATAAATATCTTAAAAATTGCTGACAAGCATAAAGTATTTCTTACTCTCGAATCACCAAATAAGTTAGTAGTTCCATACTGTTGGTTTTTGGTACAATTTAAGAGATAAATAAATATTCATGAAGTTTAGAGAATCACTGTACTTGAATGTATCTATTATGTATATTACTGTATTCTTAGCTTATTCTTAAACATCTTTTTTTGCAAATTTTCTTACAACATTCGTGATTCTAAACACTTCTTTACATAAATCTTTCAAGTAGCTTTTTTACGAAATGGATCAACTAAATGATCACTTACATAAAAATAACAACCAGCTCTACCAACTAACGCAAAGGACATCTACCGCCATCGAAACCGGATCGAACGACAATGATGATCGTGCCAGTGCTGGTGTGTGTAGGGGAAGCATTTTTCCAAACTGTTTTTATTTTTTCGCTCTCCCCATACTCGAAAGGGTAGCAACGGTTCTTGCATAACTGAACCGGTAAAAAGAAAGCAAAAAAGGCGAGGCAAGAGCTTGTATTGAAAATTGCGGCCTTTTGCGGAAACATGAAACCCGGAGTTCTTCACTGCAAGACCCTTGCGGGTACTTTTCCTTCGCTGGTTGGTTGTGTGCGAGTGGTTGCTTTTTTACTGTTTTGCTTTTCGATTCGTTTTGCTTTACTCCCGATTTTCCGTTTCGAATTTCTCGTCCTGTCACGGCTACACTTTCAGTCAAAACTATCAATTTTCGGGTGGAAAACGGTGTCCCACCCGTACATTGCACCGTGCCGGAGGCAAGGCAAACCGCCCGAAACGATGATTGCACACAGTGTAGGGTAATGTGTCTAACCAGGCTTAAAATCAAAAGCGAAGAAACAAAATCCTATCGTTGTTCGACTTCAGGAGGGTCTACGTTGTGGCCTGGTGCTTCAGCCCAACTGTACCAAGCATTCTCGGGCTTAGCGTTGGAGCGGTGCGAACGTGGATTTTATTTCTGCACCGTGTGGCGTGGCGTGGGACGCGTGGAGCGGTGGGCGTGACGTTGGTAATGGCAATGGTGGATGCAGTGAAAATTGCATATATGCTCTTCCGGCCTCCGGATGCGAGCGCTCGGGCGTCCATCCTGCTGCATTCAATCGGTGCGGTCTATCGTGCGGCTTCCGTCTGACTTTTCGCACGGTTTCTCTTTCTCCGTATGCTCTGGTTCGCTCTGGTTTCGGGGTAGTGTTTATCTGTTTCGTTTCTTTTTTCTTCCTTTTGGGTTTTGTTATTGCCGGATGCCACCCGAAGATGCAGAAATAATTTCCCATTTTCCGGGGAAAGAGTTTTAACTTCCATCCACTGGTTTCGCTTCCTTACCATTGGCAAAGCCTCGCTGCCTTTGCCCGACCTGGTCGGTCGAGCTTTCGTATGCAGTCGAGCTTACTTACACTCACACAAAAGAGGGATACGAAAAAACACCCTCCGTCAGGAAACTGGATGCCTTTGCATCGGCATCAAATTGAATACCGATCGAAGCCAAAACAGAGTGGTGCCAAACCTCGGAACCGGTTTGCAGTACGACTGCGTACGGTCGGTTTATGCCTGCATGCAATTCCTGCCCCAGTGTTTCGCCGCTTTTTGCACCAACCGCCGATATTGTTTGATGGCAAATTGCCACCAAGTTCGACGACCACCACCCATAAACATCCTCCCCACTCGTACTCACTCTCTCTCTCTCTCAGTCGATCCTCCCTTTCACCTATTACAAAACTCTCACACATGACCTACAGGGTATAAACAACATCGGTTTGCTATTCGATATTTTCTCGTACGAGCCATCAGTGATCAGGACGAGCACCACGCTAGAATCCTTCCCGGTGCGGTTGTTTTCGTATCATTACGATGATTTTGGCATGTGCTGCTGAGGCCTGTTTCTCTGGATCAAAGGGATTTCGGTGGAAATGCTGGTCCCACTGGTTTGGGACATCTAGCGTTTCTTTCAGACACGGTACAATGCCGTGTACGGAAGGCAAAGGATAACAGTAACGCGTTTTAAGTTCAGCTGGAACACCATTCATTTGAAGCGGTTTCCTGTTACATTCGGGGCTTGGTGCGGCGTTAGTAAACTGCAATGATAAGTGCACTCCATTATGCTGGTGTTATTTGGTGTTTTAGTAGCCTACTGCTAATAAGCCATCAAAATCGTCGCTTTAAAAATAGTAGAACATAAATCAAAGAAGAGATCAATCAATTTGGAATTTGATAATTTAATTTTAAAGCGAAGATTAAAAACAGTTTTGATTTCCAGCAAAAGCTAGATTATTTATTTGACTTAGCTTAATGTTACGTTCAGCAAACCAAAGTGAGTAAAGTAATTTTAAACTGAATATGTTTTGTTTCCCTTTACGAAACACGACATTTTACATTATATGTGTTGTAGCAAAATTAATACAACTTGTATATTCAGTGTATGCTATACTAATGAGATATTATTCCTACTAGAGATCTGGTCGGATTGGTCAGATTGGGACAGGTCGGAATGGTTCGGAGCCAAATTCTGCGATCCAGATTTCAATTTCAATTTTTTTTTTCAACAAGGAATAGGAAATGTCTTCAAACGAAATGTATCATTGAATTGAATTGCACATTAGTTCAAGGCACAAGTGACAAGCAATACGGTCTGGCCGTTCCGCTCAAATAAAACAAACTATCACAAGGATTCGTTTTGCAGTTCCTTGAACTGAAATCATGCTAACACATCCAGTCCAATTTGAAACAAACGAAGCCTTTATCAACAAACTATTAGTATCTTTATGCCTTTTGATGTTTTATTGTGCTGTTTTAGCCTAGACTTGGATCGATTCTCACACGGATCGTCCCACATATGCAGGGACTAGCGCAACTATTGCTAGCTGAAACAAAGAAAAAGGAATTATTCAATGAAAAGTCCTATTTTTGACTTTTGAACTGTTTTAACAACTGACGCGTATTCTGTTTATGCACTAAAAGTGGATTATGAGTTCTTTGTCAGGAGTCGTTGAAATCTAATCTAATGCTCTCTAATCTCTCATCTAATGAGATCAAAATAATCATTAGTACAGTTATTTACAAACGTTTATATTGATATATTTATTCAAGCATCAAAAGCTTTTTGATCGAATTCTACAACTTTCCGTTACATTGGCAGCCCCAGTCGGACTAATGGGATTACATTTTTAACAAGGAAATAACTTGAAAGTTTGAAAGAAATTTTAAACCATGAACATTACTATCATTGCGGCTCAAGTCATTTATTTTCTTTCTTGAAGAACAAGCTCATCGTTTTGCTCACTTAGAAAAATCATCATTAAAACAACACTGACGAACACATCAAGCGTTCTAATGCATCTTGGAACCATCGTATCAAATGCGTTTTTAACCCCGTTTTATGTAAATTAACACACATTAAGCATACTTACGTTTGACGGGTCTTAGAAATCGACAAGATCTGTTTAACATTTAGAGAATACGACAGAGAGATAGGTCGTCAGAGAACAGAAACATCTAGCAGATGCTCAAAGCACCACGTAAACGCCCATAAAAGAGCTTTTTAACGCTCTGTATGCTTGATAGTTAGTGCAGATCTTTGTGATCCTTAGTTCCCTGTTTCACACTCGGTATCGTTAGTGACACGTATCCGTCTATTACACCGGTCATGCCTAGTTTGCCCTGGCATAACTCTACCAACATAAGCCGGTGGAGGTCATTCCAAATGACCAATGTCATGAATATACCCATTGCAAGAAAGTTCCAAGCATGTACTTCTCTGCTTATATTCTGTGCTTTACCTTCTTCCTTCTCTCGTCTACCATTTTCACTGTCGTTATGCTCTTGTTCAGAGCGGATAACTACTTGCCGGCGACAAAGGGCCAACAAGTTTTACCGTCGAGCGTTCCCAAAACTGCAGGGAAATTTTACTCAAGTGCTAAGTGTCGGGTAAACAAAATCACCCCGCCAGCAATCGTCCACTCGTCTACCGGTGCTGTATTTTCTCACACTGCTTTTTTTTTTCTTATTTTCATCTCTTATCACCCGATTTTCGAAATCATCTTCATAAGCGAACTCGGAGGGGTGCAATCCGAACCAACGAAAATCCTACAACCAACGGCCACGGTTGGGGAAACTTTTCGCCCATCGTTAGTGCCATTTTCATTCATTCATTGCTTCGTGGCGCTTGCAGTATTGGTGGCGTTCGAGAGGCAATAGCGACGAGTCTTGGCGTTGTTGTGTACGCTGTTTGACGAGAACAAAGCATCAATGGCAGGAGTATGCCGGAATGGCTGAAGCTCCAGCGCTAGGGAGCCTGGCGGCAAACGAAACACCTGTAAGTACGTGAAAGTTTATCCGAACCTTGTAAACAATAATCATATTTTCTTTGTGCAGTTGGGCTGGTTTCGTGTGGCCTGAAGGGGTGTTCAGTCATCACGTTGATGTACCCGGTGTAAGGTGCCGGTTTCGGAGGTGTTGTTCTCTCGCACACCACACTGTATAGCAATTTCTTCCAACGCTAGCCAACAAAAGCCGCACGATGAAAAGGTCAAAATGTGCTCCGACAAAAAGAAAATGCTTTACAATGGCCACTGTCATCCCGGTGGAAATACATTCCAACGAGACATTTTAGCCCGTTGACAAAGAAGTCGAAAGTTTTGCTTCGGTTCGTCACATCATGCAACGGGCGCAAAATAATTGGATGCAATCTGGGAATAATTTTGCATCCCGATGAGGGCCATTTAGGTGTCTCGATCGTGAGTTTCAAAAAGCGCTCGGCATTTTTCAGCAACAAATATAATGTATATGTTGGATGAAGAAAATTTTTGCGAAAAAGGAGAAGGAGGATGGAGATATGGTACTTTGTACGGCAATATGACACTATACCCTCACATGTGTTTGTTTATTGTTTGTATTTAAAATTTGATTTTCCATTGAAAGTTGAACTAAAAGAATACAGGATTTGAAGTAGGTTTATTAGTGAATCGACGATAGGATTATGCAGTTAACAATGATGATGATCATGATTATCCTTTGATCCATTAGGCATAATTTTGAGCCAAGTCTCGATACTGTGACCAAGGTGCTTTGGAATTCTGGTGCTTAACAACTGCAGAACTAGAAAATCTTGAAAAACTCATTCTTTAATAGAAACAAATACTCTAAGGACATTTGTCAATCAATATGACTAATCTGATCATGTTCCCGATTAACCTGGCTAAATTCAATGTTTTTCTTTTACGTATTTAGAAGGGTTGACGAATTCAGTGCAAAATCGAAGCCATTTCTTGATTCCGTTCAAGTTGGCATAATGCAAGGATAGTTCTGGATTTCTCTTCTTCTTCTATCTCCCTCTCTCTCTCTCTCTCTCTCTCTCTCTCTCTTTATCTCTCCATCTCTCTTTCACGCTTTCGCTCTATCTTCCGCTTGTTGACAGATTGATATCAAAGATTGATATTCTTTTGGAAAGCTTACAACAACGAGAAACGAGAAAGGAAAGGTGAAGTGAAAGTGAACAATGCAAACAATAGGGAACACATGAATACAAACAACATGTAACAAGGTGCAGGATGCACCTGTGATCTCTTGACACTAAAACGAAGTAAAATTTGAAAAAAATAGCGCACACGAACGTAGTGTCGGCAAACAAAAACTCTTTATTAGAATTGCTTACCAATATGCTTAATGCTTGTTGGTTTTACGTTAGAAACAGTATTCGTTTAGTAAAAGGTATTATAAGCTATGCAGAAAATTTGAGGTTTTTATTTTAGAAAATGAATTGGTTAGCCTGATAAAGTCATTGTCATTTGGCAAAAGATTGACAAAAGAAAGTCATTTGGCAAAAGATTGGCAAAAGAAAACAACCAACTAACAATAATGGTGATAGTTTTATAACTTAAAACTGTAAAACCGCTCAAAGAAGCATTATTTAAATGCATAAATCTTGCGATTCAATGCGCAGGCAGCATAATTAAACCAACGCTCGTAGTAAATATTTCTCGGGATAGAAAAACACTAGCTCTATCATAATTCTATCCTCATCTAATGGTTTCTGCACTTTCGCATCAATAAAACCCACGGCAACATAAATTCTTTGCTATTACGAACGATGTTTCACTGTCTTAAGTATTTCATTTCGGCTGCCTACCATCCTACCCGTATGCTCGACAACAACAATGTAGCCGTCTTGCACATTGTAAGCGTCTGCCTATACGCTGCTGTACGCCCGCGAATCCGTTTCCCTCGAGTGGGAGCCCACTGATTAAATCAGGCCTCACGGCCTCAGCCACGGAAATGGTCCGCTGGGAAAAGGATCAATAATTTATGCGCTAATTTTCGCTACTTACTACGGTAAACGATGCCGGTCGCGTGATTAGTGCTAGTGCGGCGCTCCATTATGTTTGTTCGCTGGTCGGCAGGCTACCTGTTCGCCTCTGGTGGCAGATATTAATCCCCTAGATTTATGACAGCAGATTGCATTAAAAATGAATCTCATTCGACGCTTCCGTTTCGATGGCACGGTTCGGCAAACGTTCGGCTCGATCTCGCACACGGCCTCTCGACACAGCGCTGCTCCCAGGAGTCGGCTTTAAAGTTAATTAAAAGTTCGCCTGCAAAATTTATATTACCTTTGAGAGCCGAAATCAAAGCGCACGGTCGCTACCTTCCTTATCGATACGGAGAGGGCAGTATTTTTTCTCGATTTTCCTTCCATCGTTCGGTTTGTCACCTTCACACGCACGCCGGGCCATATTCAGTATAGCAAAGAAACAAGCACAGAAAAGGTGCACCGGCTAAGGAGGACAATCGGTTTGCTATATTTTATTCGGTTCCTTTCTTACGCGCGAAAGGTTAAAGGTTCTTTGCGAATCGATGTGTTTTTATCATTGCCAATGGGCTGATTTATGAGTCCTCTCGAGCATGAAATCTGTTTCCCCTCATGCCCTGTACATCTTGGGAATGGAAGCTTACGTTCAGGGTACTAGGAAGCCACTGCGATGCGACCCCCGAACGCTTGAGTGCGTTTGCGGAACTGATCGAGATTTTGGGACAGAGGCATCGGTGTCATCCGCCTTGCGTGCTGTAAAATGGAACCCATTTTCAATTATCTTTCCATCTCACCTGGTACCGGGCGCGTTACGATGGTGCGCTGGCGAAAGGAAAACGAAGAGGCCACATGAGAATGGCGAAGAAATCGGCAAAGGTCAGAAAGGTAAAGTCAATATGCCGAGCGAAACCTACGGAAGTGGATTTAAAACGGAACAAAAAGGTTCAGGTTAATAAATATAAAACAAACTTTCGAACTGTAAACAGTGTTGCCGTGAAAGTATGTTTGAAGTAAATGTTTGCAGCAGCGTTTTCTTTTATGCAAGGACACTACCAATGGGATGGGCAGATTCTTATGACACATCGTGCTTAGAAGTTCCTAAGAGTTGTAATGAGGAAAAGACAGCATATTCAAGACAGTAGTACTTGAACAAGATTAATGCTTAGTTTAAAATGTTTTAAGAGTAAATTTGTTGAAGGATAATCAATTATGAAAATAACTAGCCTTAAGCAATTGAACCAACATAGTCAAAATAAAAAAAATCATTATGAATGTGTGTACTACCAGATTAACGAATTTACATAAATTCTTAAACACCGTGCAGTAATAGGCAGCACATAGGGTCGACCAGAGACATTAGTTCAGGTATAGCTTATGCAGTACAAATTTTGTACATTTGAAATAACCTTAATATACCTGAAAGGAAATTAAGGTGTTCTATAATATTTTTTTCATTGCGAACTTCAGTGGAAGGTTCTGATTAAATTTTGATTATCATAAAGTTTCATAAGATATTGTTAACAGTTTAAAGCTTTACGTTTTTGTTTAGTAACGGTAATTGAGAAAAACTTCTTCTTCTTTTTTATCGGTACATCAACCTCAGGAGGTCTAGGTCTGTCTTTTATGGTTTTCTTCGACTTTATTTACCCATAGTCGGATATTTAGTCCTGCGTACGGAGGTTGCTGCGGATGATATTTTGGACCGGTCCTTTCGTGTGGCGGTGCAATCAATACACAATTAGACCGCCCTGGATTAGAAAAAAACTACAAAGATGAAGTATTAACTATGTATGGAACTCATTCAGTGCAGGTTAACAATTCTTTTCATTATTCGTTAATGTTAATTTCTAACATACTTTAAACGGTAGTTCAAATCTTGCTGGTTAACAACATATGTATTAACCTTTCATTCGCTACAAATAATTGTCTTATCCGATGTCGATGAATTCATTGTAGTTTTCGCGATAGGTGCCTCAGATACATTACACAACAAAAATATTGAAAAATAGTGGATAGCATATTGATTTATATTGCATGCATAGACACCGAAGAATACGTAATTTATTGTAACAACTTTTCAGTTTAAGTTTATTTTGTAACCAAATTAAGAAGAAAATATTTTCGTAAATGTACGAGTGTGATACTAAATTTATGTTTATACACTTCAAATGCATACCAAAATTAGTTATAACATACTAAATACCAAAAGTTAAGAAAAAACTTGCACGGCCACATAAAGGACGCTTATAAACTTCCATCGAATCCGAAAGGTGACCTCAAAACACAACTCACCGTTCCAGTAAAACCATTCATCCCATCACATCATTAAGCAACGTGCAACTAAAATCACAGCGCATCCATACATGTTGCCTGGCCCCTTCCAAAACCATCTGTTACGACACTTAAATCTGTCATGAACTCCCCACAGGATACCAGTGTACGAAAATATCCAAACGCATAAAAGCAGTACCCGCCGACATACCCCGCCTCCATTTCATCCATCCGCTCATCAGCAACGCACCGGCATCGAGTCCCATAGCAGCTCCATCTCCCGCACGACTTTTCGCTGCAGTTTTGTTAATGTACCGTAAATCCAGCATCTCCCGGTAAGTCCCGGTTACCCGGTCGCTCTCGCGCACCAAACAGCAACAGCGCGCCGCTTTGTGACGAAAATGTTTTAATCCAATTTAGAGCAAGAAAATGCATTAAAAAATTTAATTCAATTCTACACTTCCTTTAGCGATCTGGCTCAACCCAACCGCCAGTCAGCAGACGGCATAGCACACGGGCCGTTCACACTTAACGTCCCACAATCCCGTACACACATACACGCACATACACTCAAACAGTGTGGGGCATCAACGGTTGGGTCCTCCTTTTCACTTGCACTTGCACGACTTCCGGTACAGGACAGATGAAACCGCTTGGCAAAAAGGATGCGAATGTTGTGCGTTTTCTGCGCTTTTGACAGATGCTTCCCGACCCGGTTCCGGTATTCCCCCGCTCTCTGTACCGTTCATGTGACAAACACAGCCAACTGCCATTCCAACACAACCGTTTGTGCTCACGTTCCCACCCTCACAAAGTTCAACGTACACACCGTAGTGATGGCAGACGGTACCATCCATGGAATAAATGTACGCGGGTCTTATCCATCTGACGGATCATGCAAAAAGTCGGGTAGAGCGGTTGAGTTGCCTGCCAGTGGGGGTGTGTCGTGTTGCGGAAATTTTGAATGACAAATTTAATAAAAAGATTTTAATGTCTTTTCAACGTTGATTCATTTACGGAAGAGGCTGGTACCGTAACATCGAACGGTCTCCCTACCCAACGGGACGATGTGCGAACGCGTGCGAAACCAAGCGCGAAGGTGTTGGTAATGGATGGGTTCGGGTTTGAGGCTGAGGTTTTTTAAGGAAATAAGTGCTTGGCGTGTGTGTATGGGCGTGTGATTTGAAGAAGAAAAAGGGAAAATTCTGTTTAAAAAACGTCCGCCTTATCCTTTACCAAGCCATAAGTCTGGGCCCGCTGACAAAGTCGTGATGTCGCTGTCTACCCTAATTCTCCAATACGGGTAATGTCTGCCAAACCGTTCCAATCCACGAGGAACCAATTTTAATGCTATTTTTATTTCATGTTTTTGGATATAATTTTATACCATTCTTAATAAGCAACAACGGCATTCGTGTGTGTTGGTTCGAAGGGTGTGAAAATGTGAAAAAGAAATAAATAGCGACGTCTAATGCCAGCAACAGTCAAGCAATCTCTAGGGATGGAATATCCTTCCAAAAGCTCTTTTGTATGATAAAAACAAGCACATACAAACATACACAACTACATTGAGTCAAACTCGTATGGATTGAGGTTATGGTTGTTTTGGGCGAACAAACCTTCTTTTCACTGTTGACGGCTTACGACGTACGCTTGCCGGTTAGCTGGCAATGGTTGGAGAAAATGAGAGTAAAAATTATTTCACATCTGCTCATGTTGCCTGTTTCGTAATGCGGCTTGTGCAAGGAAAGCTTCCCCTTCCCATTTCCATCCCCCCAAATCCTTTACACCTCACCATGACGCCACCCATCGAGGCCAGCGATGGGAAGAAATAAATCCATCCCGTAACCGATTTTACGCGAGGGTAATGAAATTTGTCAAATGTTTTCATTTAGCACGGCTTGTGCGGCTGCTATGCGCTGCTTAAAATTGCTGAAAATGCTTCGTAATGGCCTAGGCGCGTGGATGTGTGCGTACATGTACAGTTTGCATGCCAAACCGGTGGAAGTCAAGCCAAATGGCAGAGCAAGTGAGCGATTAAATTTATCACCCAACGGCACCTAAAATTCCACATCCAACCAGGGCAAGTGTAGGGAACGATTGAAAGGCTAGGGGCGGGGAGGGGGGAAGGACGATTGTTGGTGGCACATTAAGCCGCGATTGCTGCTGACAGCTGCGTATAGGCATCCTTCATCGCAAAACCCGGGACTCGGAAAGTGAAGCGGAAAAAGTTTCTAATCAGCCACTCCGATTAGCGGAAAATGTGATGGAATCAAGCGCTTTCGCGTGACACCAACGGTGAGACCAATCTGGATTTGCTGGGGTTTGTCAGATTTTATATTTTTATTGGTGATTTTAAATCCTTTTTACATTTAAACCGAACCTATATTTGAAAGGTGGAAATAAAAATTGCAAAGTAAACTAGAAAGAGAAGGCTTCCTCTCTGCAAATAAACATATATTGCTGTAAGAAATTGTATTTTCTGAACGAACAAATACTGTTAAAAAAATTATATTTATTCAATATTGATGGCCAACGTTTCGTTAATTGTTCAATCCATTTTGCTATTGAATTAGAAGATCCACGAAAAAGCACAACATTCCATTCAATGGAAGGCGATCCATTATTGTGCAGAGTACAATGCAGTGAACCTACAGCTACAGCTACACACTTGTCCAAATTATGGCACTGGTGCTATGCATGGATGCATGGTTTGATTCGAATGCGTGATGTCGGTCAGATCAAAGCTTCCATCCATTTTAAATCATTTTCGCCTGATCAACATCAACGCACCAAGCGAAGTGAAGATTAATTAACTGATAACAAATGCATAACATCTGTCTTTCAAATGGGTAGTTTGGTGTAAAGCATCATTTGAATGTCAGCTATCTGCTTTTGACCACTATTATTAATATTATTATTATTTATTGTTGTCCCTCGGACTGTACAAACAATATAACTAAATTTAACCCTAATCTACGAAAAAATTAAGTAAACTGCGGGCGGCTAGTGAGTACACAAAGCCAGGACAATAGACAACAAAGTTAAGAGGCGGCTTAAGCTGAGCTGGGCAGTGTCTGTAAAAATAATAAACTTTCAATAAAGTCTCTATAAAAATAATAAATACCAACAATAGACAACAAGTCAAAAAGAGAAATGGTTTAGGGATAATATATCAGAATATACATTGAACTTCTAAAGTAATAAGAGGATCATAAGAGCCAAAGCAGGCAAACCATGCCCACGGTTTTCCTTCCGTTAATCTTTTACAGTAATTGTAGGATATAGTTATGTTCATTGATTTAAAGATACTGCTAAACAGCTATTAAAAATGAATTATTCCTCCTCTGGTGCTATGAGTACAATTATTCTAGAAACTAGAAAAAATACTAAGACGATAAGAAATCGTTTGGCTACGATTGTTGATCCTCTACGAATTTTTCACATAGTTTTCACTGAAAGACTTCTGTCTGTTTAATACGTAATGCAACGTAATGGCTATAAGAACACAGAAGCAAAGGACTGTAACTACAAGCAATGTAGCTTCAAACTAGCATAGTTGTAATTGAAAAATACACTAAAAGGATAAAAAAAAACCTAACGTGAACAAAAAAAAAAAATATGCGTGCGATTAATATAACAGAAAGGCAGAAATTTTGCACCAAAATTTAACGTCTCACCATAAAATGTAGTAAATCATGCTCGAAAACTCGATCTTTACACAGCGAATATGCGTTGACCTTTTGCGACTGAGCTCGAATCGTCCACTTGGTCTGCAAGAGACTGTCGCAAACAACTTATAAAGAGTTAAAAAATATACAGAATTAAAAACCTGTCCACCTTATGAAAGATACCAAATGACCAAAAAATACCAAATGATTATTTCTCTAGTACCAGGCTAATAAACTGATTGAGACTTCATCATCAGTTGTTTGACCAACGATCTAATAACACGTTAAAACCGAAAAAATAGTAAGTATTTTCTCACAAATTGCATCTTCCCTAACAAAAATTTTCATCTTCATGTTTTTACTATAATTATAAACATGTTCAGCTTGAGCAACGCAACGTGATGACTTAACTCAACTTCGTTTTATTCAATCTCGTTTTTTTATTTAATTCTTAAAAAAAAAACTGGCACTCAGATACCTAAAACACTCCTTGCTGGTACAGGTTGCAAGACTTTTCTCATCCCACATAAACAACATCGAAATGCCGTGCTAAAACCCCGTGCATTACTAATTCGATATACCAGGTACGTACGCACCGGTGTGTCGGTGAGTAAGTGGCATAATGTGGAGACCGTATTTTTTAGTTCGCAGTATCCCTGCCGAGCATATGCGTCAGCACACGCTTTGCTAGGATGTACACGCCTTATAGCACTACAACCGCCGTAGTACCGTAGTTGATTAAGCCAAAAAGCGTCGCCTTCGAGCCGTGGGTGCGCTTTTCAGGATAAATTTTCTATAATTTGATGTTATGTAATTATGCTTTATGCGAAGCCTGTGCACAACCATTAAGGAAGATACTTTGACGTTCCCGTCGTTCTTCCGCTCCTTCTCATCCCGGGAAGGGATGTCTCACCTACCGAAGCTCACTTTCTCCTTCGATCAACTGCTGCTAGTTGCCATAAGACGGAGCATAAGTTTTTCCGCCCTTAGACTGATATTGCGGTGCGGGCGGAGCAAGACGCTTTCGGGGCGCTGGTTGGCTGGTTCACCGCACTGTATCCGAAACCGCTTGGGGTTTTCGGATTGCGGAGCGAGTAGGAACGCAACACTACGTACAAGTGTTGCTTAATCCACTTATGTGTCTAAATGGGTACCATCATTTTGTAAAATTTATATAGAAATGTTCCATTTAAGTTTTGCTTCACGTTTTTTGTCCCCCTCCCCACCCATTTCTACCGCTTTACCTACACCAGCTTAACGTTACGTCTCGGTTGCTTTCTCGGGTGGGCGTCCATCGCCATGACCGTCGTACTTTCTTGTCTTTCGTCAGCGAGCAGCTGGAAAAAGTTTTCCCCTTTTTGCTGGAAAACCCGCAACATTGCGCTTCTTCCAGCACTGTTCAACCAAAAGTAGACCAGTTTACTCGTTTTCCGAAACTTTGTCCCACAACCAAACAACAGGCACACGAGACGCGGAAAGAAGATCATTTGAGTGGTTGGTTTCATTTCAGAAATGAAAGGACCGAGGTAAGGGTTTTGCTGGTGGTTTTGCAATGAGACGACAACGCCTTAAACGACCATGGTCGTCCATGGCGAAGTACTCCAAAGCCACCAACCGGTGGAAGATGTGTCTAAGCACGTCCTGAGTTATTCGCTTCAGATGGAATGAAGTTTATAAACATTATTGTTGATTTCTGTCCTCTTCCTGTGATCGACGGCGGTACTTGACGGTACCATTGAAGCGGTTGGTTCACTCGCCCATATACCATTCCCCCGGAAACACCGGAAAAACTAAAATGTTGCATTGCTAACTTTCGCTTGATCTTGTGGTGGTTGTGCATCTGGTTCTAGTTTTTTGTGCAAAACTGCAAGGATAACTGCAACAAAGTGTACGCATACGTTGCAGGAAGGCAGAAAGGTGGGATGGTGCTTTGATTTAATGTGAAATTTGATATAAGCCAGAGAGATTTATTCGGATCATTTGCACGGACGGGCAGTGATAAAGCGGACACGATGCAAACACCGTCCCAGATCTTCGAGTGTCTAGATGATGCCCGGTTCAAGCCAGGTAGTAAGGGCGGGATAGAATTGTGGGCAGATAAAGACACGAGTTGCTCTTACGAAATTAGTCGTTGAGAAAGTTTCTGCCAAGAATGCTCGCTCGCTCAAACCCCATCGTACGATGTCGTAAGCAAACCAGCACTGATCTAATATGGCTAACTCCACCGAAAAGCTATCCTTGCGTTAGCTTTGGTAAAAGACGAACAAGCTTACATTTGTCATGTATCCCTCCAGTAAAACCACTGCGAAGCGGAGTGTAATTAAATCTATGGAATTTGTGTTTAAATCAAGTCCCATTTAATCTACGAGCTGAAAGTATGGGTTAATGCCACACATGATTGCTGTAAAAGGGATTGCGTTCCATTTTCGCTTGTTGTTTTTTGGTACGCTGTAATACAACTTTTTACCATTCATCTTTCACCAAACCAGTGCGTTAAAAACTGTTTATGAGCAACACCGAAACACACACGACACATGCAGACACATTTTTTTTATATAACATTTGTTCAAAACTACGTTCATTAACATCTGTTCTGGTGAGAACAGGTTATGGGATGGTTTTGATCGAGATAGTTTTTGTCTCGGATGTATGGCGCATCTAACAGGGAAAACTATGCATGAATAAAACAAGGATGTACCGGTTGGAATCACGTACGCCTCCAGGGATTGGTCTGATGTACGCTAATTACGTGTCCCTGTGGAACCCTTGTCAGGATTGCAGTTGACAAAGGTTACGCAACACTAGATAAAGGTTTTGACCAGACAACACTGATAAACGGGAGTAACATTTAATACTTGTAGACACTCGAAACTTTATTAAGAGACCCGAATATTAGCAGAACACTATCGCTTATTTCGATGTATTTAAACTAATTGCATTGCAATTGGCATTTTATTGTCATGTTTTACTTTGTTAAGCATTTGTGAAAGTTGATATGATTATTTGGCATAAATGGCAATAATCGAGCATTCAATGCAAATCATTTAAGTTGGACCTGCTCATTTAGTTGGACCTGTGTGGCAAAACAGTATAACAAAAACTAAAACTTGTATAGTCGTCGTCATCTTGTCATGTCTACTAATCTTTATACATTACGCATATTTTTTCTTTCTCTCTCTCTAACTTTCTCTTTTTCTCTTTCATTTCTCTCTTTCTTCCTCTCTCTAGTTATATCAGTGTCTCTCTCTCTCTCTCTCTCTGTCTCTTTCCAAAAGCTTACTGTTACTTTGTTAATACATAACATAAATGTGTGATATATCTAATAGGGGATTGCTTTACACGCAATGCCTTAGTCACTTACGTCTAATGAGATCTCTTAGCCTTATTCCTATCTATTTATCACTATATCTTCCTTCAGCTTTACAACTGAAATACAGCCGTTCATTGTATGGAGCTCCACACTGCATGTGCACGGAGTTTTTTAAGTCACTTTGTTGTTGAGCTTGTTGATTCTCTTCCTGACCTGTACACTAACGTAGCCAACTGCATGGATTGATTTTTGACAAACATAAAACTGTAGCATAAGTGTTCCAAATTTCTCATCATTAACCATTTGTCACAATGGACGATTGTTTTTATACTTATAAACTTAATAAAGAAAGGTCGGGTTTTGATTCGATCTATTGCCAAAATGACGATAAAATAAGTTTTTTGACTGTTTTTGTTAATAGATGTTACAATATTAATGCAAGCAGTCAGGCATTTTTAAATTATTATTTCAAATTTCCCAAAAAGATAAACGTATAGGTCGTTTTACACGAAACAAGCAAACAAAGCAAACAAAAAACTTATTAAACAGGTCAGAAGTTGTGCTCGTACAACGAAACATGAAATTGACAACTCTCTACTCTAGTAATCTACTGTGCAACTCCATTAACTGTGTAGCTAGAGTAGAGTTGTTAGCAGCGTAGTGTATATGTGTACTAACCGATACACTACGAAGAATTTGTCAGTTTCGATCGTAGAAGATTCCACGGCACATCAATTTTCGACCATCAAATTATCTTTCAGTTGTTGAGACAATTGCAAGCAATTAGGTCAATTTCGTTACGGTTGCACGGAAATGCAAACCTTACCGTCCTTTCCGGTTTGGTCGTGTTACACCGGCGTACAATTGTTTCATCTCCTGTCCATGAGAAAAAGAAGCATTTTGATCCTTTCGTCTCTGGACACGTTTTAACCAATTGTTAGCACTAATAGGATTGTGTTTTTCGTATCGCTTTTGTGGTTTGGTGGGAAAGCGCACTATACACCTCTAGCATGACGCATGGTCCAGCGAGGAACCAGAAACTCCATACTTCACACGAAAACATGTCCATTGCAGGTCAGAATTAGTAGCGCTCATAGCGGTTTATGCGCGCAGGTAAGCAAGCACAACAAGCCAAGCCGGTTTCCGTGGTACAAGAGCGGTTCTATCAGAACGGTCGGAAGGATTTGTAGTCGAGACACTTTTCCCAGACTAAAGGCAATCTAACCTATCGAGCTGCTTGCAATTCGCATACCCTATCGCCCTGCACGTGGTGCTTCATCCGGCGTGGTGCGCTTCGGCATGGGCGGGTAAATTACGTGACGCTGTTATCAACAGCCTGCATCACGCAACCGACCGCTAGACCGATTGTTGTGCCAGCCTTGCTCAAGTGGCGTTCGTGCGGTAGCGTACTTTCTTGCCCCGAGCCAGATGGAGGGAGTTTTGAGATGGGAAGGAACCTCCATTAGGTTCTCTGCCGGATTAGGGCGCATGGTTATTGAAAGAGAAAGGCGTTTTGTAAACGATAAACACCGGATTGAAGGTGACATTCCATTACGACCGTAACACTTGCCGGCACACAGCCGGCTGTGAGTGTACCATGTGCTGAGTGGCAGATTTAATGTGTCACATTTAGTGGCAGGTAAAGGCAGCGTTTTAAGTGAAGCCAGATGAGTGCTATATTGTGTGTGAACAGTGCGAACGAAAAACAATTAGAATTCACTGTCAACTAAGAACAATTATAACCACATTTCAATCGCATTACTACTACGCTTTACACAATGATTTCATTGAAAACAATATCTAATGTAGAGCCGTGTGAAATTTCGCCATCACTACAATCAGATAAATACATTGCATACCACCGCATTTTCACTGATGGCTCAGTTACAAAAGACAGCGCTGGTCGTGGTATCTTCTCAACCACATGCCAATGTTCTATAAAACTTCCCAATCACAATTCAAGCTTCTCTGCCGAAGCTACTGTCATTCTCATAGCAGCTGAAGCAGATACTAACTTCTGTAAATCACCGACAGTCTAAGCGTGACAAAAGCACTTGAAAGCGGTAACTCACGAAACCCACATATACAAAGACTGCTCAAACATAGCTGGCGAAGAACCAATTTGCCATAACACTGAAATTTCAAAGCACGACATGATAACTTGGGCTACAACTACAAATAACAATATCTGCAATAAATATTGGCACATCCAACCATCAACTTGCTTCTTAAGACGGATGAAACCTACCACAGCTGTTTGGGTAGATGTGCAATCCAACCAAGGCACAAGAGTTCTCTCTCGTCTACGCAATGCGTAGTACGCATAGGACACACAAATGTAACTCACACTTATAGACTGAATAAATCAGACTCTACGCTCTGTTCTCATTGCGGAGTAACGATCACAATACCCCACATTGTAATAGACTTGAATTACTGGTCATTAGAAATATTTGATTTTTGTACCCAGATCTATGAAAACACTTACGACACTGAAGCATAATGAATATGGTTATTCTATTTTCTACCGAAGGTATTACTGTTTGAGGGTCTGAATATTAAGTTAACATGTACTATTTGTTCTATGGTATAAGTAAGCTTCAAGAAGTGCTAGGCACCTCTGTTACTAATTGAAATGATTGTTGATTGAAACAATTAACACGTTGTCGACCGAGGATTTAATTGCAGCCTATTAAATCCTAGCCTTGTGACTATGAAAATTAGTCAAAAGAAAAAAAAGTCATGGTAGCCAACGTGTTGAGGAGAGATATGCATATGATATGTAATTATTCATGGAAAACAACACACACACACACACATTTTTTCAGGGTTTCCTCCCTAGTGCAGCCAAAAAATTTAAATTTTAAGAACCTACTGGGATTGCACCAAAAACGGCCAAAACCATAAACCGAAAAATTCAGATTTTTAGCAAAGTAAAGTCACTGAAATCTAGGTTTTTCCAAATCATATTTTGCGATTTGGAATTATAATCAAATGCCGTAGGTTTGAATTTAAAAAATTGATTTTCGAATGAAATTCAATCACTAATTTTGCCAATAAAACAAACTTAAACAATATATCCAATTACAACAAAATTTCATAAATAATAAATGGTATAAAATCAGATTAATCGCTTTGCAGGTCTATTACAAATTTTGGATATTGATTTGCTAAACGTTTTTTACAGAAAAACGCCATTGAATTGATGTATTGAACATGGACATATGATGATGCATTCACTCCTGCAGCCGTAACTTCATTATTTATCGGTATATTGGTTTGCTCCAGATATCATTGAAACGTTGAGCTAATATAATTTCGAATTAATAAACAAGTTGAATAAATTTTTTCAAACATGCTGACAGTACATCCCGTTTTATTGCAATCAAGAGTTTATTTGAAATCAAGTAATATTATAATATTATAGTCAAGAATTTTATTTTACTAAACATTACAAACAGAGAAGTTTACTGGTTCTGATTGAGCTTCAATGAGCTGTTTCCATTATGAGCAATGAGCAATTTCAGATTCCCAATCAAAATGGCCTTCCCATTATACGCAGCTGTACCAAATCTGAATGCTTAGTGTGTGTTCTATTCATTTGTAAAGATCCGATAAAAAAATAATTTGATTGAGAAAACCGATATTCGGTACATGTGATATGATATTGTCCATGTAATCAATTAAAATCGATTGCCATTTCCTTTAAAATAGCTTTTATTTCTAAGCCATACCGCACGACTCAGCTCACTGAGTGCACTAATAACCGCTTAGACGATCGAGTATAACAAAGCACTTGTTAGATTGTTACAAATAAATCGATCAACGTTGATGCATAAATCATAAAACTCTACAAGAAATTCCTTGTAACGTTTTATTTGATTCACACGCTACTCTGCACTGTCCCCACACCGTGTTGAACCATTTTCTAAATTTTCACATAAAGCTATCATCGAAAATGTATATCACCATTTAGATGAAAGCAAAAAAAAGGTGCCAACGACATGG
Organism: Anopheles marshallii; assembly: GCF_943734725.1. NCBI lineage: Eukaryota > Metazoa > Arthropoda > Insecta > Diptera > Culicidae > Anopheles > Anopheles marshallii. The sequence continues at coordinate 35,032,804 of NC_071326.1, read as the reverse complement.
GAAAGCATAACAAAACGCAACGTCGCGGCATGAATGTGAAAAATGCTTTTCCGCCCGCGAAAACTCACAAGATCATTACTCTTCTTGGCCTGCCACTGCCACTGCATCGGAGTGTGCTTCTAAGCAAACGGGTACTGCCAAAGCTTCGTAGATCTTTGTTCGGGAAACGTATGTTCCAAAATGTTAGATTTTCCTAATTGAAAAGCATTCCATAACGGATGAGGGGAGAGGGGGGGGGGGAGGAGGTTAGCCTGGGATGAACCCAGAGAAAAGGGAAAAGGGGAAATATGAGACCAAATGCTGAGGACGTTCGAGGTGATGAAGATGCCCTGTTTCTCCTCTGCCGTGACAACAAACGATGGACGCCAGTGACAGTGAGCAAGTTGTAATTAATTTTCAGCTCGTATAATTCCGCTTTATGTGGGAGTACGTCTTCGGTTATAAAATCTAGCCTTCGCACGGTACAACTTCAAGCTGCCGGTGACAAACGTACACCCCGGATGCAGCTTGTCGACAAATGGGCTGCCCTGTACCCTCCATGCCACCCGGCTACCCGTCCCTCGTAAACTAAACCCGGTAGCACAATTTGCTGGCGAAAAATTAATGTGCTCGCTCTTAGAATTAATTTTTAATTATGCTTCTTTAATTGCGCATGCTGCTTAGCAGCCAGTCAGCACAATCCGCTCATGCTTGCGCCTTTGGTCTACGCGCGTACGCGTGTATATGTGCATGTGTGCTTGCGTGCATATTTCACTGCAAATACGGATGTGCTGAGGTGCGGCCTCTTCGCTGCTGTATGTTACCGCATTCGACGGGATCGACGACGAAAAGGGATGTTCATTGCCATTCGGCAGCAGAAATGCCAGTCATGCAATCTTTCGCGGACAATGGAGTTAATGTGAAGGAAAAACAATCAGTCTGAGTGGGAAGCAGCTTGCAGGCGTCAAATGTTGGTGCGGGTTGATTACTTCCATCCGTGTGGCATTCCGTGGTTGCGGGCTCGTTCATGCGTGTCGTGTCGGAAGAAATTGAGCGACGAAGCGCAAGAGGAAGAAGAGACAAAAAACCGAAACGTGCCACGGTTAATATGTTCGCGAGTGATTTTTAATGCTCAAGCCTAAAGTAGAACAGTGAGACACACCAAATGACAGTCTACTTCCTTTCCCGGGATGAAACGTGTTATAAAAAATCCCTCCAACCGGGGGAAAAGGGTAGTCTCTTAAGTGAAAGGTTCATCTTCATCACACCGCCTCTTTGTTCGCCTTTTGTCCGCGAGGAAAACACACCACGCGATGCATTGCAATTTTCCAGCGGGCTCAGTTTCACAATTCATAGTCGTGTTCACTGGTTGCCACCCGGAAGGAACCGATCACCTGCGTGCGACGACAGGAATTTTCGTGCATAATGGCTTCAGTGGTAGCGTATGCTTACGATTCTAATGGATTTTTAATGCATTCGAACTTTTATCCATTCCGTTCCAGCGCAATGACTTATTTGGCATCGATGGAAAATGATGCTCTGTCGGGCGAGTTTCAAATCCCATCGGGCTTACAAGAAGCATGGAAGAAAACGATAATTGAAGTGCACTATTCCTTCAAGGTGGATCGCTTCAGCAGTGTGAATCGTGAATGGTGCGAATGTTATGAATTGAAATGGCAATTACTTAAACATAACATTCAACATCTTTTGCGGATTTCTCGTGCATATGTTGATGTGTTACAATGCACTTCATAATCACGTTTCATGTTACTTCTTTTAACGCTGAATGTTGTTGTTACTAACAAAATCTATAAGTTCATATTGCATAAAGTTATATAATAACATTATGAGAGGGCTTTTAGGATGACAGAACAACGCAAGCGCCTATCGCAAGAAACGTAGCATATGTCATCTCAACGGCCTTAGAAGACACCAGCCAGCATACTTAAAAAAAATGATAATTGATAAAGGCTTATGCCGCTTACGTTACAAGTATACAGCGCCGCTTAGGGGGTTCATATTTCAAAACCTATCAATCAAAACAAAAACCTATTTCCATTTTTTTTATTCAATTGTATTGAAAAATGTTATAACAAGAAATCATGATAAAGAGCAATACGGCCTGACCGCCCTTATTGAATAAAAAAAAATTCATGATAACGATAGGCGCCTACAATAAGAGATGCGGCATGGTGTATTTAATTTAAAAATATTGCTGCTCTCCGCTCCCAAGAGCACGCTAATAATCTGCCCAAAAAGAGCGAACTTCAAGATCGATCAGCGTCGAAGATGGTCATCCGAAATTTCGTATTTCAGTATTGTCACAGCTACTCAACAAGTTGCCAGGCTGATAATCCAGTGCGCTCTTTCATTTCGTGCTCCTCCAGAACTGTTTCTATTTGTGAATTCTCTAACGGGTGCAAAATCGTTTTTTAAGACATAGCTGTTTTGTGTGCGCAGCTAGAGATAGGTTATCAAACGTACAGAATGGGTCGTTTAGGGAGATACGCAACCGCGTTGGTACTGTTGTGCCATTTGCTGGTTGTCCCTTTAAGCTTAGCACAAACCTGTGGCAAACGGAAGGTGGCAAATCAACTTATTGTAAACGGTATCGAATCAAAGGAGGGCTATTGGCCATGGCATGTGACACTCTTTCACAACGATGGTCCATCGTTCGTTTACGCATGCGGAGGCACGATTCTGGATCACAATACAGTTTTAACGGGTAGGCCCGAACACAAACCTGTTTGCTACTTGAGTCCATCATAGCGTTTCCCATCTCTTCGATTCTAGCGGCTCACTGTGTGATGACGCGGCAAGGTTTAATCGCAAAAGAGCTCGTTTTAGTGCACGTTGGACGAAACCGACTACGTGGAGGTAGCAACCGCGCACAAGAACACGAAGCATTCCAGTTGATCGTACATCCGGAATACAACGTCAACCGCATTCAGCACGATATCGCTCTGATAAAGCTCACAACCGACATTACGTACACCGACTATATTCAACCGGTTTGCTTGTGGAATCGAGGCGATGATCTGAACACGATCGAGGGCACATGGGGTACGGTGATCGGATTCGGTAGAGATGAGACTGGCAATGTTTCCAACACTTTGCGTGAAGCAAGTATTCCCGTCGTTAGTCATATCACCTGCATCGAAAGCAACCGAAACGCGTTTGCCTATCATCTTACCTCGAATATGTTCTGTGCTGGCAATCGTGATGGGATCGGTGCCTGCAACGGTGACAGTGGAGGGGGTTTATTCTTCAAGTTCAATGATGTCTGGTACATTCGCGGAGTGGTTTCTTTCACTAAGCCTCACCAAAATACGCTTATATGTGACACGAAGGAATACACCGTGTTTACCGATGTGGCGAAGTACTTGAAATGGATCCAACCACACATGCGCGCAAGGAGTAGTCAATCAGTTTTATCAAGGGATGATAGAAAACGTAAAATCAAATTGCTTCCGATGTCCACCTGTGGTATAGCGCCGTACAAAGTTACGGACAAAATATTAAAGCCGTTTCTATTCGGATTTCCTTGGGTGGGTCAGCTGGAGTTTATTGACACCAAAACGAGCAGAAAAATGTCGAGATGTCAAGCAACATTAATTAACGATTTCTACTTAGTTACCAGTGCGCGCTGCATAACCGACATCGATTTTCGATATACCTTGTGTGTACACTTTTGCGTGAACGTACGCTTTCAGTTCATTTATAATGGTTATCCTTCATTGCAGATCGTCCGTGCGGTTGGGAGAGTATGAAAAAAATAGCCTGTTCCCGAACTGTATCATGGTAGAAGGAAGAAAGGTTTGTTTGCCATCGGATCAATTATTGAGCATTGAGTCGGTAACCACACACCCTTACTACAACAAAGAATATTTGGAAAATAATATTGCACTTATCCGCCTACGAGACCGAGCGGACACTAATCAGAGCAACGTGAATCCGATCTGCCTTGCAGTGAATGGTGAAATTTCTAATTTGGACAAACCTTTTAGTCAAGCTTTTGGTTTCGGCAGTCGTTATGGGGGTATAACATATGGTTACGTTGCTGAAATTTGCCATTGCTTGGAGGAGGAAACTACAAGTCAGATATGTGCCAAGCAGCAATTCAGTCAAGGCAGCTATATCACAGAAACATCTGGAGCTCCGTTACAGTATACGAAAAACGATAAGTATTTTTTGTTGGGAGTGTTATCGCACAAAGATTCGTCGTGTAAACTGGCAAACCCGGAAGTGTACACTAACGTGATCAACTACGTAGATTGGATTCTAGAAAACATACAAGAGTAGTAGCAGCGTTCCGAAATGCAAACAGTAAAAGTGGTAAATGTTGATCAAAATGTTCACAGTATACCGTTGTTACGGAAGTACTCCACTTAACGCTGCACTCAACGCAGTAACCAAAATATATTCGTCTACACGAATGTTTCACAAAAAACAATGAACGTTGTACGTTTAAGGGATGGAATAGTATAATCAATCATGAGGTTTGGGAACTAGTTCGTCAATTTATACTTCTTGTCCAAACCAGAAAACTAGAAATACTAGATATTAACCTATTGACGTTGTTGTGTTTGTAAAGAAGCAGAACAATTATATTCTAATAGCTATAGTAACAGTAACTCAAAATCAAACTTTTTTTTTATGATTTTTCATTCCTAGCTTTCAAGGACAATAAACTGGCAATTCTGTAATATTAGTGATATAGGAATAATACTTCGATGTTAGTTTCGTCCTGATTTGGTGGTCCAGAAGGGGTTAAATGATGATTGAACGATGGAAGAGGCTATGCCATGTAGTCGTACACTTTGTGTGCAAGTAGAATGTTTAATATTTAGTTTTTGTGTTGTTATTATAGCTATCGAACTATTCGACTGCTTTTTGTTGAATCCATAGTATAAATTGATGGTCCAGCTATCAATCCCTATCATTTATTTAAGTAGCCCATGCCTAAAACGACCATAATTCGCGCGTTTGTGTAGAACATACGAGGAGCATAATACTTTTTGCTGCAGGTGTTTGCGCCGAACAGATTTTTTTTTATAAACATACCGTTTACAGTAAGGAAGATTGACAGGGCCAAATTAGTCGATGCGCGAGACAGAAAGTCAAACCACAAGATGGCGCGTGACGGTATCCTTATCCGTAATATTAGGAATCTAGATGAAATAGAAGAATACAAGTGTTATTAGAGACCTAGCAGTTGAAAACCAAAAGGAGCAATAATAGATTATAACCATTCGCGTAACAAGTGTAATCCCCATTTGACGCAATTGCTAGCGCTCAAACGATAGGATTTCGACAATACGACAACGACAATTTGCAACGACAAATAACAATTCTACTTCTTTGAGTTAAAATACGTTTTTCATAAAATAAGTTTGTTTTTTTAATTGGTCCAAATTCTAAAAAAAGTACATGTTTTGGCAGGCAAGTTGCATTTTCTATTTGAAGTTGCTTTAATGATCATTAAACGATTCGTCCACCCAGAATACTTTACAGCCTCAACTCGCTATGACAAATGATGACAAAGACGCTTGAAGTTACTTGAAACGCAGAGAGTTTTTATGTTCATGTTTTAAATAACAAGCTGCATGACATTTAGCTTGCTTGCAGCAAAAATTATATTATTTTGACAGCTAAGCGCTTCAATGAACGCATATTTACATCTACTTAAACCGTTAAAAGTCCGTTGGCTAATGCCTAAGGGCACTCCATTTACTGGTTAAAATGAAACAAATCACCCTTCGATACCGCTTTTGTCTGTAGCAAAACGAATTCCTCCGAATTTGCGCTCGGATCAGATTAAGACGGTTCGCATACGTGACGGGCCCAATACTACGCGCGCTCATAGAAACTGTGTTATGTTTATGTCACAAGCTCGTAGAAAAGTTTATCACGGCCACCTTTGCTCTATCATTCACCATCCAGTTCCAACTCGTACCCGTCTCGATGCCCACCAGCCGAAGCATCCTTAGCATGGGTTGCTACGAAAATACTTATTCATTTGTTTTCACCCGTAACATACAGCCAGCAGTGGGGCTTTGGTAGGACAACACTCTGGGAGAAAAGCTAAGCCCACTTTGGTTGTCCCTGTGTGCTAGACAACAGCCAGATAATCAAAATAAATTCGTTTCCGTTCTGCAGTCCTTGCTTGGGGCGGTTTTGTTTTGGGTTTTGCTTTTCCTGCCACTGCACACAATGTACGGGGATTTTTTTTCGTGATACTTTTTGCTGAGGGAATCAGTTGTAGCAGATCCCCAAGGAGCGTATTTAGCGCTAGAAAAAAACAGAGCTGAGTAGTGAAGTAGTACAGCGGACTAAACAAAACATCCGGTTCGAAAATGTGGTATGATGCAGAAGCAGCAGCTCTGCTCTCTCGTCCGACGTCTCACGTCGAGTTTTTCGCCGAGACGCCCCGAACCCCAACATGCGCCAGGACATTAAGGGATATAAAATAATCAGGAAAAATTACACCACTACCAGTACTGAACTGTACCCCGACATCCCTCCTCTCTGCCTTACCGTACACCTAGGGCCTTGAGTCGGTATTGCTTCGCACTTTGCAGCGATTGGTGCGGGTGCGTGTGTTTTGGGGGGATAAAGCCTTTTTCCTATTGGATAAGTGCGACACTTTTCGAGGCCATCTCGATCCAACCGAAAAGATCCCTCCTTTTGTACTCGTAGATACGGTACGGGACAAGAGGGATTTTGTTTTTGTTCCCCTCCCATCCTCTCGGTCCGTCGGTCTCACTTTTCAGCCCGCTAGAAAAGTTTATCGGGAACCATTTGTTATCCCGGTTCCAAAACCGCGTCACACATTTTGCACAGTCGGAACGGATCCATCCCGGCATTGGAGACAATAAAGAAAACGACCGAGTGAAGAAACATTTATTCCTTCATCTACAACTACTTGCCACGGCCACCTCGAGGGTGAACGTGATTAGGCGTGCGGGAGGCGTTGAAACGTGGAAAGATCATCGGTAAGGATAACATAACAAAGGAACGCTCGAGAGGAAACCATCACTAGCAGCAACGGTCGAATAAAAAAAAAGGATCATCCTGCGGGCTTCCTTTCCGGGTGCGGCGAAACTGACACCTCTTGCACATTCGTCCTCCCAAAAAAAAATACGCGAACGAAGAAATATTTACGACAAGCATGTGAATGGACCACCGGACCATGTCGCACGTGCTTTGTTAGCAGGCAACGGTGGACCAGGCCGGAGGACTCTTCGCCGGTTCCGCTTTTTTCTTGTAAGGAATTAATTTCCGGCTGAATTATTATACCGAGTCGTTACAATTCGCTCATTTTTATTTTTATTCCTATTTTTGCGGTTCGCCTTTTTGCGCATGGTTCCGTTTTATTATTATTCCACTTTGTTTGCTTCAACGCCATCTCCCCGGGTGCGGTTGTGACCATGTACGGCAGACATTTGTTGCTACGCATCAGCAAAAAAACAAGAGAACGCAGGTGAATTAGTGCCGGATAAAGTATAACAAAAATCCGAAGAAGCTGGATGGAAAGAAAAGTAAATCTCCCCAATATGCACACTTTTGATTTCTGATGCACGAGGCACGATGACTTTATTGGAGTGTAGCAGCAACTGTTGCGTTCTATGCCGGCATTGTGCGAACTGCATAAAAAGGGACATTTTTGCACTTGAAATTATATTCGAATGGCAGTCGGGTGGGTCTTTCATTCAGAAGCTGGTAGAAAACATATATGAAATAATTAATAATAACAAATTTTGTATGGAAATTGTAATAAGCTTACTGCTGAACAATGCAACGATCAGCGACTATGCGAATACGATAAGAATTAAAACATGATGAAAAATTTGAGTTAAAGTGACGAAGTGCTAAAATTTCTCATCAAATATTTTTATATCGCTATCGGAATATCAAAGCAAGTGAATTAACCGATATGAAATTAACTCACAACATTTCCTTGGAAGTGATATTCCTGAAGCTCCGTTTTGAGTATCTTACGAGTATAATACGTTCAGTAATATATCCCTCATAGGCAAACCCATATTTCAGCAACAGCTCCAAACCACTAGATGCGTACTTTAGTTCATAAGAAGGCATGCGAGGCCCCATGAAGGCATGCCTTTATGTTATTAAAACACTCAAAACGCTGATTTTCTTTAGGTGTCAAAGAGACTTTGGTGGGTGAAATAATTAGCACTATTGCTTAATAGTTTAAAACCATCAGATGCGTACTTTTATTCCACTATTTCCTTAGTGTTGGCAAAGCACTCGAAATAGGGAAGACAAAGAGCACAGAAAAATTCGTGAAAGAATTATAAGAAATTATAAACTTCTTCAATTGGCACTGTCGCTAATCGTTAGTATGGCTTACTTCTAATTTTAACATCACCAGCAATTGATCAAATTAGCTTTCACCGTCCTTCGATGCCATTTAATTTACCTTAATTAAACTGAAGTAAAACACTCGCAACTTAATAAATAGCAAAAAATGCTTTTTTTCCACAAAAACGCTCCTCAAAATAGAAACAATTCAATGTGCGCAATTGTTTTTAAATTTGTCAAACGGACTCCACCACTACTGACTGGTTCTTCAAAAGCTCATCACAAACAGGAAATAAAGCGTAAACTAGCACTATTAAAGCAAATCGTTCGTATCTTTCCCAGGCACGCTAGACTCTCAGTTGAGCAATCAAAGCTGAATGCTCCAGAACACGGCGAAAGAAAGTCTTCCAATGTTTTTGCCGACACTGGCAAAGGTGTTCCATCTTCACGCCATCGCAAGACTAAGCCTTTCCTCGCCAACCGTTTGTTTGCGTCCGTTACCGCCAGCATCAAACAGCACAGGCACTGGAATGAGTGTGACGGCTGCCATCCGCATCCACACGCAGAGACACAAACGTGCCCGCCTCGCACGGTGGTAAATTTATTCCCGGCCTTATTTATATAGTAATTAGATAAGACGACGTCTTAAATAGATCTTGTAAATTATCACTCACTTCATTTCGTTTGCAGCATCAACCGTCGCGTTGTTCGAGGTTTCGAAGCACGTACCAAACAGCCATACCCCTTACTTTCTCATACTTCATCTCGGTGGATGGGCCATTCCGTTCCGTGATAGGTTACACATCCTGTGTGCACATATGTTTAAGCTGCCGGATTGCTGCCGGACCTCGCCAACATTCACACCAACAACTCCTGTCCCCTCCACCCGCTGTCCCGTCCCGACTGTGTCCTGACTGTGAGAAATGCGGAAGACGTCCAGCCTTTTGCGTACTCTGTGCGGGAACCCGTATGACATCAGAAGGGACGGTCGACCTTTTGAATTTTGCTTGAAACTGTCTTTGGCTGTGATCCGTGAAGCATGTAAGTAGATATATGGGTTTCGTTCGTCAGTGACAGAACCGAAGGACCGAAATCCATCCCGAAACCCCGTAGACCGAAGGAATGGCCGTCTGCCAGCCTGGTGCGGTGCGGATTGGAAGGGTTGGACAGGGAAGAATGAACGGCACACCTACGGAATGACTTGCCATGGTGCTTCACGACGGCTTGATGATGCTGTTTTGTTGCGTTGGCAGCCACGTTGAAATGGTATGGTAGGTATTTTTACCTCACGCTTTCTACACACACACAAGAACGTTCGCCTGTTCGGCCAGGTACGGACACTGGAATCTCCAGGGACTCCTTCTCGGTGGCCGGAGTACCGAGCATTCATTGCTGCTGAATATTAATACGCGCTTCATAAATAAACTCCTCCGGCATCGAGTATTTATGCGCACAGCAGCCATTCCCATGAGAGCATGGAAGGCATGCCCGTGTGCAGCGTGACCCGTGCTTTGTGCGAGAGTCGGCAGTGACCTGCAACTCTTCTTCCTCTGGGTCACGCGTCACCGGAAGTGCTCAATTTAAGGTCACACAGAAATCAAGCCATCAAATCGTATCGAAAGACAAAGCAGAGTATCTACACGCGACCATTACACACTAACGGTCAGTGAGCATTACAAAGATTATTGCTTTTTTTTGCTTGCTTGATTGCTTCTGGGACATGATGTAGTTGTAAGCAGAGTTTCCACCGTTTTGTTTTTACTCTATTCAACTCACATCCAACAAGTAAGCCGTACATCGGGCTACCGATTAGGATGGATTTCGGACCGTGGTCCAGCCTAACCCCGCCACATGTCCATTTGGGCTGTGAAACATAATGGTAGCAGTTATTGCATTTTTTTGTTTGTCCCAAAAACTTCCTTTCTGACAGCTTGAAAACCCATCAAACCCCCGTCCGAACGGGACCGTGGATCGCAATCTGTTGCGAGAATGGGTTTCGGTCGAACGGTGCACAACCGTTTGAAGTTCGGACCATTGGCGAACGGGATGCATTTGTGAGTGTGTGAGTAGTAGAAAATGGCGGGAGGTAACCTCGCTACGGCATTCGTTTCCGTGCTGGTGAAAGTTAGAAGGGACGGCTACGCGCCATAGATCGTGCTTTAGCTCTGGAACGTTGGATATGACATTTTAATTACTCTTACACATACGCACCGGCGACGATCGACGATGGCAATATGGAAGCTTTTTTGTTGCTGTAGTTGTTCGTGCGGTTTTCCTCTCGGGACTTGGTGAGTTCGCATTTATTTTTTTGTTATTGCTAGTTGTGCGCTTCGTGATGGAAGAGAGCATTAAACCGTGTGCTCAAAAGTAAACATTTTGAGTAGCAATATGATCTGCCAGGAAACGAATAACGTACGATTTACGTAATGTTGTTATTGATGACTGAATATCCGCTAAACTCTTAAACCTTTATCAAAATAATAGTTTTAAAAGGTTCAAGTCCAGCATAACAACCCACCTAAATAATGAGAGCAAATGATTCCGATTCTGTTCATCTAAGGTTAACCCAGCTTTTCTCAAGTGCGTAAGATATATTTCATCAATTCTAGGCTGTAGCACTTTATCAAGTGTGAAGTGCAACGGGAAGCAACAAATGCTGCTTTGGTGACACGTTTTTGTATCGCTCTGCAGTACGTTTCACAGCATCGTAGTCTCCATCATGAGCTTGGGTTGTATAATTTACCGCGAGAGAACAAGAGAAAGGAAAATTCTGCTTGCCAAGAGAACTGTCTTGCGGAAGCATTTTTTTACGGGTTATACCTTTTTCGAGCAGTCTCGATTATCCGTACCGTATACTCGCTCTCGTCACTCACCAACTGCGAACCTACTCTCCCACGATGTGCATTTCGCATTCAAGGATTGCAAAACCATTTCCCATTTTCCGAGCACGAAAACCCGAACACAGGGTTCGGTTTTTCCGCGCCAAAGGCCGAACTTTGACAGTTCTCGTGCCGAGTTTTCGGTAGCTTCGAACCAACGTCGACTGGAGCCGCCAACGTTCGGGCATCGTTCGGTTTTGCGTTCGGGTTTGGTTGTGTACCCATCGGCGGGTGCTCCAGTTTTGTCCGAACCGTACACCGAACCGGATCCGTTTCGAGCGTTTAATCGCGACCCAGACGCAAAATTTCACTGCGTAAGCGATACGCAAAACGTCGCCAGGTCGCCACGGGTTTGTAAAACCACCGGAATGTGCCAGTCACGGCATCGGAGTTTGAGCAGTATTTTTAGCCGGATTAACAGACGAGCGTGAAGACAGAAACGGAAAAAGAAGGTGAAAAAATAAGAAAGCCGACAAACTAATGGCCTTCCTGTGCGTTGTCGCTTGTTATGTGAGTGCTGTGCCCTAGTGCCGGTACCGAATAGGTATGGGCATACGGAAAAAAGCTGCGATTGTCCTAGTGCTTGTGTGTCTACTACCCAACCCATCCCAGGGTGTACTGAGCATCGTGGTTTATTTTTGTCGAAAGGACCCTCGTGGTCTGGCTGAACGAGTTAAATGGGTGTTAGCAGTCACAGTGCTCCCACCAAACAAGGAAAGTGCGTGTGTAGCGAACGTGTGAGCTTGTGTGCGAGAGGCTTCCATGGGTACAATGGTGCGCTGCTGTTGGTGCTAGAGGGTGACGGGTGACCGGATGTGGGCCCGGGAAATTAGTCATCGCCACGTTCCGATTTGGCCAAATACCATAACAAAGCTCAATTAGCGCAGTCACGGATTAAGGGCACCAGGTTTTAGTAGCGTGTGAACGAACCCCGGTCGGATTTATGTGTGCGTGTGCGGTTCTGTGTATGTGTGCCTGAGGTCATGTATGTTTATTTGGTCCGTGATCGGAATCCCTCAAGACGAAGCGAACGTGCCCTTGGTCGCGCAAGCCTGACTGGTGGTAAAGCAAACTTGTAAGGAAGTGGAATAAAAAAGGATTTACGTTTATTTTTGGATTTCAAAAACACAAATACGTACCGTACCCAGCATATGTCACATATATAAATCACAAGTACCTCTTGCAAATCCACCTACAAGTTTGTGTCTGTGTTAAAGAATTGTGAAAATCTTCAACTCAATCATATTGCTAAACATAAGCGCCCACGAAAACTTCCAAACAAGCTCAGATATCCGTCAATTTCCGTGTCCCATGCTAGGTCCTGATGCCCATGACACGGCAAGGAATAGGAATTGCTTCGCAAGTACTGCCAAAATCTTTTACAATCCTTCAAAAAATAAACCCCCGCCCGCAAATGTCAAAAGCAAGCTTCACCAGAACCAGCAATGAATAATGTCAGTTTAAATGTTGCACAGCAGCAACAACCATCACAACCGCCACGCACAACCAGGCGCAACGCGATCGATCGCGCACTGGTCTCGGAGGTCATGCCCGGTGACACGGCAACTGGAGCATTTGCTGCGGGTGAAACCTTTTAGCTGTGAGTTACTTCAGTTCCATCCTATTTAACTTATCGTTTCGCCCTGTCACCGGCTAGACAAACGTGCGCGTATACAAATACACAACAGCATAAACAGTGCAAAAAGACAACCGTCTGAACAGGGCATCTGGCAATACAGGCGGAGCAGACACGAAGCGGAAAATGTTGCGAATAAAACATGTACCTTGCGGAGTGAGTGTAGGTAGGAATGAAGTTGGAAGGCAGTAGTGTGGAAGGTTTACTGCAGGATGGTTGAGATTCCATGCTTTCCTTTTTTACACCTGAGTTGGAGTCACACTTTGTGCCGTTGTACTTGTCGCGAAGGTTTCCAGCAAAAACAAAAAGACATATAAGCTAAAGTACACAGCCTGTCACAGAAGCTCTTCGTAAGCTCGTCACAAATCATCTTTTCTTTTCTTTCGAATATTTGTACTTTTGTTTCGCCCAGTTGCTAGAATAACATCTTTAAAGCGCGAACGCAAACAGGAGTGAATTTCCACACCTGAAAATTAAAAAGAAACCAAAACCAACACTGCGAACGATCGAGCACGCGACCACACCACCCGGGTATACCGTTTAATCGGTTCCAGTCACCAGCGGAGGTCGCCTTGACGACTGACCGTGCGGTGAAACAGGTGAATTAATAGCGCTCCTTAAGCCGAATCGCTCATTCGAGTGCGGACGGCGAAAAAATAAAGCCCAAAATAAGCACCTCAGCAAACAAAAAAACCAAGCTACCGGACATGTGCACCTTTTCAAAACGGCGAGGCTAAATTATCCGCTTGTTCACACGGCAACACCAGCACCGTGTTTGGACGCCCGTTCGAACGCACATAAAATGCCCTAATATACTGTGCGACCCGGCGCCGGTAAGAACCGACCTTGTTGTTGTTGTTGTTGTTGTTTTTTGTCCTTTCCTGCTCGATGTGGGAAATTTTGTTTCATTTTCACTGGTTTATTTTCTTTCTGCTTTTCCTGTTTCTTCCACGCGCATACGAAAGAAAAATCAATTTTTGCACAGAAAAATGGGTACGGTGTGAGTGCGACCAAGCAACAAAACGGTTAAAGAGTGAGAAAGAGTACGAGATAGTGTGTGTGTGTGTGTGTGTGTGTGTGTGTGTGTGTGTGTGTGTGTGTGTGTGTGTGTGTGTGTGTGGCATAAAGTCTCTCCACACCAAATCAAGATAGAAAAACATGAACGCAGTGAGCGGTGAAAAGCGGTTTCTGGGTTTTCCTGTCCGTCATCCAACACGGTCCGTCACCCAGCCCGGCTCGTCACCCAACTGCACCCGGCTGGAAGCAAAATACTACAAACCAGGGAAGAAAACGGCTAGAGTAAAATGCTCACAGCAGGGAACAAAATGGGCTCCCCACACTGACAGCACCAACAACAGCAATAGGAACAACAGCAACAACAAATATCACGAAGGAAAACACAAAACACGGTGACTGTGCGACCCACTCATTGAAACCATGGCACGCTTTGATGTTGTTTTTAATTAACGCGCTTTTCCGGTCCTTTCAACGGGGCCTGTATACAGACCACCCAACATCATTTTCCATCTGCCGTCTGCTCCTGGCCGCCTGCGCTTGACCGGCAGGAACAAATGTGCCATTCCTTTTGGGGTTTCCTTTTTTTCCTTCTCTCTCTTCCCCAAAACCTCTGTCATCCCCTAGCCCTTCGACAGGGCGAGCGAAAAAAGTACCACACTCACTCGCCAATTGACCGGTCGTCGCGAAGGGTGATTAGTGTGCCGCTAACGGTGCAGATTGGCGATATACGATTCACGGTGCTATTTTCCGCCAACGTGTTATTTCATAAACTGATATGTGGTGATCTTACCATAAGGGGTCCACTTGCTATATGCATGGGACCTTCATTTCAGAGGACTCCGATCTCGACCGAACCGGCAAGATGTGTCCTTTCGTGCACCCTGCGCGCCACATAATTACGGATCGAGGGCGGAAGGTTCATTAGTGAACCTCACTTCACATCAGGCACCAACCGTATGTTGCCGGAGCACGAAGAAAACGGCATCATTGACCCCGGCGGTTGTGCCGTTGCATCGTGGTGGTGGGTAATTTGGCGTCGCATTGCGGGAAGAATCGTACTTCCTGGTAGCTATAATTCATGATGCCATTAGCCAAGTGGGTGTGTGGGCTTTTTTCTTCTTATCCTATCTTCGTTTCGTCTGATTGAGATATTACCTAAAGTGGTAGTTATTGAAGAACTACGCTCAACACGTAGCATATGATAGCGCGGTGTGGGCTTAAAGCAAAAGAAAATACGAACTGCACGAGCGTACCGTGTTTAAGGAAGATAAATTGTTTGGTAATCTAATGTGAAAAATTACAGTTATTTCTCTTTACTTTGCTTTATTGTGCCAACCAATTATTTTTGGAGGGGATCGGTAATCAACGAAAGCATAAATCATAAATAGTTCCCTTGAAATAGGTGACCCAATTATGGTTATTTTAGCTATTGTGTTAATACTGTGTAATTTACTCCATCTAAATGATATACTGAAGAATTGAAATCTATTGTCTGTAGCATATTAAGAATTATAGTCATATGGTAGATTATTCAATTTAACAAATGTTGCAAAACTGACAAATCTTACCATTTTCATAAAAACAACACAATTGAATATAAATGATTTTAAAGATTACAATAAATTCCAATATATTCTACGATCTCATTATGTTCATTGTCAAAGATCTAATTATTGCACTTTATTAGCAATTAATTAGCACAATGATTAGCACTTTTGGCCAACATGCAAAGTTTACGTATGCTAACATGGTTTTATTGGTTTATTTTGCAGTCGAACACTTTAATTTTCACAGAAATCAGTAATACTCTACTCACAGTCCACAACCATGATAGGAACATTTGTAGCAAAATCCCAAGAATAGTTTGTTAAAATGATTACGAAAAAGGTACGCCACAATGGTACAACTGATAATATAGACCATATGTGATTCTGTTCAAATAAATCCTTGGAAGATCAAACATATCCTGCTTCACAGAGTTTATGAACTTCTATGGAACGTGTAGCTTCTCAGAATAATTACATATTTAAATTCAACGAGATATTATAGCCAATATTGGGTCACCTACTCTAGTACATGACTTAACTTAAAAGCACAGGGAAAACGAGATATTGCACAATGTATAATTGAAGTAATGAAACCTAGAATGGGATTAATCGAACACACAACGTGAACATTTTCCATTCCTTTCCCTGTTACAACTTTCAAACACTCACAATTTTATTGTAATTGATGGTCACTTGCTGTACCACTTGTTAGGCCACAACTGTATGCACTCGCCACCAACTCCACAGTAAGTTGCCTCATTGTTAAAATGGAAGCGACCATCATTAAGATCGTTTTTCGCGATTGTATCAGCATGCCTGGTAAAGCGCCTGTACAATCGCGCTTATGCCACTGTCCATCTCAATTATGCTGGGGTCGAAAAAGGAAAGCCACGAATGTTGCTGGGTTTGAGGTTCCGTTTTTGTTGTTGTGACAGCAGACAGACAAACAGACACACTTGGCCACTGCTCCATTCCTGCACCGTCTTCGACCGGCACCGAGTTTTCTTTTGTACCAAATGCTTATTATTCTTGATCCCCTTTTGACTGTTTGTGTATGTGTGTGAGTGAGGTTGTATGCGTCATTCCTTTCGGATAATGGGAAAACTCGCTACACGGCCAGCGTGTTTGGCGTGTTGAACCTCCGGTTCCCGGTCAGCAGATGGAGTAAATGATAGAGGAACTTAACGGACCCCCGGGTCCGTCCCGGCCGGGATACAATTTACATGCCTGACACCCCAACACAAACTTCCATCACGATAGCAAACACCCGGGCTTCCCGGGCTTTGCGCAATGCTGGCAAGTTAATTTGTCACACAAAAAGGGTCAAAAGGTGTATCAACTCGGGGATGAAACGAAACCATACCTTTGACTGGTTTTCCTTTATTTTACACTTCAGCTAACAGTAGCCCCGGAGGAGGGTAGTGGTGCGCGTAAGTCATCAACCGAACATCTTCCCTGTGCGGTCGTTCGTAATGGGAACTTCTCTGACTCGGACGTAATCGTCCGATCACCGAAACCCTTGTACACGTCAAACGATTGTTTGACCCGTAAATGCACGGGCGCCACTGTTCCTAGGGACGCTCCAAATAGCTGCTGTCAGCAACTAGCTGCCCCGTAATCGTTTTCTAAAAACAGATCCTGAAATAACATTTCCTCCCATACGGCCACTTTGAACCACCACGGGATGCAATGGAGGCGCCTGGTAGTTCAATAGTTCGCTCATACTTTCACCTTTTGCATAGCCGCTGTTGATGGGCTGCGACTATGGCTGAAACACATTGTCTCGGCATCGGTGGCCCTAGTTGCCCACTTAATACCAAAGGATGGTTCGACTAGCTGTGGTATTGGGCAGGAAAGCTAGAAACCGGATAAATCAACCCCTACAGCCACAGTGGGTCGGGATGCAGAAGGAACCCTGGATTGTATGTTTAATTTCCCATCGCACCGCGCACCAGGATCCGCTGCCTAGCATGTGGTGCAGCATTCTACATGAAAGCGTAGTTTCGGTTGGCGCTCATCAGGAAGAAAATGAGAAATGGGTAATTATTTACTGACAGCTATACTTCGTACCCACAAACCTAAGGGTGACAAAATGGGAAATGGTCGGGATGACATATGCCGGTACGTTTACATAGTGAACGCATTAAGATAGCACAGCGTTGGAATTTCCACCCATACACCGGATGGTATGGGTGCTGGTTTGCGCGTGGTATTCAATTTACATGCGAAAAGGACCTTAGCACGTGTGAACCAACGGCGAGAATAATGAGACCGTAATCTAGTCATTTGAATGGAAAATTGCTGTAGAACGGGGATGTAAGTTGAATTACTACTGGAGAAAGAAAAAAACAAGTAATGAATGTGGTTGGTGTCGTTTTGTGAAATTGCACTGAAGGGGGACGCCCTTTTTGTATACTGAATCAACTAAAGTGTTTAGTGTTTTTAAATGGTTATTACGTGAGATTGAGAAGATATCATTGAAAAACATCAGAATGATAAAAGCCAGGTACATGCTACAAGCTAGGATTGTTTGATAAAATTTCAAATTAAATCCGCGAATGTATGGATCACTCGCAGCGTAACATGTTTTATCTGATGTGGATGATTTATTTTATTTATCGGAAGAACCGGGCCGGGCCGTATATCTAATGATGCGGATGATTGAATGTGCAAACAAATTAAGCACCATACTTACATGAATATTTTAGAATTCGAATCCAAAAGCAGTTTAACGTTTGGTACGGTGGATTGAATTTCTTTATTGTTTTATGCTCCAGTGGCACAAGGTCATGATGAGAACCCATGCCGGGAAGTTTCTTTAAAAGTGACTCCCTATAGAGGATCTTTCGTGCTATAAATCGTTCAGCTGCATTTGCTCCACTGCTTTTGTTGAAAATAAACAGCACATCAGAAGAGACACCAGATGATTACACCATTTATTTTTCGCGCTGAATCTTGGATAATAATGAAGGATAATTTCGAGACAATAATAATGTCACACTGCTCCTGATACGTTTTATTTCAGAAAACAGTAATCGAAATCAATGGAGCGGTTTGTTATAATTTACATAACTCGTTTTTATGTTTTTCAATCGGGATTAATTACAAAATTATTTTGCAAATTGTACTCAAAAGCCCTTGTTACAGGCATTTAGATCAACATACAACTAAGCATATTAAGCACAAAGCAGTGACTAATGTAGCAATTGTTTTCATTGTTAAAGATGAGCGAAGACGTAAATTTATACATTTTTAAACTTTTTCTCAGATTCAAAGATTTTGTGCTTCTCATGAAGGCTATATGGTCGACTGTGCCCTTTTGGATAAAACACATTTTTTCTGTAAGACAATATTATACAGCTCAATACTTCAATTCATATAGCACAAGTTTTCTTACATGTATTATATTAATGTACACTACGAAAACAACGAAAAGAACGTTTCGACGAAACAAAACGATTCAAACAAAAACTCCATTTACATGAAAAAGAGCACAATTTTCATCAGAGCACAAAACAATCTGTGAATGTTTCACTTGCGCTTCTGGAAGCGGAGTTCAATATTTCGTTAAGATTTTTTCCCATTCTTTTCTCTCGATGTGCATGTGTTTACGCCATCGGTGACGATAACCGACGATGCCTGTTATTACCATTTTCTTATCCTTAGGGTGCGCAATGATTCCGATTTTACATTCTTGCCCTCGTTCGCAACACAATGCTGTTCATGCCCTTCTCACGTTTTGCTAACGATTTTCGTCCCCCTCCTTTGGGCAACCATGCCAATACGGTGAATGAGCGTAGGGGTAGAAAAAAATCTGATTCGAATGCGAAATTTACACCGAATTCAAGTGTCTCATTTATGCAAACTTACACACTTGTTACTGATACGATTTTTCACTTTACCCCTCGGGGCGAAATGGACCGCACCACCATGTTTACCGTCCCGGTATTTTCAATGGCACGTTGGCGCCTGCTTAACACATTGTTGTCACCATTCGCTCAAGAGGGCTCAAGTACCGTGCTCTCCCCGTATTTGTCCCTTTTTTTTTTTTGAAGTCTCACCGAAGCGAACCGAACGGGGAATGTACTTTGTGCAAAGAAAGACATACTCTTACGCTGAGGCCAAACAAAAAATCGATGCAGGAAATCGTGCCCCTAGTAGAAGCTGCTTACAATCTTGCCGCACCGCAGCATATTGCCAGCGGAGTAGCTGAAAGAGGAAGTGGCGAAGGCGGGGAAACGAGCACGAGCGTGGGAAATGGAGTGTGAAGCGAGATGGCAAGTTTTGGTTGAGAAGAGTAGAGATGTCGAGTAGCAAAGAATCCGATTCAATCTACCCCGTGAGCGAATCGACAACCGAGGATAGGGAGTGGACAGGTGGACAAGGTTGATTGTAAATTCTGGTCGCGTATCCGCCCGACGGCACATCGGTAGAGGATAGAGGACGGAGCCTGGCCATGCTAGCAACGTACACGTGACGTAAGCGCAGTGGTACGGATCTTCAACCGGGGCCGGGCACGACTGCATCTCGACTGTTATTGAATCAAACCGTACACGGAAACAGGCCTGTGCAGGCACCACGATCGAGACTTGGTCGAATTCATACTGCCGCAGAGCGAACGATGGCAAGATGTGACTGGAAAACTCTACTCACCGTGCACATTTCAATTTCAAACTACCTGTCCTACCGAGCTTCCATGCCTTGTCGGTGGATGCGGCACAGTGTTTCTTCGCTTTGTGCATCGTGTTCCATCTGCATCTGTTTCTTTCTTTCGCCCGACGGTGAAATGTTGCTCGAGGGTGTGCTAAAATATGACCCTGTCTTGATGTGCTGCGGAGAAAATATGTCTTTAAAAAATGTGCTCTTTGCATCATTGAACATTAGTAGCTGTCACGCAGCGGTATTAAATAGGTTGCACTTTAAGTTACTTAATGTGACAATCAGCTGAGTAAAATTAAAATTTCGTTTCATTTTGATAATCATTTTTGCGCTTCAAGAAGTGTTCAAGCCTTCAGCTATATTCTTTACTTGTGAACTAACTGAAACTTCGTTACCACACAACGTCCAATTAAAATGAAATAAATTTGTCGTATCATAAAACATTACCCACATCTACTGCAGGGACATTATTAACAAGAAAACAAACCATCTACCATGCAACGATTCACTCCGTTAGCAAAACTTTCCTCCACTACGTCTAATGGATGTGCAAAAGTCACACTGTAAACCTGCGTGCAAAACCTGATACCATTAAAATGTTCTATTTATTTTCCTGAAAGCTCAGCCAAACAAGTTTCGGCAAAGTTTTCAAAAAACACCCGAACCCTGAACACCATCGGTAACTTAGCATTTCAACCACTCGGCACAAAGTCAGTCTATAATTTCGTTTCTGTCCTGGGGTTTCGTTCGGTTCGATAATGATGTTGCGATCGCACCAAACGACTTCAAGCCGATCCCTAACTCAATCCAGCAGGGCACACAAACACACACAGGCTCGCATACATTTTCGACAAGAGCTAGAAAGTTCGAAACCCTGCCTGGTTGTGTGGTGGAATATAATCGTCCGCTTCCGGTGGTTCGTTTTAAAGCATGTCTCTTCCCTTTATCCAGCCGGCCACCTATCAGGAGGGGATGGAGACGGATAAAAGCCCCCAAAACAACGGAGGATAATCGATAGATTATTGACTTAAATGGAAAATAATGGAAAAGTTTCAATCGATTGCTCGTTCGGGCCGGCAACCGGTGAACCGGACTTGGACCATCCGTCGTGGTTTTGCACTAGCGGTAGTTCTACTAATTGGACTATAACTCACCGACACTCGTACGTTTTGGGGTTGATTGGGGATGTTTTTTTTTTCTCCTTTTTGCTGCCTTCGTATCGCCAATTATTAATGGGAGTTTCAATTCACTGATAGCTGGGGCAAGCTAAAACGCGGCACAGACAAATGCCAACTTAGAACTAAACGGATCCGCGATAGTGAGACATAAAGCACTGAGGCCCACTGCTTCGGATGGCACCAATGCACATCAATCGCACTGAAATGTCACCGACATATTGGGACATTTTACAACGATTCCATCCAAAATAACCAAAAAAAATACGGTATACGCTTCGCTAATGGTTCAACTCCGGGAAAATCTTCTTTCCTTGTTGAATGTTGTTACGAAGCGATTGAACCGACAGTGCCTAGCAGCAGCCTACGATCGGTACCATTATCAACGGTATCCGTAATGAATTAATGAACAGGTCAGCTTTTCGGTGCTTCGGCTTCGGCCCAGCGGAGGTCAGTGTTGCGTGGAAAGGATAATGGAAACATTCTTAAGAGGCTTTCCATCTCTGCGCCCTTTCGCTAGGGCATTCGCTCCACCTCGAACGGGACGAACGCTTTGCACCGATGGACAAATAAGAGCAGCCAGACATGCCTTTTACGTGTTTCAGATTGCTTCAGCCACTTGAGAACGCTCGACCGAGAGTGTACCGGTTGGGTTCGATCCAGATCGTCGTCAGGGCAGGCAGAAAGGGTGCATGAAGATATTTGTCCAAAGTATGCTAAAGTCGACCACGCTTTCTAGTGCGTTTGAATATTCGTGTTTTTTTTTTTGCCGGCAGCCCAAACACAGACACAAGCCCATACCCTAACCTTTTTTGTTGGTATTTCTTTACTTTGCTGTTCAGTTTCTTTTTATTCATCCACTACAGTAAAGCAGAACAAGCAGCAAATTAAAGTGCACCTTAGCTAAAAAGTCCTCTCCAAGTTGCAAAAGTTCATGGGACGCCACGGACGGGAAAACACAAGTGGCAAGTGGCTGGTAAAAATTATTAATGAGCAAAAAAGGGGAGGGATTACTTGGCAATGCTCAATTAATTTCTGCTCGAAAATTTAAATGCTCGAGTGCTCTTAAACTCGATATGGTTGGCTCCACCTCCGCAACTACGGTTACCGATTGTACCATCAAATCACCAGACAAAGATCGAGTTTTATCGAGAGGTTGCCTTTCACTTGCACAAAGGTCTTTACTTGAAGCGCTCCTTTTTCCAGCCATCTTCAATCAATTAAGCACACATTTACGCTTTTGAAAGGATGAATGGGTTGGTGTAAGACGGTTCAGTATCTCTGTCTGTGTGTTTGATTTTTTCTTCTCCTTTAATGTTACTCTTCTGTATAAAGACATAAACTGCCATTGTGCACCGTTTAAGTGCAAATTGGGGTAAACGTTAAAGCGACACGGATGATCAAAGCTGTTGTCCTTGCCGAGTGAAATGGGATACTTTGTCGTTGGGAGCAAGCTGCTTAACTTCTTCCTCTAATATACGATACCACGGGCTCGTATCAGAAGAAAATTGAGGAAAATTAATGATCAGTCCCTAGGATTTACTGTGCAATTTAATGATTCTGACGAAATTCTTTGCATCCAAACATTTGATATTGTCCAGTTATTAATTTTTTTTATGAAAGTACTCCCAAAGACGGATCTCTACTTCCTGTGCAATTAAAAGAAATAATTTTCCAGCAAACAAGTTTGACAAGATATGCTTCCATCCCTTCTTATTAGAAGTGTAATTTTCTTACCTGCCCCATTAATAATCACGCAAAGTATAAAGTTTTCCCTGGCCAACCCGTAAACCGATAGCCAATTACGGGACGACTTTTATGGGCAGCAAAGTTTTCAATCAGTCTGTTCGGACCCGCAGCACAAACTGTTCATTTCCTGTCGAACTTTTGCAACCAAATTACCGAAACTTCATGCAAACTTTGCCACATAAAACCGTGAAAACTGAGCGCATAAATCTATCAGCTGCAGCATCGATCGCTTACGTGTGCTATATCGTTCGAGATTATTTAATCGAACAAAACTGCTATTAATCTACTAGGGAAGTACCGCTAGATGACGCCACACGCGCGTTTACATTAACCACCAGCGTGGATCAATTCGCTAGAAAGCTGTTTACCTTTCAACAATATCTTCTCAGCTGGTATTATTACACCTTACCGTACCTTACACGTAAACAATTCGACCATGGTACTGGAAAGGATTAGTCGTCAAAGGTGTTTATTCTTCTGCTTCACGCACTGGCTGCTTTGTTATCACGTTTTCCCAAGTTAGCCCAACATGCGACGCCCTAGTACATGCACTTACCCACTTTAACTGGAGGAACCACATTAGCTCGATGCTGTCGTATGCTGTCATTTCTCCTTTTATGACCGCAGATGAATCCATAACGATTGGTTCATTCTTCTTCTACGATCTGTGATTCACACCGTATATAAAAACAAACAAGTAAATCCCGTGACACTCGCTCAAGAAGAGTGAGCGGATAAACATTCGCTCGATTTTGCTGCATTCCGGTGTCCTGTTGTCGAAGTTTTCCGCACCTCTGTTTCAACTCTCGGTGCATTTGGAGATGGTAGCGTCTCGAGACCGATGCTGCCGTTCCGGTGCGTCTAGTCGCATCAGGCACGTTTAATGGGAAAACTTGTAGCGCGCGCAGAAAACAGGGCAAACCTTTCATCCGGACAAGACCCCACTAAAGACCGGACTGAATAGAGGGTTGCACTATGGTCTATTGGGTATTCTTATTTTTAAGACGTTTGTTGTGAAGTGTAAAACAAAAACTTTCTTACAAATAGGGTTAAGATAAAAGTTTCAACTGGAATGTTTTCTAATATTTATATAAACCCAGATTCTATGAGATAGCAAAAGTTCACCAACCAGAATATATTGACAAACAGCTTGTTAGTTCTCTCTTCTTATAACTGAACGATTTCTTCGCTATTTAAACAAGGTTAGGATAATTTTAAGTTTGCTTAAAGATAGTTTAGCACACATCCCAGTTGAATTCATACTTGATCTTTCCTTTTCGACAAAAAAACCCTCTCTTAGATCCGTACAGCCGTACGAAGTGCATAAACTTTTGCCCAGCATAAACTCGGGCAGCAGAGATTCAACAAGCATTTTCCTCTGCTTCAAACGAATCCACTGTGCAAATGGTAACAGCAGTGGACGCAAAACTAACGAGCGGGTGAAACGATAAAGAAAAGTGGGAAATAGCTTTAACCTCATTCACTACCAACCGGCAAAGATGACGATGGTGATGATGATGATGATGGTCGACCAACAGGGCTCCGTTTCAACTTCTTTAACATTTTACCCGGCCCCGAGTCGGTGTCGATAGTGCGGGGCACGAGCTGTTGTTTTTCTTTGCGCAAAACGTTTTACAAATCGGAATTTCCTTCCAACCAAAACGTGGCGCGACAGGCAGCCGGGATAGTGGCAGAGTGTTCCGTTTGGAAAATTGTGATACAACCCCCGTACTGTAGCAAAAAGTCGCCCAAGGAAATCTTTCAATATGTAACATCATCATCCCATAAAGCTATCATGAAGATAAGTAGTATTTCA
Source organism: Anopheles marshallii (assembly GCF_943734725.1). NCBI lineage: Eukaryota > Metazoa > Arthropoda > Insecta > Diptera > Culicidae > Anopheles > Anopheles marshallii. The sequence goes on along the minus strand of NC_071326.1, from coordinate 35,008,022 downwards.
ACGTCCGCTCTGTGTTACTGGACACCATGTATTTTAGTTGAAGCTTTGGCGTTGGGATACGAGAGGGCGGTAGACTAATTACTTTTACAGGTACAGGGTTCCGACAACTGTAATCTGTGCTTTGCTACATCAGCTTATGCTGTAGCATGTTGGAACAAGCATCATTACACAGCGTTATGTTCCTCATCGGTGTGTGCTTTGTTCTATTAGTATTAAATTTTTAATCATTTTATAACAATTAACAAAAAAAGATAACCTAACGGATCGTATTAATTCTTAGATATACTACACACGCAATGGAAAATGCTATCCATTCTTTGTTGTACAAAGAAAACTATATCCAACGTAGCGAAACGATCAATTCTAAAAAAATCATCGAACAAATTACTCTCGTGAGAATTGCCCCAATATTGAAGTCAAATGTTTTCACCTTAATTCCGCACAAGCTTTCTTTTACTGCGTTTTGTTTTCCAACTCCATTCTTTCGCCTCTCATTGCGAAACCAATGCTGCATGCTTGCTTTACGAGCGCCATTTGTTTCGATATTATTTCCACTATTTAGCAGCGAGTAGCGTGATTTTCTTCGCACGAGCGAGTTTTTGCTGCACTTTCGCGGATGCTCATTTATCGTCTGTGATGAAAAATTTAATCACACTCACTACAGGCAGTTTTATTTCAGTGAAGGAAAAAAATAGAAAAACGTGCTGAACGTTCGAAGCGAAAATGTTCGCATCTTATCCTTTCTTTTTTATTGAAACTTTCCTGCACACAGCAAAAAACCATCCACTAAATGAACTAGGCTTAAGGAAAAGAACAAGTGACTTGGATTGAGTTAATTCAGCGCTCCTTTTTGTTCGGTACGGCTGAAGGAAAATACGTCAAAAATTTTCACCATGACACAAAAAAAACTGAATCGCCAAGATAAAGTTCCCAGCAAAACAATATTCACACACAACACTTTTTATTGCCGTTGCTCACAGCTGCTTAATTTAAGAGACAGCAAAGATGGAACGGGTTTTAATAACGTTTAGAACAGAACCGTTTAGCTTCGGAATAATCGGATTGGATTTGGGACGTAGAGCGTCTATATATTTCTAAAGATACGTATCCAGAAGCATATAGCCTGATCACGCTTCCGTAGGTAAGCTTGTTGTGTTAAGCAGATGTTCACACAACTCTGCTTATTGTTGGGAACATGTGCGATGCAATGCACCGTACACAGCCATCCAAATCGATGGTTCTTTGTTGCGTTACGTTATGAAGCATCTTTGTTCACTTGTTTGCGCTTGAATAGTTTTAGCAGAAGCAGCTAAAACACACCACAATCAAGCGTACAGTGTGGCATCCGGTACAATTTCCAACACCAGCTCGGCTTTACAGGGCTGTAGAAAGCTTTTCCTGCTTTGCTACCCTACTACTACGCTATCACTACGCTAATCCCGTTTCATCAAAACACCAAACTTCCGTACCCGGATCGGCTTCGTTCGAAGGATTTATTGAGGAGCAGATGAGATGAAAATCCCTATCACTAGCTACAAAGGAAGAGTGTACTGAGTTGGAGTTCATAAGCGGAACCAACAAAAAAAGGTGTACAGGAACAGAAATATCTCACACACATTCCGAAGCTCCGGGTGTTCCGGTATTGTTCTAGCTCTCGGTGTCCCAAGGTTTAACATATGTGCCGACGAAACAATAACATAACCGGTCGAAATACCTTTCACTTCACTGGGTTTTGGGATTTACTGACGAACGTTCCGTTCCGGGACTTGGTCGGATGTTGGTTATATCTGCCCAAAACCTTCCTCTTCTTCAACGCCTTTTGGACATTTGTACTAGACTGAGCAGCTAAACGAACATTCCGTACTCCCAGCTACAAACGGAGCGTTGATAGCCCGAGACTCCAATGTCGCATGATACTGCTCTAATTCCAGCCGTTTTCATTCATTCATCAATATACATGCAGATCCACTGGGCAGACCAGCCCTACAAAGGACGTCAACGTCCACATTTGGAGTGCATTCATCATGCATGTTATTTATTCGGCTGGAAAACTGTTGCTAAAAGTTGTTCTTGACCATGAAAGTCCCATGCTCGATGCATGCAACAATAAAAGCTCGAATGAAAGGATCTGAAACTGGGACACCTTGCTCAGACAGAATTATAAACAGCGGTATGAAACATTTTAAGGATTATAGGACCCACATGCTCACAGTAATCCGAAACGAAACGTTGTGCAAAATGTATTCAAAATACAGAGTAAAAATATGTTAAAAGTAACTTGCCAACACCTTCTTCATAATGATTGAAATTTATATTTCACAGGTATAAAGTTACAGATATTGTGCGTGTACGTGTCCGATCATACAAACGATGTTCATATCAATAAACAGCAAAGTGCACTAGTGAGTGAAGCAGGAAAAAAAACAAACATACCAGTGTTTTACAAAATGTCGTGAACAAACGAGAAAAAGAGGAAAAGTTGATGTAATGCCCAGCTGTGTAATCGTGTTTGGTGTCCTACGTGAACAATAATCACAGTCAGTATCATTACAGTGCGAGCAAGTGTATTCCAGTGTACTCGCCTCTATGCTCTTAAGTGTATGAGTGTTGGTGTGTGCGGGGATGCATGTACGTCACCATGTCCGGTCAGTGTAAGGTACGTGGGAGCGCTTCCTAAAGTGTGGTTAAGTCTCCACCAGTGCAGAGTGTGTGTGTGTGTATGTGTGTGTTGGTGTGCGTATTTTCAGTTTTATGCCGTCTTTGTATATATTCGTGTGTGCCACTGTAAGCACAAGCGCTTAACGAGCGGGAAATGATGTTGAAACGTGATTATCTCCGGTTGATTCGTTGTGAGTTTTAAATAATCAGCTGAAACCGCTACCACCCCTCACCTTCATCCCTGTTCACCCTCCGCCCCTCACACTCCCATAAAACGTCACAAGTTTGCAAAAGAGTGAGAAAACATCGGTGAAAATCTTCCCTACACCGAACGACCTCGGGAGCATCCTTCCGTAACCCGAGTTACCTCCGTTATTTTGGCTGGTTTTTTTGTGTTCTCCGCTCACGATGAGACCAACAGGAGCGGCAGCAGTGGCAGCACCTGGTGCACTGGCGGTGGTAGTCATGCTGGTAATGCTGGCTAATCTCGCCCGCGCACAGATCGACTGGGCCGAGGACGACGATGATCCAGGTAGGTGAAATACGTGGAAAACGCGATGAACGAAGCGTAGGATTAACGAAATTCGCTCTAACGCTTCACGCCAAACGTGAACCGGTATACGGCTGGGGTGAAGATTAAATGCTAGCACTTGCTGTGGGTGGCACGCAGAAAGGTACAGGAAATGCGCTGGGAGGGAAAAGCTTACGATCTCATCATCCGTGGACGAGCTGTGATGAAACACGGCTAATTAGATAGCCAAAAGGCAAAGTGGAAGCACAAGCTTTGCTCGATGCACAGCAAGCGCCATTTGATTTCACCTCATCCCTGCTGAACTGAATGCCTTTGTGCGAGAAAGTAATAACCTCGCCGGGTGATATCCCTTTAAAGCAATCTAATTTAAATTACGGCAAGTACAGATTTCACTCCGTGGCTGGGGGAAACATATTTCTCTTTTACGTGCATGTTCTCGTGCAAATTAATCATACATTCTGCGTGTTGAAGAAGGTATCTGTTACCGATTTGAGCTTACGTGTGAAGAAAAGGGTTTGAAGTACAAAATGGTGGTGTGAATAGTACCGACAATGCCGCGAAACACGAATTGCACCCAGGCGCGATTTAAATCAAACATTCCGGTTTCAAATGGGGACTGGGTCGGAAAACTGCAGTCACTGCACTAATTGAGTTATCGAAATGGAAACACTCATCCCTTGTGTCCGAAGCCCCTTTCCACCAGACGGTATCACTAGCGAGAGTGCCGGTGCATCATTTAACAGCCAGCAAAAGGGCCTACCACACGCTTAGACACGGCCGTCCCGGCATATTTGATTAATTCGCGCGTGTGAAAATCAACAGAAGGGACTGTGGCGCACACTTTAATGGCCGGGTTTTCGGTCGGAGTATGTTTCACAATTCCGGGTGTCCGGCCACGGTGCATACATGCAGCTGAATCGCTTGCGCTGGTAGGATTTTTTTGCTTTATTTACTCACAGCTAAAAGCCATACCTGAAATTTCTCTAACCGATACGATCTAATAAATCGCAGCAGCGATGCGAATCTCGAAATCACGTCGAATTTCAGCGAGCATACAGCCAGCGAACCGTGGCAAAATTCAACAAATCATGAACAAACAGCCATATATCTTACCTGATCCGATGCACTGCAGTATATCAGGCGCGCACACGGGACGGGAGGTCAACATCTGTTTTGCTGTGCCCGCATCACCTCATTCCCTACCCCTTATGGTGTTCGTCGGCCCGCAGCAGCATTCGGTAGGATATTCCTTAACTGGGCCTCGGCCCCTCCGAAAATTCTGCTTCATCGGAGCGGACAATTTGATTTAATATTTGCTGTTCGTTTTAACCTTTCACTTGGTGCCCGGGTTTGCCCAATGCTGCAGCCATAACGACAGCGTCAGCCGTCAGCAGATTTCTGCAGACTGCATTTTATGGCAGGCTATATTTGTTTTGGGAGGCCGGCATTCGAGGGGCCGGTGGTAGGTGAAGCTCCTGGAAAAGGTTGTGTTTGTGCAGCATTTTCGGGAAGGATTTTCGTTTGACGGGGTTTGGGAAAATAAAAAGCAAACCAAACCGTCAGACCTTCGCACAATGAGACGTACAAAGGATGAAAATCTATCACAAAAATAACAAAAAAATAGAAACAGAATAGCAAGTATTGTGTACATCACTCGACGCGGGATTAAAACTAATTCTATCATTTCTGTAGCATATTTTTTTTATTTAATTATTGTTGCAGTAATGAATAACATATTTCATCAATACCTTTGTATTATATTGTATTGCTTTAAAATAAATGTAATATAAAATTGCTAAATAAATAAATGTAATATTCGCTATATGATCTCTAGCTGGCTGAAAACTGTAGAACATCAATCCATTTCTACTCTTTTGTAAAGTTGACGATGATCTTAGTTTTTACCATTAGTGTTCCAATATGACTGTAGACAATCAGTCGTATATGACGTATAGCTTCAGCTTAGCTCAGTTTCATCAAAGCACTAATGAGATACGAATGTTAATTAATGAAAACATATGTTAATATTAGTGTCTTCTTTGTTTATCGAATGTTATTTTATTGTTTTACATGGAGTAAAACGTTAGTCCATAATGAAAATACTGTGGCCAAAATTAAAGGACCTATTCTACAATAAAACATAAAGATTTTGCAATTAAAAGTATGATTTTTTAAAACATATTCTTCATTCATTTCAAAATCTTTATTCTTTCACAAGTTAACAGAAATATCACGGACAAGATGAATTTAATCAATTAATAACACATTAAATCATCGAATTTCCTTTATTGGGCATAGTGAAAGCGTTGCGAATACGGCGCAAAGCTTTCATTGTAGGATGATAAAAAGTGGATTTTTGCAGACTTTAAATTGAACATGTAAATTTAAATACTGAAATGAGCAATCTTATTTTCAATACAGACTGAACCAACTAAATGAAATATTTGTTCTTATAGTTGGAATGAGCGCAAAACTGCACAAAAAACTGACCTTAATCTAACACAATTTTTCACACTGTGGTCGCACTAGTGTCATCTCTCTATCGTGCATTGCTGGTCCAATGTTCCACAATGCACGGTGCTCGAGCAGTATAAAGACCGGGGGTCATTTCAATGCCGGTTTTTTATCAATCGGTCGCTCTCGTTCCCTCTTTGACAAATTTCCATGCGAAAAGCTGACGATTGCGATTATTCCGAGGATGCGAAAAAACACCCACCAACCGTCCTTTTAGAGATCTCCCCAGAAATGGGTCTCCGGTATGTTTTATATGGATGTGCCAGGGCTTGTCCTTTCCCAACACACTCAACAGAGCTGACGGATTTCTTTTTTTGTCATTAATGTTGCAACCATCATGTTCCCACACACAATACCACAGCAGTGACGGTGACGAGATCGTTGATAAAGATGCGCTGATAAGGTGTGTTTCTGACGCGAATGTGTGTTTGTGATTCAGGAAAACTTTAGCTCACGATGAGAAAGTTCATCCAACGAAGCACCGAGCATACCCGGCACCGATGTGCTGCTAAAAGTATGGCCGGAAGTACGTAAATATTGCCTGACGAAAATTGTTGCCACTCACGATGATGTGAGCCTTTCTTGTGATCTAATTTCTCACTCTCTATCTCTCTTTTCGCTCTCCATCTCTCTCAATCTCAGTCCAATTCGAACGTGCTTCGAATGCCTGACAGAAGTTTTGCGTCTGTTTTATACGACCAATCCATTTTCGCTTGGGTAACGAATGACCAACAAGACACATTTCGCACATTCCGCTACTGATGATCGATAAATGAATAACGAATCTTGCTTGTGTAGCATTGGCGCTGTGTCGATGTGAAAATGTTCGTTGCCCCTAAAGGGTAGCTCTGTGCATGGCCCTCACAAACTTCACTCTGCCGTCGATTGCTCGGTACTCTGCCGTACGATTTGCCGTGCCGTGTTAAACCATTATTCATCCGTTTGTTTGCATAATTAATACATCCAACCGTGTTTATCATCACGAACAACATCTATCTACCCTCCGCTATATGGAAACATTTTACTCGGAAACATACGTTTTTCCTGGTTCTTGCTCATACGGCGAACAAGTGGCATGATCGAGCTGGGTTCTCGTTTTCCTACTTGGACGATTTCAAAAAGAGCTACTTGCACTTCGAACTAAAATATAAGGCCACTTTCCGTAATACCGTAGCTATATTGAGATGCTCGATGGAAAAGTGCTTTCCGCACCCGTCGTGTAGTGATGCTAATCAGGTGATCGGCAGATGAACGGTAATCTTTCCCGGAAATATTTCATCCCTGCGTTACATGCAACCGATACATCGGCAAATTGGTGTGTCTCATTTCGGAACCATCGATGTCGGACGGATATGGATGTGGGTGGACGTGAGTTAGCGGCCATTTCGGTGTCGTATGCATGCACACGACGGTAACATGGTTTTCTGGGTAATTTTTGGAACGCTATTTTCATTGAACATGCTCGATATAATTAGCACGTGAAGGAATATGTTCCTGATTATGATGTAGTTGCCCAAATGCTTGGTCTCCTTTTTTGCTATTATTTAATGCATTAAACTTGTCACGAACGAATTAGGGAATTATCTAGAGATAGGATAATTGTTATGCGACTTTCGATACGATGTATGATCATGAATATACAGAGAAAGAATCAATATCAACTTGTTCACATTTATACAATGTTCAGTTAAATGGTATATCATGCAGGGTCAGTTACGGTTTAACCCCATCTGGAATCGAAATTCTTTGTTTGTCCATTTTGTCAACTTTGTGTCTTGCTCTCAAAGAACAAGTGCGTGCCTTACAGTTATGTTCACAGGGTGTAGTATCATGTTGCCTGTTATTTTAGTTGTTGTTTACTTTGAATGTTTTTCGACGAAGGGACCCAATGGTATCATCAACCTATTTTTTAACATCACTACGATATAGACCAGCGGCATCTAGTAGTATTGTGTCCTTTCTTTTTCTAACATCTTTGAAAGTGTATACTTTGTTACGAAAATACTTTCACATCATTTTTCATATCTCCTCTTGAGTTAAGGATCATCTTCCATTGCTGCTCTGTTTACTGTTATTATAGCAGCTTTCTTTACTGTTATTCTTCTTGGTATTTTAAAAAGATTTTTATGGCATTCTCGTGACCTTTATTTTTTTGTGTGAAAATAAAATATTAAAACATCTTTTTACCACATGTTTCACGATAAGTTTCAAGAAATGATAAAATGGTGAAGAGGAATTTAAAAGAAATCTTAAAATAAAACAGTAAAGTACGGTAAACTGTTGAAAAGCATAATAAATCCGTACCTCTATGCTCGATTAAACTAATTTTAGAACTTATTAATAGAATTCCATAATCGTGGTCAACAAACACTATACCAGACTTTATACAAAAAGAAAACTCAACAAAAAAACAGCTAAAGTTCGTACAGAAACACGTGTACGAACCGAACCAACGCAAGACATTCACAGAAAACGACGACGTGCTCACGAACGTGGCAGACATTGATTGATTTGTTCGTTAGTGTTATTCAATTGCCCTACTCCACGCTGGCACTGGCGAAAGCTTACAAACTTTCCACACCCGGAGTTTACATTCCATTTGTCATCAATGTGTGTGCACCGACGCCACACCATCACCCTCATACCGCACCGCTACCGTACACTATGGCTACGTGCAAAAAGATGAATTTTCCCTTCAAGTGTTTGATTGGTTCGGTCTGGTAGTGGCCTAACCGCGACCCCCACCACTTGTCTGCACTTTACTGCTGAACCAATGCCAAGTCTCGGTAAAACGCGCACCTTGAATGGGGTAACGAGTCGGTGGAAATTTCATTTCCACTTCCACACTCTGCGTTACAATTTCCTGTATCACTTAGCGCTCGCGTACCGTGGAACGGTGGTGAGTTGTAACATCAAGAAAAAAGTTCTTTCCTCGACTCGAGCCGCGAACACGCGGAGGCTAAAAAGTCAAGAGCGTGACACATTTTGATTGGAAACGTGCACTTGGAGAACAGTATTTTGAAGTATAACGTTTTTTTTTTTCTTTTTATACCTCTTCAACTGCGCGCGAAGGTGGAGAAAATCAATATAAAATCACCCGAAACCAAGAGATACCGGTAAAGTTAGCCTGGCGCGAAACGAAGAATCTGTCGAGAAGTTTGCTCACTAACCGCATTAATTTTCCAACCGGAAACTATCCACCCGGGTGAGACTACAAATTGAAAACTTCCTTCCTTTTACGTGGTTTTTTTCTTCTTCTTTTGCATCTATCAGACCTGAATATTACCAGCCAGGATATGGAAACAAATTGAACAGATTGTGCCATAACCAAAAAGGCTATACCATTTTGCTAAATAGGTGCAGAGATCCTGCAACAAGGATAGCTACTTTTGTCCCCTACCGAGCATTGCCACAATCGGAGCCAACTCTGCCGAAGAGTATCAAAACTCAATTCACCTTAAAGCCGGCTGCCACTTATTGAAATACCAATCAAACTTACCGAAGCAACCGCTCCCTAAAGTCGCTCCCACTCACACGCTCGATCGATCGATTGATCCAACCGTTGGATGCAAGAACACTTTCAGGAGGATTTTCCAAACCAAAGGTAGCGCATTCGGTGCCGATTCCATTCGAAGCGGCTGCCAAAACCGTGCCATTGTTGCTCAAACGCTCAAATGTCTAGTTGTGCCGTTGTTTTTCCGTATTTTTTCCTTCCTTCCCAAGTTCCCAAGCTTCAACCGTTTCGGGCAAATATTTACACTACTGCTACAGCGTACGCCTTCATATGGGGAGCCTGAAAATAGAACTGCAAAGCTGCTGTCCTGTTTGGCGCGGCATCGGGCTGAAGAAGGAGTTGTACCGTGCAATTGAATCTCCAATCAAAGAGGCACACGGCTTCTACGCCTTATTTGTGCCAGGCGCCAAAAACACCACAGCATCCAGTGCACCCACGCCAGCCGGCACAGGTCTGGTTGCTTATTGATCTCGCCACATCACGAGCTTCCAAATCAATTTCCGTTTGGCAGGTTCATAAGCTGCAGGATTCGGCACCCGGGATCGTAACCATGACTTCTTGCCATTGGGTGTGTGCGAATGCCAGACCCCCGAGGGGGGGATTTGCTACAGTTGACACACACAACTCAGACGAGGCAGGATATGCGCCGATGTCGCACACATCGTTCCCAGGCCCAAATCATTATCCGGGCCTGATTCAGATTGCCCGGGTTGCAATGCCGGTGATCGGTGCTGAACGCACCAACAGAATATTGATATTGATTTGCAACTGCTGCCTCGGTACATCCCCGTAACTTACGATACCCTCAAGCGAAACGGGTTGACACAAGCATATTATTCTACCAGTTGGTTCATACCGTAAAGTCTTTCGGTGGCAGCTTGAATTTTGTTGCAGACAAAAACCCAGCATAGCTAGCGGCGAGTTCAAATATTCAAGTTCTTGCTCCGACACCATTAAAGACCATTTTTCATGGCACAAGGCATCTTCTGTGCCCCGGTATGGGGCGTCTGGTCATCGTTAGTGACAGACAACACTGCCACTCGCCTTGCGCGCTCCCGTACCATAATCATTTCTATCCGGGTAAGCAAACTTTCTATGATTTATCACGCCTTGTGAGACTGAAACCCGGTCAGCGTGGATACAAAAAGGATGGAGACGATATTATTTGTCACCCAAATATGCTTAATTATAGCCATTCGACTCAAATGCGTCTAACAAATGGTAGTGTTTCGTTTGCTTGAGAGCGATTATGATTATGAGTGGGACTGTGATTTTTAAGACAGTTGTTAATGGACATAGTTGTTTAGGAAGAGTGCTTTAGGATATATCCTTTAGTGTGTGTCAAATTTGTTCAAATATTTAGTGAAAAAAGTAGTTATGTTGTACTTTTCCTACGCTTTATTCTCTAATGGAAGTTTCTCGATTGCAGGTTTAATAAAAACGCAAAATAAAACTACTTTCCCAATCTCAAATGCATCAAGCTTATTCTCAATTCCCACTATCCATTCATTTTGCTCGAGTGTCACCAACTCAAAAGATGCAACAGCAAGAGCAAAGAACAGCTCTTCAAATGGTGAAGCATCACTTGAAGAAATTTAATGCTTCAACAGCATCACGTAACCATGTTTGTTGCAGCGCTATTGACATTGTCCCACTTGCCAGCATGATTACCGTAAAATGTTATTGAGAATGGCAGCAGCATCTGCCAAAACAATTCACTTTCATCTCCAACACCAGCCAGTTCATCGAACACTCCCCCGGATGTCGGTTGCAGCTTGTGCATGTGGTATAACTTACGATCGTCTGCACGATCCTTGCACATCTCCAGCGCAAGTAAGATGGCTCGAGGTCATCGTTGCCATGCGGCAATGTCGTCTTTGCAAGAGAAAAGGCTCCTTCTTACACCAGCTCCGTACCGGCTACGGGCACTGGCAGCTCGAAACGCTCTTCAAGCAACAAGAGCTTGCATTGTTTGAGCAGGAATTTAGTTTCAAACTTACCGCTTCTACCGTGCCGGACTAAAGACACTGCACAACCGAGTATTGAATGCACATCTTGTTAGCCTGTTTGGCATTCTCACAGGCCAAGCGTTTGCTTAAAGATTGTTTGAATAAATTGTACGGGTTGCTGTAGAAAATGTGTCCCCAATTTAATCTGCCGCCCGTGGGCGAGGGTCCTAGCAAAGGTGGACGTTCGTACCAAACTGCTCGTGAAAATGTGCGAACCCTTGGCCGGTTCTGTTGAAGCACTAGCACATTTCCTAGTCTTCGTGCGATCGCCTCCAGTCTGCACTTAAGGATGCTATTTGCCAAGTGCACCGTGTTTGGCAAAGAATGCCATAAAATGGTGAACGATTGCCTTAAATCTTGATTCGCTGCGGAAATCTCCAGTTACCGCAAGTGGGTCTCTTCAGAGCGTACGTTGCTCCGCTTTGGCCGAAGAACAAAGGCACAGCGAAAGCCTAAGGCTACCGCTTGGAAACTGGAGTTAAACCGGTAAATATACTGGGTTGGGCGCACGGGTTTCGGTGCAGAAATCGGCACCGACCGGCTCCGTAGCGTCCCAGCTCCAGACACGAACAAGATGAGCATTTATTTGAGTTTTACTTTTCTGATCCCGCTCGAAAGGTGTCGTTCGGTGCTCGGTTCGAGAACCCTTTTCTTTTGCAAAACCGACTGCTCTACGACTGCCCAAGATCTTTACAGTGCGCGAAGAAAAGTTCATCACCCCAACCGCCCGGCCCCGGGGGCTCACTTGTTTTCCATGGTACAACCTCTGCCATTCCTTGGCCGACTCCGTAACATAAAACTCCGCTTTTATTCCTACCGAAAAGCCCGCACAGTTAACGGAATCCACAATCTCATGGGATAGGTTAGGGCAGAAGGGAAGTGATTTTCCTTCACCGTACTGCTACACTTTTACGACACAAACGGCATGAAGATGTCCGCCTTCGAGCATTCAGAGCAAAAGACAGCACAAGGCACAGACAAAAAAGAAAGTGCACACACACACACACTTAGTGGAAAGGATAACACACTAAAGAACAAAAGCGAACCAAACAAAAACAAACAGCTTCACGCGGGTAAAGCAACTCGGTCCCTCACAGCGGGACAGTAGAGTGATAAATGAAGAGCTTAAATGGTTTGTTTTATGAAGATATTTTATGAGTGAAAGTTTTTCTGTAGCGCAGCTTCGTTTTCTTTCTATCTTTTTTTTGTTACCATTCCGTTTGTTGCTTTTGTCTCGATGATGAAACTGACGCTGCTCTTTTCATGTTACGCTCCGACTTGGAGTGACAGTTTGGGGACTTTCGGTTGGTGCGTACCTGACAACCCCGACCAAGTAACCGTTGTATCCCGGGGCGATGCACACTTTCTGGCTGGATTACAGTGGCCCCGTGCTCAAGTGGCCGTGTCATTTTGGGTGAAGATTTTGCCAACTTTTCCGTACAGTCACCGGATGAGGAGGAGATGATTCGCGGGAGTTCCAGTGTCCGTCCTTTTTTTTCGGTCGCGCGAGAGTTCCAACCAGGTCGTCCATTATCCATGTTTGGACACCGGAGGTGAAGCTGGAAAGTTATTATTAAATGGAGAATTGGAGAAGGGTTTTTTTGTGTGTGCGTGTGTGCGTGTATTTGTCTTGGGCGTTTTTGGCAAGATCCAAAACGCAAACAGAGCAACGAACAGTAGCGACCTAACTCCTAATCCGGTTTCATCCAAATCCCATCCCCATCTAGTGCTATCCCTTTAATCTCCGTACCAATGGGGGGTACGCGACTCGCAGGAGCGGGAAGGACAACAAATTTTACGTACGATCGATACTAATTGAATTCACCCTTAGGTAGCTTCGGGCCATGATTTGAATGCATAATTTTTGGGCAAAACAATTTCTTAGCAAAACAACACAGGATGGGAGATGAATATGAAGGCTACTTAATAAGCGAACCACATGTGAGGGCTTAGGGTGGAAAAACTGGAAACTATATTTGGTTTTGAGCTCTAGTAAAGGTGCGATATTTAGTTGAACATTTATTCCCAACTACTCCCTTCTTTACCTTCACGAAGAACCCTGGGGAACCAAATGGGAAAGCCCAAATCCAACCGTACTGGGCGGTCCGTTTTAATAAGATTTCATTTTAATATGCAAATTAGTTTACCGTATAATAACACACTACTCTCGCGCTATAACACATACAATTTCCCATCTCGAACAATGTAAGTCCCGTTTTTTATCTACCATTTTAATCGAAGGATTTTAGCAGCTAAGCCAAAAAGCTCATATTGGCTAGAACGCAAATGAAGAGAAAGGATTGCTCCGGAGTGCAATGGATAAGATCCTTTTTAATTGTTCCATACCGTTTCCAATGCTGCCGACTAACCATCGCTTAATCCAATGTACGGCTTCTGTGGGGAATACATTAGCCTGCTGGAATGTGTATTCAATACGTGCAATTTCGCAAGTAGTCAAACCCATTCGTTTCACTACCATAAGAAGCGAGATACATTACCGACGGAAGACGGAACACATATCCATTGCCGGGACGGTATGTAAAACTCACTCTACATATTAAAGCATTTGCAGCACAATTTCGTATCCTTCGGTTTTAGAGCACAGACCAAATTCAACAGTTGATCTCGTACTTCCCTTCTACAACAGCTACACCGATCGAAATACACACCGACATTAGACGACATCGTACCGTAGGTCTGGTGTGGTAGGCTCGAAAGAATTGGTTTCAAATTTATTTACATAAATTACGTGCAATGGACTGCAGCAGTGCTCTTGGAGCGTTCATTGGGAAAAAAGGAAACACAGAATCCTTAAACTCCAGCAACCCGAAACCAGTAGAAATGGTAGTCTCCTCGGGCAACAGACATTCAGATCTCGGGCCTATTCGTTTCAATTTCCGAGCGTCTGAAAGAATGATTGCGAACCGTATGAATGCAAACGGCTATTCGTCTGCCGGACAGTTGGGCCAACAGTAAAGGATAAACCTTAAAAACTGTGCTAAACGTTTATTAAACACTCGTTGCTAACGCTACGCTTCGCTACGGAGGCATGTGAGCATGGTCGGATGATGTGCATTTGTGGCCCGGGATGATGTTGCAACACGAAAAGGACTTTTATGTACTATCATTAGAAGGCAAGCGCAACGGAGTACCATTGCAGTTCCGTGTTTCTTGTGACAAGTTCTTCTCTTCCGTTGGGTACGTTGCAGTGGAAGCGATGCGTTCTAAAATATGAATAGATTTGAATTATTTGACGTAATGGATGAGGTAGCGCGAGCCGGAATCCATTTTCCCAAACTTCCATTATGTTGTCAAACATCTGCTTTTTGCAAGGTGTGTGGGAATGGGTTCTGTTTTGGTCGTAAGTTGCTTTCCATGCTACCGTCCAGGCATCAGGTACAAATCCACCTGGTACGTACAACGGACACGTGGGCCACCCCACTCCCTATCTCGATCTTGACCTGGTTCAGGGTCCAGCATAGCGTAACGGATTTAGTAGTAGCCAGCCCGGCTCAGCAGTGGATAAAGTGCAGAACGGATTGGGAGGATCGTGGCATTCGGATCCCTGGTACGTGATGATCCGCGCGACACGAACGATCCGGCACCGGTCGGACTCTATCTTGAAAATACGCTCTCACCTTTCTACGTCCGGATATACAGTTGCAGTTCCCAACGGGAGGATTTGAAACATTGCAAATTTAACTATCGTGACCATTGGTCAGCCGATGCGCACGGTTGCATCCGTTGCACATTCTATCCGGCAACGGTTTTCCGGGAATGGTACATTTCCATTCGCTGTTTTTACGCTGGTGCTTGGTACGAACTGCACGGATATAAAAAAAAAACACCCGAGCCACGATTTGAAGAAGGTAAACGCAATGCTACATTTGTGTGTTTTTTTTCTAATGTTGCAGCTCTATTTCAGAAAAGTCGCTACCGGAAGTTACCGTACATCGCACGTACCCACCAAACCCCAATGGGAATGGTAAAAATGGGTTAAATCATTCGGAATGAACCCGAACAGTAGAGCAACCGATGGTCAAATGGTTCAGATATATGGCGTGATTAAAAAAATTCGGTACAACGGTGTTTGTTGTAATCGAACTAAAGTTTACATTTAGTAGAGCAGCAAATTTTTACTATCAATATATAGCTTATCATTTTGTTTTCTCGTTAATATAAACCATTTTACAACATTATTGATTATTTGTTTGGCTAATGGGACACTGTCACTAACGCTATCGCTTTTTAAAAGAAACTGTTGGAACCGTTTGGTAAATTCTATTTACTCAGTTTTTACTTTTTGAAAATAAAAAATAAAAAAAAAATACTGTATAAGCTAATCTATCTCAACGCTGTAGAATTATATGGTTTTGGGTCTTACCGCTTTCAGATAGGACTATATTAGATTTATGTGTTAATATTAAGGGTTGAGCATATTAAGCATGCTTTTCATAATTCTGGATCAGTAAAATACCGTTGCCTCGTATTTTAAAATGATTTTTCAGCTACCGTGTTGCATAAAATTAAGGACAGCTTCAAATTCCGGACATTCTTCACGTACTGGAATCGCTTTTTAAAGTTACAAGCATCTTTTAGACGCAAATTTTGGAAAAAAAAACTCTTTTCCATCTGTCGCTACCACTTAATTCACCACTGAAGGATTACTTTACAGTTTTGCTTTAAATCGTCTCCAGTGTAAGTTCATCATTATTGCCCTTTACTCTGGTCTAGCTGCATTGGAGTTCATCACATTCGTTTTTTAGATAATTATTAGACTAGATAATGCGATATAATTACCGAGGCGACCCGGTGGCATGATGGTAGCAGCGCCGGTCTACACGCGAAACGGACAGGATCAAAATCCCATCCGGACCAATCTCCCGTACGCAGGGCTGACTCTCCAGCAACGGGTAAATAAAGTTACAGAAAGTCAGAAATGACAGGCCTTGACCTCTTGAAATTGTTGTGCCGATGAAAAGAAGTAGTTACAGCTCAGTCGTATTTAAATCACTTGCGAATGCAGTACATAGTTCCATACATTTTAAAACTGCTTCATGAGTCTTGTAACTCATCCATCATGAGTGGGTTGAAAGTCGCCACAAAGGGTTTCAATGTATTATAACTCATTTATATATTAAACAACTTACGTATGAGTTATTCACCAGTTTTTCTAGACATTTCTAACATCAATATTAAAAAAATTCCCGTTTTCGTACTTCACTGATTGTCCTGCAAACTCCCATAGTGTGGTACTCCCAGTTTTCGACTCGCCCATCATTCTTTCACACTCCCACACCCAAACAGGTCCACACTAATGCACCACTCCATCCGGCTGCCTGGTTGGTGGTCGAATGGTGATTTTTCAAATGCTTTTTCCACTGCTCCATCACCAATCCATGTCCGACCGGCTCTACTCGCTCACCTGATACGCTTTGTTAGGTCGAAACGAGGTGAAGCACCCTCGCTTCTTGTTCCGGGAGAACGAAAAAAAAACTCCTGATTTTCCTTCCGAACGGGCAACAGCACCGAGCTGTATAAAAGTACATCAATATGCAGACTGAAGCGATTACCGCTTTCAGATACGTGAAATGGAATAATAAATAAGCATAAATCCAATGATGTACGATGTGCAACGCCCGCTCGAGCTCACGTTCGTCCATTTTTCCGGGCTGCGCTTTGCCGTATGGATAGGTAAAACCGCCCTTGCACAGTGCGCCGTGCCGAGCATGCCCCTACGTGGTAAGTGGAAAACTATCGGAAGTACTCCACATCACGGACAGCTTTGTTAAAGGGCGTGGTGGTGGAGGCGGAGAGGTTGAAAATGGCGAGAGAAATTAAAATAATTCCCTATATCAGGATTATAACAGCTTTTCCCGCACAATATCAAGGCTCTACGAACATTTGACGCTCACGAAACGAGGTGAAATGTAAATTGTCCAACCCGGCAAACGGCTGTGTGTGAGTGTAATTTTGCACGCCCTTAATCTAACGCAATTTTAATTACATTGTTCACGAACAAATTGTTTCGTGCAACATTTTATTACATCTGTTTTGCCACTAATAAGATGTGCCCCGAGATAAATCTTGATGAAAAGCTTAACAATTATCGCACTCAAAATTGGGAAAGCATGCCGGCCTTCCATTTTACTTCCTAATTTGGACAAGTGTACGCATTTGTCCGGGCCCGAAAATCCATTCCCGAATCCCATCAAATACGCGGGGATCTCGCGAAACCACCCCCGCTAAGTAGATTTGCTTATCGCGAATAACAAAATGAGCACGATCGACGACGCAGAGTTTGGGCTTTGACCGAGCGACGTTGAATAGCCACTCAACAGCGCCACCGTTATCGATGGAGTGTGAAATCTTTTTTTGCATATTTCGGCTCCACGTCGTGCAACTTACGCGTCCTTGACCAAAACGCTGGTCGGACAACCTTGCCTACACAGGACACAAACACATTTTGGGTGATAGGCGAACCAATCAAAAAAAAGAAACAAGCGAAGAAAACACAACACACAATCAGCGTTAACGCGGAAGGCCATCACTTTCATTTCGGACCGATGTGCCTTCCCGAACGCGAAACAATAGACGGAGCGTTGAAAGCACGGAGCTGCTGTTCGCCAAGCTGGGACAACACAAGCAACCACGTTGGTATTTGGCCCAGTGCGAGGCCAGTTTGGGCAACCAGAACCGACAGCATAAAAATGGAAGGAAAAAGTAAATAAATAAATAAAATATGAATTTCCAAATAAAGTGGATGCGTGCGTGGGGAGGTCTCCTTTCAACGTGGCGCACCGGGATGGGACCGTGGCCCGTGGCTTGGGGAATAATGTTGCTTAGCAAAAGCGCACCCTCAGCGCAACCAGCACCAGCGAACGAGA
This sequence comes from Anopheles marshallii, assembly GCF_943734725.1. Classification (NCBI taxonomy): domain Eukaryota; kingdom Metazoa; phylum Arthropoda; class Insecta; order Diptera; family Culicidae; genus Anopheles; species Anopheles marshallii. Next base: position 34,989,908 of record NC_071326.1, on the reverse strand, counting down.
AATGCGAACAAATGGAAGTATAAATAAATGAATAAATATTTATCCGATAATAGCGCACTCGGTGCTGGCAGCGAAACAGCGATGTTTTTTGCCCCACCCAGAATCAACGCTGAAGTGTTTCGGGAAGCGTCTCTCCGTGGAGCACTGTGCACAAAAACCCGCTCTAATCTAAGACTAGACGCAAGCACCGAACCGGGAAGGATAGCATTCAAAGCGAATGTCTCGCATAGTGCGGAGTGTAGTACACCCAACACACAAAACCAACACGGAGTCACAGAAGGAAAGGCAAAAAAAATCCCACCCGGAGCTGCTTTTCCCGGTCTCTGAATGAGCATGAATTATAAAAGGATACTTAAGCAGCGCCGATAGGAAGTGGGTGCCGACCGTTCCGAGTGAAGATTTCATCACGCACAGATTGCCACTTAATAATACAGATTCACGATCAACAATCGCTCTAAGCGTCGGTATGTTGGAGCTGTTTGTTCGCACAACTCGTACTCGCACTGACTAGCAGCGAGTAGTTATGAGAAGTTATTTTCGTCGGAAGACCGAACGGAGGAAAATTTTAGTACACTATGCAATTGCGTCGTTCATATTGGCTGCCGTACGGTTTGGTTGGGTGAAATTGCGCGTGTAAACTGCAGCTAATGAATCTTCGCTATTCAATCGCTTCATCGACTCGATCCGATACCTACATTTATGCATTTTGCCTAATTTCTACCACCACCCATTGACCCACTTTTACGACACCGGATCGTATTGGATGCGCACAGCTGTCTGCTATCTGGTCTGCTACTGCATGCGCCCCCAAAATCCCAATCCATCTGCAGCACATTCGTACAGCGGGGCGAATGCCGATCCACCACCTGCTGATACAAGAAACCGGCCCTCAGTTTTGGGGACAAAAGTTCTGAAACCCCATCCCATCTTACCCTATGAGCGGTTGACCGAGCTAATCACTTAACCAGCGGTGTATCCCCGGGACAGTTTGAAATTGAAATGTCGCCCATTAATAACGCTGATGCATGTCGCTTTGTCCACGGGGTTGACCCACGATGCGGCGGCTGCTCACATTTGGCCTGCTGCTGCTGCTTGTGCTGCTGATGTCTGATGCATACATGACATGGCCTCTTTGCCTCTGCAAACCCCATGTACATCCTTTCTCGTACCGTCGCGCCCAACCCCAAGCAGGCTTCCAATAGCTCGGGATGTGTTGGAAACATGGCCGGTGAATGGTGAGAGCCAAACAGAACGGAAGAGAGGTTTTGCCCCGTGGTAAGGCCGGCAGATTCGTTGTTACACAACACACGACACATAAACCATAAGCAAATGGTAGTGCTTCATTGTATCCGTGTACCACTGCAGGATGAAGGGCGGGGACAGTGGTGGGGGGAAAACATACCAGGAGTGTGCTTGGCGACAAATCCAATTTTCTTGTGTGTCACATTCATTCTCCGACCGGCGTACGTTGTCAGAAGCGAGTCGATAAGAGCCTTTACGGCCACGGACGGCGTGGGTGGTTTTCGGTAGTTTGTAAACTCATTTAAAAATCTCAGCTTTTTAAACCTTGTTTCGGGTTCGGGTTCCACCTGGTAAGGGTAGGGCTACACGTGTCGAGACCAGTACGAGCCGGTGTTGCATTGCCTTACCAGTTCAATGTACCATGCACACTGGTCCGGTGTGAAGGTAAATGAACCGATACCGTTGCCGTGTTAGTTCCGCAGCCTGCAGGTTGTTTCGCCACAGTAGTGAAGCAATTATTTTTCGATTGAAGAGTTGAAGTTTGATTGTTTTGCTGGTGGTTGTGGTGGAAAGTATAGAGCGTGTACGAGTTGCAAATCAATTTAAATCTTCATTGTTATTCGGATGCATGCGTAGCATACTGAAAAAAAAGCATCCATCTCCAAACCGAACCATTCAAACACGCAATGAAAACAAGTATCTAATGTTCGGTGGTTATAGCAACTTTTAATGTAGCATGTAGGACGCCATGCATATCAAAGCCACACTTTCCTGAGTGTCAACCATAGCGACAATCATCATGGTAACCGCACACTCGCAATGTTGGCACACACAGAAATTAAAACGCTGTTCATAACATATTGTTGGCTTGGCAATTGTTCACTTACATTATTCACTGTACGCATCAGTACACCTTATCGACCGCATCGAATATGTTCAATAGCGCATGCATTAAAAGAGTACTGATTGTATCGATTTTCCATACGATTTCAATTCCACCTTGTACACGAATACTGCGTATTTGGTTTTCAAATATCATCTCCTTTCTGTAGAAATTTTAGAGCTACGAATTGAAGTCTAGTTTCGCTCTATTAGCAACAAATGTGGCCCGAAAGTGTAATGAAGGATAAAGATAAAGATCGAGGACAAAGTGAACCCTACTTTCAATGGGTTTTTCAAATTCTTTTTGAGTTTTAAAAGTCATAAAAAGCTTTATTTATTTTGTTAAAATAATTTACAAAAAATATAACAGTACCTATTCGCGGCCAAACACGCCATAACTGAAGAAGGTTTAAGCATTAAAAATTTAAATCAAATGCAATTTTCCCAACGGAATTCGTCCACGGTGGGCACGGTGAAAACTCCCCCACAAAACAAACAGTATCCAACGCACTGTGGTGTGTAGTGCCCCTTGGAGGATTGCTTTCATGGCTCAATAAATAAAGCTGGATAAAAAATTACGACCTTTTCTTTCTCGTCGTTGCTCTTCCGCACTAACCACGCACCCATCCGGTGTCGTTAACAAAAAAAAACGGCAAAAAATAACGGTCCCCACTGGTTGCGGCGGCGGGAAAATGGTTTCGCCTTGGCGCAATGGTACAAACAACTGTGAGTGCGTGCGTGTGGTGTTCGAATTTTCTGTCCGTCTGCACGTACAATCCCTCCCGGCGACACAAGCAACATTTATCACCAAGCGTACCGAGTTAAATTGTTGTTTTACGCAGAAAATGCCTCTGAACGGCTTCGGATGCTCTTTTCTTCATGCCGGCCTCATTCATTGTGTGCTTTATTTTAGTAAATTTGTCGCTACCGCTGGATGGACAGTTGTTGATACCTTTGATAAACCTGTTGGCACAAAATCTCCACACACCGATTCAATCGCTACGGACGGGTCGGCGATTGTGAACGTAGGTGCAACTCGATTGTGATTATGTCATCCCACTTGCAAAACCAATAACCACGCCCGGTATGATGTAAATTAATTAAAAAACTTCAATGCCGTTCCTGTCAGGTGCCTGCCGGAGCTGGTACGAAATTGGAAAATATTAACACGCGCACCACACGAAACGACTTGCATTCAACACCGGAGTTACCGATGGATGGGCAGATATGGTTCTGCTCCTTCTCTATCAGCCCCAACCCGACCCAACCAACACAATCATTAACGGTTGCCCTTCGAGCGTCGGGCGCACTGATTTGGAACGGCGTATGACCGGAGGTTAAATTCTTTTGCACGTCCCACGTGCGTTACCCTTTTGGGAGGATGTGTGTGTACGCGCCCCAGTCTGTAACGTAAGGTACGCACCGGTTGATGGTGGAAAGATCCGAACCGTCACGCGGTGAGATATGTAGATTAAAAATGTGCCATAAAACGGGGGGGCGTAATTTATAGAAGTTTTTAAATTAAATTTTTTGCACTGCTATGTGGATGAGCGCGTGGTGTCAAGCCTCAAACATCGTTATTACGTTGTCAGCCTGGCAGGATTGTGTCTGGTGTGGTAACATTGGTTTTACCTTTAAAACTGCCAACGGGAATGTTAGCTTTGTAACGGGTAGGTAATGCGTTACTTTTCAGGAAATACAAAGCATTACGAAAGGTTTTGAACTTCCAGAAGTTTAAAGCAATCAATTATTAATTTGAATAAACGCACAAAAATGTGCCAGAGTATTTACAAACATGGCAAAATTTCTGATGATTTATCTTAAAGTAAAATTGATTAATAAGGAATTGGTAAACAGTGCTGTTGCAAATAATTTGTTTTGGTGTATTACGCTTTAGTGAAAATGTCAACCAGAGCAGTAGGTACGAGTTTGATTCTCGTCTAAAACACGGATAAGGAGATGACTAAGCGCTTTTACGAAACTAGAAAGACGCTATCAAGCAGTCCAGTCAACAAAACGAGGAAGTAAACGTCCGAGCATCTCACTCTCGAGAAACGAAATAAATTCCTACCGGAAAGTTACTAACGAAACCAACTTGAAGATCCTTTACACCCTCTAAATTTTAAAGGACATATCGAACCAAACAGCTTTTTTTTATATAACCAAATATCCAAATAACTGTTAAAGGATTTCCGGATAATAAGTGGGTTTTTGTATGGCACAGTTCAAATTTATTTCAGCTGACTTCAAAGAATCCGATAAAACAGAGACCGTTTGGCTCAAAATTACTCGTATGTGTAGATCGCGATCTTCTCCGCCCTCTATCGGAATGAACCGCTACTACCCTGACGTTCAGGGATGCCAACAATGATTCAATATCAAAATATTACTATTAATCCAAAAGTGGTTAAGCTAGTATTAGAACTAATATCCATTGCAGTTCATTTGAAAAATATGTAAAACAGATTCTGAGTGTCGTTGATGGTTAATCAAACTACTACTAAACATTTTACATGACCTTTTCTTTAAAATTCTTAGAATCACGTAGAAACTTTAAAGCAAATTGACGTTTGGTATTTTTGCCATATAACATAATACCTATCCCTGGCAGAAATCATGCCCCATCACATGCAGCTGAGCAGCGACTGTTGTCTTAAAGAATGCATTTTCACCATACTGTAGTGAAGCTTCTTATCCCAGCTGACGCATAAGCTTCAGCTGAATAGCTATTGACATTCATACTGCTTCTTTACGTTGGCGACGTTCTTGCACTGTGTCTGCACTTGTCCAGACATACTCCGACGCTTGCGTGGCTTCTGCATTCCGAAAAATTCTTAAATCTCAGCACCCCACACACTTCACATTTATCCTTCTTTGCTTTGGTAAGGATGATGTTGCATTTTGCTCGCCGTTTTTTTCTTTTTTGCGCTCTCAACTTTGCTACATCTGTTCCGTTGAAATACATTTCTCAATGATCCTTCTCTCCCGTACGGTACGGATTTTTTGTCAAAGAACGAGATCAACTAGATGGTTGGAAGCTTTTGTTTTCAATTTGATACAATCCGCATCCGAGAGGGATGATGATGCTGCGCTTCAAGCACTGCTAGCTGAAAGTCTTGTGCAATCAGCAAACGGCTTAACAGACCTTCACTCGTTGCTTTGTAGCTAGGATACCTAGTGCAGCCAACTGCTCAGCTGCATCTGCTGCACTCTGTTTGTTCTCGAAATTATTGAACATTTCATCGCATAATGATATCACACGAGAGATGAATTTGATTGGAACGAAAATTTGCACATTGTATCCTCTGTTCGGTATTAGTTTGTATCAACGATTTGAAACACAAGCCAGAAATATTCAGTGTGCATAATAATTTATTTTTATTGCAGCTCGGAAGTGAGTTTACTTATTGCATTACGCAATTTTCTCAATGTCTCAGACAATGCTACCACATGTTCTAATGAACAATAATCAACCAAAAGATGTTGCGTATTTACTATCAATTAATTGACTATTATCTAGTCCAGGGTTATTCTTCAACGCTCGCACAATGCCTCTCATGTATTCTATTCTCAACAGTCAGTAAACCTTGTTAGCGGCATAACCTTTATTCAATTGTAATAAAATTACATGCACGTGAAGACACAGCAAAATCATTTACCATTATTTGCCCGGATCCGATTAATAAAGCAAACACGAACCACTCGGCTAGTGGTATGTGTCTTGAGGAAAAGTGAAAAAGTACTGCAAATTAAGCGAACGCCGAAGCGCAGACACACTACAGCAACAGAACAAAGAGATGGCCATTCCGTACGGCCATTGTGTTCCGTGTGATAGCGCGCCTGTGGCTCCGGTTGCCCGGCTCTCCACACTACACTCCACAACGGTGCGACGGTTTCATGCGATCAGGTTGCACAAGAAAAACCGGAACCCTGGTGGCAACCCGCAGCAGACACAATGGCCCCGACCGGAAACGATGAACTGGGCCGCCTAGCATAGACGATTCATTCATTTCATCTCGAGCTATCCATCACACTCGGGGGAAATTTATCCATCTCAAGCTCCCTGCGGCTTCAGGCCTCGAACGGTCCCTTCCGCTAGGGGCTTTGCGTACAAAGCAATGGCGTACCAAATCTAAAGGGCAAGGCATCAGAGAAGCGTACCAGATGATGACACACCGGGCGGACGATGATGATGGTGGTGGTTGTGTTATCGTTATTATCGTCATTATTATCGCACTATCGACAGGCGGGTCGTGCAGTTGCCAGTCTTGTTTTCTTGGACTCTTTTCCGATGACCCGTGTACCCATTGTTGTAGAGGAGGATGGGTTGTGTTTCTTTTTGTATGTGCTTCTCCTTCCATTATTTCTTTGGCGATGAGCCCGAACACTGTCGATCAACAGTACGAGACTCACAATGTGCTTCAGCTATAGTGTTGCATTATCTGGAGCATCTGCTAAGGACATACCAAAAATAGTGCTTTCACCCGTAAACGAACTTGAGCGAAATAACAAAAGTTCAGCACGGTTAAACACACACACACACCGGGTGCACATCAAATACCCAACACATCCATGCACCGCATCTCACCCGCACGGTCTATAAAAGGTTAGGGTAGCTACGGGTACTTCATCCGCTTCAAAATGCACCGGATGCCGTTGATGCAATAACCCACATGCATTCTAACCGTTGACGTTACGTTCTGCTTGAAGTGCACCTGCAACGCTTCATCAACTGGTTGTCTCAATTTTCACAGACATTGTCCTTCACTGCTGTACCTTCATCGCCGAGCGCATCTCCAGAATCCCGAGCGCGGAAAATAGGTTAGAGCAGTGTTTCGAACAGCAGCATCATGTGCTTCTGCTCGCTAGGCTAGCATATTTAGCTGACGGTACAGCTGGGTTTTGGGCGGCAAGAGACACCAACCTCGTGGGTGGTTCGTTCTTTTGATGCTTTGGAACTGTGCACATGAAGTATTAATTTTCCATTATTTAAATTCATCAAAAAACATTTTGTTTTTCTGTAATAGTCAATAAAACGAACTTTAAGGCGAAAGGATAGGACACCGAATAAAAAAAAAAATTAATCTTAATCGATTAAAAAATTCTTAGCAAATATTTTAAGATAACCGAGCATGCCCGTAATAAGGTAAATTGTAAGGAGGAAATGCCTTGTAATACACTCAACACAAACGAAATTAATGCTATAGTAAAATACGTCGCACTGGAAATTAATTCAAAATGAATAGAAAACTTATCTAGATTGACAATTTATTCCGGAAATCAATTGGCATATCAATGACGTTTATTGTTTGCATTGTTTTTTCTATATTCGTTGATTTCACGGTTAATGGTTAAAGGAAATGTCTTGAGAATTTTTTTCTATTCCCAGCCAATTTATGGTTGATAACAAGGCAATGAACCGCAAAAATGTATTAATATAGTAAAAATAACATAAGATCGTTTCGTCTTTCACACATAAGCAATAACCAAATCATGGAAAACAGCATTCATCAGTTCGGAACCTGCTTAAACATACACTAATTAAATTCGGATTGTTCACCGGATCAACAGCACTATCTTGTGTGTAATCTTTTAATTCAAAGTTTGTTCTGGCCTTGCTTCATTATGGCTTTCCGACCCTTGCTAAAACCACCTAGAATTTCTATTGCGCTAGAATTTCCCTTGTTTATCTGCGATACCTTCGTAACAACATCACGCCCAGATAGCAACCTCACCGGGGCTACGCTCGTTAGTAACCGAGCAGGAACATCCAATTCATCGTATCTGTCGCTTGGCTCCCATTGTAACGGTGCCGTACCCGGTCGAGTTCGTACACCTCCACGGTGCAGAGTTCGTCGAAGAATGAAAATTTCTTTCCACGCCCATAATCATTCCACCCGAGTGCCACCGTTTCCAGTATCTGATAATGTACCCGGGCTCCGGCAGCGACGCGTTTTATTGCCGCAGTTTCAGTGCCGTGGTAAGAAAGTAAATCACGTTGTTATAGTCGAAATGTGGAGTGGCACCGCCATCTACGCCGTTCTCGCCATCCACCGCTCACATTTTTGATGCTGTACGCCAATCCGAATATGGTACAATCTGTGTGGAGCAACATTTCTGATCCCAGTTGCCACCATGCTCCGTAGGTCATTGAGGTGTGGGGGAAAGAGAGAGTAAGGAGCAGCCACGGTGGAGGTGGAGAACCATAATCATCTTGTTGACTACTGTTGCTGTCGCGTCGGCAGCACCAAAACTTGTGCACCTCTTGCGCACTTGAGCACGAACGTGCGGCTTTCCAGCGCCGCGAAAACTACCCAACTTCATAAACTCTTATGATCGTGGTCGCGCACACTCCTCTCGAGGGTTTGCTCAACATCAAATTCACCAACTGCCTGCGTCGTTGCTGACACACTATTGTCTTTCGCTGCGGAGAAACGGCACCGCAGCCGGTATCATTCAGCTGGCACTTCGTGGGACGGGTGCCTGAATTATTTAACAGCAGCAACAAATAAATGCAACAAAACATTGAACGCTCCACAGATGAGATCAGCAAGAAGCAAGAAGTTCCGTTTGGCACTTGTTTGATCTGGGACATCATTTGTTTCAACTAATGTTTACCTCGTTGCTGTACGGTTCAGTCACATCGATTTAGGTTGGGTTTAATGTGGCGGAAAATTTCACGTGTGAAGCTTACGAATGTTCCAGCGTAGATGATAGCGTCAGAGTTCATTTATTTTGTTCAATTAATTATACGAAACCAATGGAGACGCCCAGTACTTTACTGTGCACGGTGTGGAGACGCCCAGTACTTTGCAGTGTATTATATTAATTGAATGGATAATTTAGTTAATCAACAAATGGATTTGAAACAAAACAAACGATAAGATTTAACACTGTATTCATCTCATAATATATGACTTAATCACACTCTACTGTTTTAGATAATGTGTATAAATACATCAGTACTGCCGTCTTCGACATTTTGTCATGCCTCTCGCCGTTCCCTCTAGAAACAAAATAACATAATGAGATTCATTTTTATTCTTGTCGAACTCTCAGCATCTCAATTTGATAGCACACTCCATTGCAAAAAAAATTACTCTTCGTACGCGGCACTAGCAGAGGAAAGCCGACGGACGAATGAAAATCCCCCTTAAGTAAATCATTACACAGAACCCCGTACGACAAACGGGATTCAACAACGGCGATAAGTATGTATCAACATTTTGACACCTAAATCTATCGAAATCAATCACGCGACTGTCACGACCCGCAGTACCGCAAAGGCACCGTGCAGAAAAGACTTGTTATTCTTCCCATTTTCCTTCTGACGTAGTACGCAGTACGAACGTTTCACATCGCTTCGAAAAATCCCGATAGCAGACGGATGCCGTCGGACGAAAGCAATTCTCGAAGTGAGTACAGCGATGATAACGATAGCAAGAATGCTTCACCGATGACGATAACTAGCATCGCGCGACGGAGCGATCGATGGCTACTCGTTATGCAGATCACGTTTGAAAATCGCTAAATCCAGCGGAAAGCAAAAAAGTCACAAAAGAAGAAGCTTTCCCGCTTTAAAAAGGTTTACATTTTCCCACTGCTGGTTTCTGCTTGGCTAGCGCGAGACAAGCGCAAAACGTGCAAACTTGGAAAGTTCGTTGTGCAAATTGGAAAAGCAAGGTTTGAAAAGCAATTCCATTTGGATTGCCTGGTGCTTCGAAGGATGGCACAGATCAGAACCGTTGACAATTGTAAATTTTGTAAATCGATTGGAAAATTTGAACCATTTCCTCGGCTCCAGACGTTACAGAAAATGTTCGAGTTTGAAGCGAATCAGCAGTGCAATGATGCTCAAGGAACGGAAGCATGAACAAGCAAAATCAATAACAAACTTGTATCGAATTCATTACCTCAACATCGCATTCGTTGTTTTCCTAGAATCATTCATTTAAAACGATAGGCAATTGGTTGCGCTTCTAAGTATGGTGAAAGCTTGGCAGCTAGACAGATAGAATAGAATATTATGGATGTATCGGCACTAACGAACTGCTAGCAATAGAACCGTATTTTCATCGGTAATGTTTCCGAGCTAGTAGTAACATAATTCGCGTACAATTTACAAAATGGATTAGTTCAAGCGATTGTAAACAGAGCCTGGCTGGAAAATTCTCCACTTACCTGCTTACGAGTAGGATGTTTAATCTTAATACCAAATTTGTAGCAACTTGTGGCTTTTATTAACATAGTCTGAATGAAAAGAATATTCATTTGTACATGAGTCATAGTCCTAAACACAGTTTTTTCAAGTTTCACAACAACCTCAAAAGAATGAACAATGAAATGATCAATCGATAATTTAACGTTTGGGATTATCATCTGTCTGAATTGGGGACAGATCCAATCGAATGTCCAGAAAAAATAAATAGTTAAAATCATTTTTTAACTGTTGCAAGAAATGCATAAGAACAATGTGGCCCGGACGATTTATTGATTGATGATCGCTTTTGTGATAGCTTTGAACTATACTAAATGTATAATATTATAACTAAATTTTAAAAGTGGCTAAAAGAAATATACTAAAGTTTAAAATAAAATAGAGGTAGACCACGCACATGACTACTGCAGTGCAAAAACAATAATATTCAGAAAACTTTTCTTGCAAATGTGTTTCTCTACTTTCATTAGTTTCGAGTTAGAGTTTTCATGCCTCCCTTTTGTGACTTACTAGGCTCATTTTACCGCGTAGCCGGATAATCAGTCCTGACGAAGGGGCTTGGTTCGGATGGGTTTTTATATGCTGATCCTGTCATGTGAAAACCGGCGGCGCTACCAATACACCACCACCTACCTTAATTACCGGGCCGAGTTGGAATTATCTATATCTTTAAAACACGTTTCCAACATGCCATCAATGTAAAATAAAATTTGCCTAAATTTGCAACAAAAACATCAACCCATTCAGTTCCACCCTCGGTTTAAGTAATTGACCGGTAGTGGTTGCTTGTAGTTAAACGTTTCCCGTCTGCATACCATCAAAGCCCCGATATCATCGCAAAACCACATACCGTGTACACCAGAATTTGCCTTCCAACCTGCACCTTGGCGTCCGAAGTATCGAACGCCCGGTTGCAACAACAATTCACCCCAAGGTACGGGCGGGTAAACTATTTCAGCTTGTGTTCGCGGTTAGCTAATTTTTACCGCACACTTCCGCTCTCGGCAGGGCACTTCCTATTGTGGTGTTTGTGTACTTATATGAGTGGGTGTTTGAGGGTTGCTGTTTCGTTTTTTTTTGTATTTTGCCCCCTTCGGAATTATTCAGCATTTTACCATTCCGATCGAGGCGCTTGCAAACAGTCTGATGGTATGCCGTGCAATTGCACTCCTGGTCCAAAACTGGCCATGCACTCCATCAGCTCGAGTCACCAGACCCACCAACCGGCAGAAGCAACACTGGTGTCCGAGCTGGTGCCGTGCCATTTGCCTTTTTCCCAATTGCTTCGAAAGCACGACCGTGAACCAATGAACTGGCCATCGTTTGTCCTATGAATATGCATGTACGAGTACTATATTCACAATTCTGCATAAAGCTCACTGCGTTCGGAGATTCCCGGAGTCCCGCACATACTGCTTGCCTACATCGAAAAGAGGGGCTGCGATATAAAAAAACTGCCAGTTTTTTTTAAATTTTATTCCTGCAAAGCTTGCCATATTTTATCCTGATCCTATTTTGGTTCCAGTTCCGCTACCTTTTCGTGAAATGTTTCACGTTATTTCTTTCTTTTATTTCCAAAAGATGCATATACATATACCTTTTTTTCCTTACGATAGTTCCATTCTCCATGTTTTGTGCATTCGGTGACGGGAAACTTCTCCGTACAGAAGCTGCTGATCGTCTGCATTCATTATTATTAACTGTATTTTTTCTATATATTCTACTAAAACTGTTTCAAACATTTTCTCGTTCACGTTCTGGCGCTTTTACTGTATTCCGTTTCTTTTTTCGTATTGGATTACTTTTCATTGCTCGTTTTTTTTTTGTTGGCGCTTTATTTTAACTTCGCTCTATCCGTTCAAAACAAAACGTAAACTCAATTGGGTTGCTAGTTTTTTTGATAAAAAAAACAAGATTTCAAACGAAACTGAATTTCATAATGAATTGAGGCAGCGTTATCGTTCAGGGAAACACACACATACACACGGTAGGATAAAAAGCGTGCGAAGAATCAAAAAAGCGTCCGGCGTTCGTTTAGGCGGATAGAGGTTTTTTATCGGTTGGCAAACAATTTTACGTATACTTATTCATGCTTAGTTTGCATAGCCTTATCGGATTTGCCTTTCGCTTTTTTGACCAGTGTAAACTATTACTGCGAAATGCAAAACGAGCTATTAGCGTTAGGTTTTGTACGGTCGTTTTAGAGAGCGTAGCAAAAAGCACAACTAAGTAATTCAATTTGTTTACATTAAAATATTAATTTATTTATTATACAGTGCGTAACATTGGGGCAGTCCTTATTGTTATTTTGATGTAAAATTTCAAGCAAATATTTTTGTTTCGTTGAACAAATACTGGGAAACAATGTTTCAGAATTTGCATATTGACTGAAATTGGTTCATGCGAGATATAAATCACTTCTGATGATTGATAACATTCGAAAGTGAAAAGTAGAACAGTATCATTATTGTTATGAGAAAACCGAAGGAATATTCATCTTATTGAAAAAAGAGGTTTAAATATTACGTACTTTTTTATTCTGAGTATATTTCGATGTTTTTTTCTGAATTAGTTTAATGAGGAATACGAGGATTTATTATTCTTATTTTACAAAAAGTTTTAAATTTTACGCACATTTTTATTCAGAGTAACTGTCAGCACTATAAATGTTTTTTACTTACCTAAATATTTTTAATAACTCAAGTAATTTTAGTAACAAAACAAGTTGTCATATGGTTTTGTTACGATTTGTTATATTATAGCTAATTGTTAAAAATAAATTACATTTTAAATAAAGTTAAATACAACACGTGTTGTACACATTCATGTTGTGCTTTATTATTTCTAGATTTTTTAATTTTGGAGTATTATTCTCATTTATTTATGTATAAATTTATAGATTAAAAAAGTCTCAGGGCCGCCGTTAACATTATCCTAACAAAACTCACTTATCCCCATTTGTTTTTTTTTTGCTTCAACCTTCCAAATACTCTCGGAAGATTTAATGTACGATGCGTATGGTTCATTGTGTAGCACACGCACGTCCAGCCCAAAAACGTGCGCACTTATATTGCTACCATAATATCCAATTTAGAAAATCTACCTCACCTTCAAAGACAAGTGTTTAATATCAGCTTTATGGAAGGTAGCAGCCAGCCATCCTTACCGACGCTTTGTTTGCTTGCGTATGCTCAGAGATGCTGTTATACGTATGCGATTATTTTTGGGAAAGATATTTTTTCTCCTACGCACATTGTCTCTTTCAAAGTGGTAGGCTAACCCGAGGAACACAAAAAAGGAACGAAAGTGGAACAGGTGCAATATAAAATTGTCTTAGAAAAATGGCAGACTTTCGTTTGAGGGCGAAAGCAGCACCAGCATTCGTGCTAGATGAAGATGGTGTACCATCTCCCTGGTCATGCTTTTGCTTTTTCACAGTCCCTGCTTCATGCTTTGGTGTTGCTACATAGCTAAAGCACCCAAAACCGGTTGGTAGGGGAAAAAAAACTTGCAACACCAATGAAGCACAAACTAAAAGCTTTCCTCAATGAATCGGAACGTTTTCCGGTAGCAGTCTGCGAACAACAATCCTTATTTTCCACGTACCAACAACGTCGAAAACGTTGCTTTTACATGGAACAGGAGCGAATTTTCATTTCGAGACGGGTAAAGCTGACCATCCGGAAACAGTACGAGCTATTTTTCCCAAACGTACTGAACCAGTCCATGGTTTCCACGTGTCGTTCCAGGAAAAGACACAACAATGCTGTCGCATAAAGCGAACCCGTTGTCAAAGCGAAGCATTGTCAGACACTGCAGTGTACAGTAAGGCGCTGGATTTGAGAGCGATATTGAAAAGTTAATACACGTTCTATCCGCATGGTGACGTACCTTTCGTACCGTCCATGGTTCCACCACCACCGTCCGCAGAAGGCAGGGTAGAAGTTGATAGAACTTAATTATTGCATTAAACTTTAATCAGGTACCACCGACGTCTTTCGGACGCACTACGCACCCGTACAACGTTTCGACATTCGACGAAGGACGACGTTTACACTAATTGAGGCGAGGATTCGAAGAAAGAATCTCGTTCACGGTTCCCCGTTCTATGCTCGCTGAGGGCCGCACCTTCTGCCCGCGTAGTGACAATCGTCGACCGTGTTAGGATTGAGCAGAAGAAATATCGCTGGTAGCAATATCGATCGAGTCTGAGCAAACGACCAGAACAATTAAGGCAACGTGCAAGTCAGCTAAGCGGGTGTTCGAACAATTTACCGATTTCAATTCGCTTTGACACAATTGATTGAGTTTCTTAAGTGGTGTGCAATCGCACGGTGCGCTTGTTTTTCTTCCGTACGGCTATTATTACGGTTGGAATAAATTGAACGTTTATATTCAGACGAGTAAACCATTCTTCTTTAGACGGTAAGCAAATTCACTATATTATTTGTATTAAAAAAAATAAACCAACAATATTTGAGCTACATTCGATACTACTTAGTTTAACAATAAAATAAATTAAAGCAGAATTAGAAAATGAAAAAAAAATTATCGGTAATGCATATACACTCTTTATCTGCTAATAAGCTTGAAACTCTTCCAAAAACTCGGTATCTTAACTCTTCAGCGAATAATTTTTGCCGTATATACTACTTAATATCAAGCTAAAATGAAATAAAAAATCGATGATAAATTATTAAACTGATTACAAGTTATTAAAACCCGATTTCCTGAATCGATAGACTCTAATAGACTCCAAACAAAGGTTCATGAAGCCAAATATAGACATACAAACTTTCGGCAGTAAAACAACCGTTACTAACTCGAAGTACGGCTGGTTTATTGTTTGATCAACATATTAGCATACACAAAACATTCAAATGAATAACTTTAAATCACAGACTAAAGAAAACACACCAACCATCTTCTGCAGAAAGATATTTTAAATGTATGTAGCCATCTTTCAAACACTGACGATAACATCGTTGCAGAATTTACTTACCAGAGAGTAATATTAAAAGCAACCAAACATTTAACGATAAATTCTCAACCATCGTTGCAACACCTTCAAGCTACTCTTGGTACCGGTGTCAAAACTTCCTACAATTCTGCAGCAAGATCATTAATTGATGCGCACTTACTGCCGATCAATTCGTTACCCTGCTCGAGCTCCACCTGTTTCGCGCTGGAAGGAGCAGCAAAATAAAAGTCCAACTAAATTATGGTTATCGCCCAATATCATGTGAGCAATCAATATGTACCTTTGGGAAGGTAAAAACATGGGAAACTTTTGGCCCCAACCAGAGCCACCAAAGGGCACCGACAGAAAACTTATCCCCCGGTGTATTTCCTAGTGCTAGTGCACACAAACACATCCAAAAGTACCGAAAAATGGGAAAGATATGAACATACACTTTTCCCAAGCCACAGTCATACATTTGTAGGTTAGTACCGAAGGATCTCGATTTATTTTTCACACGATATTTAAAGCATCGGTGTTGCAGCCGGTAAACCCAGTCGTCGGATGTTCGTTCCATACCATTCCACATATCGCACAGCTACCACGGACGGTAAGCACAAATGCCGTCAAAGTGCGCTAGTTTTTCCCCCCGATGGTTTGACGATGGCATCGAATACTTTTCAAGAGGCCTTGTACTTCATTCACCCCAATACCTGCCGGGGATAGCGATGGCGTTCCGGCAGACAGCGGAGTGGCAAAGGATCTACCAAAAACCATAATAGAAAGAACAAAAAATGTTGGTAGCTTTGAAAACGTGTTTTCGTTAAACGAGACTTCGTGATAAAATTCAATAAACCTAAATCCTTCAAAGCCAACCAAAGCGCCTCGTGAGGATATTCCACGGGTCGCCCACTTTCGGGCATGTTGCGGGCGTGTTTTTGTGGTGGCTTTGGTGGCCATTCGATGTGGGGATTGGGGGGGGGTCAGCCCAACCTCGTGTATTCATTGTATCATTTTCTCCCGATTGCGTTCCAACAAAACAAAACGGAAAAATCCTTTCGCGTTTGTTCGACTTTGCTGCCACTGCTCTTGATGTTGTTAAGCACAAACGCTAGGTGGTGATAGCATCGTACTCGTTTACCGTGTGAAACGCACTGGTTGAAGCAGGAAAACAAACCCGGTGGTTTGGTGGAAAACCAAAGAGCACAACCTCAATGGTGGCAGAGAAAAATAACTGTTATTAGTAGCATTGGCAGTTCCTATCCGCTCCCATACTGTGATGGGTTACCTTTCCGAGGGTTCCACCAGTTCGGGCCTAAACACTATCCTGATGGGTTGGAGAAGACAGTCGGTTTGCTGCAGGAAAAAAAAGAACTCAATTTACCATGCCATCCTTCGCCCGGCAGCGAAACTTGCGAGCAAATCAAGAGTGGAATACGTGTACCATTCGGGAAAGCAATTTTCCACCTTTGCAGGTGGTCGTTTTCATTAACCCTGTCGTATCATTCGGGAACACATCACTAGACACTGGCCGGCGTGAATGTAGTTTCCGAGCAACAGTCAACAGTTCCAATGGAGGGAACTAATTTTACGTCCTTTTTTTCCTTCTCTTTCGTATTCATTTATCCTGCCCAAAACAGCCGTAGGAAGCGGTTTGCTTTCAAGTCTATAGAAAAATATACCCTGGCGTATGTAAAGTGATAATAATGAAGTAGTTAAATTTAATTACAAAGTTTATTTTGATGGTCTATAACTATCATTTTATACACTTTTAACAGATCTCCCTATTAAGTTAAATTGTTGTTAAGATTGAGCAGCAGATAATTGCAGAAAAAAACTTGACTACAGATACCTTGAAATAATTTAGAAATGCAAATAAAGCTGTGGAGTTAGAACTAGTCAATAATTATGCATACTAACATTTGAGTTTATATAGCTTTAACACACAATTTGCCATAATTTTGTGGAATATATTAAAACCATAATATCTACAAATGGAAAATTCCAGCAGTGTGCGCAATTCAGATTCTAATTTTTAGATACAACTTAGCATAACATTTTAAACGTCATTAGAAAAGTCATTGCAATTGAATTTAATGCACTCATTTCCATCAGCTTTTTTACTGCGTCAAGACCAGCCGGGCTTGTTATTATTTTCCATATTAACGGTCTTGGAACACATTTCGGAGGTTATGGGTTTGCTTCTCTCATCCATTCCTCCCTACGAGCTCATACGGCCAACCTCAGCTCAATGGATAAACCATTCAGGATCGAGTGGGGAAAAATTCTCCCAACACAAAACAGAGCAAAGAAAACACCCCACACCCCCAATGCCGCATAAAGGCGCCTTCCGACCAACGCATACGAAAGCGAACCAAGTGGGACCTTTCCCTGTGATGCTCGTGCCGATCAGCTCCGGCAGGATAGCGACGTTCTCCTTTCCTTCGTTTTTTCGACTCGCGAGAATTATGAACAGTATGAAAGGCTCATAATTTATGGTAAATGGTGTCATTTATCATGGAATTTATCGTGAGACTTCTACTCGCTCATTAATACTTTATGGCAGCCGGATTTTCACGCACACGTCGCTGGTCGCAGGATTTGCGGCCTCTCCCAATCGCATTCGTTTGCAACACTGAGCGCCGGTAGGACAAATTTTCCCCGGGACTTTGAATCAATTTTTCCGAGACTTAATCCTCTGTGTGTATGTGTGTATGTATGTCTGTAAGGGAATTTGTTTGCTGGCGGTTGCGGTAGTAGTTGAAGCAAAACGGTATTTCGACGTACAATTTTCCGACGCAATTGAAAGTTGTCGGGCAGGTAACTAGCACACTAGCCAGCCTGACGACATTCACACTCTATCCGGGAATGGAAATTTTAATAAATCGATACTCCTTTTCCCCCTACACCGGTCACCATATGCAACAAAAGCGAACGAACGTATCCGACCGGGTGTGTTGTGTGTGTGTGTGTGTGTGTGTGTATTAGCCATCGCGTCGCAACTCACGGCAAACGGTTAGCTTCCGGGATGGTAAATATTGACGTTTCTCGAAATCCGACAACAAATAAACAAAACTTCCTGACGGCACTGCCATATTCACCAAACCCGATCACAGCCCCATCAGCTCCGGGCTGAAACGCTATAGGACACGGTTGTTTGAGTTGCGCTGGAAAGGAATTTACGAGTGAGCCAGAACTGCAAATATTGCAGCACCACACACTAAGGACCGGGGCCAATTTTCGATGAATTTTCCAATGCTTCACGAAGGAAGGATTCACTTCGTTCCGAGTTTTTCGAGAGCGCTTCCGGTATGGTATTTCCTGTTTGTTTTTTTATTCTTTCCACTCATGAGCGCCAACTCACCTCCCGTTCCCCCATTACCGATGGTGTCGATCGGATTGTGTACCGCTGCGGGACCGTGGATTTGAATGTTGCATGTTAACTGACGATTGTCGAAGGCTCTTTTGCAGCAGTTCCAACTTCAAAAGCCGTGCCGGTCCCGGCTGTCGGTGGAGTCAGGTTAGGTTAATAGATTGTTAGTGGGAATGTAAAATTTAGCAGACACGTCAAAACCGGAAATGTGTTTGGCAGCGAAAACAGTTAGCACAACGTTTACCGGATGGCAGCGTTGACAGACAGTGCTTCACGCTCCGTGCGCGAGTGGAGTGGAATTGCTGACCCTTTTTTTTATGTATTCGCTCCGGTGGGTGTAAATGTTAACAAGTAGAACTATTGACAATGTAGCGTTAACAATACTAGTCAGCCTCTACGGGCAGCGAAGTAATTGTTTTGATTTCGATTCAAGCTGATATTGCTTGTATTACACGATAACATTATGTATGGTTTTCAAAGTAGATGAATAAAGAGTAAATTTTGTATTTGTATGACAAAAAAATGATTCAAATCTCATTTATTCAGTTCAAAAGCATCTGAAAACATCTCCACTGAGAATGACAATGTATTGAGCTATCAACCAGTCGATGGGCATTATTATTAATCGAGACAATGACGGGTTACAAAAGCGAATTAAAATGATCGCTAAACTGAGCACATATTACTAGGCTTCATTATAGTACCCTTGCTGCTGGGTAACGTTAAAGCTTTCAAATTTTTAAAGTGACCTCCAAATCTAGCTCTGGCAAACCAATTACTAGAACCATACTGTTGTGCGCAGTCCTCTTTAGCTTCAAATAACAACTAACAGCTTTTTAATGCTGGAAATGTTCACAAGAAAAATTGAACAATTCACAATCGTTTTTAGAGTTGAGAAAAGAGCTCTCCTCTTCGTACGGACTTTGATTACCTTCCGCGAACTCCAGAGAGATCATTCCTCCTTCCTGTAGTTCATTTTATCCGGATAACGATCGTTCGGCCCGGATGAAGCATCCAATCCCAACCGTGTTGCAATTTTGCTCGATCTAATGGTGCATGCCGGCTATTAAACATCTTGACAGCTGTTTATGAACAACACATATTCAAAAGCGAACCAGCAACTACTGCAATTGAAGACATCAACTATAAAACTAATCGCAATTCAAATTTATTGAGATTTCTACCAAATTTATGGCGCAAATTCTATAAAATTTGGTTAAAAGCATTAATATTAAAAAGTTCGGATTTAAACCGACCACGGGATTAAGTTTGAAGTAGAAAATATTTCACCTTATTCAAACTCCTAAATTCATTACACTCATCCCTATCACACTCACTCAGGAGAAAAAAAACCTCACGTCTTTAAATTAAGAATATTGACAGCTGTCTACATTGTTATGTTTGCTGCCACACCCGCTATTTGCAGGAGCATAGTGTTCATCGATTCATTACCCGTGCGCCCTCGCCAAGAAAACTTTCCCTTCGCGTTCGCTCCGCGCCACACGAAACAACGAAACTTCGCATCAAACCCATTGTTGTGAATGCGAGCACAACGCGTTGTTTACGTATTGAGTTAGCAGTGTTACCCTACAACAGTTGCGCTGTTGTAGGATTCTAAGATTAGGAGGATGGTGTGACAGTGCCCACCATCATGACAACCACGATTGCGATGGCGACGAAGCAGGAAAAAAGGCATAAATAGGGCCGAAGGACGCGCCTTCGACCTCTTTGACCGCAAACCATCGGGAAGTGCACTAATTTTGTGATTCAGTTATAATATAACACTTTAAATCTACATTATTGTTTCCCTTTGGTGCTAAAACCATCCGCAACATTTCACAAAATTAGTGCACTTCCCACTATGCCACTATGCCACTGTCCACTATGAGATCTGGTCTACCGTACTCAGTGCACAAAATCTCCATCACTTTGGCCAGACCATCCGGTAGCAGCATGATGTGGTCGACCGACTCCAGTGCTGGCCCCCGTAGGGCCTTTTGTAGGCGGATCAGGTTCTCATCATCACTAAACCCACAGAGAACAGTGGATCGCTGATACGTCGCGTAGAACAGTCCCCACTGCCCTACGTCTCCGGAGAAAACTGGAAGATCCTTCGGGATTGACCTCCGCGCTTCCTCTTGACTTGGCGTCAGACGGGACACGCGAACCTGCATCCCGGGATTCGAGGGAAGTTCAGCTGCGGATTTCGGGTGTGCACCAAGGAGCAGTGGTGTTCGACATTCGGAAGGCACACACCTTGCGTGATCTCTCGCTGCCGGCGCAGACGTTATCGATCGGGAAGCTGGTGGAGTTATATCCACATCTGAAGGGACTCCCGATTGTTCCCTACACGAATGCAACACCACGTATCCTGATCGGCGTCAATGATATTCATCTGGGTAAGCCGCTGCGTTGCGTGGAAGGGAGTTTCAACGAGCCGATCGCCGCTAAGACGAGACTCGGGTGGACAGTGTCTGGTCCGTGCTACACACCTGCCTCCGTAAGTACTACGGCGTATCATAATTTCCATTTGTGTACCTGTAATGGGAAAAGCGATCAGAAGCTGAACATGGCGTTAAAGGAATACTTCTCTTTGGATTCGATTGGAGTAAGCGTTTCAAGTAAACTTGTTTCGAAGGAAGAAGAACGTGCGACCAAGTTGCTAAATACCGGAACGCGCCTGTTAGAAGACCGCTACGAAACATGTTTACTATGGAAGTATGATGATGTGCGCCTCCCATGCAGCCGCGAGATGGCTCTTAAACGTCACGCGTGCCTGAAAAGGAAATGTGACAAAAATCCGGAATTAGCGAGGGCGATCAACAATAAGATGCACGAGTATGCAGAGAAAGGGTACATTCAGCGCGTTCCGGAAGAAGAAATTATGGAGAGGAAGGATAGGGACTGGTACTTGCCGATTTTCCCAGTTTACAACCCTAATAAACCCGGGAAGTTGCGTATGGTGTTTGACGCCGCTGCACAAGTGCATGGGGTGAGCTTAAACACATTCCTGCTTACCGGTCCGGACCAACTAGTGGGGCTTGTACAGGTGCTGTACAAATTTCGAGAGAATCGAATTGCCATAACTGGAGACATACGAGAAATGTTTTTCCAGGTACGCATGAATCCCGTTGATCAACGAAGCCAGATGATTTTCTGGGACGATGGCAGCAAGCAGAATGGAGAACCTAGCGTATATGCCGTTTCCGTGATGACTTTCGGCGCTGCTTGCTCGCCTGCGGCCGCTCACTTCGTAAAGAATCTCAACGCGGATAGATTTGCTGAACGCTTTCCCCGAGCAGCGGAATGTATCAAGTACGAGCATTATGTAGACGACCTGTTGGCGAGTGTCGAAACTGTCGATGAGGCAGTTGCTTTGGCGGAGAACGTGAGGTTCGTGCATTCGAAGGGCGGTTTCGAGATCCGGAATTGGTTGTCTAACGCGAAGGAAGTTGTGGACAAGCTACGGTGGGGAGCCAACAACAATATATGCATCGACATGAGCTCGAATCAAGACACCGAAAAAGTCTTAGGTATGTGGTGGAATACGGCTGATGATACATTTACCTTTCGTATAAATCCGCGTATCGACGAGAAGCTGTTGGCAGGTAGTAGATTACCATCAAGACGCGAAGTGCTAAGTACGCTTATGATGATCTACGATCCCTTGGGGCTTATTGGCCATTTCCTCATGTTCCTCAAGGTTCTCCTGCAGGATTTATGTAGATCCGGCATACACTGGGACAAAATAATCGAAGGTGAAGCTGCAAGGAAATGGTTAAGATGGGTTGGATTATTGCCGGAATTAGAGAAGCTGACAATCGGGAGGTGTTATCGAACCCTAACGTCAGCGAATAAGTCAAACGTGCAACTACATGTTTTCACCGATGCGAGCCAGAGTGGGATGGCCGCGGTTGCTTACCTACGCTTCGAAGAGAATGGTGTTGTGGAGTGCGCCCTGATCGGATCTAAGACGCGGGTTGCTCCACTGAAGCTTCTGTCCATACCACGGCTGGAGCTTCAAGCAGCTGTAATAGGAGCACGTTTTGCGGACCATATCACCAAGACACATCGATTGAAGATCGACAGAAGGATGTTCTGGACGGATTCACGGAACGTTGTGAGCTGGATTAGGTCGGACCATAGGCGGTTTAGCACATTCGTCGCTTTCCGGGTGAGTGAATTGTTCGAAATAACAAACACTAATGAATGGCGATGGCTTTCCACTAAGATCAACGTAGCAGATGACGGAACGAAATGGCAAGGAGATCCCGACCTGACCTCATCCAGCAGATGGTTTCGCGGGCCAGAGTTCCTGTGGGAGGCGGAGGAAAAGTGGCCAATTAATAACAACGATCCTGGTGAAACATCGGAGGAAATACGCAAGAGCGTATCACACCACGCTGTAGTCAACATTATAGTTGATTTCACCCACTTCTCGCGATGGAAGAAGTTGCTGCGAACGGTGGGCTACATTCACCGGTACATTGGGAACCTGCAACGACGAGTTAGGCGAGAAGAGAAAGTTGGAGGGCCGCTGACGCAGGAGGAGCTGTTTGCTGCGGAGCGGTCATTGTACATATGGGTACAGTTGGATGGATTTGCCGCTGACATCAGACGGCTGAGCAGTGGCGCGAAGCAGAAACATCCTTGGAAGAGAGTGATCGGACCAGATAGCTCGCTGTATAAATTATCTCCTGAAATCGACGAAAGAGGTATTTTAAGAATGCGGGGGAGGTTGAATAATTATACACCACTGGGTGCTTCACTGGGGAAGCCTATCATCTTACCTAGGCGACATCCCGTCACGGATCTGATCATCAGGGACTTCCACGAGCGATATTGCCATCAGAGCCATAGTACGGTGGTAGGCCAACTCCGAACACGGTATTACATTCCGAAGGTGCTGGTGGAGTTCAACCGGGTTCGACGTGGTTGCCAGCACTGCAAGATAAGAAATGCTGCACCAAATCCACCCTTAATGGGCGATATTCCCCGACAGAGAGTAGCAGTAAGCCAGCGAGCATTTACATACACTGGGCTGGATTACTTCGGACCAATTTTTGTGGTAGTGGGGCGGCACTCGGAGAAGCGCTGGGGAGCACTGTTCACCTGCCTCACGACGAGAGCAGTGCATTTAGAGGTAGCACACGCACTAACGACTGCTTCGTGTATTTTAGCGATTCGGCGGTTCATCGCAAGAAGAGGTTCCCCTCGGGAAATAATCAGCGACCGAGGCACTAATTTTGTTGGTGCGGCGAAAGAGCTTAAGGTCGCCTTGAAGGATGTAGACGAGAACGCGCTGAAGTTAAGATTCAGCGGTCCGGAGCTGAAGTGGAAGTTCAACCCGCCGGCGGCACCCCATTTCGGCGGAAGCTGGGAACGTCTCGTGCAGTCAGTGAAGAAAATCTTGAGCGGTTTTGATCTACCACGTCTCCCTACGGATGAAATCTTGATATCAACATTGGCTGAAGTGGAGATGATGATCAACTCTAGACCGCTGACCTACGTACCACTCGACGAGGAATCCGACTGCCCAATAACGCCAAATCACCTACTACTGGGAAGCCCCGACGGGAGTAAGCCGGCCGTCTGCTTCGACGATTCGCCGACAGCCATACGGACGTCTTGGGGTGCTGTGCAAGTGAACGCGGATATCTTTTGGAAGCGGTGGATAGCGGAATATTTGCCAACACTCACACGCAGGACAAAATGGTTCCACCCGGTGCCACCGATCAAGGTGGGAGACGTAGTGTTGATTGTGGATGGGAACTTACCTCGGAATACCTGGCCTATGGGACGCGTACTCGAGGTGACCCGCGCCAAGGATGATCAGGTTAGGCGGGCGAGAGTACAAACGGCCAATGGTATTTTGGAAAGACCAGCGACAAAAATTGCGGTTTTGGACGTGGGAACAGCAGGATAAGCGAATAGTAGGCCGCGGGTTTTGACAGATTGTACGAATCAGAAGTAAACAAACGTTAGGATAGTGTAACGCACCGGAGCGTTACACTGGTGGGGAGAATGTTGTGAATGCGAGCACAACGCGTTGTTTACGTATTGAGTTAGCAGTGTTACCCTACAACAGTTGCGCTGTTGTAGGATTCTAAGATTAGGAGGATGGTGTGACAGTGCCCACCATCATGACAACCACGATTGCGATGGCGACGAAGCAGGAAAAAAGGCATAAATAGGGCCGAAGGACGCGCCTTCGACCTCTTTGACCGCAAACCATCGGGAAGTGCACTAATTTTGTGATTCAGTTATAATATAACACTTTAAATCTACATTATTGTTTCCCTTTGGTGCTAAAACCATCCGCAACACCCATATTATATTAGAACGCTTCAGGTAAAAATGACTTTTTAACGATGAGAAAGTTTAAATAAATTCTCACCTATGTTTTAACAGTCCCTTCTTGCGCACCGCACCGCAAACACTTCGCACCCGGACAGCACGATGGAATAACATTAAACTTTCGCACCATTCAATTGAATGTGCTACATCTTCGCTAAAAACACCACCGCGTGCACCATGCGCGCACGCCAAAGAAACCACATCTTTTTCCACTGACGATACACCGACGTAGGAAATGTTGTTATCGTTTCCCTTGCCTTTTCCAACCACCTTCCGCCCGTGGGGCCATTTGTTTCATGCAGCGAAAGGAGAAACAGAAGAGGAAGAAAAATACAAGAAAGTTCTCCATTCCCAGTGTCATTCTTACCTTGGCCGTTAAGCACGAAAACCCGAAAACCTTCACTCATGGGGAGTGCTCGTGCTTGGGCTTGGCTGGGCCAAATTGGTTCCTCACCAATCCCCAAGCAAAACTCAGGCTCTTGGTGGGTGCCACCGGGTGGTACGATATGGTACTTTTCGAGTGCACCATCATCTTCATCACCGCATGCGCTGTTGCGGTTGACGTGCGCGTCCTTTGCCGGCTAGAAGCGTGCGAACTCAACGCACACAATTATTGTAAACTTAATTAAATTAAATAATATTATTTCAAACGAAAGTTGCGTCGGTTGGATCCGAGTTCGACGGATGAAATAAGCGATACGAAGCAAGGATCCAACCTTTTGGGGCAGCCGAGGGGCAGGCGAGAGCTGATAGAGGGTAAAGTAATTCGCGCTAAGTAGAGTTTCGACTTACATTTTGCCAACCACCTTCGCCGACATTAAGTACGATCCCTTTTCGCGAGGGCGGTAGATCGAGGGCGTAAGAAATTGTTTATTTATTTAAAAACTTATTCAATTACACCAATTATTCAACTGTGATCTAGAACTCTTAAACGCACCCAACCTCGAGCTGCGTTGCAAGAAGCGAAGAATGGGTGGAGAGCGTGGTGCGCTCGGTGGGATTTGAGTTTGAAGCGTACCTAAAAGCGAAAGTTTCCTGTGAGCAAATGTTTACCAAAGTGATTGAGCGTCTTTGGACCGTATGATGAGTTGGTTGGGCAAGACAGGCAGTTACATTGATCACTGTCAATGTTGGCCGTGTACCTTTCCGTTTTTTTTTGTTTCTCTGCCATTTCTTCATATCTAGTTCCCTTTTTTTGTCGGATCGCGTTCCATCATTACATGATGTCCATTTTGTTCTACTTGCTGCTGGGTCAGATTGAGATATTACTGTTTTACACGCGTACCCATTAAAACCGTGCCCATCAAATCCAATCTCCAACATTCACCAAATGCTGTGCGAGAGTGTGCACCACTGCTCGGTGCGTGAAACCCGTGACGCTTCGCACATGGCACGTGGGAACATTCGAACGCACGCTGAATATTAATCATTGTCACCGACCGCACTCGTACGCGGGAGCATCCAAAATCAAGAAGCCGCATGACAAATACCCCCAGAGACAGCACTCACTCACTTGCTGTGTGGCTGCCATGTTCCATTTTGTAAAGATGGAGAACCGAAACCGTAACCAGCTGCCTGGTGCTCGTTGTGTCTTTTTTTTCCTTCTTTATCAACCACAAGCGCACATCCTACCAATCGGACTTAAAGGCATTCGGCCGCTTACGAAAAGGTTTCTCTCTCGTTGCACAGCACTTTAACAAATGCTACGGCCATGCCCGAATCGCCGAGTAAACCACATAATGGTAATAAAAATTTTGTTGATCATAATAAGACGAATAAAAATAATCCATAAACCCAAACGAGACCGATATGGCCCCGCTGCCAGGCAACGATACGGGATGGAAAAGCTCATCACGATTCGCGGCCCTGGGTCGGTTGTTGATTAAGCAAAAAGACAACGGAAACAAAAAAAAGAGGGCCCATACTGATTCTCGAGCCAACCGAAAGGTCCTGTCTGTTCCGATCGGTGCAGTCCACAGTAGAGTTCTTTTTTATTCCATTTTAGTTTTTTCTTGCTCAATGGTGCTGTTGTATTCCCAAAAACACTGACCAGTATAAGCCGCAGCAACCGTATCGGAACGTGAAGCAAACTAAATTGGAAAGCATTTTCATCCAATTTCCAGCTATTCCCCCCGGGTAAGAGGTACCACGTTTGGGTCCAAAAGTACCGTCTGCTTGCTTGGTTGGTTTTGGAAATTGTCCAGACCTCCAAACCGAACCGAAGACTTCCTGACGATTTGCGGAGAACAAGACGTGATGTGTATTTTTTTTTCCACCTCGAATTGAAATTCAAACGGTGTCATACTCTGTACCGGTGGAAGCTAAATTGAGATCCGGAAATATGTACCGCGAACTTATAGGTCTATTTGAGGCTTTTTCCACCGCATCATCCCTTTGTCCACAGGCCTTATCCATTCCTGTACGATACAGTAATTATGCCTGCAGTGGATTTTAAATAAAACAACCCAGCACAAAAAAGCCCCGTGAACCGCAATGATGCTAATGGACACGAAAACAATCGACATTGAATGAAGCTATCCAGCTCTATTCAAATGGGAAGATCATCAACACACTTCACACCGTAGCGCGCCCACATGGTGAGCTACGTTGTTGACATTGGGAGGCAATGTCAAAGTGCAAGATTTTCAAAGGTGGACACTCATTCCGTTTTTGGGAATGATAATTAATTACTTTCTGTAAGGCGTGTGGGTGAAACGAACGACAGTTTGGATGGTGTACGTAACGAAAAACCCGGTTTTGCATGCTTCAGAGTGGAAGCAATACATTGGAAAGCACAAATACAAGCCCGGCAGTTAATTTGATTTGGTCGCCTAGACTACGCTGTATCACAGAAAACTGCACGCGGTACGTGAAATTACAGAAAAATGTAAAATTAACCATTGAATTGTTAGTTAGTTTGTTGATAACTACACAGAGAGTCTGACTTCTTCTTGAGACAAGAGAAAAATCATATTTATTTTTTTATTCCTTTTAAACTTCCTCACGGTTGCCTAGATTGATGTCTTCAACAACTTCATTAGAGTATTCGCATCCATGTTTCCATCCACCGTTTCGGAAGTGGCATAGAATGATTAATCTCTTATCAGGCCTCTAGTACCCTTAAAGCTATTCGTCAATAAAATTCGTTGAGGTACTAAACGAAGGTGTGTTCCAATTTATTTATTTATAAATGTTATTCCTCAAACAGCACAACTTTAATGTGCTGGACATTTTTAAACAAGCGAGAAATCCACCACCATGATGATTCTCATCTTGTTCTCATACTAGTTCCAACACATTACTCCCACTCCAAGAAATGCGGGAACATATGAGCCAACCGAAATGAAGAAATATGTTACGAAATCGGTTACCTGTACACCGTACTCGTGTATGCTTCTCCCATTGTTTCTTGGGCTGATTAAAAGAAAAGGCTTTCTGCTCAACAGCCAGGCGCAAGGATATAGACCATTCTGCTTGCCTGTTTTCTCTGTGCTAGTTTACATTTATTGTCGTTGGTTTTTTTCCCCTGCCCTATTTCATAAATGAATGTTCAAGGACGCAAAAATAGCATAGCGCAATATTTACTGGCGCGTGAAAAAGGAAAACCCAGGAAGAAACGTGGAAAGCGCTCCGTAATAGGAGAATGTCGACCGTTGGAAAATGATGCCGCTGCGGTTTGGACTTGTAAAGCAGCAAATGAACGTCTCCCGGTAAGCCACCTGCCATATGAGGCGTTTGCTGCGGTTTTTCATTCACTCCCAACACCCACCCACCGGGAAGATGGGTGGCCTGGGTGAAGATTTATATAAACCAAGAAAACAGCCCAAACCCAACACCGAAAGGGTTGAGAAAGCGCAAAAGATACCCGCTTAAAAGAAACGGACGACGAACGCAAGGCCTTTGCACGATGGATGGGTGGGTGGCCCAAAGGATACGCCCACCCGCAAGGAAGGAAATTTAAATAAAATGAAAATAAATATGAATAGGATGAAAGGCTGCCGTGTTCCGAAGGACGGTCGGTCGGTTGGTTAGGTTTTTCCTTGTTATTTCCTTGAGGTCTTACAGACTTCCAGAGTGCCGGACGGTGGCGGTGGCAGAATCGGCGCAGAACGGCACACAACGAGAAAAATGCTCCGGAAATTAGCCGCCACTAGTGCGAGGGTGAAACATTCTTCGTGCGTTCGAAACTTCAAACCCCAGCCTGAGGCAAAGCGAGGGAAAAAATCAATAGTTTTGAACAAAGGAAAAGCGCATTTGCCATGGTACTATTCCGAGCAAAGTGGCTAATGATACGTGAATTCTCCTATTTTAAATTGCAAATTGTGAGAAATTCTTTTTCGTTTTCATTTTTCGTTTCCCTCTGCCGCAGTTAAGGAAGCTTTCTACTATTTAGATTTTTTTATCCTTTGGATCCTTCCTTTTTGCCTATACAAACTATAAGTGAATTTCATCGATAAACTATTCGACCGATTCTTAAATATGCAGACGGAAGAGCAACTATCGCCTGAACCGAAATGAAACCGGATTATGTTTCGATTTTTTTCCTTGTTTTGTTTATTCTCGCCCTTTCCGTAAATTGATTTCTGATGTGACTGGCTAATTGAAGTTCATTGGATGTAATTACTCGATGGCATGCGATGTGACAAAAATAGGTCATTGAATTGGTGGGCTATTGAGCTACCCGATACTGCTGAATCATTTATTGCTAAATTTTATGTATTTAAATAGGATTCAGTTAAAGATTTCAGTTTTTACAGAGTTATATACTGAAAAAAAAACTGAAAAAAAATAAAAAATTAAACATAAAATATTACAAAACAAAAACCGAACCGAATGTGTGCTTATGCAAAGCATTGCGCGAAAAATAAACCAAAGATATCTTAACACCTTATCTGATTACTGGAATAATCCTTAAGGTCCTGTTAACTTGAATTGCTAAATATAACATTTGACTTCACTGAATTTCCTCAATCAATGATGTCAAGTCAAATGTCTACTCAGATGAAAATCGAAAACATATTCATCTTCTACCATAACGTTCAGAACTAGCAAAATGGATTGCAAGTAAAGGGTGCTTGAAATGAAGGGCATCGTTATTACATTTATTAATACATCTTAAGTTTTTTTTATTATTCACTACCATTTTTTACATATTTGCTGTAGTATTGTTTGTTATTGTTATATTGTTATATTTTTTATGAATCAATATTCAAGTTATAGTAGGGGGTTTAAACAGATTAAGCCGGAGGGAACAGATCTTTTTGTCAAAACAAAAATTCAAAATTTAAAAACTCATTTAACTAATAATCTTATTCATAGTAACAAAGCAGACTATCAAGTGTTTGGGGATTGATTGAAAATACCAAAGTGTAATACCAGGTGAAGCTCATCCCATGTAAATTAACAGCCTAAACCCAGGAAAAAAGTAGATTTTGACAGGACGGGTGAAAATAAACTGGCTGAAATTGCTCAAGAGCATATGCAGCAGCCGTTAATCGCCATTAGTTTGTGAACGAATCAACTGCTTGTAAGTTCCCCATAATGATAATGAAATTTTCTTTTTAAGATAATGAACAAGAGCGAAAATTGTTTGGCGATTGTTTGATATATAATTCAAATAACGGGCAAGTAGTCACTTCTGGGGTTGAGATAAAAGAAACAAAAAACTTTAACTTGTTAAAATCGTCATTTACCAAAATACCCATTCTAAAGATAAGAGAACTTCGTGTAAGCTTGTAAAGTATCATGCAGACAATATTAATTATATCCTTGTCGTTCTAAAATAAACATTAAAAATATCCTTTTATTCATGAAAAGCTGATTCACGGGATTGGAAAAATATGCCGACTTGATCATCATACAATTCGGACGAATCATTCCCTCGATCCGCTGTTTGCATATTCCATAATCGAATATATGCATATGCACGAATAACAACCAGGTAACCAGATAAAACTCTGTCCATATGCAGTCCGACAGTATCTTACTGAAGACTCGTTAGTTCAATACAAGCTTGTGACGGGACGGGGAAAACATTCAACTGTGTGTTGAATCCGTGACGATGAAATGCTGCGAAAAAGCAACAATAAAAAAATGGCCAACACAACGCACAAATAAAAAACCATACCACCACTCAAAACGCTTCACCACTTCCCAATCGTACACGTCATATTTTCCGACCATGTACGGGTGTCTGATCTGACGGAAAGCATATACGCACACAGACCCCAGATGACCAGGCACTAACGAGCGGTGCACAGATATTGGATTTTGCGAATCTAAGTTCGTTAATTCCAAAAATCTGCACAATAAATCTAGGGATGACCTGGAAATCGTAAACCGCCTCAATGGCCAGCGTTGCCTCGGTGATACGGCGAACATAAAGGACCAACGGCGCCACAGCACGGCGGCAACGGGAGCAGTGGAATCATTCGGAAGGAGACTTGTTAACATTTTGCCGTTTGCTGGTTTCGCTTCATCGGGCCCTGGTGGTTGGCAGGGACGCATCGACGGTGAAACGATGTGCGCGCTTATCCGTTCGAGCGCTGCTGTGCCATGTTTTGTTGTGTGTGAGTGATGGTTGTTATGTGTTCAATCTACTGCGAAAATCCAATTTCCACACATGAATCAATTTCTGATAGAACGATCACGGTCATCAATTTGATCGAAACGAAGGGATTCTCTTCACCAGTGTTGCCCTTTCCAGCAAACACTTTTCGAAGACGAATGGACCGTGGATGGGGATGCTGAGCGGATGGAAATACTGACCGGGAAACACCAGGAACATTCCTGCCCGGCCAAAATCATCCGACTTTTCAGGGGTTGGTGGGTGAATGTCAGGAGGTTGGTCAGTACGGCAAACTGATGCAAAACCTTTTTTGATGAACTATCAATTTAGGCATGATGAGTTTGACGTTCAATCATAAACCAACACTCGATCCGCAGGATCACATCCATACCCCGAAGTATATGAAGCGGTGGAATGTTTTTTTTTTGTCTTGGGACGATGGTAGTGCAACGAAATGCATCGCATCAAAATGGCCCAGGAAAATTATATTTAACAAATAATCCAAACCGGATGAAAGTATTTCACTACAGCAGTGTATGCATGATTACGATTCAGCAATAATTTCAGTAAATAATCGACTAGCGGTTAACAGGGTCGTGTTTTTCACACAAAACATAACACCAAACCAAGAGCTTTCGAGATATGAAAACGCTGTTAAAATTTAACTTAGAACTAAATTACAGAACAAGCAGGAAACATTAATTGTGACACGTTAACGATTTTAAATACTCGGGAGCGATTAAAAACGAAGGATGAAAAATTATCATAGCAAACAAAGAGGAAATGTCTATGTATACTTTAGTTGCATATGAAATATTTTTTTTTTTGCAACGGACATATTGCTCGGTAACACAGATTTATTGATACAAAAAAAATGCCAAAAGCTGAAATTATCTCCATATATCTACTTCATTGATCCCTATGAAAACTTAAAAAAATATCATCTCTTAGTAATATGTTTTCCGC
Organism: Anopheles marshallii; assembly: GCF_943734725.1. Classification (NCBI taxonomy): domain Eukaryota; kingdom Metazoa; phylum Arthropoda; class Insecta; order Diptera; family Culicidae; genus Anopheles; species Anopheles marshallii. Next base: position 34,957,342 of record NC_071326.1, on the reverse strand, counting down.
CTAACCGACTCCATCGATTTGTCGAAACCTTGCTTTTGATACGAATCATCTAATGGCTTCAAAATACCTTCATCACGGCAAGGTATTTTTCGCTTGTTGCATGTTCGTTTCAATGTGTCACCTTCCAGCCGACTTTATGGGTATTGACTGCAACATCAAGCCAATTTGCCTGCACAATACTCAGGATGCAGAAGACAACAGCCTCTGTGCCTCAAAACCTCGGTAGCTTAAACGGTACACGCGTGTACCTTCCTAACCTGGCTGCAAATGTGATACATTGCTCGATCGAACGAATTAAATCGCACGCAACAAATTGTTCGGCTTGGAACCGCTTGTTGACTCTACCCTGAAACAATGTAACCCGGAATGATTATTTATACGTTGTTTTATGTGGCGCGGACGGGCGCGTTATGTTGTAAGTGATGGACCGGGCGCTACTCAAGCAGGTGGTACCGGTTCCTTCCATGTGGAAGGGGGTTGAAACATGAATGATTTATATGCCTGTGATCGTAAAATCGGATACTAGAGCACTCACTTTCCGGCCTGCGGACACAAGACGAGCGAAAAAAAATATTCAACCCTTAACCACACTCTCTGCCCATCGCCATCATCATCCCCTTTATCACGGACCATCCCGCGTGCTCTATCAACCTACCGATGCCCTCAATAAAAGGGGACTCCATTCACACAGTTTAAGGGTTTCCGAGGCCATTTTGAACCCATTTTGATGAAGTGAGGGTTGATGGTGCTCGTACACCCTTACGGTACAACCAGGCCCGAATGTTCCGATGGTAAAGCGGTTTTAATTAATTAGAAACTATTTGTTCTCGCTGTAACAGCCGGGACCGGGTCGACTGTCCGGGGAGATGGTTTCTAATGGAGCTGAACTCCCTCCCCCAGGATGGCTGGAAGGTGGTGTAAAGGATACGACTACCTAAAAGCTTTACTGTGGGGGTAAATAATCCTTCTGGTTGCTGTTTGATTGGATGTGAAATGGGTTGGCGAGTCCTGAGGACCCTACCAAAAATGGTGGCGGGGTTGCAATGGTCGAGAGTGAAATGTTAATTTGTATTTCTCGGCCACTGCTTTGGTTTTTGGGGATGATTTTGGGAAGGAAGCTCCTGCAGCTAGGAGATATGAGGGCGTGAGACATGAAATGGTTGAAAGGGAAATTTATAATAAGGAGTGGCTGCCTTATTTTTAATGTCGATTTAAAAGAAATGTGCACATCAACGTTTGTCGGTCAGTTAATCTTTCTTGCGGTGATGGGTAATTCCGGTTAAACGCCAGGGACGATGTTAGACATTAATCTATTCGACGTTGATACGCCCTTTGCTGCTTATTAACACTAAAGCAACACTGTCATTTTATATGTTTTGTAAGTTTTGTAAGTCTTTTTCTATTAACATTTTCTTTTACACTATTAACAATTTTATTGAACAATTTTATAATACTTTTAAAAAACATAAATACAGAATCCAACATTACTGAAGTAATGGTAATGTAATGGTAATAAAATTTAAAAAAGGCTTGAAACTAGTGTTGGGTAAATCTGATTCAGATTCATGAATCTGATTTCATCTTTGAACTGCAGTTTAAAAATTCATAAGTCCTCGTAGATCCATGAGGATTCATTAAAGCTCATACGAGGATTAAGATCCACGAGGATTTGACAATGAATTTGTGATTCGAATGACTCCTCATTAAAATTAATTCGAACGACTCTTCTTAAAAGATTCATAAAGCCCAACACCGTCCAGTAATGTTTGCGTTAATTACATAAGAAATAGCAACTCATTCCATGGAGCAATTATTATGTGTAATTGATGAACAACTTGTTACAACCATGTTCAACTTTCATATTATTCATGCAATACAAATGCAACCCATTTGCCTCATTTTTATACAGCAAACATTTGCACACATCAACCAATAAGCTGATTGCGTTCAAGCGGGACAAAACAAAACTTGTCGTGCACATCACAGGTCTAGCCCAGGAACGGTCTCTCCTTGTACCACCCCAATATACACCCGTGCTAGAATTTTTTATCTTACAACTATTGATCCATACATATTTGCAATCCTTCACCCCATGCTTATCTTCACCGCCACGTGCCTTTGTGCTGTTTGATAAAACATTTCTCCCTTGAATCCAAAGCAGATGCCGAGTCATCGAAACGGATGACATTCAACCGCAGCTTTGGGTTTTGAAAATGGCGAATCCGTATTCGCATACCATTCGGTCACCATGTCTCCCATAGCAAATAAAATAAAAAAGCTCCACTCGGTGAACACATTTGGACCCTTTTGTTTTTGTCTTACATTCCCTTTTTTACATGTCTCACCGCCCTTGTGTTGGGCGAAGCAGGGACGTTGGGGAGAATTTGCGATTCGTGACCAAAAAGGCACGTGAGCGTGCGCGCCACCCGTCTGCTGCTGACTCACTATTACTTTTACGACTATTATTATTGTTATTATTATCATTATTGGATTGGGAAGCGCAATAAAGAAAAGATGAAGATCATAATCCATTTGCACCATTCCGATTCACGGGATTTTTGCTGTTGCTCGGGACGGAGCAAAATGGATGACGGTCGAGTGTGAACGAACATGGAAAAACCGTGTCTGCGGCGGGCTGACAACATCGAGCCATTGTGATTGTTTACCAAAAAGAAGCAGAACAAAAAATTATAATAAAAATAAAAATCAGTCCACCATCGTTTATCTCCTTGGGATCGGGGTGGGCTAAAAAACAAAAATAACAGCACAAAAGGACCCTGAATGGACTTTGAACAATGGGACAAAAACAAGCCAAAGCAGCGGTCCACATGTCCGTTTCGGCAGTGGTGGTAGCTGGACGATTCATAGTTATTTCGGTGCGGATTCGTTATCCGGCGAAAGAAAATGGTCCTCCGATTTAGTGAATTGTAAGAAGCATTGATCCACCCATGATTTGGGGAACCTTTTCACCGGTATATCTCGCCCGGAAAGGCTTCAACGGTCCTTCCGGGAAATACGGAAGATTGTGGCAGGATGAGAACCATGCCAGCCTTCAGATATTGGCTTCCCGTTAACACAAACGCAACGAAATCCATCGATTTGGCCAAACATCGGTATCGGGTGGCGGGCGGAAATCTCTATGGAGCTGAGAATTGGAAAACAAGCGATCAAACGGAATTGTTGCGGTCGGTCCGAAAGGCGGGTTGCTTTGTTTCGGTGCGTCTGAAGGGTTTCAGATTTAAAGGTTAACTATTTATTGATTTTCAATACAACGAACAAAAAATCTTACGCCTTCGTATCGCAGCGAAGTAACCGACCTTGTGCGGGTTGAGTTTCTTTCAATTCATAAAATATTAATCTTACTGTGCTTTCTGTTTTCTCCCCACAGTGTCCACAGTGACAGTTGAAGCGGTTCTTGGACGAACAGCAACCTTACCGTGTGACATCGAGCCGGAGGAACTGAACGATCGGGTGTATATGGTGCTGTGGTTTCGGGAAAGTGCCGGCAAACCATTGTACAGGTAAAATCATTTTCTTACCATCATTTGTTTACAGCGGAAATATGTTTGTTTTAACTTTTTTCGAATTATTTCACATTTCTTACTTTAATATCAAATCAAAATTACTGGTCCAGTCAGTGGAAAACAACATAACTAATTATCGTTAATGTATGGGTCGAACCGTCTGTGTTGTTTTATCAGCTGTACACGACAGGCTTTCAGAATTGTGATTAATATTTATGTTAGAGACATCATAAAACAGTATGCACGGATGCTTATTTTTAATCTGGACTATTGGTCAGCATAAAATTGCATCGTATTACAAGAATTCAACACCAATAAAATACACGTCCATAGGAACTATTTAAAAGGAAAGTTTCAATTTTTTTCAACTTTAGCCTATTCAAAGAATACTCTAAATTTTTCTGGTTTAGATATAGTAATTGTATGTTGAACCTTTACTAACAAGATGAAACTCGTTGCGTTATTCGGTCAGGCGTCAATATTCGTTTGAAATTGTTTCATTTTCTTATTATAATTGATCACTTACGTTATGACTAACAAATCTGTTATCAGTTCAGGCCATCGTACTAAGAACTTCAAATTATAGGTAGTTACCAGTTTAAGATTTCCATCGACTATAACGTTCGTCTGTGTGTTTGTAACTGGCTGTGGAGAAACCACCGTAATTTTGGGTTCAATTTATTCATTGCATAACTTTGGTGTTTCTGATAGCTCCTTTTTGAAGAGCTTCTGTTATATTGAAGAGTTGGCAGCTCTGTTTGACAGAATTGGGAAAGCATTTTAAATATTTCCTGAGAAAAGCCTTAGAAAAATGCAAATTATCCAAAATTGCTAAATTTTCAAAACGTTCCATTCCGAGAAAAGCAATGCTGCGAACGCGACAATCCTGTGAGTGATCAAAATGTTCCATTTGCCAAATCGTGTCCAAATGCGCTGTCCCATTTCACATGATTACCTAGCACCGTACTTTGATAATCATTTCACAACCGACAGCATCATAAGCTCACTGCATGCAAAACTCGTTAAATCACAGCTGTCCGTTAGATCTCTCGCAGAGTTTACCATTTAGTTGCAACGTACGAAAAACAACTCCACGCAGGGATTTGTTCGTTCCAGCTAGCTGACTGTCCGGTTCCCCCGTTGGGAATAGGGTAAAACTTCATTCGTAAGGCGGGCGGATCAGTAAAACAATACCACAGCACGTAACAAATCCAGCTGATCCGAAGCTCACTGCGCACTGGGAAGCTGGGAAAATAATTACTGGCACTGTTTGCCCTTTTGCCAGTGCCACCTTTCGTGTTGCACCGCAGCACGGGGATATTTTTGGAAAACTGTTTTGCACTAGAAACCCTACTCAGCCACACGCACACATCGACACAAACGGATTGTGAAGGGTATATTGCAGAAAATCACACCTTCACTGGTGCCAGCCACGGTAATCCTAGCGTCAATCAATCACAACCTCCGCACGCTTCTGGTGGGACGTTTTCTCGCAAAACTTCATATTCATGATCCCATCACACGATGAGATTTACTTCGGATACGGACGCACTAGTGGACCTCACTGGGGTCGAGCGAGCGTCACTCAGCTCTCGGAACCGGATGACGACCACAATCCGTTGATGTTTCTCGCTTGACGACCAATTGAGCTCGTGGCCTAATTTCGACTCGAAACCACACGGTTGGATTCATGAACCAACCAAATTAATCCACGGTACCAGACAAATTCCACGATTCCCACTGTACCAGTACGGTGGCCTGGTGGACATTCGCTTGCTCGTTGACACAGCTTGCGTTTAGAAGAATAGACGGAGGAGCATGAAATTGTTGGTCCGTGGTCGGTTCAGTCAATGCATAATTTGTGACGAATAATTTCCTGCAAAACATAAGTTAATTGCGCCGCAAAGCAACAACAGAGACAAAAATACCTCATCCTAGGAATGATTTGAAGACGTAACGCAATGAAACTTTTACTCCAGTCATAACAATGTTGCATTGATCAATTTAAACACAGAACTATTGAATCCTTGAATTATTGAAAAATTTATATGATCAAGCTACTGCGCAAGATCATGTGAATAACTGTCCAATGGCTGCTAAAATTCCAAATCCTTAATAAATCCCACTGTTTTCTCGAAGACGTTTATAACTTTTAAACCTTTCTTAATCCTTTCTATTCATGCCATTGTAAAAAAAACAACCCGGAACAAACGGAATTTGATGCTTCTTCAAATCGATAAAATCCTTGCCTCCCTTCGAACCCTTTTACCTTTTTCCCCCGGTATAGTCTCTGCCCACGATTCATCTCCCGTCGGCACGACACGCTGATGCTGTGAAAAAGTCCCCTAACCATCTCCGCTGGGAACCGTGCCCGGCGTACTCAAAATGTTAAGAATTTCCGGAAATTTATGTCTATTGACAAACTTCAGCGTACGGAACCGAACCCACCATGCGTCGAATACTGAACGGGAGTGTGGTTTTTCATTCGTTCCTTCGTCCTGTATTTGCTAACCCGCTTTCAATGGCACTTTACTCCACCGGTTTACTCCTTCAAACCCCGTATGGTCACGTAACCGGGTGCGAGAGGTGGGATTTTCCTTGTCACCACCACCGGTACAAGATACTTTAACCTGCCGCCATCTACCGGCCGTAAAAGCATTTCCTGACTCCAAACCTCCCGGCCCTGACGATCGGGAAAGGAAATCGAAAATGGTCGTTAGGTTTCGAATGTTGCTGCAGGCCAACGACGAGTTTCGTCTCGTCTGTCGATGGTTTATTTCCATTAGGGGTTTCGTTTCTTTCCTTCGTTTTGCTTCATGACAAGGCAGGCAGGTTGTGTTGTGAGATGATTTGATAAATATTATGTCTCCGTATTTCTTTTTTTTTTTTGTGCTTAATGCGTTATCTTCACTGAATGATCATCTGATCGTTCGGATGAAGCGTATGTATTGGAAACGTCATCAATTTATGTTGTATAAGATAAAACTTTAAACATACAATACGGCCAAGAACCGTAATTCTCAAACAATAAAAAATGGATTTTCTGATCTATCGTATAATAGCAAGGCATAGTTCCATAAAATTGCAAATTTGTGGAATAATTTGTCCAGGATTTTTGTGAACGATACATTGCTGCAAATATTTTACTCTAGCTTAAACTATTCCTATTCGGGACCAACACCTTCTAAAAGGGTGAAAAAGGCTTCTAACGATGATAAGCAACTATACGACGACGATACTCTTAAAAACCATTTCCATGTATAAAAATGTATCCGAAAAGATCAACGGTCACATTTTTTTTGAACGATACACCTTATGCGATGTCCCACAATGGCGCAACAAAGATGATTTATATGTTCGTCGTTACGCAACGGTTCATTTATGGCACTTTTTAGAGGGCACAATCCACTACCTCCCTGCAACTCTGACGTAACTGGAGCCCAGAATCGAAAGGATTATTGATATTATATTGTCAATTTGGAATATAAATAGGAACATTTATCCCTAATCCCGTGTCCTGCTGCCCGATTGAGAAGATCAAATTGCACCAGCACAACGCCGGACAACGGAAAAACAGCGATACTCCATTCTCCACTCTGCCAGCATTTCCCCAACCCGGACCGGTTCAGGTAGCAAGCAGGGCAAAACGAATTTCGAGCAAACATTGTTGGGCCGTCGCCGTCGGGAAAAGCGGGTTCGGAAATTGTGTTCTCGCAACAACAACAAAAAAAAAAAAGAAATCGCAACGGAGAAGATTTCCTTCACCGGTTTCGACACCGAACGATCTGCTCCCTACGGGGTTTGGGCAGCCGTGAAAAAGGGTCTTGCAGGATACGAAAAAAAATACACTCACACACATATCATAAAGACTTCGGCTTACATGTGAATATATGTGAAAACCCTCCCCAAAAACGTAGCACAACTTTCAAGTGCGATAAATTTTTCCCACACACTCTCAGTCACTGATAAAAGTCGGCCTGTTTGCCGTTGCCGGTGTTACGATCGGTGATACGATGCCCTCGAGCCCGAGTCAGTATCAGACCTGCTTCCCATGCCGGTTCGGTCAAGTTGGGTAAAACTCCGCAAAATCCCTAACCTTCCCTTGCAAAAAGGTGGATAGAAAACCATCGAAGAAAACTCCATCCCAACATCAGGGCTTTTTCGAAATTCTCTCACGAACATCTTTCAAATTTGGCTGATTTTTACTCAATCATTGCATCAGGCCCCTGTCATCCCTGTGCCTGTCCTCTGTTTACCATCCCTTCCCTCCATTATCGGATTTCCTTCCACACAGGGCCACCACGTTGTGCCCAACGTCCCCGAGTATTCCACCGTGCTTTTAATTTCCTTAATTTGCGATAACAATGATCCAAAATCAAGACCCAACCTGTGCGGTGAAATGAAAGGTACTGTTTCAGCGCCGCGCTGGCTACGCTTTTCATTAAAGTTCTTTTCAATTTGTTGCCCATCTCACTTCCTTTTTTCTCGCTTTCCTTCTTTGCAACGTCTCAACAAGGCACTTTGGTGTATGGGTGTATGTGTGGGTGTGTGTTTGTGTGCCTTTTTCGCCAGCCGCTGTTTCCTTTCCTCGCTCATCACGAGGGCTTACACTTTTCATCATACCGAACGGACTTCCTTAAAGATGGTCCACATTCCCAACAACTTCAACTTCAAAACGTTTTGAGACCCGATGATGCCATACGGCCAACAAACCCACCCCGTACATGTAGGAGTTCGCTCCAAGAAAACGAAAACGGTGCTTCTTCATAGACATCAGTCCTTCTGCACTTCTGCCGCCGTGCTCTTCACTTCACCCACTATTTCGACGACTTTATTCCGGGTTTTTTTTCTCGCTCATCTCCGCCGTGCTCGGGGTGCGGACGAACAAATTTCGAGCGAACGATTTTATGTGCAGGCTGGCAGGAAACAGTCACCGCCACCATCCATCCAGCCGACTTCCATCCATGGCCCCGATATAGGATGGGAAATCGTTTGATGGCAAATGGAATGAGCGGAAATTGGATGGGTTTTGTTGAAAACGTTTTGCGCCTGCTGATTTTGTTTCCCTCTCTTCATCCCGTTTTTTTATGTTTCTTTTTCGTCCTTTTTGTCGTCTTTTTACCCCTGTATCCGACCGTTTGCTTCCACGTACAATTTTCGCTGAAGGTTGGTTGGTTTTCACTGAAAGAAGTTTGTTCAGCTGTTTATTTTTTGCTTCATTTTCTTTAAGAACCGCTACAAAAGGCAAGCAGTTAATAATGAACAAACCTCAATTCTTCGAGTCCTTATTAGGGAGTTGGATGTCGGTGGAAACAAATGCACCGTATAAGGAGCGATGTCGGAGCGCAATGGTACGCTTTCCGTGCCCATAAGGGATGCGTAGCCGGTAGATTTGATTGAAAGGAAGCGACGAAGAAGGGAAAAAAACACATTCCATAATCTTACCAAGCACAAAGACAGGTGAACAGTTCCGATCTGATGGATTGACGCAATCAGCGAATGAGCTTTTCGTTAAGCGGTCTGATTGAAGGACACTTGTAAGCCATTTACCCCGCGCGAAGGAAGTTTCCCCGAAAATCCGAAGTAGCGAAAGATGGGACGTTTCAATGGTTACGCTAACGCTTCGAGCGTTTCTGTAAGTGATCCTTTTAAATCGGAATGGTAATTTGCAGTTAATGGCACGGGTAGTATTGAGGTGACTGCTGATTTGCTTACGAAAATTAGGAATTAAACCAGTGCTCGGAAAGGATCCGTAATCTTTTACGCCGGAACCGAAATGCTGTTAAAAGAATACTAGTAACCAGATAGCAATTTGTTGCTTTAGAGCTATTTTAAATCTTCGCATAGTTCTTACGATTTCATTAATGCTAATGTTACGAGTTGTACTCTTCAATGCTCTAACAAACCAACAATAGAGTTATATTGATTCTTATAGGACTCAACGACCCTGCGCACCGCTGCCGTAAAGCGTCAGGAAAGGCTTTTGTATCTTTTTCCTTTATTCAACTATTTTTAAATTGAATGTCACAGTTTATACAAATTTAAAGGAACATTATGGATGTGGAGATTTAAATTTCATTGTATAATTATCCTAACAATATTGTTAATGTCCTAACATTTACGATTGTTTTATATTTTCATGTTTCATGTTTCGTTCCGTACAGGTTTTGCGCCTTTCGGTTGGCGTTAGAAATAAAATTTTGAGTGGTTGGTAAATATTACACATAATGAGATCTATCAATGCACAACAATTGTTTCGCGTTCTGCAATTTGCAAGGAATGTAAATCAACTTTCAAAATGCCTTAGTAGGCATTTTTCTATTTAATATATTTAATTTTCTTACCATCGCATAAATGACAGTTTTTTTTAGGTATAATCTGAACTAGGTCTAGGGCAATTGATCTAAGGATATTTATACTGATATAAGGTTAGTTACGAATGGTTACAAACATGACCTGAATTAGAAATAGGGTACCAAGATTATACTTACAGCTACTAATCTGCGACTCACGAGCCAAAATGAGTTTGATTGAAGTAGGCTTTAATGAAAATATTCAGCTAACGAAAGCACGTATTATCGAAACCGGAAACACTTGTAACCAATACCTCTAAAAGTGCTTCGGAAAGTATCCAAATATAAACAATGATTTTAATGGCAGTCAGCCAGAGTACGCCTTCTACAAGATGTATGGAAGAATTGGAAATATTAGCGCAAACACTAACGCTACGTCTTCAACCTTCCCGGTCGATGACATTGACACCAAAGGACAGATTTATGCAATCGGTAAATGTCCATCGGTGCGTCGAAATGTGTGTGCCTATCGCCTGCTGAAGCTGCCCTTTGCCTAAATTACCCAACCGGACCCTTCCAAAGTGTACCGTGGCGAATGTGAGATTATTTTTGGAACACCTCCACCAACATCATTCTTCCCGAGCTCATCCAGAAAAAGCAAAAAAAAAAAAAACAAATGTCCACGACCTGCAAGACAGCTCGGTCAGTCCGTGCAAGGCGGGGTGAAAGGCGTTAGGAATGTAACACGCCAACAGCAACAAAAAACCATGCCCTGATTGCAGAACACTACCGCACACACAAAAGACAAATGAGGGCCAAAAGGTGTCGTGAAATTTATTTTAATATCCTTGTCATCCTCAGCTCAGCTTCCGGCCTGCGAATTGGCCTCACGTTTCGGCCTCTCGTTCCATTACACTTCTTTGAAAGGTGAAATCAGGTCGTAACATTCCAAACACAAGAGCCCTGGGAACAAAAGAAGTACGGAATTATGGAAACACCGATGGTTTTTGCCGTGCCGTGCGGTACTACGTGCTACGTGAAGGATGTACGCTTGGGTCAGCGGAAAAATCTACCCAACAAAGCTCCGTATCCATCTGCGAACCTCGAAATCCTAGCCCTGAGAATACAGATCCGGAAACTGGAGTGGGATGGAAGCGCTGGGCAGTACGGAAGCGCTGTCCCATCAGTGGATTGGAGAGATTTTGGGATCCACACCGGACCGTTGTTTCGGTCCGGGCAATCTCCGGTAATCCGCTTCAAAGCATAAACAATCTGGCGACAAATGGTGAAAGGTGTTTATCTTCACTTACCATGCGTTCTTCCAACGAAATCGAAAGAGCAAGGAGCGATGGTGGAGGCGATGGTTGGAATTGGATGGGCTGGGTGAGGACAAGATGACATTAATGCGGTTTCGCTTCATCGCTTCAATGTCATCGTTTATACCTTTCACCCTCCACGCTGGCTTCGAAGCACCGACCCCGTTTGTTTGTGTCTTCTATCGCACTGTTGACACTCACGTCTCGTTTTGGGTTGCTGTGTCCCGTGCCGTTCCAAACCCGCGATTCGACACCGAAAAAACCCCCACACAAACAAACAAAAACGCACCCAAAAGCCTGAATGTAAGAGGTCGCAAATGTACGAGCGGCGCGTCTGGAAGCTAATTATAACACGCAGCCACACGGACGAACGAACGCCCCGCATTACCACGAAACCGATGATAATTAAAACTTTTTCCTACATTATCGCTCCGGCGGGAGTGTCTTCGTGGGCAGCCGAGGGCACCAGCGCCGTGCCCGGGACCTTGTCATATTCGATGGCGCTGCTTGTGTGCGCACGTCGGCTCTCATTGTTTGTCCTTGCGCCTCGGTGTTGCGACCTTGTAAAACGGAAACTTGTCTCAAACCGAACGCCTGGCTTAATCTGATCAGAGTACCGTCTCTGAAGCTCAACACTTACAGCTTTCGCGAGGGCACACCTCAGGAGGGCGAAAGCTCCCGGGGAACACCGGTGGAAGTTTATGAAAATTTTAATTAACCAAACTTTTTTCTCCTTCTCTCGCTTCATGCTTCCGCAGCTACGACGTACGGGGGAGGCAATTCTCCAAGGCACTCTACTGGTCGGAAACGAGCGCCTTCGGACCACGGGCGTACTTCGTGACGATCTCCAAACCGGCCGCACTCAGCGTGGACAACATCCAGCTGGACGACGAAGGGGTAAGTTGCCTGTGTGTGTAAGTGTGTGTATGTGAGAGTGAGTATTTTGGCCACAGCTACCCATTGCAACAAATCCTCAAAGTTCCCTAAATCCCCTCCGGGGCAGGATCTTGCGAGATTTCAAGCGATGGCTTACGGTCGCCAAAACTTTGTTGTTTGGAGCGTTTGCTTCCGTTTTGCTAATGATTTTCTTTTCTGCTTACCTCTTTCTTCTTTACGCGTCTGTTTGTGTACAATACGCTGTACATGGTTTATGCACACACTCTTCCCAGGTGTATCGTTGCCGAGTAGATTTTCAGAACTCGCCCACAAGAAATCATCGCATCAACCTGACCGTAACCGGTAAGTTGAACCAATCTCTGCAACGGGACGCTGGGGCCGTGATGAAATTTCCCATTCCCCATGGCTAAACCAACAACAAAAAAACAACTCCCTACTCCCTTTGCCCCGTTCTAAGCAATTCAACAGTGCTGGCAATTAATTTCATACGCAAAATAAAATGTTAAAAAGCTATAAAAATGCAAATTCGACCACGTGGCGTAGGACGGTGCAGGTGTTATTTGTTTTCGGTATCTGCAACAAACATGAACTATTTATGATTTCAAATCGCAACGCCCTTCGATCGTCCACGGCACGAGCAGCATTCGGTTGCGGCTTGCGTGCCGCTCGGCCGCACTTGGCTAGCGCGCTTGGTGGAAAAACTTTTCCAATTGAGAAAATTGTCCATGCTCAACAAAACACTTCGTGTGGCCATTTTTTGTTTCCTTTCTACAGACAGGTAACGCCAAAGCATAATGCTAATGTCTGGAAGACTGGAGTACACTTTGTCAAAATGTTTTGTTTCTTATTGGTGGTACAGGTGACTTTACAAGCTGCACGTAGCGGAGAAGTGTCAATGTTGGGCTATTTTTCGCCCAAAAGTTAAACCACTTCCAGATGAAACAAGCTAACCACTCATACTGCTAACCAACGACCAGGGGCCACTTTTGGGATTGCTATTTTTGCAATCCCACCCGTTTTTTCCCCCGTGTTTCCGACCCCATGGCAGTGTACCTTCGCCAACCAATCAACATCATTATGTTTGGCCCGTTTGCATAATTTACGTACGTTCTTTGCATAAGCAAACTACGGAACCCACAGGTTTTTTTTTTTTTTTGGTTAAGCGCGCATCCTTTCACGAGAACCGTATCGGGTGCCGTTTTTTTTTTATTTTAATCAAACACCAAAACATTACCTCCATCATGTTGAAGTACCGCTCCAGTGGGTGAAAGCGATTGTTTTTTTTTTGCGCTCTTCGTATTTGCAGATCCATTGAAACGATTAAATGAAAAAGCGTAAAACACGGCCCTTCCGGCGTGTAACAAGCGCTCGAAACCAAACTGTGCGCAACCGGGGAGTGAAATTCTTCCCGTGCGCCCACTTTCGCTCGAAGTACCCCGTAATGGAGTTCAAACAATTTCCTGCACGACACTTTAACGTCTCTCGGCCTCCGCGGGCACCGCCCGCAGTCGCCGGTGAACCAACTGCACAGACAATAATGCAGTGCAAACAGGAAATGAATATTTACATTCGATCTGATAAATCCTTCCCATATAAATGTAGGCACACCGGAATACATGTTTACCTGCCAGCGAAAAGGGACGGAAACGAAGAAGCTTTCAGCAAAAGGTCAGTTTGTTTTGTGGAAAAGAAATTATAAATGCCTCATCAGGAAAGCGAAGTACAATTGTTTGAGTGGTTCTACGGCGCTTGTTGTGTTTTCGCCACTGAATGTTCAGTGTGAACGGGAATTCATTTTGATAATTCTTCTGCGTGTAATATAATTTTAGTGATGATTTTTACAACAGTCGACATCCGGACCTAAACAGCTCGCCAAATTACCAGACTAATTATCATCACAGAAATGTCAGCCTACTAATGTTGAGCGATGCTCTTCGATGTGAATCAGAAAATTATTAATAAGAGTTTTCTGAAATTAAACAATATTAGCATGGTTGAATCGAGTGATGTACATAGATTTTTATATATAGGGCGATGGTATGGAACTAGCGAATATAAAACCCTTTTTGTATCGTTTGAGAAACTCTTGTGAACCGCTTTATACTACTTAATGGAAAGAGATCGATTGAAACGACCAAACGGTCATCGTATTACTTCGTCAACTGCGCTCTTCTATCCTATCGGCCCAATCAATTCCCCTTCCAATCCCTTCAATTTCATCTAATGGCCAAAAAATTAGTTCCGAATGCGCTCCAGATGATTGATTGGCTGACGCACTAACCCGCCTCGAACATTGTGCGTGTTCAGTGCTGCGAATACAGCAGCTCCACAAGATGTCCACTAATTTCGTTTGTCTATCCTGTCCACGTTGATCCCCAGTGCCACCGCATCAGATCCTCGTGTACGACGCTTCCGGACTGGACGTGACCGGTGCTATTGGGCCGCTGCAGGAGGATGACAACCTGGTGCTTACCTGCGAAGTTCGTGGAGGTAAGTGATTTCGTATATACGGTGCACCTAGACAAACGCTGGTGATGAGCCCGATGGCTATATGTACGGCTTTACTGTGCCATCAGCGAGTAATTGATTGATTTCCGATGAAAAGTTCGCTCCAGCTTCTGTGGATCAACCGAAAATCAGCACAGTGGCAAGCAATGGAACATTCCCATTGCTATTGAGCAACAAAGAAAAGGAACGGAAACATCCACTAAAAGCACTATTCTTTCAATTTTAATCACCAATCGGAACGGTATGCGAGCGTGAGTATGCGTACGAAGAACATGTTCACTTTGGTTTCTCCATTATTCATCGGTTAGATCCATTGGTCAATATCATTCGGCTGACATTCAATGAAGCTGACCCGCTTTTCATGCCACTCGACGCAATTTGACGGCCGTCAGCTGGCAAGTTTTACCGCATCCTACGCCATTAAAGCCAGACCGGATGGGCCTCACTAGTGCTACGAACTTACGAACGCAAAATTGCCCCAAAACTCATGGAAACCTAGCATGAGCTGCTACGATAGTCATTACCGCAATGATATCCCCCCCTTTCTAGCCCCTCATTATGGTGGATGAGCGGGATTGTTCCATTTTGAAGACCGAATTTTCTAAAAACCCACCGATCTTGTCCATGCTCACTAGTCGATGAAGATGGCTATATGAATATTGGATACGCTTGCCATTGATGACCGCCACTGCGATCATGTGTACTCGATTGCTATGCACCAGTCAATCTGATGCATGTTGCGAGTTTTCTCCTACCAGCCGAGTAACCCGAAACCAACCGTCCCGTAACGCATCACTCCTGCATTAATGATTCCGGCAATTCGTAGCTGGCCGATCCGGAGCCAACTTCATGGCAAGAGATGGCAAACTTTATGAGCTTCTTATATGCACATCGAGTTGCATGCCGTCGCACGCAAAGCGCACGGTCATAAATTGCGGTTGAATTCTTTCTGGAACAATTTCACAACCGTCGGCTAACAAATGGCCCCCTCTACGCTAGGATGCAAGTGTTCGCCCTCGAAAGCTTTGTACGACTTTTGCAGTAAGTTTCCATCGAAAACTAATATCCAATTAATTGAGGACGAGGTTCTCCGAACATGGAACTTTGCAATGATTTACTACCCAGTGTTGTTGACCCTGTCGACTTTGGTCAACAGTTCGGTGGCTGCGTAGTGAAACTAGTTAGACGAACAAAACTACTTATCGACTGGTAGGAAAAAGTAGAACGGGAGGAAATTGAAAAGTTTGGTCACGTTGAAAGAGAAAGTTACACGATGCGCTAGTGCTAAACTTGCGTAATGTCCACAGCTATTGCATTTTATACCGAGTGTATTTTCGGATAAAGTGCATCCCCAGAACAGCGAACAGAAAATCAATACCTCACCTTAATAATTGGAACGATTTCATTATAAAATAAATGCAATTTACAATAGAAAGTTTTACTCAATTAAGATCTCAATATTTTCCCCAGTCAAAAAGCTCCGAACGAATATTGTATTGAAAACCATTTCCTTCGCTTTACACAAAATAAACAGTTAACTTAATTAATTCCATAATAGTAGATCGATTTCACATTCCCAATGGATGTTGACCGGTTCTTTCCAGAAATGCCAATCATTCACACACTCATTCGCGTATGTAATTAAGCCGTTCGCTTTATACCTACTAATTATTCAATGTAACGTTACCGCACTCGAAATGATAAGTGGCAATTAAAAATCTGTCATGCAGCCAATCTCTGATCTACACGATCCACTACTTGTATCGTTTAGTTCTCGCCAGGCGCTGTTGCTGATAAGGCTTGTTAATGTTTAAGATGTTGACTATTCTTCTGCTGGCAATAACCACAGCGGTAGCTATTGAATTGCAACCAAACATTCTACCTGCAGAACTACTAGAGCAGATAAGTTGGTTTCATTCCGCTTGTCTGCGCGAATCCGGCACCAGCGACGATCAAGTTGCACAGTTCAATCGACCAGAACCGGTGGAGGCATCACGCGAACTACAATGCTACATGTACTGTATGTTCCGCATGCACAACGTCACTCGACCCGATGGAGATATCGATTTGATAGACGTTTACCACGCCATACCAAAGCGGTTCAACTCGATCGCTCTTAAAGTGCTCGTAAAGTGTCACAAATTGGCCGTATCAAGTGAAGATCCTTGCGAACGGGCCTACGGGCACCACAAATGCTGGAAAGAGACCGAACCGCAGGTAGGTGATCGAGAAAACGTGCTAAAGGAACCGTACTAACGATACCGTTTCTAATGTTTTCCATCTACCCCGTCCCTTTTTTCGGTAGCATTACTACCTCTTTTGATGCCAATTTACCGGACAACTTTACGCTCTCGTTATCTTTCTGGAAGTTAAGGTACCCGGGAACTTTTCGGTAGCGCAAATCCGATGCTCTTACAGTAGTGAACTTTATCTCCAAACTGTGGGTCATGTGTAGAAGTTTCTCGTTTGAATATACCATGCCCATGCCACCACCCGAAAGGTCAAAGCCGGTTTAATGATCAATTTCCCAACTGCGAAAACTATTAATTGAGAAAGTATTGCGATAAAATGATGACACAATTTGTAGCGGCGCTCAGGAACTAGTTTTGCCTGCGGGTTGTACATTCGGAGAACTGTTCAACAAGTTTATGTAGTGTACGCTTTCTACCGCATAACTTCAAAGAGAGCGCATGCAATTTATACACATTATAAATTTGTCGATCGATACTCATATTTTTTTTGGGTCTAATCATGTTTCTCTCCTGGAGAGCTAAATTTAATTTATAATACAGTTCAGTTATCATTTAGAATTGCACTGATTGTTTTCCAACTGTGATTATCGTATCAAATCCACATGTTGTTCGATTATGTTATGTTTACCTTAAAAATTGCTTTCAAGCATTTATCAGTCAAATTTCCGAAGAATCAAGCCGTTCGAAATATGATCGAATCTTTTGAAAATTATTTTCTTTCGTATTTTGTTATTCTTATCAAAATATCGTTGATTAGCGAACATATTAAATATTTTCCTTTTCCGAATGCAGAATGCGATATGTGCAGGTCCGACACGTTAGACCCCCAAACTGAAGTACTATGTTCTATTGAATCAATTATTCCTTTTAAAAACGATTATTTTTCATTGTTTTTCTCCCATACCTGCTGAAACGTGTCTTATATTACCATCATGGCAACAAAATACTTCAAAAACAAGACGAGGAAACAAATTTTCTTCAAAAAAATCTCTACGGCATGAAAAAAAAATCGTACTCAGTGAAAAGCCTATACTTTTACTCCCTGCAAGCTAAAAATAAACGAAATCGGCTTTCCAGCTGCAACTTTCCTCAAGTTTGAAGCAGCTTGTTTGCGCTGCTTCTTTTCAATTTATCATCCACACCATCATTGCCCCGAAGACTAACGAACGATTAAAGCCTCAAGTGTCTTCAATTAAACAGACAGTTTGATTTGCTACGCTGCCTGGCGGCGAAACATGACTCCTCGTGACAAACGCTTGAAGGTTTTTTCTGTTCTGCAAGGTCCCTATGCATGCACCTCAATAAATTTCAAAATACGGAAAGTTGAAGTTTACTGTACAAAATCGACTCACCACGCAAAGAAGCATTAGTTCCGACACGCGAACTGCAAACTGCATTAGTAGGTGTGCTCTCGCTGTTATTTGCCTTTTCTTCCACACGTCCGCCACACGACCACAAGGGCTCCGGGAGCAAAACCAGACACGGACTGTGGTAATACTACACCATACGACCCATGTACAACCTGGGTCGATTTGGGTTTTACGCTGACGTGTTTCTTTGTTTCTGCAGAAGCAAAGCAAACGGATGGACGGATTGTAAAATCGATGCGCCAAACAAACAACCCGGGCTGGTTGGACGACGTACCGCAACGTGTTCGTAATGTACGTAAAAAGTCTGTATCCCTGCTGCTGTAATTGAACCAACACCGTCAAGTTGCTCACTAAACAATGGGGCTAAACGATAGCGCTTACTATTTATTTTGAAATCAATCATACACCAGTCAGGTTGGGCTTCAGGTCCGGCTTTTTTCTTTTTGCGTGGGTCCCCCCACAAAAAAATTGATTGATTGATTGCTATACGATGGTATTAACTTTTTTTTTTGGTAACCAGCAGACAGGCAGCAACAGCAACAGCGTCCTAATGTAGCTCACGGCAGGTATTCTCTTACATGCTAAATCCCATGCACATCACATGCTAAATCACATGCTAAAAATTTCCCTACGGGATCTTGTCACGCCAGATAGTAGTACTAAAAATTCAGAGCAAGTTGAATGAATACACTATGTAACTAAAAAGCTATCCTTCACCTGTTCAAGCTGAGTCACACTTACCACGGGGTTAGATATTTTCCAGCACTTGTGAAACCAAAAGGCTCTCTCACACACGTCCTTTCCTTTCGGGCGTGTACACCTTACGCCCATCCGCAGCGCGATATCTTCAAACTCCGGTGGTACATATTCCAGCAGCTTAAGCATGTGCAGTTCACCCCGATCGTCGGTCACGTTCGTCACCCGGAACATACAATCCATGTAGCACTTCAGTGCACGATCATCCTCGAAGATGTCCTCATCGCTAAAGCGCTTGATCGCAGCCCTAGTAACGCCGGTTTCTTTCTCGCACTGCTCACCGTGCGGTTTCAGGAAGGCAAGTGTCTCCGGTGGAGGATATTTAGCGTCACGTCGTGGCACTGGCCGCTGCGTCTCGCTACTTCCTAGTGCAAACAAACACAGCAACCCTAGTAGCAACCGTAACAACATTGTGCAACGCACTTGCCGGTGACAGAACGATCGTACCGAATGCCACCAACCGAACGTTTTATATTGCTACGTTTAATTGCAGCTTGCAGCCAAAATGTGTTGCTATCATTTCCGGAGCAAACGGATAGCACAACTTCGTGCATAACCTGCTATTGACTAACAACTGTATCCGGTGTCGGAGAAAGGTAAACATTTAACACGAGCAACCTTTCCTGTCAGCGAGGTTAAGATTGGAAAGATCGGGTACGATATCTCGCATCGATGGGGATATCACATTTAATATCGTGAGCGCCGTCTCGGCTCGACTCTCAGGTTGGTTGTTTGGTTTGGTGCAAAGTTGTGTGATTTTGACAAACTCAGCAGCCTAGTACCTTCCGGGCTCCGGTCCGTGACTGCATAAGACGCTAATGATTGGCGCACTTGGATGCGCATTTATTCTCACAGGCATAAGCGGTTAGCAGAATGACGGTGGCATGGAAAATGACGGGTGCAAAGATAAATAGCGCACAGCCTCCAAACTTGCCCCGAACAGCGATGAAGGCGCTTTGGACTAGGGTTTTTGGATGCGCCATCATTAACCTCGCGTACCAAGCGCACATACTGCACGGTTCCTTTCTTTCACGCTGAAACGCATAATAAAGTTTGTTAGCAGGACCCAGCAAACATACACACTCACTCAGAAAATAGGAGAAAAAAAAACCCAGAATACTATCCCGCCCGGCAGTGAAGGCGGAACACAAATTCAACAAATCGGGAAATCTTTCCCAGGACCGAAGCTTCATTTCCGGTGCCTCTGCCGTGGGACTGCGGCACAGTGAGTACGGCTGGGGGAGAACCATAAATCCAACCTCGCGAGATACCGGATGCGGGACCCAAATTCACCGAAGAGGCAAGCCAAGTCACCGAGAGGCGGCGGTTGGATGATAAAGTAAACAGTGTGGGCTCGATTTTCATAACGAACTTTATGAAGTCAAGTTTCAAACCGGCAAACGACCTCTTTCATCTTCGTCATCATCGTGTGTCGTTATTTGCGGACCGGAGCGCCGGGCACGTGCATGAAGGGGTTAGTTAACGGGGTGGAACAGAGGGGAGCTCTGGTGGAAGGCATGAGGAAGGAGGCATGAGTGGTGGACGAGTGTGAACATCTTAGCGAGCAAGAGTTTAAAGACTTGCAAAACGGTGCACGGTGCCAGGAGGTTGAGACGTTAGGACGCACGGACCGTTTTGTCAAACCGAAATGTCAAAAAAGGCATGCTTTATCTTTATGACGATACCACCGGGCAACAAACGCCGCACAGCATTTAATGTTAATTTTTGCTTCCCAACGCTCGCGTTCGCGGATTGCCACATTGCCATGGGGCACTAAGCGAGAAGTGGGGA
This sequence comes from Anopheles marshallii, assembly GCF_943734725.1. NCBI lineage: Eukaryota > Metazoa > Arthropoda > Insecta > Diptera > Culicidae > Anopheles > Anopheles marshallii. Next base: position 34,936,635 of record NC_071326.1, on the reverse strand, counting down.
AAAGTGAAAAAGAGGTAGCGGGCGCTATTTTCCGCTGGCGCACAAAACATTGACAGAGATTTTCCAACCGTCATCCACCGGTCGAACGCTTTGTTCTGGCATTCGGGCGTTTGCAGCCGGGCTTTGGGGCGTATCGTTTGGTGCATAACCATGAAACGTTAACTTAAGCTTGATGCGCCTTTTGCCGCTTGAAAATGTTATGTTTTGATTGTGGAAACATCAAAATTATCATTCTCTGTCGGTAATGAATCGCTGTCGCGATTTTTAAAAGCTACACACACAAAATGTTTCCATGGAAGGGATCCATAGCGAGACAGAATTTGAATCGTTGTTGTTTTAATCAATGCAACAAAAAAGTAATACCGCAAACATACTCCTCGGTGTTGCATCATGTGCACAATGTTTTTTTTAATTCATACCTAGTTCTTTGAATTAATTTTTTGACGATAATTTGCAGAAGCAAATAATAACAAATTGTTTTGTTTTTTTTTCAGAAAACCAAACTTATTGTTGTCGTTAAAAAAGATTCGTGCTGCAATTCTTCCTTTCTTGTAATTCTTTATAATTATTTACACTTTGATCTCTCTTCCGATGTCGAACATTCCTTTTTAACAGTATATTTCTTGTAATACACCAGTATTTACAATTCCTGTAATGTATCAGTTTTTAGTGCCCCTGGCACTCACTCTCCCGACACTTGACGAAACTCGACGAAACAAATCATCAACTTTAAATTTTCTGCCTGGACTTGTTATTTTGCGTTAACGCTAATCAAGTTATCTAGGTCGGATAAGGTTAGATCGGCCTAAACGAGCACAGGCTCCATGCTCCTAAACGATCACATGCACAGCAGTAACTTCCGGAAGACATGTTATGACCAGATACCAGTGATTTGTGATCCCCCTTCCGAAGAACCGCTGATTACCCTCGATCTTCATCTATAGCTCTTGTCAAATCGAAACTAAGCTTCTGTTTGGTTTGGCTGCACTTAATTGTAAAAAACATCTAAGAAGCTACAAAATTTTATTCTTAAGAAAGAATTCGTCAATAGAAGGCATAGAAATTGTAAGAGAAAAAAAATGCTACAACCACTTCGCATTTTTTAAAACATTCGTTTGGAAAATGCTGTCCTGATGCGGAGCACAGATGCCATCTACTTATTGCGACGCAGCACACTTTAATGCTTGCGACAAATTTTAATAAAGCAAATTTTAAACGTATCTGGCGTAGTGTAAAAGCTGGAAGTGGAACAATGGTCGTAAAATGCGTTTCTCCTCCTCACACACCACACCTAAGTGCTTACCTAACCTAAGGGTGAACTATATGCAGAACCGTTCTATTCTGCCATTCAGGCCAATTTTACCTTCCGGAACTACAGCACAGTGCTGCGAAACCTCACGCAGCACGTATGACACATGACGGACCATATCGGACACATTCATTAGAGTGAAAATTTAATTATGTTGTCCTTTAATTGTATAATTTGTATTAATGTATGTAAATAGCGTTTTGCGTCTTTCACGACCAACCCGCCTCACCCCTCAACTTTGGTCACTAATTTTTCTTTCACTTTAAACTAACGAGCGGACCATCACTTTCACCGTACAAAAGCAACCACCCTAAGCGGTTACCATTGTCGACCTTTTCGCGTGGTCCGTGTGTGTTTGTGTGTGCGTGTATGTGTGTGTACTTTTTTCTGCCTTCTACAGCGATGTACAACGTGCGTCACACATTGCACACATGCTGCAGCCAACCAGCGTGGCCATTTTCCATAACGAACCACCTGACCGCCGACAACCGGCTGGTGTCCTTGCGTAAGCGCTTTTTTTTAGCGAAACGAAAGCGTCGCGCCCCGGTCACAAAATCCCTTAGTACAGCCGGGGTAGAGTTTAATTGGCTGCCGCCATATTCGTGTTTCGTAATAAAATCTGATTTATTTTAGTTACCTTCGTCCATTGGCCATTTCACCCACCGCATGGCTACTAGCTAAATCTGCTCACCACTCCTCGCATCGTATGCATCAAGCAGCAGTTGGGGAGTGCAGCATAAAAATATCACCGAGTCGCTTCTGCTATACTTTCCCATTACTTTCTGCTGGAGGTAAAAGTAAATTTATAAAGCGGACTGCAAAAAAGGGATTTCAAAGAGTCGACGGGTGTCGTATAGGGAGAGAAAGAGAGAGAATGAACGCTTGCGCCCCAAAGCCCACGACGCGTTACCTGAAGTACAATTTTCCACCCATTCCCGGGAGCCCTAAGCGGACAATGAACACTTCGTGTACGGGCTCGGGGTTTTTTTTCTCTATATCCCGCAACGCAAGACCGGGTGGTTGCAGTGTAACGGCGATGTAAATTTAAAACACGTATCTGATTTTCGTCCTTCAACTAGGAGCGTGGTGCTCCGAGCCGAGAACTGGGCCGTCGATGTTGTGTAGCGTGGAACCAAACTTACGTAAGCCATACATGACCCACTCTCGCGTGACCCAACGATGCACAACGATGTAACGATGGGTTTGCATTGCCCATGCTGTTCGCTATCTTCACTTTACTTTCTCGCGCAAACGTTCACCACCCGTCGTCGTCCCTCGCAACCACCACTCGATATTGATATTGCGTTCCTCTTAATGAAACTTTCCGTACGAAGCCATGTTTTTCATCATGACACACCAGTCGGACCAGTCGGGTGGAAAATGCACCTGCATGTACCGCTCGCACAACAATTTACATTCAATAGTGTGCGCTTGAAGTTGATGCATGAGTTAAGCTGAGCTGAAATGGGCGGTGGTTCGTATTTGTTAACATCTTTTAAAATGTTTAATGTTTTGCACGCGTAACAAATATGTATCGTATGACAAACGAGAAGTACGAAAGAGAGAAAGAGAGAGAGAGAGAGAGAGAGAGAGAGAGAGAGACGGAGTTGTATTGACATGTAGTATTTTTGTAATCATTCATATTCGTCTAGAGCATTCAAATATTTAGAGCCTTCAATTATTTTCTTTACTGTGAATTTTACTGTAATTTTAACTTACATGATACAATCTACGATTTTTATTAACTTACTGCAACAGCACGCAAGTCGAATAATTAAATAATTAAATAAATAAATAAATAAATTGGTCATACTTTCATTAGACGCTAGGAAGTCTAACTGTTCATTTTTCCATTTTCCTTAATGGAAATACGAATTTATAAATCTAAACTTAGCAACTAACAACCAATCTGAATTACACAAGAAAAAAGAAGTAAATCCAAACTCAATAATGAAATGAAATACTCAGTCCACCATAAGCATATTCGTAATTCAATGCAAAAAAGATGTACGTTCGAAGTTGAAACACTGAGCTTGTAATGCTATGTGCTGAAACTATGATATCATCTGACACCATTACAATACTTGTGATGCTATTAGGACCATATCGGAAGTCACTGCGATTTAATAATGATCGGGTTGTACCCATACCTACCGGGCCGGACTCATCCATAAGCGACCCATAAGCAATTGGGGTTCAAGTAGGTTAATTAGGTTCAACGGTTCCAATAGGTTCAACATGGCATGAGTGACATTGACCTTTGAGTGCATCAAGTTGGGGTCGAATTAGAGTTGCGAATATTCGAATGTCGCATATAAAATGTTTAACTGTCGGACTCGAACCGTGCACGGTTGTGATAATTGAATGTATGCTTTTTGGCTTCACGTTCCAACATCCTGCATCATCCATCATGAAACCCATGAAATTCTATACCATAATAGATCAATCGTAAGGTTGTTTCGCTTGCAAACTAACCCCAACATTATTCAATCGATCGTTTATGTTGAATCTACTCTTAAATTCATGAAAATCATTTGAAAATATATCCTTGAATTATTTTTCAATAAACAGTCAAACCGACCATCAATACCTGATACTATGGTGTGCAATATGCTTTATAACATTTATTCAGCTCGTTCGTTTCGTTTAAATCGTTCATGAGTTTGAATAAAAAAATATTTAAAAATGTTTACTAAAACCAATAAAATTCTTAATTCCATTAGCTTTTAAGACGAGCAACCACATTTGAAAATAAAATAGCTTGTGATTTTTCAATGGTATTGATGAAGCATTTACTCTGTTAGGATTAAGTACCTTTGTACTCCGCCTCTGAGCGTTTAAGTATATTTTGCTTCCAATTTCCTATACGCATGTACATATTGCCATCATAAGTTCATTTGTATAATATTTATGTAATTTAATACAAAATAAAGGAAAACATTCTACCTGATGTTTAAAATTTGCTTATTTCCGTATTACAACGTCAAGCCGAAACCATCACCAATGTCATAAAATTTTCACATTATTTTACGACACATACACACGTACACATGCACACAGTGTATTCGGGGCAGATACCGCGGCCCGGTGTGTTGTAATATTTTTAATGAAATTTTATGACCTCTCCAATTGCCCATCGTACGCGTACACTTACAACGTTCTTCACTCTTGTGCCGTGGATGCTTCGGTTTCACCATGATCGCATCCAGCCTGGTAGAACCGCCGGTGTACTTCCCCCAAAAAAACAACCGTAGCAAACGTTGCATAAGGTCCTACTGGCCATAGTATGGTAGCAAATTCGATGGGATATGAAAGATTTCGTGGTGGAGCGATGAGTAGGCGGGAAGGATAAGCGAGTGGCGAAAAAACCCGAAATAAATTATCGTAATTACCGGTGCTAATACGTCGTAATGCTTTGATACACTTCTTTATATATATGTGTGTGTGTGTATGCCGGTAGGCTTTTTACGAACGACCACCACGGCACGGTTCGCGCCCTGGTCCGGTTCGTATGGCGTTCTTTTCTTGTGTCGCGCTCCGGCATCGCCAGCGCATAATCTCGTCCAGTGGAAAACCCGCCATAGATCATCCGGAAGCCTCAGGTCTATGTAAATTTGCCCAGCTGCTCCGAGCAGCTCCGAGGGCAGTGCGGTTCCATGCAGCAGTAGCAGCGGTCCGGCAAATTAATTCTAACGATCGGGCATTATGTGTCCGGTAGAAGTTTCACAACAGTTTTTAGCAAAGCAACTGTTCGCTGCCGTTAGTAACAAATTTTTATTGCCCCCTTTTACCATTTTTCGTGTTGTTTGTTTTGTTCCGAGAGGCCCAAATGACACCGATTCGCTTGATACGGATGGGTAAAGTTTTCCCATTTTTGCTGTCATTTTCACAAAGACATCGTATGGTGTACAGGAGGAGTGAGGTGGTGAGGGTGGGCAGCGTAGCGCGCGGCCAGATGGAACCGGTGAAGTGACACTCGGGATGTAATTTATAGTACTACGCTCGTTATGAAATTATCGTCTTAAAAGCATTGTTTGAGCGCTTCATTGCTTAACCAGGATTGATGAGCTGCTGGTTCCTGCAACATTGTTTGAAGCTCAAAATTGGTATTTTTGGCTATTTCCAGTATACACGAAACACAAATCTCTGGTGTTCTAAGTCATTGTTCCAAGATTACAATCGATTTTATATGTATTAATCTAGCAATATGACCCTTGTTATACCTTCATTGCTTCAACAACTAATCTCTTCATGTCAAATTGATACTTCATCTTTTTTTAAAAATGGACCATGATTCTCATTCGATAAACACATCAATCCAAACGATTTTTATTTGTATTGCGTTTTTTAAAATTTATTTTATGGTCCTATGGTCAATATCGATAAACGTCTAAATGTTTTGTTTTCTCCTCCTCCTCTATCCTTTTTTAGTCGTACAAATTCCGTCTTTATGTTTGTATCAACGATATTAACCCATACGCTCTAGTAACGTCACGCAAACAAGCGAAATACAGAGTAATGAATCCTACTTCATAGGAGGCTCTTGTTGTTTAGTATGCCACGCAATACCCCAGACGATGATCCAAATAATTGTTTCCCACGCCACAGTTCCGCCTTGTAATGAATTTATTCTATACGCTGCAGATGGGCCCCCAATTCGAAATAGTTAGACCTATATTTAGATTTCTATCGAATAAACAGACAATTTCCAGAGATACTTTCTCTACGTCCAGAGATCGATATTAATAAAAGGAGTGATTCGTCTCAACGTGACAAAAAAGTCAAGGCACTTAATAATCTTCATAGTATATAGTGCTTTCACAGCATTGTCCAAAAAGATGTTAAGCATTCATCCAGACCACAAGTCATTATTATCAGCAAGGCATAAAATAAACGATTGAGGCTTCATTTACCTTTGATAATGACTCGAACGTAATATTTCATACTTCAAAAGCATATTAAAAATCATTCTTAGTCCTGGTTCTCACACACGATATTAAACTATCCTTCATAATATCAACACTGTTCTATTGCTTCTACTCAAATTGGACAAAATATCTGCATCGAAAATTCAGTTGTGTTTGATTGCAATTCACAGAAAATTTTTCATTTCTCGATTTGAGTTCCTTTTATCATGTGTAACCCTACAATGTATACTAGCCTGTTTTCCGTAATGATTTTACTCTTTCACCGTACAACATACCTGACTCAGTTCACTAAAAACGCTGCACTCATTTACACATTCCAAACAAATGAAATTGAAATTGAGGTACTTTCCAGAAAACGTAAGCCTTCAATTTAGGTAACAACAGTTCAACAGAAAGCTTTATTACCGGAAAGGCGCTCAAAAAAACCCTTCGGTGTACCCGGCTCTTCTCAGAAACACCACAGTTTTACGAGGATGCACTTTTATTAGCAACGAATTTCCGAGTGATGTGGGTTCAGCTCACAAACGGGTACACGCAATTCACCAAAACTTAGCCATGCTAACATCGCGTGCCAAAATGTACAATAAATTATATTTCCCGTGGTTAATAAATTATGCACTCCCCGGTGCAGTGCCAATCGTACTAAGTGCATACGCAAAACTTTATAGTGGTTCAACCTGTACATATAGGTGTATAAGTAAATGTGGTTCATGTCTCAGCTCACAGGGACAGGGGGTGATGAATAAATGGTTCTAGCGAATCAGACTCACTGTGCGTACATTCGATTTGCCTCATTTGATGTATGCCTCACGACCAGGTTACGCATTGGCAATTTTTCCCTACGGCCCGCTGATGTGATGGGAACCGTCAGCTGGTAGTAACGTGAACGGGTAAACGTTTTTCGTTGGTTTGGCATGACACGGAAGGACAACCAGGTGGTTGTAATATTAATAACCGGTTTCGAAATTTGCTATTTGAATCGGCAACGAATGGCCGAGCTTGCAAAACTGTAATTACGAAAGTTGCAAAATATCAACTTTGATTATTTAATGCAAGAGTACATAGAAATAATGTTAATGTAAGACTAATGCATATTGGGAATAATACGAAAGACTTTAGCATCGTGCATTTATCAATAATGTGCATATGCAATAAATTATAAATAATAAATTAATGTGCTGTGACATTGTGAAACTAAAATTCGACAATATCAATCAAATACACTTGAACACTTCTGTGACGCTCTCCACTTCTATCCGAAACAGATCGAATCGATCAGAAAAAATCAAAGAAAATTAATAAACCTACAAAAAATATTATAACCAGTTACAGGCACTATAAAAAAAAACAAGTAAAAATACATAAAAAAGCGACAGGTACCATAAAATATGTGTTTGTTCCCTCACCTCTTATTCACAGGACGTCCGGAACCAACCGTCACCTGGCTGAACGGGGACGAAATCATGCAAACTGGCGGCGGAATCTCGATGGGCCGGCACGTTACCGTCAATCGGCTGGAAATACCGAAAATGACACGATCGGCACTGAACAATACGTACAAGTGTCAGGCATCGAACACCAAGCTAGTGCCACCGGCCGAGCGTAGCATACGGGTGGATATGTTGCGTAAGTGTGAAGCTGATCGTGGCAGTGCATACACCCTGCTAATGTGCCATCCCTCTGTTGCCTTTGCAGTAAAACCTCTATCGACAGCACTATTCTCGAAACCGAAACAATTTATATCGAACCAGGAGTACGTGCTGGCGTGCAATGTGGAAGGTTCCGTACCGGAGACGGACATCAAATGGATGCAAAACAATCGACCCTTCACAAAGGGAAAGGTGAGTTTTATTTTGTGCAAACATTTTACATTCCATTCGGTTGCATTACATAGAAATGGGCTGATATGTTGTGCCATGCGTTATTTGCATCGCAAAAGCTTTTAATGGTATTTATCTAAACGAACGCACTGAACATATTTTTTTTCAAAGGGATTAAATTAAAATGGATTTTTATTAAAGCTATAGTGAGGAATAAGTAAAATGAAATCATAAAATATACAATTTTATATCAAAAGAGATTTTTAAATTATTGGAATACTAATGAGCATAATTCAAATAAAATGTCCACCATTGCTTCTCACACAGATAAAAATCATCAATAACAGCTCGATGGTGTCGTCTGTGCTGAGCTTTCGGCCCCATCCCGATGACGATGGTACAATACTCAAGTGTGAAGGTTCTAACCCACGCCTCCAAAACTCCGTCCTCGAAGATTCGGTCATCATGAACGTTCTTTGTAAGTGACATTTTCAGCATCCCCGTTTGATTATTCTTTAGTTCCACGTGCAGGCTTATATTGTAGGAGCCTACCATCCATTAGAAGGATGATTTGTAGCGCCAAGGTCGTTCCGAGGTCTGCGTGTGTGTAAATTATAGGAAATGAATCAGCTTACATGTCAGCTTCCACCGTTGGGCAGAATCACCGTTCAAGCGCTACTCACATGACTTTCTCAACCATTCAAACAAGAGTTTCACAACAAAGGGACTGCAGAATAGTGCGGCACCCATCCATCCCGTTGCTAACACCAAACACCCAGACCCAACTTCGAACGATGCTCGTCCTGTCTCATACCATGAGACATTAAAACTAAAGCGTTTTTCTTTTCCCGTTTTTGTCTCTCCTTTCTCGCTCTCTCGCGCTGCTTTAACCGGTTCCGATGGATTCACGACCAAATCCCCAACCAGATCCACCGCAAGTGACACTGTCGCTGGGATCAACGCTTAATCCCGACGACATCAAGGAAGGCGACGACGTCTACTTCGAGTGTCACATTAAGGCAAATCCGAGGGAGCATCGCATTACATGGTCACACGATGTAAGTATCGGACGGGGTTCGCGTTGACACACAGATTAACTGCCGCTGCTACCAGATCCTGCTGTAACCATGCTACTCCAACGGTAGAACGGTTCGACGCCATCTACGGATTGAGGCTGGGGGATAGATAATTCATTTAATTTTCCTCCCACCGTGCCTTATCTGAACGTGGCGCTCGTGTAGCCGGAAAAATGTTTAAGAATTTCCATTTTGTATAACTCAGTTAGGATTAGGAAGAATGGGCAAACATTCGTTCGGTTGAAGTGCGTCGAGGTAAAAGAGAAAAAAAAAACAGCTTTATAAAGCGAATGGGGAAAGAACACGAAATGTCCCGTCATTTTAAGGGTTCCTATCCTCGTTTTCGTTCATTTTCCTGATTTTTGTTGTTTTTTTTTCTGCAGCTGGCGGGTTGCTCTTTCCGAGTTAGACTGCCGACTGTCCTTGCTGGCGGCAGATGATGTCGGATTCGCGGCCCTGGCCGTTGATCGTACTCGCGCAACCGAAACTGTCAAAGTCACAAACCGTTGCCGACGGTCTGCCTGTTCCAGACGGTGGCACCGGCCCTCTGCCACCGTCATCTTGAAGGATCAAATTGAAATTGAATGAAATCAGCTTAAGAGAGATAAATTGCTCCGCGAAACATAATGGCATCATATTTTCTCGATGTGAATTTAATGGGATTTTAATATGTTTCCTCTTTTCGCGAACCCAGCGGTACGAGCCGGAAGCGCGAGCTCCGAAAGGTACACCGCCGCGCCCGGTTCCCGGGTTTCCGAAAACCTAACATCCTTTGCGATTTGTACGGAAAGAGAGAGAGAGAGGGAGAAAGAGAGTGCGCTACCTAAAGGATGAAGGGAGCGAGAAGATTTTCTTGCGACGATGGTTTACGCTTCCAACGTGATCCACGGTGTCGAACGTTCTAAACGGCAACGCCGTGGTAGACTGTTTCAAGTCCACCGGCACCGGAAGGAAGTTCTTGACGGGGACGATGAAAATCTCCTTAAGATTTATATCGCTGATGGAGATTGCTTTGTTTGGCAACTAAGATTGCAAATGACCGAACAGGTGCATGAACCGCAAACCGGGACACGGATAATCGGGACGCTCCGAATAAAACGGAAGCGTACAAAGAAGGACGTTTCTGTACATGACTCAAGGGAAGATACAGACCCAGATTTCAGGAATGTATGTTTAAGACTTCATACAAATATACGAATACGTAATGCAAAACGTATATTATAATTATTCAGAAGCGTTTTTCTCAAGAAATCATTTTTCAAAATGGTGTCCGTTTATTATCACATTTTGACGGCTCTATGCCGTATTATCAACCACATATTGGCTGGGGAGAGTACAAAAGGCAAAATTGATCTGCATTTTCTTGTTTAACGTAAAACGATCTATCATATAGTAAAACATCAATTACTAAATTTTATTGTCGTGTCAAAATGGTCTTACCAAAATGTTGTTCAATAGGATGAGGCACTCAGTTTTGCCAAAATAATACTAAAACCATACTAAAACTAAAACCAAAATTATACTAGCCATAAAAAATGGTTTAGCTGTAAAATAGACAGTTTAGTGACAGCGAATTCCCTACCAACTCGCAAAGCGCTCAACAAAGTACATCAAACCCAATATCCTTCCTACCTTGAAACAACACACTAAACAGCCAGAGGTTTTCTAATTAAAAAACCAATAAAACCAGCTTCATTTGCTCCACAGATACACAGCTTTTACCTTCCAGCACAACAAATCTGATCCTCTGATGCTCGTTTCCCGCGCAAAGTTGGAGCGCTTCGATTGCGCGCGTATCCTTTTGTAACCAAACCTGCCTGTGCCCGTATTTTGTAGAAATTAACCACGGGACTAACAGCCAGAGAGAAAGTGAGAGAAAATAGCAAACTGTGGAAAAAGCGTAGGAAAAGAAGCTTCACAAAGCTGGATAATTATATTGAAAATCTAATTAAAGTTATTTCTTAACCGGGTGATACTTCCATTCCTACCCGCTGGCCACCTTTGGTTACCACCCAGCCGGGTGCTATTCGTTGTCCTGCGCGCGTGTTGAGCACTTGAAGCAGCATTTGGTATTAATTTGCATCCTAAACACACGGATGAAACCACCGCCCGGTCCGGTCGGAGAAGAGGGACGAAAAGCAATTTTATTAAGCAGATTCCGTTCGCCATTAAGAACCAATATCGACAACGGTTTTATCGCTTGAAACCGTCTCGGCGACTGCTGCTGCACCGGTTGCCACTCAGGCGAAAGGGTGCGAAAATCGCGCCCATTCGCAAGCCGTAGCACAATGGCGTAGGTGGCTCGGGGGCGGAATAATGGTGCGTAGTCCGTAAATAAAATATCTCAAACAATTGCCGTAATCTGGTCGCTCGGACGGTCCCGACGGTCGGTAGCTGAGAAGCCAAGCCAGCCCTGACACTATACACCGGCACCCACAAATGGGTTTCCTGCCGTACGGTCGCAACGGTGCTGGTGCTTCTTTAATGCCTTTTGTACCACGTCTGGCCAAGTTTTGGGGTGGTTGGCCAACCAACCTCAGACGAGTAGCTAGCTTGATCAAATCTGAAACCACAAATCCTATTGCCACACTGCCAGCACCGGTTTTCAGAACCGGTAGGATGATGGCCCTTCGACCACCGTGGGATGGGAACCGGGGTCCGAAGCATCGTTCTCATGCTGACACTAACATTCTTCCTAATCCTTCGTACACTTTCGTTTGATGTTGAAGCCGGTCCGTGTAAAGCCGACCAAAAGCACAATTTCACAAATTAAAATCATCATTCATTCATTAAAATATGCAAATAAATGTTCGCTGTTCGCCTGCCCGGCTAATGGAAGCCGTCCCTGTTAGGTAGGGAGAAGCGTGCAATTGGGTGACTGAAGAAAGCGCCCTACTTCTCGCACCCTTCTCGATCATCCCTTCAATCATGAAAACCCGGAAGCACGTGATTATACCAGTGCCGTGATTATCATTATTGCTGCTACTCGTACTCATTGCTAGACGAACTTCCGGATCCGGTTTGGTCGGTCAGATTTCCCGGATGGAATTGTTTGCGCAGCCACGTGGCAATGACGATGGGAGCATGAAGGAAAAATGAGATAGGGCGAAGCTAGAGGAGCGATGATGATTAGGATGATCAAAACGTTTATCGGCAAAGGGTAGGAAACCATTTTGCCTTCAATTCGCTTCAATTATGAACGTTCGGGCGGAAAGGCGCATGATAGAGCAGACCAACAACAACAACAAAAAAAAGCCCAACACAACTGTACTTGCACAATACACAAAGATCCTTTTCATGCCAAAGCGCGCCGGGAGCTTAAACGAAACGTGACGTCGAGAGCTTCGGGGTTTACGTTCTAAAGCTGTGCCAGATTAACGTCCAGCACCAGCGGATTCAATCAACAAAACTCGTTCACAGCGATCCGTATTCATCATACCGAATTTGAGATCCGTACAGTTTCTCTTCAACGACAGGATAATAGAACGAAGGCAGGGTTTTTTTTTTATTTTGCTTTATCAAAAAAAGAGAAAAAAGCTCAACTGCTAGATCACTGTTCAATACATCGTAACTAGCACACCTTTCATAACGAGTTTGTTTATGTTAAGGGTATCTCACAAGTTTGTGACATTTATTTACCCCATGTTTTAACTATCAACATTATAGTATCTGTGAGATTCTAAAATAGCAACTCTTTACAAACAATTGTGTTTCTGCAGTGAGTTCTGCTCCGCTATTATAAAATGAATGATAAAATATATAAATTAAAAGCTACAGTTGGGACCAATTAGTTGTGCCCTCTAGAAGCTACTACCCAGAAAAAGATCATACAGGGAGGTCTATGAACGTTATAAGATCATTCACATCGCTTCAATTATGAACGTTCGGGCGGAAAGGCGCATGATAGAGCAGACCAACAACAACAACAAAAAAAAGCCCAACACAACTGTACTTGCACAATACACAAAGATCAGCCCAGCCCAGCATTGTAGTGTAACACCTTTTTTCTATTCATTTATTGTGGCCTAATGCAGACTACATAACTACACTAGGCCTCATAATTATCATGTAAACAGTTAAAAACAAAAAAGTTTGTAGAATTTTGTACAAATTTTAGAAGGCATTTCCTCCTTGCGAACTGCCTTATCCCGGTATTTATACAACGTCGATCTGTACTTAAGTTTTGATAGAATGGTAGAATTAGTCATTATTCAGTTGATGCAACCGTTTTGGGAAGGGGCGGGACAGCATGTTACCACACAACACGGATCGGACAATTTGCAAAAACAAAACCATTCTAACTTTTGCAATCCTATTCTTGTTTCTTTTATGGTTTCACTTTACTACCCAAGAGCCTGCCTGTCACACAGAACGTAACCTCCGGCGTCATCATCTCAACGCGGTCACTAGTGCTGCAGCGCGTCGGAAGATTTCACTCGGGAAGCTACGCCTGTGCGGCAGCGAACGATCGTGGTGAAACGCAGAGCGATCCGGTTGCCCTCAAGATACATTGTAAGTATTACTCACACACCGACGCTGCGACGACGACACCGAAAATGCATACCATCAGCGTAACACACCACACTTTGAAGATTGTCCAAAGGCGTTCCAATGTTGCGTCAATTGTTCGCCGTAATGAGCCTCCGGTGCGATAGATGCAATAATGCGATATTGCCAACGACATCCTACAAAGGTTCGAGCATTGGTTAGACAATGGTGCCCCGCGCAAAGTAACATTAAAACACGATATCTCGTTCTATTAAAACGGGAACATTGTTATCTGTACGCCGGATGGTGTTTGATCGCTTTGCTCCAAAGAACGAGGATTCTCTTGAATGGGGAATTTTCTTCAAAACCATGCCCCATCATCATCATCATCATCATCATCATCATCATCATCGTCATGCTCATACACTCTTGACTAATGAAAGACGTCATTACACTGAAAGGATTTCCCTCCGATCACCGATTCTATCACCATCCTGCTACGGCAAAGCCGAAACCGAAACGCAAATGGTGCCGAACGAACCTTGGGCGACCGGAGGAGACTTAGCTTTTTGATCCCGGTTCCGGATCCGATGTGCAAAACTTTGGTACAAATTTTCACAAAAGCAGAAAGTTACCTCCCAAGATGAACCGTTCGGCAGGGCCGACAAACAGTTGAGCAGCACGCAGGCACACTGGCAACAAAGTTTCCTCTCGATGTGCCATTGATTGCCGGTTCGGATCGGTCTGGTTTAATATACTAATTAAAAGACCACTCCATTGCTGCATTGACACATCAAAAGGCCGATCAAAAGCGTTCCCCGAGCTCGGCTTTCGGAAGGGCAGCCCTCTGTGTTGCTGTGTGTATTAACTCTTTAAAACTTTGCCTCGTATTCATAAATTGATGTGAAATATTGTCACAATACAGTGAAAACGGTAGATGACGACCGTTCACCATGCCGACGAACGTTCAGCAGGCAGATAACATCAAAGACAAGCAAGCAAAAATGGATGTCTACGCCACTGCCGGTACGGTATGATTTCAATCTTCCGGTGGCAAAAGATTGTATCACTAGCAACGGGCAACGGTTCCGTCAACAGCGTCAGGAAAACTGGGGCCTAGATTATAATGACTGAAAAGCGATAGTAACATCCTTTTCCGAGTGTGGAAGCCTCAACCGCACTACACACACACACACACATCGACGCTCACACGTTTTGCTTTGATTTTTCCATAAAGACAACTTGCGATAAAGCCAAACACTCCTCGATGCTTCATAAAAATTAAACTTCATCGTAGTGTTTTGCAACATGAAGCCAGGCGAAACGAATGCTACGATCGTTGCTGTAACTGCGTGAAAACATTCCTTTTAATGAGCTGACAATACTCTGGCTCCCCTGTCAGCACCTCACCGAAACGTTCCGTGTCTGTTGAACACGCCGTTGTTTGGTAGCGACTAGCGCAATAAAACTTAATAATGAAATAGTAATTATTGCTGCCATGTCGTGCCGGGTTTCAGACTTCTGCACACCCAACAAAACCTTTCCGTCTGCGTAAGCACAGCACATAAAATTAACTATTTTAAGTGTCTCAAACTCGAACCCTCGTACGCTGGTACGCTTCAGCTGTGTAGGGTTGTCCCCCCTTTTTTGAGGTTCTTTTTTGGCTTGTGCATAGAGTGTGATGGTACAGTGTGGTACAAAGCACACAATCTCTCTTTTACTCGAGTTAGAAATGTAATTTGAATGCTTTTTGAACTTAAAGTTAATATGCTTATCCAAGGAACGTTGTTGAAATAGAAAACAAAACTAATAATCTAATTTTGTATGTTAGACACATTTATCATCAAATTTAAAAATTGTAAACATCAAGCGTTACCAGCTTTCATAAAGTATATCCAAATTGTAATAAAGTGTTTGGGTAAAGCTTTTCCTCAGCTACGGAAAGCTATAGAAATAATAAATAAAAGGCTTTCACTATTGAAAGTAATAAAAAATTTAACTTTTTCAATCGTTGATATATGAAATAGGTAATCAAAATTAAGTGCTATATTTTGTATGAT
The DNA here is from genome assembly GCF_943734725.1 of Anopheles marshallii. Lineage (NCBI taxonomy): Eukaryota > Metazoa > Arthropoda > Insecta > Diptera > Culicidae > Anopheles > Anopheles marshallii. Next base: position 34,920,954 of record NC_071326.1, on the reverse strand, counting down.
TAATATTGAGAGATTTTAGGTCACAATTCCATAAAACTTAATAATGGTAAAGCAACAAATGCGTTACTCGCAACTCATTCCCGAATTGCTTGTTAAATAAAGTTATTGCAGTTCATATGAAGTTCAGTTTCATGCATAAAATTTCAATTCGTTTCCAACAATCATCATACGGAGATACCATTAAAACACACGCATCAATTAAATTTGATAACCTGTGTATTAAATCCATTAAAAAAAAACTTACGTCCCATTCGATGTGATAATGTATTGAATTACTCTCAAACCAGGCAGAGACCAAAGGCCAAAACGTTTTCCAGCGAGTAGATGAGTAAAATGTATCGAAGCATTAAACATTGTCTGAAAACTGGTGCTGGTTTGGTCGTCATAGTGAAATAAACAAATAAATTTCAAAAATATCGATTGCACAGATCATGCAGAAGATTTTTTTGCAATCACTGTCAGTTCTTCGTGCTCTTCGTCACTACGTCCGTTCGTCCGTCATCACGTCACTACGCTTCTCAATATACTTCATTTCGTAACATTAATAAACGTATGTGGAATATTTCAAACCGTTTTTTAAACTAAGTAAATACAATTCAAGCATATTCAGTCAACTGTGTTCATACACTCTGTTCAGTCTAGCGGTAACTCACCGAAGCATTAGCAAATTTAAGGTGAAACAACAACAAAACCAGTCGCAAAATATGTCACAAATTCATTAATTCTCCAAAATCCTGATCCTAAACGAACGTGCAACATTATCATCTTCTACTGCATCACACGCTTGCGGTATTATGACCAGCTGAGCCGGCATGGCAGTTTCACGGACCACCAACAACTTCTAATCGCAACGGGTAACGGATAACGACACTGAACACTCCCTTGCGTACCACCAATCATAACTATATTAAAAACAGCAACGGCAGTGGCAGCAGTAACAAAACTGCCAGATCCTCCCCCTTCGAATACAACACCAGCGTTATTAGGTACGATCCGCACCACCCACAGCTGCTACCCCAGTTGGTTGATTATGAACTCTCGGGTCACAGCACGAAGTACTTGCTCATCCGATGCTCATGCCTTGAAGACGGGTAAGCGTGTCCCCTGGCTAGAGGGTTACAGAAAAGTTTGAACATTTGTTAAACTCTTGTAGCGCTTCCTGCGGCAGGCATGCAACACCCGATACACAGCCGGGCGTTGGGGGGGCGATTGGGGAGTTGTTCAAGAATGGAACTAAACCATAAGTTCCTTTTACCGTTCGGGTGACCACACACACATGTACGTGTAAAGTTTGGCCTCTCGTGCCAACTCCAAGGAGAGTAATTAGCCGTGGCAGTGGTAAGCACGGGAGCCATGGAGTTTCTATGGCTGTGCAGTAGTTTAGGGGCAAAGTTGAGATACGGAAACCATGCACACGTGGTTTATTGTGATTTACTCCCAAGTCCGGCCCAACTTTGGGCGTGCTTTGGGTGGCATTTTCCTTATGGCATACGGAAGAGTTTCTTCGGAATTGTTACAGTTTCCATCTCACCACTTTCGATTGTACTCTTCTCAACGTAGTACATCGGTTTTGTATCAACATAACTCGTACCTCCATTTTGCAAGCACATCATCATCACCAGCAAATATCTCATTAGGCAGCATTCCAAGGCCACTAATTTGCTTATCAAATTGGTAAGACAATTTACACCCTCCCGTCAAAACGCTAGAACTGATAATGTTTTAATGTCGGTGCTTTGATTCACTTAATGCTTACGGTGCCGGTGCATGCAACGTTGGAAATGGTTGTAAAAGTGGGGGCAAAAAACCATTTTCTTCCCCTCGGCACGATTCTCTCGCGGGCACACAAACGAAGGCATTCCAAGAACGTAGGATTTCCTAGAAAAAAAAAGGAAACTTCAAACTTCCATTCCACTGCTTCCACTCGGTAGGCTATGCAATTTTCCATGTTGTCGTGTTTTTGCTCCCGGCCTGTATAAACTGGCGCTAACAACACCGAACCACCATAAATATTAACCACGACGCGAATTTCACATTTAATTGTAAAACATCCTGATGCAACCCGGGCGCAGATGTCGTCCTCCATTTCCACTACCCTTGTACCGGCCGGGCGGACATTGGTGCAAATTTTAATTCCGGTTCCTTTCACCGAAAAACAACCTCATTGCCCATTGTCATGCCAACGAAGTATGGGGTGTGGCGGGAAGGTAAGAGCTTCGAGCGGGCTCTGGAAACGTACGTCCGAACAGCGCCATGGAACATGGAACTGTCAGAGAAGTTTGCTATTCTTGCTGTCCTCGGAAGTTCCTCGAACGAACACACACACACAGACAGGAAACCACAACATTTTACAGAGTGGAGTCACCTATTTTAAGGATGCTATTTTTTTATTATTTCTGCCCCCGTTTGTTGCATCTCGCTCTATTCCGCACGAACGACGAACGGTGTGCGGTATGGAATGGTATTTGGTACGCCGTAGAAAAAAAATACAGTGTCCCCATCGAGGTGACATCCGCTTAGTTGCGAGTGTGGTGCGTTTTTAGACGGTTCGTACTAGCAACAGCTTTCCAACCCGGTAACTCGTATGCTGTTCACCATCCGAGCCTGTTGTTTTTATGTAGATTGTCGTTTTTCGCTCTTTTTCCGCTTTACCCCTTGTCTTGTTCCTCTGGGTAGTACCCGCCGGTTCCGGGTTTGGTCTTGGTGCGGGAGCCACAACGTCATGGTGTTAGCGTTCAAAAGGCAAAACCCCAGAAACCCGGGCTTTCCGAACACGGGCAACAACCCTTGCGCAAAACGGTGCCACCACGGTGTCTTCGGGAGTACGGGAATTTCTACCACCCCACCCGGGCGTTCTCCCCAGGGTGTTATTCATAATCGTAAAATTCACTTTAACACACTGCGTCGTGTTGCGTGTTTTGGTCCCTTTGCCAAGAAGAAGTTTCGAGTGCGAACGGACGCTTCGGTCCCAGACACTAGTCTTTCGATGAACTTCTGCCGGCGTTGTGGAACTTGCCTGCCATTTCCCGGTTGTCGTAAAGCTCGCACTCACCAATGAGCTTTTGTGGGGTTGCACTTCTGGCCGCATTCTCGTAACCGGCCCCGAGGAAGCGCCACCCGGTCGCTGCTGTTACATTTTGCAGGGTTTTGCATCGAACACTGGTCGGGCGCAGGAGATAATAGTTAGCGGTACGGAGCAGGGCACGATGCAAGGCAGTGGTGATGTATGAATAAAAATGAATAAATTAAAATTTGCACTTTCCACAACGACTCCGACACAAACACGACACACAGTACCAAAAAAAAAAAAACCCATGCGCCCATGCATTGTTCCATTGTTGTTTCGGTAACATTTCGGCTAACGCTTTTGTTGATCTTCCACCAACCCCCAGGTGGAGTCATTTAGTAGCGCATAACTTTCATTCTTTCTTCCATTTCGCTTCTTTTTTTACTCTCTTCTCTCGTTGCTGCTTGCTCCCGGCCCTAGTTGCACCGGTTTGCATATCAAACAGTATCATGATCGTCGGTGCATCGCTGGACGAAACCGTTCCGGTACCGTGTCACGTAGCGGCCGATCCGCTGGACGTGTCCTTTGATTGGAACTTTTCCAACAGTGGCGAACGGTTCGAGGTGGCCAGCGGCCAGTTCAATCTGCTGCAGGAGTTCCATTCGGAGGGCATCACCCAATCCCGGTACGATGCCGATGAGGATAATTCAGGTAAGGCACGTCAGCGCTGTCGTATAGATATTTGGTTTGCTTTCTTTCTTTTTTTGTGTGTTTTTAAATAGACACACTACACACCCAACACAACACTGCAAACCGTTGATCATTGATTGAGTTTCTTTATTACGGGCCATCCCCACCACTCGGGTACCGTGATTGTTGGGATACGAGTTTTATCGAGTCACGCTCGAGTTTTATACAGTTTACATGTACCACTGTTCACGGTATCGTTCTCTCTTTCTCTTTGTCGGTTCCATACCACAGAAACTATCTACGAGCTGCTGTACACGCCGAAAAGTGAACGTGAGTACGGTACGTTGGCATGCTGGGCGAAGAATTCGATCGGCAAACAGGCCGAACCGTGCCTCTTTCAAGTAGTTCCTGCAGGTAAGCTACCATTGAACGTGAAGTATTTTTATGTGTATTTGGGTAAACGATCAGAGGGTGCATCGTATCTTCACACATTCGTAAATGCACGATATTCGACAACGACTAGCCCTGTTTGTGATGTTTGTTATTTATTGTTTAATATATTAGCTGTCAAAAAAGGTTTCTTGCAAAGTATGAGGGATATTTGCTAAACGACCTATGATTTTTTTTATTGTTTGCTAGCACATTTATCAAACCAGAGTTTGATCTACTTTTGTGAATTTATAAAACGGATATCCCGAAAGGATTTTCATTCCATCACTGGGGTTTTAAGTTTAATTGGCAACATCGAAGACAAATCTGTATAATGTTGAAGATGAACTAGAATATATCCAGATACATGTGACAGATTACGTACGCATTTCGCTAAAACTGATACCATGAAAGCTTTATTTACACAACTTTCATTGAATCAACCGAAAAAATTCTGAACAGAATTACTTTTCAATTACAAAAGCTCCTGAAAATGGAAGGATCCAAGATTGACCGACACACATTCACATTCAACTTGAAAAGAATCCAAAAATAGTCTCACCATACCCACGTGTACTCTGAAAACCCTGCAATAACACAGTCGCTTTCGAGGATAAGAACAAGGGCCTAATCTCATTTATATGAAACATCAACAGAAAAATCTTGGTATGAGTGGATGAATGGAACATCTAGGTTGAAAATTTGTGCTCCAAAATAAACAATGAGAAATAGTTAAATGATATAAGGTAATTCTGAGTTGAGAAGTCGTCAATAGATAGCATAACCCACTTTAAAACTTCAATAGGTTTTATGCCCACTTTCTGCTTTTGTTATGATAAAATCATTCCTATGCTCTGCAATATTGGCCACATAAAAAAAATACAATCATTTAGATAAGCAAATCAATCATAAAGCCAATAATTAGTAAAACCTTTAAGACAATAAGAAGGACATTAAAATAGTTTACTTCAAAGCCCATTAAATTTGTGTCATCAATCACAATATTATATCAACAACTGTTCCAATGTACCGCATATCTTGTACGAATGTGGCTTCAAAACATACCTCCAATTTTCGGATAACGAGCTTTTTAAGTATCCTGTCCCCACTTAAATGCAACCTTAGCAGAAATGTCTCCATCACGTTTCTCCATTAGTATAACAAGATACCGTTGATTGACAGCTGAAGTGAAACGGAAATTGAGCGAGATAGAGCGGGACCAAATATAGCAACTAACGCCACCGACTAATGGCAAGCCAATTCCCACAGTTCACGTTCACGTTACTGGTAGCCTTGGTAGAATCGTGCCGGCACTCAAAATCCCTCAATACTGCTGACTGCAGACGTCAAAGGTACACCGGCACCGGTCGGTTAGGTCGTTACCAAAGACGAAAGCGCTAAAGATGAACGGCAAACAGAACGTCCTTCGTGCCAGCCTTCGATTCGGGAAGTGTAAACAAAAACCTGTAGGCGAAAAAAATCAACCCAAAACCCTGCCACACTGCTCACGTTTTCCCTCTTCGTTCGTTTCCTTCTCTCACCAACCAGCCAAACCTGCCCCACTGCGCAACTGTACGCTGCGCCCCTACTCGACCCTAATGGCCTCGGGTCAGCACGGTCAGAATGGTACCGCAGCGTCAGCAGCATCCGCGTACTCGTACACGTACGGTGACCCACCGGGCCCGGGCAGCCGACATTCAGGTCAGCACTATCGGGACACTAATTACATTGGGCCACAATTCGTTAAAGATCGGAACGTGCCACCGGACCGGCGGAATGTTACAGTGAAATTTAATCAGAAAAATCCCAACCTCCCCGGGGCCGGTTCCACCCCATCCGCATCCCTGCGCTCGTCGGCGAAAGCTTCCGGCACGGTTTCGAGCCGTCGGGATCGGCGTAACCGCACTGGCGGTGGTTTGCCTTCGATCCGCGACGCCGATACGGCCCGGCTAACCGCGGATGGCGAGGATGACGGTGGTCCCGGAACCGGATCAAAGGAACCCCTGTCCTCGCCGCTCCTTCCTCCCCGCCCACTTCCGTCCCAATCGACGGAACTGCTTCGGCGGCGTGTCAGCAGTGGGAAAAGCAGCAGCTCGACCAGCGAAGAGCAAAACAGCCGAACGAGCCTGCTAAACACGGCAACGGCTGTCCTGCTCGGCGAGGGCAGTTCTGCGGCCGTCCTGGCCTCATCCGCAACCGGTAACGATCCAACCGAGCAACAGCGCGGCAGCCGACTACGCCGGTACACCGCCGGTAGTGCCAACCTACGGTAAGTTGCGAACAACACCAGCGATTTAATGAAAACTGTACAAAATGAAATAAATAGAGCTCTATTTGATGATGATGATGATGATGAAATTTTCAGCAACGCCAGCCTACCCCGAACGGCCAACAGCAGAGGCAACGAAAACACCGTCAGCAGCGGCAATCAGCTTTCGTACCCGACGCAGCACGGCGACGATCGGGCACGAGGTGGAAATAATTATCACTCGTCAGCCAATGCAGCAGCAGCAGCAGCATCCGCACCACCGATTGCATCGCAATTAAGATCGAAAACGATACGCCACCAATCGACACTGGCCCCTGCCCCACCGTCCGCCGCGTCCCTCTCGTCCTACGGTGGCGGATTTTCCGGTGTGAATGGTGCCACCGGACACGGTGCCACTTCCTACGGAGGCAATCATCATCAGCACCATCAGCATCACTACGCGTCGCCATCGGACGGGGGCGTTGTTGGCGGTGGCCTCTCCGCTTCCGGTGTCGGGGCGAACGAACTGCAGCCCACCATGATGGAGCTGGAGTGTGTCGCCGGGTATGACGGTGGCCTGCCGCAGCACTTTTTTCTCGAAGCGTACGATTCCCGGACGCGCAAATTGCGCCTAAACATCACAAGTGCCCTTAACGACGTTCCGCTTTTCCGGATCGACCTAACCGGTAAGCCGCTGGGGAATGCTTTTGTAAGCTTTCCCACTACCGCTTTTTCGTAGCGTTGTGTTGCATTTTCATTGTTGTGCCACGTACGGTGTGTGAGAAGGAAATCGTATTTGGCTAATTTGGAGCAAGATACAATTGGCTCTTTCATGAAAAATTAAGGTTTTTTTATTTCATTTAAGTCATTTAAAAATTGCAAAAACCTTTCTGCACCTTCCAGTAAAAAGGTTATTATGAAGTTGATAAATATGCACATTGATTAAGAGCATGCAGATTGGCCGTCATGCCACTTTAACTGTTGCAACGGAATGTTTTTCTTCTGCCCAGGAGCTGCTTACACGAAAGATAAGAGCTGGTTTCGCTTCAATTAACGACACGCATACTGAAATCCTTTTACTGCTGTGTTACCTTTTTTTATCCTACGATTGTCTTTTATTTCATGTTTACTATCAATATTATTTTGACATTAAATCCGAAAGGTACATAAACTTCCCGCCACGTGCTGGTAATGGCCAGTGCAGAGTCTATTTGATCAAAACTTAAGCGGTTTAATACATTGAGAAGCTCTAAAACGGTTATTTTTATTATTATAAAGAAATACGATTTGATGTATTGAATAGGTAGTGTTGTTGTTGGAAAGTACCGTTGACAATTGACATGACACAGGGTTTTTTTCGGAAGGCTGTCAATAAATACGAGTTCGCGGTACCTACTGGCGTTTCTTCAAGACCCATCTTGACCTCATCTAATCCAATAAATTAGCAATTTACAAACAATCCTACGACAAGCGGTATACAAATTATTTAATAATTGCCTGATGAAAATTTCAAGTCAATCGGTTCACAGGTCTCCAAGAATCGATTTGCACTATTGGAAGTTTGTTTGTCGGTATTCGGAATTCGAATCAATATTTTCATCATATATTGTCGAATCCGAATCCTGGGTGAGCTTCAAGGAAATTTGGTGATTCCATTCCGCTTCTTAGCTGGAAACTAAAATATAGTTTTTTTTAGTTAAAATATTTTCTGTTACCTAGGACTGTCAATTGCCGAATTGTATTACCAGGAAGCTAGTTTCGATAATTGCATTTCACTTTACAGAACACTTCTAAGTAGCCTTTTCGGACAGAATTATTCGGTGGTAAAGCCCGTTTCAGCTTATTTGTTGTTACAAAGCAAACTTAGCAATTCTTTAGAAGTTATCAGCAGTAACACAATATCCTGTTTAACGAAAAATAAACTCAAAAATGCACATTCACACTAGGCAAACAATTTTATCAACGATTTCCTCCCATTGCTAGTATTGAGGCACTTAATGGCTAACAATGAAACAAAATTCCCACCGAACTCCGTACCCGACACCCGAATCCTACCGCCCATCGGCCAAGGGAAAATAGTAATAAACCTATTTCTAGCCATTTCACGGCCCAATCAGTGCGAAGCTTCATGCTTCGTTTGAAGCAGCATCGTTTTTGTTCCCGTGATTCTACTTATTGCCCATCAGCCGAGGGTACCATTTTAAAGGGCGATACACCGAAATTTGTAAACCTATTCAAGTGAATCCTTTTCGTTTTTCGTTTTTTTTTTTTGTTCGTACCCAAACCATTGCTCTGTTATCTGCCTTTTGAATCGCTGTTTTCTGATTCTGTGTCTGCATTTCTTTTCTTCTGCTCATGTAAACCAACTTCACAGAACTAAGTCCCAGCGAAGCCTACACACCCACACTACACCTGATAGCGTACAGCGTGAATCAGAAAGGTCGTTCCGAGCCGACGATCCTGGAGGATATAGCAATTAATGAAGCTGAAAAAAGGACCGGTAAGTTGCGCACATTTCGTCCTCGTATCTTGATTGAGTTTGCTGTTGTTTTTTTCACCATCGATCCGCTTGGGCTCTTTGAGTGTTTGCGTGGTACAGTAGGGACGAGGGGTATATGCCGGGGGTGCCAGTTTTTTTCTCAAGACTTGGGACAAAAATTGAGAGCTGCTGGAACGCTGTTGGATACGGTTGGCAGTGGTTGTTGGTAAGCGACTTAAATGCGCAAACTTTCACCTTCCAAAAAATTTCCATGAGCTTCCTTTACGAAGACTTCGCGAAAAATAAAACGCCAACTGGCCTTACTACCTCTTACTGGTGCTGGATTTTCTTTATTTTTTAAATTTTTTTTCCATTCCGTCCTTTCGATTTCGTTGATTTGCTGTACAGCCAGTAGCCAGTATTGGATTACCTCAAGACAGATCGAGCCAAAGCTATTTAACCTTATCAAACCATTTCTTCAAAATCATCTTAACCAGAAAGCACTTTATACCGTACGCCCACACCCGCACCCAAGCGGATCGGTTTTTGGTAGCGTGGACAACACAACAACCAGTAACAGCAGCAGCCAACAAAAAAACATGCTCTTCTCTCCGCCCTTTGCCAAAGCAAACAGCAAAAAGCCGGCAACTCACAATAAAGAAAAACAGACACCGGCTGTATTCCGATGGGGGTAATCTTTTCACATTAAAACTAATTTTCCGTAAATTTAATAAACAGTTGGAAGATAAAACCTGGACGTCCTCCAGAACGGGGGTTGACAGTTTGGGTAGAAACATGCGAACCGAAAGCACAACCAGTCCATGACTTGCGCTTCTCGTTCGCTTCATTCCCAGCAGAGAAAGTAGGTTGTTTGGTCGTTTTTTATTCGAAAAGGATTTTTGTTGCTCCCTCTGTCACTTTACTGCAGTATCATTAGCATCATTTTTAAACTGAGAAACCTTTTGCCGGTGACAGTGACTGTTTGCTTTTTTTTTCCTCAACTGCTGCATCTCGCTCCGTTCGGCACGATTATTGCTACGTAACTACCGAGATCCGGGAATAATATCTGCCCATGGTTGCCGATGCTCACATACGACCGTGCTTCGATAAGTATTTTCACGATTTCCCACGAGTCCCACGGAAGTGAAGGAAGTGGGTGTGTGTGTCCGTGTCCGGGCGCTAGGTACACATTAAAGGGACGACACAACTGCAACCGTACGAGCGAGCGAACGTGGGGACAAAGTGGTGTAAAAGCTCAAAAATTGCCATCATTTATTTTTATTTTATCGTCGTCTATTGTTTTTCTCCCGGGGTGTACCTTGTGCCATGGTGCTACATGCAACATGAAAACATATTCACAAGCGAATGAGACAGAATCGTGAGAAGAACGTGATAAAACGGTGTTAGCCTACATTCAGGCGGTTTCGTGTGCTTTATCTTTACAGACGTTAATCGTACTTTTGACAAGGGCTGGTGGTTGTTTATACAAAAAAAAAATTATAGTACTGCTAGAAAGAACCTTATCCATTAATAATAACAATATATCTCAGCAAAATAATGCAACTATTGCATCTCTATACGGCTCAGACGGGTAAAACGAAAACAAAAATCAACAGCGAAACGAACTTTTCTTTTCTAGTTTTTTTAACTATTCTAACTAACTGGTCATCAGTTGAAAAAAAATCACTTGGATTTGGGGACCACAACTTTTTGGTTGTCTAACACTCAACTGAAATTTTTGCTATTTTGTAAATTGGATTGTATGATTTTTACAAAATTTAATTGCTAGAGAATCTTAAAGGTTTAGGCTACTTACGGTACCACGGACGTCAACATAAGTATGAGGTAAATTGTTTCGTTAATTCACCCATTAGCATTGTCACGTCATGCGTTGTCATTGTGACGTGAACTACTGCCGTTAGCATTTGGAAACCCTTAAAAATAACACAATTTTAGTATTATGTCACTTCTCTGTCACGAAAAAGTATCGAAATTTGCTATACATCTTTTGACTATTATAACATTTAATTTCAAACAAATTATTCAGCATTGTCACATAACCAATTGTGAACCAGAGCGAGTCTCAAAATTTCCACGCATCATGAAAAAAACATAATTCGGAATGATAATTCTAATACTTGATTTCAATGGTATGAATCATGAGCAATTTATAAATTAACCGTTTCAAATGTATCTATGTTAATAGAAATATAACGTTTACGTATTGTAAACATCCACTTCCCGTAACAGGCACTACAACCTACAAAATAATTGGGAAAATTGGATTTGTTTTGCATTCATTGACACTACATCATTTTTATCATTTCTCAAACTTTACATGATTTACTTCATTTTAATTTAATTTTAACATAATTATTAATCTATCAGCTTTTCACTGCATTGTCAGCACCCGACTAAGCTGAAGTGAGTACAATGAATTCTAAAGGCATTTCGCTACTATGTTTTACTATCATAAAAAACAATTAACCATTCTGTAAAAAACTGTTACAGGTTTTACATCAAACAATTTATCTAAGTAAAAACAATGCATTACATAGCAGAATGTGTTCATCAATTGTTTTATATTTCAACAAAACTGTTTCCAGTGCGTAACGCACTTTATAATAAAAACTTTACTCTCACACTAATGAGCAGAGGTTTCAAATAGATTGCAACTGTATTAAAATTCATCACATACACAAAAAATAACATTCAACAATATCTCATTAAACCATACCTGGTAGTGTTTTGTGTACTTTATTATTTTATGTTGCTTCCCTAGAACGATCCCCTTTTGTATCCCCTGGTTCGACCAGCTCCGTGCTGGCGGTACAATTAATTTATCTTCACAATTAAGTTTGCCTAGACACAGACACAACTTGTTTGCATTTTGATTTTGCTGCTTTATATTCTCACGGGCTGTACGCCCGTCTCTATCTCACAAGCGAAAAACATCGCTTTCAAAACAGCAAAAAGCAACAAGCGAACAGGAAGGTGGAAAACTTTTTCACTTCACTGCCAGCTTCTCGCTCTGTGTGTGTGAGGTTGTTTTTTTCTTTTTTTGCTACTCCCCTCTCACTTATCTACGTGCCATGCTTTGTTTTTGTTTCTTGTGATATATTTTATTTCCATCAGCTGTCCCTGGATGCTGTTACGATCGTCAGAAAAAGTTCTACCGTTGTCTGTTATGTGTTTCACCGTATTCGGGACCTGGTTCCATGTCCCATCCTTGTTCCATTTGTGTGCGTTTGTTCTTTTTTTCCTTTATTCTGTTGCCCCCATCTAATGGAACTTCTCCCTCGTTCGCTGTCGTTCAGCACATCAAATAGAATGTTTTCCTAATTTTACGTCCAACTTTAGCCCATTGGCTACGTGTTTTATTCTGTCCATTCCATTCTGGACCACCGAACGCCGTGTTTCTCGTGTTCGCCCACTAACGAACAAACGGGGGGCCGGCACACCGCGCGCCATACCTCCGAGATCGTGATGATGGTGAGAAAAGTTATCACTCACTTTTCCTAACGATGTAAACAAATTTTGCCCCGATGATGTGGTCATCACACAAATACGCTCCAGTGCATCCCGCCGACAGCAACACTTTTGTGTGGAGGGATGGGATAATGATGGGTGAAGTTTTCGATGGAGGCGCCCAGTCGCTCGCACGCCACGCACGGAGGCAGGACTGGCCTCCATGCCCACAAATCGATAGCGCACGAAAAGTAGCAGCAGTAGGGTAGTGGATGCGATTGCGAGAGGTGAAAGTGAACTGCCAGAATGGTAGGAATGGCTGCTAGGATGGGCGCCGTCAAAATTTCGGACAGAATAAACAGACCGTTCAATTTTTGGCCTAATGGTGGCTCTTTCGAGTGGCTCCAAGCAGAAAGGCACGTGAGCGAGAGAGAACGTTGTGAAACGTTGTGCAAATGGTCGTAGATGAAAAGTTTCCACCCGGTCATGCTCATCCAAACGCCGGAGATCACTCCGGGTGACGATGATTGCACACCGAAGCCAGCGCTAGTCCGGTCTAAAAGTCTGAAGTTTTTCTTTCCAAGTCGTCTATATTTTTTGGTTCACTTCACCGAGCAGCATAAAGACAACGATGATTGGTATGTGGTTTTGGGTTGATGCTGACTGTCCCGTTGCTGAGGCACGGCGCCTTTTGGGGCACTTCAACGTATCGGCTAGAATTAAGTGAACGATAACGAGCATGAGAAACGACTAATGCTAACGCGCAGACCGTCAGTGTCGTTAAGTGGGATTTTGTTACGGCAACAGCAACAGTCGCCTTTCTACTTAATTTTCGCTTCCCCCTTTTGTGCTTGTTATCGTTTCAATCCGATTCGAAATGAAGCATGTTTTAAGATTTTAAATCTTTCCACTGCCAAACCACAAAATCGCACCTGTGCTGGATGGGTAAGTTTCACTCAACAGCATCTGGCTAACATTGCTTTCCAATGCTTCATTCATGAATAATCAATCAATCGCTTTGCGAATGGCACTGTTTGCTAGCAGTTCGATCTAAAATAAATGCAGCGAGAGGTTTGTGCAGCCTTTCCCAGCGTTCCGGAGGTACCCTTTTGAGTCCAAAAAGCCACACTGGGCGCTTTAAATCTATGAGCGGAATGAATGGTGGCACGGAATATCGGATACACCGCACGCGGATAGCTCGTCGAGCGAAAGCCACACACAACTGCACGCTAAATCAACGTCTACCCGAACCGGAATGTATGCAACCGGTCAACGTGGGCAAACAGTGTGTGCCTCCAACCGAAACCAAACCAGCGGAAGACATGGGCAATCAAAGAGAGAAGGAGCAAAAAGACCCACTTGCACACACGGTACGGTTGCAAATGCCGCACCGGGCAACACGGACAGGTTTTTATATTGCAACTCCTGCCGGTGGCTCTTTCTATCAGCACCAACAGAACCTACAAACGAGTGTGAACCACAAACATTCACTGACGCAACGCTGCACTGCAACGCTAATGCGCTCGGGTTTTCCCTTTGCCATGAATCGTACCCATCCATTCGGAGCGGAAAAGCTTTCTTTTTTTTTTGGCCTAATGCAGCTGTGGGTTAAAATTTTTCATGAACTGTTTTGCTATAAGATAAATGATAGTGCCGAGAAAATATTCGCGAACACTGCGCGCTCCAATAGAATGAAACCAACAACCCGCTACTTTTTGAGTATATTATACTTTACCGGGTTGGCTGTACAGCACGAGAACCATTCCCGCGCTATGTCGCGTTCGGTGCGGTTAGATGTTGCGTTAGATTCAGGTACCGGGTAGACCGGATACATGAAAATGGACACCCACACCAGCACTTTATCGAGTGCACTCGAACACCCCAGTAAGGCCGGGTGATTTATTTAATCGCTGTAGATGAATCTTCCGCCGTTGTTGCGGGTGCGTTGGGTGATCTCATCTCACCCAGCTCGAACTTCTTCACGGTTTCGCAACATTAGCCCGCAACCGGAAAGGTATGCGAGCGAGTAGGAGATATGCGTGACTGGGTGACAGGGATGTGGGAACTGGTCCCACACACACACACTCACGCACGCGCGCGTTCAAATTGGGTCGAATTGTGCGAGCAACAAAATCGGTGGTGATTACCGTCGGTAATAGTAAGATATTTATAACCGATGTCTCCTGCTTCGGAACTAGCACTTTCACTAATGGTCGGCGTAGTGTAGCGGAGGCTCATCGTAACACATCGGATGGTAGAAGGTGGTACAATGTCAAGTATCGAACCACTACAGCCTGAATCGATCTGAGCCCATTTATTCAACAAATGATCAGAATGAAACGTGTTGGCGTGTTACTATTTCTCACCACGAAACACCATTAACAAAGATTTTTCTTATAGGGGGCTTACATCAATCACGAAACTTGTTTGCCTGTGTGCTGCTGAGTTGAAATTCCAACAGCAAAGAGACAAGTCATGCTTCTACAACAAGAATAATCAAAGAGTCAATCAATCAATCTGCAAGAAGAGAATACGGCAAATAAATAAATCTACATTAAATCAGTACACAATCAACAAAACTACTACTAAATCAATGTAAAAAATGCTAACAACTCTCGGTAGCCAGACAGAATTGCTTTTTAAAAATGGTTTAAAGTTTTAATCTAAGGCACAATTCACATTAGTTGGGAGACGTTTCCTTCTCCAAACAGTAACAGGGCACCTTATCCCGATCCCGATCCTTTCTCGGACGGTTTGCTGACTAGCGTCACCCTTCGTCCAAATAGAATGAAATTTTCAATCCTTTTAAAGTATTAGCTATCTTGAGGTTTGAGTAGAGATAACTACTGCCGTTCGCTTAAAGTACATTTTTAACTTACAGTGTTTTAAAGAATCGATCAATTATTGCCGACAGACAGAAGAGTTTTCAAACAACCAACAACAAAATAAAGGTTCAAAAACTGAACAGCGATCGTCAGCAAAAATATAAACAAAAAGGTATTTTACAAACGATTCAGTTAAAATCAAAAGCAAACATTGCAGCATTTCAACGACCTTTCGAACTGTTGCATATCATTCCATTCAGTTTTTTTTTTCATTTAACAAAACATAATAAAACCGTGCGTAGGTTTGTTTGAAGGGGGAAATACAAAACAACATCAGGACAATAGCTATCAAAAATGCTTCCCGGAAGGACAGTGACCCGATCACCAAATGGGCCTATGCCAAATCGGTGGGCTAACACCCGATCCTTCTATTTACGGCACGTATTTGTCCCGAGCGTGTCCTTTCTGCAAATACCGGCTAGCCTTAGCTCGTGTTGCGCCCCGGAACATAAAAAAGCGAAACAGTACTCAAAACTCTAAACCTTGTTTAGCCGAACAAATAATCACATTCCGCCCCAATCGATAATAAGGCTCAAACAGAGCGGGGCAGAAGCACGCGAAACGGTGGAATGGATACTCGCAAAACAAAGTTGTCACCCATCAGTGCGTTAATTTTTATGCACATTCGGGTCAACGTTTTTTTTTTTAATTCTTCCGTTCTCCCGACGCTCATCCATTTGCTCTTATCTTACCTTCCATCCCCCTACTACTCTCTTCTCTCCCCTCCCCCCTCCTCCACCCCTTCCCACAGGGGTTTTCGATTTTGAGAAGCTCGTCCAAACCACAGCAACAGAAGCGTCCCGGCACAAACGGTGCTGCTAAAGTTTTATTGCAATTGGAATTGGTTTCCGCCAATCTCGCAATGGGTCCCCATATTGCAATTAAAAAGTTTTACATTTTATAGACCCCGCTACGTCACGTCCAACATTCCACCGGTGCCACTTAGTGGGAGGTTGGAGGATCCTGGGTTGAGGTCGCACTAGAGACACTCCATGGAATATTCCGTGTATAGAGGACTAAAGGCGAAACAAAAAGGAAAAAAAAAGATCATCAACGCATCATCTGATCCGCCCCGGGGGGGGTGAGGCGAACAAAAGCAGGCGCAAAGCCTCTATTCCAGTTTGCCACTACCCCACGTAACCTCCGCTACACGCTCTTCCTCCCTCCATGGTCCAAGTGAGTGATCTTTTGGCCAACTGGGATAAAAACTTTATCCATTCGCAATCCTCGACGCGCGGTTCATTACTTATTCATGTGGCTGTGGGTTTTAGCCTCCGTGTCGTTCTTCACCGCTGGTGGGGAAAGGTGCGACCGGGGGAGGGACATGATTGAAGCAGCGTCCCAACGCAAACCCCACTGCTTAGGCGCGAAATCGGAAATGCGCACGCGAAACCACGCAACAAAACCGTGGCCAGACATTGGGACCGTCCGGAGTTCTGTATGTTCACAGGCGCATCGAAGGAAAAGAAAATCGCTAACGTATCGCTTCGGTAATTGAATGCGGCAAAACGGAAATAAATTTACCACCCTCCGTGGAATTCATTCACCATCGCCACCATCACACTCGGTTTGCTTGCCATCGCTTGCCCGCTGCGATCGAGACGATGAGCAGCTCCATCGATGTGCTCGTCGAGGTCTGTCATTCGTCGGTTTGGCTCGCGCAAATGGAAAAAGCATCCCCCAAGCTTTCCCAGCCTGGCAGTACACCAAAACCCTGACGAACCAATTCCTGTTGGACCCGGCCCGTAAATCCGTCGGTGCGTAACAGCGAAATGCAAACGCGGTGGAACCGCGCGGTTCATTCACCGCTCGGCTGTTTATTTTCACTTCCAATCGTAAACAACACCGGAAACCCATCAGCCTCCTCATCTCCGGGAGAGGGAGAGCGTGGAGTGGGAACCGTCCCGGACGGGAAGTGGCGCAAAATGGAGAAAACCGGCCCCACGAGCACAAGCCGGGTGGAAAGGCACTTACGCGCGCGATCTTCACTTGAAGTTCGCATTGTTCTCGCTTTATCGGCTGGCAAACGGTTCCGGATTTCGACCTTGCCGCGATGCTCGTTTTCCATTTGAACGTTTTCATCACCTCGCCCAAACACACGTACAACCCGGGTGGGGGTGACGCTTACAAACAAGCACAACACGCCAACAACGACTACCGTGTTCTCGCCGGCTTGCAAAACAGGAAGCTTCGCACCAACTGCAACCGATGGCGAGAATGGAGAGGTATCGTTTTGCGGTCATGGACGAGAAAATCCGTGGCAAAATTGTGATAAATGACGAACCGTTTTCCATTGCCCACCCTTTCCCTGTGTCCTTCCCAGTACGACCGTCAGATTGGTCTGCGGTACTCTTTGTAGTCGGGTATCTTTTTTTTTTACGCAGACGGGAAAATCCTACCCCCAATGCACACACAATGGGTGGAAGGCTTTTCCTTATTTTCCGTATCATTATAATAAATGGATTTTCTTCATACACGATAAATAATCATCATCAATTTTAATGGCGATCGATTTACTGGCCAACCAAAAAACATCAACGCTTCCTTACTGGGCTTCTCGTTTTCTCCGTCGCACCAACACTGTCCGGGTTACTGCTGCCTTCCTACCGCTTCTTCCAAGCATCTCCAGCATTGCATTAAGATAGACAACGCTACACCGATACAAAGCCCTACCTTATTTTTTTTCCTTTCAACCCAACACAATGAAGTCTTGGGGATCTCCGTGTGGAACGGGATGATACTGGAGTGGGTGAGATTTTTTATGATAATTTACTAGCCACATTGCGCCTTTCCTTTGCCAAGTGGCATTGGGGGTCTCGGTGAAGGAACAGCACTCTTGGAGCACTTTCATCCACGCTCATCTATCAGACCGCACGGCAACGACCGGGTCTGCTAAAGGCTTCTCTTTAGGGTTGAGGTCAGAGGGCGCTAGCTTTTCCGCTCGTGGTCGATCGCCATACCGTAGTAGCTTCACTTCACGGGTCTCTCACGCCCCATTTTGCTTGCCGACCGTGAAACTACCGTTACTGGGGTGAAAACTTTTCGTCGTTGCAATCGTTAACTTTGCCTGGTGCGGTTTCCCGACGATTGATGAAGTCTTCACTATCAATCAATACCCTGCCCCGTACGGCTGTGGCTTCACCGTGCGCCGTCCACCGCCATAGGGATGGCCTCCAGTCCATCCAATGCGGGTGTTGCTTCCATTGTGTACCGTCCCAGAAAGGTTGCACTAAAGAGGTGTTGAGTGATGCAAAATGATAGGCACTTGGGTGTGTAGTAGACTGGTTCCACGCTCGTTACACGGATTGCAGCAGTTTCGCGTTTTTTCATCACTCGTCTGGAAGACATTTCACTTCCGTATGTAGAATGATTTTTCAATTTTTTGTTACATTGTACGCTCATATTGTAAGCAGTGTAAGGATAAGGAGAGCTGAGTAGCTCTTCATCGTGTGTGTTGTTGATTTTGAGCAAGAGGAAAACCGTAAATCGATTAATTAATAAGATGCTTCTTATTCTCACCATCCATTTGCGACGAATGGGAATATCAATAAAGAGAATGCGATGAGCAAATATCATTTTATCGAAAACTTTGCAACGAAATATAGAATTCACAATTATCTATTTTTATCGTAGGTTATTTTGAAGTTTTGGAAATAAATGGCAACAACTTCAAAGACATATCTTACCGCAAATTATGCTTCATGAAACATACCAAGTTGCTACGGCAGGACAGGCAGACATGAGCCAATGAGGAAGAAATTATTGCAGAACATAAGACTATTGACGAAATAAAAATGATTATTGTTGACATGAGTTATCATATTTCTTTAATTTAATTGAAGTTCATCGGTTGCTAACCCGATCTTTAAATTCCTTCTTCATTCCTTCAGCTGCTCATTGAATCAATCAAGTTTTATAATTTCCGCAAAGCTTTGTTCCTTGGGCCCCTGCGGCCACTTAGGTCGCTCTACGGATGATTCACCTCTGATTGAATGTATGAATAATTCTACACTCTTCATTCTATTACCTTCAAGTTAGCATCTTTGCCCACGTTCTTTTACAATCGTTTCCCGTAAAAGGGCTCATATTGCATCAATTTAAGTTTCATCCCATCGTATCCATTTTTTCTTCTTCAGTTATCATCAACTGCGGAATTTTTTGCTTTCTTCTATCACAGTTCTGCGGCCAAATATCATACATATTTAGCAGCTCGTCTTTATTTTCAGTGGATGTATCTATTATATATTTATTATTTCACATTTTTTTACATAATCCTGTAATCTATCGTATTGAAGTGAGCTGTATTAGCAATTACACATGGTCATGCTTCGAAAAGTAAAGTTTTTAAAATTTCATATTAAATGAAAATCAGACCATATCCATTATTTGAATAGAGATTTGTAAAGTAGTAGTAAATTTAAAACATATTAATCATTATGTCTTGTTGTTTAATTTCCCTTCAATCTCTCAACAACTGTATGCATTTCCGTATAGCGTTTCAAATATTGCACAAAGGTATATCAACATGTTGTCCAAGGTTCAACCTAACCCTCGTTGCATTATTTTCCACAAAACCAAACCCAAATACCGCAAGAGCTCTTCAAATGCTTACAAAACGGAACAGGAAACAAAATAGAACAACCCGAACTATACCTCAAACTACAAACTACCAGCAACCTTCATCGCCTAACAGCGATAGGAAATGGAAAACACTTTAGAAAAACGTTTAAACTACGCTTCAATCCCACCAATAGATCCGGCCGAAACCGTATTTATTTTAATAAACCGGAAAAAAACACACTCTCTGCCCGGCCACAATCCCATTAAACCCGTGCGGCACTCCGTCCCCGAGGCAACATTGATCTTTGCCCCCTATCCGGTTCCGACATTTTCTCCCGCCGGGCAAAACCCGGGCTACTCGATCGAAACGAGTAAAGCGGTAGAAATGTTCCCTCTGTTTCCCTTAACAATTTCGCCAACCAAAAGAAAAAGGAAAATGAATGGTCCGTCTGTTTGGGCAAAAAGAAAAACACTCGATGGGGAAGGCAAAAGAAAGGCGTAAGGAAAGATAAAAAAAACACCGGCGTCGCGATGGGTTAGAGTTTCCCCTGCACCGATTCGAGACCCGTTTGTCGATTCGCTCGACAGTATCCCAACCCAGCATCTCCGCAAATCGTTTATCGTTTATTTAGCGAAACCGAACGATTGGAAAAATGGTCCAATTCCCTTCGATCGATTGAACCAACTTTTCGGTGTTTACCCCATCTCGAAGTGTAGCCCGGGCTTTGCCCTACAATGATGAACCTGCAGCCCAAGTGGTGACTAAGGGCCACAGATAAGGTAAGCGAAGTAGTAGAGCGCTAGGAAAAGGACAATCGAATGCATACTCACACACAGGGACGCGTAAATCCATCTCTATGGTCGATAAAAAAAAACGCACACACACACATACAGGGCTAAAGCGAATCGAAGGCTGTAAAACTGCACATACCAATAAATACACACACGGAGCTATTTGGAATAAAAAGAGAACGGATCGGAAATCCACACGCCACACCGCTGTTTAGTTCACCCCCTCCACGGGAAAACCTTGGTGTACGCGCTCGGAGGAAATATGACCCGAACCCGAGATCCTGTGCAGGGGTCGTTTTTTTTTCTCACCCACTGCAAGCAAAAGCCCTTTCGGGCAACGAAAAGAAGAAGGAAACGCTTAACACGTGTACTGCAAAACGACACTTTGCATATATGCAAATGTGCCTCGGTCAGCACAATCGAATACGCAGCCGATAGAGCAAACCGACCCCACCGTACACAGCTCCGGTTCCGGTTGTCGGTGGAAAAATGGTCCACTGGAGCCTGTATCTCTACGGTGGCTTCTCCCCATTCACCCCTCCCCCCATTCCCCCTCCCCCTCTTTTCCTCACCGGGAAGGGGTTGTGTCGTAAAAACCTGAGGGGATCAATAAAACTCGGCTTCCGACGGTGGGTCAATGGTAACCAGTTGGAGCACCCACGAACGGAAAGTAGAGGGAAGAAGATAGAAAGCGGGTGGAAATCATCTCCGTTGCTGGCCGTTGCTACGGGGACCTGCGGGGTTAAAACCCGTTGTTCGGTTCTCTGCATCTTGAATACAGTTTTTCGCATTTATTTTCACTGCTTTTCCACTGCTGACTGACACTCCAACAATGCGACGACGGTTTTTGTGTCCTAGTTTTTTTTTGCGGTGGAACAAAGCACATAAAAAACAATAACAACATTCTGGAACGGTATCTCGCCTTATTCTTCTTCTTATTCTGTATAAGGCGGAGATCGAGTGGGTGCCCTTCGTGACAATGTCTGGTCGAAAGTATTCTTTGCTGACACACGAAACATCGTGCGAACCGACCTGCTGTACCGAGCTCACATATGCGTGTTGTACTCTCGCATCCAGCCTTCTTCTTCTTCTTCTTCTAAGGGCTAAGCATGTCTCCCCAGCCACCGAAACCTAAGCTTGATCCTGGTATCCTTGAACGCATGTGTCCACGGGAGCATAAAAGCAGCATATCCAACATCATTATCCATTCTGCTGAATGTGTATGTTTTGCTTCTTGTTTCACTCTACTTACTCTCACCATTCGTTCCATTTTCCTCGTTGTGCATAGAATGTTTTCTGTGTGTGTGAATTTTGTTTTCTTTCCAACCCGGCACCTCCCATTGTCCCTCGTTTCCCACCCACTGTCAACGTGCGGTACTGTCCACTTGAGCAGTTTGCCGCGTGCGCTGTGTGTGTTTACCGGTGAGCGATTTTCCCCCATTCAACGGTTGATTATGCTTTAGCTCATTGAAAGTTTGTACCTTTTCAAACTGAATCTAAGTGTGCCGTTTTGTCATTGACCGCACACACTGCCTGATTATATGGGTTTTAAGAGTCGTTGGTGACTGAAGATGCCAGGTTTTTCTTTTGTGCCCTCACTCGCTCACCCTATCTCTATCTTTCTTTCTCGCTCTCTATCTCCCTCTCTCCTTCCCGCAACTGTAGGATGCAATAAATGCTAACTATCTGAGCAATATTTACCAAGCGTTACACTGTGCACGGGAAACATTTTTACCTCCATGTGCAAGGATTAGCTCTTTGTTTGGTTTGAATAACAACCCATGCAGGACACAACCACAACAACACCAAACCCGCCACGGGTTTGTTAGCAAGGGAATGCGAATGGGCTGCATGTTTTTTTTTTTTACTAAAGCGAGCGATGGTTTATGAGATTGCTACAATGACGCTTTCAATGAATACAAGAGTTAACAAAAACTGGACATAAAAGCAAACATGAGCACTACTAGTGGCAATAACTGCAGAGTAGTACAAAGCAGTGAGTGTAATGTAGAGCAAATGGAATATGGGCAGAAAATTTTCAATAATGTAAATTTCATTTTTAAATACATTTATTTCGCAAGAACAACATTTCATTCATAATCTGAAAGATCAGCTTATTTGTCATAGTTAATCTGATTAAGCGGCAAGGATGTTGAAAACAATCGTACAAAACGATGATACCAATTCCCGACCAATACCATTTCAACGTACGTACCAATCACAATACGTCAGATCAAGACCTTTTCGAGATGATACGAATAACGAATTTGATATAAGATCTTTGGTGCGCTAAACCAACCATCAGGATACAAGACGTTGGAAGCACACTCGGTTTGAATTTGAATTACGCACTTACAATTTTACTGATATCAGTTCAGTAAAGTTGGGTAAATTAAATTCCAATCATATTGTTCTGTACCAAATCACTGTTAAATTGACATGTAAAAATCGAGCCACTTTTCTCTCTGCCAACATTCAAACCAGAGCAGAGCTTTATTGGCCATCAATGTTTGATGATCCTTCAAACAAAAACGCTGCCTCAGTAAAGCTGTGATTTAGTACTACTCATCGTAAAGGGAAACGATCTATCCCCCTTCTCACGATAGTATTGCGAAATGCTTCTTATCCCGAAATCTTTCGCTAGCGCTAGCATTAACCACATGCATGCATGCATCCTTTCACGTTGACCATCCCTACACACATGTATTCAGTCTTTGGGTGCCGTAACAAAAAGTGCTCGACAAAAAAAAGCGCAAATCCTTCCCGTTTTTTCTGGTTTGCTGTAAACCCAAAAACCACAAACGAGCGAACTAGAAAGCAAACCAAGCGGATAAAACGCCCGTTGACAAATACAATGCGGGTTGATCCGTTCCGCCGTGAGTGCTGGACGGCTTGAACCATGAGGCACCACAAATGGCACAGTGAAGCTAGGAGGGGCCATGGGTGGTATAAAAATTTGCAAACACATAAAACTGGTACTGAATCAATGTGCTATCGATGCTATCCGGTGTTATCTGTCGGTTTCCGTGAATAGATTTTAACCGTATTACATCGATGAACGGGCAACCGCGGCTGCAACTGCACACTGCACACAGGTAAGGATGCTGGGAAAGTGTCACTTGAGTGTGCAATCTCCACTGCAGTGGCACTCTGTACGAGTCTTTAATCTTTAATCTGGACAGTTTGGTTTTAGCAAGAACTTTGCGCGTACTTTCATGCTCACGTTGCTTCTATTGATAACGAGTCTCTAAGAATATTGATATACTTACACTAACCAACAATTTTGTGTGAAATTGGGGTCGAATCGTCTTATACGTTGAATAAACGATTTTAGGATTACTATATGTCAATATTTTTCACAAACAGGAGGTTTTGAGATCTACCTCAACACATTCTAGTTCAACTTAAACATAAACCATACACGGGTTCAACTTTGGTAGTGAAACAAAGACAAATGACTCTCAAAACCTGGAAAACAAAAGGAAATCCTTTAGATAATGTAAAGCCATTCCTTTCAATATGCCAATTATGTATCTTTCCTTAGTATTTGTATCAATAAGTGATCAAATTAAAGTAACATTTTAAAATATTGAGAAATATTGTTTCATAATTTAACCTAAGTCGTGTTGCTAAACTAAACATTTGCTTTCCGTTTTAGCACAAGTTCAGCTATTTTAAACCTTGAAAATGGGTTTTCTAATGTGTTTTAAAAATAAGCATATTTTCCAGTATGTTTCTCTTTTAAGCACCTTTTTTCCACTACCGTATTACTTCGCGAGCTTTTATTCTCCCGTAGCCCATTTAGCGCATCTTCGTTTATTGCTATCCTTCAGCATTATCCATCGCCGAGTGTTGTCCATTTCTTTTCCCATGTTTCCCTCTAACAAAATCCCATCCTGTGACGGTGCAACTGAGAAGAGAACTGGGTGAAACCCAGCTGACGGACGCTGGTGGCCAATAAAATTCAACCCATTTCCTTCGTCTACTTGCTGTCGTTCGTCCGTTCGGTACGGCATCCGTGTGCTTGTGTGTGTGTTTTGTCTGTGCGCTGCCACACACAATCCGGAAGCCTGTCACAGACAAATGACCCACCATTTCGGTGCCCACTGGAAGCTTTCCACTTTCGTTTAAAGCTTTTACCTTTCACCGGATCACCCGCACGATCGCCATACGCTAACGGGGTTTTGGACTGGGAAAAGTATTATATCCTTATACTTCTACTTTTCGTTTGGTCTTTTGTGTGTGTGTGTGTATGTGTGTTTTTTTTCGCAAACATTTCGTTGTCACCTCCCAATCACCTCTCGATGCACCAGTTCCGGGATGGTATGGATAGGGATGTTTTTGTTTCATTTTCCTGAGTGCCTTTCCAACCCGTTTGGCGTTGCCTTTCGCCGTCGCTGCCTGCTTCATCCAAAACCGCCCATCCGGGTACGGCCCTGTGTTCGAATGGATTATATGCTCCAAAATCCAACCCCACGTTCCTTTCCGCTTTTACACTCCCTGTTCTTGGTATTCGTTGAAAGGGAGCTTATGTGAGCTTTTGCAAAAGCATTGCACTGAAACCTCGGCGTACAATTTCAGCTGGTCGTCATTTGCAGCAAATTCCTGCTCCTGGGGTTGGCCCGACACACAAAAAAAGGATACCTCTTCAAAAAGTGCACACTTTACCGTACGCGCGTGTGTTTGTGTGTGCGTGTGTGTTTGTGTGTGTGACGACACTTTTTCGAACGTGGAAAATCCTCACCCGAATCGGATCGGTCTCCGGACTTCCGGTCGTGGTTCATCATTCTTCAAAGACAAAGGAAAGTTGTGTCGCTTCCGTCCGGGTTGGGAAACAAATTCACACTCCCAAAAACACCCGCACAGACACACACATACAAAGAAAGACCAGGGAAGACACAAAAACCTCATTCACCAAAGTGCAGAATGCAACTGCAGCAAAAACGCATTCCCAACACAAAAAAAACACCAAGCGTCAGAGAGAAAATAAAGCAGAGCACAAGAAAAACCGCTTCCTGAAAGGTAGAAATGCTAAGTTATTAGTTTGCTGAAGCATCTTTTGGCACTTGCGACCCCAAAGCACCTTTCGAGGGGTGAGGTGGGAGTGATTTACACCAGGCACCTAGCACCCACCGCTGGGTGCCCTTCTGCTTCTGCCGGAATCGTAATCGGAACAGTGGAAATCTGGAATCTTCAACACCCAAAACCGAAAAACGAAATGTACGAAAAACCTGAGCCATCGGTAGCAACAACAAAACGAGAGCACACAAAAAACAGTCCATACAGAATTTATCATCTACTTGAGCAACTGCAGCAAAAATCTATCGCCTTCCAGGATGTCGGGTGTGCGAATGAAACTTATTGAAGTGGGTCTGCTTCATGCCCCGTGCCACTTCCCAAAACAGAGGGAAGAATTTAACGTCTGCTTAGCGACAAACGATTGCTTTCATGTGCTTCGTGCCTTTGCCTTGCCATGCCTTCTAGCGACGACATCCGCGAAAGCAATAGCCAACACTAAGGAGCACAGCACTACGGGAACGAATAGACACCTCATCACCATCTCAGCATGCAATCTCGGTAGTCCTGACGCAAATCGTGCCCGTCGTGCTCGTCGTGAAGTTGCGAAATGCATAATGGAAACGTTTCCACCATCTGCCACCGTTGTCTTCCGTTTCTTTTTTTTTTCTCTGTTGTGTCCCCACGCCGGTTCCCCGGGTTTTTGTGCTAATGCATGTGCACAATAATAATAAATGAAGTGATACCCGGTATCCGTGCCGAGTACGGGAACCCAAAAAACCCGGGCGAGTGCCGAGAGTTTCTGCCAAATGTTTTATTCATTCCCGGCTTCTTGGACTGCCGGGGCTGCTGCAAAACGGACTGCAAGAGGTAATGCAGTCCAGGGTGGTTGGGTGGTTTTGCATTACGAGGCAAAGTGTCGGTTTTGTGTTGCACCCGAAATCTGTTTCGCTTAAATCGGGCATTTGTTCACTGTAGTGTGAAAGAATTGAATTTGTTTTTTTCTTTTGTCGTTGGACAAGATGTGTTGATTGGTTTTTTGGCGCAATAGCACAAGCACGCCAATCAGGTCATATTTCTTTAAAATTTTTCAAAGGAATCGGTAGGATACGCTATAAATTAATTAAAAATATGTCTCCATTTTATCGCTACTGGTGCAGCATAACATAGCAAGACAACACTGTTGATTTTAATTAAATATTCACTAGAGGGTTGTACAACTGCGGAAAAACAATGCTCTCTTAACAAAGGTAAAGCATAACAATTGGAAAATTACAAGACAAGACATTACAAGACAAAGGAATTACTTAACAAGAAACTACAATAATAAGCTGGCTAAGAAATGCCATGATCGTCTTTAACTTGGAAAATTTTAAGAATTGTGATCATACATACTCGTTTGTTTCGTTAACCCTCGGAATTTAATGCATATTTAAGTAGAAACTATAATAAAGTATAAAATTATTTTGTACATATTTTTCCATTAGGAAATTATACAGACCTTTAACCTACTACCAAGAGTGCTTCAAATCGTGTATTGTCTTACCACATCTCCGCTTTTAACGTAGAAGCGGTCTATAAAGACTATACGAGCTGGGTCGTCCGGTGTCATTCTAATAACATACCAGAGTTTGTTGCGTCTAATTTGCTGTACATTGGAAATTTAATCGTACAAATCAGGGAGCTCATCAATATAGAGGCTCCTGTATGTGCGTTTTCACACATTACAATCTTTCTGTGCGCTTAATTTTCTACCGAAGCTTCTATTTTTGTGGTTTTAGGGTAGGGCAACTTCCATTGGTATCCAGGTTTTGTCTCATTCAAGGAGAAATTGGTTTTAATAATTGACTTTCATAGTTGATTTGTAAACTGCAACCACTGCGTACTTTTGCACAATATTCATAACTGAATAAAAGAATCGTTATTAATTATTTTTTTCCGAAATATTTCATTAACGAATTCATTAATTACTAGACGCCTATTATCTTTTAATAAATTCCTCAATCATGTAACTTAACTGCACATAAGCTTTAGGAATAATTTATTAAAATCAATATCAACAAACTCAAACTATGGGTTTTTTGAAAAATGGTTTGCTTCAGAGATACAACATACAACATAAAAAAGTTGATTAAAAAGCACTTTTAAATGCAAAAACTAATGAATAATACCGCAAATGAAATTTGTCCGCCAGGGGAAGTACAACCGAAAACATTTGGTTTGGACAGTAAAAATCCTAACCTAAACAACATGCGAACCCGTCCTGTTCGGTATAGAATTGATTATCTCAACCATTTTACATAGTTTTTTCTCATTGGTCATAAATTTGTTGTGATTATACGTATGATATGATAGTGCACCGTGCAAAAATATTACTATTTTTTCTATCACTCACCAGAACATCTCTTCTTACATCTATTTCCAGATGGCACGGAGGGTTTTGCGATATTACCATTTGCGGCACTGTTAACGGGTGCCCTCTTTACCATCGGTATCGCTGTCCTGCTGGTCGTCGTTCTCGCTATCCGGCGAAAGCGGGATGGCCACGGTGGTGGTCTGTGTGACGGTAAAGAAAAACACCTCGGTACGATACGCTACACCGGGTTGCACCGGCTGTCCACACCTACACCGCAACACTAAGCCAAGACGCTTCTCTTCTTTTTTTTCTCTGCAGGCATGGACATCACCGTGACGACACCGCTCGAGATGGGCATGGGGCAGCAGAAGTACGTGGTCGCCTACACGCTCAAGCAGGGTGTCGAAAAGCAGCCGGACATACTGAACGCCCAGAAGACGGGCTCAGCCAGCGTGCAGTCGATAAAGGATATGGGCCAAAAGATGGGCTCCCCGTTGGGTGTACGTGGTCCACCGGCCGGCACAATCTACGCCACACCGGGTGGTTACGACCAGCAAAAATCAACCCCTTCCAGTCGACAGAGTACGCTCAAAAGAACGGACGCGTCCGCCAACAGTTACTGTCTGCTGCAACAGCAGCAGCAGCAGCAGCACCAGCAACAACAGCTAAGCAGCACCAGCAAATACCCGGGGGAGCTGATTGAGTACGAGAAACCGTACACGAACTATCAGCACACACTGCAGTACAACCACAATCCGCCGCCGCTCGTCGATCCGTACGCGTACAAGAGTTCCCCACTGGGGGCCATCCCCGGGGAACATCAGCAAACAACGGGCGAACCGGGCGTGGCGTCCAATCCTGGCTTCGAGTATCGAAGCAGCAGCCGCAGCAGCAGCGGTAACCTGAAACAGGCGGCCACTACCTTGAACGGTGCCGGAAATCCCGAGTACCGATACTCCGGGTCCGAATTCGTGACGGATCTGCTCGACTTTAGCAGTGCACCGTCACCATCGTCCGGTTCGACCGTCGGCGCAACACTAACGAAGACACGAAACCGCCAGCACATCATCACCGATACACTCCCGGGGCCGGAGAGCTGCGTGTAGGCTGTGTAACAATCCCGCACTAATCCGGAAGCGCTCGGAAGAGCGGATTAAATCCTTCCCCGCAAGCCGGTTTACTATTCGGAGTGACAGCATAACTACCCGAACGTTCTGGCCCTTGCATGGTGCTGACGATGCACAGGTTGTCCCATCCTGTGCCCAAAGACAATGAACTGGAGCCATTTTGTAAGTGAGATTGCTCACGAGCATTCGGTACCGGTTGATAATGTGCGTGGAAAGCAATGACGTCGTCAATACGTTCACAGGGCCTAGTCGAAAGCCTAATCAGTGGTGGTTTGTTGCCAAGGTAAAGTCGTTATGCAATGTAAGCAGAGTATACGTACAGCAAGTGACACGGAAGCATCGGAGGAATCAGTAACTGGAACCACAACACATAGCTCGCTTCCCAGTGGGACGAAATCGTCCTTGAAAATCGGAACGCGTATCTTCCGCGTATCGTCTGCCACGTATGTACAGAACAGTGACACTGCCGTGACGGTTTTTTTTTTTTGGGAAACGACGTGATGCTTAGAGCAGCGAAGAATAAATAGACAGTCTTCCATTAAGCAAACGAGACAAAAACAAAGCATGACATTAAATAAAGGATCAAAGAAGTAGAGGGTTTTCGGGAGTGAAGTGAGGTAGGAATTATACTGTGTAGATCAGAGCCCGGCATGGACGAACTACGTTACTGAGCAATACATGTGTTGAAAAGTGGGCTAGGTTAATTACGTCGTTTGTACATACGGCAACAAGCATCGTTTAACGAGCAGGAACGTGGACTGATAGTGTAAATATTGGTTAAAGGTGATTATTTTATTAAAACGTCTTACGTACGTTCATCACGAAACGTAGTATTGATTCCAACCCACACAGTCTCGATTCTCTACTGCGCTTTCAATAGTGAATGATTTACAGAGCAATTTAGTTTAACCCGGTAAACGTCAAATCGCTACGTGATGAAAGTATGCATCATTTGAAAACCTCGCACCAAATGTTTTCCAGTTTCGTGTAGATAATGCATAATCATTCGCTCATACAGACGGGAACCACTAGCGGCATATCGAACCGAATGTATATCAAAACCAAACCACTCCCATCGCGGTGAACTCTATCGACCATATCGCTCCCGGCGCTAGATATCCTCGACGGCGGCCTATATCCTCAGACTGACTGGTGGTACGGTGTTAGTTAATACTTGTCATAAATAGGGCAACTTCCCATCCCACTTTCTCTTACCATGCAACCCGACCTTGAAGTGCAGCAGCATTGCTAACAGAAACTTACACGCTGTTAACAGGATCACAATAACCAAAAAGTGTTATATGCGTTGCATACCTGCAGGCGGTTATCAATCGTGTGCGCCAAAAGTTATGCAATTTTTATAACATTTTTAGCCGTTGTATACATTGTGATTTTGTTAAGAAGAATTGTATTTTCTATTGACAATGTTGCAGAGCATTCACACTAAAACGAATCAGACACTTTACTCGCAATCCTTGCCGTGTCACCAATTGCGAGGAGCTTGCGAAAGCTCGCATTTAAAAATCCTGTTGCAGGACAAACGTACCGTCGCATATCTGTTTGTTTGTAAACTTAAAATTATATAGAAGGTATAAGCAGATGCAAATGCCACCTGTTAGAGTACCCCATTTTCCCCCAATACCCTGAAGAGGAAAGAAATTTAACGAGAGTACGACAAAGAAAACAACAAAAAAAAACAAACTGATGTAACTCGTGTTGTAGCTAAATACAAAGTCGATCGATTGCCGGTGTTGCCGATGCTTTAAGGATCAAGCGGTTGTTATCCCGTACCGCCAATACCTGCCCATAGCGAATTTGTACATATCCGTCTAGAGAAAATTGTTCTAGTTGAAGCATAAATCCCGGGCTCGTAAGTAGCGACAAATGCGCTTCCCCCTTTGTTTTACCATTCCTTGTACATACCGCAACGGGATACCGCGTGCTTCCCAGCCGAGTTTTCCAACTCGACAGCTTTCCGACCAGATTTCCCAGAAAACCGCAACTCACCCATCACCTTCCAATATAGACCAACTAGCGGGCAGGAAAGCGCGAGAGAATACGTTGTGTGCGTTGTAGTATTAAATACATTGATCGTTAGAATTCGTTTCATCCGTGTACAGATTGCATCCATTTATCATTGCATCTAGCTGCTGCTGCTGTTGCTGCTACTGCTGCCGGTACACGGTGTTATCGGCCTGAGTTCCAATATCTGTACATAGCTAGTGTAAGCATATACGATCAATAGCCGATCTGTTGGTGTGAATGGTGTGAAGGCAGAGGGTAAACGGACCTAGCGAAATTGCTTGTTATTGAGCAGCAGTGGTAGTGAAACGATACACAACCCGAACGAGATGAGCAAACGAATGCGATTGTACGCTGATGAGTCAATAAAAACAATCTAACTAATGGTGTTTTTTTAAAAAAGCGATCTTTTCTTTATTCAAATGTTCTTCATAATAATGCTGCATAATATCACAACCACAATGTCGACCAATAGAAATAAATTCATCGACCGCAGTCGTAGAAATACACCGAGCGCTTTGAAAATTGAAACATTTCATGAAATATTTCACACTCGAAAGAAATATCCTTGAAACACTTTCACATTTCCACTGGCTCGCCCAACGAGAACATTTAGACCAGCGCCATACAACCCAGTGAGAACATTTAGACCAGCGCCATACAACCCAAGTAGTAGAAATTGATGCATTTTGGTAAGCTTCGTGACCATTTTTAAAAATCTAAAAAAAGATCTTAAAGTTTGGTTTTAATGTTTCGTGCTTTACTCGTCATTCCACTGATACAATTATAGTTACACAAATCAAGTATAGTTTCAGGTTTGTTCTCAAATGTTGTGACGAATTGGTGAGGTACTTATCATTTGTCATCAGTATGAATATTGCGTTTTTTTCGTGCTTTACTCGTCATTCCACTGATACAATTATAGTTACACAAATCAAGTATAGTTTCAGGTTTGTTCTCAAATGTTGTGACGAATTGGTGAAGTACTTATCATTTGTCATCAGTATGAATATTGCCTTCTGAGTAATTGTAACGGTAAATGTTAAAACAGTACATTTGTTTTAAAACATTTAGACAACAGGGTTAGCAGCGTTATTAGTATTATAAAGGTTGAATAATTTAAGCGATTGTTCGTACGTGTTCCTTGCCACATAAGTTATATTCCAACATTGGCCGAAATCATACTTTAAGCCAGTTTTTTGTATGCATTTTGACGTTTCCAGGCTTAACTACTTACAGCTCGCCATACAAATGGCAAGCTAAGTTAAGCCTAGGAAAGAATGATTAGATTGGTTTCCCAATGAAAGCAGCTAACCCAAGCTCGACAAATGTCATAACAAAGATTTTTGATGGCTGGTCTGAGCCAGACTAGGCCATGTTTCCCGTGTGCGAAAAATGTACACATTTTTTTTTAATCGAAAACAACTGAAAAAACATTATTTTCATAATCAGATTTATATATTATTTCAAATGAATTGAATTTAAAATTAAATTACTAAACTTAAATCGATTTTCCTCAAATTGTAGTTTACAAAAATGATCCCTTGTGTCATTCTTTATGTCAAAATGCTATGTCCTTTACGAATCTGTACAGAATGATACTGCCCGGTACCTGGATTATTTGGCAGATACATGCTTAAAGCTTAAGCTTTCTAACTTTTGGGATGATCTGCCCCATTGTTCAGTCTTTTGTAGTTATAAATATTAATTAGATTCAGAATTTATCCACGTTATCAGTTAGTTTGTACCAGCTACTACGAAAAGAGTGCGGTAACTCCATTCAAAGCTATGTTAGAACTGTACGCGTCTAGCATAATCTAAACATGCCAATGGAAATCATAGTGGTCTCTTCGTTCCTTCTGGAAGTTGAAGGACTCAACTTGTGTATAACCTTTCAGGCAGTTTCTGAGCAGTTAGGAATCTCTCTGCCAGTCCTTCAATACGATAATCAGTCCATATATTATCGGTCAGACGTTACAGGGTTTATGATTTACTAGGCGACGTCGCTTTTTCCGGACGAGCTTTTCCCGGAATCGATTCAAACAAAACTCGCCTTGAAACAGATAGAGATGGAATCATTCGCAACATTTGGAACCGGCTCAAATAGAAGCTGACTCTTTTTCCCTCAAAGCTGACTGTCACTTTTGCAATGCTTCAGTATGGCAAGCGTCTCACGATAGTTTTGCCCGTTTGTGAGCGCTTGCCATGAAGCATTGCCAAGTGTCAGTCAGCTTTGCGCTGATATCGCAGAAAAAGCTCCGACTTTGCCGAGTAGAATCATAAACCCTGTAAGCGCGGCACTCGTATTTGGCGAGTGACAGTGCGTAGGTGTCCATGCGCGGACGTGTAAGCGACAATGCGAAAGGATGCGCGAGTGGTAGGAAGCAAGCGTACGCACTAAGAGGTGTGACTACTCACGGATTTACTTATACACAACTAAGCATGCTGAGTGTATCGAAAGTGCCTTGGCACCATTAAAGCAAGCGAACTTAGAATGAGCAATCAAGAAAGATCAAATCTTGTAATTCCCATGGTTTTTTTCGGGTGGATTTTTTTTGTTCCCTAAGACAAAAAAAAACGGATGAGTAAATATGTTACGATCGGAGACGATCTACCTTCTCGGCTTACACGGCGGTGCCCGGAAAACAGTGTTGATGCAATGAACCGCACAAAAATGAGGTGGTTTATGACACCACCTTACACAGTGAGCAAAAGTGGCACCTCATTTCTCAGCTCAAGAAAATGAGGTAGCTGGTCACAACACTTGATACCGGTCTAGCACTTCATACAATTGCATATCGCATATCTAAATGCTCTATAAAAAAAATTATAAAAAAAATCATCTCCTTTAACCTTTTGGGCATGGCAATTGTCTAAATGTTCTCTTTAGGTAGTCAATGTCTACAAGGTAATTGGTCCTAATGGTGCATTGGCTACATTGAAGCTCTATTAACACGATTAAAAACCTTTTCAAACTTCATATCAACGTAAAAAGACGTAATTTACGTGTAAAAATATCGCCTAACATCTTTGCAAAATTAAGCTAATATTTCACTCTGCCCAGTAAAGGGTTAACACCGGAAGATTCTTGTGTCTCTGTTTTGTTAATCTGTTATGTTTTTCAGTTAAAAGCAAAAGAAGTATTAAACATAAAACTAATAATATTACTTCCATGATCTCGTTTTACATATAACAAGTTACTGATCCTAAATGTACTATAAATTGCTCTCATTCTAAATGAAGCCATGTGCTCGTTTTTGGAATGCTTCATCAAACTACTGTTCATTGTCCGTTCATTTAACGGCACCAGAAACGGTGAATGTATGTCTTGCTTCATTCACAAACCAGCCGCCATTCGGTCAAAGAGGGGAAATCCACCCAAACAACAAACGGCACCGACCACTGCGCTTCCAAAACTACAGGCTCAGAGCGCTAACTTTCCAAGGTTTCCCCTACATTCGGTCGGGAAAGCGAACATGTTGCATTCCCCGCCATCGTACACGTTGCGCAACATTGTCGCAATTCACCATCAATGATGAAACTTGTGGTGAACTGATGAGAATGTTCTACGGACGTGCAAGGAAAACTGAGAATTGAGAAGAGAACGAATCTAATGGTGAGTGAAAGAGAGACGCACAAAAGGATATTTTGATTGTATGAATGGAACAGCTGGAAAGTATGTTCAGCAAATTGGTCATAACTAATCGTATTTAAAATATTAATTATTTTGTTTAAAACTAAGCATAATAAGTAGATGTGTTTGATTGAATAAAGTTAAAATACCATCGTCGTTAAAGCCTGCATTGTTTGTTGAGTCTTTACTCTTTTATCTCGTAGGGGGATACAATTTAATAAAATTCGATTATTTCAGAAAATACTATAAATCATAGCCTTAATGAAAATACTCCTCATTGACGTGAGATAGCGCCACGAGTTCCTTTCGTTCCACCAAAAGGTACAGCACACACTACAACAACAAAATAGCAGAATGCATGTTCCGTCGTTTGGGGGTGAATCAGAAGTCTACCGGTGGAGGTAGCCAGCAAACGAACACAATGTCTACAGCGTGTTGTCGTTTTCTGTTCGACTACGAATACGCTGCATGCAGAAGCATACACAGACACGGACAAAAAAAAATCGCCTCAGGTGAACTAACCGGGTGGCACAATCTCCACCCTTTTGGATGAATTCCGAAGGACGAACAGCGTGCGGCTACTTCCGTTTATCCTCTGCTGGCATTGGAAACGAACGAACGACCGACCGACCGGTAGCAGTGGCGCCTCGTGTGAGAAGCGTATACACTGGCTGAGAAAAACATGGGCTCTGCAGAAAGTCTAAAGCTTAAACCGTACATCCGCTGCCTCACCGGTCGGATACGTGTGCTTTTCCACGTGCTTGAACGTTGAACTTGAGACACGAACACGCAGCCCAGAGTGCCCACCGTTTCAGGTGTAGCAAAACCACGCCAGTGTTAGACAAATAACCCGGCACCGTCTGGGAGCCGATAGGATGC
The DNA here is from genome assembly GCF_943734725.1 of Anopheles marshallii. Taxonomy (NCBI): domain Eukaryota; kingdom Metazoa; phylum Arthropoda; class Insecta; order Diptera; family Culicidae; genus Anopheles; species Anopheles marshallii. Next base: position 34,885,362 of record NC_071326.1, on the reverse strand, counting down.
TCCGTCGGAATCGGTGGATGGAATTGGAATGCAAATGTGCGCACATTCGTCTCGGTACTGCAATCCAACACTGTTGGGGCATTCCTTAGCCTGGCCGCCGCCCGGTGCACGTAACCGTATGTGACGTGCTATTGTTTGTGCTTTGATTACGCGCACGAATCCCCGGCCCGTCCCTTTCGTCCCTAGCCTTCGACACCGGAAACCGTCGGTGCGCATTTCCACCGGTGACACATTAGGCAAAAACAAACGAACATGCAACATGCGGTAAAAGTTTACGTTTTCCTTCTTTCATCCCATTTGATTCGCGTTTGTTTGACAGTGGCAGTGGCTGGACAAACGGTTGCCGACGAAAAACCGTTGCACCACCAGCATCGTCCATCATTTGGCTGTTCGGTTCGGGGTTAATCCATCCCGAAAATTGGCTATCGGAACGGAATGTAGATTTGGTTTATCGCACTCCTTTGACATAAAGGCATTTCTATTCATATGAACATTCGTGTAATTTGTTTCCGCTGCACGAGCAATTGTTGCCGCTATGTTTTCTGCCGGAATTTTATACACCTATTGAAATTGGTACTCATTTGCACATTTTCGTTTGGTTACGCAATGATGATAGAGTTTTCATTTTAATGAGGAAAATAATTCTACATCGTGTTAAGCTTACATAGTGTTAGTATTTAACATCTTCTAACTCTTCCTGGAAGCACATAAACAACAAATGTTCATGGTCTTTTTTAACAATGAAGTCATATCAGATCCCTGAAAATGATATCTTCACGTTCTACCATCTTAACTCGGCTGGATTAGTTAGAATTGAATGGAAATTCAATCGGAAAACTATTTCACTTTCCGAAGCTTTTACAGTGCTTTGAGAATTTGCCTTACTTACGTACCTAGGCAAATGTCTCTGCGTTTGGTACGTCTATTTTTAGACATCAGACGTCAATCATTTCTTAGGATGCCAACCATTTTCTAAGGCTCGTACAGAGCTGTCCATCATGGCTATTACAATAGATACTGCTATATTGAAATTGAAAAATCCGATAATGTAAATTAAACAAACATCCTGGTCTAACCATTCTTTCATTGAACTTGTAATCTAATACTGCTTCATAATGTCAGCATTCCTGATCACGATAAAGTATATGGAGTTCATGTACAGAATGTTCGAAAGGAGTATGGTTCGAATCGTTAATCAATTTGTACTATGCAGCAGATCAAGCAAGACCACGTAGTCCAACCAACAATACCCGTTTACTAAAGGCAATGATCAATACTTTTCACCGATAAAGTACTGTATAATGCAACAATTTCGATAAAGCTATCAACTTTATGGTTAGCAATATACGAAATGATGAATCTTTCGTGTCAGGAATGGCGTCCTTATTTTGAACTGCATCCTCTATAAGGAAGTAGTCCTGAATGGGTCGTGTAACACAGTAGTCAGAGAGAATATATGTTTCGCAATCCTGGCCAAGAGTGATTAGCATAAACATAACCAATGTTACATTCCTGCTGATGGTGATAGGAAAACTCTCAAGACCCTTTAGTACCTGCTATGGGGTTTATGCCGAAGGAATAAATATGACTAGGATGTCCTACCTCCTGCCCGGCAAGGACTTGATTGTCTCGCTTCATATCCATTCTTCTGCGACAACGAGTCGACTGTTACTCTGGTGATCGGGCATATATTTCTGATATAGTCTGCAGTGGTTTACAGTTTTTCAATCTAACCAACTAAATATGTCTAATTAAGAAGAGATAATCCATGTTTTAGGACGACTTGTCATGTCACCTATATTTTGGTCGGTCAAGAGTCGCTCTAAATCATAAAGAAACTTATTCGCTCAAACGAAAATAAAAGAGACTCCAACTCCAAAGATAAAGCAATATTCTCTTAGTTGATTTCAAAAGGGTCATGTTGTTTTAATCAATTAAAATTAATTACCATCATCAAACTAATATCTATGAATAAATGTTTATAATATAATGGTTTCTTTTTAAACTCTCTCATCTTGCAAACTCTCTATTAGCAATTAATTATAATAAAATCACGTTACATAAGCTTCTTTTTGCCATTCCTCTCTTCCTACCGTCATTTAATTAATCCACCCACAATAGACTACTTAAAATGACCTTTTTATTTGCTTCGATTTTCTTTCCACCATACATCCGCGCTTACATCCAGCAGATGCACACAAGGGAATTTCAAATAAAAAAAACCTTTGCAACACAAGAAAAAACACACTGTCCCCATCAAACGATAACGTGTCTCTTTTTCTTACAACTGCCCGCGTACCTGCATTCACCGCACTTACTCCTGTTGGAGAAGTGCATTAGAAGGCGAAGTAAAGATGCGCTTCAATTATAATACTTTTCCAACTGTCCAAGCAATCACCATCGTGCGACATTTTCCCCGTGCGGTGCGCACCGATCGTACAGGTTCGGTTGGGATTTATGTGCAATTCCGTACGTTCCGTCGTTGACCGTCAACCGAGTGCAAACAAGAAAAACCATAAGCTTGCTTCCCGCGCACACCCACACACACACACACACACTCGCATTCCCGTCCACCGGCGTTCGGATCGTTCGTTTTGTCATGAACAAATCCTTTGCATTCTTCCCTTCGTCCGGGAACACGCGTTACCCACCCGGCTTGCGGAAGTAAGAACGACGAAAAATAAAACACACTCCCGTACACAAACGGAAAGTCGAAACCGTCACAAAAAGGTTCCAAGCTTCTGGTTTGCTTTTGGTTGGCAAGCTGAAATCAAAAGACTATAATTGGAAAAGTTTTGTAATAAAAGAATTGCGGAAAAAGCTTACCACATAAAAAAAAACATCCACTCACACACACACACACGCATTGAGTTGAAAAGGTAAAACCACATCGACTGTGATGAATGTGTGGGTATGATGAAATCGAATCGGGCTTTTGGCCAACCGTACCACAAACGCTTTATGATTGCACCTTGTGGACGAGTTGTACACGAGTGTACAATTGTTTGTAATTAATGATTGCTACCGTATTCGATGACAACGCTTACCTGCCCTACTCATAAATCAAATCAACTGGTCGTTCATTTTGAAATGTTTGGCAAGCAATTAGGTTCATATTGTGCAAATACAAATTACAAACACAGACACAAAAAAAACGTCCCCCTTCAACTTGGCCAAATTGTAACATGTGGGATAGAATTTGATATCCAAAACCCTTACCGCATACGTGGCGAAACACACGGTGGGCAGGTGTGTTTTATGCAAATGAATGTAATTCCACGCTCCACTGTGTCGGAATACCTTCCGTAACCTCAACAACCCACTGACAGCTTTATTACTATATTCGAGTTATACAAATTGCATATCTTTAGGCGTATTGTTATGCTGAACAGCATACTTTGAGGCTCATGATTTGTGTCATTGCGAAAAACGAATAGAAAAGATCACGACCAGAGAAATAATTCTTAAAACAAAAATTAGTTTAATGTATCTTATTATCTTAATGCTTTTCATAAAGATGGCTATCTTAAGAGTATTGAAACCATGCTTTACCCCTTTCGAATCAATATTATCATGTGGAACAGAAATGCTTCCTTTGAACCGTTTTTTGTTCTTCTTCTGCTAAAGAATTCAACAGATGTAAAAGCAACTTATCCAAACACCAATCAAACATTGAATCTTTGCCATCACGTTCGAACTGCTCGGTACCGGGGTTTGCAAAATTGTTACTTACGATCGGAGCGCTACGGTGCACTCAGCACTGTACACCTTGCCTTATGAACAGCTGCTGCCATACCTCTTAACCTACGCTACTGTTTCACACTGATGCGAATTTCGCAAAGTTTTCAAAATCAGGAACGGTCCCGTATGGGTTCCTTCTGTCTAATGCTCGTATCATCGAACCGAAAGTATTTTCCATCATCCAAAGCACAGTTTTGGGTGAATCTGGTGAGTTTTATTTTTTCACCCGTGCAGGGTGCATCAACCGAACGCACCATATCAACTTTCTGGCGTGCACTCACACAAACATGGCTTACTCACGTCAGTGGTATGGCACAAGAGATGGAAGGTTTTTTTCCTCCCTTCCCTGTGCTAATCTACACACTACAGTGTTATACAGTCGGTTGCCGTACCATGGTGCCCTAAAATATGCAAAACTTTGTCAAACCCTTGTCGCCAGCTCACAGCTGCCAGCGCTGGATGTGCATGTGTATTTCGAACGCATTCGGGATTGCAACGAATCATGCACAAACGAGCACAATTGTGCACGCCGGTGCATACGAGAGGAAGAAGAACAACAACACAAAAAAACACTCCCCCGATTGAACTTTCTGGCCAAGTCAAATCATGGTACAGCTCGAGTAACATTTTGGGTTTTTTTTTCGTTTAATTTTTGTTTTCGATCTTCAATATCATGGCAGCAACTTAAAGCACCGCAAACATGCTGACGATGACGGTGGACATTGTACATATCTTTTGGGGCCATCGATGTACTGATTAACTGTTTACTGAGAAACGAATCTTACAATGGAATGAATGACCGTTGACTAAGTAACGTTTATATGAGTAATATTCCATTAGGTATATGAAGTGTATAGAACAGATTATTTATCACCAGTTACAACTCTTATAACAGAACTGTGATATATTTACTGTTATATCGTGGACTCCTTTATTACTGATATGATGCAGAATCAGTAAGCCATGCTTACATTTAGAAGATTATATTCACGATGTTTTCGTATTATTTCTAAATTTCTCAGTTTTCACCAATTACCTAAGCAATTGTTTGTTTGTTGATACATTAGAAAGTGAACAACCAAAGAGCAGAAAGGTACAAACAACTTTCTCGTCGCAGATTCATTAAATTCCAATCGATCATCTGCATGGCGCGCTTTTCGGCGCTTTGTGCAGCCAAGCATTTTTTTTGCCTTTTTGTTGACAGGGATTGGTAACCATTCGAGAAAGATTCCCAATGGCTAATGCTCATAATTAGGTTTGATTCAATTTTAAAGCTCAAAAGCGCGCCATGTAAACGATCGAAAAGAGCTACTGTTTGAAATGTTGCCTTTTCGGCCCTGATTATTCGCTTTTAATTAATGGGTTTAGATGTCTGAAGAGTAATAACACTCCTTATTAAAGTCTCCGTTGTGGCGGACATTAAATGCAATAATTTTAAACCATCTTACACTTTCACGGTCCGTTCCAAGCACTCAATCAAAACGTTACCGAGAAGGCAACAATTGATGTTGTATTCTGGACCCTTATTTTAGCAACGCTTAACTACTCGACACGGACGATCTTATTCACCATACCAATCTAGCACCATTTGCATTCAAAAGCCTTTCCCGCTACTTACAGTGGACACTTTGTTCTCTCTCGTCACTTTCAGTGCAAATTTATTTATTACCTTACTCTCCGAGGTTTGGACTACAGCTCAGCACTGCGGAACCAAGGGCGGATGTTCTACTTAGGAGCAAAAAATAGTGTATACAATGAACGTGCCATGTTCGGCTACTGGGTAAGTTTGATTTCAGTAAGTTTGTGCTTTTCACCATTTTTTTTTTTGTTCAGAACCACGCCACCTGCCTATAAAAGTAACCATGGTGACGGTGCTGGTACTGTAGAATTCATCGTTCATGGTGATCTTTCTTTTGTGTTTATTTTTCCTATTCGGTTTATTAATTTTTAGTTGCTTTCACCGTTGTTCCGTCCGGATTTAAAAAGGGTCATTTTTTCCATTTCCGGACGAACTAAGCCCAAGAGAAACTATATTTTTTAATTAATTTAGCACAACTTTTTGAGCAAAGGTAATGCGTAATATTTAAGCACAATGTTCATTTGCAGTGTGGCTTGTGCATAAAAGTAAATTGTTTTCAACGAGCTTTAGTTTAGTTTAGGTGCTGATTTTTCGCTAGACATAAATGGCATAGACATAGCATATGTGAATCAATAAAAGTTTAACCAATTTATTTTAAATATTTTTTCGATAGACAGCAGCACCCCGCTTTACGTATTTGACACCGAACGCTTTAGCGTATATCGAAATTCCTTAGAAAAATTATTTATACTTCATATTAAGGGGTTGAAATTTACCAATCTTCATCAACAAACAACTAGGCGTCTCCATTGAACGATGCTTCGACGTGATGTAAGATCTTGATGTGTGTATCTTCTGTTTACACTTTACGATTGTTAGATCTTAAAAAAAAAGGATTTGAACTGCTTTATTTTGAATCATTTTTCGCGTTTCATTAACAATACTAACAAGAGCTGAATTGAATTTAATACGCAATACTTTTGCTGCATAGCAGATATGAAAAAGACTGGGCGTCTCCATCCATCTTCCCATAGAAGGAGTATTTCGCATAGCTCCCGTTATGCTCAAATTTACAATCAATTGACAGCAACCTTTTCTTTCTCTGAATTACATCGCCACAACCAAAATAACGGTATTCATATCGTTATAATGGTAAGCAAATTTCGTAGTACAGTCATGAATCCGTTTGCTATTATTTCTAATAGGGCTTTTGTACAGCGGCGCATTGCAATAGATACCGACCGGAGTAATTACACGATGGTAAATAACTGAAACACACTCGCGTTACATCGTAATCATACGGCCGTTGAATTGCATCCGCTTGATAAACATGTTTCCTTGACAATTTCATCGAACACCAAACACGGCAATTGATTTTCACAGCAATCGTAAACCATCGTATAACGAATCGATATCCATTTGCAGAATAATTCATGGAGGTATGCACAAAAACAGGTCTTCCTAACGGTCGGTTATTAATTGGTTTCACAATTATCGTGTAACGGAGCGGTGTAAGATGATATCGAAAATAAACCCGCAAGCATGCTTATGCACATTCGATAGAAATTTCGCTTAAAATATATGTGCGATAGACAGGCGTTTACTACAGCATGGAACGGTTTTATATATGGAACGGTTTAAAATTAACGTTTCATCACATGGTAAATGCAACTGTAAAAGTAGTAAGTGTTTTTTTTTTTATTCAAAAGTAACGGTCTGGCCGTATAGCTTACAAATAAAGGTAACTTAATCTAAAGCCACAATTCACATTCGTTTGAAGACATTTCTTTCCTCAAACAGTGAAAGGTCACTTTATACCAGGTGTACCAGGGGGTACCTAATTATTAAGTGTTGAAGTGAAAAGAATAAATAGTTTAAATGAAAATTTATTTTAAACTTTTTAATAGTTCAAAAAAATTAATTAATAAGTAAATAATCGAGGTGGCCCGGTGGCATGACAGTAGCGGCGCCGATCTTCACACGAACGGATCGGACCAAAATCCCATCCGAACCAATTCTCCTTAGCAAAAACTAATGTCTCTTCGGCTACGTGGTCAAATAAGTCGATACGGGCCTGGCCGTTCTAACGAAAAAATAAGTAAAGCGATCAATCAATCAAACAATAAAATTAATTAATAAATAACCCGTGCACAGTTCGTTCAATTATATACGATAGAGCCAAAGGACGTTATACAGAAGTAAAAAAATAAAGTCCTTTTTTGTTCGTTAGAACGGCCTGGCCGTATCGACTTATTTTACCACGTTGCCGGATAATCAGTCCTTGCTACGGGGGATTGGTCCGGATGGGATTTTGGTCCGGCCCGTTCGTGTGAAGACCAGCGCCGCTACCATCATGCCACAACTTTCCTTTTTCCATTAACCCCAAAAACCCTCAAATCGGGGTTTTTCAATCAACCCCGAAAGTCCTTTTTTTAGAAAAGGAACATTAGTATGATTATTCTAACTATGATGAATCTTCTTCATATTATCACCTAAGAATAGTATGCATTTCTCCAAACATTTAAACCTTGTCTTTTGCCTTATCCCGGACATGCTCGGTTGTGGTTGTGTTATTGTTGGAGTTGTTGGTGCTATTGTGCTGGTGAAGATGTTTTGGTTATCTCATTGTTTCTTGCGGGTGGACCATGACGGTGCATCGTCATCTAGGCTTCTCGGTTGTAGATGTATTGCTGTAATTATTGTATTGTGTTTTCTGTGATTTTTCCGTTCCTGTCGTTCGTTGATCGGGCTTGTACGGGACTGGTACAAAACGAACGGCAAATATATAGAGGCTGGACAAAAGTAAACATCAGAACATATTATAAGGACATATTATATAATTTATCATATGCTTCTTTTAAATAGCATTTTTTTAGATAAAAATGTCCTTTAAATGAACAGAGCTTTTATTATTACGATTTCAATAAAAATCCTGTGCCACTAAATCCTATCCTAAGTAAATAAAAACCCATACTTGTATGTAACTATGGCGTATGCTTCAAACCAGCCATGCAGATACGAAGGTGTGTGCATCATAAATCATTAATTCAATAGTCCTCCACAAGAGTGCACCTGGAAGGCACACAAGTGCACACGGTAGCCACGCACCGCTCTGTTGCACCGAGCCGGTTATAATTGTTGCAATTAACCCATTCATCTTATGCTCATCCCACGTTTAGCTGGTTATCGCGAGCGTTTCCTTCGCTGTGGACCATCAACGCAAACGATTCAACATTTGCACACGATCCACCGCGCTCCAGAACAAATAAAAAAAAATCCGCCACGCGGGATAACGTGCTGCCAGGACCAAACGGGGATGTGCCGGTAAAGCCATTCCAGTTCCATCAGCACGATGCCGTTGCGATCCTTTCGCAGAAACCCATCCTATCCACTGGCCCCTCGTGGAGACACACGCAAAAGGTGTGTTCGTCCCGTGGTGACGATGAAATATGCTAAAAATTTATGCATAATTACCTCTGCTCAACTTTTCCCACCCTAGCCAGCCTTTTGCATGCAGTTCGGCTCATGCTGCCCTGTGCATTGAGGACCGTGCGCTGGAGGTACAAGCACAAAGGCGTAGCCGGTCGGTGAATGGAAGTGGCAGCCAATGGATTTTGGTACACAATTTATGGTCGACCTATGTCGGGCTGGTCACACTGGATGATGCTTCTTCTATAGGACATTTTTATTATTTTCCTTTCAATCGTTCGCGTGCAAGCTTTTTCTTAATCCTAGGTTGCGTTTTTGTTTTTGTTGATTGGCTTTTTGTTGCAGTCGTTTTTATCCTTTTTTTATCCCTGTTCCTCTCGCGAGACTGGCTCAAAAGTCGGTTTCGATCGATACGTAGGCAAAGCTATCAACGTTCGGAATGTGCACCCTTGTATTTGCCTTTCGGAGTGACCAATTAAAATGAAAAATATAGTTTTATACCAATCCGGTTCACTGGAGTGCGAAAGTGTGTTGCATTATAACTAATCAATAGAGGGTGTTTTGTTTGAGCTCAGATTGAAAGTTGTGCAGTAGTTGGTTTACTCACTGTAAAATCGCAAACTCTGCCCGTTGCGCGCGTACCGTTGCAAACAATTCTTAGAACATATGAATTGAAGTAAACTGTCATGTTCGTTAGCCGATTCCATGAAATCAAATCGATTGGAATAGAGTGAAAATTGAATTTTCACGGAAATCACAACCAGCGTTAAATACAAACAAGAAATATTTCCGCACCGAGTTTTGCTTAATAATTAACCCGATTTTGTTTTTTGAAATTTTGAAAGTAAGTAAGCAAGTAAGTAAGTAAGCAAGTAAGTAAGTAAGTAAGTAAGTAAGTAAGTAAGTAAGTAAGTAAGTAAGTAAGTAAGTAAGTAAGTAAGTAAGTAAGTAAGTAAGTAAGTAAGTAAGTAAGTAAGTAAGTAAGTAAGTAAGTAAGTAGGTAAGTAAGTAAGTAAGTAAGTAAGTAAGTAAGTAAGTAAGTAAGTAAGTAAGTAAGTAAGTAAGTAAGTAAGTAAGTAAGTAAGTAAGTAAGTAAGTAAGTAAGTAAGTAAGTAAGTAAGTAAGTAAGTAAGTAAGTAAGTAAGTAAGTAAGTAAGTAAGTAAGTAAGTTAGTAAGTAAGTAAGTAAGTAAGTAAGTAAGTAAGTAAGTAAGTAAGTAAGTAAGTAAGTAAGTAAGTAAGTAAATCTGAAAACATTATTATTTAAAAATCAAACCTGTTAAAGCTATTTGAAGCATTATTGAACATAGAAACATTCCAAAACCCATATACGTTATTTGTTTAGCAATAGTTAATAAATAGCAACATTTTAGTTGCAAACAAAAAAGAAACCGCAACCGCAAATGAAATAAATACAACATAACAACACCGACACACTTACGGTTTCCTTCAGCTTCCGTCAGCATACAATTTGGTGGAATCCGCAACAGCATGAAAAAAATGATGCGACATCGTTACTGGCCGTTTCCCAGTTTCGATTTCAATCGATTGGAAAACTAAAGTTTTACATCCCAATTATGGGCAAACTTTCGGGCCCGTGGACCATAAAATCCATTCCACACGGCATGGGAGCGGCAACGCACTCAAACAAATTGAAAATTGAAATCCCACCTACGCCGTCTGAGTCTGCTGCATCCGAAGGCGCAATGTGACCCAACATTCCCAGCGACTAGTCTTCGAAACCAGTGACCAGCTAGCCCATCTTGCCAACTAGCATCCCGAACGAAATAAGCTTCTGGTTGCACTGCCGTGCAATTCGCGAACTCGACAGAACCAATAAAAGATCCCATTTTTGTGCAATGCACCGTTACCGATACCCGGCGCTGCAATGTGGTTTGCTACTGGCAAAGCAAACAGCAAATGGACATCGGTTTAAAAGGACATTCTTACCATTCGATACACACGAGGATACACATCCATCGCTGTATCTTGTCGGGTGTACGCTGGTCATATTCTTCCGCTTGCGAATGCCCACGGACGAAGGTTGAGAAAAATCAAACGGATATCCGGACTCGTTTGTCGGGTCCGCTTGCAAGCGAACTTTGCTGATCAAACATAGCATCGAGATGAAATGGTTTTCGAGGATTGTCCGCAAATTGAAACAATCGTTCGTTCGTTCGCGTGTGTGCCTCTAGCTGTTACTGCACATTTCCGGGATATTCATTACCACCTATCGGATGCGATAGTTGTTTTGTCGGGCTAGGGTTGAGCATCGCATCACGTGAACTGTATGTTTTATGACAATTTTCAAACGATTCTTCGGAACGATCATTAGTTGGTTTTGTTTATACTGTTTCAAATACGATTTAAAAAAAATCCTTTAGTTTATCGTTACTATCCGTATATTGACCATTGGAAAGAATTGATTCAGGCTGCAAGTGGGTGAGTACCTGTAAATTTCATTAAGTCTTTATTCAACATCCTTTCGGTTTTCAGATGAGATTCCTTCCTTACCGGCACAACAACAACTAAAATTTCTGGCATTCTCTGATAGTCAGTCCTGCGTATGGAAGGACCAATCAGTGGGATGGGATTTTTTCCCGGTCCTGTCGTGGGAAAACAGACGCTTCTACCAATACACCACCGGATGATTATTAACCTTCCAAATTAACACACAGAGCAGATACTTGGGTGTAAAGCAAACAGGGCAATGAAAAAGCATAGCGTATTGACTAAATACAACTGTAATAATGCACTTATGCTGCTGATGTTAATGTTGTTCACAAAATATTTGAATTGTTCCAAACAGTGAAAATTACCGTACGTAGCGCTACGTTAGCGTTACGCGCTGTCAGTGCGTTACACACAACTGTCCACAACGGTACACAACTGTCAAAAGCCAGCGGACGTACGCAACCTACGCTCATTGGAAGTTTTTGTTTCAATTTCAAACAACAACACAAACAAGTTCTTCAAATATTCTTAAAACTCTCGAACAAATCGCATCGCTTATTATTTTATCACCTACTCTCGGATCAGCTGGACCTTGGCGCGCTGCACGACCTGGAGTGCAGTGAAAAAGTAAGTTCCCCGTTAGCAACCGTGCTCCGTAGGGTAGGATTTTTTAGCTAGGCATAGTCCACCCCCATCAGAGGCATCGATCCTCTTCTTGGTGCAACGCAAAACAAGATCTGACCTTCGCGATCAGGCGATAAGCAGCAGGAAGTCTGTGAGGAGGGCAGAAATGTAGCGCAAAAGTCACATTTCTTTATCATACCCACCGATATATGCGTCATAAGTTGTCGTTCTGAAACAAAGAAATGCACGATCATTTCCACTGCGATCGGAGTGAATCATCGAGTGCGTGCGATTGTGTGCGTGTGTCCAGTGGGGCGTTTTGCACTGATCGTTATGTTTTTTTCTGCTTTTCTCAGGCGATAATCCTATACGCTAGTGGAACAACAACGCTCCATCATGACGATTCCGACGGTTTCGTACAAACAATTTGGTGATATTTCCCAACCGGTAGCACCGGTTGGTACCAAGCGCTGGATTGTCCTGTACATAATGATCACTGCTGTACTGTTAACTACGCTCGCCTGCTGGAACAATCTATCGGGTGGGTCGTTGGTGGAAATATTCAAAGCAGATGGGGATGATGTACCACCGCCCCACACACAGTACGCCAAGATGGCACGCTATCTGGTGCATAAGGCCGGTAAGTCAACCGTGATTGATCTGATTTTATTTTTATTAGTGCATTAATGTGTGTTTTGTTTTTTTTTCACCCGATCAGAATGGGTTTCGATGGGTTCCCTATCGACGGTGGATGCAATCAAAGGTTTCCCAATGGTAAACATCATATCAGTTGCGGACAGCGCACGGGGTGAAAAGTCAACCGGTGTGCTGTACTTTTACCTTACCATGCTGGATTATACGGCGCAGGATCTGCGCAAAGACAACCGGCTCACAGTGATGCTTTCGCTGGATCAGGACAAGTACTGTACGAACAATGGTATCGATCCGATGGAACCGACCTGTGCGCGAATCATGGTATCAGGCCGAGCAGATAAAGTCGAAAACGGTACGGATGACTACGCGTTCGGTTCGCGCGCTATGTTCAGCCGTCATCCAGCAGCACAAAAATGGATCAAAAGTAAGTTCTACTGCGGGCTGAAGTGGTTTCCTCGTTGGAATTACCTATCCACTAATAGGTTGTTACTATATATTCCAACAACAAGTTTCCATCTAAGACCCCACGTTATCTATTTCACACGAATAATACCCTGCTTTAACATTCTTCCTCGCGTTCCAGCCGATGGGCATAACTTTTTCCTCTGCAAGCTGAACATCACCCAAATCGCCGTACTTGACTTTTACGGTGGTCCACACTACGTTACCGTGGAAGATTACATGGCAGCGGATCCAGATAAGAAGCTTGCAGCCGCTGACAACACCAGCAGCAACAATGAACGTCAGATTCCGCCCCGTTTTACGCCAACGCCCTCGACGCTCTCAACGGCTTCCTGAGAACGCAGCGCAATTGCGAAAGGTGTTTTTAAATGAGGAATAACGAATATATGATAAGTCCGTATGTGATAATAGCAAAAAGAAAAGTCCTAGAGCCGATAGCGCAAGAACGAGAGAATGAGAGATAATTGGCAGACTGTTAGCAAATCCCCATTATCAGAGCACTAGAAAGGTCTAATGCATGCGGAATGCATTCCATAACATTGTACCTTGCGAAAGTGCTTTCGTCTGATAAAGCTCACTTCCATTAGGTTTGCAACGGAAGCAACGTTTGTGAGTGTGATAATATTTCCACAATGGAACTGTGAATAGTTTATTAGATTGGAAACTGGGAGGGTTTCAAAAAAAAAAGATCCACACAGACAACATCAATCGAGAAATAAAATCATATTTGGGACAGATTTTACATATTTTAAATGAAATTGCTAGTGCACAATTGTTTTACTTATTGTGCGACTAGAAATGATTTAACTTTATCGGATTAATTTAAAGCTATTTTTGTGTTTTGCACATGATGATGATTAAATGATAATCCTTCGCATGGAACACTTCATGAATTTTATATGGCCAATAATGGGTATTGTGCAAAAAAAAAGATTTTTTGGAAATTATTCAACATAAATTCACCACAGCTAATGTTTCGTTTTCTCTCTTGTTCAATCTGGCAACACTGCATCGCCTGGTGACACTTTCGTTCAGTTTGACATTTCTCATTCGCGGCATTTTTACCAATTCGAAAACACACAATCAAAACAACGAACGTATTTGCGTCGTTATCGTTGGAACTAATTGTTGCGCGTTGCAGACCACAAGGAACAAATCATGTTCCCGAATAACAGCAGTCCAAAACGGCCCGAACCTGACAAACCACACCCAGTAGACGAACCGGAGCCGGAACACCTGCAGGTACTATCGGCCAGCTTCGGTCACACAGCATTCCGTCCGATGCAATGGTGCATTATCCGCTCCATCATTGTCCAGCGCCGCGATAATTGTGCCATAATGGCAACGGGGTACGGAAAATCGCTCATATACCAATTCCCTTCCGTGTTTCTGAACCGTCTTACATTCGTCGTGTCACCGCTGATCAGCTTGATGCAGGATCAAGTGCTGTCTCTCAACCTGTGCAACATTCCCGCCTGTCTGCTCGGAACAGCACAGCGTCAAAATCCGGTACCGGACATTAAGGCTGGCCAGTTTCGTCTCGTGTATCTTACACCCGAGTACATAACGTCCGATTCCGGGCAAACGCTATTGAAAGCGGTTCACTCTCAACTCGCACTAATTGCCATCGACGAGGCGCACTGTTTGAGCAAATGGGGGCACGACTTCCGACCCGCATATCGTAACCTAGGTCAGATTCGTGAGATCTGTCCAAAGGTGCCAATACTAGCCGTTACAGCAACGGCCACACAGAAAGTGCGGGACGACATCGTACAGTGTTTGAAGCTGGCCAATCCCCAAATCCTCTGCACCGGGTTCGATCGACCGAATCTCGAGTTCATCGTGAGACCTAAAGGTAGTTTAGGACCACTGCATGACATACGACCCCTGCTGGGAGAGAATCGCGAAGGAAGCACCATCATCTACTGCTTGACGCGTAAACAAACGGATGAAATCGTTGCGCTCCTGCGTGAAAAGCGCATCCAGTGCGAAGCGTACCACGGTGGCATATCACTAACGCAACGGAAACAAGTGCTGGAAAGTTTTGTTAGCGATCATGTGCGCATTATCGTGGCAACGATCGCGTTCGGCATGGGCATCGATAAGCCGGACGTTCGGCTGGTCATACACTACGGTGCATCGAAGGATTTGGAAAGCTACTACCAGGAGGCTGGCCGTGCCGGTCGCGATGGTCAACCGGCCCGGTGCATTATGTTCTGGAGTCAGAGCGATTTCAAAACGCACGAAATTTTGCGAGCCGAAAGCTCAAGTTCGTCACGAAAGAACCAGGAGCAGCTTGCACGCAAGATGGCCGAGTACGTGGAGCTGCGTGACTGTAGGCGCCGGTTCGTGCTGAACTATTTCGAAGGCGTACTGACACAGGTGAACAAGGCGGAGGAGAAGGTAACGGCGGTGAAACGATGCTGTGATAACTGTACCCGGGGCGGTGTAGCCAAAGATTGCGAACGGTACGAAGGTCTCGATGCTGAAGGTCGGTACAACTTTGCGACCGAAGCCGAAATGCTGCTGGGTGCGATTGGTGCGTTTCACAGTGGGGTTGGTCTTACCATGCCCATCTTGCTACTGCGAGGCTCCCGGAATAAGAAACTTCACGAACGGTTTTACAACCACCCACTGTTCGGGAAGGGCAAGGACAAGGACGAAGAATGGTGGAAGTCGCTAGGATCGCTGCTCGAGCGGGAAGGCTATCTGAGCAAGGTTAAGGTGGCAAACAACTACAACAAGTTCGCCCAGATAGTTTATCACCAACTAACCACCACCGGCCAACGTTGGCTCAACGGGAACGGGAAAGATCGCCAACTGCTAATGAAACCAACGACGACCATGTTCAAATCGCTGAAGGTTATAAAACCTGCTTCACTGTACGAGAAATCACCACTCCCGGTAGTACGCACCAGCAAGCAGGATCTTACGCACGAACTCGTCAAAACGCTGCTCAAGAAACGTGCCGAGTTGGCGACCACGTTCGAGTGTATGCCGTACATGATCGCGTCGAATGCGGCCCTCCATCAGTTGGCCACCCGGAAACCGTTGAACCTGCAGGAGATGAAAGACGCTCAGCTGGATGGATTTTCCGACGCGAAGCTGCAAAAGTTTGGACGAGAGTTTTTGGTTTGCATACAGCAGCAACTTAGTTTACTGCCGGAACCCTCCGCCACCAAGCTTCCGGATGCACGCCACGAACATCTTACGGCAACGAAAACAACTAGCTTTACGATGTTTAGGAATGAAAAGAAATCGATCGCCGATATTGCCACCGTACGAAACCTAAAGGAAAGTACCATAATTGAGCATCTGTGTGAGGCTATTCGGGTCGGGCTACCGTTCGAGCAGCGGGATCTTATCCGGTTAGGTGTTGCGCCGGATGTACATGCAGCAATAGCAGCCCGTCTACCAACGAACTTACAAGAGTCGTCTACGCTTACGTCCATTAAAGAAAGATGCCCGCCAGAGATTACGTTCAATCAGCTGAAGGTTGTTCTTGCCTGGGAAAAGCAAAAACGATCCAATCGCCAGGATGAAGGACACCCCCAAACGAACGATCGCGATCCGAAATGTAAGGATACAGAACCCGACAAAGTTTCTCTAAACAATATGCTGTCCGATGACGATGATGATTTATTGATGACCGAGCAGGCTGTGGCAAACGTTCCAACAAGTTCCACCGAAACGCGAAAGGCTGCCAACAGTGCCATCGATGATATGCTTAACGATGACGATGACGATATGCTTGACTTTGGCGAACTGGATCGCCTCGAAGCGTCGATTGTAGGTGAGGAGGACGTTTCAATCGTACCGTCACCACCGTCAGACCTAACACCACCGAACGCAGTACAGACGGAACCGGCTCTCGAAACGATCGTCCCGGTGCAGTCCCGGATCGAACCGAACGTGCTGAAACCTCCGGCCAATAGGCGTGTTGTAAATTTAAAACGTATTATGTACGAAGATGATGAAGACGACAGCGATAAAGAGGATAAGGACGTTAATCATTTGTTTACCTACCGAGTACCGAAACGGAAGGCATGAACCGAGCGTACAATTATGTTGGTGGCTTGTCTGGAGGACTGGTTCCTGCAAATCCACCCAAAATGTCTGGGTAATAAATCAGATTCATTGAACTATTTCCTGCCGTGTTCTTCGCTCGCAAACGCATATCACCGAGAGGGAAAGTATCCATTTGAAAGACACAATCAATAGCTAATGTTGGGCAGTGTGTGGGCCTTTCTTTAATGTAGATTGGTACACAAAAGAGGCAGGTCCACAATTGAAGTGGTGCCGCGCCTGTGTCCGGATGTGGGATTCAATTCAAACCAACAACGACAGCCAACTGTTGGTGGTACGATCGACACGGACATTGAGGCGTAGAAGGTGAGATCGAAAACAACACATGGCCATAACAGCGGTTCTTGATGCGCCTTCCAAATGCAACAAAATCTCTTCAGCCGACTTCCGTACCCGTGTCTCGTGTGATCCGTTTTATGCTCGCTATGCTCTTGCCTCATGCGCTATGCTGACGCTCTCCCAACTTCTGACCCTACTTATCGTTCTCACTCTCACACACACTCTCTCTCTCTCTCTCGGGCGCAATGTACACTCGCGTAGGGTTTTGTAGCCAATGTTACGCATTCACTCTCATACGGTGAGCGTTGGTCCGCCTGGCAAGTAGCAACAAAAACAGCTGCGACCGATAACGAAACATACATACGGACGGACGCGCGGACAACGATTTGGCGCGCTTTGTGTTGCGGTGTTGTGATACCGTATGTGCGAATATTCGTCCGGGAGACGGTCCCTTGCAATGATAGAACCGAAGTGTGGGTTGGTTTAAAATTTTAGCCGATTCAAGCTGGAAGCGGAAGTGTGTGAAAGGGAAATTTTTGAAATTCAAATGACTGTGTCCGTCGCTGTGCGGTGAGAAGCTTTGCGTTACACCCGTCGTCTGCCAGGAACGAATTCACCATGGGCCAAGAAGAGCAGGAACTCGGCGACGTCGATATGGAGAGCCAACGGAAGGACGTCGACGAGCCACATCAGCAACAGGGCGATGAGTCTCCCCCCCAGCTGAAGAGTGGTACAGCGAAACTAACAGTCCCGTCCACCGGAGACCTGAAACAAACCATTCTCGAGGGGCTGGAGAAAAAGGGGGATCGCGGTCTGTGGCTTTGGTAAGTGTGATTACAGCGAAGGCGATCTGTGAAAGAGGAAGCTGTTGCGTTACAACCGAAACCATGACCCGGTTCCCTAGTTTCCGTGCGTGTCCAAAACAATACACTGGTGAAGCTAAACGGCACCCAATTGCACCGGTTCGGTGGCCATTTCGGAAATGGATAAAAATAACCTTATGTTCCTCTGCCGCAAAGCTACAGAGCACGACACGCCCCTACGAGCCGGACGCTTTTCTCTTTCTCACGTTCCGATCGATAAAATCCCGGCATGGGAAAAGTGGGAAAAAGATGCGTAAAAATACATTTTCTCTGACGAAGGTCACACGGTTACCACGGGGATGGTGCGTCCCGTCATCCACACAGGCAACGGTCGTACACGTACTGCGAACACGTTCTCGACGCAGCCACAAAACACGTGCATGGCTGGCGGTTCTAAATATGGGCGAAGTGGCGACGACAACAACCTGGCGTGGAATGCGACCGACCGAGTGAACTGGCGGGAAGAAAGCTCGCGTGCTGCCACCGCGGTGGGAAGAGAAGGGTTCCAGTTCTACATTTACTTTCTATTTTGCTTGGTGCTTCTGTTTTCAAGTTCATATGGGTTCAGGTTTGAGGGATAAAGTGGTGGAAGCGGTTGATGGAGGGCGCTTACTGCCACTGGATGGCTTCCGAGCGTCTTGTTGGGTAGCGATAGAAGATTAAGCGCATCTAATCGGGGTACTCAGTAATAATCAGCTGCAAAAGGGCACGCTATTTACAAGACATTCCTTCGGAGTCTAGACGGAGTTCTAGAACGCTTGGCATTCTTAGTGAGACAGAATTATTAACTTTGCAGCCTTGATAGTTTAAGCCGAAATCTATCAAAAATACTCCTTTTAGAACCGTCGCAGTTCCGTTCATTGGACGCGTAATCTCACCCGAAGGAGATAGGCGAAGCTGCTCTGAAGGAAGTAACGAATTCGTATAACGATTCAAATGAAATGCTCACACACACACCAATACTCCAAAAAGTGTGCTACGAACCTTCCTATCGGGTTGAGGTCATCTTGTCGTCGTCCCCCGGCGTAACGCGTATGAAGATTTGAGGGACACGACCCTCGACCACAGAATCGCAACAGGCGAACGCAGGAAAACGTGCGCTAATAGAATAAATTATACTCGCAACCGTTCCGGGGCGGGTAATTATCATCGGTCCAGCAAGGAATGAAGCTACGCTACAGTACACCGGTACCAACGTTCGCCGTCCTCCCTGTGCTGCCATGAAAAAGGCACGAAGAATTCATAAACATTGGCAGGTTTAACAACTGACCTTTGGCTTCACCGGTCCCGCATCCTATCGCGAGGGTCCACCAGTGTGCGCGTGTAATCGGATCGGAACGGTGTATGTGTTGCAGCGGTAAGCTAAAGAGACACCGTTCCCGGGGTCTTATCACAGATGCCGTCCCGGGGTGGTGCGCCACTTGCCCCCGGAAGGCGCGCCCCTGTGCTCGCGAGAAGTTTGCTCACTTCATCTCGATCGAATCTGACACATAAAGCACCTATGGACACAATGGCTCGGGCTCAGATTGATGGAAGCCCTGCTGTACTTGTGTCTGCCGCCATTCAGCGCGCTATCTTTGCTGCGAGCAGAAGGAAACGGACCTTTTTATGATGGGCCGTATGAGTGTGCACATTGTTATCAATTTACGACGACAACGCCGAGGGCCGCAGAATTTAAATAGAAAGTCCGGCAAACGTCGGAAAATGAATTTGCGTTTGCGATGGCTGGTTGTAGTTGCGCCTCTGTGGCGGCAATCTGACTTGACGCGACCTGGCTTATCATGTGCGTGTACATGGGAGATGCCTTCGGTCACATCCACAGAATCACTTCCTGCAGCTAGTGACTACACCGGCATCATCTGCATGATTCCGGTAGCATCCGTATTCATGTGATGAGATCTCGCATGGTACGGTTTTTTTTAATGTCACCGCAACGTGTCGCATACCTGCGCGCAATAACTACGATCACCCAAGGGCACGTGCGTGCTGGAACGATTTACACCTGCGGGCACGATTTTGCCAAGGTTGGTGACTTTTTTGTATCGGCACACACGCAGCAACGGCACATACAAAACAGAGCTGCAGCGAACGGAATGCAATGTCCGATTACCGGTGGAACGATTCATTAAATGCTACCGAAACTGGCGTCCATAGAATCAGAGTCAAGCACAACTACTACGGCGGGAGGTTTGCATTGAATGTTGTTTTTTTGTCGCATCAGCGATCAACATACACGGACGCGCTTTATCGACGATCGGATGATGGATTTACTATGAACACTAATGTAAATAGCAATAGATAAGCACCGATTTACAGCTAGACATTCGCGCCCTGTACCGATACCTTATCAATCAGGCTCAGTAATCTGTCCGTACCAATGTGTATAATCTGATTAATGCTTGTGTGCAATAGGAGTAATGTTATCTTATCGGCCCTGCGCGGCTTAGTATTATGCAAGCGATATCTCAACGAAGATCTTTACGCTCCACTGATCACCCATTCACGTACCGTTCCAGGGCATTATTCATCCTGTGCCTGACGCCCAACATACTCAACGGATTTCACGTGTCGTCGTACGTCTTTCTTGGCCAGTTGCCGAAAAACTACTACTGCATCGTACCCGAGCTCCTGCAGGCTGGCTGGAGTCACGAGGAAATACGCAACATCACCTCACCAACGTAGGACACACCTTTCCCGCCTCACCTTAGTGCTACCAGCAATGCTGTTTTATCCGACTAACCGTCTGTTGTATCTGTTGTACTTCCCCATTCCACAAAAAAACCATCCCCTTCGTCGCAGTGGCAGCACCAGGAACGGTACCTGTACGATCTACACCTGGAACTATGGGCAGCTGAGCGAGCTAAACTACAACGATGCACTCAGTTACACTCAGTCCCATCCGCCACCGGCCGAAGTGAACTGTCTCGCCACGGCCCGAACCGGTGCCGGGTGGCACATGTACTACGATCAACCCGACGGTGTATCGATCGTGCCGGAATGGGATCTGCTGTGCGAACGGACTGCCCTGCGCTCCACGGTACAGGTGGCGCTGTCGATTGGCAAGTTTGTCGGTGCCTCTACCTTCGGTGTCATCTCCGACAAGTACGGCCGCAAGACGAGCTTTTCGATTGCGGCAACACTGTACATCGTGGCCGGACTGCTAACGACCTTCTCACCATTCTACGCACTGTTGCTGCTCGGTCGCATCGGGTTGGGTGCGTCGGCATCCGGTGTATTTTATCCAGCATTCGCACTACGTTAGTATGCGTCACAGCGAACCGGGAGTTGCTTCTTGCTCTTATGCGCAATTATCTCATCTTGCAGTAACGGAAAACATCGGTAAACGCCACCGGTCCTGGATGAGTATAGCGTTCAACTTTTCCTATCCGCTCGGTATGCTCTGCCTAGCGCTGGCCGCTTACCTTATTCAACCATGGCGAGATCTTTCGCTCGCTCTGACCGTACCATCATTTCTGCTCGTGATACACCTCTAGTGAGTAGCTTGTAGGCAATGTTGCCTGCCAAAATTCCCCATTAATAACCGTCTACATCTTCCGCATCAGCTTCTTGGTGGAGTCACCGCGATGGTTACTGAGCAAAGGTCGCGAGCGGAAAGCATACCGGATGGTGTTTGGACACAGTGCCCCACAGGAGCTGGTCGATAGTGCGACGGTGGCGGAGAAGAATCAAGGCGCGGACGATGACTCTGACCCCGCAGCCGTACCATTCGGTACGAAGCTAAAGCAATCGTTCAGCGAGTTTACAAAGCTTTACGGCACACCGGTGCTATGCCGTCGTGCTCTTATTTGTCACTTTACGTGGTGCATCACCTCGCTGTGCTATTACGTTACAGGTAGGATTACACACGTATAGATATGTTTTTGTTTTGTTTTTGGTTCCCAAGGGGTTTTTGTGTATCAAAACGCGTATAATTTTACGCTCCTTCCCAACCGTAGCTCTCAACGCGGACAACTTTGCAGCCAATCGAAACGTGTACGTTGCCACCACCGGTTCGGTAGACATCGTAGCCTACATACTCTCAATGATCGTGCTCGCGTACTTTGGTCGGCGCAGTTCATCGTTCTGCTTTTTCCTGTACGCGGGCGTTTGTCTGCTGGTTGTGCTTGCTATCCCGCAGGACAACACAACCCTGCTGGTAACGCTTGCCATGTTGGGTCGGGTGGGAATCACCGCCGTGTACGCGATCGTAACACTGCATACGGCCGAACTCTTCCCAACCGAGATACGCAACACGGCGCTCGGCATCTGTTCGACCATGGCGCACGTTGGATCGATCGCTGCACCGTACATTACGGATCTGCTCGGTCGGCTTGCCTGGTGGATACCGACCACGATATGCGGCTGTTCGGTGCTGTTGGCCGGTGCGCTCACACTGTTGCACCCGGAAACGCGCGATGCCGCACTGAAGGATCATGCGCAGCAGGAGCAGCACGATCTTCATGCGGTGGACGAGGAAGAGATGCACGAAAAGGGTGAAAAATCAAGTACGGGTAACTAAAGCGGTGGTGACAGAAGTGAACCCCTTCATCGTGCAACAACTAGACAGAGACTAAATTAACGTTTAGATTTAAGCGGGATAGATAGTAGTTTACTTTTAAGCCAAACCAATGATGGTACCGATCGGATAATGCTGCAAATAGTAACCGACGTCCGTGTAAACGCCAGGCGTACCCGGTGCACCGCAACCCACACCGTACGAGATGATGCCACGCAACACAAACTGGCTGGAAAATCGTTGCCGGCACACATATCCTCCACCGGAATCACCCTACGAAAGGGAAAGAGAAATGTGTTGCCGTTTTATCAAGCTGATACACCGTACGGATGCAACTCGTACTCACCTTGCACGCATCGGACCGTCCGATGGCACAAAACATTCCAGAGTCGGGTGGCGGGGCCACGACGGCACCCATCATTCCAATGCAACTGTCCAGATCGAGTGCCAACACTGTGCCATAGTGGAGCGATGTGCTGATCGGCCCATCGTACGAATCGGACCCATAGCCGAAGATGTAACACTGCTCACCGTTAACGGCGCTGCGGTAGCTCTCATCCGGCAGGCGTAAAGGAGCCTGCGGATCGGATTGAAGATGACGGACGATGGGTAAATCCGCACGCAGCACCGCAATATCGCCCACCATCGTTACCCTGCAATAAAACAATGGAAATAGTACAGATAGGACGAAACCAAGCGTATCAACACCATCCGGTGCAGTTTACTTACGGATTGTAGCTGCGCAGAATGTGTGTCTCGACGATTGTGAAACGTTCGGCGGTAATGTCGTTCAGATCGTGGCCACCTATCTGTGCAAAGATTCGTGTAAGATTGCCCTTTTTTCTACAAGTCAGGGATATAAGTACGATATTAGTTAGCATTTTGCTCGTGGACTATGGAAGGAATCATGCAAGAGTTGGCATTGAATGATTTTCATTCCCAAATTGGGTACGAATGGGAAGAGCCAAAATGGTAGAATAATCCAAACAGTGTTGTATTTCTTTTTTGCATATTTAGTCGCACATATGAGCTAAGGCGTCAGTTATTTAACAATATGATCAATTAACACATCTTGTTCGAATATCTGTTTTATGTCCACCATTACCGAAATAATCAATGGTCTAATATTTTTAAATGAATTTCTTCCATCAACGTCACTACACTTCGGTATAAATGTCACTATATCAGTAGCAATGCAAAAGATGTATGCATTAAACAGCCAATCTTCTCACGACGAGTACATCTTCCCCAGTATGTATGCCACTGTGCTTCAGAGATTTTATCTTTTGACGGTTGACTCATGTTTCGTGTAACTATTTGCGAAAGTTTCGTATGAATGACTAGTCTCATAAGATTCATTAAACACCATGCTAGTTGTAATTTAACATTATATGTACTTTTAGTGAGCATTATATTGGCGTCGAGTGGATTCTTTGGCATTTCACATTACGATTTTTTCTTACAACAACTTAAAAACATACAGGAATAGACAAATCTCATTGTAAGGGGGTTGATTGTACTTGCACTGGTACACTGGATGGTGGTCACTACCATTCACAATACTTACAGCGAAATAATGCAGTGTGCCGCGGTTAATATCCAACCTTCTCCCAGGTGCGTGCCGCCACAGAAATGTGTCCTTTTCTCATCAGCTAGCTGCAGCGATACGGCGAATGGAAACGTCAGCTTCGATCGACCACGATCGGATTCACTTTTTACAATAGCACCGATGGGTTGTAGCGTTACTAAACTTGCTATTAACAACGGTAGCGGCCACAACACCCAATATGCCATCATATAACCGGCGCGTTCTTACGCTACACACAAAAACGCTAAATTCTTTGAACAAAACCAAAAAGACACATACCCGCAACTAAATTTCACTGCGTTTCGCAGGTTCATGAACCGAACGGTACTTTATTAATAAGGCATTTATAACCAAGCGGTTGGGATCGACTCGCTGGGAATCTCACGCGAACGGCTGTGTCAATAGTATCAGCATCATGGAGCCAACAAAACATGCGCATTCGCTTCGGAAGCATTACGGTTTACGTCAATACCTCTGCTTGCCAGATGTTTTTCATATGTACGTGGGGTGAAACTTCACGCGGGCATTGGCAATCGCTCTGCTAACATTTGTTACGTTGTTTTTCGTAAAATCTACATTTGATTACGGCCAAGAAGGGTTTAATGGCCGATTACGGCCAAGAAGGGCCCAAATAAATAGAAAGGAAAATTGAAGTAAAGAAAAGATAATGGCGCTTAAGAGTAAGTGAAATTGACAAAAAAATATTAACGAACGAACATAACGATTACATTCATGGTTAAAATATGCAACATCATGGAAAGTACTCGTTTGGTTTCATTCTATTAAATAATTGAATGGATCTTCAAACGCGTTCCCTCGCCGTCACTATCCATCTGCATGGTGGCTTTCACCGTTCTGCCCAGGAGCTGTTCATTTTTACCATCCGCTCCTAACGTTCCCAGTGCAACCAGATCTAGAAACAAGGGAATTGGTACAAGAAGATTACATATTATAAACCAATATAGGCGTGAAAACACGTTTTACACTCACTATCAACGAAACATTCAGAGACGTAAACTTTGCGTGTCAAACCGGCAGGATATCGGCGAAATTTGGACTGGTCGCCCGGTGCCCGAATGATACCAACATCGAGCAGATAGTACATCACTTCTGTGTCGTTTGAAGCGACCATTGCGCGGCACCAGACTCCATCATATTGTATCAAAAAAGCTTCATTTTCAATTTCCGGGAGATACGGGTTTGGGTCGTTATTGCCGTACTCATTGCAATCGTTGATCACCTTGCTAAATTCCGCATTATCGGAGTCTAGTATAACCGACATCTGGTTGGAAATGTTCAGTTCGGACGTATCCACTATCGTCAGCATAATCTCTTGGTTCATCGGCAGGTCCTGCTCTTCGAACTAAAATTCATCATTTCATATACAGTTCCAACATAAAACGACCATGCAGAAACAAAAATGGGAAAAACGATAAACAAACATTACTTACATCTTCTGCCGTAACCGGAACATATGAAGCAGGGTCCACAGCCGGCTCCTTCATGTTTTGTTCGTTTTTAGCGACATCGAGTATCTTAGTGCTCAGAATGTACAGTTCCTGCACATGACGCATATCGACCGTTTTGACATGCTTGTTATCGGTCACCTTGATCAACTCGAACTCTTCAAGTTCCACCAACTGGGACAAATACTTTCTCACCAGTGGGGAGAACTTTGGCACTCCGTCGATCATAACGCCGTGCGTATAGCACATACCGTACTGTATCTCGATGTCCGGAATCTCCTTCATTGCCTTCCACTCGACTGTCTGCGTGTTACCAAAGTCGGGGAAAAACACGCTTACCTGTGTCCCTTCGATCGACTTTACCACGGCACGGTAATAATCACCATCGAACGACGCAAACGCTACGTCATCGACTTTCGGCGCTGCCTGGAGCATCTGATTCACTTCGCGTGCACATTCGATAGAGCGTTTGACTAAGTCCATGTAACGGTTGGATTGACCATTCGCTTCCTGTCCGTTTCGGTACACGTACAACATGCTGTCCGTAACGTACGCGATTTTAACATATTCGCCCTCCTGTGGAAATGGACTGTATCGAATCTCACGCTTCGGAGCTGCTATTTTGTGTTGCACGCGTTTCGCCAGCTTGGAAGTTTGCTTCGTAATGATGTTTTCCGTTTTGGAATCCGACGATTCCGCCTTTTGAGATTGGTCCTCTCTAGCAGCAGCCGGTTTCGCCGTTACCGCATCCTGTTCCTGATGACGTTTCAAGGACAAATTCTTCAGCACGTTTGTAGGTACGGTACATATCGGTGTTGTTTTGGTAGGCGATGCTACCACTGGTTTCTTGTGCTGTTCGGATTTTGAGCTAGTCAGTTTACGATTGTCAGACGTCAGCTTATGATTTGGCCCACTTTCTTTGCTTCCTGTCGGTTGGTTAGCTCCTTTGCTTCCTGTCGGTTGATTCTGCTTCCGATTAACCTGTACGGGTACGTTACTATTGGTGTTGTTGAGATTTTCGTACGGTGGCATCATGTATGGGTTAGGGTACCCCATCGATTGTGTTTCATTACATAATAAGCCACTTTGCGTCCGCACCAAGCGCCTGTGAAGAATGACCAAATATGGTTTATTAGCAACTTCCATAGCAAATGTCTTTCAGGAAACGTTTACGTATTAGGTAAGCGAAAAAAAAAAATAGCCGTCTTCATACTTACGGTAGGCACTGGACGATGTGCGCTGGCCAATTGTTTTTTTGGCAAATTTCCCCACAATAGTAAGTGCCACATACGAAACATTGATACGCGGCACCACCCTTGTTGCATGCGGAGCACATGTTGAACAAACTCATCATCAGCGGCATCGGTTCGGACATTTGCTGACCATTTACAACCGGAACGCTCTTTTGATAACCGGTATATCTAGAAGTCGTTGATCCCGCACATGAGATCGTATCATCCGGTAGCTGCGATAACATTTTAAAAGCATAATGTATTAAAATCCCTAGTTAATTACGCTCCATCTCCCTATATTGCTCATCATATACGCTGGACGGTGTTTGTTAATATTGAATTTTCATAGTTGCATTACCTAGACGATCGGGGGAAGACGATTGCACATGGAAACATTACTGGTGGCAGAACAGTCTTCAGTACCCCCGCTAGCGTATCTATAACAAAATACCTGCACACATCGAACACACACTCTCAAGTATTACCTTCTGCTCGGTCGGTTTCTTTGGGCGTATGTCCCATGTCTCCATCGATTCCACACGCACCACATTGTTGTTCTCTGCAAAGGCAGTCCGTGCACGTTGGGCGTCCCTGCAAAAAAAAAAAAAAAAAAATGCGCAGGAGATTTTATGCTTGGACCACAATATTACTCACTTCCGACCATCTCCAACAAAGGTCAGGATGCTGCTTACTTCACAGTCTTGTACTTTATAAACACTTGCTTCGGTTTTTTCGGGTCGATGTACAGCTGAAACAGAAACCCTAAACGCTTGGCCTCCGACCGTACGTCCCATCCAGCGTCGGCAATTATCAACTTGAAGAAACTTGAACTTGAAGAATCGCCCATTATCGTACCGAGATGATGAAATTTCACCGTAAATTCCAAAGACGCCGGTAATGCAAGACTTTGATGGTGGAAGCAAATAGCGCTGCATGGATGAAACGTCACCCGAATAATCCGTAGTCACGGTTTCGGCATAATGACAGTACTATCGCGAAGCAGTTGGACAAACACAAAGTGGGACAACAAGTATGAAGAAAAGTTTAAAAACTCGTTCAAATCGTAATTGCTTCAAATGAAAAAAAAAATGTACTCGATCATATCACAAACATAGATCTTGATTGAGGCATAATTAATATTTCCCTAAGAATAGCCGAAATCTAAACAAGAAGAAAACAGATCTTTTGATTTCATTCGCATAGAAGATTGCAATGTTGTAAAGCGATAATAATTCGATTATTTTTAATTTTTCATATTTTACGTACAGGATAGTTGCGTACGGATAATTGGTTCGGATTTTGGACCGGTCTTGCCGTGTGTCAATACTCCACTATACCACTGGGCCGCCCCTTGCTAGTGATGCTAGGTTTTGTAAATTTCAACATTTGTTTTCAAAATGATTCGAAATTATAGAATTTCCCACAAATAATTGCATTTTTTGCTTGGGAATCATAACTTAAACAACGCTCACAATGCAAAAGTTATTAAAATGATAACGTAAAGGATCATGCGCAAAATGATCGTGAAGGATGAAACGAGATTCCTTCATGTGTGTGAAGTAGCGTTTAACCACTTGGATGTTGCTTGGATTAATTGCTCGCATCAATACAGAAAATCAAACGAACAGAAACTAATGGATCTTTCCAAGGCCATACTCCTCTCTACACTCGAAAAACGTACATTCGTCGGATAAAATTGCATGTTTGGTGCGATCAGCCAGAGGTTATTTACTTCGAGCTGCCAAAACTCTGACACCAACAGATGTTATATTTCAGCTTAAAGAAGCTCAGCTCAGCTTGAAGCTTTTTGTTATGCAGTATGCAGGAAGTTGGCTTGCTGGTGACTATTGAAACTACATTCAAATAAAAACAAAAAGCGTCGTTTTAATACTCAACTCCACTGCAGAACGGTGCAGCATTATAAATATTTATTACGTGAATAGGTATATTCAATCTACTCTCAATCCATGTTGGTTCAGTTCTATTTTCAGTCCGCCGAAGAATAAATGGATACATCTGCTCCTTCTATTTACAACCGTGAAATCTTGCACAGTAACGAAGCTGTGCAACCGTAGGTCAGTCTATAGTGATAAACAAACTAGCAAGTACGGGAAGGAACCCAGTACACACATTTCACACTCGTTACCCTTCCGACAAACAAAAAATCGTTCAGTTTTTATGCTCTCTCTTCTTATGCGATTTGATTGTATTTTTAACTCATTATAATTTTGCATACTTTTAACTTACACGCTAATAAGGGTATTTTGCTATCGTTGATTCTTGCACATTTTACTGTCACATCGCATTCTTCCGTAGCGCGCTTATAGTAAAGTTATCTACGTGTTTGTTTGTTTTTTTTTTACAATTTGGTTACAAGAACTAACTATCTAAAAATTTGCACTCTTCGTGTTTTCTTGTGTGAATTGGGAGGATGGATAGGGAGGGATTCAGCAACCAGCCAGAACCAGCACGTTTAACCGGTTGATGGATCTTCCCGACTAAGTCAATTGAACGCGTGGACAAACCATTAACGCCATTCTACCGTTTAACCGGTCTACTTTGTGGTGCTGAACTGTGTTTTTTTACAAGAGTGTTGGTTCGCAAACTAGTGCATGCTTGCCTCCTCCGTAGCCAGATTATCTGTCTTGGACAGTCTATGACGTTTGTACAGAAAAGCCTTCCCGCTTCCTAGTGGAAAACGCTCATGTTTAGATATCGAAACTGGAAACCATCTTTTCGTCGGTGCTGCTGTTTATCACTTGCAATCCCATCCATGTTTTCGATTTTACCTAATTTGCACTTGTCTTTGCTTTTTCGTGCTCATTCTACCACGTTTGTTTTGTTACCCCCATCGTTTATGCTAACTCTTCTCCGTATCTCCTACAACTGTACGCTGGTGCAACATTTATCATTAGTCCACTGAGACGCAATTTGTCTGAAATAGTTCATAAAATAATCCCCTATCGCTACACCTCGCTTCTTCGATTGATTGAAACTGAGATTTGTAGAACACACCCGCAGCTGAGCACGCGCGTGCTGCCAAACCTATCGGGTATTTCTTTTTTTTCTTCGTTTTGTTATGAAAAGAATATTTGAAAAAGATAAGCCATTCTAAATCACAGATAATAAATCATGAATAACAATGAAACAAAAAAAAAAAGAAAAAGAACGTAAACTATGAAAAATAAAACGTGACATCAAAAAGCAAAAAAAAGAACTGTAAGCGCGACACGCAAATCATGTTCAGTCCAGTATTATTTGCCGGTATGGTTTCCATTTTTATAACAGCAGAACAAACAATTTACTATTGCCTATGGGTGCGTTTGAAAAAATTTAGTTAATTGTAGCTAATTGACAAAAAATTGTTATGGTTTTTTTACAGTCAATTGGTTGAATGAAACTTTTCCAAATATATGCACAAAATGTCTCTAAAACGGTCGAATGTTCTGCTTTCTATATGAAACAAAAAACAAAACTAAACTAATATAAACGTAAGTATAAAAATAGAATAACAAAAAAAAAACATTTCATAACGTATATACATGGCGAGCGTTGATGAGGGGATGGTCAGGAAGATCGTGAGACACCAACCAACATGGGATAACACATACAGAACAATTCAGTAGCAACGTACGGGTGGGGGGTTGGAGTTCTCATTTCGACAGTTACAGCACCAATCTAGACCGTGACTTTGTTAAACGGTTTGGACCACCAGCGAGCGGTCCCGCCGTGGCACTGGCCTTAACCGTACCGGTACCATCACCATTCCAGCTGCGCGATTTGGCCCGGAAATGGCGGTACGCTTCGCCAAACTCCGGATCCAGCATTGGCCGGTAAGCAATCGGATCGCAAAGATCGGCATGTGCCTTGAAAAACTCCTTGTAGCCACCGTGCAGCAGATACATCTCAGGATAATGCAGTGCGGGGTAACTGTCGGCGTTTAGGATACGATCGTGATTGCGCAAGAAGCGTGATCTGTAATGGAACGAAAAGGCACAACATTAGACCACCGTGTGTATGATGTGCTTTACACTAGCAACAGCATCGAAACGGCACGACCCGATACTTACAATTTGGGACCACGTTCGGACGAGAACTCGCAGTGAAACACAACGATGTGACGACGCAGCGCAGCACCATCCTGGCAGCTGGCAACCTTTGGCGTTTCCGTCTTCGATTTGATGAGCTCATCGATGATCTGCTCCTGGGTGTACAGATTCTTAGCACCTCGGATGTGACCTCCCTCGAACTCATACGGATACCGGCAGTCAATGATTTTGACGCTTGCAATCTTATCGTTAAAATCACCCCGTACTAGCCGTGCCATCGTATCACCCGAGATCGACTTCAGATCCCGATGCTGTCCTTCCATCAGTGGCAGCACGTACGATTTGCTAAAATCTCCAATCAGATCCGGTTCGGACGATGATCGCGATAGCGCGGTCATGATCTGCGCATCGTTCATGGAGATTGACTTCTGGTAGACGGCCTTCTTCGGTACCGCAGCCAGCACGGTCGTACGTGCCGGACTGTCTAGCGCGTTTACGGCCGGTACCGTCACTGCCGCTAGTGCCGTCACGTCCATCTGGGTTTTGCTACGTTTGCTCTGCACCGGACTAACGCCCGGTGGTTCGGGTCGCTTGAAGCAGCGCGTTACTTCCGCCGTAGCAACGGTGGCCGTTCTGGACGAGTACGGCGTTAGATTGCAGTTCTCCTGATCCTCGATGGCGATCATACGACGCGCGTAACGCTCCGGTGTCTTCAGCTGGGAGATAACGTACTGCTGCTGCTGCTGCACGTTCACATTGCTGTTCGTATTTTCAGTGAGACTCAAACACCGCCGCACGAACGGACGCTTCTGCTGTTCCGGTGTCGTTGCCGTACGCGTCGTTTTGATCGTACCGCAGATGAGCGAGTTCAGCCCGCTTGGTTGCTGGGACTGCTGGCAGGATTGCAACTTGTCCTCGATATCCTCATCGTCCATCGCTTCCATATCGAACAGCTCCATATCGTCCATCGATTCCATCGAGCCGGACGATAGGCTGCTGTGCAGTAGCAACCGACCACGCGAACTCGCGGGCGATCCGGAACAGTGCCGCGATAGGGACGCCGTGGACGACTGGTTGAAATGGAACATGGAGGGCGTTTTCGTGGCAGTCATCATGGTCCCGGTACTACCGCTAGTACTGTGCAGCGAGTTCAGCAGCACATCGTTCAGCACACTCGCACCATACCCAGAGTCCATCGAGTTTGGGTCGTGATCGTCCAACGGGCGGCGTGGCCGATAACCGAACCCACCCGGTACGGCCGTCAGCTTACCAGCCACGATCGGTCCGGTGCCGTTTTTGTTCACGATCGGTATGGTCACATGCTTGCTGGGGGTGTTGTTTTCCGACGGTAGCAGCTCGCCATCGTCTGGACAGAGCGAGCACGGGCTGCAGGGCCGTGGACTCTGCTGCGGGCTGTGACTCTGGTAGAACGATAGCTCCTCCGTCGACATGTTTTCCTTGCCGGGCGACGCCAACAGTTTGCAGCTATCGTCGTAGATCATGCGCGTGGGCATACCATGCTGGCGGAACTGAAGACTGCGCTGACGCTGTTCCGCCCGTCTGCTAGCTGGCGATCGTCCAGCGGAGTTTAGCGTGAAACGTCTGTGGAGCCAAAAAAAAAAGGACGAATGGAAAATGTTTAAGTAAAAACGGCTCAACATCGACTACTTGTAGTTACGTTAGCTTATGGCGGTAACCGGAACCACCGGGCATGGGATTTTTACCCTCGGTGGTTCGCTAATTATATCTCCCAGAAAATGGTAATACACGTCCGTACACAATGCTCAAGGATAACCCCGTGTGTCTGCGCCTTTTTTTAAGCTATCTTTCCTATCCCCCCGAATACGTACACGCCGGGTTCACTACCCCAAAGTCATAACAAACTGTGCATTCTTTGTGGTGGTGTGTGTGTGCTCGAACACCGTCTAGAGCAAGGATCCCGTGTCCACGCATACACGGTACCCCTGTGTGTGTGTGTGCGTGTACGTCCCAAGTACCCCTTCGGCAGGGTGCAATGGCAGTAATAATATCAGCAATAGCTATAAACAGCAGGCTCAGTACAGCCCGTCCGTGTGAGAAGGTCACATCTGGCGCCGCTTAACCAGCACCAGCGAGAACAGAACAAGGGACCCGCTGTCGCTTCTCACCAAGCCCGTTCGCTCTATCCCTGTTTGGCCTGCCCGTACGATCGATCGATGCATTTCGCTTCGCCACACATACGAATACGAAGCGATCGACGTAGGGAACGGTGCGTAGTGTGGCAACGCGGCACTGATGATAACGTGTATGTGTCGCGCTCGCATAAGCTTGTGAGGGCAAGCAAACGTCGCTCTTCTCCGGCTAGCATTGGTGGCGCCTTCGGTGGGGGAGGTGGAGTTGGTGGCGAAGAACGGAAAACCAAACCCGCCCAAGGGGCAACATACGTGCGACCGA
Source organism: Anopheles marshallii (assembly GCF_943734725.1). NCBI lineage: Eukaryota > Metazoa > Arthropoda > Insecta > Diptera > Culicidae > Anopheles > Anopheles marshallii. The sequence goes on along the minus strand of NC_071326.1, from coordinate 34,851,908 downwards.
AAATAGAAGCACATCCCATCCATAAACTGGGACAAACCAAACGATCCTAAGGGAAGCGTGCACGTGTGTATGTGTGTGGACGCAATTGGAATCGGCTATGCTCTCTTCCCTGCATAGTACGATGCAGCATAAAAAAAGGCAAGATCTTGAGATCTTCGAGTTTGAGTCGCGCGCGCGCACACTCTCACACACACACAAACCCGCACGATCGCACGAATGTGTGTAACTTTGGTTCCTTGACTTTTGGCTTGCAGTTTAATGCATTTCTTGCTTCCATTCATTCGCCACACCCGGTCACAATGTACGATGTACACCGGACAAACGGGTGCATTGCATTGGGATGGCACCTGGATCCAAGCGAATACGCGCACGGGTGTTGCGCGCAGAAAGGACAGCAGCAGCTAAAAAAAAAAGATGATTGACCGAAGAACTACAAGGTGAAAAAAAATATATATATACACGCACACACGCAGACACAGCTCATTGTCTGGACAATTGCGTTGGCAGCGGCACAAGCGGTCGCCCAGCGCAAAAGAAACTGACCTATCTCAAGGGGGAGAGCGCGCGTTCAAGACAAATACAGCTCAATATGAGCTCAACAGTGTCTACCAACTTTTGTTAGCACCAGCCGCGGCCATTCAACACCAAGCATAAAGTAGCAAATGGAGCAACTTATGGTATACCGGGTGCGGAAACACCAAAAACTCCACTGCCGTAACTCTTTCTCGATTTCGGTCTATTCATTGCATGCGGGACAAACGTTTGGCGTGGTTGAATGATCCGGACCGGCCGGCTGGAGGAGTTAACGGAACGATTGCCAAATCTGGGCAAACCACAACAAACCCCCTCAAACCCCCGCTGTCGTCTGGGAGTTCTTGCGGCCCTGTTTCGTCTATCGTTGTTTCACCGGCCACAGCGAAACCAAAGGCGCGAATGTAGCACAAAGGAAGAAAGAGCGTAAACGAAAAGAACCGATTCACACACAGAGCCAACCCTCCCCCCCCCCCCAACAACCGGTAAAACTCATCGTAAATACACACATTTGGCCATTCCACCACCCAACACCCAAGTTTCCTGTCTAACCGCGGAACGCGTACGGCGCACGCTTTCACATGAATGGCACGAAAATGCGCGAAATGAAAGTGAGTTTTTCGCGATTTTACTATCCACCGTGGTTCTTGCGCGAGCGAATGGTTCATGAGGCGATTACTGTGGTGGAGGCTCACCCACCTCGTGCCGTGTGGCGTGGAAAGCGTGGTTTAACTGAAGTGCTGAATGATGAAGATCGTTAAGCACACGTGAAGCTCTCTTAGAAGTTTTTTTTTTTTGCTTTTCCTTTAATCAGACTTCATGCCATGACGTAGCACTGCGTTGCGGTGGAAGTCGCGAAGAGCTCCAGTTTTGGAATGACTTCAAATTATTCCACATACACATGCGTCAGTGACCTCTGCTCACTCACGTTGCGCGAAGTCTCCCGCACTGCCTTAAGGATCATGGCTGATTCCGGTCGACTGCCCTTGTCCCGTGTGTGTCTTTCTGCAATGGGGCAATGTACTTGTCAGCGCGACCGCCATACTACGCAAGGTACCGTGCGTAAACCGTAACTTCCACGTCTTTCTTCCCCGGTTCTATTTTTTAAGCTACATTTTCCCTTATGTGTGCACACACCACATTAAGTCGTTTCCCTTGGTTGCACACGACACGGATACGCTCGACCCAAAGGTAGGGGAGGGAGGGGGGGATACGATTTCTCGAACGTTTTTTACCCTGAACCTGAAAGTACCGCCCGAGAATAGCGTCCTGGTAGGGCAAACCCATATCCCGGACCGAGACTCTACAGGGACCACCACCACGTTTTTTCGTCTTCCTGTAACGTTGAGCACCACTTGAAAGAAAGGGGAGAATCGGTAGGCTCCCATCATTCAGCAGAACTGTGTCTGGGTCTGTTGAAACGCCAACAGTAGGGAATACATTCTCTACCGGGACTCTCGCACACCCCCCCCTCCCAAACACCCCTTTTGTTGGACGACCATTAAGGAAGTCCACAACCCCTGGCACATCGTGTGAGGTGAACCGAGCGCAAAGAAACACCCTCAATAATGTAACACGAGGCTAGGGAGGCGCTTAGAGCTGTTTTATTTTTCGGTTTACAGAAATCAGCCAAAAACTTCTATTTCGAACAACCTCCAACCATTCACTGGTGCACGAGAACGAGCGTTTTTCGTCTAATGTTGTCCTTATGAAACGTTTCAGCGCAACATTTGATGGTTGAAGATTTTTCCCTTCAGTTAGATGTTTTTTTGCTTCATTTTGGAAGCAACACCGATCAGCAACTAAAAGGATGGGGACGACCCTTACCTTGTATTCTGAACAATTTCGTGCACCTCGCTCTCGTCGAAGAACATGATGAAGGCGGTGTGTGGATGGTTTCAGCGGTGTCAGATATATATGTATATATGTATTGCGTCGACACTTATGTGCTCTGCTGGCGTAAACCACCAGATTGCTGCTAACACGAATTGTTTCTCTTCCAAAAAACGTACACAAAGCACAACTACATGCGCGCACTAGATTAGATTAAAGCACTGCGCGATCTTCCAACGCTTATTCGCTCGTACGATCGCTAGCTGCTCAAGGTGCCGAACCATTCATTTTCGCGATACATCTATAATTTTTTTTCTTTTTACGATCGTCCAATATCACAACAAGGATCCAGGACGTGCACAAAACACAAACGCACACAAATGCGGAAAATACACAAACACACATGCACCACAAAACCACATGTACAAATAATTGTTTCCGCTTGAAGCCGATGCTACCGAAGCATGATTTGGCTTGATTGAATGTTCTTTTTTTTTTGTTTCGTTTTCACAGATCTTCTGACACACGCGATCACGCTTCAACTGACGATCATCGCGAAGGATATGAAGATAGTCCTTGGCGTGTTTACGCTGTTGTGGGCTGGTAAATGGTTATCGCCTGATCTTAAGCTGCAGTGCGCGACGTAAGATCGTTTGAACATTGCACGGTACCCAAGAGTCCCAACAGCTCAACTATCTCGATACTGCCTAAGATGCCTCTGTAACGTTTGCGTTCCTTGGCCGGGGAGCTACTGCCTGCTTCGAGGCTCTGAACACGAGTGACAGCCTGTTTCGCCGAGCCGGGATGAGGTTGCTGCCACCAGGCTCGGTGCGCACAGTTCTGCCTAGTCCTTTTTCACTCTCCTTCACACGTACGCTCTCGCGTACGCACGCTGCTCTCTTCCGTTCTCTTTTCAACCTCGTCTTATGCTGCGTGTATGCGTTCATGCTAGCAAGAACCCCGCAACATAAGATACCGAACGTGCCAAGGGGTAAAAGAGACAGCGACCAGGCGACCGTGGACAGTGCTCGAGCTAGAACGGAACGGCCGAAAAGAGAGAAGTGTCCATCGGCGGACGCATTGCGCTGAAAACGGACGTGAGGCATGCGACGTCAGTTGGCGCCTGGTAGTGTGAGCGAACCGGCACTTGCGTATTTGCGGGTGTGCAAAACGGGAAAAAGGACCTCCGATATGTATCCGTAGGGCGCGCACACTGTCGAGTCTTTGCCTTTTGCACACACCAGCGTACAAATGGGAGCACTACCCCGGGGTTCTTACACCATGGTGCATTTCGGTGGGGGGGCACACGCATTTTACTGTGCTGCATTGGTGTGCGGAGCTGCAGTGTAAACAATGCGAGAGAGGAAGATGCTGCGCGGCCCTGCGCAAGAAAGGGCCCACGAGCGCCGTTCGTTAGTGTTGGAGGAAGAGATCCCATACACCGGCATGGTCTCTAGGGCAACACACATACAAGATCTCGACAGCATCCAATGCCGCACACGCAGTGCTGCAGTGGTGGAAACATTGATCTTGACGCATACTTGCAGCGAACGTTCTAGTAAATCAAGAATCGTGAAAAAACACTTTCTTCCCATTAGATTGGAAACGAATAAACATCCACTTGTCACACCTAAATTCCTTTCAACCAATTGCCCAACGTTGGACATAATCTAAGCAAGCAATCGCAACCTCAGACGAAATCTGAGATGACCAATAGAACGTCCAGATTGTAGCATCGGGAAGGGTAAATGATCGATTAGGCATATTTTGATGATCCAAGTTCCGGCAATCACCACCGGAACTAACAGCGCGAGCCGTGCCTTTAAAAAGGAGCAACCGCACAGTATTGGTGTGTGATGAACTCTTCGGAATTAGGGACAATCAAAACAAATTTAGCTACGGCCAGCGTGCACGCATTGATAACTCTGCCGGCTCCGCACAGTCGAACGGAACCCACCCATCAACTTCCTCCCCGTACCAAAAGTGGCCAACGTTAAACCTTCTCAGCCAAACGACGCAGCCCTACCACATCTGAAGCTTGACGCATTTGTTGAGCGGAAATTTTGATTAGAAGTGTTGTGCCTGGGGGTCATGCTTCGCATCGGGTACGGGTGCAGCGTATGATGCGATCCGATCCCGGAGGAGTTCTATGCGTGCAGGGGAAGGTGGGTGGTGAGGGCCATAGTTCCCTTTTGCTTGCCGAAGCTAATCAGACAACAAGAAAATGACGGTTGACCAACGGTTTCGATGGAGGCTGCCGATAGGGTGTTTACGCTCTCCAACTTTCAAAGCGAATGGTAAGCACGCGAACACTGTGTTTCTACGTATTAGCGAACTAGTGAAACTTTATCGCTTCAACATAATGTACACAATTAGCCACACATGCGGCCGGGACAGTTCTTGAAAGTATTTGTTTTGAAATACAAATCCCTCGGGTTTACATATATTTTTTTTGTTATTTTGCTTAAGGGTTTGATATTGCACTAGAACGTAATACTTAATATCGCTGATGATCGTGCAGTATATGGCAACTGAAATAAACCTGCAAACCTCCAAACAATCTCAAACTGTATGCCTCTTTTCTCATCATTTACATTTTATGATGAGCGTTCTGTCCCAAAACGATTCTGGAAGCGCTCGAGAACGTCAAAATTAAGCGCGAGAAGAAAACAATCCCCCCCCCCTACTCCCTCCTTCGGCAGTGTGCCTCCCCTTTCCTCCCTTAACCCTACTCAACAGTGGAACGATGGAAGGACATAATGCTCCTTCTTTGCGTCTGATCGAACCGGCCAGGAACCTGTCTTCGAAGTTGTTCGGACAAAGACCAAAGAATCGAACCGGTTGAGGACGAGCAACATATATAAACATGAGCATAAAAGAGCACGAAGAAGGCAAAGAAACGTTAAAGGAAAAAAAAAATATCACAGATTCCTTTTGTCTTCCTATTCATGCCTTGTTGCGTCCCGCTCTCAGCTGACCGTAAGGGAATCCACCAGAGAAAACAGAAGTAAAAACTAAATCCCACCACCCCGCTCTACGGTAGGGTTTTTCGAAGTAAGCGACCTTTACTTGTGTTGCGGGTGCGACCCAGTAAGAATCCCAGCCCTATCCCAATTTCTGACAGGATTTTCACAATCCTGTGCCATCTTCGGTTCAGTTGGAATGCCATCCAATCGTACCTGGTTGCGTTGGTGTTTGTTACGTTGCGTTGTATACACGGCTCTCATGAAATAAAGACGATAGCAAGAGCACGCGAAAGAGAAGTCCGGTGTGCTGAATCTGTATACAGCCAACACAAAACCACATAACACTACACTTAAACTGTCGACAGTGTGTGTCATGCAGGTGAAATACTAACGATAGGCGGTGTCACTTCCAAGGGCAAACGGTTTGGAATTTCCCTCGATTGTCCTGTAACTCACCACCTTCACGTGTACACGTGCAAACATGCATGTCCATCAGCTAATCGTTTCGCGGGGCAGTCGTCTATGACCGTTACAATCCTGCCTTCTGAAATTCTACCAGCAATAAATACATTACCGAGATTACATTACCCGGCTAGGGTAAAGTGCCAAAGATTTATAATATTCAACGATCTCAACCGCTTTGAGTAGGAGATATAAAGAAGTCTGTGAGCTTCAAGTTTATTACAACCAATGTTAGCTATTTTGAGAATTTCTACAACATTATGTAATGCTTCTAGCCATTCACCATAACTTGGCAGGTTGCACAACTCATATCCTTTGCAGAGTTGATCGCCGATTTTGGTTTGATTTTTTGAAGGTCAAAACACTGCCAACTCGACGAGTTCGCGCTTGGAGATAGTTAAAATACCGCCGAACCGTTCGTACGCGCACATCCATACCGCGATATCCGTTTCGGTATAGCGTAACAAGAATAATGCACGTACACAAAGCAAAGGCCCACACGAACGCACAACAGAACCTCTCCATTCGGTGCGGAATTCCACCGTGCGCTCGTCGGCTAAGATTCGCCAAGTCTGGCGGAGTCGCGAAATGCGAATAAGTGCCCGCGAACAGCGCAAAGCAAAGAAATATCCTTCTTCCTTCCCGTCTTATCGCAACACCGGTGCGCGCTGGCAGGTTCGCGTCTCGCACATAAAGTAAGCCAACCCGCGGAACGGCGGCAAGGAATATGGATCTTGTTTGTTTTTTTTTTTTCGGCGATCAACTTCCTTTTCAACCCTCCCTGAAGCTCCCAATGAATGCGTGCTGCTAGAGAAGCGAAACGAACTATTGTCGCACGAGGTGAACGTGGTGTTTGGCGGCCAGTGTTGGGCGCAAATCATGAAAGCTATTTGCAATCTTTTCACCGTGTGTTGCTCCCTAGAGTGCTGATGTTGCTGTATGCGAGACGCAGATATGTGCGCTGTTCAGAGCGCTCAGCTGAGCCATTGTAGATTGGCAAGCCAGGAAGTGAGCAAGTGGGGAGAGACCGAAATACGGCCAGGTTAAGATCGGTGTGTATGTGAGATATAGGTGCCACAAGTTTCGGTAACTAAAAGTCCCAAAAATATATTCGTCATGGTAAGTTCTGCACCGTGGCTATCAAAAACCAAGGGGACTTGATTCGGTTTTTTTTTACATCTAGACTTTAACAAACTAGTTTCTTTTCGTCTATATGCAAATCATACAGGCAAGATTATATTAGTGTAAGTACCAGCATGTTTTTTTTTTCGTTACCTATTTCAAGTTTCTTCTCCATTCCGCAAGAAGATCAAGGATAGAATAGCTGATCCGCAACAGGCGCCAACATTTGCTGTTTTATATTCTACTGTGCAATCTAACGACCAAAGCGATTCAGCAATATGAGTCATCCGGATATATGCTGGTGCTCTACGGCCGCACAACGCTCGGGAAATTGAGCAGGTGGTTGGGTAGGGAATGCCCTATCCCTCTTTTGGGTTGATGTCCTCTGGCGGACATTTGCACCACTCGTGCAACGTGCCTGTCGAGGCCATCCTCCGAGCGTTAAGTGCAACGGCCAGCGTCACTAGCGAATCCCTAAACGAGCCTGCGCGGAGGTCCTGGTCCGATGCCTTTCATAGGCACACACCCTTTCGACAGGCGCAGGCGCACAATCAGGGATGGGATTTTTCACATCTGTTCAAATTTTCCACCACCAACACCGCGGAACCGGATCCGGATCCCGTCGCTTGTGCGCCTGCCTCACGATCACACTTTCGGTGTGCATGTGCAACATTTCCCGTGCCCAGCGAGTCCCGTACGTTTCGATTAAATGAATGAGGGTGCGCAGGTTTATGAGGGGGTTGATTTGGAGTGTTTACCACGCGCGCTACAATCCCGTATGGAAAGGTGGTGGCTAACGTTGTGTGTGCCGCCATCGGACAAGTTAGTACGAGGTTTTTTCCGGAGGGAAAATGGCTGCTAGCATACGGAGGGATCATGTTGAAATTAAACTGCTTTTTTAGCCCCTGGCAAGCTTTGTTCTATGGCTTTGCACAGCGTGATGCTACCAGCGCATGAGCGCAGCATAATTCAGCTAGATCGAATCAACCGTAGCCAAGCGCTTATTTCATAAATAAAGCAATCAGTAGGCCACATTAATAATCATTTCTGACGGATCTTATGATTTTGGGAGTATTGTTCCACGTTTTTTTTAGTTAAACACAAATCATATTCCAAAAATTTGTACAAAAAACACCGTTTGACAGTGATTGATTAATGCGGTAGCGAGAATAGTTAACAACAAATGTTAAATTAAGTCTAATTTCTTTGTGTAGCGCAATTTTGTTTAGTTATTCCTATTCATGTTGTATTAAAAAAATTAAGGGCTAGTGAATATTCGTACAAAAATTAGAATGTCTCAGCCAATATGACTATTCTAATATAACTATAAGAATCTAACAGATACATTAAACATACATAATTAATTAGACTCCGGCTAAATAAAGCCAAAGAAAGCCAGTCGAGTAAGTTGTGTCCATAAAGAAAAAGATACTAATAATTATTATTTAATTTAACAATGACATTTATAACAAGAATGCCTGTATCATCACATCAAGCATAACATTCAACGGTTTCATTACAAACGGAACCCTCTCGCAAACAAAACCGACATATCGGATGAGCAACATAAGAATAAACAATTCATTGATTATTTGGCTCTTACTGCGCGGGACAATCAACCGCACGGGGTGATTCTTATGCGCGGGTACTTTTCGCGCACCATTGTCTGGTCCCTAACGAATCCAGAGTCTCGTATCTAATTAGGAACGTTGGTAAAGTTTAGGCGTTTAGAGAAATTATGCTGGTCCGAATGTGGTAACGCGACCGTACCAGGTGTGTGGCCTTTTCAACACACTGTCCCAATCGACAGGTCGGTCACCAAGCGCCACCGAGGCACGAAAAGGGTTGTTGGTGGCGGCAATGGAAAAGCGCGCGCTTAAGCAAATCCGTATAGGTAAATGAGTAAATAGGAAAATGAGAAAAACGGCACACCACACCACAAGGGCACTGTCCCGAATTGGAACCACCAGCCAGCTCCTGGCAAAACTTTTAGGCGCGATCGTGAAGTACCGGGGATCCGGTTTCCATTTCCATAACCCCTGCTGATGTATGGCTCTCATCGTTACGCACACATCGATACGCATGCACGCATTTTCATCAAACTTCCACATTACCCTGGTTCGTTTGGGCATGAGGAATCGGTCACGAAAATTCATCGCCGGGTAAAGGACCGGACCCTTCCCGATAGCAACAACCCCCGGGGGAACATCTGCAATCGTTCGCGAATGCAACACAAACGTATGCGGATGGATGAAAGCGTAAGCGGGACAACAAATTCGAACTAATAATAATAATATTCCCGCTCGGCACTCGGTAACGCACTTCGAGAGTCACCCAGTTGCATTTGCAGCGGCTTCTTGCGCTGCCATCCCTTTCGCACGGCCAATCCTACATCTCGTCGGCCCACCACCAAGGGGTGCGCTTGATCCAAACCATCCCTCAAATATACGGGCACGTGCCATAAGGGATCCGCTGCTGCTTCCCCCTTTTTTCCCGCTCCTACGCCACACACCACGGTGTACCTGGGCCGGGAAAACGAAATACAAAAAAAAAATGCTGTACAGCGTACGAGACGCGATCATTCGCTACAACAGCTTCTCTGCCGCACCCTAACCTACATAACAAATTTTTGCCATCCATGGAACAGCAACAGCGAAGGATAAGCGTACGATCTAAGGGACGAGATAGAGGGAGAGAGAGCACGGAAACAAACACGGAAGGAACAAGGATATGGAAGAATGGTAGGAACCGACAACGGGGACGATAATGAAGGCAAACGGAGGCATCGGGAAGTGAGGTAACTGCAAAAAAATTGCATTACTTTCTTCACCGTACTAGCGCCGGTCTCGCCACCTTTCTGTCTGTTTCAGGGTTTTCCTTGTTCTATCTGTCTCAGTTCCTCCGCTTCCATAAACTTCTTCCGGGCACTGCCGACCGTGGCGTTCCAGTTCCGATGTCCTTTTCTGCAATCTTTAAGATCCAGCTGCGCTAGACACTCCGTCTGGCGCGCTATATTGGTCAAGATGGTACGCAGACATCGTTTTCCCCCTTTTACGAACCGTTCTGAGGAGAATGAGCATTCTACGGATACTGAGTTCGGGAGTGCATGGTCTGTACGAATGCATTGGAAAGATGGCAGAATGGTCAAATCCGGAAGGAAAGCATATTTCTCCACTCGATATGCATTAACCCCCGCAGCGGTGGGAAACAGCATAAAAGTCATACGGCGTCAACAAAGGCGACACTGTGCGCTGAAGACAAGCAGATGAGAAAATCAATATGAAACACAACACATCAGCTGGAGATTTGATCGATGAATGCGTAGATAAAGCTTGCTTGATTACGCTCTGTTCATACACCCTTATGAAAGTGGGAAGGATCATCAAAATAAAGCTGGTAGGAATGCAAAAATGTAACAGGAATGTTAGAAAATTGGAGAAGAGATTGGACTCTGGCGGCGCGATGAGACTAAGAGTTCGTTGACCTGCCATATTAGTTTTTACAGACAAGTTCAGTTTTATTATAAAACATTTTAAAGAATTGAAAACTGAAGACGTCTATGCACACACTGTCTATAAGCCTACAAATAGCGCAAAAAAATCCCAATCGCGGGAAAAAGGCATAACCGTAAAATACCTCACGATTCTGAGCGCGCGAAAACGACACGAAACGAAATTGGCAAAGATTCTCTTCTTAGCTGGCCTGAACTATGTCCCCTATAGCAGCGCTGTAGCCTAGCGCTTAACCTAGCCACACAGCAAGGGCTGTGCGGTGCGCAACCCTTAAGAATGCCCGAAGAAAAAGGCACCCGAAAGGAAAACAATTAGCTCCGTAACGAATAAGGGATAGAGCAGCGGTCCGGTGCGTCCAAGACGGTATTTGATTCATGGCGTACAATGGCATAGGCGCAGTAAAGCAGACGATCATCAGCGTTACTGCTATCCCTTAGGCTGCGGCCAAACTGCTGCAAATGCGCTCTAGCCGTACCATACCCGTCGATAGCATTTGGCGGGTGGTCAGTTGAAATCTTCTTGCACATCAGAGAGAGTATTGTTTACCGGGATGCAGGAAACCATTCAAAGCAGCATATGTGTAGATCGCGTTGAATGAAGGACATCAGATCAAGCAGACTGTGAGATAGGGAAACACATCGGCAGATTGGCTTTGGCTGTGCAGTGGAGTATGTTTCTGCGCGCGAATTTTCTCGCAACGGACAGAACGTCCAAACCAGACCACAATAGGGTTTTAATTATAAGAATGCAAACAAACCCAGGGACGAGAATTTCTGCAAGAAACTGGACAAGCTCGTTGTCTAAATTGAATTTATACATTTTTGAGCAATTCGCAAGATGTCGGTTAAATCATCTGCTTCGAGAGGCAGACTAGCGTGTTGGAGGTGTCTCCACGGGAGATATACACTCGTCGAAGGATTCCCGCAGCTGATCGCAGCATGTTTCGGAGCACGCTGTCAATTGGAGTCAACTCAATTGGATCCAATTTCACGCATTTCTTCGATATGGCCGCTCACTAGCCTGAATTCCCCAACGCAAGAAGTGATCTGCCAGTGGCGCATTTTGGTCGTACCACTTGAAGAGTTGCAGTCGGTTGAACACTGCACGATGACACTGTGGAACACTGCACGATGAACAGCACAGGCAACTCAATTGAACTTCATCAGAGCTAATTTATTTGTGGGCCTTTTTCCTTTGGTGGGATTGTTTTATATCGCTGCACAGCAGCTGTATGAACGATCCGTGGCCAATCGGTAAGCTGTCACAAATTTATCAGCATGATTCATGCCAGGGACGTACCGGCGCCGTTACCGGATCGGATAATATGGCAAATTTTTGGCTCTATAGAAATTGATCTATATTTAAAGGTTTAATTAAAAATAATCTTTCAGGGATGTATCGATGCCCATTTGTGCACGATACAAACAATGATGGACGGTTCAAACCGCAAGTCAAGAACTCGCTAGCAGCAAAATTGGGGTAAGATGCCGGCAAAGGTACATTCTGATATGGGATACGGTTCTGTGGTGAACTGATTTATCGGAAAGATACGCAGGAAACTGGATCTTCCCATCCCTTCAATTCGGGTGGGAAAATTCCTTTACTGCACAAAACCGTATCAATCCCTCTTCCAGCAAAGATGTAGTAATGTAATTCTGCTACAACATTACCTGAACAGAACACATCCGACCCACCGAAGCCTTGGGCGAAAGTGGCAAAAAATGAACATTCCTTGGTTGATCGATTAGCTAGAGCAGAGGATGCTGGCGCCATAAAATGATTATAATTAGTTCATGAGCAATTTTGGGACAGTTTTCCACAAAAAAAATAATAAACGGTAAGGACAGTTTGTTGGGAAAACTACACTTTTTTTCCATATACCATACACGATTCTTTCCATTCGTTTTCCGGAACATAACTTTCCCATCCTTCCTTCTGTGAAGAAACTGTTGCACACACCATCCGGCGTCACGTCATGCACCGTTTGTCACTGTGCCAGCACCACTGTCATATGGCACCGTTTTCTTGTCTTCGGCTGAAACGTACCGGAGCTGGCTGCACTCTTACGTGCGAGTGTCAAGCGGAAAAAGGATAATGATTGGCCAGAGTGGGAAAACAAACTGAAAAACATTGAAGGAATTTGACAGCAGCACTCAGCATAAAAAAAGGCGGCAAAGGGAAAAAATAGCATTCCAAACCATGCACGGCAGACGGTGATCTATTTTAATGAAAGTCAAATTTCCTTTCCCTCGTCACAGGTCACATGGGTGCAGTGTGTTCGCTAGCCCTGTGTTTTTTTGTTTGGTAGACTATCTCTCGTCTAAAATCGGACCGATTTGCATTTTGATGTAATGGCGAGGTTCAAATGGAGTGCTTTAAAAAAACCGTCATGTGGTATGGCTCTGGGAAACTCTCATAAAGACTTTGGAAGCAAATTCTACTCACAAGACGCATTGGTAGAATATTCAAAACAACCATCGGCCTATCTACAGATGGAATTTTGAAAAGGACAGCTACTTCCACATTGCTGACTTAATATCTCGGTGAAAGGTGAACAACCGTTCCTACATAGCACGAAAGCAGGCGGAGAACATTGGCCGAGTAAACTGGTAAGCATTTGACTACCAAATGCAACACACCCGGGTCAATCGATCTCCGGTATGTGCTGTTTGTTCATCGCTCAATGTCACTACCAACGCACAACGTGACGATCGATACGTTTGCCGGCTAGAAACGCGTCCAGGAACCTGTGACACACTTTCACAAGCTCATAATGTTGCAGCAAATCGCCTAATCTGCAGGATGCTTATAAACATAAAGTGTGGGAGGCGACAACAACAGCAAATCCTCTGTTAAACCTGCGGTTTTCGACGAAATCATAAAGTAATAAACATTAACAATATTTGTCACAGGGCGTTAAACAGCGAAGCAAACACTTTATGAAAAAGGGAATAAATTACACTACACAGACCTTGTGTGAGGATCGAGAGCAAAGTGGGCGTATGCCGGTCATTTGTGCGGGTGATAAAATTGAAACTGCAAGCAATAAACCATTGTTATTCTAATGATATCCATAAAATCAGGTGCGATTCGTAACCAAGAAATTCACACCTGGAGTGCATGTGATGGTAGACATACAGTCTTATAATTAGGCATAGCAACAGCAAATAAAATTCAAGTAATGATTTTATAAATTCAAAAATAACCTCAGCTCCAGACATATGTAGAAATTATGCCCGTAATTAGCCCAAAGCCGATGCCAACCCCCGGATTTAGGAGTGGGATGTTCAGCACTCTGTTTTCCCATCAATTAATATGGAAACAAGTACTGTTGCTATTCTCACAAGACGTCCATTTTAGAACCAAAAAAAATGCGCGGCCAATTTGGATAAGCTTTTCGGCTTGCCCCTTTTTTGTCTTTCTCTAAAAACGAACGGTTCTGATTTAGCTCAAGTAACATCGTTACTTTTCGCTGTCGAGGTAAGGTAGTTATTTTCTTTCGATCATTTTCTTACTGTTGGTCGAATGATTTTTGACAAAAACCGGAACACTACCTGAGATAGGCTTGAGTCTTGTGTTACGGTTTGTTTGGCTCGTCTCAGGATCGATTGGAAACGGAGTTGGCTGGAGAACTTATGCACCAAAAAAAAAAAAGACATACGTCCCAAGAAAGTGGGCATTTGTCTGGGCACAACATAGGAACCTTCAGAGGGGAAACCTATCGCAAACCAGGCCAAGTTTGGGCAAGATATGATGGGAACTTTGATGTGCCCCTTTTCGGGCGTCTGATTCGCACGAAGATCTCACACGGTCCGGAACCCCTGGTTGACTAACATTTGGATGTACTTGTTGTCATCATTTTTCCCCCTTCGGTTCCGATTCTGATCCAGGACGATGAGGTTCCGGAACTGTGTGCTTCCGAGATTTCGGTCTAATTGACAACATTGCACAACACGCACACGCACAAGCATTCATTTTGGGAACTTCTTCAGAACTTTCAAATGGTCTACCTACCCTTAATCCTACCCTATGCCGAGGTCCAGACACTGATGCCCATATTTCAAATTCATTACCAAACGCTACCACGTCGGTATTCGGAAGAATGTTCCGCTTGCACATCTAATATGTTGCTGTTCCACTCTATCTCTTCCAATCGCTTTGCAACCAGTCTACGAACTGAAGTCCGAGTGCAAGCTCTGCAGAATACTTTCGGTGCGCTGGTTTCACCGGCTCTGGCCGGAAGGAAGAGCAAACCGAAGGAAGGAACAGCACGAGCTGTCGAGAAAAGGGTCGATCGGTGCGAACTGGGGATAATTTGTTCCCAGGATTGCGGCGCAGTCTCCGCAGCGGTCGTGATCTGCGAGGATTCGGCCTGGAGCAGCCGATGGGAACGATTCCAGGCTGCCAAAACGGATGATTTTAAGTATGCAGGCAAGATAAACATCTCTCTACAAACGCAACCGAAATAAATGCTCGTTTGCATATAAACATGACATGCCAGGCATACGATCGCTGTTGGGTTATAGTTTATGCTTAAATACGTCAAGTTGTCCCGAATAACTAAACGTTCCCAAAACAGGGTGTTCTTTTGACCTAAATCTTTCAGTATGCACCTTCTAGTATGTAAATTGATAGAACTCTTCGAAAGTACAACAGCATTACGTTGCCTCGAATAGAAAAAGATCAATACATGGCTAGAATTACAGTGAAAAAGGTAATCCTTTTAACAAATGTATTCCTTTGACGCGTTCCAGACCGAACAATTAGCGTAAATAAAGGATTAAGAAGGTTCCCTTCGAAAAATGTGTTTCTCTTCATATGTATACATCCATTCGACAGCTTCAAGTACATTAACGTCTTGTTCGATCGTACCAAAACTAGCTAAATTTCTGCATTTTAAACAGCGAAAACATAAGCTTCTTTAATTGTTCCACACAACTGTCAGGGGTGTCAGTAAGACATCAGGATCTCTGACAACGGGCTAGTTGAGACTTCTAATCTCAACCATAAAGCTCTTATACAGAACAGGCTCTTCCCAAACAAGCATTCAACCAGAAAGGATATAGGATCTCAGCCACATCTGTAAAGAAGTTATAAAAAAGTTGGAATGCACCATGCGGAAGACCACCGGCAGACTTGCTCGTTCGAGTACACGTCTCAATTTCTCCATAACTACTTCCACAAAGTAGAGATCTATTGGGATAAGGTTGCTTCCTTTTCTTAATGTCCCAAAATTTGGCAAATGCAATCCGGCTTGAAACGGAAGAAATCTTTCAATGGAGAAAAACGCACAGGAAATAAGGTAATTTTCACTGGTCCGATTCGGTTATGCTGCCGGTGGTTATTACTCGGACGTGTCATTTTTTTATACCTTTCTTCTGCTGGTTGCTCCTGCCGGTGTAATGTGATAATTGATCTTTCACTGCAAACCCGGCTCAGTGTCAGTTCGACACTTTCATCCAAAGTTCTCTCCTTCGATGCCCTTGGACAAAACCTCCTCTTGAAGGCAGACATACAAAAAAAGCAACGTTCCAAGTCTGTGCAAATGCGTGCCTCCTGGTTGGGCAGTGTGCAACTTGTCTGGGTCGGTATTGCTTTCGCTGGTGATGTCCTTTGTACGCGGTGCGCTAAGAAGGAAGTGGTTTTTCGTCCCGTACCGGCGAACCGTATCCTGCCTGTGTAGCACCGTCGGACGGGTCTCGGCCGGGTAAGTTTGCGGCGTTGGTGGTCATGGCGCAAAAAAAAACACAACTGTCTGAAACCGGTTCCTTGAGTTCGTAACTGAAATTTGGCATTTTTTCCCATGAAACCTGAGTTGCGTTCGGTTATCGTCGTTGTCCCCGGTGCGGCACCCCTTCAGGCAGTTCAGTTCGGGCCAACCTCTCTTGTGCGCATAGTTCGCATCCTGAGCGCGTCGGGCGTGAAAAGAAGATAATAAATTGGCCAATAGAGAAGTTTATCGCCTATTATGTTTTCTTTATCAATAGTTTTGTTCCTCTTGCGCTCGGAAGGATACATCGATGAATTCGCATTTATCTGGACACCACAGAACAGTGCGTGGGCATTTATAGTTACGATAGATTTTGTCGATTGATACATTCTTGCAGGTTTTGAAGCCCGGTGTCTCTTTGAAGTTCAGAACAAAAATCCAATTATCATCCTTTCCTGCCAAAAGGTACACTTTTCGTGCCAGAAGTATAGAAGTTCGTGCCAGAAGTTCTAGCTATTTTACACATGTCCAAAGACAGTAAGTTTCTTGTGCTTAACAACAAATTCTTCCTCATTCATTGAGCTGTGTACAAAGTAATTTTAGCATAAATGCGCCAAAGTACCGTTCAATTTGCTTCTTCCGCTTCCACTTAAGCACAATAATACAGCACAACCATTCATCGACACCTTCGTACCCGGGTGATGATCGTGTGCTTTCGGATTAGAATATAAATCAGTTCTTTTTCTGTTTCGCCTGCGAAGTCATAAGAGCACCACTACAAGATCGAAGCAGGACGTCCAACATCTTAAGATTTTAGAGGCAATGCGGCTGGTGCTGGTATGAGACTCGCATCTTAAGCTCAAGTGCTAGGTGCGTCCTTAAGCCGTTCCCACCCCACAAAGCCACGGCAGGAGCACCCCAGGAGACAGTTCCGATTTTGGGCAATATATTTTCGCTTTATTATAAACATAAAATCTACGAATTATAACGAATGGGTATTGGCCCCACCACGTTTATTGGTTCGGGGGATTGCGTTCTGCTGTACCCTTTCATACTTGCTCCCTTATCGAAGATGCAGAAAAGATGAAGTTGGAGAAAAACAAAACAGCAACAAGTTAGAAACAACGGTAAGAATCTTCAAAAGGATCGACAGCGAGCGAAGGTCTCTCGATAGTGCTCTTCGGCGATAAAGTGGCCAAAAGCATAATACGAGATTCAAATCAAGAGAGCAGTGGATGAACGTGGAGGAGTTGTCGAAACAAAAAAAAAGGCCACTCGTACACTGACCGTTCGTTTACGCGAGACGGCAATATCCACACTCTTTTTTTTTTGCTTCCTTACAACATTCCATCTCCCAACGTGCCGGCGTCCGCGTACCGTCGATCGACTATGTTTCATTCATATAAAAATTTCTTATTATTAAAAGGCCGAACAGCGACAGCACAAAAAAAAACTTGAGAAGAATGAAATCAAAAGCAACACAACGCGTATAAGACGGAAAAGGAATCCGGCAAACAGCAAATGGTGAGAAGAACGTTGCTGGAATCCTAAGCTCAGGTGATTATTAACGAACGAAACAATCTGTGGAGCGTTTCGGCTGTGCGGGTTGAATTATGATACCAATCAGCTGTGCAAAGTGGTCAAAAGTTTCGCATCTTTTAGCAGCCTCAATTTTAGTACATTGTGCTGTCGCAGCAGGCGTCAGAAAGTTTGGTTTTGTCCAATTTTGTAGTGTCGAGCAGTAACTAGCAGTAGTAACTATTTAGTAATTTCTCTGCGTACAACATTGACAATATCGTCCACTGTGCCAAACGTGATGAACGACGACGACTGGAGTGGTAGAAAAAGGGAAAGAATAAAAAAAAATGAACAGAACACACCAGGAGTTCGGTACAATCTTCACCGACCTCGAGCAAAAACGCGTATGTCAGTGAAAACTGATTATCATCTCCTTCAGCATTACCCATCCCCATTCACGATCCCCGAGGCCGGCTCGTGTGTTTCTTTTCGTGCACGGTGTGTGCGATCGGCATTCCGGAAAGCATAAAAGCCGGGCCGAAATTCTCGACGTGGCTAGATAGACCGGCAGAATGAAAGAGAATCACGATCAGCCAAAGCAGGCTCGTTCTAAGCAACCAATTCTCGCTGCTGTACATGCACATACCACTGCGTCTGTATACGGCGGTACTTCCCCCCAACTAACCTCCGCATATATCCGCGGGTGAGTGAGTTTACTTTTTCACTTTTTAAAAAACCACGCACACAATTAGCTGTAATCGCTATTTTCATTCGAATCGCTCTTGATTTAGGACTCCATCGTTCCCATCCGTCCCATTTTCCATGGCGTTTCAACCCCATTCGGGGGGAAAATTCGTTCTTCCTGCGACCGCCGAAAGGAGCCAGACAAATTTCACACCGTGTGTGAGATTGTGCTCATGAATGTGTGTATGTGTTTTTTTTCTTTTTTAACGCATGCTAAAGTCGTATCATGAATGAGCAACGGCCGATCTCGGGACGCATCGTTGCAAAACCTCCGCAGAAGAAAGATGAAGGAGCAACATAAGAAAGCATAAGCCCCAAGAACAAGATGGGGAGGTCGGAGAGAGAGAGAGAGAGTGGAGTGTTGGTGTTACACAAAAAAATCAACAGCGCTCCACGAACGAAGAGTAAAATGCAAGAATCAGCGTAACGGTCGAATTCCTGCGTGTGCCCCCGGCTGCGCTGAAGATATGCAGGAGAAAATAAAAAGGCCAACAAAACGCAAGACAAACGAACGATAAATCCGCCTGTTGTCGGCGGATTGCATAATGCAGGTTTGTCCACACAGGTCGAGATCAAACAGTTCGACAGATTGAAGTAAAGAAGTGAAGCGCAATGAAAAAGGAGCAAATCAAGCGAAATCAGAACTACCTTTAATTGGAAGTACGTTGGCGACCTGATTTTATGTGCTGGGTAGCACCGTATACTGTTGCGACGTCGCGTTACATGCGCTGTAAAGGATATCAGAATCGGCCAGTAGGCAAAGAGAAAGTTGCTCCAGGAGCGATGGTGCTTAAGGACATCAAGCTGATACTAACTTCATCATAAATTGGAACCATGTTCTTTCAACATATCGGGCCGAACCGATGGAACTGAGCTCCACGTCGACAGCGCATCGTCTGTTTGTTTAACGAACTTTTGGCGGACGCCGTTTGGGGTCTTCCTTTCTCGGTGCTGTCTCCCGCTGGAAAACGATACACGATTTGCGATTATCTCGCGGAAACTCTTCGCCTGCGAGCGTTTCACTGATCCCCCCCACCGTTTTTGTACATGTTTGTAACGCTCTGTTTTTATCTACTGCCGAAAGCGTATTCTTCTTTTTCAACTACCTCATGGCTTTTGCGAGTCCTGCTCGAGAAGTTTCGTTCACTTTACTGGAGCAGTAAAAATGAAGATTGATGTATGACTCTTGCCACCAGCGTACAGTAGCTCCACCGCTTTGGGACAACTCGGTATGTTCGGGGGCGTGTGTTGCTGGCGAGACTGATGGTCTTCTGAACATTAAAAAAGAATGCAAAAAAAAAACCCCGTCAAGAACGTGATGGAGAGGAAACGTTCCACACAAAACCGGGTTACAAACCGATCGGATGTGAGCAATTGAGCATGATTGCATAAAACAAAATAATCAGTACTAACTGCGGCGGATGTAGTACAGACAATAAAGAACGCAAGCCAGATCCTTCCTTCTCGTCCGAATAAGTTATTTAGTTTTTATAGCATGTTTCATGTTTAAAAAAAACATCGCACACGTTTTGCATAACGTTTGCAAAGTGTTGAATTAAAGCAACACAGCGTCTCCTGTATCACTTCAAGCACTTCTCCAACTAACCATCGACATTGGGTCATAACGTTTGTTGGCAGAAAAAAATGAACTCTTCTCCGGTGGGCGTTTGCAACATTGTATCCAATATTCGTTACACATGAAAACAAAGCTGTGTTGTTGTTTATACCATCGCAAGTCACGTTCGTAATTATTTCAGTTGCCTTCATTGCGCTAGATGGTACGCGCTAAGTATTAAATATGTCTTGTGCGCACAAGGAATGGCGATTGGTTCGTTGGTTGAACTCTGTTCTTTTCATCCATCGATATTCTACCTAACTACAGCTACCTTAAAGGCTAGGCTAGGATGACTTAAAGCTGTACGCAACTAGCGCCCTAACGAAATGGATGGCTCGTGCGTGCAGAACGAATACTTTGCGCCAGGATTGATGGTGATCGAATTCAGACGATTTGCAACGGTCGATTTTGTTTTGTTTCTCGCCCGTGTCTGCTACGCTTCCCATCACTTTCCGCAAATCCGCAAAGCGTGAGATGGACGCGAACAAGGACCAGCTTCCAGGAAACCTCTCTGCCAGCATCGGTGCTAAACGCGAAGGAGTCGCCAACACCGAAAGAAGCCCACCAAATAAAAACCGGTTGACGCCACATCTCCACACCCGCCATACTGGTGTGGCAATTTATTATCTCCGAGGGTAACTATTGTTATTAATGCTGTGGCTATTATTAGTGTTCCCGGCGGCGGCTCGGGGTGAGTAGTTACGTTTTTTTGTTTTGTTTCGTTTTAACGCACCGCAGGAGCCTTCTTACGATCAGCAAACGATTGGGAAGGGGGTATTGAAGAGAAGGAAATTTATCAGATTCGGAATTTTGACTGATTGAGAAATTGACAGAGTGTGTAGGTGGTAAATAGATGTTTGTAGAATATTTAAAACAAAATTGCAACAGAGAATGTGTACAAATATGACAACAGTAACATCCAGTGTTTGGACCCCTTACGAAAGATGTGGGAAACAGCATTTACCGCAATCCTAGCGAATTTCCGATACGTCCTTCAAAGTTCCTCCTCTTGACTGTTGTCTATATCATCCAAATTTCGATAATTATGTCCTCAATTATATATTCCATCCGCCAACATTCAACGACCATGCAACGCCGACAGTACGAGAAGAACTAAGTCCGATTCTCATCCTAGCTTCGCCAAGAAAATCATTCACTAAACATGTTCATGAGCATGTTCACCCCCCCAAAGTTTAGCAACGATATCCATATAACTGTTCTAATCTCAAAGCAACGTAGAACATCTGTGCAACACACCAAGTCGGGCTTCCTACGCAAAGGTCGGTAATTTATCCTGCGCTCAATCTCTTCAAATATTGTTCCTCAATTATTTAAACTTCAATTATTGCTTTTCTTAGGTAAACTCTACACCCGGCCCCAGTTCCTTCTCCGCTATCCGTCATTGTAACTCTTTCCCACAAATTCGAACGAGCCGAAGATCATCTGCTTAAGAGTTGTCATTCAAGCAACATCGTCCAATAGGCGGTAACGCACCCAACTGTTCGAGCACAACAAGTTGTGAGTGTTTTTTTTTTTTAACCTATCCAGTTGTCTTTTCCGGTGTGTTTCATCACACCGGCAATATGGGATGGACATTGCGATCCTATTTTTTTCACACCGGCCAGACAAGACTGATGTCGCTTTCATGTTTCTGCCTGGATATAGCGACACAACCGCTAGGCTTAGCAGAACCGGTTAGGGGTTCTACCTTTGCCGAACAGCCGCCTGTAAAAGACGGGCTCCATCTTGAGATGCGCCTGTTACCGCATTTCGAGGTACTTGGTAGTCTATTTTGCTAGGATGCCCACAACCTACCATGGTGTACTTCAACAAACCAGTCATGGTGAGCATTGTCTATGTTAGCATGTAAGTATTCTCACTCAGCGCCTGGCATGTTGTCTTGTGTGTATTTTTTCAATCGTTTTCACGCACATCCGCTTTCTTTGAATAAGAGCTTCTTGTATGCTGTCTGACGTGAGATCGTCAGTTGAATGGGCTAATTCATTATCATTCAGAATCACTCGCCAGAAGGTGTAGGTACGTACAGAATGAAGCGAAGATACATTTTTCCCAATAAAAGGGAAGCCCGACTAAAACACGCTATTCCACGAGTACCCAACATCAGGTCAAGTGTACGCGATACTGGAATAAATTATCGCTCAGCATCAATACGATCCTTGGCAACAGACGGGGTTTGGTAAATGCCAAATCTCACCAACTACATCGGGTCTGATTTTCTCAACCTGCCCATCTGGTACGGTGCCGTTGGGGGTAAGCATCCTTTTACAACACATCACTTTCAATTTCATCGGCAAGCTGTGTAAATTACCACACGGCTGTCTCAAGCAATTGAATTAGACCTGGAATCTAAACAGACTGCACAGCCGCCTGGAATGCGTTGAGTCTGCGCTGTTATCACCTCACAGGAAGCACCATCTGTTGACGTATTAGGAACAGCACTGTCTGGGTGGTGGCAATCAGCGTGCTCAGCTGATCCCACGACTATCGTCTAAATGCAGTTGCACTTTGCATTCTCACGGCTTCTGGCACCGGCTAGCGGCAGTGGCAGACGCGCATGATAAAAGCAACAACTCTCTCACCGAATGGGTGTGATCGAAGACGCCACAGTCTTGGAATAGGGCTGCACGCATGTCTCACATCTTCGTGGCCCGGGATGAACGATCAAGGCTCTTTAATTATAGAAATTACCCCAGGCGAAAACATATTGATTAACGCTGCCGCTGCCATTGGGTGCCGTGGACCATTATCTTATTACTTAAGAACACTCCATCCGTTCGTTCATGAAATTTGGTCGGGCAGAAGTACGACGTAACGATACTCGGGAATGGCAGAGAAGGTGTTGGACGGACTAATCCTCGAAAGGGTAAAGAATTGCCCTTCCCGCCAGTGGCCGACGATTCACGACTGGCCGCGGCACATTTGAACGATTTGCAACGGCCAACACACGATACTGTGCGACCACACCCTATGGTTGGCCCGCGCGTCTTCTCCGGAGGAGGCTACGTTTTTCGCGTGTGTCTGACGATAGGTGCATTTTTTGTTCTTTCCCCCAGTCTTCTTTCGACAAGGCAATGGGTTTGGATGTTCTGGTTAAAATCGTGAATTGGTCAATTTTACGTTCGCCATGGCCGGTAAATGAATAGCAAAACGCGGGATAAAAGATGAATGAAGTACCCGCGAAGCGGTTCACCGCCCTAACAGCGAACAGCCGATATTGCTTAGGAAGGCTGGTGAAAAAATATGTCCATAATTTTCGATAACAAATCGAATTATTACCCTCAAGGGGTTAGGCACTGTTCCATCAGTTTCGGTTTATGGTGCAATTTAGATTTGAATAGGCGCATCGATCCGCATTCGTTAGGGGTTGTAGAAATAGATACCATAGAAGATATGGACAACAACATTATACCGAAGATCACGCCCAGAAAGCATAGCAAAACAAGGAACAAATAATCGAAGCAGGACACAAGTCTAAAAGCACATTCCTATATTTATCGTAGACACTAACGACGCCAGTACTCTAAAATAAAACGTAAAAATCGCACTTTATGAAGCAATTAACAACCTTCCGAACACCTCCCGACAGCCATCGCTAATTAATCGACGTAGCATTTTTCGCAATGTGTGCTATTAGCGAAAATTCGCCAACCGAACTATAATCAATAGTTCCACCTAATCAACCTCCCTAATAAAATGCCACGAAACATCCCATTCATATAATCACATCTCCAGAAAGTGCCTACGCATCTTCCCGGCCAGGCCAGTGCGTGCGACAGGAATTCTGGGAACGGAAAGCATTATCTCGGCGTCGCTCCACGCACGCACTTTCTGTGTCGTTCCATTCTGGCCATTACCTCGACCGCGTGAGTGGCTACACTGGAGCATAATAGCAAAATTATGCGTCCAGGTTAAGCAGGCTATAAAAATCGCCTTACAATTTGCCGGCCGATCGCCATTTCCTGTCCAAATATTTATCAGCCGTCGTTTGGACGTGAACCCCGGTGAACGCCGATCTTTGCAAGAAAGCTCGACTAGAACCACCAGAAAGGCGAAGGGAAAAAAACCAAACAGATAAATAAATAAACGGTTTGCCAAGCATGCGTTCGTTCTGCGTGCGGTAAATGTTGCTACATGTCTTCTTTTTCTGTCTCATTTCGTTCTGCCTCTAGGATAGAACCGTCAATCGATGAAATGTTTTTTTTTGTTGTTAACAAACAACAACCATCACACATCTAGGAAGGGGGCATGATTTGGGAGAACTGTTTAAAAAGTCACAAAATAGCATGCTTCAAAGGTGGAGCAGATAGAGCGGTAAAGAAAATCCGATCAGCCAAATCATCCAAGAACAAATGGGAAGCCCAAGCGAAAATAAAGCTTTGCGAGGATGTCTTGAAGAACTGGATAAAGAAAACAGTGCCCCAAACGGCCGTATGATATGCAGCAAGACTACCCAATATCCCTATCTTTCTTTCTTTTTTTTACTGCGGGGGGACGAAGACGTTTTGTTGGATCTGTTTGCGCTGTCCGAAAGCAGTCGGAAGAGATTGTGCACGCGGAGCAACCACATTTTTAAACGACTTGCGGGAGCTGACGAGCGCAACGAACTTTTTCAATGCTAAAACCCAACCAGGACCAAAAAAAAAAACAAGCACAATCAAACAAACAGTCGTTTGAACATTATGCAGATAGCTTTCAGGCTAACTTTTTGGGGGGGTGCAATAACAAAACACACAGACGATCCTGCCTTGATCAGGGATCTTCGATGTTCCAAGTGAGGGAAAAGAAAACCAACCCATGCAAGTCTCTGAGAACCGTTCGTCGCGGGAATTGAATGCGAGTTTTTATTGTTTTTTTTTTAACTAAAGTTCAAAGTCACTGCCCTCCGACTTCAAAATTCCCGCAAAATAAAAGTCTTTGTGGAAAACAATAAAACAATAAGCACGCATAAATAAAGCACACCAAACAAATGTAACGACTGTAGCATAGCAACATTTTATATGCACCGAACGATACCCTGCCCAAAGCGCAGTTACAAAAACACACACCCCCAACAAGAAGACGATCATCGGTGAAGATGCGAAGAACCAGGAACACGCTGAACTCTAGTGTACGTTCAACGGACAGAATTCAGCGGAGTGCATGATTAAGCATGCAAGGCCATAACTTTCACATCAGCATCAGCCTGTTGGGAGATGCGGCAAGTATGGGAAGGTGCCGATGGCCTATGCACGGTGACTTTAATGCTAATCGTGCCGGTTCTACACAACGTTGGGATGGGTGCTATTCGCAAACCTTCGCTTGTTCTCTATCGCGTTCTATCCGTACAGTACCTGCAATAGGTTGCGGTTATGTGCGTTTTGGTAGTTTGTCAACTTACTGCAAGGCAGGTGGCTATTCCGAAGAACTGTGTGGCAATTGGCAGGTATCGTTGAGTTTGGAATTTTCATCACCTACGGTCGTTAAAAAAGTGCCAAGTGTACTGCTCAAAGTCCCCCCATCGTCAACAAACATGGAAACTCGCAAAGATGTTTAAATGCACATCGTCATCAGTCATGTTCGCTGATATCAAGCAATGGTCATATCCTTGAATTGACATATAAGCATACGTATCATTTGTTCCAGAAGGTCAAAACTTCGGTGTAGTACCCAGCAAATGCTACGCCTATCACAAGAAAAGTAAACCATGGGCATTATTTTTTCCTCCGGCTCTATGTGTGACTAAACGACCATCAACATATTACATGCCTGGTAAGTTTGAACTTTTTTTCAAAATCTGCCCAGAGATCTGCCCGATATATACACAAGCTGCCAACGGGCAACAATGATCACGGGCTAAACGATGAGATCATTTTGCATTTTACGATGTGTTATGCTTATTTCATGCTGCCCAGTAATGCTATATATGACGCTGATACCATAACGCCCCTAGCGATAAAAAAGAAACAAAACCCACACACTACGCTAAAGAACCGACAGCAAGCCCTCCACATATGCTGTTGTTCGGCGAACGGAAAACGCATATGTATCCTCTGAGATACCCCACGACACACTCTGCAACAAGCGACGCTGGTGGGCATCTGCTAACGGGAAAGGGCAACCATGCAGCATATCCACCCATATACCGTCCTGCGTCGGAGATGGTGCAACCTGGGAGCCAGTCTGCTGAGGGAGCACACTGAAAGAAAGCATTGTGAGACAAAAGAGCATAAGGAACCAGGGTGCCAGATATTAGGTTTTCTCACAACGGATGCAACCAGCGATGGAGGCTTATGCTTCTGCACTAATAAACACTCACTGACGCGCCCCGTGCTCAACGCTGTTGGCAAAGGAACACAAACACAAGCTCATGGACTAAAAAATATAAAAAAAAAAACAACAACCACGACCCCATGTGCGATGTGATAAAAAGTAAACTTCTTCCAAACTGGTGAGGGCTGCTGCTGGAACACCAACGTGCTATCAGAACTAATTCGGTCCTGCGTCGTGGTGGTGTGGCAAGCAGCACACAAACAGTGGCAGCACCAACCAACCGTTAGAACCGGGCACTATCGGGGCGAGTTTCGGGTGCAGCAGCATAAAACCAGCGGAGAAACAAAGCTGCGCGCGGTGACAGAACCTCCGCCACCTAAACATTGCGCTCCTAGCAACGCAAACAGACACACGCGCGAACCCACGGACAATTCGTCCCCTGTGCCACTATGATTGTAGTTGCGTGCCTGTTCGCTTATGTGTGTGTGTGTATTTGAAGGGGAGGAGAGAGAGTGTGCATAATGTTTCAGCGCAAATCATAAGGGCTCATTCATGCCATATGGCACCGTGTGCTAACGAACTTCGCGCGTCCCGCGTTGCCACTCTTAAGCATCGTCCCATACACCCCCCCTTTGGCCCTTTGCACAAGCGCACAACTTGAGACAATTTCAATGACAACAAAGTGGTGCGCCTGTGTGGCGCATTGCCTAACAGTCATAACCATCAGCGACCGTGACCATACCCTCTGTTCTGCAGTAAGTAGGCTTGGAACGGTTTGATCATCTTTGGCTTTAGTGTGGATTATTTATTCATGGATATGAATGGATGATGTATATGAAGCAAAATCTTTTATCAGATTAATGGCAATACATTTAAAATTGTTGCAGCCATTTGATAGAATAATTAATTAATTATTTAATTAAGATTTAATTTTATTTAATTAATTTTAACAAAAACAAAGACGAATAAAATAACGTAACTTTATAATAAAAAAACCCTTCTAAACAACATTAAGAAATACTTGCTACTTTTTTTATGAAACGAAAACCTGCTTGCGCTCGCCTGTGATCATTCTTCCCGCATCATTGTGCCGTATTTTATGTGGCATCAGAAGAATTCATGGCCCAAGCATAATTCTTATACCGCTGAAAGAAGATAACAAGCTCGAAAAAGAGAGAGAGAGAGAGAAGAGAAAAGTTCGTTACAACCTACTTTCCACTGGGGCGCGTCGGCACCGTGGATATCACGGCACGGTTGGTGTGGTTCGAAAATTCAAAATCTTAAACCCACCAACCAGCTCCAGCATCCAGACACACGTCTGGCAGGGTACCGGGCAGCATCCCATTCGCAAACAAGCATACATCCCCCTCGCCGAAACCGCCCAAACACGGGACGGCACGGAGAGCGCAGGGACGGTGTAATTATGCTGAACGACGCGTGAGCGGATTAATATTACTACGAACGCACGGTCGGAACGAATCTCAACGGTCTTGCGTAGGCTACGAAACGGAAAATCCATCCATACACGCACACACCGGGTGAATCTTCCCGGTGGTAACTCTCTTTCCCAGGGGGTTGCGTACGCGTTGCGCTGATGGTGGAATCGTACCACACTGCACTGGGGGCGGGAATTGTTCAACGGATAGTGGTGTACGCGTATGTTTGACAGACTAAACCACAGCGCAAGTGATAATCAAAGCACTACTCCAGAATGCCTTTTCTCGGCCGAGCCTGAGTGAGTAAGAGCGAATGAAAAGTCGAAAAAAGACGCAAGCGATAAAAAACCGCTCAATTTAGGAAACTATCAACGGAAAACGAGACGGTTCTCGACCCTGTCTATGGAAGTTGAATGCGAAGGTACCAAGTAGAGTGTTAACAAATATTGGTTTGATACAAAATGACGCAAAGCAAACGACGTAGCTGTCACGAGGCGGTGTGAAAAGTGTAATCGGTTTCCCTTTTTCGGTGGGCTTCTTGATTTGTTTAAACACTTTTCCAACAACTTCTACCGACCCATTCGGGGTCACAAACACATGGGCCGTTGCTTATCGCTTACGCAATGTGCCTTCTGCCCCCGGAAGGATTTGTCCGTGGGTGCGTGACAGCAACGGAATGGCGTACGGTTTGACAATTTCATCTCGACAATGAAAAGCCTCTAATGAAGTTCTTATAATCACGCACATAAAACAGATAGCACGCTACTGTGCGCGTGTAGCTTAAGGAAGACATTTTTTCTCCCAGCTAATGGGACTTTTGTTTGGTGTTTGAACCGAACAAACATTATGCTGGATACATTTGACTGACGTATTCCAGCACATTTACGACCATGGTATAAACCTTTCACAGCATGAATTATGTTCCCGGCATTCTGCCGAACGCCTCCATCACAATGCATTGTAAATATTATGCTGTTTTTCTTCGTCAATTCACACAGCGATTTAAACTCTTCGAAATATGAACGAAGCAACAGTTCAACTGCGAGGGGATTTCGCTCTCCAGAACCAACCTGTCAAATATGGAAATCTCGGCCTGACTGACATTAACCACCGCACGCAAAACCGCAGAAAAAGGATGCTGAAACACCTCCAATCGCTTTCACCAGTGACTGACGTTACAATGTTTACACCATTGTGTGGTTCAACACAGTGTACCGCCCTTCTTTCTTTGCAATTTCATTGTACGTCGCAAAAAAAGAGGACAAATACACCACAGAGCCACCTACAGGACCGTCGGGCATCAGTGTCAGGTCTGGGAGGCATACATGCAAGGGATGAAGAGTGTAACTCGTTGCAATGCTCTGTGGTTTTAAGTTTTCCCGATTACGATTGCTTTCGAGGAAGTCGACCCAGGGAAACCTGACTGCGTGTTCCCCTTGAGCCTATCCTAATCCGCTTATTGTGCAAAGTGACGAAGGGAATCCACATCATTATGTACCTGTGCCATTGAAGGCAGCAAGTGAAGGTGTCTCAGGTTATCGCAAAAAAATGGAAAGAAATCTGTTTCCTGCAGGGACAACAAAAGAACTCGGTTATCTGGAGATAGTCATCTTCGTTCTAAAAACGCACACCGCCTACAGAACTTAAGGGATGAACAAAAAAAGACACTATGAAAGAACGGTTACGAGATTAAAGCGATCATAACCGTCCGGCGATCATAGATCGATACATTGTAGCATTGGCACTGATAATAGATTATTGTCCTCATTTCTTCATTACAAAACAGGAACTAATAATTTCCGATGTGAAATCTTTCTGCACAATTCGACCGGACCAAATTCTTTCCCTTCAAACTCCCATGACCAACAAGGTGTAAATAGATCGAACCGCACTGAAATACCGGAATGATCAACGATGGCCTAAAGTTATTGTTTGGAGAATTTACACAAAAAACTTGCTGACACTTGGGAGGTGTATATGTAGGTACTGTGTTTTTTAGTTTAAATCCCAAAAAATGTCTTGCCTGATCGATCACTTCCCAGGATGCATTTCACGATACCTTTCGCACGGGTTCACACACACACATGTTTTGCGAGTTACAAATAAAGGACACCATTGTAAATACAGAAGTAATATTTATCATTCCTTCAAATTTGCAGCTATTTAACTGGCAATTGTTGCACAATTATGACATTTGTGTCAATTACTATGACAGGTTGCAAAGGAAATATACATCATATGAAAATACTTAGCTGCGTGCCACAAAAAAATACTTGATGCGTGGCGTTTGGTGATCGATCGATCGTTGGTTTGTGTGCATGAGATGAAAGCCAATGTTTATGCGGAAAACTCACCTGAACTAACAACAAAAGCGAAGGATAAGAACAATGCACCGTCGGTGGCGGTTAAGAAGATTTACATTCGAAATAGCATTAAAATATAAATGTTCAAAAGAAAGAGCACAATGGAGAGGCGCAGTGTCGGACAAAAGATGGGTACAGCTAGGACAAACGGGGGAAAAGAGTTGTGTCGTGCTGTGGGTGTCTTTCAGAAGAACATCTCAGAGATGAAGAGAAGAGTGATCGTTCTGCCTTCAGGAAGATACAGCTCATATTCATAGGAACTTCTATGTTAAGCATGACGCCGGACAGCAAGGCGAAACAAGAGGGGCGTCAACTATGCAAAGAGGATAGTAAAGAAGGGTTTTTGCATAAAACTGATTGTGCTTCCCAGACACAAAGACACATTGACGTAGGATATCAGTGCAAAAACAAAGGGCTTTTGTGTTAGGACAATCTATAGGTACTATTATTTGATTCATTGTAATATAACTCATTGCTACTTTCTGCAAATTGTATATAAAATTATTAATATACAATGGATTAAGCATACAGTGCGTGCCTTTACCGAGGAGAGACGTATTTGAATTCTAGCTCGTAAAACGCTTTCCTCTCATATGGCTTCATCTCGGCCTGAGATGCTAAAACATCCAACGCTGAATATTCAAATTCGTGTGCCGTGCTCGAGACAATCGAAGCGTAAAGGAATTCATGAGTTATTTTCTACTTCACGCCGGAAGAAGACTCTATTATCTAAGAATCTCTATCTGCACGATAGTGCTCGGTTGTATGCTTGTGTAGCAGCATTATGTAAAAAGCCTTACCCCTAACAGCGCTGAATGAAGATTAGTGTTTTCCGTCTTCTGATCACTATCGGGGGACGGTTCATGATGATGATGATGATGATGATGGTAGCAAACGGCACCATCGCACACGTCGCCATTCAACCTTCTCCTGAAGTTGGATTTTCAGGATCGATGGTGGGGTTGTATTGCTCAACAAAAAAAAAGCACAAATAATACCACAGGCTCTTCATGACGAGGTGCGTGCGCCTCCACAGACATGAACAACTACCGAAGCCAGAGAAGCTTGGGTTGATGTCTTTTAGTGTACCCAATCACATCGGTAGCAGATTCCAACAGCTATGTTCGTCTTCGAAGCCGAGGATTTTCGGCCTGTTCATCACAGATAATTGCGAACGAAAGGCACCCCCAAAAAAAATTGGGACGAGAAAAGGGAAGCGAGGCTCAAGAAGCATCAGGTCTCCTTTCTACGCTTGAATGTTGTATTGGGTAGCCACCGAGATTTTTAGGGGTGCGAGACTACACCGACAACTTTGAGAGCCGCACGTTCTAGAGCGTTCAGTGAACTCACTCCTTATGGCGGAAGACATACGCACGAACTACGCACCAGCAGCGTTCGGTATACGCACAGCAATCGTTTGAAACACATTGTAGCGTCGTCAAAGGATTCCGACGGTGAACCTGAAACCGGCGGGGTGTTTCTTTCGCTCTGTGCGAAGCAATTAAAACATAAATCTTCTCCAGCCTAACGCACTCATCACGGTGTGCCCTAGCGTTCGTCAAATGTTGGCTTTTTGACTGTCGCTGTACAAGGAGTGGCGGTCACGGAAGCACGCAATTCCCGTCCAAAAATGTGCGAGATGTTGAAGTTATTTTTTTATGTATTCTTTCCTGCTTAAGATATCTCTTACGTCCGCAGGTCATGCAGGTTACACAAACGATCGCAACATAACATTGACCCCACACATACACACACACACACATCTCACCACTTCATATCGAAAGGGCCCTGATGATATCCAGAATCAATGGTGGGACTACCATAGAGAGAAGGCGTCCCAGGAGAGGGAAGAGGGACTAAAGATCCAAGAGGATCTGACATTCAAAGCAGTCAAGTTTCAGTTGCTGGCACGTTTGTTTGATCTACGAAGACCGGCGCTGGGTGGATAATTTCTATGGTAAATAAAACCACCCGAGATTACCATCACCTTCGTCCGCTATATAATCGACCCGATCCTGAGCGCACTGATCGGACCAACGAAAACCAACGTTTTTTTTTCTCACAGAAGGTGGAACGAAATCAAGTGGTGCGTTCGCTGTTTGCGTTGGGAAAGAGTGAAGTGCTGTACAAACAAAGTACGTATGAGAAAGTGTTTGTCGATGTATAGGGTTGGGTAGCTTGCATTAGATGCACATGCAACTATCGTCGTCTAATGTGGACGTCGTCAAAGAGTTCTTCAACCTCGATGTGACACTTGTCCGGAGAACTTACGTCCCCATGGCTGCACTTGCAGCTTTAAATGCATAACAAGAAGGAGTTGAGAAAGATATGACAATGAATTCATTCATGGTTGAGTCTGAGAATGACACAGGCTTTAAGATTACTGATGTACAATTCTAGAATAATTAAACCCATAGTCATAAAACAATGTTGCCATATATTACTGTGAAATAGTTGGTTTGAAAAGAGAACACTCTCGCTTAAAACAAAGTTTGTGGTAAAGGGAAATAACACTTGGCACAAACTTAATACTTTCACAAAAATATTTCCAAACTGGCGGTTGAGAACTTGGCACAAACATAATACTTTCACAAAAATATTTCCCAGGGCGGTCTTACTAAAGAAATGACCTACTTCTGAGATCTTGCTTTGCATCCTTAGACAACCCTTACAGTACAACTTTCTCGGTAAATTCCAGCAAGAACTTCCCCAATAGTCACATTTTTAGGTGAATTTTTCATCAAACCCGTTCTTTTCGCTCTTTCATACAACAGCTACCGCAGACACCGTTCACATCTCTGCAAACGTCCTTACCAACCTCTTCATCCTGTCCTTGTGGTGCAGCTTACGAGGTCGCGAAAGGTCTCCCCCGTTGCATCGTTTCTCCAAAAGCCTATTCGTTTGCTGAACGGTTTGTTTTCGCCCAACAAATTTTCCGCCTTGGTCAGAGAATGGTCCGGTACGGATGCTGCTGCTGTAGACGTGGCACCAACGCCTTATCGCCGAGACAGCAAAACCGGTTCCATAACCAGAAAAAAAAAACAAACTCACCAGAAAGACCGTTGGCCAAGCAGTTGACGGTTCGTCCTATTCCTGCTAGTGCCCCGGTCGTTTTTCTCCATGCGACCACCAGTCGGAGTAAATGGCACGGTTTGGCCGGTAAGATGAATCTATACCGTGATCTCAAGATCACTCTCACAACAAGGATTACACGCTTCATTTGGGACGGGACGGACACGGGCTGATGATGATAAATCGGTAAACGGGCGCGTAAACAAATGAGGTAGAACCGGACCGAGCGGTACGGGCACCGGATTCCTTTACGGGGACAAGTAAAAACCCCTCCGTGTGACGGGATGCTCGTCGAAAGATAAGCACAAACAAGAAAAAGGATTCGGCACGTTTCCCCTTGGTGCAGTTATGGGGTGTTGCACCGAGCTGCAGTTGCCTTCGTTGCTACGCTAATCGTGTTCATTAATTTTTTGGCAGGCGCTTCCAACTTTCTTCGCACGTGAAATTTTGAGCAGGCCTGAGAAAGCAATCTGTAGCATCATGGGACGGTGAGTTTAAACCATTTTTTGTTCGTACAATCTGCCCGGCAGCAACGTTGAATGGAAGGGGTATTTCATGATATTTTTCGTGGTGCAAAAGAAAAGAAAACGAGTCTTGTCAAACGCAGCATCTCAAACCGTACACCCTAAATTGGGAATTATAGTACGGAAATTTGCTTCACATCCTTTGACTGACTTTTATTCCTCATCTGTGCCTAATCGTCTTTGAGCATCCTTCAGATGGGATCGCGTCTCATAGTATATCCTTATCATAAATTCATCCGTATCTTGTTTCACTGTCATGCTGCTTGCTCGATATATATTTTTTTTAACTAGTCAATCCAATTCCATCAAGTAAGGCACACTACAAAACCCAAACTGCTGTAACTGTGTCGATGAGTTAATTGATCGATGCGTAATACGCAACACCATATCGATCGTTACGATGATGTAATATTTGGTTGCGCTGCTTACGAGAATGCTGATAATCGCAGTCCTCCAGTACTGCATTGCGAACGGCCCAACGGCATCGTCGTGGTATTGTTGCCAGCGATCGCTAGTATTCGTGCGATCGTACACCGAGGAGATTCCCGCGCTTTTCGAACCGGTCAGACGGCGTTCCCGGTTCGCCATTTTACTTCGATCTTTCACCTTCTTCTAATCGGATTCTCTGTCCATCGGCTCGGACCAAGACAGCCTTCCTTCCATCGTGCGGCGGCGGTTAGGTTTTTAGAGCTTTGCCAACGAGTTTATGGCCTAACCGAAAAAATGTACGCTTCTTCTTGTTTCACCCGTGCGGTTTGCCGACAGGAAATAACGCATAGCACATTCGACGAGTGTTTGCACTGATAACGTTAGCAACCGTTGTAAAGCGCCCCGTCATTTGGTAACTTTCCCCGATCGATTACTGATTATGGAAATATTACTCAAATTATATTTCTGTAACAGTACGTAACCCAAATATTACTACAGCGTTGAATGAATAGATTTACCGAAAGACTATTTGTAATGTGTACAGTAATCTTAAGGAAACGTAGAGATATTATCCTCAGTTTTAACAAACTATAAATAAATTATAATAATTAAATAATAAATTAAAAAAATATAGAATCACTGCTTTTTATAGAAATAGCTTGCACGGCAAGAATGATTGTCCAAATACAACAGTAAAAAGTGATGAATGTGTGATGAAACTCGCTGAATACAACATATCAGCTGATAGAATCCAGGAATATCCGTTACAACTCTGCCCCTATCAGACACTTTCAACTGTTCTTATCTCTGTCGCACCGTTGCAACTAAGTTAGCAACTTTTTATTGTATCACCCATTTGCTTTCATTCGCTCATTCGTTCGTTATGTCAGCTCTTTTCTCGTTTGCAAAAAGTGGCGTAATATGGGCCTAGGATATTCGACAACATTTGGACCACACGAAGGAAGGAGTCCGACAGGCAGATTACATTATCTCTGAACGTGCCACACAACGGAAAGCCCTTTAAATTTCCTCCTCGACCGATAAGGAATAATCAAGTGTCTCTACCACATCGACAGCAGATTAGATGCACGTGCACTGCGTAGGTATACGCAACGTAAACAGAACGAAGAAAACCCTCGATCGAGCAATTTGATCCGCTTCGCCGATCGGAGAAAGCTAACGAGGCACGCTTTACACTGGGGGCAATTTAAAAAACGAATCTTGTGCCCGGTGTAGAATTTAAACAGCTCATTATCATATCCCGACCAATCGACCAGCTCGACCCAAAACCAGACACTACCCATACACATTCCTGTTTCCACGCTAATCCCGCACACTTTCACCCACTGCTTCACTACTGAACGACCTTCCCGTTTCCATCGATCACGCGTCATTTCGTGGTGACTTCTTGGGGCGGTAGGCAAGGTAAGGTTTCAAAAGCAAGAAATCTCACTTTTCACACCGGTATGCAAATTTTCAAACACCCCAATGGAGACTAAAATGTTGCGGGGCTTCAGGCTCAGGGGACTACGAGCAGCGGAATGGAGTAGATGGACTTTTCATTCATTTTCAAACCATATGCTACGAACGTTCCAATTGGTTCCATGCAAAAAAAACACATATCACTTCGACACAGAACGCCATGTTCATCATTATCATCATCATCAGGGAGGTAAACGGCGGCAGTAAGCGATAAAGTGACTATTTATGAATAAACTTTACGTGGAATAATTTGCTCATGACCGATGGATCGAGCAAATACGGACACGAGAGCAGCATGAGAACGAACATTACGTCCCGAGAACGAAGACTAACAGGTCGGCAGCATATGGTTTTCAGCTGTCCGACATCGTCATCGAAACACGAGCGCGTAAGAAGATTACAGTGTAATGGCTGTCCGACCAGGACAGGAAAGCGCGAATGGGCTCTGCGAACGTGTCCGGGCAAACTGACAAACTATGAAATAGTTTTCCTGCATTTAATAGGTTCCAGCGACACTCTACAAGCACTATGGCGGCTAAGTTTAGGCTAAATTAACCATAGCTGTCCGTGTCGCGCACGTTTGTCTTCGGCGGAATGTCAATGAAACGGTTCAAGGCAACCGCTTTGAATCATCGTATTCGTGTCCAGCTGGTCGACGATGACGTTAGAAATAGCGACAACCATTCCTCGCCAGGGCAGGATGTTGCTTCCATGCTTAAGAGGTTATTGGGTCGATTACAATGGCCGCAACGGCCAATTGTACCGAACCAGAGATCGGAACCTATGATCGGAAGTTCGCAGTCCTGCTAGCTTGGATCATTTAGAACCTTAACCAAAAAAAGGCATCATTTCCGTGTGAATTTGTGTAAAGTCAGCACGATTTATTGACGATGATCTCGAGCATGCAGAGAAAGATTCTGTAGGAGGCGGATACCGGACATCTTCCGTTCTTGGGACCCGTTCCTTTCGGACTTCCTGTTAGAAATATCCTTCTCAAACGAAATAGAAACGTTAGTCAAACAACACACTCGATGCCCGAATAAACCTCAACTTGAGATGGCAAAATTGACCATCTCTCTCATCTCTCTCTTTTTCTGGGATACGCCAATGCTTTCTTGCCGGCTTTGGGATCACTCCAGTACGCTTCATGTGAACCCGTAAAACATCGAAGATGTCGGGCCAGTATTTGTCAACGCACTTAAAAAGTAATTTGAGAGAAAGAAGCGAAACGTTATACCAACAAATTCTCCCATCGTTGCAATTGGTTTACCCGTGTATTTACTCTAAGAATTTCCGCTTTTCATTCTGTGGAGTAACTCAAGCATATTGGTGGGAAAATGGTCAACATGACCAAATGGCTACAAGTGTTGAGCAAACGGTTAACTTGCTTCAGCTTGATTTTACTGCATTTTTGGTAGTTTGAAAACGGAGAACCCGTTTCAAACACCGTCTGAAGAGTGAAATATGTCTGTGGGAATGTTTCAATGACCACAATGCCACCGAGAAAGTGTCCAATGGCGGAATTTCTTCCAAGTACCAAGTTTTTGAAAAATGTCATGTTCTACCCAAATTGGAACTTTTTCCACCAAGCTTATCCCACATGAACATCTCATGCATGCTCTTGTGCACAATGTGTCCGCTCAGTAGTAATACGTTCTGTTCAGGTTATTTATGTCACACTGATAGCAAATATTAGCTGGTCATCTTTCGGTGTATTTACAGTTCACGCGTTTCGGCGGAATTCTTCATCGCTTTGATGTCGGTTCGTAAAGCAAAACAGTTTCGCGAGGAGTTGAAGCTAAAGTATACCAGCAAATAGTTTTTTTTTTTCATTTAGGCACTTTGGACAAAACAGTTGATTCCTTCGTTGGTGAATTCCCGCCAGCAGATCTTCCCCGAAGACGTTCATTATTTGAAGACTTTGCTTGAGATTGCGAAAATGATGGCCCAACCTTAACGTTCAATGGGTTTTGGCGAATTACCTCGAAACCATTAATAAATGCACAATGACAGCGCAGCAATGTCTGTTCCGACAACATAACAACAAACGACATGTGAACGACGAAGGATACCTAATGGACTAAACATAGCACACAAAAAAGTACGATAGGTTCAAAGGAGTGATGCTTATCAACGGCAGGAGCAACATGCACTAACCACGGTGAAGAAGAACACTCTCTCACGCTCTTCTAAGTTCCATTTTAGACGAACATCATCCTTGACCTTCCCGCGTCTGGACAAGGGGAAATATGCCGAAACAACAACTATTCCGGCGGTCCACAAGTCTCCCGAATGTACCCCCCTAAGCACGTAACCCGACACACACATACACACACATAAACGCACACCTCCACCATGCAAACGCCAATCGCAACTCCATTTCTGAGTCGCCCAACCCCCAACCCCACGGATCACCCCCCCATTGGTGTGGACCTGCCACGATGATTTCCTGCAGATTCCGCAGATACACCAACACCGATAGCGAACCTGAAAGGTGGAGAAAGAGAGCCCGCGACAGTGCCAACCATACACGGCGTTCGCGTCGCTCGCTTCACATTCCGAAAGAGCCTTTGGAAGTCCTGAACCGGTTTCGCCAACCGGAGCGGTCGACATAACAAAACAGCGCCACCTCCGTTTCTAAGCTGCTGCTGCTCGTTGCCCAACCGCGCATCCGGGATAAGATTCTGACGGGCTTTTTGTGGATACTGCAAAAAAAAAAACCAGTTCTCGGGGGGCGGTCGGTTTCGGTCGTTCTTCGCAGGCTTCTTTCTTTCATTGTGCGAGCGCTTTCTACAAGCCGGAGCATACATTCTTATGTGGTCTCCCTGCCATGGGTACGGACCGGCCCCCGTTGGCAACAACGCAGGCCGCAAAGGACTTATGGCCGAGTATCACCATTGTTTCATCCGGTTCAGGAAGGGATCTTCGCGGGGAAGACGACCTGGGACGATGACTCCTCTCGCTGTTGGTTGGAAGCAACTGAACAAGACGGCGAAAGGGACCGTGAGGTGCGTCACAAGATGCGCGCCTTAACGATTTCGTAGGATTCGCTAACATCCGTCGCCGTGAGAGATTGCGCTTATTTCTCGGAATCGAGCGACCGTTGCATATTAAAAGCGAAAAGAACAGTCCCGACAGTGAACGACAACACAGACACACACACACCGGCTAGACCCTTATCGTGCCGGACCGGGGAGCGCTTAGGCCGAACCAGTCGACGAAGAACCGTCAATGTCCGACATTTCGCACAAAAAAAATCACATCGGACGGACGAGAATGGAATGTAAATAATAACAAACAACAGCAGCTCCACAGGAGCAGCCAACATTTTGCAGCAGAGTAGAACGTGAGAATGATGTAATTTGCAAGAGCCACCAGCTGTAAAGAGTGTGGATGACTTCTTCCGTCGACGAAGAAGCAGGAACCGGTGTTGGGGGGCGTCGGTTACATTAATCAGCTGATTATGTAGAAATTTGAAGCAGAGCAAGTGTCTACTGACGACATCGATGTGTTTCGTGAGTTAATGGAAATGTTTTCTCGTCTAAATCTGTTCCAAGCAGGTAAAGTAACTAAAGTAACACTTGAATGACCCTTGAAATAAACAACGGCTTTTGGGTGCGATAACCTATCGTTCTTATCCTGCTCTAATGATCTTTGGTAAGGTGAAGGTGGTCAAACATAAAATCAGTGTTAGATTGCCTTCCTGCTTTCCTGGAGGATTGCCCAAAATCAAAGCTTCTTTGATACGATTGCTTCCCTTTTCGTATTCCTGCGGTTTTCGCCAACACGACGTCAAACCGCGTTTGCGATGAGACCTCAAGATTAATGTAGCATTTTGTACTGTTCTTCTTCTTTTCAATCGTTAATCCTTCCCCACCCAAAACTCACTCACCTCACATTCAAGAGTTCGGTGTGATCGCACCCGCGATCGTGATCGTGATCGTCCATTTTATGGCAGCAGCAACAACAGAGGGTGGTGAGATAAAATAAATGATATACGAAGACGGTTTTCGTTCTCGGTAGGTTCCTGGAGATGAGGAGTCCCAGTCCTAAACCCGCTTCGAAACATGATCCAGGGACGGCTCCCCCACAAAGAAAGCAGAGTCGGAAGGTTTATGCTTGCTCATAAAAAAAAACCTCCAGAAACTTCGAATAGAGCTCATAAAATGTTCAACGTAGCCAGGGGTGGTGTGGACTGGTACGAAATTTCCGTGAAAAGGGTGGCCCCCAACACCTTTCGTTTGATGGTGATGCTGCAGAAGATTTGTGATTTGCTCGCGGAACCTTAAGATCCTGTGCCCTCTCCCAGGTGCTCCTCCTTCTATCTAGCTAGCATAAAGTTGAGTGACCTCGTGTGCCCTTCCCCCAATGCTTCGTGACATTTGCAGTGATGGGGCTCAACAACCAAGGGGATATCTTTTTTCGCAATTGCTCTCTAATTACGTGATCTCACTTGTGGCCACCGGTCTGCGGGTTGGTGAATGCTACGAGTTTATTACCTGTTAAATATCAATCATTGACCAAATCGAACATTAACGTAAACGCTAACTGCCAACTAAACGAGCCTGCCAAATGTTTGAACCGACCGTGCTGTTTACCGCAAATAGGCTAGCTCGCTTCATTTAACGACCGACGATGTGGGTATTTTTTTTACCTTTATTCTCTACATTCTTGTCTTAACCATCGCCCAGTCTGGGGCTTGCCTCAGCCGGTTTCTAGCCTCTCCTTGGTACGTCTGAGAATTTACGCATTTTCAGCTTGCGCTTTGTTACTGCCCGAAATTAGCAAACATTTTATTTCGGCTGGTATGCTGAGCAGCAATAACAAGAACCAAAAAAAAAACCCCACGGAGAGGAACATAAAAATGTACGCCTGTGTGCAGAGCTGGTTTACTTTGGCAGCATCCGTCTGTCCTTTTGCTCGAGTGTTCTTGCCCGCGGCACACAGCGTACCGAGACCGTGAAAACGTACTCTCAACGCGCTGATTGTCTTTCACACGATCTTATTCACACGCATCCTTGCTTGGTGTGCTGAAATATTGGCAGGCTGTATGTAAGTATGCGATTATATGGAAACCGACGTATGCCTGTGGACAACTCACGTGCCATTTTTCATTCACAAACAAACGTTTAAGCCCTTTCATCTGCAACACGTACCTTTATCGGGCCCTCAAACATACCAGTTGCCAATATCACCGCATGTAACATTCCTTTCCGTCCTCATACTGTGATCTTACTGACCATCAACGCTTGTCATGGCTTATCGTGCGGGACACCCAAGACCCATTCGAATGTAAATATAGCCGAACGACTTTGTCGGGGCGATGCAAAACTTCGATACCGTTCGGGACTGTGACCAACGATGTGAGGATGTGTGGTTGACCAAATATTTAACGCTAACATCTTTTTTTCCTTCGTTTTGTTAATAAGAAATAAAAAAAAAATTCGTAGCCCCCCAAAACCACACGGTGTGCTGCACATAAATCGTGTGCAAATGTTGACCGAAAACAGCTGATTAGATTCCTACGTCCTGTGAACTGCTCCGGTCGGTTCCATTTGCTGTCAGCTGCTCGAAGTCGCAATTTATTTTTTTTTTTCTTTTGACACACAACAGTCTATCTAAAGAAGAAAAAAATATTAGGTGATTTTTGGAACGTTCAACGAAACGTTATATAGCACGCTGCCATCTTTCTTATCACCTCGTTGCTAACAAGCGGTCGTTTTGGTGAAGAAAATGAAAATGTAGAATTTCTACACAAAACAAAACTGCAAATTGCAAAGATTTGCAATGTAACTTATTTAAAGCGAAACATTGCACATTCCAACAGTGCACGCTATTTTCGTCCACACAACTGACGGCAGTATTCACAAAAAAATCGAAATCGGAACCGAATGTACGAATGCATTCATTCATCGGCGTCGTTTACTCATTCATTCATGCTTTTTTTAATGCACACATAATACCGGAAGCAACATACACACCGATACGATTGTCGACATTGCAACTGCATGTGCCGACGCGCGGCTTATCAGCTCTGTGCCTACTTTCAGGGGCATGCGCACGATGCGATAACAGCACCGGCACATGATTCAGGCTTACCAGTTGCATTAAAGTTACACATTACCATCAACACTGCAAGCAGAACGAGAAGGCGCGAAAAAATAAATAACAAAAAAAATGCTAATGTGACAATAAAATTGCTTGATTACTCTCATTGAAGAATGAGCTGACGAAATGGTGGCGATTTTTAATGTGATTTTTTTTTTTAATTTCCTCAATTAATATTTACAAACATTAATGGTCATAAAGGATGGATGAGATTACAAGTGGTAAGTGCAATTTCGAATATCAAAGCAAATTTACACATTTTTTGTATGCAAATAAGTTTTCGGAAACATCTGATAAGGAATTATTTGAATAACGAAACGGTAGACGACAAAAAAAAACACACACACAGACATCATTTACAGGGATTAATCCATCAAATGAATACAAATTGTACATTTTGTAACATTTTGATTGATCGTGATATGTACAGAGTTCCTGAATTTGAACACACTTTGGCGTGGAAAAATGGAAATGAAACTAAACATAATTCCTCCGTACATACAGCATCCTTTAAAAATATTATTCCTTTCACAAGAGACCACATACTGCCTACTCATCAAAACAATCCTTAACCATGCACGGCTACAGTATTTCATAACCGGCAGCGTACCACACAAACCTTCTAGAGGAGAACTTTAAATTAAAAAAAAATCTATTTCATTCCTCCAAACAACAAATCCTTTGCCCAACCGCATGTACACATCGTCGAACCGGTCGGTTATGAAAAAGGAACTCGAAATCAAGGATGATGACCATCTACATTATAATCGGAGCCCCCGGGATGGATCGAAGAATCATGGCCACGACAGCCAAACCCTTGGCGGGAACGATCATCACAAACAAGGCTGCGGTATACGGGGTTCGTGCGGGTGATATGGACGTCCCGGTGAGGCGGATCTGAAACCCGCCAGAACACACAGATAACCAACTAACCAAAACAGTCAAAATGCCCGGCACACTGCTTCGTTTTCTCTCGCACGCTGCTACACGTTCCGCGCGTACTTCAAAAAGTCATATGATTGATGAACTTGAGTTTTTCACCTCTCCACACGGCACACAAAACACGGTGAAGTTGTTACCGCACTTCAAGCGGATCGTTTTCTTACGCCTTCAATACGCGAACGTGCAGAACAACATCAATACCCGAACGGTAACAATTGCGTACCATCAGTTAAGATGTTCGTAGAATTTATCATACACGAACCCATTGAATTCTGGGGTTTAAAAAGACATACGTACTCGGGATGGGGTTTGAATAAATTCTACAGATTCATCACACCATCGAGAGTTGTGTCTTTCGTGCGTTAAAAAATCCCCACACCCAGTATGGACGCACTAAGGAGCTGAGGTACAAAGGCTCATACATATGCAAACAAAAGGGTGGCACAGGATGCATACACATTCGTGGGTGCGCTTTGCAGCGATATTTTCAACATTCAGCCCTGGACTGTACAAAGGTAACTTATTACATTTCTCATTTCTGAGCGTTGCATACCATCTCTTATTTTTTTTTTTATTTCTTCAAGGTATTGGTTATGTCAATTGCAGCATCAGTTTGGTGTTGGTTGCGGTTTCAGACACATCACATTTCCTACAATCTGAACATGTGTAATTAATTCCATCTTCTTTTCTACTTCCTTCCCAGAACCTAGGCTCTGCATCCCCAAACCCCGGGACCCGAGTGATTACACAGAATGAGTTGCACCTTTTTGACATCTTCACCCACTGTCAGGGGTAAGATTGAGTTCCTTTTTTGTTTAATTTCTTAGCGTTGTTGCTGTGTCTCAAACTTTCCGCCGAGAGCTGTTGCTGTTAATCAGTTAATCCTGGCGCGTACGCAATGAAAGCGAAAAACGGAAACATCAACTTCGATGACGACAACAGAATATAGAAAGCCACTTTCGATGATGAGACTACCAGATACATGATGCACTATCCAGTGTAAAACGATCGGAAACATGATTTTTTTTGTTTTCTCTAGGTTTTTTTTTTGTGTCTTCCCTGCTTCCTGCACCAGGACTTGGTCGAGTCGAGCCGTAGAGTCGGATGAGGCAGGAAAAGGATATCCTCTTACGCGAGGGACGAGACTGACTCTGTGACGAGATTGACCGTTGCCGTTGCTTCCTACGGCAGAGCGTTCGGAGTGACCGAAGTCACAGGAATGCTCAAGTCCCGATGGCGATGGCATCAATTATCATTC
The DNA here is from genome assembly GCF_943734725.1 of Anopheles marshallii. NCBI lineage: Eukaryota > Metazoa > Arthropoda > Insecta > Diptera > Culicidae > Anopheles > Anopheles marshallii. The sequence goes on along the minus strand of NC_071326.1, from coordinate 34,808,011 downwards.
GAACCTCCGGGGCTTGGAACGAAGCGTCAAACGAGCTGGACGAAGCAGGAGTTCGAAAAAATGTATTCTCAATGTATCAAAAGCATTTGAACTGAATACAACCCACGGGTAAGGCTTGGTTACATTGGTCGCTATCGGTTTTCCTAATTATCATACGTGTTTATCCTTTTCCCGTCATTCTAATGCTGCGGCGGGATGTCCCATCCTTCTGTTAAGCATTATTATTATTATTTTGTTTCCTTTCCTTGCGCGAGACTGTTTATAAATTATTTCCTACCGAAGTTGGTGCAAGAATGTGGTTAAAGGAGTACAAAATGCATCTTTTAAATATGCTTAAAAAAGTGAAAGATGTGGATTTCTTTTCCCCGTTCGGCTTTACTTGCTCTTCCAGACTTAGAGCCCACAGTCTGTTTTTGGGCATATTTAGTAGCGAACGGGTTCTAGCTGGAATCTTTCTGCGGGTCTTAAAATTGATCGTGGGAAAGCAACAACCAAGCGGCGGCTATCAACGGGGGGGCACAATTTTACGGTGGATGAGAGAGTTCCTAATGAAACATGACATGGTGGTGGTGGATTAAGCTTTTTTTCTTCTTCAGACAATCACAATAAACATGGGGAGGTTTTGTCTTTTTATTATTCTTACTTTGAATCGGGTAAAGACACCAAAGAAATATATTAAGTTACACACCATCATGGAATCAAAATTTTGTAAGTAAGACTTGTGTTGCACCAGAATCCATAAAAAATTCTTGCGGGTATCAATCATGGCTTTCCTACCAACAGCTTGCATTTCCCTTTAATCAAATGAAAGGCTAAAATATATAAATATCTTCTTTTAATATTCATCCATTGCGTATATTATTGTAAGAATTTAACAAACAAATCAAACAATATTTATGTTTGATAGATAGTTATTGCACAACTACAGGATACCTAAATAAGGTTTAAATGAGAATAGATCACAAAGCATAATGTGTGCAGTATTGACTAATGACAAATTTACTTCCTCAGAATCCTTCACCTTTCACCACCAATATATTGTATGCTTCCAGTATTGTTGTCCAAATTTCTGCCTCTGTAGGACAGGGCTGTGGGAATTTCACACAATCAATCGATCGAACATTGGTAAACATCGAAGCAACGCTAAATGCTCTTAGCCCACCAGGACACAATGGTAAGAAGAATGGTATCTATGGGAACTGTAGCCGAAACGCGAGAAGGTGTCTATGGAGCAAATAAATTTGGCCGACATTTTATTACCGACACCCAAAGACCACAAGGAACGTTCTTGCGATAGAGAAAAAAAAATCGAATGATGAAAAATCAAACTACTTATCAAGAGACGAAGGATGTGCTATAGAAATAGCCAAATACAGCCTACACCCATCTTCTGCAGCAAAATAGATCTGCAGCAAAATAACGATAGCCTTAGAATTTATAGCAAAGAAAAAAAACTCGTACTCCAGAACAAGTCATACGAGCCCTTTAAACCTATGGCCACTGTACGCTCGATCGATTCAGTTGAAAGGACAACGACCACGACGAACAATCCTGGTGATCAAAAGAACCTTAAGCGAAAAACGACGACGGTGAGACGAATCAGCCACAGAAAGCGAACTGTCAAAGAGTCAGGTGATTTCCCACAGGATTCCAAGTGCCAAGATCAGCTGAGCACATCGGTGCCGATCATATGATTCAGGAACGGGTCTGGAACCTAGCGTCAGACCGTTGTCGCCAGCTACTCCTACACCGAGGATGCCTTGCAAGGGAGTTAAAAAAATCAACAAGGGTTCACTAGCCCTTCCCGATCGTACCGAACCGATTGTTACATCCTTCTTCGAATTTTTTGCGGACTCGCAATAGCTGAAGACCATAGCTTTGTGCATTTCTTCGAGATGTTCTTTAAGAAATAAAAGAGGACATACAGACTTTCGGTATTGTTCGACTGGGAGTCCTTTCTCGGCGGTAAGGAAAGGCAAGAGTAAACCAAAGAAGCACGGAAAGGACACGAAACCAAGTAAAAAATGCACAGAAATCCACACAGGGCTGGACCCAACCAAAAACTTGTATGTTTGCAGGATCGAGCAAGGCGCGCTTGAGTTTTTAAACCTCTCATCCCCCGCAAACTTTACCTTTTGCCTGATTGCCTGGTTTCTACATTTGATGATAATGAAAAATAATTCGACCTTTTTCGCCCTTTTTCCTTACACTTTTTTTTCGCTACGCGCCTAGGTTGGGGAGTAAAAAAGTATGAAAAAATAACACAGTTCGTTAGCAAGGATCGAACCAGAGACAGGACAAATGGGCGATAAGAATAATGGAAAGTTTGAAAAATTGCTATAAAATGTTTCCCTAAATTGATCCAAATGGATATTCTCGGCTATCAGCAACCTGCCACTTTTCCCACCGTTTGTATTATAGACACACCAAACAACAGTTCTATCATTCCTGATCCTTTCTCTTTGGGTACGCGCCGTAGATGATCCTTCCGTTTGGACTCCCGTGAGGGTTTTGATTTCGCACGAACTATAACGACCTTATGCGGTGATCAGTAAAGCTGTTGTGTGATAGAGAGGCATACCCGTTGGGTTGTTGTTGACGGAACATGAGGCAAAAAAATACGAAGTTCGGTCGATTATCCCATGTTTACCGATTGACCCATTGAAGCCGGAGGTCGGTTTTGATCGAAGACTATAAAGCTAATGCTTTATCAACTCCCTTCCAGGGTAGTGCGCTTTTGATCGCTGTGAGAAAAGTCATTCGGTCCGCAAACGAATGTCGCAGGTCAGTTTTAACGCCCAAGGATTTAACGTTCATACACTGTCCATTCAATTGATGAATCTTCCGGAAGACCAAGAGGAGATTCTTTAAGTTTGTGGAATTCCCATCGGAAGTCGATGAATCTGCAGTATCGCTGTTCATAGCGTTTGATGCTAAAATATCATTCACCCAGAAGGGATTCCTTCGCCGAAATTTAATGTAATTTACAACAAACAAATTTCACCTGAGAAGTAGCTATGGGAAGGTTATGTTTTGCTGCCGTTCTTCCTCTGCTACTGTGTTGTATTTTTTGGCCCCCTTAAAAAAGGTATACTTCTTCACACTTCACTAAAAATTGCAACATCATTAGTTAATTAACATCCATAGGAAGTCCCCACCCCAAACGAAAGGAAAGCGTCCGGGTGCCATCAACTAATTCTTTGTGCTTTGCGTGGGAAAATGCAAACGTTACAAAATTTCGTTAGCCTTACCTACCACGAAATGCAAAAATTGATTATAATAAAGGAAAAAGTTATACAAAAGTGTAACGGAAAAATTAAATTAGAAAATGTGTCCGAAACGAATTGAAATGGCCTTCAAAAAAAAAAACAACAGCCAAAAAATGGAATCTCATTCTCACCTGAAGGGCCGTGTATCAATTTGTCCATGGTCAGATTTCGGGTTCTCCAGAATGGATGGACCAAAATTTGTTCCAATTTCTTTGCTGTCCAAGGAAAGGTTACAGGCTGTCGGAGAATCCTGGCGTTAATGCCTTGCATCCCGTGGAGTTTAATTCTGGTCCAAACGAACGATATTTCCAACTAGGACTGCGGGAGGTTAAAACCAACCTCAGAGCAGAGATCACATATTCGAGTGCACTTGAAAGATCAAACAACATCGACCACCGGCAGGATGTGGAGGGATAGTTCACACGCTCAGTGAATGGAGCTATGAATATTATGCACTCATTAATAGTTATGTTTTCGTATACATTTCTCCTTAATATTTTCACTTTTCCGGTGGTTCCGCCTTAAGAAGCACAGCTAGGAGTAACCGCGAAGCAATTGTTCACTTTAGTCGTGGGTATTTAATCTTATTCGGCTTCTCTTTAGTATGGAATTCTCTTAGATTATGTGCTGTCAGATGGTAGGCGTTTAGGAAAAATGTTTTTCATATTTTTTGTGCAATACCGAAAAATGATTAATTTCGAACGAGTCCTTTTCCTTGATTTGCCTTCTACCAAAATTGTAGCTTGGTACAACACAAATCATTAATAAACAGAACTATTGCTCTAAACTTCAAATCAAAATCCAATTCAAAGTATCATATATAAAAGTGAAGCATATTTCATAATTCCATCTTGCCATTTTCAAAACAAAACAAAGATGAGATGAAAAAATACCGTTAATTTCATACTCAACTCAATCAAAACCACAAAAACCCATTTCGTGTCAGCGTTGTATAATTTATGTTGTGCCCCCCATCCAGGACGAAGGCATAAAACCCACAGAAGAGAGATATACACACCGCGAAGCAGAATTCTTCTCCATCGCCGGCTTTCGCCATTCTACAATCACCTCACCGGTCTGCTATAAAAAACGAAATCTGCTTCCTACACACCCTTTTATTCGAAGCGGTAAAGAATAACTTTAAATTTGCGATCAATTCAAGACGATCGCTACATTCCGTAGTGTCTCATGATAACAGGGCGAAGGAACTTACAAAACAAACCGACACGAATGAAACCCAACGAAGAAGAAAAAAACAAGAAACGAATCGCAACATAATACATTTCATCCGCCGTGAACCTACACGCTATCAAAAATGAACAGGGCCGAAAACCCTTCGCATGAGGTTTCGAGTTTTGGCGCAGTCACTGCCAAACTCCCCACCCGGAGGTCCCAAAAGGAGGTCTGAAAGTTCAAATTTTGTTCCCCGAACCCACAGGATGCAACCGCCGAAAGCAATGGTCCGCGAAAATCGTGACATTCGTCGTTGGAATCAGGTTTGCAAAAATGAACGTAGAGACGCAGGCCAAACCAGAAGGTAAAGAAAGCTTCCCCACAATCAACCATGCCAGCCATGTGCCTGTACACCCGTAGCAAGCAGTGGCAGAGGTTTAAAGGGAAGGAAAAAAAGGTTAATGACATTCAGGGAATGAGCGGTACGTACGCGTTTTCATCTTTCCGAGCATCAGGAGAACGTAATACAAGGCGTTATAGAACTCTTGCGACAGGGAGTCGCGGGTAAAAAGACGAAAGCAACACCCCCTTTTCACCCCGTTACGCTGTCTTTGCCTGTCTGATATGCCTTGTGATGGTTCGTAGTGTGATACGGGGTTTCGCTAAAGGATCGTGTCTGATCAGTTTTGAGGCAACCACCAAACGTTCGCAAACGATGGCGACCCACGATCGAATCCCCCCACAGCCCAGACATGCGATGGAGTTCTCCAGGCACGAATCTTGCCCTCTTCCGAATCATGAGCGCAAAGGTTCGAAGGACTAAAACGAGACCACAAGCGGGAAAAGCAAAAGCAACATCGAAATAAAAGGAATCGAGCGGTGTATGTGACACGGTGACGGTATACGCTCGAAAACCACGGAATGGCGTGTAAAGAAAAGTGTAAAAGTGTACGCGAAGGAGAGAATATCAAAATTACGAAATGGGAAAGCAATCAACAAATGGAAAAAAGAAAAGCAAGACACACACACAAAACAAGACGAAAAACGCATCAAGAGGATGGATGCCAACGTGGCAGTGGATAAAAGAATGAGCTAAGAAAAAAATAAACATTCCACACAGAGGAGTCTATAGACGAATAAAAAGTATGAAAGAAATATGAAACAAAGGAAACTTAACTACAGAACAAGTAGGGTATTTAGTGAAGCCGAAGGAAAATGGAAAAATGAGTAAAATAAAAACAAAATTATATACAAATCAGTATACAGCAAACGAAAAGAAAAGGATGATGCATAACATTGAACACAAATTACAATGTAATGTAAACTTAAATGATCAATAAAAATAAGATTCCAATATACACACTGGCGTAACTCGTAACTCAAACATAAAAGATTAGCAACGCAATTAAACAAAAAAGGTAAATTATGGAAACAAAACCGAAGCACAGATTACATAAAGACAAAAACAAAATAAAAATAAGATAACTTCATTTTTTGAGTAACCACATTTAACTCATCTTCAGGAATGCTATTTCTGATGAGAAATGGCTAGGATGTTATTAACTTCATTGGGTCTAGAGACCCCAAAGGAGAAGAAGTTACGTGTTTGTCACGAGGCTTCACAAGAAGAGGAACAAAAGTTCTTCCAAAATGAAATTCTCCAAGAAGAAACGTTTGTTTATGCGATGGTATCTTTAACACGTCGTCTTTCGTATTGTCGTAATTGGTCGTAAAGCCGCGGGAGTGCGTGTTTGTGTGTGTGTGTAAGTGCGTATATTTCTTTTTGTGCTTCATCCAGCACCCAAACGTCGCCCAGCAATGAAGGTGCCAAACGAAGGCTCCTTTCTTGAAGGGGCCAACAAAAACGTGCTGTTATATAACAGGGCGCTGTTTGATGTGCGAGCTGTTGCTGAGCGATCGCGGACATGACCCGCCAACCCGAAGACGGGCAAGGTAGAAGAAACGCGGTCGCGGTGTAATAACTCAACCTGAACTCCACTCTGCCAAGCGAACGGAACGACAATTAGCTCGATCCTGGAAGAAAATGCTATGGCAACGAACGCTGATGTATAAATCCAAGATAAAGAATACCCAAACATCAAAGAATATACAATGTCGGAGTCTAATGCTTTGGGCAGGCATTGCTGATAGTACGGAGTGGAAACCTGTTTCCATCAGTTACGTCCCAGCCGAGGGTGAAACAAGCGTTTGATCGTTGATCTTCGATCGTACTTCAATCTAATGCGATTGATTGCCCCGGGGTTTAGTAGTGTTAGCGTGAAAACGGCAAAGGTGGCGGTAGATCTGGTTCCTCTAAATATAAACTCACCCGGACCCAATGCCTCATTGATAGGTGTGAACTGATCTGAACGGCTTGATACATCGGGGACAAGCAGGAAGCAACGTTTACTCTTGATTAGTTGACCCAACAGCACCTTTCGGTGATGTTGGGCAGGACACCTGAAGAAAACCTCTATCGAACTCGCTTATTATTACGAATATTGATAAATAAAAATTACACTTCCCAACGGTCAATTCGTTACCACCGCTGGCTCATACCTTAACATATCCCGCGCTTATTTTCAACTTTAAAAAATAACACATATTCCATCAACAAGACAAAGAACAAGTCTTCGCAGTTCTTTGTTGTGAATGAGACCTAGAGTATAACAGGTTTTCTAAGAGAAAGACAAGAAATAAACGAAAATGGAAAATATGTTTTGCGATCAATGTTTCATAATAACACACCAATTAAACATCACTTTCACCCACGTACAAAAAAGGGAAAACCCCCGAAACAACTTCATCAATCATCTGACATTCAACACATCAGAAAATCGAGCATAAGTCCCTTTACATTTCCCAGCAAACCTACGAGCCAAATAATTAAAACACACCCTGACAAATCGCTGATCCTTCATTAGCGAACACATCCTTTTTTAACACACCCGGGGCCGAGGGACTAAACCATAAGACCTTTGTTCCTAATCCGACTTTCGCTTCATTCTTTCGCATCTCGCAATCTTTTCCCAGCCGTCCGTCAAAATATGGCCCACGGTGAGTGATAAACGATCACCGGGGTCATATTAGATCGATTGTTTTTCTAACACAGCACATCATTATTACATGGGCCAGTGGCTCGGATTTTCCGTGTTCCGTTAGGTTTAGGGGTTGAAAAATGTGCTCAGCAGTGATAAGTTTTAGGGTATTCTGCAAATAATACCAAGAATTGCTAAAGAACTCATCTTAAACATACATCTAGGAAATAAAAAAAGGATGATTGATAAATGCCGAATTAGAAGCATTGCTTTACGACTCACATAGATTCTGATCGTCTCCTTCTTGTTTTGGATACAATCTCAGGTCCATTTTGCCGTGGTGTTTCTAGTTTTGATTTTAATCAGTATCCTTGACGCCGACGAAGAATAATCAGTGTGAGGGCAATAAGACGGTGATCGTAAAAATTAATCAACAACCGCTTTCCCGAATGAATCCCAACACTGACTCAGATCCTTTTCTCGGGAAGAATTTCTCCAAACTGCAGACCATACACAAAAGGATCAGCCAGATAGCCAGCCGAGAGCTGCCGGAGAAGTCATCATTAAGTGGTTCGGATTGCTTTTAAAAGGGCTTTCCCTGACCGACACCGCTCTACAGATAGTGTCGTCTAGGAATGGGCAAGACCACCGAAAACATCGCCAACAACCGTTCGTCTGGCTCCGATGCACTTTATAAGCTTCTGATATCGGTTTTCACCCACTTTTTTCCTTCCTCTTACGAACGTGTCTAGAACACACACACCCAACATGAAGCGTCGACTCCCTGCCACGCTATGGTTTTATTTGATTTCCTTGGAACTCCTTTCGTCCTGGAATTTCGTCTAGAATCGTGCGGGATAAGCAAACAGACAAGCGAAGACGGAAATTCTCCCACCGTTTAAGTGTGAAGAGAAAACTTTTATGCCATCCAAAATACCAGCGGGTTATAGAGCCTTTTGCGCCTTTCGCATCAGATCAAATATTTTACTTCTGTATCTTGCCTTTACGGCCAATACTTCGAGTTCGGTTCGGTCGAATGTTTACATCTTTTACAAGTCATCAAGTGAGAAGGTTTGGGACCGGAGCAGGTTCAATTCGTAACGGGTTCGCGGGAAGAAGTTTAAGGGATACGCACATTTTGGCGCCTTTTTTCACCGCGTTTGATTGAGAAACTGGGGCAAAAAGTGAGAAGATTTTATAGAATTTCGTAGAATGAAGTTGGGTAGATAGGGTCATAAATAATGAACTAATGATAATACGATAAAATTAAGAGATTGCCATCAAAATACATCGGAAAAGGTAATTTATATTATACGTGCCAGGGTTATTTACTGGTATCAAGTCACAAACCGTTCGCTGATACACATCACATCATAGTTTGCCGTACTGCGCAGTAGAATAGCTCAAAATGCTTGTAATAACAACGATAACAATGCAATCGCTTGCCTTCCAACCTGCGTTCTCAGGCGCATCGCTAAGCACCACAAGCTGTAACCATAGTTCAAACTATTCAAATCAAATGAGCAAAAAAAGCCTACACACTATTATGTCAGCTTCGGAAAGAAAAGGAAATATGCATCGCATAATAACACAAAAGGGCAAAACAACATGCACAGATCAACTGCCAGGAACAAAAGGCCCCACAAAACGTATCGTCTACCAGGATACATACGACAAAATGCGCTGAAAAAAACAGTAAAAGAAAAGCAAACCAGGAAAAAACAGCACACAAATTCGGGCGCCATCAAAATGCTGTGTTGCAGCGGCAACAGCGAAAGCCCGCACAAACCCAATTACGGGCGCGGGCTTACATTTCCCTAATCTTCAGAAACTAAATCCCTCCGGGGTGTTCTCATCATCATCGTCGTCTAACCTTTTGTGGCGAGCTGCGCCACTCGACAGGGCTCTAGCGCGATCTCATCTCAGCGCTCGGTGTTGTATCCGCAACATAAAAACGCACCTACCGCGCCACCACTCCACGCATTGATTTATGTTTGTGCCGCGGTATAATCCTTTCCGGGCGCTTGTTTATATGTGCAAAAAAAAACGACACACATACACACTAGGTGTATACACAACAAAGAGCGACTGGGGAAACAAAATTGTTACAAAATTGCATTTTTTTTCTTTCGCGCTAGAGATTTGGGCCCTTTTTATGTTTTGCTTACGATCATCTCTCAAGTAGTGTTTGAGGTTATGTTTCAAGCATATCAAAACCCAATCCACTAGGATATGGGGCAGCAAAAGAGGTAATGCAGCTTCCGTAGGACAAGCGAGAAAGCGCAAGGAGATTGTAATTTCGGGCCCTGCCAAAGATTGTTTGGTAATTGTTTCCATTTTCGACTTTTTTTGTACCATTTTTGTTCCGCATTCCCTTCGGAACGTGCGTTTATCTTTACGTTTTTGCATACGTCAAGCAGAGGAAACATTACAACAAATCTTACAACACTTCGGCTCTATTGTTTGGCGCATGACAGCAGAAAAGTGTCGATTTCTTCGCACCGCGTTATGGCATAAGGAGAAGAAAACGAGCGGCCCGAATAAAAAACCAGCAGTTCCTTAAATCCGCTCTAAGCTAAAAGCAAACAGCGTGTGTTAGTTCTTAATTAAGATTTCACTATTCTGCTCCGCCGTGCGCACACAGCACGATCTGTCTCGCCGGTGCGAGTGCATAATATGCTAATTGAATGGTGCTGGGCGACAGAAAAAGATCTTTTGCTTTTTTTCTCATTTTGGCTTCACCACATGCATCTCATTGTTGCCCCGAATGGAACGTCATATTTCGTGTCGCTATCGTGCACATTCAACCGATCGGGTTCCGATCGTTCCAAATTGGACAGCTTTGGAAATGAAAATAACAACAGGGCCGAAATGAATAGTTGCGACAAGCAAAAACAAAAAAAAAACGTGTAAAATAAATAAATTATGAAAACTAGTACAGGCAACAGACAAATGCCTCTGTCAGACATCATCCGGATGCATTTTGAAACGCGAGAACGGACGGGGGAATCGAAAGTAAAATTGATGAGAATCCCTCTAACAAGCATCCTATGAGAGAGAAGGGGGCACTAGCCGCACTGGAAAAAAGGGTTTGGCTAAGTTAAACGACTCGAAACCGCGTGCGCTTCCGGAACCATATTTTGAGGCACAGCGCTTCCTTTACTTTCGTTAATACGTTAGCGTTACGCATCAGGAAGTACAGACAATGGTTGTACTTGGTAATACAAAAGACACAAGAAAGACGTTATCATTGCGAAGGAGGTCATTATAAAAATTTGTTTGTTTATCGCGGGAATCTTCACCAATTTTGTGAACGTGAGCATTTGCTACAATCTTCAAAGAAATATACTGGTGTAAATAAATGAAATGCTATGCGCCAATCATTTCGATTGATCAGAAGCTAAATCTTGTACAATTTCAACCTGCTCAACAATTAATCTGAGTATACAGGATTCATTAAAATTTAAATATCTTTCTCATAACATAATCTCACAGCTAGAATTTTATTTCTGTTCAACGTAATCTAACAGCTAGCATTGTTTTGAATCATTTCCATTCAGTTGCACCAAATGGTAGTTCATGCTTTTTGGCACTAAATCGAAGCGAAAATTAATTTGATTATTTTACATAAAAATCTAACATTTTCGATGTAAGATGTCTCGAAGGTTTTCCACCACCGTTTCTATTTTTTGTGAATAAAGTCTGTCTAAGTCTATCTGTGTATCTGTCTATCTGACTACCTGTTACTGTGTGGAGCCTTTGAGCAGCCCGGTGGAGTATTGGTAGCGGCGCTGGGACACGACAGGACCGGTCCAAAGTCCCATCCGTATCAAACCTCCAAACTATTTCGCTACATGTAAAAAAAGTCAAAGAAAGTCAAAAATAAACTTCTGGCTTTGTGGAGGTCCAAACCTCTTGAGGTTGTTGTGCTAATAAAGAAGAAGGACTATCGTCTAATTATTTGTCTAATATAGCGGAGCAGAATATTTTAAACCAAAATTAACAAATTACTCAAAAATGCAAAAAAAATGTCATCACTTTTAAAGGCAACATTCCCAGATGCGACAGAACTCCTCCATCATATTGCAGTACAATATACTTATATCCACTAGACCAGTGGCATCTTAAATGGGATCAAAATGTTTGCCTGCCAAATCCCAACCATAAATGAACTATTCGTCAAACATTACGTACAAAAAATTAATCACCTAAATTCCCCAGTAACATCCGTTAGAAGATGGTTTAAAAATTTACCCATTTACTGTAACACACCAGACGTAATCAAGCAAGTTGCAAATAAAGGGCGTATTTCTGGCATAACTACGCGTAGACACGTTAACGGACAAAAAATACCGATTACCAACAGGCTAAAATGCTTTTTTTTCAACAATCCTTTACCCTGTCTATCAAGCAACCTTGGACTAAAGTGCACCCAGCAGAGCAAAATTCATTTCGTGTCCGTACAGGTTGCTGGAAGTGGTCTGTGTCGCGCTAGTTCACACCCCGAACCTTCCCACAATATATCCTTCACGATATATGCTTATGGGCTCTCGATCAGAAGCAAACAGAAGTGGTGTGCGTATCATAAAAACCGTATGCCCACTCGTTCACGATACCACAGGACAATGTGAATCTCAAGGATGAGAACATCGGGATATATGATGTTGTTCTTTCCTTGATTTCGCTTTGTTGCTTTCGCTTTTGTTCCTCGCCTAGCAGAGACAATCCCTGCGTGCGTTACACTCAGCGCGTACCTGTCGCGTAGGAAAATTCCTCGACCTGAGCCCGGCACAGCTACACCACACACCGAACAACTGTGCCGGGTTGATTTCTTTTGAACACTGCCTTTTACTGGTAGTGTTCTCTTTCGGTGCTATGCGCATTTTCTGTTGCTACTGCTTTACAAACCGCCACACGCATGTTCTCACTTACTCTAATGAACTTTTCGCGAAAGATTATAATGCAAAACATACCCCTCGGATCGGCGTATGGCGGTAGTGCTTCCTCTAAGGTAAGATTTGCCCTGTAATTAGACCTGCATTGGCATGCAAGCACGAACAGACAATGGAGTACAGACATGCAAATTTGAAAAGTATCGGAAAATCATTTACCAGCAGGACGCAACACCGATGACCAGTGGTCATTGTAGCCGAACATTCGCATTGTCCTTTCGCTGCAAGCATAACGAAAATGATGAATAAAGCTCAAAACCAAACCTTCACACTATGGCACGGCACTGTGGGACAGACAAACACTATTTGCGAAATGCATTAACGTTGTTTTTGCAACCATTTCCACCAAACCGCACCCAAAACTGGCATGCTTTTTTGTCATATGGTAGGTATTTTTTTGCACACAAACGGTCAAATCCTGCGCACGGCAGGATGCGTTTGTTATGTGTGGACATTGTCCACCATTTTTAAAGGACATTTTCCTCACCTTCTCAGGACTTAAAGGGCCAGTAGAACAACGAACGTATAAATGACATACGATCTCGTCTCGGACATTTAAAAATGGCAACACGTTTCTAGACGTGGTTTTTGTTCCCGAGGGAGAGCAGCGGTGCATTTAATTTGCAGGTACTTCAAAGCTTATTTGTTTCTTGACCAACGCGTTACAATTTGGGTAGAAAGGACGACTGGTGAGATCTTAATTTCGTTGTGGTAAAGCGATACAACGAATGAAAACACAAGAAGTCGTCCCTGTGGATGGTGAATAGCAAGAATTACAAGGTATTTTAAATAAGTCTTATACAACTTCAAGGATGCAAGAACTCAAGTTTAAGAATGTATTCTATTTATTGTTATAAATATATCAATCCATCAAAAAGGATTAAAAACATCCAACAAATGCAGTGCATTGTCTTCAGCAAACTGAACAACATCGAATCAAGTGATAAATTGAACTGTTCTCTTTATTTCTTACATCGTCACGTAGAACCACTCCTTCCGCTTCTTCGTCACTAAATTCATGACGGTGGTAAATCCGGGAGGGACAAACACAACCGTTTGATCAGATAACGTCACGCAATCCATTACGATCATCGGCATCCTTTTTTATAGCAATGACGATTGAGAAAAGCCACGGTCATCAATAACGTAAGCAGGTTTGTTGTGATGTATCAAGATCTTCAAGATGATTATTTGTAGGACCGTTTCTTTACGTTACACTGGACATAACAACCTCAAATGCATTGCCGTATTGCTAACATTCTGTGCTGCCCACCATTGTCATGTCTAGAGCGGTCACATTACCGGCGTTAATTCACGTGCTGTATTATTTTCCACGCAGTGCTGTCGATTTTGCATTGCATGTGCTACCGAAAAGGCTCATACTCTCCAAACACTAAACATGTAATCCCCACTGTGCGTGAGACAACCACTTAAACCCTTAAGTTGATTAATGTTGGTTGTGCAAAAAGACAACAAAAGAATAGCGAACCGTACCGCCCGGGTGAAAAGCTATGTGCCTGTACATCGAATAGCATATTCCGTCAGCCTGTCGGGTAGTACCGTCACCGGACTCTTTTGCGCCACAGTCTGACCATTTCAAGAGTTTCATTCATTAGCTTTCGAGTGTGACTTCTAGTGCGTTGGGTTTTTATTTTCACAAAAAAATAAAAGAACACCCCTAAGTGTCCTATTACACTGGCATTGATTGAAATACATTGGATAATTGGTGAAGCCGGACTGATCACAATGGTCAGCATTTGGGCTGCCGGGAAAATAGACGACCTGATTTCCACAGAATTCCGGCAATGTCCTTTCTGCCGCGTTCTTCCTTTTTTCTCAGCTCTACCTACACACCAAAAACAGAACCACCAGGATATCGATTCCGCATCGGTTGGGTACACTGGCTGCAAAATGATCGTTGCATAATGAGAAAAGAGTACTCTTGACAAAAGTCTGTTATGCTACTTGACCTGTTCCTGCTGGCTCCGGGATGCCCGGCCACTCGGTGTTACCGTAGAGAGTGTTGTATTGTTATCCGCAGGCCTGATCTGCAGAACAAGGAGGGGGGCTCACAAGAAAGGCCGCAAAGGCGAACAAAAACACGAACAAAAAATGGCCATTCTAGAAGATCACACTGCCTTTAGCAGCACTCGACACTCCTACACGTTGTCCCGGGCCAAGGAGAAAAAAAAAAAATATCTGCCCCGCTGGACGATGGTCCCCGATGCGAAAATAGAAATTGTATGCACTATCAGCTTACAAGACGGCAAATAACGCAGTGCTACGACGGTTACATTTTCTCATGACCTTTTTTACGCATTTTTAGCAGTTTTTAGCTGTCCGTTCGGTACCCTCGCAGTAAGATGCAGTACGGTGCATCTACACTTCACACCAGCTCCGCTCGATAGGTTTGGAACACTTCTCACGGACCTTTTGCATCGAGTGAAAAAGGAGACGGTAGTCCACACCGGATAACAACAACAGAAAAGGCACAAACCATAATTTAAAGTTGTCCGAAACAAACCATCACCACGGGGCTTGCTAACACAATCATGTGCTGAAGGTGCGTGACGGTTCAGAACAGAAGACAAATGCAGTCGAGTTTGAAATGAGCGTACAAATTTACGCGCCCATTGCTTATACTATAATCGGGCGGTTTCTAGCACCATCCTAGAACCACACAGCAATCGGTTAAATTATATGGAAATGGTCTCCATCCGTGTTGCATCGGAAAAAATCCTTCCAGCCAAGGCGCCGATTGTTTATACGATTTGTGTGCGGGGCGATAGACACAAATCAACACAACCCGTCCACGATATTGATAGCGTTCCGAGACGAATTTTTCTAATCGTCGCTATCCTGGGGTTGAATTATTTACACTATTTTTACATCACCGTAAACTTTATTAGGGGGTCTTTTATGGTACTGGCTATACGCATTGCTTGTGGATGAAGAAAAAAAACCCCGTAGAAAAGGGTAAGAAGAAATCTGACGCTTTATGGCCTTAGCCCGGGAATGCGTCGGCGAACATGCTACGAACATTACGAAAAGGTAAGCCACAAAACAAAACATAAATGATGAAAAAACCGGTTTACAACCTAATGCAAGGATTCTCTCGCACTGGTATAAACGTCCGTGTTAGCCTTTCAACAACCCGTTTTTTTTTTTTCGTAGGATAAATAGAATTACATCCTACGCCAACGCAGAGAGAGCCGGGAGCTTACTGATTAAATTATTTACGCAGCGCATCCCGAGACTATGCCGCGCTTGTCCCGAGAAAAGGTTTTTTGAGAAATCCTAGAACAAGTGCTACGTCTATGCACACGTGTTCTCAGACGGTCTACGTGGGCTGTGATTCAATGCATTCGTAGAGCTGTGACCCGGTTCTGGTACGGTACGGGAGGAAAGATCAACGAGCACGACACAGCCGTACCGATTACTAACTTTTTAATTATACCCAAACACATTAAAGGCATTACAGGCCTAACCAAACCGAAAAGAACAACGCGAACAGTGCAGCAGTGTGGTGGATAGAAGTGTAGATAAAATTCTAAACCGCGGCTTAGAACCATCAACCAACTCCTTCTCTGCGTTTTTCTCACCTCGTCACAGCTACGTCTCATTGCTCTATACATTTCATAAGGAACAGGTACATCAAGATTGAAAGAGAAATGGAAATGGTGAGGAACCTCTGCCGTACGATGATAAGTGAAAACGTCTTCTCTTGACCGAATATTCTTTTCATCCCGCGAGGGAAAGGATTGTGCATCGTAGCGAGTTTGCTTGGACAACGAAGTCTGTCCTTTGGTGCATCTAAGGGAACGTAATTAGTCCTGCGAAGATGATTCATGATAATCCCGAAGAAACGTAGGACGGAACCTGTTTTTGTCATCTTCAGGTTCCGCCGTATCTCCCTGTAGACATCCCCACTCAGGTGAATGGCGGGTAGCGTCATTAATGAGATAGGTTTTATGGAACCTCAGAACGCCTAAGGAATTCACTTACTCCTTTGAGCCGACTCTAGTAACACTCCCACGGTTGGAAGCACAATTTCATGAGAATGTTTTCCTCCCCTTTCCATTATATTTTACTTCTTTTTACAAGAAATGCACTTTGAGCCGGTTGGTCTCCTGAGCTAGATCACACACGTTGTACTTTTCTGTACTACCGTGTTTGTAAAACAAGGTCACAAACCTAATAAATGTTTTTTTAGAAATAATGGTAAAAAAAACTCAGTTTCATGGAGGGAAATCTGCTTCCTGTTCCGAACTTAAAAAAAACGCGACCTTGCAATGCATTGGGTGACCAGTGACCTACTTTTCAAGAAGATAAACAAAAGCTTCACAGGATTCTGCACATATTTTCAAGTAATAAAACATATTTTACAGCATTTCACACCGGAAAGAAAAGACACAATAGCACATTCCTGGTACAAGTTGTCATGACTACAAAAAATACTTTACAGCTGGATTCACGATGGTTTTAAAACCTTGCCCAAAATTACCTCCAGAATCAACCAAGGCAGCAGCAGTTTGGATCGAGCGAAATTGAAGCGAGCCTCATGCCACAAACAACTTCCTGCTATGCTGAAGATCGCCCTCATCGCCCTGAAGGCATTGAGAATAGCCTTCGAAACCTTCACTAGCGGCATCCTGCTACGCGTTGGATCGTAAACCCTTTTAACACGCAAAGGCTACTTCCGGATGATTGGTATATGCGCATCGTCTTTTGTTACAGCAACCCACATTTACATTGAGCTTCGCCGTCGGGTTAGGCAATAGACACCTGAACGTACGCATATAGCTATTTCTGTACTATTGGCGGTTGGAAAAACGGTAAGACGAATTTGAATGGATACAATTGAAGCTGATGCGTCCATTCAAGAAAAGCCTTCACGGAAATTCGTCGAAGGATTTTTATTGTACCGTACTAATGGAATTCCATCGCTGAATTACTTTGCCTACTTCCTGCAGATGGAATTTTTTAAAATCCACTAGGATTTAACATATATTTTTCAAAATTCCAGTACACACATAGTACATTGACTGTAATGTAGACTACGAGTGACTAGCAGTTTGTATTTCGAAATTATATCTACGATCCCAATAACCGTGACCTTAACATATTCAAAATTTCAATTCAAATTAAATCGAACTTCAACTATTCCATTATCTACCAAAACCCTATAGATGAGGCATACACCAAAGGGCTAACTAACGTGATCTTCGTAGCCACCTGATCCGTTATCGAATAAGATTTAGTTGAACGTATCCCTTCCCCACATGACGAATCGAAATGGAAAACCAAATGCGCAGGAAGATCACAGATTTTAAACGATCAGCAGCAACTGAAGGGCATGATGCGGTGGTGGAGTTACATGGTAAAAGCAAACCAACACACTAGAAAGATGTGTTTGTGAACACAGGTAAAGCAGAGGGCAAAAGGGCGCAAACTTTCAGTCATGAGAAGACAAGACAGGTCTTTGTGTGTAGCATCAGCCAGACGGAACAGGTAGAAGTGGGGCCACCGGAGGAAGTTAGAACATTTTCTTGTAAGAAATTACATTATGCCGGGCACTGGATCTTTCGTTCTATCCCATGCTGTTCGAACGTTCGATGTAAGAGGATAAAAAACAGGTTTTTGAACGCTTATTAAGCCCGATTAATGAGTGCTGCTTTTTCGATTCCACCGAAGCTGGAGGACGGCGGATAGCGGTGGTCTTACAAATCTGTTCAACCCTCTATAGAGCTTAAGGCAGCAATCGTTGTGTTCAAAATTGTAACCAAGTAATGTACTGATCATACATACGCATCATCCACCCCGCTGATTTGAAAGATTTACATACCTAAAACGAGAAGAACAGAAGAAAACACATAAGTCACACATATGCTGTAGGTTTTTGGTACGATCGGGTTCAAGAAACACTTTTATATTATACATTTCGTTGCCAAGAGCAGCTCAATAGATTTCGCCAGTATGGCACCAGGTACGATGGTGTGATAATCGACACACAATCGGGAGTCCACACTTCAGTTGAAGCGAGCGTGAAATTACGATTATTGCATAACATCATAAAAACGCTGTCCGCTCCGTCATCCCATTGGAAAAAGGATACACAAAGGAGTTGCGCGATCTGCACCACCGTAAAGGTGTAGGAGAAAGGCAAATCAGATCTATCCGCACTTTCTCAACTCCGCTGGATGCTTTCTCCGCTAGGGTACTTCTACGCCACAGGCACCAACTTGTGCCGAACAAAAAAGTTCTAATGATTTTATGGCACATATGCAAGATGAAAGGTTCATCATACTGATTGCATGTACACAAAGCCAGGAACGCCCAAGAAGACTCCTAGAAGGGGTTTTGATATGGAATCAATTGTGTGCCATACACTGGGAAGACGGCAATGTGTAAGGAACACATCCTTTCTTCTAATGCATTCTAATGAATCATAAGAATCAGCTTATTTCATCTTTTGCCGACTTTCACCTATCCTTAAAGCTGATCCATTTAACCAGTCGATAATTGATTTGCGGGAATATTCGTTGATGTGAAAAAAAAACCATACGCAGCCAAAGCTCGAATACTGACGTAATGAGCAGTTTGGGGCGATTCATTCATGTAAAGTGCATGCAGGCGCAACGCGGATTATAGCAACAAACATCTCTCCAATGGTTCAGTATGGCCTTGAGAAATTCTTTGGAATTAACATGCATTTCTTAGGGCATCCGGTTGCAGTGCAAAGATAGACGTAAGATTATTATACAGTGCACGCGCAAGACGCGTTAAATCCTCCTAGAGGTATGATTTTCTTATTTAATATTATATTAAACTAAAATTTTCATATTAAACTGATGAAAAAAAAAATTAAATCAGTAACCTTAAAGAAAGTTTAATAAATTATAAAGTAAAATAAAAAATGTCGCAAGAAAAGTTCTAATTTTTAATAATATTCAATGGATAACCTTTCAAGGTCTTTGAAAAAAACACTTTTTGCAAATGACACAATTCCAGGAGGCGGCTAATTTTGTCGCACAAACATTCCAATTTTTTATGTCACAAACTCTACCACCACCACCCACAACCCCCTTTTCCCACCTACTGATTGCGTGCATAGGAAACGCGTGCAAAAAACGCAGCGTGCGGTGCAGCGTATTTCCGTTGGAGCTCGATCAGCTGAAGACAAGACAGACAGGCTGGCGAGCTTCCATTCTACATACCATTGTATCTACCCTGGAGAAGACCATATCGTAGACGGTCGGTTTCATTCTAGGAACTACTACGAACTGGACACTTCTAGCCGTTTGACATTCTTAATTCGCCACCCTATCTTTGATAGCCCCACACACTGTCGTTTTGCCGTCGCCTTCGGTCTGCAACACTTTCTTGCGCACTTGTCTACGGCGTGTGGCCAGATACGAGAGAAGTGCGAGAATTTCGTTTCTGTTTCGTTCTCAAACCAACGTTAGCACATTCCACCACGCAGTAGAAGCTTAAAATAACGGAAAGAAGCGGAAGGTAGCTGTTTTGGATGAAAGCCGAACTGCGCTATCAGCTGGAAGTGCCACCGGAAACTAAACGAGTTGCGAGGGATCCTTGCATGGATGCAACAACGGAACACCGCATGCTTAGCATAAATATTTAGCTACTTTAAGTGCGTTTAAGATGGGTAATAAGAAAAATTACAACAATAAGTTCAAAACAACTAGAACGGAAATAGCGCACAGCTTACGGCAGGATCGTATTGTCCGATAATCTTCCCATCAATTGTATTGCAACAAAACACGTAGTTGTAATACATGAAATGGTTTATTAAAACGTCTTCGCTACCTACAGAATTCCCGTGAAATGCTTTATGTATTTCCCCTTTTGTATGGAATTGACCACCAAACATGATGGGTCGCTGTTGAATGTGTGGTACGATGGGAAAGGAATTTATCCATCAATGAAACGGACAACAAAACAAGAAAAAAAACACACGAGCTCTACCAACAATGCAGCGGCTTTATGATAGAAGTGGGCCATTATCAAATTGCGAGCTAAAGCGGTGGACCTTTAAAAGGAGGCGATTACCGCACCAAATTCCTCGGTCCAAAGCTTTCCTACGCCGCAGGTCCTTCCTGCCGTTCGAAAATTTCCCATTCATCTGCAGACCATTGCAGAAAGACATCCTTCTTCAGGACCTTTCCAGCGAACCGCTCTCACTCAACGGCCGCTCCGTTTAGTTGCACATCCTAAAAAAAAGAGCACATTTACACGCATACGTACAAGTGTAGCCGACACTTGAGACACCGAGCGCCCTGGTGAATGGTGATCCTTCCGAAAGGATCTACGATAAAAATGATCTTCTTTTCTAGGACGGCGTGAAACGGATCCTCACATTCCTTTGCCGCCACCCTGAACGTTTTTTTTTTTTTGGGGGGGTACGGTACCGAAACCGAGTGATCATGGAATTTTTACTTGGAAGGACGACCATTTCTAGAAAAAAGTATCCTCATATATCTATGGCAAAGGCAGCACACCATACTCGTCGACAGGATCGGCCACCGTTACGTGCCTTTTCGGTCGAATGGAGCCCTGTTTCCTACCCCATATTTCACCAAACAGAAGGAAATGACACAGAAACAAAATCCCGAAACACATAAAGCAACTTTCCCACCGCATCGGGCGGCATCGTCTGTTTCACTGCCAGACAATGTGTACGGGGTTTGTTTGTTTGAACATCGATCGTTGCATTGCATCGGACGATCAGTCCTGCAAGGCGCTATAACACAATCAAGGCACCGGAATGTGACAACCATTAGTATGAGACCTACGTCAGGGTGTCGGTTAAACGTATACACAAAACATATACCGCTGTGCCTGCTAGTGTTGCCACCCTCACGCACCGAACAATGATGCTTTGCAAATGGAAATACATAAACGATTTGCCGATAGGACGGCTTAAGAACGTGTGATGCTAGTGTGCATCAACCTTTGCGGAATACATTTGCATAGTCCTGCATAACGGGTCTGTAAACATATAAAAACACCAGCATGCGACAGCGCATGCAACTAATTAGCATGCAAGCGATACTTGCGCGGTTCGCCAGACTGTTGAAGTTCCAGAACACAACCAGCACGAGAATTCATCTGGGTGTGTTGGAACACTGCACCCAACCAGACATGGTCGCGGACATGCTTGCCGCTGCGCATATTAAGAGCTGCGTTAGAGAAGTACTTTCCAAGAATTCAATATCTGCTACGGGTATTGCAGAAGACACATGATTTTTTTGTGCGTCTTATTAAGGTTTAACGTAACAGGCTAGTAAAAAAATTTACAAAAATAACTTCACATCTTCATTTGATGATTCCATATGATTTGAGAGAACCTTTTTATTTTGTTTCTCCGTTGCCATAGATATCAGCTTGCCGAACTCCAGCTGGACCAGAAAAAGCACTTTCTGGTGCTTGCAGATTTTTTCGACCATAAAACGTTGTACGCAAACGTTTGGTCCGGTCGATATTCACGCCATAAAACACTTCAACAAAAGAACCGGATGTTTCCCTCTCAGTTTTTTTTGTTTGTGTTTTTGCCATCTAATTTTCACATTCGATACTTTACAAAGTCGAGCGGATTTTTTACAATGCAATAGTCTAAAGCCCGACAAAAACCGTACCATAAAATACCGTTTGCTTATTTAATTTGTGTCCCTTTAAAACATTCTCAGAATAAAGGGAGAAAAAATGGCCAAAAACTATTGCCGAAACACAAGTAAACATGGGTGTGTTTGGGCGCGTAAAGAAACAACATGATCTTTAGAGTCAGCTGACCTCCTATCCGATTTGGTGCCGCAGGAACCGCAGTACCTGGCAATGCCGAACAAGGAAACGACAGTAGAATATTCTCTGTCACGTTCACGTTTTTAGATGTATCAGACTTATTAGGTAACTTACAACCCACAGAAGACCCATTTCCTGTTGATCTTCATTACGTAAAACGCTCCAAAATATTAAACCCTTTGCTTACACCTCTTGGCAATGTACCATTGTGTGGGTTTCTGTCCGCTCCTTTGGCTACTGCCCTTTAGATGGTAAAACCAGTTCAACTTGTTTTCAGGCACAGTAGCAGTTTCTCCAACCAGAAGGGCAAACCTACCCAGTCAGGCTGGTGAAGCGTAAAAGAATCATCAAGATCGTGTTGATCACTAGCCAACTCACAGTAAAACAACAATAACAGATACACACACACACGCACACACATATACACAAAAGTGTACGGACCATTTCGTTCCTTTCCATCAAGGGAGCATTACTTCCCCAAAACAGGTTCAAAGACTGCTGACTTCCTGTCATACTTGATATCTTTCATTTGCCCGTTCCTGAGATTCCTGCCCCGGAACGTAACAGGCTCTCCAAGGTTCGGAAAGGGCTCCAACTTTCACCACTCCCGCTGGTGCTTCATCTTTGCCGTGTTCCTTACGCCATTGCTGCTATCGATTGGGCGGCCATCTCACAGTTAGCTACGTTTGATGCTGCCAGTTCGATGAACCCGGCCCGATGGACGATTTCCTGTTCTCAGGCTTTACGTTCCAATCACTCGCAGATCGTCAGTTACATCGGCTCCGTTTTGTAAGAATGGCCAACCGGTTTTAGTTTTTGTCTTACCGACCGAGCAGTATCGTGCCAGCAACCATTGGCAATCGGCCCTTGGATGCTGGGGACACATCCCAACTGGTGATGATAAAACAACGTAACTGATAACTTCCAACTTTGGTCAACTCAATTATCAATGAACAGTTGCTGCACGTTCGCATCTACCGTTAAGCGGCAGTAAAGGAAATTCACGAAAACCATTGGCAAAGGATGCATATGACACGTATAAAGAGTTTAACAAGCACAATGTATTGTGATAATAAATGCTATTACGCAATGATACAAGTTGTTGACCATCAGAACGATTATTTGATCAATTCTGGTTTATAAGGGAGAAGAAATCTGATGCCACATACCCAATGTATATTGGGCTGATGCCGTTATAACAATGTATGTTTCCCATATTAATTTGAACATAAGTATTTAAAAAATAAATCTGATGCAAATAGTATTAAATTTCAGTGTGTTTTTCAACCCCTAAAATAGGAGTAGATTATAAAACATGAAGAATTTGAGCCAAATTTAAAAAATAAAACTTATTACCAAGGTCAAGATTCAACGTTTTTGTATGACGGCATTTTCTTTACAAAGTGCAATAATGAAGTTTGCAAGACTTTAAAAAAAATAGCCATATCTTTCTATAGCCTTTGCTAGAAAAACAAACACGTGGCCACACGACCATAAACCACACATGGCAAAGCCACAATCGCTAATGCCTTATCGCACTATAAGAAGTGTGTTGGTGCGAGCCCGATAGTGTACCTTATTTTTCCGGTCCCAAAAAAAAATCCCTTCCATAGAACAGCTGGCGGACGAACGCGCGAGCCACTGATAAACATCGACCGCGTAAACATAAATGACCGTTAGTTCAAACAAACCTGAAATAGCATTGTCCACCCCACCAGGTGCCCTAGAATCCAAATCCATCAATTCACGCTTCTCGCCGTTCTCCGCCATTAGCCATGTGTTTTGCGTCCGATGGCGTGTGGTTCTAAAACGGTTACCTCACTTCATGACTTTCTAATGAACCGGACCCTTTCCTGCCTTTGAAACCCATTACGTCCATAATTCACACCAAGGGTCGTCCCGTGATAGAGCACCGAGTTGAAGCTATTCTTTTGATCTGTATAAAACAGTGTTTTATGTGGGATATTTTTGAGTGGATAACATTCATAGAAGATAAGTAACGCAAGATTTTGATAAGAACGCGTATTCATTTTAGGAAAGCATAACAAGCTCAAGTCCGACGCGTCATGCGTACGTAGCTTATTGTTCGCTTTGGACATTTTTGGAACTTTAGAACCGCAAGACTGCAGCAAGCAACTGACCCAATGTGTCCAAAGATATATGTACATTAACTACCCCGACGACAGATGTTCCGTAACGATGTGTCGAATGCTTCGTCACCCTTTGCTTCAAAAAGACAGGGTAAAAACATACCATTTCACCGCCGCTTCCAATCTTCGACAAACAATTGGCTCAAAAAATAACCGTGCTACCGGCAGTCTCGTTTTGGGACTGGTCAATCCGGAGCTACAGGCCAACTTCGATCTGTCCGAAACCAGTCCACGGTTAACACTACGGCAAAAAAGGCTAAAATTTCACACCTTTTCCGGTGTTCCGATGTGCCCCGAAATAGCTCACACTTTTCCTAGGGACCTTTCAGGAATTTTATGCAAATTTTACCGCCTCAAGAAAAAGATAGATGTGTTCCACCGACAGTTCTGCCGGACCCGAACGGATTCTCCGTTCACCAGCCCAGTCATCAAACGATGAATGATGGCGATTAATGAATCGGGGTCCTTCGAACCCTTGCCTTTACATCGGGACCGAGAAACCCTTTTCATGTCGCCACGCATGTGCGGTTTTGGGTCCAGTGTTCGGTTTTCGTTCTTTGATTTTGCAAAGCGGCCGCTGTCCACGCGTTGTTGACCGTACCGATACCCGCCCGTTCAATGATGGATGGGAATAGTGGGGTGTCCAAGCTAGCGACAAAATATGAATGATGAATGATCGCAACCCGGCAATCGACATGCTGGGAAACACAATGTTTGGTATTGTTTCGCGTTTGCCGGCCTGCCTCTGTCGGCAGAAAATGACGAAAGATCTGCTGCTACAAGGGCAGCAAATTTGCCGCTTAATTAAGAGCCCACTTGTATGCGATGATTAATTTCGATGCTATTGTAATAACGCATAAAAAGACGTTAATTTAATTAAAAAAAACTGTCATTAAAACAATCAACTTTTATGTATCAAGTGTTGTAAGCTTATAAACTGACCAGGCTGTTCTTATGGGGCATAAAACAGTCAAAAAATATTGTATTAAAATTCATGAATGCTGAGAAATTATCATCAGCAAAATGTTTCAAAATTTGACTAAAAAGCTATAACTCGTAACTAACACTACAAAAAGTTCACAAGCCTACAAACAGTTTCAATTTGATGGCTTGAACTCAAAAGCAACAAATTGTAGAACAGAATGGTATATAATTC
Source organism: Anopheles marshallii (assembly GCF_943734725.1). Classification (NCBI taxonomy): domain Eukaryota; kingdom Metazoa; phylum Arthropoda; class Insecta; order Diptera; family Culicidae; genus Anopheles; species Anopheles marshallii. Next base: position 34,782,454 of record NC_071326.1, on the reverse strand, counting down.
AAATACAACGGACTATCCACAAGATGCTAAACAAAACCTTGAAGGTAACGCAAAAATTAAGAATTGCTTTATCTCAAACCACACATCTAGCAGATTAGTCATTGCTACTCTTGATGACACAGAATGTGTTCAGAATTGAGCATAAGCATAACTTAATGCCAACGTTCTTCGCCAGCACTTGTGTTGCACACATGTTGCCTGAATTCATACCATCCATTTGCGAGGATCACAGGATCATCATTTACGTTTAAAATTAGACTGCTCGCAACGATCCCGCCACGGCGACACTGTTTCAAAACACACCGGGGGGTATTCCTGAGAGCGCCCATTGCTGGAGCCCTTCAAAGCAAACCTCTCGAACCGACGATGATGATCCCATACCGAGTGGTATACGGGTGTCATCTTTCTGTCCAGCACATTCCCGCCGACGCTCTCGTTCTCACATCTCGCCATGCCAAATGGCAAACATATGTAATCCATATGCAACATAGCATGACGATTCTCGAATGATTTACCAACGCAAAAAGAAGCCAACCGGCCACAAACAGCGTAATCCAGACGAAGTTACCAGTGAAAACATAAGGCAAAAAGTGAATATCAAACCCATCCGATGGCTGCTAGCGAAACCCTAAGCTAAGTATGAAACTGTGGAATAGGCGGCATCATAACTGGGTACGAAATTCCCCGGAATAGGTCGCAAAATGCGATGCTGCACTTGAAGCAACGAGAAAGCAAAAAAACAACAACAACAAACAGGAACCCGATCATACGGTAGACAACGGCTCCGAATCCGCTCCGGTGCACTAACTGGTGCATGCGCGTTTGACAGGCGTGTAGGTGGGCGCAAAAGCCCTTCAAGAATTGGGTGCCTACCAAACAGGAACACTAATCGACGAAAGCGGAGAAAGTCCGCAGGCCAAAAGGATATTGCGGGATGCAACACGCAAGAGACACGATGACATACCGAAACGTTTTGAGGTTTTTTAAACTTTAAAAGGAATCCCTTTTTTTTGTTGTATCGGCACCCACACCCAAGTAGTTTCCGCAACTGGAGACCCCGGAGTAAGATAAAGGAAGGATTTGTCTGAACGCGCTGCCAAAAGGGACCTCGCTTTTGCGGCCGCCTTAGAGCAGTTCTTCGTGTTTTGGTCTTTTCTTCCCTTAAGCAAATCGTTCATCGATCGCACAAACCCGCCTTCGCCTAACGCGGCTAGAAGAGATGCCACGCAGAAGAAGGTCAAGGGATAGCGGAACAATAAATAATCATATGATCGAAAACACATGACTTGTGCAGGGTTTCGGTATCCGAAGCATGACGTGAGTCGCAAAAAAAGTTAAAAGGAAGAACCTTCACATTGTGGGAGTGTGTGCTACCGCTGATGCGAAACACTTGTTCCAATTTTTTGAAGATTTGTTTGGGATTTTTGGGAAAGGATCGCAGCCTCATTTCAGAGAACCTTTCCGATGCACTTGCTTGATGACGGTTCTCTTCCTGTTCGTGAGGTCTTTTTGTTACGAATCGCCTTCTGGAAACATATGACTTTCAAACGAAAACATTTCACTTTATTCCTTCGGTAACATTGTTGTGTTCTGTTTGGCTGTTGCCTCAGCGAGATTAGATGTTGTAACCTTTAAGAGCGATATAAATTACACACCAATGTTTGGCGTGTCGCAGTTTAAGCGAATGTCCATGTAGGACGGGTGCGCAGCATGATTTATACAGCGTACTAACTACAAAAAAATCCCGTTTGTCCAGTTCAACGATGTGTGCAAGCTGTAACCCTTCAGGCCAATATTTGTACAGCACTCCAATCGAACCAGCAAACCCTCGCCTGGGACTGTAGCCTGATTTTGGGACGATGGTCAGTTCGGGCCCATTTTGCGCCCAATGTATCTCGTTTTTTCCCATGATCCTTTCGAACAATTTTCGTACGAGAACGGGAAAAATAAAAACCGGTTTACAAAGTTTACAATTATCGGCGGTGCTGATTTAATTACCTACCGTTTTCGACAAAATGACATACATGCGTGCCTGTCCGTTGTTGAGAGAGAGTTTATGTTTTCAAAACGGCGACCATGACCAACCTCCCGAAAAAAGAGCAACAAGAAGAACGGATGATCGGTCGTTTTGATTTTTTATGAAAACCAAGGAAGCAATTTATAGCCTCGAGTTGCTGCCCCAAAATTACTTTTTTGGCTCCCCGAATTGGCGCGCCACTACTGACGACCCGAAGGAACCCGGTGATTATATACCGCAGTAATGAACGAATGGTACGTAACGGAACTTGGATGCAGGGATGTATTATTTTCTTAAACATGATATCACAAAGCAACGATAAATTGCGTTTAAAGACAGTTAACAATGTAAGTGATGGTTGAACCAAACGCAAAAGTTACATCGTTTTAGGAAAGAACAAGCTTATTAACCATTACCTGCTACAATTAACCAGATGAGAAGAAACTATATAGGAGAACTTTGTATGTTCCTTATGTAATAATTTCATGAACTACACCTTCATTCATTAAATTACTTCTATATATAATTCATGACTCGTCCAAAAAACAATTGCTCCTTCATAAAACGTGATCCACATCTCACCGACCCGTTTTACAATTTACGTCCTTACAAATGCGCATTTCTTGAACTATTTGCGAAATTTAACAACCCAAAGCGGGAACCATACCGGTATCACGTAGCCATAACACGATCACGTTCCACCGAAAATAAGGATCCATGAGTCCAGGAAGGAAAAGCTGTGCCTGGAGACAACAGAATAAAACAAAACAAAAAAAAAACTACAAAACCCCCGCAAGCATGCAATCCGCCGAGCAAATCTGGCCAGTTTCATGCAGCACGTAGGACCACACCGCCAGCATGAGCAGCACCAATTGTCAGGACATTCGCTTGTACAACGAAATTGACCGTAGTCCACCGTAAGTAAGGTTCGACGTGCAAAAGATTTTCTCTATTGCACTATCAATAGGTGCAGAAGCAAAAGAAAAGGAAATTGTGTCTTTTCCAGCATTTTCTTTTCTTTTGCGGAAGGATTAAAGCCCTCCGAACGGCGGGGGGTACACGTTTTGCCATGCTTCTTTCGAGCGGCCTTTATCAGCCCTTCTGTCCTATGGGCATCAACCCAGTGCTTATCCGTCCACCGTTCGGTTGAGCATCTAATCAGCTTCCAAATCAATGAAGGACTTTGGGCTCGAATGTTTAAAAAAATGCAAATAGCTGCTTGCTGCCGTGGTTTGTCGGTAGAATCTCAAAGACGAAACATTAAGGTTGTTTATTTTCCTACACGATAAGCTGCGCTTCTCAGAGCCACTGATAAGTTTTACCTTTTGCCATTTACCATCCTTGCCCTAGGGACATGAAAAGCAGTCCGTAGCCCTGGAGTTTCAGAGGAAAAAAAAACACCTGAGCCGGTTTTTAATTCCACCGTCACAATTGGTTACAAGCGACCGACACAGAATGGAAAAAACACATTGCCAAAAGGACAGTTCTAAAAATTTGCATACGAGAAATTAGAATTTGGGAATTCGCTTTCTTTTCTGGATCAGCGTACTAGCTTGTAGGGGTGGTCGATGCTTTCTTCCAAGTCCGAGATGATGGAAGATTTACCGGGAGCTGATTGTCAATTAACCCTGAAGTAGGCTCTGTGCCTGCATCTACGTCAGTGTGACGGATGAGTAAACACTAATGCCATTATATCATTAATTGAAGTCGAAATCTAATAGATGGGATAAGTTACCTTCACAGTACCAAGGGAGGTTTGGATGGGTTTAAGGAAGACAAATATTGCATCTTGTGGAAGCACTCTCCCTGTAACGCAATTGCTTTCACTTCATTTTCAAAAATAATAAAACCCTAAATGTTACTTAGAACCATGACAAATAACAACTTTTTGAGATTACTCATCTTTAAGATATTCTTTATGACGTTCTTCATGCAAGTGTAAAAAGATCCTTAACGAATTAGGTCACCACCAGTGATGCAAAACCATGAAATGAGATTAAGGATATGATGGACTACATTAAGCACTACAAGAACATTTCTCAACACAAAGGAACACATTCCAACCCGCACGTTCCAATTACAATTCATGGTGTATGAACATTTTCCTAACAGATTTCCAGCACGTACAAAATCCACCTGACGCCGTTTTGCGCGCCAGAATATTAAAAAAGCGCGCCAACACTGTCCATACCAATACATCACCAACGGGTCGTCGCTGTAATTCCATCCCTTCCATCGGCCACACTACTCCCACGGTTCGCTCTCTAAAAAAAAAACGGCAAAAAGGATAGCAAGAAAATGGAAAAAAAAACCGTTCGGCATAAACAAACGAAGATATTCTCGTTAGGAAAAAGTGAAGGCTGATGATTAGGGCAAAATGCGTGGAGAAGAATATACACGAAAAAATGGGAAAGCAAACCAACAACAACAAATCATAAAAACGCACACTTTTGCTGCAGTCAGCGCACGTTCTCACGGCTCGTCGCCCAACCGTCATCCAGAAAGATTGACTCGTGTCCAGCACCGATTCCATCATACTATTGTGGCTGTGATATGCTGCTGCTGCAGTAGGTTACATCTGTGGCAGGACAGGGACACAGTGTGTAGGCCGGATAGCGAACTTCAGCGAAGGAAAGAGATGGCTCGACAACTAACGCATACCTGTGATAATCCTGTTAGACACTGGGCGGCAGGTTGCGAGAGAGAGCGGAATATGCTGGAGTGAGCTGAAAAAAGTGGTTTCCACACAAAACGCCGACAATCGTTGCAGTCCCGCACGTACCAACGGCCAACCGTTTGCGATCATCAACACCCCCGAAAGGATCGTATGTATTGGCGCACGGGCTGGAACGCACACTTGTCAGCAGGACGAAGCAGGAACTACAACAAAACACAGGAAGAACAGGTAGCCTCATCATGAGCCGTACCGTTTCACACAACCTACTACTGCTCCATCCAGCAGGACCACAGGTGAAGGAATGAATGGGTAAGGTAGACAGAATTTGCCGAGCATAATGGAGAAAAACACAATGGTATAAGTATTCAGGCATGTTTTCTAGTGTGCAACAGGTACACCTTTCTAGGTGGGAAAAGGCCTGACCATGGAAGGAATATATGTGTAAATACCCGCGCGTATCGTCAGGATGCTAGGGTAGACAAAAAATCTAATAAGCAAGGTGAACATAGCGGTATCTAATGGTGCTTCTAACCAGAATCCGGCGGAAAGTGAAAAAAAACTAGATGAACCGATATCCTTTTTCCTGTTCGCCTCTGACTGTGTGGGATAGGTGAAATATTAGACTAACGGCCGCTTCAAGGTCCAGGAAGAATCCTATTGGACTGCACAAGTAATAATATTGCACAATAGTTCAATCTGATTGATATGAAAAACTAACATTCTGTTTTTAATGACTGAGTCTGACTAATTACTAATCGGCTACAAGGAAAACGTAAGCCTTAGCGAGTCCATATGGGGTGGGTTCAGTGGCTCAATGATCAGCGCAGTCGGTAATCACACAAACGGAATAGTACTAAATTCTTTCCAGAACTTTCCAGAAGATGAAGCATTAATGGAGTAAAGAAAAGCAAGAATTCGCAAGCCAAAAAGACCTCTGGAGGTAGTAGAGCCAAGGAAAATAATAATAAACTTCAAAATTGACATTCGACGTTCTGTTGAGAAGTTCTGTGTCATGTGTAGAAAAAAAAACAGACGCCACGTTCACGCGCCAAAACATAAGCTGTTTACAATAATACCTCACGCGGACATACGAAGACTTGTGGATAAATTCTGTTCTATTCCTTCAATGACTGACCCTCCTAGTACCTCCACCTTCTTACACGGTCACAGGAACTTGAACACTTGAAGGGTCACACACATAACCAATTCCGAAAGGCACACAGAAAGACACTCACTCACCATCGTTGGCGATCGTTGAGCTAGCTCGAGTGGACACTTAATCATGCTTCCTTCCATTTTCGCCATGGGGACCGAAATGAAGAGTACTTCCAAATAGGAAAATACATACCACCCCCGTGGTAAGCGGAACAGTCTTCGCTTTCCATTGAGGCATAGCAAAACATAAACACTTCATCCCAAAAAATATGAAAACAATTCGATTCTACAACTTGTCTTCATAGGAAGAGACGTCGACGTAGAGAGAGAGAGGTGATGGAATGATCTTTACAAAATCGTATGCCGTTGCGGTTTTCTAAATATATACAGTAAAAAATGCAAATGAACACTCTTTTCATCAATGGCGATCCTGCTGCGGTACAAAAGTGTCCGATTACTCCATCCTTTGGGTGGGTGGTCATTACGATCCATAAATCTAACACCCAATTAATCGATCGCGTCTGGGGAAACGGCTAATCACAGGGACAAGAAAGAACCCACACCATATGGACAGACAATTTTGTATCCGATTACCTGCTAGGATCCTTTTCCCTGTACCAGAGCACGGTAGAGTTGCCGCTTGCCATACGGCACAACAAATATTTCTCCATATAATAAAAGCAAATCTGACTGTCGACTGTGTTCGGTGGGAACCTGGAAGAACCAATATTTACTCTTCAGGCAGCTGCCTCATTAGCGCTACTATAAACAACAGGCCCAACGTGAAGAAAGGGATATTTAAAAAATAATTTATCAAAGTACGTTCTACCCTTGAATCGGACCAAAAAGATTGACATAATTTTCAGTTTTATTGTACTTAAATGAAATTGAAGCCCAAAGGAAATTTTATTTTTAAGATATACTTAAGATTCCCATGCGACTTTTATTTTTGTTAAACAAGCTCAAGCTTAAAAAAAGCTTTTTTGACTACCATATGGTAAAAATTTAAATCCACTTGATGGGTTCTTCAAGTTGACAGCGAACAGTGTCATGCAAATCCATTTTGACAGTGAACGGGATCAAATTTCTAACGTTTTCCGCTCGGTTTTCTGTTACATACCAGCAGGTTCATCGCTTTCAAAAATCTAGACCACCAGCATATCCTGTGATTGTTGTTTTGCCAGGTACTTGGCAATGGCAACGGTATCAAATTTCAGCACATCTCCTAGTAGTTGCATAATTATCGCAACTCGATCAACGGAAAGGGTTTATAAATATTATAACGTTAAGCAGCATCAATGTTGATTTGCAATTTATATTCACCAACAACACCAATCATTATCACAACATTCAAATTGAAAAGTTGAACCAATAAAACAATAAATAAACCCTTGCGCCATGAATACGAGGTAGCAGAGAAAACAAATAAATTGCTGTCTCACCAATTGCAGTAGGTCATTATGTAAACTGCAGTATTTTAACCCGTTCGTTGGGAACTTCAATGGGAGTACAAGGCTCTTGCCTACGGCCTAACAAACACACTTTATGTCCTTTACGGTTTTACGAACAAAAGTAACGCTTTGTCAATTCATTAGGCGGTGACCTTCAACATTAACGATGCCATTAAATACCTGTGAACAGCCTTCATTCTGGTACGATGAGCCTGTTGCTGTAGATGCTGCATGTAGAGCAGATAGATAACATAATATTATAGGAAAGGAACGTTGGAAGATGAAGAGTCATAGTGATGACCATTAATTGCTTAAAATTTAACGTATATTTGTACAATAATTTCATGGACGTAGAAAAACGTCTTTCTTTGAGAAACATTTCTACCTTAATATAAGATTTAATATGAAATAAAATTACAAAACAATAACAGCTTCAATTTAAATGAGGAATTCAAAGTACGCAGACCTCACACACTGCATATAAAAAAAACTAACCGTTCCAGGAATGCTCCTACGTATACTACCTATATGGGGTATCGTAAAACACGCCAGAATTCTGGGCGCAACGTGTAATTTATGGCGTGGCGCTCATCCCGTGGAGAGACAGCACACAAGCCCAATGCACAGTGCGAAACCTTTTGCATGGTGCGCGTCCTCCAGGCAACCGAAAGCTACATTGTCCAAAGGCGTAGGTATGCGTTCAATATGTCGGCACAAATTTTTACGACACGGTACAATACATCACAGAGTCATAAAACCTTATCGATTCACTGCTGTGCGTAAATTATGCAAGCACATCAAACTCACAAAAATAAGGCAAAGGCAACAGTGTGATATCCGTTTGCTCACCCACCGAAGATCCTTGAACGATGCGCGAAGGCGCGGTTGCATTTCACAGTGCAGTTTGCACCTCAGCGTAATGCTGTAAAACACCTCCCTTTGGGGACTAATCTTACACCTTTCGTGGAAGAAAAGTATGGTTTTTTCATCAAAAAATATACGCAATTTCACCGATAATTGTCTACACTTTGGATGGTAAAAATTGGGTCTCGCACACTCTCTCTATCCAAAAGGCATTCCGTTCCGGCAGAAATGCCACGTAAGGGATCGGGCAAGGATGTTTCAACTTTTTTGAAGAGTTTTTCATTTTTTTGCAAATCACGTACCATCGTTAATATTTCCGATGGCCCGGCATGGGGTGCCATTTCTGGACGTTGCTGTGTTGGGCTTCAGCGGGAAAGTTTAAAGGGAATCGTCCCCACAAAAGGGTCTCTGATCTGAGCGGCAAAGCATGATTGCACTGCTGATCGATCTTTGCCATTTGCAGGAAATGCGTGACCGATGTGTGTTGGTTGATGTGTATGATTGGAAATCTTTGTAGAACTTTTCCGAAGAGGCAATTTAACCTTCATTAGATATGGTAACGTGGTAAAACTTGTACATTATACCGGCTACTGGCCGCTACGTTTTTGAACCTCTCACACAATTTCTTGGCATGATTTTGCCAAATCTTTCACCTGCAACGATACACACTTACAGGTAATTGCATCATTTTCGTTTGAGCGCATTTGCCGCAAAGAGCTTTAAATGGTACGATCAGATACCAGGCACTGTGGCTTCTCGGTAACCAGTGGTAACGATCCTTTTCCATCCTTGCCACCGTATGCTCAAAACAATAGATGAATGTTACGCTGTACGTACAGGCAAGACAGCCACTCTTAATCGCCGCAAAAGTTGCACTCCGACAAAGGACGTCCATTTAATGTGCAGAAATCACGTTTTAATTACTATTTTCAACATGCGCTGGCAGGTCAATCTCACGCCGGGGCAAAAGTAAAACGAAACCGTATCGACCGTATCGGATCCATTTTTAAAAAGCCCCGACAAGTGCAACGGCAAATACCCTTGCGAAACGCGCCAGGGTTCTATTGCCAAACCCATCGATAAACATGATAAATGATCGTGCCTAGGAAGAAAGAAAGCGTAGGACGCTACCAGCAAACGCGCACGAACCAAATATCGACCTGTCCATTTAACGAAGGATAGCGCCAAGCAGGAAATACTTTGCAAAAAAAAGCAACAATCCACTTTCCCAGCAAATAGCCGATCCCTACGCCAACGCAACGCCAGTGATCGTGTGGTGTATCGACATGTACAAAGAAGAGACCCCGTAAAGGATGTCATGTTGTTTTTTTTTTTTTGCTCGTTGTAACCGACAAACAATTGCTTTCCCATCGATGCATAACGTCCGTACAGCGTTACCAGCCTGTTCGTCCTTTTGTGTCCCCGATCTGAGGGCTCTTGTGCTATGGGATGGTCGTCATGCACTTGTTTCACGCTACATCCCTGTCCCAGCAGGCATAAAAATAAAATGTGAAAAATGACTTCCAGTTAATCATTGTTTTCAGTGTCATACTCATTGTGAGGAAGTCCTGATTTTTTTTTGTCCTACATAGAATGATAACACAAAGCATTAACGAGGTATCGGAAAACTACACAAAGCAAAACCTGTCTCATGGGCTAGTGAGGGTTTGGTGGCGCCACAGATAATTACAAACGGTTCAAGCATTGCACAGCAGAGGTAGAAAAGCTATCAAACATGCAACATAAATCCATTGCAAAAAGGAGTACACTTTTGTGCAATACGGGTATCATTTGTCACCTACCTGTGGTCCAATGGTTCACAGTCTTCATGCTGCTGTTGCCACTGGTTGGAGTCCTCGTCGTCTTTGGTGTTGCCGCCGACATTGGCATCATTTTGATAACGGTCGTCAACATTCGGAAGCGGCCCTAGGCGGGAAGTAAATTTTGCAGACGGCGTCACGTTACTTGTTTCGCCTGGTACGCGATGAAATTTGCCTTCTGCGAATTGAAAGCCAAGAAGCAATAATAAAGGGGAGTTAATTGTAGTTGATATTGTTGCAGTTTTTTTAATAAACGTAGATATGTTTGCTAGTACGATTAACAAAAATAAGAAGAGACTTATTTAAAGAATTCGGGTACGATATCCGCAGGGAGATTAATTCCACGAATCCTATCTACATCAATCATAAATGTGTTGATAACGCACTGTCAAACACAGGAACATTCTTTGATACTTTAGCAGCTGCTGAGCGTTATCTAGACGTACAGTTCAAATGTCTCAAAAGAAATGTTATTATTCGATCGATTTGATTCCATGAGACTTAGTTATACATCATAACTTCCAGATTTGAGCTTATAATGGTTTGTTGAAAACTTTTTTTATTTTTTTTATTGATAAATTCAAATATCAATAAGTGAAAATAAATAATGAAATATGTTAATGCTGCAAACAATATCAAAATAGAAAAAAGTTAAAAGCATTGCAAAAGTAAACAAATGAACACCTGGCATCAGATCATAAAATCAATCAATAGAGAAAACAATTGAAATGAAGAATATATACCCGCATGTTGACAGTCACTTCCTCCTGATGGATTCATTTATGTTTACCGTTTGCCTATTACCTTAACAATAATTTCAATTTCAATATCATGGTCAGGTCTGACCAGAGAAACCACAGGAAATCGAAAACTGAATTGAAGAAAGCTTATAATTGTGAGCTGTGCTTATTTTTCCCCCTTTTTGTCCAATAAAACCAACATCCGAGAAGTTTCTCAGTTCTTTAACTGAGGTTTGATGATTGGGGTTAGTTAGTGTGGAACAGGATGTAAGGGTCTTTCGCAAAGTGAACAGTTCGATGCGGCAAAACCGTAATCTCTATCCGAAAAGTGTCTACTTCCGATTGCACGCACACACATCGAACCTTGCAAACTTCCGTCTACATTGTAGGATGATGGGTCTCTGTCGGCGTACCGAAAGCAACAGGAAACGGAAGAAAACGCATCTTCAGCTTTAAGAATACATCTCGTTACCATCACTTTCGGTGTGCTCTTTTTATGAGTATAAATTCAACCGACCCAAGATGTACCTAAGGGCAAACCCAGAGGAAGTGCACAGCCAAAGGAAGCAGAATGTTTTATATTCTAAGACACAGTCCTGCATACGATTAAAGCATGCCAAAAGACACTCGCCTCGATGTTTACCATTCCTCTAACCCGAGCACACTAAAATTGAGTCAAGATGTAAAGAAAAGCCCATTTTGAGAAGGATTCGAGCCGAACGAATGACGGAATGAAAGGCAACCAAAGGACGACCTAGACATATGTTCATCATTTGTCCAACACGTGCTTCGTTCAAAAGATTGACGAGTTGCGAAATTTGAACTACAATAAATAGCACCACTCACTTCAGCACACTTGACGGAAGGTATCATAGTTCGGAAAGCTGTACAACTACAAGAAGAAATCCTACCAGATAGTCTTACCTAACAATTGGATGCTAAACAAATTAATACGTTTCGAGGATCGCTGCAAAAAAAACAAGCGCAATTTGTGATCCATTCCCTCTTTCCAAAGCAATAAGCGTAGGCACAAACTACACGTGTCATAAAAACCAGCACCGAATATTTCTTAACTCGACCCAAAAGAACCCTCGCCCTCTCTCGCGTGTGCACCATATTTTCCATAAGAATTTGAACGTAGCTTCCGGTGAAACTGCTGCCGATCATGTTTGAACACGTGCGCAACGCTAGAATTATACTGCGCTTCCCCCCATCGTCACGTACAGACAATGCCTGTCGTCTAAGAATGTCCATCTCCTTCAGACAAGCCTCTTTCCTTTCGATCTTCAGGTTAGAAAACACCAACAAAACAGTACGTCCATTGTCTGTGGGTGTCCTTTGAACCGTGCAAATAACATTCGTGGTTCGTGTGTGCATCGCGCAACGATACGCCTGTACAGGCACACACTACATCGGTTGGGTTTACGTGTCCGTTGTCTAACGCCGACAGGAACTGCGCAGTGGTGAGCTACGGTCAAAATTACCAACATAACTGCGAATCACATATCCGGCAACGGAGTGATTTGATTCCTTGAACGAAAGAAGGAAAGAAACAATTCAACAATGAGTAAAACATCCTCGGTCTCGAAACAAATCAAACCTTCCACCCTGCTAACCGTCGAAAGTGGTCAAGAAAAACCGTTGAAAAAGTTCGTAGCGACCGTTGCACCTGTTTATGTCGGGCGGTGCCTTGCCCTGGTACGATCAGGTTCGTTTCGTTTTCCTTGGACGGGCGGGCACACTTCTTCACACTTCTGTGCACAATTCCGGTAAAGGCTATTTCCATTTTCTCCCCTCCAGTACGGTTGGAACAATGTTGGGGCAGGGAAAAGGCTGGAAGAGATAGTTAGCCACAAACGTACTATGGGACAGTAACAACAACCTCATGGTTTGAGCGCAGTACGGCAAACGGTGGAGATCTGTTGCATTACGGGGACAAAAAAAACTTCAATAGACCGCGGCGGTTCATCACCGTCGACGACAAATACAAAGTGTTCCCTTAGTCGGCCCAAATGTCTAGGAATATTACTTCCTTTCTCTAGCCCTCCTTCTTATGTAAAGTTTTGCTCACTGCATCGAACAATTATAGCAGCAGGTTTTCAACGTGAAACGAAGCAGCAAAAAGGCAACAGAATGCAAGCGCTTTTTTACGCTCCGGCGACTCCAACTTCAACGGATGAGTGTGGACAAGTGTCTACAGGGTGGATCCATGATTTTAATCACTCGTCCTATTGCGTGTGGATCGGCACTATGGGCACAAGTGACCGTTGGGACGACGTTGCGCAACACAGCAACAACACTAGAAAAGTGTGAATGGGAAAGTTTGGTACAACTAAAGGGACTATATCGCTTTATCGCACCTATAACCGTGTAGTGAGTATCGCACGTTATACATCAGCAAACAATCTATGGGACACCTATTTCACTTCCGGCTCAAATTTGTATGGCTCCCTAGCATAAACCTCAAATAACCGCGCACCGCATGGAGCAAATATTGATCTAACAGCAGGGCTCTGTCTCCCCATTTCCATTTCGGAAAACGTTAGAATTTGGAAGTTTTCATGTAATCAGATACAGTGCGAACAAATATACTTGAAGGACAACAAACCAGATTACACTGTGCAAATATGATTGATCGAGAGAAGAATGTGAGAAAGTTATACGTTGTACGCGAAACAACCTTCGATGCGTGAAAAAATAATTCATTATTTGGTAAATGGTGTAGTAGACACAATGTGACATCATTCAACAAGAAATTCAAGCAACACAATTCTAACAAAATTTTCAAAGTTAAAGGAACTCCGGAAACGGCATCTAATCGTGAAATTAAAATTCCTCGTCCTATCTAATCTATACAAATGAGATGGAATAGCGACATCAAAACTGTCCGACCATTTGCCTATCGGATTTGATTAACAACCGCCAGGGTGACGGGGTACAGTCATCGAAAAGCGTCATATTTTTTTTTTATTCACTCAGTTCTGGTTCATTTCTATCGTTGATCTTAAGCATCAATCACAGCAAATGGGTAAAAACCCGCATCACAATTTCTGGCCGCATCGCACAGCAGAGTACAAACTCGTCAAACTGGACTGGTCCAGGGTTTTGTTGAGCAAACCCATGCGACGCATTCATAACTGTCCTCACCATTGCCATCGAGCCCTGCGAATCGGTATACATCCTAGGAGCAATACTTAAGAAATGCATCAGCAAGCAGAAGATGTCACGTCACGGCAAAGGTCAATATGATCGCTTAATCAAAACTAGTTCAGGGCAGATGCGAGCCGTTCGAGATCCGACACCCGGCTGGACCAACAGCACTGGACGGTTGAATTATCCGTGGCAAATCTAATAAGTCTCTGCATTGTTCGCCAGACGGCGCAATGTCCACTCGGGGAACGGCATCTCCCTTTTCGTTGGTACGTTGGGTAAAAACAATGACCGGGGCATTACAACCCCGAGATGACCATCTCGGTACCGAGTGCACGTCCAAACAAACAAGCTGAAGAACCAGTTAACCTCTTCCGCAGCACGGAAGTGTACCGTGGCAATCGAAAGGTTGGTTTGGTTCAGTGCCGGCCGGCAAGTACGCGGGCACGTTAAGTCTGTTCCGTTATCAACGCCCATCGAGATGCATTTTTTTATCTCCCAGGATTACGCAATCTACCAAACTCCGTCTGCGACATTACCCATGGACATACTTGCCTCTGCAGCTGTAACCTCACCGTGCACCATCAACCCGGGTTGAAGTTGCTTCCCTCGCTGCTAAAACAAACAACATCGAACGACATCAACAGGATATGAGGACAGTATGATTATTTTAATTTCAAATCCTTAATTTATGCATCATCCCGTACCCGGGGGGCCAAGCGATTGCACAAGAAGGAGCAGGAGGCTTGTGAGGATTTCCCAGCAACAGGAAAAACCGGGCACGAGCACATCAAAGCCGGAAAGTGGAAGTCCTCCCCAATCGTTGCGAGGTTTTTTTGTTTCGAATTTATCCTTTTTTTTCAATAAATAGTTCAGTTTTTTTTTCAATTATGAATTACGAAACAGAGCTACTTTTACCATCAACCACACCAGTCATTTGGTTATGGAACGACACCAAAAAAAACCACCCAATTGTGAGGCAAGCCGTGATTAATCTTTTGTCAACGGTTCCCAAAAAATGCTGCCTTTCCTGAAACTGGTATCATCAAATTGTCAACTATCACCGGTCTGCTGGAAGTTTTCCTTTCCGTCCCACTTTTTTCTTCGTTAGCCATCGCCATCAATGTGCTCAACATTTCTCATGCATAAAATAGTACTTTTAAAATTAAGCAAAAAAGAAGCACACACATATCTATTCCCTTAAAGGAAAAAAAAATGATACCCTCAACAAACCGATCGCATCCCAGGAAAACGGAGCACATCGTATAGTCGTTTTCATTATGCACAAAAGTCGGTGGTGACAAAACAGTTTTCCTTCCGGGTGCCGTCTTGATGCCAGCGGGAAAATCTAAACACGCACACGTGAAGAGGCTTGTGCAGCGTTGCCTTTGAATGGGCTAGCATTAATTTCAATAATGCATGCACAAGACGACTGTTGCATCGTGCTCGAGACTCGGTATCATAAACGTTTTCGTTTTTCCTACCACATTGCAAGCTCGCCGCGTTAGATGCCGTTGATAATGTTATCAATCATTATTTTAAGCACACGCTTTTTTTTTTAATCTCTCCGTGCTAAGAATATATTCCACTCCAAGGCGGAACAAAATGGCTTTGCATTAAAGCGCGGTTTTGCTTCCTGAGAAATCGCGGGAAGAACCACTGCAGGCAGGTTGCGATAAAACGTTTCCAAAACCCAAACTACATTGCACCCCGTGGCACCGATTCAAAGCGTTCCTCGGTAAGAGATATTACTCTAGCATTGCGCGCGATCTTCACAACATAAAAAACTGTCAGGGGTGCGCCACAACGCTACCGGGAGGGTGACACAACAGATCGACATTCACGTTGCCTTCCTTGAGAGGACGGAAGTCCCGGAATCCCCGAGTACACGCGGGAAATCTAATGCATCAGGGGTAGCATTTTTTGTTCACCTTCTTGTCACTCACCAAGGACCGCTTGCCTTTGTTGCCTGAACAGTGCATAAACAATCTTACTTTACGATATTACATTTTTTTCCCCCAATCGTAATCACATTCGCCAGCACTGCTAACTGGCAAACCGTAAATCCAAAAAATTCAATCCCAAAACTAAACTGTTGCCTTCCCATACGTAGCAACGTGCTGAAGTTTTTTTTTCTCGTTGTTGCCGTGAGCAGCAAAAACACACAGCGCAAATCGGGTGCTGTTTTTAATTCCATTAAATTGAGCGTCTTTCTTTTTATTTTGTAAATAATTATACTTCTGATTGCAACTCCCGTAACATTGTTGCACCCATAAATCCTGCGCCGTGGTACGTGGGGCCAATCCTTTTTGTACTGGAGCCGCACAGTCCGTACGGCTGCAATCTGCGAAACCATTGCACCGCCGACAGGGCGAAGGTTGCCAATGGTAATGTGAAAAACTCGCGCCAAAAATATTGTCCGATTGCCGAAGGTTATCAACGCGGGTACTTGCGGTAAGGTTGCACCCTGCTAACGGTCGCCTGCGGTGCATGGATTAGATGGATGGACCGCAACAGACGATCCTCCTTCACCTTCATCCGTTTAGCTATCGTTTTTGATAAGAAAAGCAATTGCCTACCACCGGTTTCTGTCTGCACCGTGCACAAGGAAGGGATGTTAATGAACAGCTTATGAATGGGACCGGCGATCGTACCGCCACATCTTGCTTATCAGGCAACCGGGTGTAATAGCTGGTGAACGACGCCGAACTCCACTCCGCTCTGTCGCGCGTCTCAACAATCAATGCAGACGAATTTCCGTTAGAAGTGACCTACAAACGGTGGCGGTAAACACAGTCAGCTAGGAGAATTTGTGCTAATCTTTTCGCCAGCCGGCGTCAGTCAAGCAAACGGGCGCTGATAAAGAAAAATGGCAATGATGTCATTCACAAACCATACCACCCATCTGCATTTATTGGCGATATAAAAAGAATCACAATAGTTGCCGATGTGCGTAAAGTGTTATACCTTGTGATCAATAAGGTTACGGTAGTACTAGCACTTGCACGTGACTGGAGGTCGCCTTCGAGTATGTAGCCGTCAATTCCAGTCACATTGAAGGTATTATCCCAAGGTTGTCCATAAAGGACTTTGAGATTCGTAAAAATTCACCTGAACGGCTAAGAAGGTGACAGTTTTTTTTATAACAATAATTGAAAAATTAATTAATAATGATGTAAGTTTGAAGCAATTGGGCTCATATTGAGACTCCGATGGACGGGTAGAGCTGAGATTGGTTAACTTTGTTATACAGAAGACATTGCTTCGTACTTTATCTTTTTATTAGAAAATACTATTTTGTTGAAAAATTATTTTATTATATACTTTATTCCTTTTAAATTAACATAACTTCCCCTCTCGTCCAGCATTCATGCACATTCATTTCATAATATTATAGCTTAATATTGAAAAGAGATCTTGCAAATGTAACTCAGAGTGCCATCCTGAAAGCGAGGCATTAAAGTCCTTCATTAATTTTTATTAGTCTATTTTGGCAATTGTTTTTAAAATTAAATATAGAATTTTGGAGAGACCGAGAGAGAAGGAGAGAGAGTAACAAAACTTATGAATTGATTAACTTTCTATCAAACATGATCGCTAAATGTCAATAGTCGCATTAGGGAAATTATAATGATCGACGAATATTTTTTTTTAACTCTTCGTATACAGTCAATTTAAATCATTTGCATCCAAACCACCAATCCAAACCAAGAGTCTTATCTGATAGCAAACGTTTGAAAATGTTGGATCAATATGAACATGTACAACCGTACACAAAAACCCAACGGTACGCTACTCACGTTACACGTTTTGCTCAAACCCCGGTATTTTTCCTTTTCTTCGTCAAACAAAAAGGAAGACTTATTGCACCTTCAGACAATGAAACAAACCGTTTTGGCCTCGCGAAAGGACGAGGTGTGAAAAACGGAGGGGCCTTTTCACAGTAATCAAATAAAATATACAGCATATTCATATTTCAATCACTGCGCGATCCTTTCCAATTCAACCGAGAACATACATATACCTCCATTCACGCATGACAGATTCACTTAACGCCCTGTCCAGCATAGAAAATGCTGGTCAGAGTCCGGTGCTACCTTTCCGCAACCTTTTTCCTCCATATACCCTAGATGCACGTCCACGCTGACCAAGCCTCGCACGAACGCAAGGCTTACCTAATAGACCATCGAAACAGCAACAACAGATACTGCCGCGAGTCAAGTAGGTTCACATTTCCTGGGACGAGATGCACTTCAGCGGATGCGCAACCCGATGACCACTTTCTGACCAGTAATATTCTCCCGAACATGCCCGCAGCAACCCAAAGGGGTCAGGCCGTTTAATTATGCATTAATTTCCGCGATCCGCGAGCACTGACCGTACCTGCACCGTACGAAGATGGCCGATTTGCCCTAAAGCCTTACATTGTGCATTGTCCGGATGCATTACATGCGATCTTTCGCGGGTAAATAAATCGTAAAGCAGAGAGAAAAAAATATACACACCAGCAAAGAATGGCCTAGCATAATGTGCAGAAAGGGCAAGATAACACCGGTCAAGACGCCGGCAAACAATGGAAGAAAGTTCGTTTGTTTTACGCTTGAGGGCACCGCGTCTCCATCTGTAAAACCCCTGCTTGCCCCGGTGACCACCCGACGATCGGCTGTCCATGCTGCTGATCAGACATTACCGTAAAACCATAGATTGAAGTGGCCAGTCAAGGGGTTTGGACTAAGGGCCGGGCCACTAGCATCCTATCCTGTCCAGCACTTCACCAGGCGAAAAACCCCGGCAAGGGTCACTGACTTACACCGACGTTACGCTGACCTTTCGCTGATGTCCCGCAGCCTTAATCTTTTCCCCTGGCCAGCCGGAGGTTGGTCACCCTTTTTGGACCTCGCGAGTTCCGCGGTCACTTTTCCCGTGCCGTACCCGTTTACAGGGCCGAGGCATTGTTCCTCAAGATTACGGTTTATTTTGATTAGCAATAAAAATAAATCACAGCTCCCGGGTCTTCCGAAAAGGGTAATCTACCGGAAGACCACGACAGCAGGAGAACCTCTCGTGGGACCCGCGAACCTCGCGAGACCCATCACACGCGAATAGCGTGGCGTTCCAGCTGCCAGTGTGCTAGAGACCGGGGTTGGTATCTTTGCGAGGGCACTGGTGCTTAGCGAGCCACATATCATTTGAAATCCTCTTCGCGGACAGTTCCCAGGTAATTTAGGTTGGGCCTTTGAGATTCCGAGAGTACTCGAAATTTCGCGTCACCGTTAGCGGCATATCTCCGGTGCAGCAACGTATCCTTTCAGCGTCCAGCTGCAGACGCTCGTTTGCCCACCCGTATCTTCAACCCTCCCGGGATGCAACTTGTATAATTTATGTGTTATCTCATTCCGCACGCTCGTCATCTCGGTGACGTTGATGGCCGCTGTACCCAAGTAAGTCCTCTTCCCTTGGAAGTTACCGAGTTTCCCTTTCGACAACGCACATAATCGTTCGAAGCAAATCGGCAAAGACAACGAGCCTAATTGTACAAAGTAATCCAAAACAATCTCATTTGCTCTCGCTTGCACACCCAAACAACTCCAACAGGACGTGCGCTTGGAGAAATTCTTGGTCAAGAAACTGTTCCGTTCCGATTCACTGTTGGGATCTAATAAAAATGAAAATTCGCTCCGAAACGGTTCCTCAAATTGCCGTTGGCTTTCCCTTTCGGGATGATTTTGTTGTTTTTTTTTGCCTTCTTGGGTGCGTTGGGTTTCGTTGGGATGCAGTTCCTAAATGTCTTCTTCTTTTTTCCTTCTTTCTCGTCCTGTAAAAATCCCTACATTTGGGCGCTATCCCTAGTCCTTAGTTCAGCGACCTGTACCGTCTCAGGTAAACGAACCCAAACCGAAGCTCAAATTCGTTCACCTCAGGAGTTGCGTAGACGCAACAGAAACAGACACACACACACACAGACACGAAACAGGATCCCCGATTGACGTTTGATAAATCATTGATCCTGATGATCATCCCTCCGCAATGCACCACCATGCACCAATATTCCCCTAAAGGAGGACCGCTACATCTTCCCGTTGCGAAGCCTCTTCCCCGGTTACAGCATCAAAACCAAGAAATTAATGTCCTATTCACTTCATCAATAGCAATAGAAAGGATCGTCCCATTCGCGCGGCAAACGCTATCATTCTACGGTACAGGATGTGCCGGAAGGGACGACGATCTAACCAAATCCAAGACGCTCGATCGAAGGTGCGCAACATTTTGCGCAGTTAGAAGTTGGGAGGGTACCGTGTGCTTGTGTGGCTTTTTGCAGTTGATGCAACCGGGTGATGCATCTGTCCAGAGCAACAGTTCCACCAATATCATCATCACTTGGTTCTTGGCGCCAGGCAGCTGTACAATCGTTACTATTACTACTGTTTTGACTTTTCAACCTTCGCCAGGAACGCGATTCCAAACAACTCTTGAGAATGTTGGAAACATACAAACGAATTTCTCAAACACCGCACTGTGTTGATCAACCATTTCCGCAACTTCCAACTTCCATCACAATCACATCGAGCAAACCGATTCCGGCATACCCCCGTGCGCTTGACAGGCGTGATTTTCCACACGCAAATCAGGCACCAAAGCTTCTAATCGCATCTAATCATCCCCTTTCTTCTTGCGAAACCATTCTTATCCAGCCCCGACTGCACTTTGCTTCGGTTAATTTGATTCCATTGTTGCCTGCACAAACGCCATACCACCATTAGCATAGTCACACCCTGTGGGATGCCATTCTTGCGCTTTATCACACCGTTTTGTCTCTCCCTGTACAGCCCCCTCTCATCGCGGTGTGATTGCGCCAGACCGAACACTTTCTTACTGTTTGCTCATTCATCCGAATCCTTTGTTTGGTGTGCAATTTCCATATGTGTTGTGCAATGTCCCGAAGGAAAAAAAAAGGTTCCATCGCATTTGCATCACCCTTAGCATCGAATCGAGACAGCTTCGCCCTGCGAAAATAAGCATTGCTATCTTCTAATCGATATTCCGAGGGATTAATTACGGCCAATAAATTAAGGGGCTCGCCGGCAGAGGTAGTAAAACGCACAAAGAACTTCGATAATTTATTCATACCCTTGATTTGCTATCAGCGAAAGGATGCAACGAAAGTTAGCCAGAGCAGCGAAGAAATTGGCATTGGCATCGAAAGAAAAATCTGGTAGGGATATTAGGCAGGCACCCTAGCTAAGGCCAACATTCCGGCACATCCTATACCTTCATACATTTACTTTCTCCCTTCCTTCGCGGAACCCTTTCTCAGTGCAGTTTCGTTGCAAATTCTGTTTGCCCCGAGACGCGGTAAAGCAAAATGCCTTTTTCCAATAACGGAATGTAAAAAAGGAAACAAGCGAAAGGTAACCGATCGAAGCGATATGTGATCGCAAAAAGGGAAAAAAATGCACCCCGAAGGGATATTAATCGAACGGGCGAGAAATTTGTCCTGCGGTGTGTGTTAGTGTCTACTGCCTGCAGCGTTTGTGATAAAACAAATGTCTCAAGTACCGAACGTAGGAAAAACCGTTTCAGTTCGAAACTCTCACCGTATGCTGTGGATAAGTACGGCTGGGAGGCTAAATATTACAAACAAACGGGGATTTGTAAATAAAACGTTAAAAACAGCAAACATTTATTAGTTCGTGTATGAAATTGCAAAAAAACAGGCCAAAATCATATGCAAATCTTAATCGTATCGTAGCTTGTTTCTTAATTGCTCGCTTTTAAAAACCAAAGATATTACGTAATAAGTGGTATATTTTATTTGCACGAAATCTCCAAGCGAAAATAACTTCATCGGGCCCAATGGTAGAACAAAACCCCGAAAGATACGAAACGGGAACCACGGACGAAAGACAAAATCACGGCATGCACAAAAAATAGCAACCTTTCACTAAAAGACACATTAATATGCAACTAATTAAGTTTAATGCGCCCGAGCTTCGAGCGAAGTTCCCACACGGACCACACTTACGTACACACTTGCTTGCAAGTCAAGCTGATGATGCCCTCAGGTAAAAGGAGAGATGGGCTATGAAATGACAAAAAAATAAAGAATACACCAAACGGAACCGATCTTCTTTATGCAAAGGATGCAATAACCATAACTTTCAGCATTACTATTAAGGCCGACATCTTTCTCAGCGCACAGGGGTTTTTTTTTACCTGATTGCCCCCAACATCTTCTTATAGCATATTCAAGCCTTGCATCACTCTGCAAACATTCGAGTGTATGCAGCAACTTAAAAGTGTTCCAGCTTTTAATTGCTTCTCACAACTCTATGATGGGGATATACAACGAGCAGTTCTTAAAGCTTCAGAGAACGATGCGAAATCAATCCAGTTTTTGGGTGATCGTTTTTCTTTGTATCTTTTATCGGGTTGAAGTCTTTTTTTGTTTGTTTTTTTTTTTGCAATACTCCATTTCCGTTGGTTTCGCTTACGTTTGATCAGTGCAAGCGCAGCAGCTCATTAACTCTTCGGTCTAGAACATTTGTGTTGCTTGTTTTTTGGCTAAGAAACGCGTTTTTGCTGAAAATGTCATTGACTTCACGAGGTAAAGACGTTGATTTTGCTATGTTCTTTTCCGTATCTTTAAGCACCAAATTCCGTCAAGAACCAGCATGCCATAAAATGGAAACCAATAGGCTATATGTTTGGTGAGATTTCCAGCGATCTCATGTTTAAGGGTATTCAGGAGCCGAGTGCACAGTTTTTTTTTCCTTCTCCCCCATTGTACGAAATCGAACAAATATCGATACTGTAACAACTTTTTTTTTCACCCTCCCAAACTATGGTTGCAGCTGCACCGAAGCAACTGAGAGCGCTCGCTTTTTCCCTAAGGAGGAAATCAACTTGAGTTCGATTTTACCAGCGTTTGATTGGAAGCCAATCACAAAATACCGAATTGTTACACAACCGACAACACTCTCGATCTAAAGAACAACCAAAACAAGCGACAAACTGTTTGCCTAATGGTAATGGTAACTCTCCAAATCTTCTTGCCACACTCGCACGCAAGGCTCTATTGCAGCACATACCCAAACTGTGCTACCCATTCTTAGCATGTTTCTAAATTTAATTAAACAATGGAAACATGCTGAGCGAGTGCGAGATCGTTCACCGATCGCAGCCGCCGTCCTACGTTGCGACCTCGGTAGAAATGAGGAACGCTCAAGGATCCGGAAAAGGAATTGCATCCCTTAAAACTGTTCCACCATTGCATCCTTGCGCTATCGCCGATAATGCTATGCACAGCAGAAATATTAACATGCTGCTACATTACACACCCTTCCTACACACGGTCGTCTGCATTTCAAAGCTGGGCAGTCCTGAGGAGTGACGGTTTCGTTTTCTTGCCTTTCCCTCCATTCCCGGCGTCAAGGATTCAGACGCAAACGCATTTTTGGGGTGGTGAGTTATTACCATCCGACAATTCCGAAGGTGCCGGTTTTCGGGGTTTCAAAACATTTCCCAACTCCTGATTTGACATCCATCGACAGTCAGTCAGTCTAGCGCTCGTATGCGAAGGGGACGGATCAAAAGTTTCATCCGACGCAAGAGCGACGACTGGAAACGACGAAATTCCCCGAGAAGGAACGGGAGATTTATTTCCGATTTATGGCCATTACCATTACCTTTACCGGAAGAAAGTTTTGAGCGAAGGAACTGGGATTAAACATTACGCAAGGACCGGAGACCAGTGCGTGGCGGGAAATGAGTGTGAGTAGAAACATGGCACGGTAACGTATTACACGTTACCCCGGCTGCATACGGAGGGAAGTTTATCCGGAGACTAATTTCAGGCACCCAAGGCTAGCAGGACATGACATTCGAAAAGGGAATATGTTTTCCCACTGTTCAAGATTCTTGCCTGTATACTGGTACAAATTTTCCTCACAGCTATGCCAGCGTTAGATATGAGGGGTCTCGTTGGCCTAAAAAGATACGTTGACATATAGGTTTTCCTTGTTTGTTAATTCAGGCTCATCAATATGGTCTAAAAATGAGAAGAAAAAAAGATACACTTTAATCCCAGCGACATTTCACTTTACAACCCTCAAGACGAATCGGTTAAGCGCAATACGCAACCTACATACCTCAAATAATTCGTTTTGGCGCGAATCTCGATGACCACCTAATGTGTACAATGCGCTTATTGTGCAGCACATTTTCCTCTTTACGAACAAAGTAAATTAAATTAAGTGCAGCCGGGAAGAACAGTGGGGAGTAGCGCTGTATGCGCCATTACTGATTGAGCTGGATGCAAACGTAAAACTACAAACAATCCAGACAAATGGCAATTTTTTAAGGAAAAAAGTTTAGAATTATATCGCTCGCAGTGTTGGTTTAGAGCCGGACAGCGAGAACAAAAATCCTTTATACCCCTAACACAGACGACACGGCACTTGGGGTAGGTTTGTGCTAGCGAAAGGACAAAAACCTTAGGTTCATTGCTCCCGTATAAAAAAGGGAACTCCCGCCACACCCGGCCAACAACGGCACATATGTCGCCCCTGCTACCAATTCCTGACTGCCATCGTGATCCTTGCATTAAGTTCACCAAACAGTGCTGCGAACAAAAACAAAACTGTAATAAATTTCATTTCCTATCTTACACGCCTTGGCTTTAGTTGATACATTCACAAATACACACACACAAGTACGGTAAGAGTCAAGAAACCGTGAAGGAAACTTATTCTTGGCGCGTGCCCTTCCGAGGACGACGAGAACAGCTGACAGCTTTCCTTTCCGTTTTCTTAAGGCGCGCACACACCCTCGTTTCGACTATTTCGGCACTGCAACTGCAAGGAGTCGGATCCTTCCATTGTGTCCTAGGGCCCCCGCTCTCCCACTGACACCCCGGCGCATACGATCGTTACAAAGTGTGTCGTACCGTCTGTTTTCACCCGGTGGTAAGGTAGTACGATACAAATCTTAGCACGCGCCAAATCTATTCCGTTTGTTCCATTACGGCTTTTGTGAAATAAAAATCATCACCAGCACTCTATTCTACGACGTGAAAGTGCTTTCCATAGATAAGGGAAAGATCGAGTAGCTACCGAAAATGTTTCTGCTTTTCGTCAATCGTCATAGAGTGTTCAACGAGTTGAGATCGCGTGGTATCGTGGTACATAGCACATACCCAGAAAAACGCAGGGAAGTATTAAAAATAAGAACCCTCAATCTAACGGAAAACCCACCACTAATACGAGGTCATCCACCGACTAGAGACGAGCTGACATGCATGCACTGAATGTCGTGTGGAACTTAAGGTTCTTGCGACAATCACAGTAGAAAGGATCAGATTGATCTTTACTACATATCCTTGGTAACGAACGGTGTACATCATTCTTATTCCATTCGTACCATACAATAAGCGCGTGAAGATTTTTGTGCTCTATTGATTTTGCTATTTATAACATTCTAGTTTCTTTTGGGTAACCAGTAAGAACTGCACCCATTCTGACGAAGCCTGTAGAACGTTAAAGTTCTCCTCTATACACTTTAAGATCTAGGTTCTTGATTTGTACTGAAATGCCCCGTTCCGAGTGCAAGGGAGTGCATTGATTGCTCTTGTTCTGCAACATTGAACAATCCCTTCGACTTTGACTCTCAAGGTGCCTATTGCCCGAGTGTTCCCTCCTTCAAACCTCGATATTCATTCGCATTGTCAAAATCAGCAAAATTACCACACCAGCATGAAGGTTTTGCAATAGTGCACACCTCACCCAGCAATACACAATATTTCCCTTCCTTATCGCAGCACGTCCCAAACCACCCGGCCCAACAGTGATCCCCACCTCAATGGTACTCGATGGTTTTCAAGCAATAGAAACCCGGCACCCCACAACAGCATCACCCGAACGGTGTGCTAAGAATTCTTGGTGCCACCACCGGTTCAACTTCCAAAGATCCCCGATGCACGGAACCTCACAGGGCCCGGTGTACAAGTCCCTGTTGCGCGACTGATCAATGCCGAACGATACCAGCGGGAACTGGATACAGGACCGCGCCGTCGAATCGACCAACCGGTCGATAATTTCAACATATGGTCACGTTGGCGCACTTTCTCACCCTCTCTTCGGTGCGATTGCGAGATGTGCGCCGGCGCAAAGCGCTTCCACTTTTATATAGGTGCGTATCGTGTCCTGCCAGTTTGTACTCCTTTTTTTCCGGCCCTTACACACCCTTACACACGAGGTACCATGTCGCGCCGATGTGATGCCGGCTGGACGGCGCAGGACGCACGTACCGGTGGCACAGTGTTTGACGAAATATCCCCCAATACATTTGTGCACTGCCACCACTTCTGACGGGATAGCATGAGGTCACGGAAACCGTACACGTAGTACCCCTTTGCACGATATGTCTACAAAGAAAAAAGAAGTGGGATTATTTCCATTTTCGTTGTTTAATTTTTTATTTCTACTCTCATCGTTTTTCTTGCCAATAGCAGTCTCTCCGAAATAGGTCGAACAGAGAGCGGCGTGAATGGCAATGCAGTAGGACCACGGTGCCAATAGTTACAGATGAATTAGCGTTTACAGTAAACAGCTCAGGAAAAATTCAGGACACGAGGATCGGACGTGGAGAGCAAAGTGGCTTGTGCCGTTCCCGAACGACACAAGGCCAAGCGGAAGACGATTCCAATGGCGGGCCGGTGTTTAATTATTCATAAGTTTCATAGTCTCTTATGCTTCAAGGCTATTCTAGACTCCTCAGACCATGACGCGATCGAGCAGCAGCGAAGGATAAGGATGAGTTAATTACTTTATAGCTATCGTATCATTGCAAACTGCGCAACACATCGCCTGGTCACTCTTGGCACGTGCCTCTCTTTTTGGTCCAGATGTGTACAATTTCTTGTGATCAGCATGAACTAATACTTAAGAGTATAAGACACCTAACTTTGACTCTCACAACAACAAAAAACAAGCAAACATTTGAACCCTACTTTAAACAGGAATATTGTATTGTTTCAAAGTTTATTCACCGCGCGATATCTTTTCGTTTCCGTGTTACCCCGGAAGTTTCCCATAGGGTTTATTATCCTTCGACTACTTCGCCCCAGACGGTAGTCGTCGCATTACGTAGCTTATCTTGATTCTAAAAAGCCTCCCGCGTACAGTCTTTTTTTCAGGCCCAACCTTTCTTTCCCTTCCAGTTTAAGGGGAATACCAGTCTGCGGTACCCACGTTCCAACTAAATTACTCCTTTCGGGGCAGCATAAATGAATATCTAACCAACAGTTTCCAAATTGTACAGATCCTTGCGAGGATCGTTCATGGCAGTGCACGACCATGCCGCCTTCGTCCGCTTATCGGGCACGTGTCCTGACGATCACGCTTTGTTGACCACGGTGTAACAACATCGGGAACCCATCTTCCTACAATGCGAGGAAAAATACACAGGGGAAAGTGAAGGATGAGCCCAACCTAAAGTCCTTGTTTTTGAACGAATGGATGGAGCAGAACAACAAAAAATACACTTGCCGTGGCAAGATATTGGACGAACGCTAGGATGTGAAGTGGAATATAGGAAATAACTACGCGCAACGCGTAGGACACATTCATAGCGTCATTAGCGTACCGAATGTGTGGCCCAATTCACGCTACTTGCGCACGAGCCAAAGCCGCTCAACGGTGTCTGGAGTTCCAGTTGCCAAGTGTTGTGCGCTGATGAACTTTTACCTTTTGGGAACAGGAAAAACTGACCCTCACCTATACATGCTGGTTCTAGTGCTTGAAAAGTTTTTCGGCTCATTAAAATATCGAGAACTGTTGGAAAACACTTGTTGCATCTGTTACTTAATATCGATATTGTATTATATATGTTTTTGAGGGAATAAATTATAATACCAAACAAAAGAACTTGATACTTAGAATCACTGATAGGATGTCAAAATAGAATAATGTTCTATAATAATGTTCTGACATATAACTCTGTATTAATATTAATTTAAATTTGACCATCATTGAACCCAGTCGGCTTGAGGCATTAATTAGTCAGCTCTATTAAAAGGATACCGCAGCGACACACAGCTGTTGCAATCAATGGTTTGGCTATAAATCTGGAACACCAACTGCAACGCACCAATTGTTTGTCCTTAGCGCCTCGAATTGCGAAAAAGTGCGTACGAAAGCAATGCAACCAACAGCTTTTCATGCACACAAAACCCCAAAGAAAACCAACGACGATTCAATAAGACTTCATCAAACACATACTCCGCCGTTCCCCCTATCCTTGCTTCTCTCCTTTCTCTTGTGCTTCGAGAAATGTGTTGGAAGAAGAAATATTTCTTTAAGATTTTGGCTCGTGCTCGCAATTTTACCGATCGCTTCCCTTTTGTTCCGGACTTACCACCAATCATGTTGGCTTTTACGGGTTCCACTGTACTTCATCACCTTTCGCACGCTTTCATACCACTTTCTGGCTCTCTCCCACACACACACACACACGTACACACAGTTTAACGTCACGTATGGAACGATGGTGAATTTAAACCGCAGCCGGCAGGAACTGGAGCGAAGAATGACCGACTGCAAGGCTCATACGCTTCCGGTTTGACTTCTAGAGTGACTTCTTGATCTCGACCAACTAAACAAACAGCCCGTCTCTAACCTCGGGTCAAAGGCCCACGATGACGGTCCTCCACCAGGTGGATACGGGGTACGGCCACTATCTTGGATCGAACGAATTCTAGACGTACGTAGCGAATCATTCAACACGAGCTGTTCTGGGTCTTTTAGATTGTGAGAAATGTTCATCTAAGAAAGATCTTGACGCAAGTTAACTGTACGTTTGCTTGACAGACCCAAGTTTCGCTAACAGAGTACAAAAACATCAATCGTGTACCCCTAAGGGGCAATCAACCGAACTCCTGTGCATTTGCATTTTGATTGTGGGATGAAAGGCGTGTAATGTTCCGGTACCAAATACTTGTATGCAGGATATGGAATGGAATAATTACGATTGTAACGGAGAACAATCGGGCATTGTACCAAGGGAGGGGGCGCCATTCAAAAACCTTAACCCACTAAAGGACTGGTTATTGTTCTCTACCGAGGTCCGCGGGCATTTGTGCAAAACCCCGAAAAATGGTACTACAGGCGAAAAAATATTTGCTACTCAACACTCAGTCAGTCGATGAAAATTGTACTGATAAAGCAAATGAACCCGACCGAGCAATAAATCGACATCAATACCGGTCAATATTGTCAAATTATCATTTTACAAGATGAAATCATAGAAGACAATCATACTGCGCGCCAAAACACCCATTTTCCTGGAAGAACCAATTGGCGCCAAAGGGGATAGTTTCGCGCCGAAAGTAACAAACCCAAAACGGCCCAGAGCCGTCCTAAGGGGAGGGGGGAACCCTTAGACCCTGAACTGTAACAAAATGCGGGTTTCTCGGCCTCTTCAATTGGGTTCGAAAAAACGAGAAAAATTGTACCTGCACCAACAAATGGTGGTCTTGGCATTGGTGGCGCTAATAAAAACTGTGCGCGCCTTACACTAGTCACAGCTAGACATTCTATGTACCTATTCACAACACTCATGCTTAATTATAAATGCGCTTACAGACGAGAACTGTTCGGGTACCAACACTACCAACATCACACTGCCATGGCTTGGTTCAAGCAACAGGACCCAAGAGGGGAGACGAATGTTACGGCAAAGGCAGTCTATTATGTGTGCTAGCATAAATTGCCATCTACGAATGCATTCACCATTCGTACAGGCGATATGCCACTCCGTAAGGACCGCAAGGGAAAGTCACTGGAGCGTACCCATAATGAGCCTTGAAGAAAATGCGCGCGCTAACATACATAAACGCGCGCACACACACATGCACCAATATGTCCTTTTACATTCCCCGTTGTGCAAGGAAAACCCCCCATGGGACGGATCCGCGCGCATTTCCAACAGTACCGCGCCGGCAGTTCTGCTTCTTCGGACGTACAAGAGAATGCGCGCGCGCGCATTTTCGTCCTTCCGATCCTTCCAACTCGGCCCACCGGCCGATAGCTGTCGCAAACCGGAAGAAAAATCTGTAAAAAAAAGGGTTCTATGTACAAAAACGATCAAGAATCCTTGCTTATATACAAACCCTATAGGCACAGCATAAGACGATGTGCATCGTAGTGTAGTGCAACCGGGGAGAAG
Organism: Anopheles marshallii; assembly: GCF_943734725.1. Taxonomy (NCBI): domain Eukaryota; kingdom Metazoa; phylum Arthropoda; class Insecta; order Diptera; family Culicidae; genus Anopheles; species Anopheles marshallii. Next base: position 34,752,359 of record NC_071326.1, on the reverse strand, counting down.
GGACGACCTTTTAAGAAAATTTAAAGGGCCGACGGGTTCTTTAGAACGTGCGCGATAACCCAGGGATTCGCAATAACCGGTAATAATCCCCGTGCGCAACCAGCCAGGGGTGTAAGCAGTGTGTAGCGCCAGGATTTTGCCCGCCCGAGCCTGACGAGGGTTACCCGCTCGCCGAAAACGAAAGGAAAACGGTGCGCGCATAAAAACGGCCAGGCAAGAAAATGGGTAAGAAATATCAAGATACCGCACGCATTCTTATGTATCGGGGGATTTTTTCATCGGCCAAAATCGTTGTCGCCTCGTTCTTTGGCGAAACATACGAATCGTGTTTAGAGGGTATTTAAACTATCTTTTTTTTGGTTTACTGGCGCCTTAGCGCCTTTTCACAAACTGTTCCCTTTTCACTAGCCACAATCAGCCAGAGGAGAGAGTTTGGCGCCCAAAAAGATCCGGATTCTAGTGCATTTGCATTTTCTTCCGGCTGATGTGACTGACGTGACCAGACTGAGTGATGAACGGCGACAAGCTTTTGGTACGTCTAAAGGACGTCAAGGGCACTGCACAGCGCGATCTGCATTGCAAATGCAATCTGGGAAGGCAGTGAGAGCGAAGAACAGTGGAATAGGAAGAAGATGCATCTTCGAAGTTAATGAAAAATACCATGTCGAGAAAAGAGCAAAATCGAAAGTCCTCACAGGACGACAATTCCCAGCAATATTGTGCAAACTATGACCATTTGAATACAAAACTAAATTGTACTAACGGATGCTAATTTTGATCATTTTTGAAGCAGATTCGTGAAGCCTATGGACGGGTACGATAATTTTGTTGAAGAAATACTCCAGATCTTAAGCCCTTTGATTGATAAATCATTCAACATACCACTGGTTTGGCTACCTTCTGATTGCGATGTTCTTCGGGAATGGTATAGCAGTCAAATTGGCTGGAAGGGGTGTTTCCACAATCGCTCTGCAGGACACGATAGCAGAACTTGTGTGACGGTGAGGTCAGGAGGTTTTTGTATTCCATCACTTATCATTTCTTCTTTAAATTTTGGTTCTCTGGCATCTCTGGATATTTGATGCCTGTCTAAAATTGTCTAAACTTATGGTAAATCAAATCGCATTAGGACAAAGTAAGTTTTGTCGTATAAAACGATTTATATTATTATTCATCATCGTACGTAACGGCAAGATCCTTCCTTGTTGCACACAGATCAAGAAATAAGAATAACTCCTGGACCAATTAGGATCTACCTGTTCCAATATTGCAGTTAGTCTAATGATTCGAACCTAAACATCATGTCTTCCATCCAATGTGAATTATATCCTAGATGTAAAAAAAACTGTGCCATTCCGTTCTTCATTAATAAACATGCGATCAAATTATGTTTATTATATTCCTTCAATCATCAAGCCTGGTCGTTCATACCCATTTTATCGCGCCTACCAATATCTAAAAACGTCGCGTGAAGTGACCGTTATTGATGTACAATACGTACACCGAACTGGTACGCCTTCAGGACAGGACAGGACAAAAGTGTCTATCTAGCGAAAAATTTCCACAAATATTGGAAGGGGTTTTCCGCTAGGTAACAGCTGCTCCCTAAACACAGCAGCCAGAGCGTGAATGGGTTGGAAAACTTGACACAAAACGGCGATCGAACCTACCGCTAGCAGGGGTGGTCTATTTATAACGTACTGAACAAGGATACGTCCCTCGACTAAATGAAATAGGGGCAAACGATACGAACGTTTGAGAGACGATGCGTGGGCATATAGGGCTACGGAGAAGAATGAAAATGTAAACAATGATTCCAGTATAGTTTTGTACTAGTAGTGTTGTCGTTACGCGAACGCTCACTTATGAAATTTCAAGATCTCTAAGGTCTTCCATTTATGGCTTTCTATGACTTTATTTACCCGTAGCGGGAAAATCAGTCCTACGTACGGCGGATTGGTCCGGATGGGATATTGGACCTGCCGCGTGAAGATCGTCGCCGCTACCATTGCATCACCAAGCCACGCCGTGGCGAATAAAAAAATATTTACGACCATTTTACATAAAGGATAACATTTAGGCATCAATTCTATAAAGTGCATCGTTAATAGATTCAGCGAAGTTTAAATAACAAGGGAAAAGGATAAATATAGATTGAAATAAAAACTAGCATTCCTTCCACGTGCAAATCCAAACTCTGGGCACGAGGATTTTGCTTTTAAATCATAAGAAACATTACCAGTAGCGACATCTTGCGCTATACAGCGGAAGCACAACCATTATGCTTGCTTACCCAAGACACAAACCATCCGGGTCGCTGTGCATCGGGATGCTGTAAAGTGTACGTACCTTTTCGCAAACAGATCGGTCGCGTTCTGTCGTAGCGTACTACCCGCGGAGTGTCCAGACCGGAATCTTGCAGTGCGGCAGAAATTTCCGAAACGGGCGAAAGGCCAAAGATCTTGGTCGAGCACTTTCGCAACCCGAATACCGTTCTATCCGACGTCGGTGTTTCGAAGTGACGAGCGGCGTTTTCATCGCCTGACTGCCGTTCGTCACGACCGGTATGGTTATTGCCATCGTTTTTATCCGCATCAGAGGGATTCGTCTGAGAGCTGTTCTGGTTCTCGATTGGCGTGTTGTTGTTACCTTCTACTAACTTTTTTGTCAGCACATCAAACGGGTTGTCCTGCGTCTTAGCGCCGACGGCTTTTGTACTGTTTTGCATATCGATGCTTTGCAATCCCAAACCAAAAGGGGTGTAAAACTGGATCCAAATAAACCGTAATGCGTATCGAATGAATTGACGAAAATCCGCCGACACCGGGAGTCTTTTTGGTTTGGATTGGAGGTAAAACTTCCGGAGGTACAATCCGTGCACTAGGAAGTTCACTGAAAGGTAAAACAAAACAAACGGGTGTCAGACTCTACATCAGTCACTCACATCACTCCGGAAGAATATGGCTTACAAATAGGTAGAAGTATACAAAAAAAAGTTTCACGAAAAACAAAATTAACTTCTGCTAGCTAACAATCAATCTGTACGCAATAACCACAACGCCATAGCAGACTATTCTGCAGGGGAGGCCGTAACAAAACAATGGGTTTTCAATCTTTGAGCTTACCTGAGCCTACTGTGGTGCTTTACCAAATTGCCGCCAAATCATCTCCGTTTGCATACAATTACTGAAAGATTGGGAAACTTTCGACTCTACTCGGGGTTCACTGGAAACAGCAGAAGTATTTGTTTGATAGAAGAAAGCGCGGCCGATGACAACACAATTGGCGCAAATAGTGCATACAGCTCCCGTTTTCACACACTGACACCCAAACTCGTCAAAAGAAGAAAACTGAAATTTGCTGTAATGTTGTGTGCTTAGTTAACTAATATCAACAAACTGGATAGATCCCTCGTTGGACTACAATGCTTTAATCACAGTAAAGTTGTACTTCACTTGGCCGCTTAAAAACTTGCTACACTTTCCGTCCATCTTGTTACACTTGTTGGCATACCGACAGAAGCCATTTAAAAACGGCATTGACACACACGCAAAGGTTTTAAATGACCGAATGATCAGCTGACACGCGAATCATCAGCTGATTTTCGGTAGTTGTCTACTACTGACTAACAATTACGCTTCTACGTTTATACATGATTCCTGCTAGTTAGTGTAATCTCCTTATTTTTCGATAATTCCGATAAATTTTTATTATAAACTGCACAAAGTTATCAAACAAATTAAAGCAACGGTAAATACAAAATAACTCCATCATCTGTCAAATGAATCACTGCTACCCAACAAACAATTCCGACCAGATCTATGAAAGTGTATTTACACAAAGATTTTTACCTTTTCTTCTTTTGTGAGTGAGGCCCTATGCATATCGTTGGTCACCTTTTCTGATATTCTTTTGTTTATACAGTGTTATTTAAATTAGAGTATGTCTTCTATCTTATAAACCACATATTACATCATACACACATTATCTTCTTATTATCGATTAGCTGCCCACATTTTTAACGCACCGTAATTGATATAATGATATTGAATTTTTCATTTAAAGCAATTAATTTCAACAAACCAGGCAGCTTTAAACTCGTAAAAATACATTGGATTATCCTACTAGCAATGAGCGAGTGATTTGCGGGCCAAGGGGCTGAAGAAACGTGGAAAACTTGGGGAAACAACGCGCGACGTCGTGTAATGACGAGGGACCGTTAAAAGTGTGCGCCAGCGTACGCTGCTCATCACTCACTCATAGCCCCTTCTGCAGGATCTCCTATAGCGGGCCTCAAAAAACCCTTTTAAAAAGCTCACCGTTTTCAGATAGGATACGAACTAATTGTAAATATAACGATCAATGTCGATCAGTTACAAATTTACGCTTCCTAGAACTGCTTCCTAGTATAGAAGCCGCCTAATTGCGCATCTGTCAAATGAGCAGAACGTTGTTTGGGTAGCGCTCTAACGTCAAATGAGCTGCCCTCCACAGATGTTTTGGGTCGTACTGTCACAACAAACCATTCGTTTTCGTATAAAAAAAAAGTACCGAGGCAGGTTGAATGCAGTCGCTGTAAATTCGCATGGAAATTGCACTCCACAGCGTGCCAACAGCATCCTACATTATACAGGGTTTTAGTTGTAAAACGAAATCGAGCTCACTGGTGCGAAAGGTACGTATTTCCGGTGTTTGATTGCACTGTGTGGGAGGTTTACGTAAAGCATTCATCCACCTTCCGTGTTTAATTGCTTTTAGTTGCATTCCAATTGCTTCATGTGTGCAGTAGGGTTTGTTGAGAGAAATTGCTGTTTCAAGCCCGTGTGATATAACGAACCGTACTGGTGAGTTGTGGTCGAACGCGCAAAATACCTTATTTGTGACGAACTCGCAAACGGTGACATGGTTCAAGGATATCATGTTTTTTTTTTGTTGCTGTTTCGCTCTTCAAACGCAATAATTTAAGTCGTTCTACAGATCGAAAATACCGTTCTAGGAAACGGAACGCGTATTTACCACAAACGGCAATGTTAATCTGTACGTTATAAATTTATTGATCTACCGGCTAACGGCTACGATGTACCCACCGATTTGGTAAAAGGCAGAAAACCAAACTGCAATAATTCAATTGAAACACATCTCATGTCGCGTAATGTCGTATTACTTTTATTTGAATCTCAAAAACCAACCGCACTTGCATCCGTTATCGTCTTTGAGTGCAATTATCATGAAACCCACCTACAACCGCCACCAGTACTATTTACTCATCTCAGAAACCATTCAGCCGCGTTCATGATGATAAGGCGTAAAATAGTGGTTACGAATGGTGCGAAATGGTTGGTGTGTCATGGCAGCTTATCAACGCCGGGGAAAAAAACCACTGCAAACGGGAACAAAGCAAAACCATCGTACGGTGCGTCATAGAAAACGGTAGAAAACCATCTCCAACACATATACAAACACAATCCACAGTGTGGTTGAGCGATAGGGCGTACCGATGATGACTAGATGGTTTTATGCATGAGCGAACAAAGAAATCACATGTGGTGCGAATGTTAGAATGGCAGCAAATGGTTGCCATGTTTTCTCAACACACACTCGAAACCATTTGACTCGGAACCGGTGAGGATGGTGGCACAGGAAAGGAAGAAATGGTTTTTAGATGCGCAATAACCAATAGGCGCAAACCACTATTCTGGTTTTACATGGTTTAACTGCGTGCACACAGACAAAAAGACGGGTTTACACACTGCGCGGTATGAACCGCCGTTTGCTTCTCTCCGTCTACGTTCGTTCGTGACATTGAAGGCCATCGAAAACACGTTTTGCGATCTTTCACTAGCAAGCGTCCATTGATATTTTGTCTACAGATCGGTAAACACGGGTAACAAGTAGGATACCGAAATACAGATATTCGAGGTAAGCTGCAGTCAGATAACAAGCAGAACTTGCCCGGATGAAGTCATCCTTAACATCGTTGAAACGAACCAGCAGTGATGTAAAGTGGGTGACAAAAGAGTTCATTTCGGACATGATTAAATAGGGCAAGTTACTACGCGGTCCCTAGCACCCATCGGGATCAGTACCTGCGTTATAGTATGGATGGATAAGAGGAACCCAACACGGTAAGGTGGGTGCGCGCGAGGTACCGACCCGGACGATATGTTTGTGATGCGCGTCCCAGGTTCCTTATCACTTTCGCTTGCATCGCAAAAGGGCGTTTTGTGTGCGTGCGTACGGGACAGACACACGCTGCTATTACTCCGTATCATCCCGCTCGCGCCCATCTGTGTGTGTTGGGTACATGTTTGTGTATCGGAACCACCCCTACTCTATGGGGGGATGTTGCTCGCGTACAGAATCGATAAGAGTGGCAACAAAATCAGCTGGTAGTGTCATTAGTGAATAACAAGCCAACCGGACAAGACGTTTGTTTGTGTATATCCCGTTCTCTTGCCGGTTGTAACCTTGGTGGTTCTATTTCTTTTCCTTCGCAAAAGGTTGGATTGTTGTGTTGTGTGTTCTAGAACATTATTACCTTTTTTTGTGTCGAGTCCCACCGAATCGCAAATCATTCTTCTTTTTTCATTTTCTTTTTACTTCACAGGTGAACGCGTGTAGCGTGTGAGAACGAGAAAACAACCCCGAAACACACAATTCCAGGTGGTTGGTCACCACCCGCCAGTAAGCTGCTAATTGCAATTCGGTGAATTCTTTCGCACGATTCGATTGGTTTCGGTGGAAATGCGCCACGATAGAACCTGTTGCGTTCACAAACAGTCTAAATTCTTGGCGTGCAATCAACAGCAGCAGTAGAAGCACAGTGGCAATCATCGTATTCTCTCTCAACTTCGGAATTAGCCGTGACAGCGTGTAAATCATCCCGCCAGAGTTTCTTATTGGTGCTCATTGTATAAATCCCACTGAATGGACTGCGAGAATTAAAAGCTTTGGCCAGATCAACCCATCGTCCAGCAGTGGTGCACCACGTGTGGCAAACGCGTCAGTGTCGCGATCGGGAACAGTTTTGAATACCGCACACCGCAGACTGTAAAGGATGATGAACATAACCAACAGCTTTCTGGACGATACGCTCGTCTATCTGTACCGGGAGATTCATCAGTACGTGCCGGAGTTTATCGGTTCGTTCGGGTATGTGCCGTGGGTATACTCGCTGCTCGGATCCGCCCTGATCGGGCTGTCCGGTATTCTGCCCATGTTTATCATACCGGATGCGACCAAAAACGGCAAGGAATCGGAGCTAAGTGATCGTAAGTGTGTGCTTTAGTTTACACTTTTTTACTTAGAAATTCCATTCGGAAGTGCAATATCAATTGAAGTACTAAGGGTTTGGAACGGTTTTTTTTAAATGATGGTAACTTATAAAGAACTCCAAACAGGTTGTATTAATATTATTTTTTCTAGTATAGTGCGCACAGATCTGTTAGAGTCATGCATTGACTGTGGTAAACAAGTTTAACCTTAATGAATGTGTAATTAGCATTTTTTATTGGTGATTTTAAGTGATCTTATGAACAATTTCAAGGAGTGGACTTTCTTTTTTTTTTGACTTCATACTATAGAATATAGTCATTTGTAAGTCATGCATCATTAGGGCCGTGTAACCTCAAAAATTAATGCGATTAACACTAGAAATCTCAAATGTTTTAACCGGCTTTGCTTTTAAATTGATGATTATAATCAATATCAAAGATATGTTGAAATATTTTTTTTTGAAGTTCGTACTATAGAAAAGTTATGCAAATGTTTTGCATCAATAACGATTGACGTAATCGTAGAACCAAACCAATATGGAACCGTAGAACCAAAAATATGTTTAATCAAAATTGTAGTGGATAAGGCTGATCATCTGATAGCTACAGTTGTTTAGTGTATTTATATATTTCATGTGCAGCTTAATAATCGCTGTAAGTGTCTTTGAATCGACAGAAAATTAAACATAACTTAAAAAGGTCGATCGTAACAAAAACTGTTTCCTAATATGATCGATCATGATCATGTAGTTTAGCGGTCTGTCTAGGATGTTTGTTGTACGACACACTATTTGTCTTAACAATCAGTGCACGCCTGTTCCGACAGGGTGTAAGAAACTGGTAGGAATTAATTTATGACCCATTTATCGGTATCCCTCGATCGTGTTTATTGCGCGCGCACACTCACAGCCGTATCGTCACCAACGGCACCCGTTTGCACAGCCCTATCTCTATTGATTCATCGTGCATCGCCAACCGCGGGACGTCAAGACGTGCCATCTTGCAGTGAACTACAACGAGATCATCTTTGCACCCCCTTTACACTTACCACCTCCTTTGCTCATTCCAATTCCGCTCTCTTTGTTTCATTTTAGCGGCCGAATCGAAGACACTGAAGATACTCCTCAGCTTCGCCGTCGGTGGTTTATTGGGTGACGTGTTCCTACACCTGCTGCCCGAAACGTGGGAACACGAGATAGCCGCCAGTTCGGCGGCCGATGGCCACCCCTCATTGCGCAGCGGTCTGTGGGTGCTGTCCGGTTTGTTGCTATTTACTATTGTGGAAAAAATATTTTCCGGTTACGCGAACGTCGACGAACAAAATCCACAACCGAAGTGTGTCGAAATTGCGACCTGTCTGTTGCGTCGTAGCGGTGGTAAACTCCCGGAAGGGTTCGTCGGTCTTTGCGGTGGCGATGGGAAAGGTTCGTGTGATATTGAGGACGTGCCGAACGGGTGCTTCCTGGCGGGCAACAGTGCAGGCGAAAAGCCACGCGATGAGGCAGGTCACCGGAAGGTGGCAGGATACCTGAATCTACTCGCCAATTCGATCGATAACTTCACGCATGGGCTGGCGGTGGCTGGGTCATTCCTGGTTTCGCTACAACATGGCCTGCTGGCAACATTTGCCATTTTGTGTAAGTATGACAGGATGGCTTATCGTTTAGATCATTACATTCATTATGTTCCTTCTTTATCTGAACAGTGCATGAAATTCCTCATGAGGTGGGTGATTTTGCGATCCTGCTGCGGTCCGGTTTTAGCCGCTGGGATGCCGCCAAGGCTCAGTTACTTACGGCCGGTGCCGGTTTGCTTGGGGCGCTTGTCGCGATCGGTGGAAGCGGCGCAACCACAGCACTGGAAGCAAAAACCTCCTGGATCGCACCATTCACTGCCGGTGGCTTTCTGCACATTGCACTCGTAACGGTGCTACCGGATCTGCTGGACGAATCGAGTCCCTGGGAATCGTTCAAACAGTTTGCCGCCCTATTGCTCGGTATCGGACTGATGGCGTTTATGACCGTCTACCTGGAGCACTAGAGCGAGCGATAGCGTGTGTGCGGCACAAACAATGAGAACGGCTGGATACCGGCAGAAATACCTTTAAATAGTAACCTGTGAAGCGACCGTTTGTAGCGTGTAGATATTGTTAATTTGTCATGTAAAAACGAAAAAAACGACTTACACTCGACCTCCAAACACACGCAACACTACGGTTAGAGGTGACGAATTTGTTTCGCCCTTTCGCGGGGTACCAACACGACTGTAAATATGACCGATGATGATGTGTTGGTCACCATCGGAACAAGAATGACTTTAAGGTCTTTCACAATTATATTTAGTAGCTATTAAGCAGTAAGATAAACGTGTAAGTGATGCAAAACACACTGTTTGTAACAGTAAGATAAAATGAGACCACAGAATGTGTGCATAGACACTCAACGTTTGGAATGATTAGCTTAGGATAGAGAGCAGTTTAAAGTCAATTCCGGAGACAACAGTGTGTGTATGTGTGATAGAATCACAAACGAAATTAGACGATGCCATATAAAGATTGATATACTACTGATTGTCTCCAATCATGGAGGAAATACATTTCTTAACCGGCTCTTAACCACAGTTACTCGCACTATATCGAACAAATATTCAAATATGTTTTTCTCCTACAAAAAAACAAAATTAGACCACCATTATTCTTGGATACTATTATATTGTTATACTATTATTACTAGTCGTATTATTTTTCGAGCTTCCCAACTACTAGGTTATTATGTAGTGAAAGTGCGGCAGGTTCACAATTGTCACGTGATTAAGGCAAGAGAAAGAGAGGTTGTGATAAAATAGCGTTGGTGTGCCATCTTCATTTGGTACGAAGGGCTGATTTGGTGGTTAGCAGAAATTGGCAAAATAAATGCATCCCAGTATAAAAAGGAAATCATCTCAACGCTATTTTTTATTCGTTAAAGAATGGGAAAAATATCACAATTTAAAACTGATGTCTGATGTGATAACTAACCTACAAAAATTAAAATCTGTATTTGTATTAAAAACAACAACAGGAGCTATCACTCCTAGAGAGGGTTTCGAACTTCTAACCATTTGGTTGTCTGATCACTGCGATAATCAAACAGGCTATGAAGGAAGGAAGCTAAGGTGGTAACAGAATACTTATTCGGTAGGTAGCGAAGAGCTAATATAATAATATCAGAAATATTTAAAGATTTTTGTGCATTTAAATCAAAAAAGAAGAGAGAATATTATTCAGTATTTATAAATTCAATACTTGTTCTGTTCTATGATGTAATTTGATTTTTAATTACAAGCAAAGATAAGGATCGTGTTAAGAGAGCAAACGTTATCGTTAAAACCAATAACAAATTGTTCCTGGAACAGTGAATCAGAGCCTCTGATGGGAGCCTGATGCAGAGGTATTAATGTAGGTACGCGTTTTGTGGGAGCTCTAATCGCTCATTGATCCAGAAGTCAGGGTTTGGCAAATCATTTATATTGAACTATATGTTCGATACAATTCTGGTTTTCGATTAGCATTACATAGCGTTTCAAGCTGGCAATTATAGTTTGGTTTGAGTGACGGAAATAATGCGTCTTGCTATTATTTGCATTATAATTGCTTCCTATACACAGCCATAACATAAACAATCTCCGTAAGGGCAATCGACAGTGTATCAGTGAGTGGCACGGACAGCAACGAGTTGAAAAATAATATCGGAAACCTAGCTCCCACATAGCGCATGCATCATATCTCCAGTGTGCCATATGAGCCAATCGAAGAGCAATTGAAACTTCCCCCCCATTATGGTCCAACGGCCAACGGACGACCGGCAGCAGTGTTTTTAATCGTACGAATTGACTTTCCATGAACTAGCAGCGGCGCAAACGGTTGGCAGTGGCCGGGGTAATGCACACTTGCACACGCGATGCAGCAGCAGCACTTCATATGCGTGGTCCCCCTGATCTGCTGGGGGATGATGGTGCAACCCCCGTCAAGATGGAGAAGGAAAGGGAGACTAGTTGAAGCGATTGTTTTGCTACAATAATGCTTTTATTTTCTACTACTCATCTTCTGAGAATTGGAGCAGTTGCAACAAGTGGCTGCGAATCTGTCTCTACTGCGCATAATTGTTGGCTTGGGTGGTAAAAACACTGTTTTCTGCTTGTGCTTACAGAATCGAAAAACACTACACCAAACGCCGTTTCCGAGCGGCTACAATTTTTGGGGCCAATTTAGCAGTTTATGTGGGGCACCTGACCCAAAGAGTCGCAATTATCTCGGACCGCCACGAGCAGGAGGTCATACATGAATTACCGAATTCTTGAAGTAACTCTATTTCCACAGCACTCGCAAAAGCGAACACTGAAATTGAGGTGCTTCAAAAAGCAAACGAAAAAAAAACTCAGTATCCGGACGTTGTGCTTCGATGCAGGTAGGCAAAACGGGCACGTTCGCTTGGAACGATCCTATCTCGTTCACCGCGTTGATATGTTGCTGCACCGGCATGCGGATAAGCGAAGTAAAAGGCACACAAACAAATCAACAACAATCCCGATCGTCCGAGAGTTTTAGTGTGTGTTTTTTTTTTTTTGCTTGCGTCTCCCACCAGAGTTCACCGCAAGTTCTTTTAAGAATCATGCGCGCAAGCGCAACACGTGAATGCTACCATGCGTAACTTGATCCACCGCGTTCTCGGGAAGACCCGGCGAGAAATGTGCAGCAACGCTCCAAACCAGATATTAGAACACACACCTTGCATCTTCTTCGGCCAAGTCCAGAAACCAGAAACGGGATTGAACAAGCTAGCTCTGTGAAGATCTTCTTGGTCAGTGTTTGGTTCGTGATCCCCTTCCCTCGCCGTCTCCAGTTGATGCGGGTGGCCACGGAACACTAAGCGCTGGGTGCGCGTGAGCGAGAAAGTTCCATCTTCAAGGAGTTGTGCGGCGCAGAGCTATAGTTGGTGCCTCTGGTGCCCTAACCCCGTTCACGCTCTAGTTCGCTGTACGGTGTAGCGGCGCGTAGTACGGCAACGCATCTCCACTCTGCTCTGCTCAGTTGCAAGTGATCGGGCTCAAGTGATCGACTGGTTTCACGGTGGCAGTCGCGATCGTACAATATCAACACCAGCGCCTCGGTACCGATTGTGGAAGTGCGTAAGGTGCGACATCGTTGATACTGGAACGGAGTGTGGATGGGTTGGGGTCATGAACGTAATCACCGGAACGTATGATAGCAGCAACATGCCGATCTACCGATCGCATGTGATTGTTGGGCTGCTGCTGGTGTCGTGCTGTGGTTTGGGAGTGTCCCAGGAAATGAGCATCAGTGAGGAGCTGGAAACCTGCAGTTCCCTGGACCGACCACTGCTGGAGCGTGAGTTCGGTGATGGGGCGGATGATTTTTTCGGCAAAATTACCGTCCTGTATAATGTTGCGCCACCGAAACCGGTGCAAACGCCGCGCGTGTTTGCTGATCGTGATCCGATCTTCTACAACAAGATCGACTACCGGGAGCAGATTAAGTAGTAAGTAGGGTAGGGTAGCAGTTTTAATGGTGCTTTTGGTATGTAGTAACTTACCAGGGCGTGATAGTCAGGAAATGAACTAAGCCGTTTGGTCGTTAAGAGCCGATGTGTATAATGATTTCTCACTCAATAGCCTCAGGAACGAATGTTCAGAATGTTTGTCCAAACGAAATTCCATCCCTGGTCTTTAGGATATTTGACTCTTTCTACTCGTAGTTTTGTAGTCAACACTGATCGAAGAACGATAATGTTTTTATAGTGGGAAATATGGATGAATGGAAAATGGCTGTATCAGCACTTATTGCTAATTGCTAATTATTAATTGTACAAATACTCATAATTAAAATCTCGATCAAAGACGATCGATCGCATCTTTGCACTTCCACTTCTTGTTTGCCTTCTCACGCTGGAGACAGCCTACAACAAAAACAAATCAAAAAACGAATATTTTCACTCGCCCGAATGGGGACTTGAACCCCAGACCGTTGGATTAAAAGTCCAACGCTCTACCGACTGAGCTATCCGGGCTGCTGGAGAGGTGGGCGCTAAATTTGATCCGCGTCATATTCAATTCCGTTTTATAAGATTTCATCCCGCCATCCGGATGTAACACATAATGCAAAATCACACCTCTCAATACTCTGCTCGTAACCATCCTCTCATCTCTTCATAACAGCTATCACAACCTGTACCAGATGTTCCACAGTCAGCAGGAGTACCGGAATGAGGTACGGTTTTTGCTGAGTGCTTCGCTGCATCGCGTACGGTACGAGCTGGCAAATTACGACTTTGCCAACTTCTTCACTACCGTTCAAACGCTGGCCGGCGAATACAATCTTACCGTCTATCCGAATCGTCTGAACGCGAACCGGACGTTTTCGCTGTTCGGCCTGCGGGAATTCCAGGTGTACGTCATCGATCGTTGCTCGCGCGTTTCGTACATAATACAGCCGCCCTGGAGCTTGATACAGTACGCGTACGTGAAGGCGGCCGTACTGTCCACATTCTACGATCGACCGTGTGGAAAATGTGAGGTGGGTTTAAGGCCGCATTCGGGAAGTACATTTATTGCACTATGGTTTGTGTGTTTCAGTTGGAAAATTTCCTCAACTCAACATTGGTGGAGAATGAAAAACTTTCACAACCCACGGAGGAAGGTTCTGTGAACGATACCAAACCCTACGAAGATGCCTCGGACGAGTCGGATCACCACACAGAGGATGAAGAGGATAATGACAGTATAAGACCGTACAGTGAGGAAGATGAAGACGAAGATGATTCCGGCGGTGAACGAACAAGCAGTTATGGCAACAATGTAGATCCATTTGCCAACCTGAACGTCACCGGACCGGAACTGGAGCTACCACTGCGTATCATACTTCCGGTACTGCATGTCCACGTGCCGCCTGAAAATGATACATCGACCGAATATAAGCTCCATCCATACCTGGTGTTACACTCCAATAACACCGAAAGCCACGTGCTACATTCGTTCCTGGTTCCTACGCAGTCCGAGGTGAAACTCCACGAATTACCGCTACCCTTACCGCCGAATTCCACAACGAGCGCACCAGAGACCGTTAATGAAGAGCAGGTTCGCATCACGCAAGATGATAAAATACGTGTCGGTGGTACAGATTGGTCGAAAGGAGAGTTGGGTACGATACTGAACGCCAGCTCGGTACTGTACGATCCTGAGCAGCAGCGAGTGTACGAACGTTTGCACCGGTACAATCTGACCGAACGGGTGCAGTACGACGAGGTGGCGGAGATATCCGTGTCCAACCGGTACGATGCGTGGAACCGACGACGAACGCCACCGAAAGTGGATCCGACCCGGAACAATAAACGATCGCAGATAAAGAAACATTACGCCCGGTTGATTCCGTGGCTTAACTGGACGTTTGGCAGGGCTATACCGCCGGCAGGTGGGATGAGGGCAAACGTATCCGGAAGTGCAAATTAAGTGTTATAGCTTAAAATTCAGTTTCGTGGTTGTAAATAATAGGTTTTTAGCGTATCTATTTGTATTGCATTTTACGTGTTAATTATATAAATTAATTAAGTAAAAGCATTATGGAGGAAACTACAAAGGAATGGAATAAAAATCGATAACAAACAAAAAATATATAAAAATTACTAACGGAATATGTACAATAGACGTGCTGTGTTCTGTAATCTAATAAGTAAACTCATAATCTTGAAGAAAGTTGGAAAAAGTAACGGAAATTTACCTTACCTTTTCAAATCAATCTCCGACCCGTCACTGCTGAAGCGTTTCGATGCACAGACAGGTACCCATTGCCCAGATTCGCCGTCTAGAAGCTTTCAAACTGGCATTATAAACAAAGCAACGGCAACTGTCAAATAAAGCTGATTGTCAAAATGCGATTCCTTTCTTTTGTTTTTTTCATCTCCCTTTCACGTTACACCCGTGCATCATTAAACCCGAGTCGGATGATTTTTGGAGATGGAAATTTTCCCTCTCCACCGTGAACAATATCAGGTCGACCAAAAATAGGGATCGCTGAAAGCGGTGTCACGCAACGGCAACGACTTCATTGAACCTACCTTAGTGCAAAAAAAACCCGGCCCGATTTGTTTAGGAAGTAAAATTTTACCGTAGTGCAATCCTGTCTTCTGTTGTGAAGGGAACCCCCTTGAAAATTTACATCGCCCTGCAAAGCAAAAAGAGCTCCCGCGTTCGTTTGGGAGAAGGATACGGCCAGTGTATTGTGTGTAATTAGCCTCGGGAGGAGAACAAATTGTAACTATACTTAAAGTAAAGTGTTACCAACGCGATCAATCATGAGTGCAATTCTTCGGAACCAAAGTCAGCTGTTTGGCATGAACCGCTGCTACCGGAATGTACATCGTAAGTACAGCCAACGTGTAATCCCCGTTTTCGTGTGCTTCCGTTTTTTTCTACCACTGTAGCCTACACAACATGTGGCCGGTATAGTATAAAGATAATCGTAGGGTTTTGCTTTTCATTCTAGACGAGTATAATCGCACACGTTTACGTAATGAAACAACGCATTGTAGAAGCGTGGACGCATTTCGTTACATCCTGGCCCTTTGACGTGCGGGGGCACGCGTGGACGGCACCCTATAACGGTGTCGCCTGGGAAGGTTTCACGGGCATAGCGGATCTTCGCGAAAGTGACGCGACCGAAAATAAACCCAACATGCGTCCCCCAGTTTGGTTGAACACTTACGCACCCACACACACACAAACACACACACTCCCATCCGGTCGGTGGTGTGTGAGTCGGTCAAGTTCATATGTTTCGGATTACTTTTAGCTCATGAAGCGATCAAACCAAAAAGAAGCTTAAACTGCTTTGGAGTTCGCGCAGGGTTAGCATTAAACAGCTGAACTTTGTAACCATTGCAGCCCGTTTGCACGCGCTATCGCAAAATGTGCAATATTTCATCACGCACGCATCAATTTTGTCGAGTGTATCGAAATATTTGGGACATTTGAGAATTTAGATGATGCAACACAGCTGCCAGTGTGGTCCGAACATTTTAGCGAGATTACTCATAGAAAGTAAATAGCAAACTTCATCTAAGGAGGCCTCCGGACAAAAACACAACAAACACGGGTGAAAATGTTCTTCCAATGAAAACCGGTTTTTAAACAAGAAAAAACAGCAAGTTCAGCACATAAAGAGTTGCGGCAATGATTGCTTTGATCGCGAATCGTACGATCGCGGAAACGGTAGAAAACAAAGCTCATTACGTTGGACAAACTAACACCAGTAAGAATGTGAAGTAAAAAGGGCCTCTATCAAACCAGCAGTATTGCTGGGCCGGCCATGACCGTCGTCGTATCGGGTGGAGAGCGGTGTGTTTTGCTCTTTGTTTCATCTGTTACTGGTGATAATGAATGAACCGGGTCGGGGGATATCGTTGAAAAAATAATGACACGGATTGAACTATAAAATATCCAGAAAGGCTAGTCTAACATATTATTGGTTATATGATAACCGAGCACACCCGGGATGATACAAAAGTCAAGGAGGACACAACCCCAGTTATCAGCCGTATACGGCTGAAAATAGGGCGAATAGCCGTCATTATTCAATAATAAATTTGGCCAAATGTACACAATTCTGCCAAAAACTAATGATTATTTTCTATATTTTCATGTTTTCATCATTGCTCTAAAGCAAATTAATATGCTTGAAATGTCGCAGAGTGAACGTTATTCTTAGTGAAACAAATCATCGTTGATCTTTGCCCAACTCGTGTTGATGCCACGGTTGATCGGATGCCAGCGCCAACACCCATCAAGCGGAAAGGAAAAGCTTAAGGGCCAGTTTTGTAACAATCAATTCCCGTTGCCAATCGAATGCAGAGAGCCGTTCTCGATTCGAAAAGCGATAGATGGGCCCGACGATCATCATCGTCCGCCAGCTGATGATGGTTTCTTTCTTTCGCGGTTGCCGCGCGCATTGCATTTGCCGTGTTGCAGTGCTATATTTCCCCCCCCCCCCCCCCCCCCCCCCCCCCCAGTTATCGTACACAGAATGAAGAGATGTGTGCGAGCGAAGCAAAAGATTACAAACGACAATGGTAACGCTGGGACAATCATCTGTGAGTTGTGCCTTCGGTTAATCGCGTTGGAAGCAAACCCTCGTGCACCGCACAAGTTTACACCCATACATGTGTAGCGTAAGATGATTCCCCATTTACTGGCCGCATCTTCACATTTCCGACCACTTTCGCGGTTTCTTGTGGTACATCAGAACCGCGGGAAAATGGGAACCATCACACACGAACACTGCTAACGTGCTGCGACACATCCGATCATTCACGATCAGCTGTTGCTGTGTTGCCGCGGTGTAGAGCAGCGTGTGTATTTTTTTCCTTCTTCGCTCTATTACTTCTTTATGCACGTTATTGGCGCGTGCTATCTTCTTTCTGTCCTTCCCGTTACACATGCGCACAAGCTTCCTGCACGTTTGGCCTGCTATTCAAATTCACATGGGTAGAGCTTAGTTTAATCGCCCCAGAAAGAATTGCCAGCGCTGATCGTACGAGTTCGCATAATGATCATCCCTGACCTTCGCTGGAGGTTCCCCAGCCAGTGTCGTCTGGAATTATGGTTTGCATTTCTGCGGCTCGTGGTGCAGTTGCGGTGACGCGCTTTCTTCCTTTTATGCTTCGTTGAACGTAGCGAAAATGTAATTTCCCGCTGGTACGATCACGTTTCATTATCTGCCCACGAGAACGTTGAACTTCTGACCCACATTTTGTGCTGCCGTTACATTAAGCGAATCTGTTTTTATTTTTTTTTTTGTAGGAAAAAAAGAGACACATTTCAAACGTCCGCCAAACAGTCCAACAATTTCCACAACAGATGACTAGTTAAAACGAAAAAAATGTTGTGCATGATTTGGACGACACGACGTCTGCAAATGAGTGGCACAGGAAGGAGATCGGAATGGGAGTGAAAATTTCGGCTACTCGTGACGCAAATCTAAGGGAACACACAGTGTTTGTTTTATTCTTCACACTTCCCATATAATGGATGTGTGCGAAGTTGTGGATTGTTTTGGTTTTACATAAGATTCGGTTTTTGTTTATTAGTCATTCAGCTTCACAAGAGTGTAATAGATGATGAATTAAAGTCATCGATTAACAAAATTCGTTTCGACGGGAGCCTTGACTTCGGGCATCTTATCAAAGTACAGGGTCGGGAAATTTGATGATATCAGCAGGCATGTTTTGTTGATAATGATAACACAACCACCATGAAACGTTGGTAGTCAAGGTTAATTTTAAACCTGTTTGAGATTTGTTATTTGTTTCTGCTAGAGAAAACACGGAATTCTACATGTTCAAATGGGTATCTTTTATTGTTGATGATTGAATTGAAACTTCTGAAATTCGACCACCCAAATTTCTGAAATACCTCAACAATATATAAAACTAAATAGTTAAGACCTGCGTATGAGAGACATTTTGTATCAAATCAAGAATTGAATTCTTAGTTTACCCACTACTTATTACCCGTTCGGACAAACAAAACAGTACAACAGGACAACAACAGTATGAACTTTGTTGTGTACTCAATGTTTTTACTAAGATGTTCATAAATTTATTCCAATCAACATGAATTTCCACCTCAACTGTTACAAACCTGACTACCTTAGGCGGAGAGTCGGACCGCGCACACTAAAGCGAATTATAAATAAAGCTGATGCTTTTATCTACCAACACACATCGCCTTTGAAGTGTGCTATCTATCTCCGTGTCCGGTTAGGTCGTCTAACTGTCTGCAGCCGTTGGCGTAGAGACGGCAACGGCGACTCAATACGAAGGTACCTTAGCTAAGGGATGATCATCAGTACCGGCGGTAGTCGATCGGCACATCCGTATCGCGTAGGGTTTCCGCGGGTTTGAGAGCACATTCTACCGGAACAGCTCCGCGATCGTGTTTAATACGAAAAAGAGAAGAAAAATGCAATAGAAAACATAAACATTTTGTAATTGGAAATTGTAATTGGAATCCGTACGTTAATTTCTCTATTGCAAATTATTTCTTTTGGTCGTTCTGTTTCAAAGTCGACATAGCGACACAATTGTGGAAAGGTTAAGACGCCAGTTAGATCCGGACTTTCACCTGCCTTGTGTCCTGTTGACTGTTGATGTGTCTTCGTGTTGGTGGTAGTGGTGGTGGTGGTTGCACGGTGGCAAGCTACCAAACGTTCAACAAACAGCAAATCGGATCGATCCCATCTTATCTGGATCGGAACGTGGATTTAAGTGCCGCCGGTTTTGCAAACGAGAGCGTACAAGGACGCAATGATGGCGCTGCTGGTGTTAGGTCACTTTGCCGTACCGGTTCATCTTGGTAAGGGTGAAAGTGAATAATTGCAAGCAAGCGTTATAATAATAAATAGGGGGTTTGTTTGAAGATGATTGTAATGTGAAGCGTATCGGGTAGTGGTTCGATTGAATAGTTAACTTTCCTTTTTTTCTATTACACTGTTAATACATTGTTTGCTTTTTATTTTTTAATTATTTTCAGCAAACGCACGGGTACGATTTGTCAGCTATCGCACGAAAACACCAGCCGCTGTTATAAGCGCCCAGTATGACAGCCTACTTCAGCCCTGCACCATCTTCAGCGCAAATTCCAACTGCAGGAGACCGGTTGGACCGCGCAATGGTGGCCTACCTCTGCTCGATGCACTCGGATATGGCCGTGGCAGTGGGACACTGTCGCCGCAAATTATCAGATGCATTTCCACCACTAGCTGGCTTCAAGATCAGCCATCCTCCAAGGTTGAAGTCACGGTACAAACGTTAAAGAAGAAAGAAAAAGAGCAACAGCAGCAGCAACAGCAGCTTGCCAATGGCACAGCGAATGGAGCTCCAGCTGGAGCTACAGTACCGACGGCAACATCAGCAGCATCAGCAAATGTGCTGTCCGACAGTGCAACAGTTAAGGGCACACCTAGCGCTACCACAGGTACCGACCCTGTCACAAGCACAGAGCAACAACAACAAACACCACCGGCAGCCGCAGTCGTAGCTGCCGCTCCGGTTGTGAAGAAAACGCTCCAACAGCGTATATGGGCCGAACTGGTGCACTACTACCACGGCTTTCGGTTACTGTTCATCGACATTAACATTAGCCGGAAGTTGCTGTGGCGTGTACTTAACGGCAGAACGTTGACGCGCCGCGAACACAAACTACTCATCCGGACGACCTCCGATCTGTTCCGGTTGGTACCGTTCTCGGTGTTTATTATCGTACCGTTTATGGAGTTGCTGTTGCCGCTCGCGATCAAGCTGTTCCCGGGCATGTTGCCCTCTACCTTCCAAACCGCCACCGAGCGGGAGGACAAAATTAAGCAAAACCTCAAGGTGAAGATCGAGATGGCCAAGTTCCTGCAGAAAACGCTGGACGATATGGCGGTACAGAACAAGGAGCACCGGTCGCAGGCGGCCAAAGACTTCAGTGAATTTTTCACGCGCATCCGTACGACGGAAAACTTTACCATTTCGAACGAGGAAATACTAAAATTTTCCAAACTGTTTGAGGATGAAATCACGCTTGATTCGTTAACCCGCCAGCAGCTGCAGGCACTGTGCCGCGTGCTAGAGGTATCGCCAATCGGCACGTCCAACCTGCTTCGTTTCCAGCTACGGCTTAAGCTGCGCAATCTGGCGGCAGATGATCGCACCATCCAGAAGGAAGGTATCGAATCGCTTAATCTATCCGAGTTACAGGCAGCTTGTCGTGCGCGCGGTATGCGTGCGTACGGTGCCTCGGAGGAACGGCTAAAGTCGCAGCTGCAGGAGTGGATTAATCTGAGCCTGAACGAAAAGGTTCCTCCCTCGTTGCTGCTGCTTTCTCGTGCGCTGGTTCTGCCGGAGAACATTACGACGAGTGACAAATTGAAGGCAACGATCTCCACGCTGCCCGAATCGGTGGCGACCGTTACGAAGGCGGCCATCGGTGAACGGGAGGGTAAGATCGACAACAAGACGAAGATAGAGGTGATCAAAGAGGAGGAACGCAAGATCAAAGAAGAGCGCGAAGAGGAGAAAGAAAAACAGAAGGAACAACAGGAGCTGGTCGATGGGGCTCCGGTGCTGACGGCCGATGGCAAGATGGCCCCGGAACCGACGAGCACGACGACAGTACCGGAGCAACCGGAAATTATTTTCGCTCCCGCACCGTCCCGTACGATCGTGCTCGATCAGGTACCACCGCAACCACATACGGCGTCGGAGATCTCGAGCAAGGATCTGGAGGTGCTCGGCGATGCGCTCGGTACGCTGAGCAAGGATAAGAAATCGCTGTTGGTCGAGAAGGAAGAGATAAGGGACCTGAAGGAAGAAATTGCCGACTATCAGGAAGATGTGCAAGAACTACAAGAGGTAAGTACAAAGCAAACGGTACGCTGTGTATCGCTGGATATCGAGGAAACAACGGCATTCACGAATCGTTTGTAGGTTGTCACTGCCGCTCGCAATCAGGAGGAGGTGCAGGTGAAGGAATCGCGTGCCGCGAAGTTGCTGTTCCGAAAGGTTAACTCGATGATCAACCGAATGGACACCGTAATGACGGAGTTGGAGCGCAAGGAGAAGCATCTGAAGGAGAAGATGCATGCGGCTGAACAGAGCGAGGAGCTACAGAAGCCCCAGGCAGCGGATGAGGAACTGGTGCGAATAGATGAGCTAATGTCCGCAATTAAAAAGGTGAGATGACCATCCAGTTATTATTAAATGGGTAAACGTTATCTTCAAATCCTAACCGTTGTATGTGTACCATTGCAGATTCAAAATGTCACCGATGATTCGCGGTTAGACCAAATTTCAAAAATTCTCGGCAAAATCGATGACGATCAGGATGGTCAAATTAAGGTGGAGGATGTCCTGAAGGTCAGTTTAAACTCAAATATCAAAAACTCGACAAACTAAAGCAAAACACATGGATAAATCATTGTTAACCTCGTTCCCACTTTTTTATTTAGGTTATTGAAACGATTGGCAAAGAGAACGTTAAGCTAAACGCGAAGCAGGTGGACGAACTGATCGATTTGCTCGACAAGGAGGAAGAGCTCGAGGCGGAGGACAAGATCGAGAAGGCACTCACCAAGAGCCTGGAAGCCAAAGAGAAGCAAAAGGAACAAAAAGAAAAGGAGAAGGAAAAATTGCTCGAGCTTACGGATAAGGCGACGGATTTGAGTGCACTGGCACCACCACCAAGCCCGACAACGAAGCAGGTCAGTTCTGAGGCAATGCCCCAATTACCACCTACCACGCCACCACCACCACCACCACCATCTACATCATCTCCGTCGCTGAAGCTACCAACTGCCCCATCATCCAAGTCTTCGTCAGTGCCACCGAAATGAGGATGAACTGCTGGGGATGGGAATTCTGCCTTTTGGTATCGGTGATCGGTGGGCAACCAAGTGACAACATAGTTCTGTGATCGTACGATCTTAAGCTTCTTTTCATTTCGACGTACGTGTGTAGTTTATTTTCTATCCTCGGTTCACATAGTGGCTAACACGTACCTAGACCGTTCGGAAAACACACAAACGTATGTTTGTGTGACTGTGTTTGTTTATGTGTATACATACTTGTGTAATTGCAAAACTACTGTTTTCATGGGATGAAATCCGTTTCTCTGCTCGTACTCAGCAGCTCGACGACGGTACAACGATTATCGATGCGGACGCACTGCAAAAGGTTGTGGAGGAACGTAAGAAAAATGCCAGTATTAATGGAACCGGTGGAGGATCATCGGCAGGTTCCGCAGGAGCAGCAGGCAGCACCGAAGTAGTAGTACCACCTCCGACAGCGACACAGCATCCAACCCGGCCCGACACGAGCGCCAGTGCACCCAAGGACAAAATTATTTGAATAGGATATGGTGCGCTTTTTTAGTACAACTCCTTCAGGCTGTGCTTCTTCTTGCTACTGTAGCAAACGAAATTCTGTAAGAAAACCTGTTTTTGAAGTCTTCTTTGAAAGAAGCTCCATTCTCGAACGCAAGACCCGGGGAAAACCCAATCGATAGAAAGTGTGAAAAGCACGACAAACAAGATTTTATGACCTCACAAAACCAAAACAGAAAAACAAAACCAGTGGAGATTGGAAATGCAATATACACCTTTCCTGCCTTGCAAATAATACTACTAGCCTGCTTAATTCCTCTCGTTGTGCGTTCCAGGGCATGATTCCACAAGCGAAGCGATCTGAATCGATCAATTAAGATGATGAGGTCCTGCTGATTGGCCCGATGTACATACGCAACGTTGCCTATTGTTTGTATGTTTTATTTTACTTTTTTCCCCCCTCTACACACTTTGCACGTTCCCACGATACTTACGTCGAACGTTGGTCGTTGAAAATGTGTCTGCAGCAGAATACAATAACGACAACGACCGACCACCACCACGGACGGACAACTACGAAGTGATGAGATTGATTGGTGAAGGTAGATTCCATTTCAACCAATGGTGCTGTAAGAAAGCAAAATGGGTTACAAAACCAACAAATTTAATGTGTAATAAAAACGAACGATCGCATAAATAAGTCAAATGTACAATAAAAGAAAAAGGATAATTTATTAGGAATGTTGACGCGGTACATTGGATTTATCAAGAATGTTTCATTGATTGGCTTTTTATGTGGCGAAAGAAATGGCATAATGCTAAGCATTTATAATAGCCTGCTTGGATAATATGTTAAAAGGATTTATTTTTGAATTGAATAAAAAATTGATCTGCACCGACTAACATCTATGTGTACATGGCGATCGTTTGTGCACCACGAGAAGGACAGCACTAATGTATTAGAACGAGAGCTGCACAGATGTATTTCTCGATCCCGGCGTTACCTCTGCCTGTTAGAGCGAGATGCTGTATATGTGTCGTTAGTTTTCTTCGATACCTGCTGCAAAAAGGACGCTTGCAGCCAAAATGTATTCGCGTTTGATATGTTTTCTCGTGTTTTTAATAGTACAGTTAAGTTATTGTGAACTATCTACGATCGACGATGTGCTGGGATGTCGTTTAGAATCGGGTGAATTAGTTGATTGGTAACTATGCTTTATGAATGCCGATTGGGTTCCATTTTTCAATATGCCCTCCTTCAATATGCTTTCCCTTCTTGCAAGGTACTACCTGTACAAACTGCCGAAAGAGTCTTCCGAGCGGGATTCTCCGACGAATGGTTTGCGTTATACGTATGTGTCATCGCAGGATGATGCTGGAACGGGTACTCCTTTGCAATGGCACTCTGCCCGATACGACGTGAACCAAACCGCAAGTGCACCAGCGCGCACGATCATACCCTCGACGCAGCATCCAACCACCACTCTCACGATCATGTACAACGATGAGCCAACGAACGGACCGGTTGATATGGAACGTGGCCATACGAAGGGAGTAGTCAGTACGGACGGTACCACCGGCTACTGGTTGATTCATTCTGTCCCAAAGTTTCCACCCGTAATCGGTGTCGATTACAGCTATCCACACACCGGCATGCTTTACGGACAAAGCTTTCTGTGCATTTCGCTTGACGCCACCCAGATGGAAACAGTTGCTCGCCAACTTCTCTTCAACGAAGTGACCGTTTATTCCAATAGTGTCCCATCGACATTAGCTACCCGGTTTCCCACGTTGAACCGTGCCGCCAAAATGACACCGATAAACAAAACGGCCCCATTTTATAGCCAACAAATGTTACGATCGCGTGCCGGTGTGGAGTTTGTTACGTTTGCGAAAAGTCGTCACTTTGGGAAGGAACTGTACGCGGACTGGATTGCACCGGCATTGGATACGGGACTGATGGTGGAAAGTTGGCAACACGGTACCGGTAATTTGCCGAGTGAATGTTCCGCTGGTCGTCGGCACAGTGTGTTGAATGTGCGTGAAGTTTCCGTTGGACGGGAGGATCGGTTTAGCACGCTGAAGGATCATTCGAAATGGGCTGTTGGTGGTGCTGAGGATGGTGGGGAGAAGGGATGGATTTGTGTTGGGGATATTAATAGGCAGGAGCATCAGAAACAACGTGGCGGTGGGAGTGTATGTCAAGCGTCGGTAAACGTTGCCGCACTGTACCGAGGGATGATCGATTCGGTTGAACCGTGTCCAAAGCCGTGAAGCCAAACGATAAATGTTAAGTGATGCAAATATAAATGATAAATGTGAAATTCCAATACAGCACCGGTTTGTTGAGAGATTCCTTTTTGTAGTGATAGTAGTAGTGTAAGTGTTTGTTTAGTACGATGTAGTTTAGTTTTGTGATGTTAATGTAATAAAGTTCGAGTTCTGTTACGGTGTCACTTGTAGACGAATCTTCTTGCTACAATCAACAGTCTTTTTGCCCAACGCAGGTATGTTTAGTAGTATTTTTTATGCACTCGCTCTAAATAACACTTCGTGGAGTTTCGGGTTAACTGACAACACTACTTTTATACTTCATAATCAATTTATTGTGAACGATATCCCGCAATAGCTTACAGACCAAGAGCAACGAAAAAAAAACTCTCTCTTACGATGCATTCCGTATCTTTCGCTTGATGCTCTTAACGAGCATTGTTGTGGCGACGTCTTTGCGTGGCAGTTTCGGTCGTTCCTGCTGTTCCTGCCTACCATTATCTTCCCGCACATCATTCTCCTCCAGCTGACGCTTCCGTAGCTTCGTCTCAATCAGACGCTCCATCGCTTTCGTCTTCTTAAAGGCCGGATTTGTCGGATCGATGTTATAGTCCGGCTTCGAGTAGATCGCCTTAAACCGAGGATCTTCCACATCCACTTCAAATTCATCCGCAGCCGCCTTACTGTTGCGCTGTTCTTCGATCTGTCGTCTGCTCTTTTTCAGCAGATGACGTCGCTTGGATTTTGACACACTGGTCAGATCAATCTCACGCTCCTGTATCGCACGCAAGTTAAAATGTGCTCTATTGTCTTCCCCATCGTCCAGCATAAGTTCCAGCTCGGCACAACGACGTGCAGCTTCTTCTGCTTCACGTTCTTCCTGCTCCTTCGCTTGCTGTATCGCTTCGCGATCTTTCTGTTTGGGTTTTTTCTTGTTACCTACATCGAATTCCTTTTCGTCGAAAGCGCTCGCAAAGAATGGATCGTTAAGATCCACTCCGTACGGTAGATCATCCTCGGAGGATTCGTCCTCGTTGGTCGGTCCTTCCGCACCGTCCAGCTCACCGCGTTTACGACGCTTCTTCAGTTCCTTGCGACGTTTGCTTTTCTCTTTTTTCTTTAGTAAAATCTTCTCGAAAGGATTCACACCGTCTTGCGTGCGCTTGGTAGCGGGATTATCATCAGATTCATCCTCATCGGGCTTATCGTTGGATAGATCCTTATCTTTGCCTTCCACTTCCCAGGTGAATTCCATGCCGGTTTTATCGTCCTCTTCCGTCTGTTCCTGTTCTTTGATATCGTTCAGCAGTGCACGATACTTTGCGATCATTTTCTCTTTGCGGCGCCCTTTTGGCTCGCTCTCTGAATTGGAACCTTTTTCATCGTCTTCGCTTGCTTCTTCGGAACCACTGTTGCTACCGGGTGGTCGTATTCGTACTATCGGGCGTTTAGATTTTCCATTGGTGACGTCATCTCCATCCGCTTCTTCGTCACTACTCGAACAAACGACATATTTTTTCAGCTCAGCCTCTGGCAGCTCTGTCCATTTGCCATCGCGCAGCTTTTCGTTAAATTCCTTACGATCTTGATCATTTTCGTCCCAAGTGAGTTCAACTTTTGCCTGATGCAGGGCCGTCGTTGCGAAAATCCGTGGCACATACTTGCCCACCTCCGGAAGTTCGGAGCAGTAATCCTTCGGCTCATCCTCAAAATCCATATCATCGGGAATGAACCGCAGGTCCAGCTTGTTTGCCGTACTTTCGTACTCAATACCGTCACACTCTCGGTAGATTTTATCTGCCGTCGCAATCGAATCGCATTCAGCGACCGCGTAATAGTATTTCAAACGATTCAGCTGATATTCACGCAACCGTTCCTTCTGTACCTCTTCGTCCTCATCTTCATCGCCAGAACTGTCACCCGTACGAGCAGTCAACTCCTGTGGGCCACGTTCTTCTTCCTCCTTCATACGTTCCTTTCCATATTCCGATGGATATATCTGAGCAGGAAAAAAACCATTAAATTAGTTACGGAAAGCAATGTTTTCCACTAAACACTTACCGTAACACTCTTTATGGCCGATCCCGGTGGAAGGAAAGAACTCAGCAACACCATAACATCCACCGCCCGGATTCGATCCCAATCCATGTGACAGATGGCCAACCTTCTCGTCGATTCATCCGTCCTTTCTGCGTCCGCATCCAGTTCGCCCCAGACGTGCTCAATAAATACGCCCTCCTCTTCGCCACCATCTGAATCATCGTCGGAGGAAGAGTCCGATCCCAGCATACCCTTACCACGCGCAAAGTCCACATTCACGTCCTTCAATTTTGTCTTAACGGTCGTCGAGAGTTCCGCTTTCTTTTCCTCCTCGGTTAACTCTAATCCTTCGTCGGCATCCGAATCGGAATCGCTTCCTACTCTACCCTCCATTGCACGTTCCTCACGTTTACGTTCCCGTTCCGCTTCTTGCTCGTTTTCCTCCTCATCCGAATCGAGATGGTAAAACTTCCGCAGCATATTCGAATCTGTTTTCTTGATTTTCCGACCATATTTATCCATCGATGCCTTTTGATTGAATCGCTCATCGTCGAACATTGCCTTGAATCGGTTATCGATTTTAACCTTTTTCTTCGATTTCGGTATGCCATGGTAGCGCGGGTTGTTGATCAGATGGGCGAACCGATCGTCGTCCCACATTTTAGGAACTTTACCACCACCCGTGGAGGCTGCACTCTTTGCCTGCCCGCTGGGTTTGTTCACTTTTTTAAGCTTTTTATTGCCATTTCCTTTGCCGGGTGTTCCATTTTGTCCATTCGATTCTTTCATTGTCGCAGGATAATCGTAAAACTTGAACAATTAGTTAATTCAACTGGTTCATGTGCGATTTTACCGCAAGACACGATGAAACACGATGTAAACAATGCGGCATGGACGTTTGACAGTTGTTCTGGAAGACGTAAATAGTCCCCGATGAAAAAAATAACCCACAACTTGTCTACTGCAAAGAGCGGTTTATCATGATTGCAAAAAATCAATTTTATTACGTGTTCTACAGCAAATCTGAAAATAATATATGTTTATTTGCATTCTTTATAATAAAATGTGGCATTTATTTTATTATAAAACTGTTTATCGCACGAAGATTTTGTTGAAACAACGTTTGCATTCCATTGCTGTGTGTCCTAACCTCAAACACTCCACTGACAGCATTGTTGAATTGTGCGGCAGATACCTTTGACAGCACTCGTTGTAAACACACATCATGTAACAGAACGAATTGTATTGTATCGTAAATTTTAGTGCATAAATAATTTAAAAACCCGCCGGTTGGTCCAGCTTTCGTCCAATATCGTGTTCCGCCACTATGTACCACATATGGCAGACATCCACAGTGCGCTCGAAACGGGTGATAACCTGCGGATATGGGAACATCCGGCGGATACTGCAGCTACCGACTGGCCGGCAACATCGTACACACTTATCCTTACCGGTTCGATATTGCAGCGGTAATGCATTGAGAAATGTCCGTCGGAATGCATGTTTTATAATGTGCCTTCTTTTGTTGCAGCCAATGTACGAACGTTTGATGCAATGCTATCCGCTAGACGAGCGGAAGCCCGAAGAAGCATACTAGTGCAAGTAAGCTCGGAACGATCGTACAACGAGTTGTATCACTATTGTTCACAGTTCGGTACTATCGAAAGTTCCCATCACTACCGGGTGGATGGTGATGCGGAAGGCGACTGTCACTACATACTGCTCGAGTTCGGTTCCTCCGCCGAAACGGACGCCGCAATGCAGTCCGGTGTGTTTAGCACCGAGCGACCCGGCGTTCGTGCAAGATCTATTTTTCTCTGGTTCCGCACAGGTCCGAAGCCGAAGCTAATCGCACAGGAAGAACCCAAACGACCATTAGCCCTAGTAGACGGAGCAAATCCGATTGGAGAAACAGAACTAAACGGTCTGCTGTCGTCGGCCGAAAGTATAGACGATCAAGTTACCATACTTCACCGTTTAACGAAACTTAACGACGTAGGCAAACGGTTGCGCTTCTTGGCGGTACGACAGTTGGAATCTTCATTGCAGGGAATGTTCCCCCAAGCGGTTGCTCATCCATTCGGTTCCTCCGTCAATGGATACGGTCGTATGGGATGCGATCTGGACGTGATACTGGATCTGGATTCGCGCTCCGGTGAACCACCGGATCGAAATTCCCGTCTCGTGTATCACACAAAATCCACTAATCCTAACGAGCGAACACAAGTTCAGCGACAGTTGGAATCCATCGGAGATGTTCTGCAGCTGTTTCTGCCCGGTGTTAACAGTGTGCGACGAATACTGAAGGCTCGCGTACCGATCGTCAAGTATCACCATGAACATTTGGACCTCGAAATTGACCTCACCATGAACAATACGGCAGGCGTGTATATGTCCGAGTTGCTGTACCTTTTCGGGCAGCTGGACGCACGTGTGCGTCCCCTTACGTTCTGTGTGCGCCGCTGGGCCCAATCCGTTGGGCTCACGAACCAAACACCGGGCTATTGGATAACGAACTTTTCGCTCACCATGCTGGTCATGTACTTTTTGCAGCAATTATCACGCCCAGTGTTACCATCGATCAACCGGTTGATCCAACTCAGTGCCACATTTTCACCGCCAAACAGTCTACACTCCGTCACACGGTTCGGCGAAGGACAAGCCGATTGGGCGTACACGTTTCTAAAAAATCCCGCCATTTACAGTTCGTTCCGAAGCGAGAATGAGTCAACCCTCGAGCAGCTACTGACAGAGTTTTTCGAATTCTACTCACAGTTTGACTTTAACCAGCGTGCAATTAGCCTCAACTTGGGTTCCACCATTCTTAAGCCGGACCACAGCCCCATATACATTGTGAATCCGCTGGAAACGGTGCTGAACGTAAGCAAGAACGTAAATCTCGAGGAAACGGAACTGTTCCGGATGCAGGTGCGCAATGCCGTATGGTTGCTGGAAGCACACGGGAGAGAATCTGGCACTGCACCGCCGAGCAGCAGCACCGAACCGTGGGGCCTGGTAAGTTTGTTCGGCCCAAAGCAACAGCAACGCATTACGCCACAAATGTTCTTTACCAAGCGAATGCTGAACGTGAAGGATATCTTCGATGAGGTGCCGGCAGTAGATGAACCGACCCAGTACCGGAACGTGACAGTTAAAAACCAAATTGCCGCCATACAGCGTGCAGCAAAGGCGGAAATACACAAGCTCAGTACGGGCGGTTCATCTCCTCGTACGGGAATGGCAAGTGTGGAAGCAAGGACAACCACATCGATAGAAGGCACGGGCGTAAAGCTAAAGCGAAACACAAAGCGACGGTGATAAAGGATTGGCGACTAAATGTTTAGAGAAAGATAAGAAATAAAACAGAACAGTTACGAAGGTAGCATATGGAAGGAAACCAAACACGGTACGGTTGTATTTTGTATTTCTTATTTCTTTATTTCATATTAATGTTTCGTCCCGAGCAAAAACGTGTTACCACGTGCAACATCGATCGCGATCCACCGGTAAAATCACTAGAAAAATGAACATCAACTACACTGTAATATGGTTGCGTGTGGGGCTGTGCGGGTGCGGCCTCAACTTTCGTCCCAAGAAAGGGTTTTTTTTTTCGCTGGTTTCGTCTTCAAAAACGGATTCAAAACGTGCCGTGCCCATTCGAGCTCCAACACCACCGTCAGTGGCCAAAACGAACGGAAATATGACTTCTGCTTCGTTAACAATTACCGCTTCTAACGCGTTCCACATCCATCAAGGATAAACACAACAAGGACAAACATACACTAACAAATGTTTGTCGCTTTCCGTTCAAAGCTATCCACCATGGAGGAGATCATTGTCGCCCTTTTCTGGATGGTGAAGCAACCTAAACCGATGGACATGCACAAACAGACAACCAGAGACATACAGACGGGAAAGGATATCAAATTTAAAGTGCTATCGAAAGCAGACGTTTTTTAGTTTGTTTGTCCCAGCGTTGAACTGAACTAGCTCGTGGCTGGCAATGTCCGGGTCGGGAAATGGTATGGTGTCGAGCTTTCCGTCCAAGCCCCATTCTAAAAGGATCTAGTTTCACTCCACTCATGTTCGCTCTAGTCAATCGATATAGTAGGATTATATGTACAATCTGATAATGATGATGATGATGATGCTTGTGTCAAACAAATCCAGCCATCACCGGTGCGGCTTCTTGTCTATCTAACTTCACACACTAGTGCTAAGGGTGGCTATACACTAAGCTAAAACGGAAACCCCTTATCGCGATAAACAACAAAAGAGACACAAAAAAAAAACGGAAAATGAAAGTTTGCTCGCGAGGAACAAACATTTCGTGATCGTCCTAGCCGACGCGACTAAACGATCGTTAACGAATTACTATATATACTCGTTTGCTCGCCACCCCATCTCACTAGACTACTGTATATGTGTCTACTCACATCTTTCTATCCTGATGCTATAATGAACATTCTCGTCTCGAACATGATTGAACACTACATGATGCATTTGCCGTAAC
Source organism: Anopheles marshallii (assembly GCF_943734725.1). Taxonomy (NCBI): domain Eukaryota; kingdom Metazoa; phylum Arthropoda; class Insecta; order Diptera; family Culicidae; genus Anopheles; species Anopheles marshallii. The sequence continues at coordinate 34,720,351 of NC_071326.1, read as the reverse complement.
TACCTTTAGTGCGTGCGGGAAGATTGTATGTGTGTATGGGTGGTTTTAAATTTGCGACTTTGTATGTTTTCCTTTCGTTTTTAAAATCGATCCCTTTTCATCCCCCTACTAAAACCATTCTACGGTCTAACCATTTTTGCTAAAGGCGATGAAAAGTATCGTTAAAATACACACCTTTATACGAATCCACAGTGGGATGCTCAAAACAACAAGATGTGGGGTTTTTTCTGATTTTTGATTCCTTTCTCATTTCACAAAAGCAAGAACTTTTGCGGAGTACACTGTTTTGTTTTTGTTTCCAAACCGTAATATATGATCGAAAAAAGCAAACTATCTTCCAAAATTGGAAATCCAATAGCAGATCAGCCTAAAGTGTTTCGAAAATATAAGCTTTTATACACAGCGCAGTGTGTGCGTGGGATTTTGCTTTTTTTCTGTTGTTACTTTTGTTTCGGAATAATATTTTAATAATCTCGTAACCGTGACAGCAAACGCGGAGTGTCGTACATTCGTGAATGTACTGCGCACACGTTTTGCAAATATTCGTATTCATTTTCTCTCAACCTTTCCCTTTTGCTACGCTCTATTGCTCCTTCTCATTGAGTACACCTCAAACGTACTGCACAAACTCCATAGTGAGAAATAGTAGGAATGCATGCATAAGGATTAAAATAAATTAATTACACGACGAAACGGGACGAACTGGGACAGGACGTTTCAAAGGAGATGGATGAGTTATTTGCTATCTCTATAAAGAAGGAAGACCTTTTAGGCTGATAACGATGACTCTTGGTTTCGATGTCGTACGAGGGATCGAAGGTGAACTTAAAGCTAGCACACAAGCACTGTACAAATGGAAATACAACAACCTAACGACACAAGGAGGGAAGGACTTGTCCAGTTGAAACAGCGCGGAAAACGGCATTCGTGAGGACGCGTACAGAAACTTATGACTGAAGCTGTTTCGTGATCGCTACATCTTTGCCTAATGGTACGTATATAAATTTGGCCTGCTGTCGTCGTGTATGTTTTCCCTGATACTAATCGTTTGCCTCCCTTTGCAGATGTCTATCTATATGTACCCAACAAGCACAAAAGCTCCAAAAAAAGGTATGCAATGCTGTACGACGTCCAACTCACACGCAACACACACACACGGTTGTGATGTGTGTTTCACACTGAACTTGTTTTATCTACTGGCCGTTTTCGGTTACATCTCTATCAATAACGGCTAGCGCTCCGGAATGGAGGACATCTTGTTTTTGGGGGTTTTGAGTGCGCGTATTACTTCCGCTTACGTCTACTGTCGCCGGTTAGGTACACCGGTCCGTTCACGGCTGTCCTCGCGTCCAACGCTGTTCCGACTGCGCGGTGGCGACGTATTGTTGGTCCCGTTCGGTCCGAGGCGTGTTTTGCGCGAGCGCTTAAATTTGGCCATATCCTCCCCGAACACGTCACCCGTCCGGAGTGCCGAAATGAGGTCATCGAACTCACCCTTGTTGTTGGCGTCGGCTGCCGTTACTGGACCCCCATTGGTACCGTTCGTATGTTTCGGCTTGAGGCCCAACTTACCGGCCACCGAATTCAGGAGCCCTTCCTTTGTTTTACGCTCAATGGTGCGTTTCTTTAGCTAAAAAGAAAGGAACGATTTGTTATTTCAAGGCATTCTACCAAACGGGTAAAGTGGCAAACTGTACTTACCTCAGCCTCCTGCTTGGCACGCTTTTCTTCCTCTTCCTGACGCCGCCGGAAGTTCTCATTATCCTGCTTAGCCTCCATAAGTGCGGACAGGAAACCATCGAAGATGCCGAAGAATTCTTCCGGCTGCACGACTGAGCCATCCTCGCCGAATAGTCGAACGGCACGGTCAAACCTGGTTGCGAAAACGAATAGACATTAGCAAGTCTTTCTGATATCGTAACTCCACGCCAAACGTACCTCGTTTTCATGTCCTGAAATTGGTCCTCCAGCTCGGCAAACCGCACCGACGCCTGGGCGTGAAATTCTCTCATTACCGGCAGGAACCGATCACCAGGCTGTGATGCACCGCTGCTCCGATGGAACTCGATCTCACGGTTCACCTCCGCCAGTCCGGCACGAAGCATCGTAATGTCTTTGTCCATCTCACCGAGCGACACCTTTGAGGCTTCCTTCACGTGTGGCAGATCTTCCTCGAGCGTCAGAATGTCCTTAAACTTCTTCTCGATGATCTGCACCAGGTAGTGAAGCAACGTGGTGCCCTTGGCAGCACTCGACTTTGTATCCGCCAGCCGGTTCAGTGACGCTAGTCGGAAACCTGACGCATTGCCGCGAGCTCCACGGTTCATGTAGTTACCGAGCGCTAGGACTAGTTCGAGCAGCTTTCGAAGCTTGCGAGAGCGAGCAACTTCGCGCGATGCCTCCATCACGCTGGCGATCCTCGGCGCTAGATCGTTCACGGTGACCTGGAAACGCTTCTTGTAGTGTAGACTACGTAACCGCTGCTCATAGTGAGGTATCCTGCAATTGCGATGGGTAGTGATCAGTGTCAGTGGTGTTTGGCGCTTTTGCTGAGAGTTAGTGGAACTTACTTTGAGATTTCGTAAAGAAACCGATCGGCACGTGCTAGTGAGTCAATGTCTTCCGAATGCTCGTCCAAAAGTGCCCGCTCTTCGGCCGAAGGTGTGAACTTGAGTAGTTGTTCAACCATGTCGATCGGCAACTGCTCATTGGAGTCCATCGACAAGATAGCTCTGGAATGATGTGTTTGGTAGAGTGAGATTGTAAACGTCAGCAGGGTCAGATCGTGATCGTGAGGAATTCTAGACAACTTACTTGGAGATCTCCTCATCAGTCATTTTGAGTTTGCTGAGCAGAATGGTGCAGTTTTGTGCTCTGCGACCATCAATCACGGACAAAATTTTGGCCTTATTCTTACCAATCAAACGAAGATCTTCGATCGAACCATCATTCTGTGGGAAGGGGAAATAAAGAAGAGGATATCAGTGAGGAATAGTACCATGGACATCCGACGATCACTTACCGCAACACCGTTCTTTTGGTAGGCGGAGAACAGCTTATCGATCGACTCGAGCTCGATGCTGTTGTACCACTTGGTATCGTCCAGTTCACTCCACACCGTACCCGTCAGCTTGCTGTCGGGCAGCTTTGACCAGTTGAAACTTTTGAGCGGATTGGCCGGTTGGGGAACGTTCTTCTTCGGTGCTTCTGGTGCTTTCGGTGCCGCCGGTGCCTGTGGACCAGCCGGTGCCAGCTTGGGCATACCACCCGGTGCTGGTGGTGGTGGCGGAGCGGCTGGCATCATCATTGGTGGTGGTGGAGGTGGTGGAAGTTTGCAGGGTGCTGGAGGTGGTGGTGGCGGTGAGGTTGCCTGCCCATTACAGTTGGCACCCTGCAATCCGGCAACCTTCTGATCGTCAGGGATGCTACCCTCCGTGACGAGACGCTCCAGGCGTAGCCGTTCCTGTTGCTCGCTCACGAACCGATGCTGCAGATCTTCGGCACGCATCTCCGCATTGAGTGCCCGCTGTACTGCTTGTGAGTGATTGGAACTTTCCTTTTCCAACCGTTCTCGCATACGTGCCAAAGATGTCTCCAGATCTTCCTTTTCCTGCGTCCGATGGTCGAGATCCTGTTCCTTCTTGGCTAGTCGGGCCGCTATTTCGGAGTTTTCACGCTCCAGATCTTCGGCTCGAGTTCGGGATGCCACCAGTTCTTCCTCTTTTACCAGTAACTTCACGATCTTGCGCACATCGATCGAGAGCGGTGTTACGTCCGGGTCCTGCAGTTTTAGCGAGGAGGACGCAACCGATCCGGTTTCGGAACGCTTGTCAACACCGGGCGCATCCGGATCGAGACAGTCACTGGCGGGGCGTTCTTCGTGCTGTAGGACCAACTGCTGCACCACCCGATCGAACAGCAACCAGTGCTGTGCGTTCGGACCGGTGGTAGGTGGTGGAAGCAGCAGCATGTGCTGCAACAGTGACAGCAGGTGCGGATAGGCCGGCGAATGACTTAGTTTACGGCGAATCAGATCAAACATAGCCGATGCGCTCTTGGTGTCCACATGCTCGTGATCGAACTTGCGGGCCAGTTCCTTTTCGTCCTCGTTGCGAACCATCTCGAAAAAGTCAAGATGGCGGTTGAGGGTATCATTTTCGTGCTTGCGCAGCTTATCGATGACGGGCTGGATTCCGAGCATCAGGAACTCGTATCGCAGGTGCAACCGAAACTCGAGGTTCTCCTGCCCTGGGCCGTAGTTCAGCACGGCATTGATGAACGACATGATGGCCGTCTTGAGATTGACGTCATCCCGGTACGCACCGGTCGAGCGGTCGAGATCGTTGACGATGCCCTGGAACCGGGCACGTTCTGCTGCGTACTCCTGATAATTAAGCATCGCAGTCAGCACCTTCTTATGCCCACCGGGCACCAAACAAACCGCACCGAGTATTTCGAGTGCGGCAATCTTGGTCTTAATGTTGTCAGCCGCCAGCGAACGTGCTATCGTATCGATACCGGTCGGATGGGCGAGCACATGCGAACGTCCGGTTGAGTTGTTCATCAGTGCCTTAATGCATCCGATCAGGCTGGTATGCAATGGGCTGTTCGCTACCCGTATATCGAGAACCTGCAGCAGCTCCAGCAATGCTGGCAGTCCTTGCAGTTCGATAAACCGGATCACGAAACTGTGTGCCGATGTGCGGAGTGCTGTCTTGAGCGCATCGAACAACGCCGTCTGCGATTCGATCTTGGGTCCGTATTCGTGCGTAGGTGATTCGTCCGGTGCGCAAGCTTTCAGCTGTACTGCCATATCCTTTAACCGTTCGATGTAATGTTCGGGCGAGGGAGGAACTGTCTGGAGTGGTGTACCGTTCGGTCCGCTGTCCAGGGGACTTTTGCGTGAGCAGTAGATTTGCCACTTTTTCTGTGGCGGAAGGCTCATCATGGCCGCTTTGTTCGGCGCGGTAAGATCCAGCTCTTCGACCAGCTCGGCAAACTTGCTGTCGAGCTCGTCGATTGCTGGCATGGGCTGGGTGGGTGTGAGTGTCTGCAGGGAAAACACTCCTTCGACCACACAGATTTCGGGTGGTTCGTCATCCTGTGAATGAGGGAAAACAAACGATTAGAATTTCACCCATAAGCTTCTAGCAGCAAGTGTAATAATACGAACTTTAATGGAGAATATAAACATAAAAATTTTCTCTACGAAATATATTATCTTGGATAGTAATTCCATTGTGTAAAATTTATCCTAAATTGAAGAGAGTAATTTTCAACCGGAAATGTGTTATCCTCAACATCGGTTGTCAGCAAACTAATTGCATGGTATGTTACTTTGATTAAAGAAAAGCTAACCATTCGAATGCGTTTTAATTAAATTAGGCTTCTTTAAGATTGTTTCGGTATCGCAGTAGTCCTTAGACTGTAGAACCCAAGATCCTGAAATCCTTCATTTAAGATTCTTATAACTACGTAAGAAGTCATTCTAGGTCAAACCTTTCTTCCGAAAAGTCATTGTAGGCCATTAAGATCATCACTCCATTTTAGTTCGGACCCACTAATCTTCTTCTGGCTGTGCAAGACTTAACACACATTCGGGCTTGATCGTCCACTGTCATTTGAATAAAATGATCCCAATGGAGCTAGATGAGTCCAAATTTACTTACTTTTACTTTTTAATAATGAGAATATAGAGGGGCGGCCCGGTGGCATGATGGTAGCGGCACCGGTCTTCACACGAACGGACCGGACCGAAATCCCATCCGGGCCAATCCCCCGTAGCAAGGACTGACTATCCGGCTACGTGGTAAAATAAGTTATAATGAAAAAAAATGAGAATATAGATCAATAGAGTATCATATTGCACAGCTCATAAATTCATTCACTGTACCGGCGCTCCATATTGTACATTGAATGCTTATCAGAGTACAATATTAGAATTTGGCATATCGGAAAGCGAAGAACATGTCTACATTTACCAAATAGATTCCATACAGGGACACTACACAATCCTCTTATAAATCGAATTATGTCCAGCAATAAGGGCCTAGGAGCCTTGTACTCCGTCTTGTATCATAGATGTCGATCTCGATGGTATCTCGAGATTCGATTGGAAGTGGAAACCAAATGGGTTCTACTAGATGGCAGTTAATTTAATGTTCCCTTTTACTTGTTTTCCTTACAAATACAGAATCAGGGTCTGATTATTGGAATTGATTGATATTTTTCATGTTATTGGAAATCGAAGTGCGATAGGCAATGTGAAGTCGGCACAGCGATACTGGATATAGCAACTCGATTTGATTATGTCCAACCTGTAATATGCTGGAAAACGGAAGGCTTAAACGCGCTATCTCATCAACACTTCGCGACAATTGGTCAGATTTGGTTTGGTAACGTTTCCATGGGCAGCATTCCGCGTAACAACGCGTAGGGAAACATAACAACGATTATTTTACCGCTTCTGTAATACGCCATTATTCTTAGTTATATATGTTTGCCGCTTTTTTATATGTAATGCAATGTACAGCAAATAAACCACAGGGAGCTCTATCTTCCCATTTAAACATCCCAGGGATGATTGGTATTATTCAATTTGTACACATTGCTCTACGTACAACAGTCAGTTTTGGTATGCCACTGCCTACGATCTGCAAAAATGGGTCATGTTTAAAGAATGGAAAAGATTTAGGGAAATGCTTCGAGTACATAGAGTGGTACAATCGTAAGGAACGATTATTACCATTGCATCGATTAAATAACACCGGAGGCATGATGATGCGTATTGTGCTGCTAAGTTGCTTCCCGAAAATAGGTCGATGGTAAAGGTCGATCTGCGAGTTCGCCTGAATATTTGCAGGCAGGCGTGAGCGGTACAACCTTTCGATATGTATAGGAAGTCGATCAAAATCGTGTATTTCCTTTCTTTAAGCCCGGGGTTTGTTCCGATAAAATGGTACCATCAAGCATCTGGCATAAGCATAGATTATGATTGATTAGGTACGTGCCCAACATTAGAGGAGCGTTCGCTCAATTTGTGCAGGAAATCGATCTGTAGCAGCAATATTCCGATCGTTTGCGGTAATGTCGAATCAATCGACGAACGAAACGAGCGCAAAACCGGTGAAAAATCTGTACCATTGGAGCAACATTACTATCAACGGCCAAATGCTCCCGACAGCGAGGTCGGTGGGCGTGAGAAAATCTTTCGAAAAAAATTAAAATAAAATTAACTACATATTTGCAATTTTCTTGCGATAGCACATTGTTTCCCATGAAATAGTCAACACAAAAACATGGAACAGCTTGGACAGAATTGATTTTAGTTGTAGTGTTCGGGTGTAGTTTGTACTATTTGCTTCTGAGACCGTCATTGACACCAATTTCGGGGAGCAAAAGTGAAAGATTATTTCGTTAAAATATGTTCACCACCAATTGTCGCGAATTGTCTCATCGATCGTGATAAAAAGGTGTGTCTTTTTTAAACTTTAATTTCGTAATGATAGTGGTGATGGTGTTGCGGAAGGTTGCGAAAAAAAAGCACGAAACAACTCGATCTACTTTCAAGGTTTGTTGGTCAAAAATACGACGTGACTAGGTTTATTTTTATGGAGCAAAAATTACTTTTTAGTGAGAAATTTGAACGACTTTTCACATGCCAAATTGGTCAAACAGTGCACTCAGATACACATCTGATGCGACAGTTAAACTAAGCTAAATGATAAAATGTTGCAAAAATAAGAAGGTAACTATGGCACAGATCGGTTATCTTCAAAAGCTTTATACTGTTTCGATCGATAAACACTAAACTTGTCCTTCTTTATATTCCCTTAAGAGGTTTAGCATTGAGAAATTCAAATTGAAAACATGTAGAACATTGGAATTTATCTTTCAAGGTTCATTCAAGGTTGCTATTCAATTTGAAAACCAAATATAACATTATTTGGTCAAACATGCTTTATAAACCTTCACTTAATGAAGATTAGTACAGGCTACACTAAAGTTATGATGATTTAGAGACCAACTTTCTAAAAAACAATTCAACGCGTTTCGTGTTACACTGTGAATTAGGTGAGAAATTACTTCAAAGCAAAATTACGTTTCTTGGATAATTCAGCGTTTATAGACTCTACAGTACGTAAGTAAGTAGCAATCACGCATAACATTCGTAAAATGCTAGTCTGCGTGATCTGCTTATCTGCAAATAATGCTTATGCATTTGATCGCACTAGAGACCAAAGTAAAGTGCGTCTCTTATGTCACTGCTTGCCGGAAACATATCGTACCTAAATGTAGAGTGCTCTTAGTGCACGGCGCAGACAGCAGCATTACCATTAGCATCGGTTTTTTTTTATGCTGCCATGTGCTAATAGGTCCCGATTGGCAAATTAAATCCACTCATAATCAATCGTGCCAGGGAAAAGCATGAATACGGGCCGGTTTTCTGTTTTTGCCCTGCTGAGGGACACAGCTCATTACTGTGGTACATTACACAATGCTACAATATGGTGATGAGATGTGCAAACATCCCGATGGACAGTAGCCTTAAGCAGGGATTTAAAGCTACGACATACTGTACGGTTTCTCCCGTACAAGACAATCACGATAAGGGCCCCCATGTTGTCCATAAAAGGGGGAAAAATAAACCTTGCGAGAAACCTTGCTGTTTCTCGACCCGGCCGTTAAGTTTCTGCCACGGACACGGGCATAAACGTATTGACACCTTTGGCGCTTAAATTATGGGTCGGCAAGATGGTTTCCTTATTATTGTGTGCCGATATGCGCCGGACGCTATGCATGGGGAAAATAAAGCTCGTCAAAATATGACCCTCTCGAGCGTGTCGAACTGAAGCGCATAAAAATCCAACCGCATTTTAGCTGTTTATCAACCGTGACCGTGAACGTCAGTGTCAAGGCGCAAAACCGAAGGACAAACAGTTGGGGGAGTGTGAAGCTGAAGCTGCCAGTGTTGACCACACAAGGGTGTCAACTGAATGGACAGGGTTAGTCTTTCTTCTTGGTCCTGTTGCTTCATCCCATGCGTAAAGGTTCGGAGAAGATCATTTTCTCCAATTATGGAATGTTATGAGCCATGTATGAGTGATGCTGCCCGTAATTTGTGTACGGTTTTGCAACAATGGCTTGATCTTGGCATACTTCTGCGCGATGAGGCTTCCGTTTGGGGTAAGGTAATGGTGCTATAAATTACAAGACATTCATATTGAGGAGACACATTGAAACGAGGAAATGAACATCACGGTCAAATGAGAGGAAAATGGTAAAGTTAATATCATTGCTTCATTAGGATTCGATCCTTACATCATGAGCTTCTTGATTGCATCTGCAGGGTGTAAAGCTTAATTGTAAGCGGACAACATTACAGCCCCCGAAACAAAAGCAATACATTACAATTTGCCATTCACAAATGTCCTTCTATGAGTGCAATGTTTGAATCAATTCTCACAATTACAAACCGTAATCAACAGAATGCTGTCACTTTCAGAACAGTCAATAATTTTATCTTTACTCGTTTCACCATCCGCATCTGCTCGATAAAAAGTAATTAGCCATAAACAGTCACCAACTCATGTTTTTATTTTATGATCTCGACTCGATATCTTGCGAGTCAACCAAGCTGTAAGGTAACGTAAAAAGAAATCGGCGAACGTTCATTACATCATGCTTCTGCTGCTAGAGAGCTACATGAACACGACGCCGGACACGGACATCGACCATCATCATGGGTGCCATTTAATTACTAATAAACACTCATTTATCTTATCGCACGAATGACCTATCCGGACGGGAAGGAAAGTACCTGGAACCTCGGATTATTGGAGAGTAAAAAAAATCAAATGTGTTCCGCTATGATAGTAAATCTTTAGAAGCGGACATCGACTTAAATCTTGCCAATAAATCAGCAGCATATTGCATAGTACCGCAGCAGACGATAGGGTGGATGCGTTTTGTCTAATGTACGATGATTGTTAAAATAATTGAAAAGCTTTCTTGCAGGGGGAGTAATTTATCCTTGAAGGATTTGTGAAACAAAAAGAGAGAGAAAAAGTGAGAGTGCCATGTTAAAGGTGTTTTGGTTTCCAGCTCCCCCATGTCAAGTCACCGTAGGCACGCACGATCGATCGAACGATCCGGGAGCAAATCGCGACCACGTACAATATATCATGATAAATTGCTTCTATCGATCGTTGCGCCTAACCGATACGATCAATCGAGCGGGAAACCGCATAATGTTTGGAAGCTCGTTCAAACCGGTAAGCAATTCCCCACACCGGTGTGGGTTGGTCTTGCGCTCATGTGTTGAAATTTGAAATTTTATTCCAATATTGCCAACGTCCACCCGATGCGGAAGTGGTTGGAATTCGGTCTGGACTGGACGCGTTTCCATCCGCGCACCCGTAACGAGCGTGCATACGCGTTGATAAATGATCGTACACCACATCGACAGGTCGGGGCACGCAGGACTTCTCTTCCAGTGCCGGTGGCACCGACGCACCGACGCAGCACGCGATTACGCGAAACTGAGCCGTTCGATCGAATTTGTGCGCACGCCACGGGAGTTCTTTGCGGTGTCGTACTTCCGATGGTGAATAAATCGACGGCCATGCTAAGCGGTAAGATTGGAAGCGTTTTTACACGGGGCGCTAGTGCGATGATTTAACCGATCGGACGCACGGTGGGTTTTGTGCGGTTTTGCCCACAGTGTGTAGCATTATCGTTTCCAGACAGAAGTGGCTGTACCTTAATCGAATTAGGTTTCGATTTCGCTGGTTAGTGGATAACCGGGAAAAATGGTTTCGTAACAATTTTCTTCCTTCCAAACAAGCGATAGGAGCGTTTTCATATGGGCTCATATGTCAAAAGGAGTTTTAGACTCATCCAGAGCGTCGAAAGCATGGAAAGGAAACAAGAGACTGTGCAAAAAAAGTTAGCAAGCGACGAACCCTTAAACGATTGCCAAATGGCACACCAGGTTGTAAAGCGTTATGGTACTCTCGTTATGGTTTTTGTTTTAATTCAACATCTATAATCTGTAATCAAAATCATGCAAGCCCTTAGTACAGTGTGAGCATAGTTTTAACATCAAATTAAAAGAAAATGCTTGATGATATTATCGAGATCACTCTGGACCCTCGTAGCCAACGGCACCCTGCTCTGATGCAAGATTAGTGACATTTTATGCACTAGTCGTTGTACAGCAAACAAAAGGAGCATTATGAATGTTTCCCAACGAACGATCTATCTATCGTGTTTTTTTGTTGTTGTTACTTTTCGTTCTCGTAATTGTTTCCACTGTACGAGGCGCCTCGTGTAGGACACGCGGAGCATTTGCTTACCTGCAAACAGCCACACCAGCCTCGGCGTCCACGGAAGGCCGGCATCTTTTTGTGTGCCTTGTAGTGTTTGTGCAGGTTCGTCTGGTGGTAGTGTTGCTGGGCCGTTGGCTGTACGGTGACGGCCGTACCGTTGGCCGGGAGCGTGTGAAGCGTACCCGGCACCGTCGGCTGATAGAAGGCGTCGGCCGTGGCGGTGATGTTGCTGCTGTAGTTACCGGAAGTGCCCTCCGGTGTGGTGGTGCCGCCACTGTTGGTGACCGCTTCCTTGCATATGTGGGGCAAACTCCAGCTGCCGAGATCGGGCAGCCGCGTCCGCAACGTGGCCAAATTGATCGGACACGTCGGGATACCCTGGAATGGTAGTTAGAGCAATGGGAGATTAGTGTCATGTGTTTCATCGTTCATCATTGCATCGCTTACAGTGAAGATGGTTTTGTTGTGAAGATGAAGTCCATTAACTTCAGCATAATACACGTTCCTGAAGCACACTTAATGATAGTAATTCGCATCATTGGGTGTTTGCATAATCTTGTGGTTTTTTTTTAGATCTAATCCAACCTTTCGTAGCTGTTAAGAAAGTATCTCCACTCGGCAATCCTTTGGCGCTTTGCGAATAATGCAGCCATTTAAAGTCTCGCCCGTCAACAGTGCCGAGTCGGGGCCGTTTTTTGGCATCTACAAATTTATGGTAAATCCGCCACTTCCGTCTCCCGAATGAAAAGTTTTGGGAAGCGAGCGAGAGAGAGTGAGCAGGCAGCGAATTCCTCAAGACACCGCTACGGGATATGGTGAGGGTGTGGATCGTGCGAATCTTGCACACTGCCCGCGGTCAAATGGCCCATTAATTATGTGTATGCTTACGCTTCGGGGCGAAAAGAGAGTCGTGGCTTTAGCCTCGAGGTCTTACCACCTTTAAAAAGGAACGCGTCTTGTTGATCTCTGACGTTGGGAAGCCATTTTTTTCCCCCATTTATCAGCAAAGCATTTCAGTGCTCCATCTTCAAGCCGCTCCCCTCTAGAGTTCCCTCCCACGCCCTTCTGCGTGCGGTTACTACAATGGCGACTTCGTTTTCAACCACAACGATGGTGACCACTTTCGCTGCTCAAAATCAATCGTTTGACAGTAATTTGAATGATGCAAGCGGGCGCTGCTGTGTGGAAGATCGGTAATGTGATCGCAAAAATGTTGTGAAAAATGACATCGACGTGTGGAGGGAACACGATTGTGTTCGACGTATGTTGACGTTTGTCATTGGATGGATGGCTTTTTTTTGTGTTTTCGCGCATTTCATCCTAATCCTCCAATGAATCTCACCAGTTGACCCCAGCGGTGCCGTTGACCCGCGCATAGGGAAACCTGTCGCGTAACGGCTTTGTTGTGTGTGCGTTTTTTGCGTGTGTGTGTGTGTGTGCCCCTCTTGAGTACGATCATTAAAGAAAGTGCCTCCCGCAAAGAAAGTGGCTCATTGTGATGTGATGTCACGGGAGGCTGGAAGCTGTGAGGCACTCACTCACTCTGGCCGTTGCGGGTTGTTGGGAATTGGGCATGATTTTTGGAATGGGTTACGAGTTTACACACACGCGGTAAAGTGGTAGAGTTACATTTTTTTGTTGTTGCTTCTATCAACTGTCGAAGATCATCGATGAGTCAGCACGGTTTGTTGGGTGCAGGCGGTACGGCCGACTACATCATTGTACTGTCTCTTCCACGGATGGGAACTGTCGCGCGGGAGATGTAATGCGGTTTTGTCTCGTAAGCGTTTTTTTTTCTGTGAGTCGTCGATGCTTACGAATTACGAACGTGTGCCCTTACAATGGCGCCGAGGGTTGTCCCTCTAGTTTGGGCTTCGGTGATGTAATCTGTGCCAAATGAGTTAAACTTAAAAATAGGCTTAAAGAAACGAACCAAAACAAACGGATACCATCGTACTGGAATGGGTATAATTACTTGGGAGATGTTTTTATTTATTATGTAAATGTGTGAGTAATTTTGTTTTTCAACAGAGCCGAAAGATATTGTTATTAAGAATTCATTACAGTAGCTCAAATACTTGGGAAATGTAGTGTTAAATTTAGAACACGTTTCAAAATCAAAATCTATTGATGTTTTAAACAACTGCTTTGCATCAGCAGCTACATTGTATTAATCTAAATGCGTCACAAAATCATACACCGCCATTGCCAACCATCAGCTAATCGTTTAGAAGTGGCCAAATGGAAACACCTGTCACCCGCTAAATGGACATAGTTTCCTAATGGCTTATGCTCATTACCCTTCCAACATTGTGTTGACGCGGCGCTGCCCAACAATGTGTGCCTGGCAAGACCCCAGCATCGGTTCCGCAACTCACCGGCGTTGGTATTTTGCATACAAAGCCTTCGTACAACTTTGCACAGGACCTGCGGCGCTTTGGTCCAACCAATTATATCTATAAAATATCTGTCCGACCGTTTTTGTTTCAGAAATCAGTGCGCACACCCGTAACAGGCTGAGTAAGGCAAAGCATTAGCGTACGAGCATTGGCGAGTCGTTAACGCGGTTGCATATCGGGTGAAGATTTGTCTTAGTTCAAGATTGAACCGGGTGTTACACTCCCGGTGTTACAGATCGGGCAAGAATGGCATCATTAATCATGCCGCTAACATGACATAGTATGGGTCCGCTTGTTGGAAACACCTTGACAGTAAGGTCGATGTATTAATAGAGACTATCTTTGCCTCATCTAAATCGATCGAACCAGATGTCCTTAGCGAAAGATGCTTCCGATGTGTGGCGCACCTCAAAACTACTGACCATCGGTGAATCCTTCACAGGTTTGACATACTGTACAGGCACTGTAGAAACGTTTGCACCATACGTGATCCGTACGATCGGTACACGCTACTGACCTTCATCCACCGGTCTACCTCGCGGACATACAGCCGCATCATGCACATCGGCTAGGAACTTTCCTGCACGAACGTGACCCTTCACGTGACACGTTGGAATGCAACGGCGCACCACGACGGTTAGACAGTTTGTCACCCGCGTAAGAGTGACTAGGCAGTGCGACCTGATTGCCTAGATAAACACGCATGGGGGCATTCGGGGTCTTGTGGCAAACAATCGCCAAACGTTGCGCGCATGATTGGGGAAAGTCTGGAAAAACAAACCACAAGCGATTGTGCGGGGGGATTCTGTGTGGGGCACCTGCAATCGCAATGGACGGCTGTGCATGAAGTCAAGGTGTACCCAGTGACCGGAGACTATTATCTGCTGCAGGTTTTATTTGAGTAAGCGGGGCTAGGAAAGTTGTAGGTTGGGTAAATAACCGTTAAAGGCACCGGGTGGAAGCTCCCACGGTACGGAACGCGGTTACTGAGCGGTTGCGATAATTCGACGGTGGTGCCAGGGTAGTTGTTTGGTTGCAGACTATTTGGCTACCGTTATCTACAGCGTTTGCCGACAAAACAAATCGTTGATGCGGTATTATATTGCGCCGTGTAGCGTCCCGTATCAGCGAGATGTGAAGGAGATGCGCTGGAAAACAAGTTCAAGTTTAGCTGGTAGATTGCGTACTATCTTAAAGATACGTACGAGCAGAATGTACTACAGGTGGCTCAAAGATAAACTGATTTCAGAAGGATGTCACATGAACAACCCAACCACGTAATGGAAAAGAAAGAGTTGGTTCCAAGTCAGTTTGGAGGTATTAAACAAAACTAAAACTTCTTTTTTTAATAACTGTTTGTTGTTGTATAAAAACATGTGATTTTGTATGCCTGAAACCGGCAGTAGATCTTATCGTTTCGGGTCGAAACTTTCACTGCATGAACTCAAATCGGTTTGGTGTCTGGGTGCGTAGTCACAACGCACGAAACCTATGATTAAAACCAATAAATTCAATCATGTCGGGTTCGAAGTGCCCTGTGCCGATCGCCGCAGAAGTTCACCACGTTAGGTTGCCCGTTAATCATAGAAGGCTTAACCATCGGCCTGCTGACCTCATCCCAGTCCCAGCACCCGTATGCGTATGCTGATGAGGTAACGCGCCACCTTCTCGACCGGGCACTTGTCGCGCGAGACCCAGCATCGGCCGTGCCCCAACACGCATCGACGACTTCCTTCTCCCTTATACGTAAACCTTCAGGTGTGTGTGTGTGTGTCAGTGACTCGAGTCCGCGCGAATCAAAAACCCTAACAAATTGTGCCACTCCCTCGATGAGTGTGCGATTTTTAAAAATTAGCACTTTCCATTTCAATTTGCTTCTGCTGCTCGGTGACCACACGTTAGCTTGCGGTTTGTTAGAGGGCATCAGGAGTGGTTGGAACCGGTCAGCGAAGGGTGGACATTCCTGGCTGTGTAACGGTGAAGGGTGTACAGTGGCAGGATTGTGTACGTTCTGAGCAGGTTGTTAAAAGCGAAAGTAGCTACGATCTTTATGCATTGATCTGCGGCAGTACCAATAGTGCCAGTGTATTGATTTAACCTTTCTTGACCGTATAGAAAGTGTTGCAATTGAGCGTACGGTAGGAAACGCACGCATATGATGCGGGTGGTGTATTACAATGGCAAATTATTCACACCAATTCGATGACGTTCTTGTTGACCTTTTGCTTTTACGCGAGGTAATTTCCGTCAACAATCAAAACGAGTGAAAGACGAAACGGCGATACACGTGGTCAGATGCGAGTGGTCGGAAAATTAACGAATGTGTGGTGTTGTTAGGAAATTGACTGGAAGGTGAAAATGAAGGTAAGCGGTGTGAAAGTTTCACCGAAAATTGTTAGCTCATATATGCAGCACTGTAACCTTGGCCGTGAAATATGGCGGCAAGCGATGGTGATGTGATGATCAAACACACTGCTGCAGAAAAAAGCGATGGTGGAAATCTTTTGTAGTAGGCGGAAAATTATAATATGGGTTTTTTTTATGAGAGAATGTATTGACGACCTTTCTTTCTTTAACCAATTGTTTAATTATGGACGCTTTTTCAATGCTATTTTATCCTCCAAATTCTCCTTCGATTTTGTCTAAACATAAGCAGATAAATAAAAAATAAAGTTTACATAACGTTATTTTAGTTATGCCGTAAAAAGGAAACTATTATAATTTTAAATCAAATAATGTTCCCTTAAAACATCGACAAAAGAAAAAAACTCTGTCCATTCCCAGAAGGAATTAGTTTGGTCTCACATAGAAATTTGTTGCAGAATTCATATATTGATATTAAAAGCACTTAAATTTGTTATTCAAAAAACATAAATTGTTCTATCATTTTGTTATGAAAAGTTTATATGGAAAGTAGACAGTTGTTTAAATAAATAAATAAATAATTAATTAATTAATTACCCGTTGTAAACTCTACATTTCCAAGATAAATAGATAAATATGAATACCGGCATCGGCCACCGAGTTGCCATCTAAACTCTTTGTCAAGTGGACATTAATATTGTAGCTTTGATTTGAAATTCAGCTTTACAACCAATAATGATCCCTGAATCCGTTTGATGTGATATGATATTAAAAGGCCGGTAATGCTACAATTGAAATGTAATTCAATGTTTACGCAATCGATTACTTGCAATAATTCTATTCGCCATGGCCAAACCAAAATACCGCTGGATACCGCATGGTCAGCAGGAAACTATTTAATATAATTTCCCCTCTTTTTTTGTTCGTTACACCCTTCAGGTATTTTTTTTTTCAACTGGTGAGGGTGGTACGGTAAACGGTTACGGTACTTGCTGCACGCGGTTCAACACAACCACCGCTAACGGATCTGCGGATAAAACGGATTAATCGCGCTATCCAACCCAACCGTCGCATGGTTGCCCGAGGCTCACCAAGGTGACCAAAACGTGCGGGAGCTTTATCACAACCAATGCGGTGCTTAAGTGTTGGTTAAAGTGTGCCCGGTAGTGACCAGTGAAACTTCTCCCAATTCTCCTCCTACTGTCGCAGGTAATAGAGCCAATTAAATGCATCACTAACAAGTGCAGTTGGCAAAGTTGTCATGGGGGGATGGCTAACACATCAAGCGTGACCAATGCCGATGACGACAGCGGCGAATGGCGTGTGGAGCCGGGCGAAGAAAAAAAAACAGTATAAACACGCGGTAGTACACAACCCTGCTGCAAAGTTACTTTTCTGGTTCTCGCGGTGTATGCTAATACAGTGACCCGGGTGGACGGGCGATCGTGCGCGAGCTCGAGTGGCGCCGGAAGCTAATTTTGTGTCGAAGTACTCCACAATCAAGCCGCCCATGGGTTGGTGCGTTAATGTGTTGCGTGCCCGGAATCACTGCGTTGGGCTAATGTCCAGTCCGCTAGCTGTCCGAGTAAAGCAGGAATAGACTCCTCAAAGGTCAGATACGTTGCACGATCATTTCATCGTTCCAGAGCAAAATGGGAATTATTCGCCTTTAAAATGGCTAGGCTTCTGCTCTAGGACAATGTCTAAGTCGATACTAGAAGCTGGCTAGACGTGGCTTGGCCTAATGACGGTGATGTAGCCTGATTCAATTAGACACGGTGTGGGAATGTTCATTGGGTTTCCGGAATGGATAGCTCGCTGGGCAAGTGAAATGCCATTCACATTGCATTCTGACATTTCCTTGGTTGCCAATGGTCGACGTAAGTGAGAGAGTACTCTATTGGCCGTAGTAACTGACACTCATCGGTACCCTCTGGGTAGTCGGTATAGGTTTTAGTTTAGTTTTTCCAATTTAAGGTTAAATTATTTTTAATCTTATTTTAAAATAACACAATTCGTATTAAATATTAACACATTCTCATATTAAAATCAAACATGAAGATTTCTGAGTTACTGAGTTACTTTTATATTTTCCAAACGTTTTTTTTTCATTTTAGATCGTTTCAACCATCTAAATTTATAAACTAAAAAAAACTATTCTAAATTGGAAATAAATATGCATCCTAGGAATTCATGTTTTGCACATCGCAAGACAACAAGTTGTTTACCGCAATAAGTCGCTAAAGAAAGTGTAGACACCTCACTAAAACACACCTGGCAGGTTTAACCACCATATAGAGGAGTGAATTTGGTTTGGACCGCGGCTCAACATTTCCGCCCTTTATAAGCTCGATTAACAGGGAACAAGTAAAAAAAAATAAAAAGAGGCACACACATATACATATATCCTCATTTTACATTTAACGCGACGTGTGAAATTAATTTTTTGACATTTCCTACCAGCCATCCAAACCAGCCCTCCGCACACTTTCTTTCCTCCCCCCGGTGGGTGGATTTTGAAAGCGGAAAATATCACGCTTATTCCTTGCGTTACGTAAACAAAATCGCCCACAACGGGGTGAAATATTTTTTGCACCTTTGCTATTTCGTTATCTGCTGCAGTTGCTGCTGGAATGCGGCACCGGAATGGATTCCGTTAATGAGTACATGGGTTTATATTTTGCACGCAATTGGGAGTACGTACAATAATTTAGTTTACGTAGTCAATTTTAGCAGCCTACCCTATAAAGTTATCTAATTTACTATATTCCCAAAAATAGTTGATACTGTTAGAGATTACGTATGGAAAATGATCTTTCAATTAGTACGTCGAACGAATAGCTTCATAACTTATTCTCACGACTCGCGAAGATCGATCCTCTGCGCGTATCGATTGATTGAGCATGATTCGAACAAAATTTTTTTCTCTTGAACACCTCCATCATTACGAGGGGAAAAAAGTGAAATGCAACCAATCTTGGCAACCGACCCACGTAAAACAGACTGGTGTGAAATTTCCTAATACGTTTCTCACAATAGTGCCGAGAATGGGAAGAAAGGTTTTGGTTTCGTTGCGCGTACAAGATGGTGCTACGTTTAGCCGTAGCATAACAACCCATTAGCATGTGATCTTGCAGCAATGGTAAGACGATCGTGCTGGTCGATCGATTGCAGCAGTATAGCAAAGCAAAAACAAACACAAACAGGTGATGGTTCTTTCACCACATCCTCACCCAAACGAGTGAGGGCTAGACCGTTTGGGAATGGGAATGGTTGGTTTAATTCTCACTTGTCTGCCAAAGTCTGATGCTGGAACGGTATGCTTTCCGAAAAATGCTGGAAAACAGAGGATGGAGGCATCGGACGCGGCTCTTGGTAATGCTGACCAATTAAGAGCATCGAACGGTGAAATTAATGTTAAACACTGGCAATACGATTCGGTGTGCGAACAGGGCGAAGTAGTTTCGGTGAAGTAGTGAAAGATGTGGCGTGTGAGCTTGCTTGTTCATCTTGCACATCCAACCGGCTGATCCGGTGGAGTTGAGCGATGGTGGACGTGTGGTAAAATGCGCTAATCGAATCGCTGTTTTCGGTTGGCAACCGTTTTGTACACTGGAAAGCCAGTGGATAAACAAAGCACCAACGTGAAGTTTGGTGATGAAAAGTGGGGTTTTTTTTTGCAAATTTGCACATAATAGAGCATCACGGGAGAGGTGTTTATGTTTTTCTTTTGTTTTTCCACAAAACGGCGTGGGAACGAAAAACAGGGTGTTCTTCGTTCTACTCCTAATTGGAACCATGAATGAGATTGTTCGAAAACAAATAAATAATGAATTTGGAATGAGGAAAATCTTAGCAGTAGCTTGTTATTCAGGCCACTTGGTCAACAAACGACGTTTCGACATTGAATTGAAGAAAAGACCCACAGCTTTGACCTACATTATTAAGGCTTGCTAACAATATAGTGATAATGGGACAGATCTGTTATGATTTGAACGAACGTTTGAACTTGAACAATGTGATTAGTGCTTAATTTTGCTTTGTTGTTTTATTTTCTTTAGGTTTAAAAATTGTGTAAACTATCACTGATGGCTGTTTAGTAAGCAAAGTTATTGTTGGTCAAGAACTCTGTTAGCTCACCAACCGCCATTGCTGACCGCAGCAATTAGCGGATGGTAAAACATGACATGTGCCAAATATGGCTTGATAAACAGTCAGCATATTCGGTGAAAATGTATATATTTTGTTGTATTTGCTCAAAATTTAAGGTCTCAAGAATGTTGTACATAATATCTAATCAATGCACATATTAAACACATATCATCATTGTCCAAACTCGTTATTTCTAAAAACAGCGCTTCGCTAATTGGTGCCCAGAATTTCTCCCAAACTTTTTCCCAATTGAGTTGAAATGAACGTCGGATAATTGTGTAGTTTGCTTGTCCTTGACAAGTACTTGCATTTTTTAAATTGACGAGTTGCTTTTCTATGTTCAAAATATTGCTAAACGTTCAATCACGAATAGCTATTTGAACTTTAGATATGACTATCTTCTACATGTTACTTCGAAGTTTTTGGTTTTCAATAATTTTTGGAGAATTCCTCATAGATAACGCAAACTTTGCAAAGGAGAAGAACTCGTAGTAAAAAGAATAAATGATTTATAGCCAATCTATAACAAATATTTAATAATCCTAAAGACAGGACGTTTAAAATTTCCTCATGAATTATCGAATATCTGATTGCCATTAAAGCACACCATCACGGAGGTTTTTATTCTCAAGTCGAAAATTTCTCCAGTTGCTAGTGCACACTCCCTGACCTGCTTTATTTTCTGTGTTTTACGTTCAAAAATCGAATTTCCACACCGTTTGCAGCGAAACTTGCACATAAAACTACTTTTACATCGTGAAAAAAAAAAACAGGGGCCCATAGTAAGTAGAACGAGCGTACCCGTGCGTCCCGCCGATCGATCGATCGGGAGATACATGCGCCTGCCATGTTTAGGCGAAAGTTGCCATCACATTTAAGGGCAGACGCACATACACACACGGTTTGTGGGGTTTGTTTTTGGGCTCCCGTTGTTTTAATTCTCCAATCTGATAGTGTTGTCTACCACCGACCGAACTTCCCTTTTCTTATTCCACTCGCGCGATGAGAACAATTACTTTCACTCTTGCATCGCGAGCACGTACGTGTGCGATGAGGAGCAGCAGCTACCAGTCAACCAGGATCCCTTTTTTGGACCAGATTATTCATCAGCGACTGGAAATTGAAATGAAAGCGCTAAATCGTAAATGTGTTCAGTTACTTTTGGTGCGACGGGTGCTCGGCGGGTGCATCCCGTATGCAAAACCCAACTCGCACGTGTTCTGAGTATCTAAGCGGTGCATGCACGTACCGGCGTAATGTCACCCGGATCCATCCACGCGATCGGTCATTGACAGACGTGTCGCGCAGTGCGTTCACTTATTGTAGGTCAGCAGTTAAAAATAGATACATCCGTGTTTTTTGCAGGTTTGACACGAACCTTCTTCTCCGTCCTATTAGACTGACATTAGACTGGAATTGTTGGAATTGTTTCGCGATTCAAAACATACTCGAATCGACGATCGGTTGTATCAAACGGATAGCGAGTTCGAGTTCGTAACCAATCCATTTGCTTAACCAATTTCCCGACGGTGTAATGAAGATGAATGCAGTAATTAAGACGCTCGGTTGTTGTGGCAGGCAGACGATTGGTGATTAATTGAAATGGGCGCCCTTCGGTGTAAGGGCTGCCCACATCCATACGTTGGCTTTCTAATTTTTGGTTTCGTTGGTTTTGCATAAACATTGGTAGCGTAACAGTAATGGTTTCGAAATGCTTAACGTTTGTATTATACCGAAGGCGGTGAATTATATTTTACTACCCATGGTAACGGCGGGATAATTTCGATAGTTTCATCATGAGAGAGTTGGTCGTTCTCTCAAGGTTTTTTTTGGAGGAGAGGTGTGCAGGTTCTACCGACTTGGTACGGAGAACCATACAACATGTTATTTTATTACTAGCTTGCTTGATTTGTTCCTTTTTTGTTTTAAAGTTTGCACAATTTTTTATCCGGTTTGTTATTTAATTATTTTATGTTCAATCCTCCTCGGAAGAACATGCAGTAATCATTATGGAATGATCCATAAATCACTGTCATGTACACCATTCTTGTTCGTTCGCCATCGTAACATTATTTGTATGTTGTTCGTTACCTTGCTTTTGTAAGGAATCTCTTATTGTCTAGCACCGGAACTCGAGTGTCCGAATTTCATGCCACGTCCAATTTACCATAAAAACATTGTTGTTCACTGGCTTGGGGTGAGCTCGGCAGTGTACATGGTAGCAGCATACCGGTCTTGCCGACACGACAGGAACAAGACAAAACCCCATCCGGGTCGTAGCTCAGACTGACTATTCAGTCAGGCGTCTACGTGGTTAAGAAAGTCTAGTAAGCCAGAAGTGGCAGACACGACCTAGAAGTAGGTCGTTACGCCAAGAAGAACTTCACTCGGCTTCCTTCTTTAATGTTCCAATAATCGAATAGAAGGGTAAACATACATCATAGTCCACTGCAAAGGAAGGTATGTGTTGATGTGCTTGATGATGTGTTCAGTAGATTCAGGCTGTGTGTGAATCAAAAGTAGAACAACACAAACGGACATGTTTCGGCATTAAGTCATGATACTTGGCCTCAATATATGTGCTGTAGTACGAGTTAAGAGTTTGTCATTTTTTTTAAAGGTTTGTTGCCTACCATTCGTTGAAGTCGTTTGTTAGCCAGCCGTTAGACGCGTAAGATAAATTTCCTGCTCCAGGATCATTACCACCATTGCCAGGAATGGGAAAGCATGATTGCAAAATGCTTCTCTGATGTTGTAATGTTTACCGATGTGTTTTGTTTTGCTCGTGCGATTGTACGGCAACAGGTGAACCTATGGGACGGGCTGAACGATGGGTAATTTTTGGCCTATTGTCAGATATTATGTGGACGCATAGCTTAAGAGTTCTCTATGGCCAATTTCTCAGGAATTTCGTACCCATACACACTTTATGATGTAACGTGCGCTAAACCCCATGTCGGTAACTGTTGGCACTTGGATTGGATAAAGGAAAGGATGGAAAGGAGCTTGGAAAAATGTGTCCAAAAATGTCCAAACCATTAATCGGTGCCAATGGTCGGTAAAAAGAAAGCGTTACTTATTGTGTGGTGTCATAATTTGAATATGGGCAAAACGGTACAAAAAAATCCGCACCGAGTCCATTACCGAGCAAAACCGTTTTAGCGAAACCGATAGACGGCACACACATGCCCCGGCTTGTGTTACTGGCGGCCGCCTGCAATTGCAATTTTGCCACTTGCCTTGTCACTCGCCGCGTTGTTGCGGAATGGGTGCCTATGGGTAGTAATTAAATGAACGAAAAATTGCAAACATTTTTCGCGTTCGAGCGCTTATCGAGGAGGGTTTACGGTTGAAGAGTGTGTGTTTGATACATTTTTTCTAATTTTTTTTTGGTTCGTTGTTTGTTTGCTAATAACATGGTAGAGCAGAAGGTAAGCAACAAGGTTGCTAAATGTACAACTGGAATCGTTTTTGCTTTTTGTTTATTTCGTTTTTCAAAACTGTTTTCCAACTACAATGATTTCAGGTATTCCTAACTACCTTCTGGATCTTACAAAACTTCAACGTTGTTTCGTTTGTTCATTGTTATTACTATGCTTATTTTTTGTTTCATTTTTTGCATGGATTGCATGGTAATAAAATTGTTAACATTTGTTTGAAGATTTATAGCGCCCTTCAATCCTCTATCCAACCTTTAAATAAGCATGTTGCAATACAGTTTGCCGATTGTTCGACATTTCGCATCAATATCTTTGAATGAACCACAATCCACAAAGAAATTAGAGTTTATTTATGCGGCACTAAATCTGTCAATTTGCCAACCGTCCCAGTGTGACTATGCTGCATCATCTTCATCAGATCCCAATCACCTTCAAACCGCCATATTGACTGAGTTGGAGGTACATCAATCGAATATTTAAAGCGCCTTTTTCTTCGTAAAACCATATCGTACCATCGATGCCTAATCGGATCGGGACCAGCGGCCTAGGATCAGTTGAACGAACTTTCCATCCAATGACCATGATGACAATGCATCGGGCAAACGCTGCAGAAAGGCCATGCACTGACGAATAATTGCATTTACTCGAGTGAATGTTTATTCCGTCAATTGGATACTCTGTCCCACTCCATCGCAGTGCTTGCATGTTGAATGCAGATGCAACGTAGCAGCAACGGTTGTATCCAAATCCATCTAAACCCACAACCGTGCCGCAGATGCAAATGTACAACCATCGCCGGGCGCGTGTTTTGTGCATCCTTCAGACTGGGCCGGGCAAGAAATAAGATGTGATCTGCGCTTCGCAAAGTGTGGAAAAACAACCATCAATCACCTAGCATCGAAACATCGGGAGGAACACGTTGATGATGATGATGACCTCTAGCGGTTCGGTGTGCAGATAGGCAAGGCTTTTCTCCAACCTCTTCTGCTGACTGCATCCGGTTTTTTTTTTTTTTTTTTGACGTAAAGGTGTGGTAGTAAAGGGGGAAATAGATAAACTTTCGTATTGTACGATGGTTTTTCGAACTGCAAGTGATGAATGGATCGTTTTCCTTTTGCTCGGCCTGTCGGCATCGGGCAAAAGATATGGTCCCGATGCTTAACATGACGTCAACAGTCGTTTGGCCTTTGGCGGTAAATGTTTGATTGAGCTTCCCGACACCGACACGAGCTGAGTGTGCACGTTTTCTTTTTATCATCCCGAATGCTCATGGCGATCCGGTGAGCTGTGTTGCAGTTGCACTTGCAAATTGAGTCGAAGTATTTGGAATGCTTTGTTGTTCTTTAAAGGTGTTTCAATTTGAGAAAGTGTGGCTAGAAGTAGTATCATGTAAACATGTAAACCCTCCGTAATGTGGTCTATACTTTGTAAAAGAAACATTATATATCGTACACTATTTTTCGTACAATTCGTGCTCGCAATGTCTTCTATGTTTGCTCTGTTCCTGGTGCGACGCCATTCATGTTAGTGTGTGTTCGGATTTGGGGCGACTTCGAAACGCCTTGCCATAATTTTAAAATCCAGCAATTAATTAAGCTAATAATTAATTTAACTAATCTTTTGGAGAGTCATTTCAAGATCCTTCTCTCTTCGTTTCACCTTCCAGCGATCAGTTCGTAAGCCCGGGTTCGGTAAACTTTTACTTTCTCGAAACACTAATGCCCTAGGGGGGCGTTTTGGGATGGAGAATCGGACGTCTAGCCTGCAGCTGTTTACATTTGCTAAGTTTACGTCACTCCCCCAAAAAAAACACCTGTCCTGGTGCTAAGAGTCAAACGAGTTTTATCTCGTATCTTCTTCGCGGGGCGTGTTTGATTTTGGTTTTTTTTCATTCTTCGCTAAATTGACTACAAACATTAAACATGAATTTGCCATCATTGGGCGAAATGCTTGCTTTACAAGATAAAGCTTTTAAGACAATATAAAAATGTACTATGGGGAAAAATTAATTTTACTTATATTAAATTCACCAAAGTCATGCTCCGTGACGTGGTACGATAAATTAACAAACGAAGTAATTACAGGCCATCGTCTTACCTGAAAGTAGAAAAATGAGGAATAAGTTAATATATTGACTAAAAATTTAATAATTTTATGAATAAACAAAAATTGATTGCTCAAGCGATGGGTTCGTCGCTTTATTTTTGCTTAAATCTTTTGTTGCTATTGAACGGTAACGATGACCACCCAAACCAATAGTTAAACGCGATAGATTCAACATGAAGCACAATTCGTGGCTCGTTTTTCGTACACCGATCAAAACGAAACATGTCGTGTGGCAATAGTATGTTGTTGCCTTTTCTTAATTCAATTTGTCATTCATGGCATCGTTCACGTTGACAAACGACACGATATGGCGCGCTTCGTCCGTGGCACCGGGACACACGCCATGGCGCTAAACGAGGACATGCTGTTGGTGATTATTTAATATCACCTGCATAAATCTTTATGGTATTTTTTTTTTGAATGAGTGAGAGACAAATGAAAATCATAGATCTACCGTCTAAGCTTGCTAGCATGAATCATATGCGAGACAGTGACCAGTCGAAAAGATTGCTTGCTACGTATGCTTTACAATGCCATACGATTTTTTTTGTTGAAACCTCCGAACGAACGATCGAACTAAAGCAGAAGGGTTGAAAATAATCCCACTAACATAGTTTTAGTGAGGAGGAGTTAGGCATCTTTTTTTCTTCAAACGCGTGTGCAGCAACACAGGTTATAAAATCGGAAAAATTGATTAAATTATGCCACTGGCACGCTTAAATTCGCCACGATCTCACAGCCTCGCGCCAGTCAAGAGCAAGGCCCGTCCATACCGAATGGGACGGATTGATTTCAATCCACTTATGAACACCCAAAATACCCATCTTTTCACACCTTGGCGTGGAGGATTTTCCCCATTCGGGCAGGAGGCTTGTTTGGACGATCATGGTTCTCATTTGCTGGTCCATCTTTTGCGTCGCTCTTCTTTATCGCCACTTTTCCACTTCGCCTACCACAGACACACACACACATCCCGGCTTCGCAAACGGCGTGTGCGTGTTTGCGTGCTCATCGATGCCGTAATTGGGTGCCTTTTGCTGCGCTGTGCCTGCATGGTAGCTATTAATTTCATCATGTTTTTCGGGTACAAGATCACGCAGCGCGAATGCTCGCGTAAGCGCGAACGTGTCTGCATTTCCTAGACACCTCAAGATGAGAGATCGAGAGTCGATGATGCCGGGCGAGTAAAGCGTAGAAAAGAGAGAAAAAAGCAACTAGCGGGTGCGGAAGACGCCACGCAAATGTGTGTCACAAGTGCTGTAAAGCTTAACATTCCGCTGGCGGAGCAGTAAGATAAATCCCTACCGATCCTCGAAACGACCGGTTCGTTTGAATCCCGATGGAAATCGTTGCCGAAACAAAAAAGCGGGTGAAAAATGAGGATCGCACGCGGGAGGATAATAATTTATCGCACTTTATTACTTCACACCAATACTTGACCGTACCGCTCCATCAGTTTCAAGCTCCATCGAATTCCACGATGTCACGCGTATTGTTTAAATTTCTTTTGCCAATGATGCTGGCCCACAGCGATGTATGGGAGGTTTTACCGAAGATTCCCTAATCAAGGGAAGTGGTGGTGTAATGTTGTTTGGGTAGAGAAACTGGAATTTATCACCATTGTCTATTTGAGGTGGATGACAACCGTCTCAAGTGTCATCCAGTTGTATGCGTTTCAAACACGATTGTGAAACCAATTTATTTATCTGGATAAATATGCAATATTTTCGTTACTCAAAAATAGTCCAGGTCCAAATAGATGACTTTTATTGATTATTTAGTTCATGCAGTAAATGAATTTGCAAGTAAAGAAAGGATAAATATAAAAAGGCTATGGTCTATTATTATGACATTGTGTTTCAATCCAATGTTATACAACAGAACAGGAAAAGCTGATGTAAACAACGCACACATTTTAAAACATTCCTATGCAGCCCTTATGCAGCACACGGGCATGAATTTCAACGAGCAAACGCCACCTGACAATCCACAAAGCCCAGGCAACAGATAACATGAGGAAATACAACCAAACAGTAAGGTAAAACAACAACTAGTAAAACGGCAACCACCAATCCCAAGTACAGCAAGGCCTACCCTATCGGTGGCGCCAATTTTCATCGAACTCCTGCTATGCGAACTAAATCGACTTTTAATCGATCACACACGCTAGTCACAGACACAGACTTACCGGACGGCATCGGGACAGCTGGTTCCCGACGCTCTATTAAAAGTTGATGAGTTGATCCCGTTCCGCCCCACACACGGTAATCTGATGCGAGGTCCTTCTTAAGAAAAAAAAGACCCACAGTCCATGTCCGTAACGTCTTTCTTATCGAGACGGACAACGGGCTGGGTTGCGTGTCGTGGTTTGGGGTGTTGAAGAGATCATTTGATTCAATGATTTGCTTTTAATGAACCATTAAAAGGGAAGCTGCCAGGGTCAGTGTAGTGGCCCGGATCGGGGAACGGTGATCCGGGTGGCGATCCGTGTTCGTGATTCGCGTCCCATTATGCTGAAGTGGAGAAAACACTTTCCCTGCCAGTAACGGCACAAGCATACGGCTAAGTGGAAGGGATGATGTGGATTGTTTGGTTCCCATAGTAAGTCGGCGTTTGTCGCAATTGCTTCGCTGATCTATGATCGCTTTTTTCTGATATAGCTGTGTTTCAGTGTATTCTGAGTAGTAATTTGTTTTTGCAGTATATTATCACTTCGGATTTTAATTGAACTGATTTTTGGTGATCGTTTTATCATGTTCATGCATATTTAGCTAGAATCATTCAGTTTTAGATACTTTTACCACAGATTGTCCCACTGGACGACAATGTTCTAAGGACTATGTTAAACAATGAGTGTAACATGGCAAGTGTGTTTTTGAGGATTAGTTTAGGATGTTTCCTTTGGACGGCTTCCAGTTTTCGAATAAGATGGAAGAAAAACCAAAGTGCGTACCGGATAAACATTATCAGGAAACTTCCGACATTCAATGTCAGTTATTTAAGCTTAGTGAGCTGAGTCAACTAAATCTAATACGTTCATAACTTTGTCGATTTATGTCTGATAATGTTCATGGAAATTTAATTTCCATTTAACACCATAATAACCAAAAGCTTATATCGATTAAAAGACACCACATTTGACCAATAATCCAATCCAAAATCCAATAGTTTACTAATCAATCACAAAATTGTTCATTCAACTGCCGAAATTCAGTGCAGTTAGATGGTATAAGACCAAGATGTAAAATTATGACATCATCAGCGTTAGTGTACATCAATAATAATGGAAGTCCTAAGCAATTGCTTTGAGGTGCTCCACATTTGTTGTGAGATTTCATCAACCTGTTATTTAAACTAAAATTGTACCTAATCCCTTATAAAATATTGATTTCATCCTTTACTATAATGAAGGTATGAAAACAATACTGTAGGTGGTTTTGATTAATGTAAGTGAAGCAAGTAAACATATACTTCTATACCAAGAAATTTTAACAACATTTGAAAGTAGGAAAGATGACGTGTTGAAAAATTGTTTTAAAAACTGTGGTAAATAATGGATTCACTGGCATGGTGGTCTAATATGAAAACAAAAAAATAAAAATATCAAGCAATAAACGGTAAGGAGACGCGCTTGAGTGGATTCTCCGATCGCATTCTAACCATCCGCCTTCTTACGCGTAACGAGCACTAGAACGAACCTCCCGCCTCTCATCAAGGTCGGCTACATTCACCTGTTCTGATGCCAATGCATCACGACGCAGAAAGGGAGCCTAAGGGTTTTTCGAACGGTCTTCCGTCTGCCCGTGCCGACAGACCAGACCACAGTAAGTCCATACTGCTGAAAATAACGATCACGCTCAGTTGGTTGTGATCGCATTAATCGATCCAAAACGACCGACCGATCCATTCAGGAATCCTTTCGCCTTTTTGCGATGGTTCATTTCGCACTTG
Source organism: Anopheles marshallii (assembly GCF_943734725.1). Classification (NCBI taxonomy): domain Eukaryota; kingdom Metazoa; phylum Arthropoda; class Insecta; order Diptera; family Culicidae; genus Anopheles; species Anopheles marshallii. Next base: position 34,690,609 of record NC_071326.1, on the reverse strand, counting down.
AGTGAATTTTTGGCATGTGAGCTAAAAGCTACCGTGAGTGAGAATTTAAAGTGTTCTTTTGAGTGGTTTTTATTTCAACCGTCCTTGAGAGGTCATAATAAGGAGCGTGTGTGGCGTGTGAAACTCACGACTGTGTAGCACGTCATCGAGTGGTTGGGTTTTGTATTATTCTCGTGGAAAGTCCACTTTTAATTGCTGACTTGAGCGTGTTCTCAGTGTGTAAGGTGTACAAAACAGTCCCATCAGGCAACGGTGAGCCTGAGTGGGATGAGAAACCTGTCAGCTCGTATAACCTGGATTACTCCGGCAGGTATTTGAGGTTTGGGTTTGAGGGATTGAATTGCATTCGTTGCATCATCTGCGTTGAATGTTTGCACGGTATTGCACTGGGTTCTGAGAGTAACTAGAGCAGTGTAAACCAAACGATGGGATAGGTTCTGTAATATTTACATAACGAACTCACCAAACACTTGACATCGATTCGACACTCGCTTTAGCGACGAACCATCTAGAACCACCTCATTAGATCATTCTTTCACTTGGTTGCTTTATTGCCCGTGATGAAACTGTGTCGTGTTTCGTGCCAAAAGGTACCCTGAGACTTCCATCGACAGCCCTGTGGGTACAAATTTAATCCATTATGTCCCGCACGGATGGTAAACGGCTTGTTCCAGTTTTATTTTCTGTCTGTCCACCATGGAAGGTGGGGAACGAACTATTAGTCTTCACCAGGCCTACTCAAGCATGATTTATGATGCAGAAAGAAAGTGTGGTTTGAGGCAAACGGACTTATATTTATCGATTTATGCTAATTTATGACTAATGCTGACAGTGGAAATTTTATGATCTGCTTCGAGCGAACTGAACAGAAGGAAAACTGCACTATCTTTACGATGGCTGAATGGATTGGACGGTGTAAATGTTTCGCATCCAATTACAAAATCTACCTTATTTCAATGGAAATTGCAGTTTTCAACGCATTGTTGCGTTCTTTTGTTAGTGGTTTTCTTAACAGACATCTCGAAACAAGTACTGTATTTATTTTTATCTGAAGCGAAATATCTGTACACAAAAAGAAAACAATGACGTGCTCGCTAATGTCTATAAATAAGTCACTAATTAATCATCAACTCGGTGTTGTGCTAGCTATAATGCTTAATTACAGACCATAAAATTTGATCAATTGAATTTATACTTCAATCCATCAACAATCAATCGATTTAATGGCTCACTCACACTGTCGATGGTACATTCTACAATTTAAAATTAAATTCGTACCGGAGAAACACTTTATGGGCCGAGCCCATAAGAGCCGTTCACAAATTCGAGTGTGAATGTTTGTCGCAGATTAGAAATTCACAATTATTCCGCAGTTTTAATAGTGCCCCCGGCATCGTACGGTGCAGCACTCGGAAGTCTCAGCGCCACCCGATACGGTACGAAAACAAAAACATACACAATAACCCTCCCCCTAATCGCTCGTCAACCGTACTGGCGGAATAAAATATCTCGCGAATGGCATGCCGCGTAACAAACGGTGTGAGTAAACTACTGCACTGTGCGATGTTGTGCGGTTGTTTTGCTGTTGTGTGTTACTACCAGGGTGTACGTTAATATGGCGGTGTGGGGCTGATTGTTTGTCGCTATGTGCGAACCGCAACGGCGAATCGACTACCGCAATCGATAAACCGACAATAGAGGTTCGTGTGTTTAGGGGTTGTCGCACCGGAGTTTTTGCCGCGAAGCTAATGGAGCACTCACAAAAGCATCGACACCTTCGCTACGGCGCACGGTCCTCACGACACCTTCCCGTGCGGGAAAAATACTAAACCACCGTTGTGTGTACATGACCCTGGCTGAGGTTATGCTGATCGTTGCAGGTTGTATGCTGCGGTGCTATGCTGCCGGTAGTAGCCAGACAGAGGTGTGGCACACCTAAACGCGAACGTTTTGAAGGCGGGTGGGCCAAACATCGCGCACAGGTGATGACGGAACGGTTGGTTTAGCAAAAGTTAACCTTTTTTTTTTGGTACCCCAAGAGTCTTGTTCATCGCAATTTCATGCAGTATGACACACCTTGTCTGGGGGTCCGGCGATGTACGGGACAGTTCGTGTGAACCGACCGATCGCGACGATAGTGATCGTGCAATTTGGGCTAGGTTAATTTGGCACCGGCTGCCGAATGGAGATCAATTTGAATACCGGCATGGGGTTGAAACAATCAGCTGAAGAGCTTCTTACTCTGATTTCGCAAACCGGGACCATGTTCGCAGTACAGCACCCGTTTCCCACATACCGTGCGATGTACACGAATGTACTTATTGGGTTCACACGTTCATTCGTGCCAAGAAACTCGAAAACTCACCACTAACGCCATCTTGCCCGATTTTATTGCGCAACTGCAAGCCCCGCACACCATACCATGCTAAACTTTACGGCAATTGAGCTATACGCGGGTTAGATAATTTGCTATCTGGACAAGGACGATCGAATCACAGAAGTCAGATTTGCTAACGATAATTGTCACCGAGGGTGGGCCTCTAATGCAGCAATTTCTTTTCCCCATCTCCGGTTCGTCGTCTGTCGGGACGCGGCAGTCACTAATTGATGTCACCCGGGTAAAAATCGATGTGTACCCTACCGTTCGCTGGCGCGTTTAATAATTTTCCACCATTGCACAATCCTGTGCACAATAGCATCTTCACGGATCAATCGCTGTTTAATGATCGATCGGTCTCCGGTTCGACTGTCCCTTGTCGAATGCCGTTGATGTCTCCGATTGGGGTCGGGTTTGCATATTACATTCGAGCTGCCGGTACAAGTTTGCGCTTCTAACATGTGTGAAAGCATATTTTTTATAACTACAACAAAAAAACCCCGCTTAAACGCTTGCTTTGGCCCCATTTTGCGTGAAGAATGCTGTATCTTTTTTTCCGCCAGTCTGTCAGACAGCCGATTTTCCTGCCAGCGTGAAGCGAAATTGGGTGCCTTGAGGGCATTGAGTTTATTGTATCCGATGCGCGATTTAATGAGGTGATCGAGGTTCGCAAATCTGCTTGGATCTCACACTCTGACTTACGGCAGCCATAAAATGTGTTATGTGCGTGAAGAAAGTGATGATCTTCGAAGTGGTCGATATAATGGCGAGGAATGCTTGTTTGCTCGTGTAGTAATCCGTTCCAGACATAAAATGGTAAACGCTTGTTACATTGCCCGTGGGCCATTCCTTAAAACCTTCCTTTTCTTCGCTTAATAAAGACACATCATAACACAACAAGGACATCCTCTAAGGATGGGTTGCAAAAAACTACTCCCAAAACCGCCACTAACATGAACTTTAATGCCGCACGGTAGATTTGTAATCTCCGCCCTCTATTATTTCATCACCGTGCCTCGTTCGTGGTTAAGTACTTTCTGCACTAAGCTCTAAGCACTTGCTAATGTGTCAAATATTGCTCTACGGTACATTTTAAGCCATAAGCGTTAGCGATCCATAATGCTGAGGCGCCACAACGTCGCTAATCTCGCTTGAACCGACCGGCGGCACCCAGTTTCGTGACTGTGGTTTAAACTACCCGTTCCTCCACGTTCGTATCGCGCTGTGTCGTGACAAAAAGGTTTCCCTTTGTCGTCTCTCACTTCCTTTTCTCGCATTCTGTGATCCACATGTTTTAAATCTTTTCACGCCGAAGATCGCGTTGAAGATCGCCGGTAAAACACATCACGAGCGAAAGGCGGCGAAGATACGCCTTTCGTCACTGGCGCATTTATGCGCTGGTTTGAGCTGGAAGTTTGCCATACATTTTACGATCCGCATACAAGCCCAACCTGGCAAGAAGTCGATAATAGAGGCATTTCTTTCGCTGTAGCATTGTGACACGATTTGCTGTGGAATGGATTCATTAGGGATTGAGTTAACTATCCGAATATTGCTTAATTCAAGGCTCAAAGTTGGGGAAAAGAGCTTGGCAAAAAATGCAACCAAACGCTCTAATGATATAATTTAAACGAAGTTGCCAAAAACAACAAAATGGTTTCGTGTAGAATATGCAAAACTTTATGATAATAATATTGCCGATATTTAAATGACGTATTATTCCCCCTATCTATCTGTAACAACAACTACAACGCCATCCTACCTTACGCAAAAGACCCAAATCCAACCAATGGCACAACTCGGCGATAAAGAAGCCCATAAAACGTGAGAATACAAAAACGGTCCTCGAAGGCTTACCGGTATTTTGTGCGGTCCGAACCGGCTGCGAGCTTTGGACGATCCCAAATTTTTCTCCAATCGTACAATCCTTGACATCGGTGGAATCGATTTTTTTAGACACAATTTAGTGCAAGGACACTTTGCCTGTCATTAGCAGATGTTGTGGCTGTAGAAGATCAGACTATCGTTTTTTTTTTGTTGGGTTCTTCACCCGGTAGTCTTAATGCTATCAGCTAGGGGAACACGCATCGTTGAAAGTTTGGAAACGTCAAACGTACGATTGCAATGTCCGATACGGTTCGACAGGCAATGGACATTCCATTAACTTCGGCGTTTGCGTTTGTTTTGCTTTGCTACCGAAAGTGGTCGTGGTGCGATTGATTCTTCGTTGCTCGTACCTGCTTCCTGCTTCGATCAACTGTGTATCACGATCGTGTGATCTTGTCTCCGGACAGGCGTGAAGTAGTTGTGCCCGATCGTACGATAAATACCGATACCGTATGTCGATAGTGGGCAATTTGTTTAATTACTTTACTATGCTAATCCGCGTGGGTAATATAAGTTGGTACGTTCGAAACCCCGACCGTGGCCGTAGACAGTGTTCACCTTAGTGAAGTGCTTTTATAATTACGAGCAGGTGACAGGTCGGTGACAGGTCGGTGACAGGAAATTCACATTAAACGCTACACTAGTCTTTTGCAATGAGATGCCATCATCAGTAAGGTGCTTTGCGTTGTTTGGAGTATAAGCTGACTCGTACATATTAAAATAGTTGTATACTTGAATGTTGTCACGATGAGTTATGGACAAAGGGAGTACCCACCAGAACAACTCTCCAACAGCGGGCACATCTTCTCAAATCATCAAGCGCACACGGGTGAAATTGAAAGTAAGAAGTGCCTACTATGATCTGAAGTCGATTGGCGGTACTGCGTGGATGGAATGAATGCAAAAGTTAATGAGTGCTCAGGAGTCAAGAGCTGAACAGTCGCCGACAGTTTCGATGAGGTGAACTGGACGTCGATGGCATAAAACTTCCTAGAAGCATGGGCACGGTTGAACAGGAGTGCAAAATGTTGATGGCATTGAGTATGGCAGCAGTTTCTTTGGAAGCTCCTTGGACTAGTTAAAGAGGCAGGGAGGCACTTTGCGTGATATTTTGTCTGTATAAGGCAAAACAATGCAGTATTCAAGGGGAACAGGCATCAACTTGGTTTGTGGCCGTTGTGTTGAGTAACATTTTGGAGATATTGAAAGGCAATGCTTTGCAGACTGGGTCGTCTATAGTTCCAAAATGCCCTTTTTCAAAATAATTAGAAGCGAGTCATTTCTAATGACTAATGCCCTCTCCAATGTTTCTTGTTTTCCGCGCAATGGTCACTGCTTTAATTGCACAATAGATGTTTGTTATCAAGCCAACAAAAGGGCTTTTTTCCCTTCACTCGCGGTACGGCAAGATGACCACAAAGTTTCGTTTAATTCAATCGTAACCGCAAAATCTCACCCGATCGCATAACGAACCGGATGTAAATGGCCAATTAAAATAAAGGGCAATTTGGGCAAAAGGAGTGGCCCTGGTATCACCACCACAACAATGTCACTCTCGCAAGTAGTCACAAACTCCCACAAACTATGGACGCTTTGGTCGTGAATAGCATCTCTTCGACCGGGGGTCGTTTGTCGTCGTCCTGCACACGAATCACCTCTTTTCGCGGCTATCCTTTCGAAAGGGTGATGTTGGGCTTTCACCTGCCATTCGTTTGTAGGCTCGAACTCCAAGCAAACAAAGCGAACCACCATACACCTGGGGGGGGGAGTTCGTACGGTCAATTATGAAAAGTGTATCACTCAATCAAATCACCGCCACTGATTCGCTGTGCCATTTTTCCAGCTTGGGCGTTCGAGCCCCTCAAACTCACCGACAAGCCCTCTCCGGATGGCCATGCACAATGTTGCACCGCAGAATCGCGTGCAGGTGGGTGCGAGAAAGGGCGCAGAAAAGAAAGCACCGTTCGTGACACAAAAGTACCACGGTCACTCAATCATCTTTCCACTGGGCCACAATACGAACGGAGCATTGGTGGTTTTTACGTGGATTGATATCAACGTCGCTCGCTTCCACGGTCTCCGGAGCCTGGCGTCAAATGCCAATTTCTCAGCATCATCTCGTTTGCTAGCTGAAGCCGTAGAGCCGTTTTTTTAGCTTTCTTCCCTGGGAATAGCCAGTGCGGGGTTGCGCACTCCACACTCCAGGGAGTGTGTGTGTGTGTGTCGTTTGCCATTCTCATCCGATGGTCACTTTCGCTGGGTATCATGGGGCGTGTTGATTAGCATTGAAAGAAATCACCGCACACAATGTGCCCCAGAAGGGCACAGCGAACGTCTCTCGCTTGGCACGGCGAAGACGGGCCTACGTAAGGCTTCCGATACTACGGAAGCCCACGAATGCGTTCGCAAACGGAGTTCCCCGGGTGTGTTCCGTGGCAGCGCCTGGTCGGTGAACTTTTTCAAGATTCAGAGCTGGGAATGTGAATATCGAAATGACCTTCATCGATCGCGCCACAATGGCGGTATGGGCCTGTTAGTAATTTTCCAAACAGTTACACCATTGCCAGATATAGTTTTGAAGCGCCGGTTCGGGAATCACTAATTAAATTAGAGAAATCCTCCAGGTCCAAAACCTCTGCCCCATGGTGAGCTTTGAATGATCCGGTCATCCGGTGATGGAGGTGTCCCTTTCGCTGTGCAACATCGCACTGCCGGGTTTGGTCCAGGTGTGCTGGATCGATCAACATTTGTGACGCATGTTCATCCCAGCTGTTCCCACCGCAAGCTCTGTTCCGAAAAAGATGCTGGAATGAAAAATAAACCACTGTTGTACCGATACGAAACGCTCAATCAATTAAAGCCACAGTCGCCTTTGCTTCGCTCCCTCTGAATGAAGCTGTGAGGAACCTTTCACTTTCGTTCAGCTTCGGGCTTGGGTACGGGTGTATCACTGCCCGCATATATGGTGCCTGTGGGAGATTACCTTCCTTAGGGGGTGTGCTTCGTGTGTGCAAAGGAATCTCGGGACCTCGGAATGCGTTCACGACGCTGGTGCACCGTATCAGCAGCACCCGTTGATTGGAAGCTAACCTCAAGCGGTGATGTATAAGTCTACTAAGATACCAAGATCTCACCCATGGCGGTCTAGATCGTATCTCTCAATCAACCAAGCGTACCCATTTCGTAAAGCGGCTGGATGAAAATGTGTTTGCAAGAAAGTGTCAGGTGCATTTAAAATGTACAATAATTCTAGACCCATGCATGCAATTGACACCTGAAATTGTGCGTTGTTAAGCTTATGGGCTGCAAAATTAACGCGCACCGGTGCACCGTGCAGTGAAAGTGAAAGAAATTGCTTATCTCGCCTCCGTTGCTTATCTTTACCCTACGCAAAGTTCACATTTCCCGGACGAACGGGAACAGGCTGCAATTAAGCCGGATCATAAAACGAAAACACAAAATGTTAAAAGGTTGTACTTGTTTTTTGCTGATTTTTATTTACAATCTTATACTGGCAATATACGTTACGCGTCGTTGATGCATTTATCCTCTCAAATCGAATTGCAGCCAGTGCAAACAAGAGGTAGAAAACAAAACAAAAGTTTCGCCAAAACATTCTCCAAAAACAAAAGGGAAAACATTACGCGGACTTCCATCTCTGTTCGAGGCACTCACACCATATATTTCCTGTATGGCAGATACACACACACACGCTTAGACTCGAAAGATCTTACGTTTATGATGGTCATGTTCGGTGTAGAGACAGTACCGGAAAACTGGTTCCTTTCCAAAACGATGCTGGAACTTTTTAAAGCCACAGACCCATAGAGGAAGCTAAAAATAAAGCTTGTATACACACACGCGAATCAACCGGCAAAATCTCCCCACCCAACGGAACGCCGGGTCAGGAAGGACCGGGTGCATGTTGGAGCATCGCTCAGGTGAACCAGAGGTGTAGCTATATGTTTGGGTAGATAAATTTCGCTTTCGTTTGTCCGGCTTCTGAATGTGGTCCCGCATGGCAAGGAGATTAAGGCAAGAGAAGAAGAAGAGAGAGAGAGAGAGAGAAACAGCCGCCAGGCGCCAAATATTTGCGTTCATCACACGCTTCACGTTTGTGGACGCGTTTTGAACACGGGCATGTCCCGTCGTTGGGTGGGTGATCTTCCCAGCTGGAGAAATTCCGCTACCCATACCGTGACCATCCATAGCCGGAAGGTCAACGACTGGGACCGGGGCAAAATCTAAACAATTCGAAAGTTCACCCTGAACCGAAAACGTCGAGCCGCGAAACGTTGAATGCCCGAACTTTTCACCCTGGATGGCGAGCTGTTTCTATGGTAGGATCGTCCAAAAAGGGACAGAGTTTTGTGTGCGATAAAAATATTTGTGGTGAAAACATGTATTTGGTGAATTTTTGTTTATTTCCGAGTGCGAATCGATAAAACGTGATTAATAAACAATTTTTGTTTGTCTTAAACAATCTTAAAAAACTTTGACAAATAGAGCACCTAATTACGTCAGACTAGGAAGCATTGTTGTTTTAAATTGCTTGCCCACTTTTGGAGTGATTGTTGCTAAATAACATAATTGGCTTACGAAACGATCCTAAGCGCCAAAATGTATCGTCTGTAGCACCCTACAAATGGAGTGGTCCACCAAGGGTTGTTTTTAAAATGTATTCCAAAAAAAACCAATCTCTCATACTGTACCACTTAAGTGGTTAACGAAACCACAAAGAAAAAAAAACAAGACACAAATAAGAACGGAAAAAATCCTCGAGACACGCGGCTTTATTTGACCATCAAAATGACACCGTCAAAGCGAGACGTGCTGATGGTTACTATTACATTTGAGGGATCACACCACTTTAAGCACTTTTAGCATGAGCCGTCACAGATCGCCATCCGGATGGAGGTATCACTTTAACACCCGAAAGCCAGCGAGACTTAAGCGGTCTCTTAATGCAAATCGCGAGCCTCCGTCTTTTCGTGTACGTGCTCTCGATACCCGTCAGTCCGCGGTTGGCGGTCATGGAGACGAATGGCAGATTGGCTGGCGTGATTCTCGGTTTTTTTTCGCATTACCGTTTTGTTTTAGCTTACCCAACTCATGCAATCGGAAGTGACGAATTCATGGCCAAAGATGGACGAACGTTCAATTAATAAACTGTTTCGATCGATGCGCTCCTTTTGCTAGCTGGTTTCGTGGCGCATAAGGACCTTCGCGTAGAATACGAGATCCATCCATTGTCGGTTGTTTGGTTGATCCACCACCACAACGGACCCATGTCCCTGGATTTAAAATCTGACAGCGCACGTTCGTCGCTTGTCTGCGAATCTTTCGATTATTGAACGATATGCAGTGTGTCTCGTTCGAACGATGCATTGAGAATAAACACAAATAAGGATAAAGAAGATGTGAAGTGTGTGTGATTTGAATAAATATTTCATAAATCTTGAGATAAAGTGCAATTTCGTGATTGAGTACCAAACCAAAAACGAGGAAAATAATTTTAAAAACTCACTTATAGTTTGGAACATCGAAACATAAAGACACCCACAAAGTGTTGGGGCGGTTGGGTGTCAGTTTTAAAATGAATTGTCCGCACACACAAAAGAGCTTACTTTCGCAGTTCCAGTAACAATTTTAAATTAAGTTCTACTGTTGTAAATGTGCCGCAATATATTGAACTTTCGAAAAATTCAAGAAAAAGCACACGAAAATTGAGCACAGTGTGAGGTAATCCGATTGAGTTCGTTACGCTATTACGTGTAGTGCCATTGAATACATAGACATGGAGATACATAATGTATGCTTAAATATCATTACAAAATTTTTTTTTGAATTCAACATACCAGAACTTCATCACACGTCGCGTTGACCCAGTTAATTCGCATCATGAACTTGCCGCTACTAACCTACTACTATCGAAGATCGCACCGGCTACCAGCGAAATAAAGCCATCGCAGGTTGAACTCAATTTCACGCCCTCCCATAGCTTAGCACCTCTGTAGTAAAATCCGCATTCGTGTCTGGAATTGGCGAACGATCGCCGTTTGTGGCCAGAGGGGCAAACCCGATCGCCAATACTTTCCCACGTGCCCGTGGCGGGTTGCGATCCGGGTGGTTTGCCGCTTCACGAAACCAGGAAGCTCCATGGTAGGGAAAAATGAGAAAATTCACCACCAACCATTGCGACACGGCCACGAAATTGGAAGCTAATGAATTGGACGTGGGAGCTAAAGTAAACAGCGTCGGAACAAAATTGGATACAAAAGTGACAACAGACGCAAAACGGCCCAATGGTCAACACGTGAACAAAATTGTGTCGGCAAACACGCGTTTGTTGTTGGTAAATAAGTGGACGCTGTTGCGTGTGTAGCTTTCTTTCTATTTGTCTTGTACCGCGGTACACTTAACTTGCTGTATGTCTGGTGCGGATGGCACGCGATGAGCTTTTGGGGAGTCAAAATTATGACAAACGTAAAGCTTCGGTTGATTGATTGGTGTGCTATTCGGTGTCTCTTTATAGCTCCTTCGAAGTTTCGATTTTCCTAATATTTGCCTTCAAACGGTCCACTAACGATCAATAATGTGGAATAGGGAATCTTTTGCAGATCACTAAACCACCAATATTATGCAAATGATAATCGTCGATCATCGTCGTTGCGGTGTAAGTTAATCGGGTTTATTTGTTTGTAAAACGACTTTGTATCTCATCACTATCTAAGGAGGGCAATGAGGGGAAAACCTATGCACTTTCGGGGTAGGAAAATGACAACGGCCGGAAGAAAAAGAGCACAACCCAGTGACCTCGATTCCGGTTTAATCGATCGGGCAATTCTCTTGATTGATTTTTGGAAGAAAATTTCCACCTGAAATGAACGGTGCTTAGCCTAGAACTGACATGTCAAATGATCGCGCTCCGGCTACAACTATCCAGAAGTTACGGTTAGCTTACTCTTGCCCGTGGCTTAGCATATTCGGGGAAAACAGCTTGATGATCCATGATCGCTTACCTGTGGAAGAGAAGAGAGCGAAACACAACAACAGATTGTTAGAAAGTGGTAAAAAGGTGAAATTAAGCGGAAACGGTGTTGTTGAGCCCTGAAGGTAAAGGTGATTAGTATTAAAAAAAAAAATCCCCCAGCATCTACAAATGATTTCCAAAACGGTGTGAAACGGGATGGTAAAGAGTACTTCCATTGCTGCGGCGTCTAGTTCCAAATGTTTTCACTTCATTATTTACCGTGCTGATGGTGTTGCAACACCATCGTCACCTTCCTCGGTGCGCCGGGCCGGGGATGATGGTCAAATTTTGCGATTTTAATTAAGCTTCCCACTCGGACGCGCTGTTTCCGCCGTACCATTCCCTGCCAGGTGTCAGGTGTCATCTGCGCGTGGAAATTATCTCGGATTTCCGTGGCGTGTCGAGAGGGTTGCTCATCGGGGTTGATTGATGTGACGACCCTTAAGTACATTTCTTCCGTTTTCGGAGCGCTTTCTCAAGCAAACACTGGCCAACCGCCCCAAAAGACGTGGTGAAGCAATGACATCGTGTTTTGTGTTTTCTAAACCTCTCTCCATGGTACGAGAAATGGGAAATCTCCAAATTGCTCAATCAACACAACACCGGAAGCCGACACTGTCATTGAGTTTCTCTCTGTCTCGCTCGCTTCTAAATGCGCTCTGCACCCGCAAAATCTGGGCGGTTTGTTTGAAGAAAGGGGTTGGAAAATTGATACCAACCCGAAGCCCGGGGTAGTCGGCGCCTATATGTCTCCACGCTGCACGCTGTTTCGCAAACGGATGCAAGTCTCGAAAACAGCGCGACAGTTTCGAGATCGTTTTGTTTGGGGCCACGATGTCCAAGGTTTTATATTGTCCACCGAAAGCATTACCGCTTTGGGCGTATTGTGGGGCGTTGAAATGTGGGCTCACTTCCTGCACAGGAGATACGGTCTGACCGATTTAGAGGGCTTCCCTGCACCGATCCAATATACTGTGAGGAACCTTGAACAAATCTTACCCCAACACTAGATAAATCTAGAATGGTAAGATGTATTGCCCTGCGGACATTAGAGAATCGTGCGTGGGCAGGGATAGGAAAGGAACTCGGGGGCATGGCGGACAATTGTCGTGGGCAGAGCCGAGTCCTGCGATAAACGTCTCAATTTGTTTGTGGGCCAGCAGTCCGTCCATTGCAGTTAATTAGAGACCGCTCTTTACTTTGGTGCACTTGCCGAGGGATGCCTAGCAGAAATGGGATATGCTTACGACACGGGTTTGGATTATCGTCTATGATTTATGACGTCCGGGTTGGTTCTTGGGGCCCTAGCTCGCTGGCTTTAAGTTGTCGACGGGCAGTGGCAGTGGTTTGCCCTGAGCCGCACAGACTGCTCCGTCAGTACGCTCACGATCGGAAGCGTAGGATGAATAAGCGCTAACTAAACACACTAGGAATGCTGTCCAATTCTACGCAAGCGCGAAGGCGTTAAAGTCTGTCGGGCGTCTAGAGAATCTTTTATCGTGGTGTACCACATGCATTGCAGTAGTAGGCAGCAGGTCATATTGCATTGCACAAATCCAACCACCCGGGTTCTCGTTTCGTTAGCTACTCTTTCACCATGGACACCAAGCGGGGTGTTTGGCACCGTGCATCCAGAAACCACACACTTTGCATACAATGTACACGTGGAAAGTGATTTCCAAACAATCCAGTCCATCCCTTCGGTTGGTGCGTTACCGTCGTCGTTAGGCTTTACGGCTAGTGAACGAAACCGATGAAATGCATCGAATGGCGCTTCCTGCTACGGGCCCGTTCCAAACGAATTCCCGCGCGCATAGAACAACAGAATTACAGAGCACTCCGCTGAAGCGTTATTGCGTTGGCGATGGTATGTTATGCGCGTGGCTCTAGCCTAGACCCTATCGTCTAATTGTAGGGCATGTTTTTCGATCAGTATCTACGTGATTGAATTACGCAAGGTAGCTTCTTGCGCGTGCGTAACCTGTTCCCTAATCTGGTACAACACCCGAAACACGTACCGCCTCGTGAGGTCAGGTCAGCAATAGGAAGAAATCATTCTGTTTCTTTCTGTTCCAAAACAAATTTCGAATTTCAGTGCTCGTTATCGTGGCAATGGTACCGGTAGCTTCCCGCCAGCATCCGTACAGTTATCGTGCCCCATTATCATGGCCGACGGTCCCGGGCACAGGAATTATCTCGTTCGCCATGCGCAAGTACACTGGGCAGGGGGTGGAGGGGGGTCTTTCGGGGTTGCAGTCGGCAACCGAAGGCACGCTGTGGAGGATTATTACAAATAATGATCTTTATCCACTGTAGCACTGAAATGAATTAGGTCAACGATAACCTTTCTGCTTCGACTTTGCGGCCCACCTCAAGCACAGGGGAGGTTTGGTAAGACACAGCATTCCTTCACCGCCCGGTAGGGGTTTGAATGCGTATACGTAAACGCACGTAAATAACTCGCGCAAGTGCCCCTGTTTTTTTTTTGTTCGTTGTGTTTCTTTGCTGATATTACTATCCTCCAACCTTTCCAACCGAAATTAGTTTCTAGCGTTCTATTTTCATGTGTGTTTTTTTTTTCCTTCGCATCATTTCTTTCCGTCGCTCTATTGTTCGCGCAAAATTTCGTTTCGGCTCGCACAGGTGAAGAATAGATTAAAGTGGGGCCTTTTGGCCTCACCGTTCCATTTCCCTATATGAACCACGAGAAGAGGGTGCACACGGTATTGCTCTGGGGTTTTTTTTTTTTTTTTGGAGGTTATACTTGGTGGCCCTGATCATTATTCTTACCCCTTTTGGCTAAAGGCACACTTTTTCGTCCCGGTGAAAGCCAAAGTCTTCCGAAAGTCGGTGTCGGTTTGGTAAATGTAATTAAGCATATGTTTAACCAGTAACCGGTCCACTTAAGCACCCCGATAGGAAAAATGGGAGGTGTAATAGAAGCAGGACAACTGAACTGCCATACGACGGTAGTGGTGGCGGTGGTGATGATGGTTGCAGTAGATTAATCACCTTGAAAATCCATAGACTTGTGGGATAAAGGCAAAACATACAATGAGCGCGTGGATGATCATTTTCCCAAACAGCGTTGAATTGTGGTGGAAAATTCTCACCCAGCAAATGGGTTTATGTCGTGTGCAGTAAGCATTTTTATTCTCTCTTCATAAGGTTTCACCGTTTGGCCAAAAATTCGCGCATAGAAACATCTCACATTCCGCAAGCGCCCTCCGTTGAAATATAATTCCTTCCACCCAAAAATACAAAAAAAAAATGGAAAGCGAATGGGATCAATTCGTTACCATTTGCCAAAGGTGTCGAATCGACAACTTCTTTTCGGCAGCAACCACCATGGGAGGAAGGCAAGAATAGCACTTCTTGCCCAGACAACACGCCACACGCGTATGCGTTTTTTAACGTCTTGCGTATATACTTCTGTTTTGCTAACCCTTCTTTCGATCAGCTCCGCAAAACTGCACTTTTGCTGAACTGCACGTCGGTCGCCCGAGGTGAACGACTTCAACTTTGAACGAATGTCGTACATAACGTACCAATACCACACCGCGGCTTTTGGTCACTTTTTGCCACATCCCCAGCGGGCCGGATGACCTCCGACGGGTAGGAATGGGTGCCGTGAGATCGTACAGCGAACACGAAAGTAGTGAAGAAAAATAAATAAGCTTTGAACGTTTCCAACGAAGCAAATACATAATAATTTCCATCCTAGAATGCTATTAGAGCGCGATCCCACCAAAGGAAGTGCGCAATGGTAGAAAAAACAATATGATGCTTTTTTTTTGCTTTGCTTCCTCTCGCTCTGCTAAATTTCAGTTTGATGCGAGGTTTTTTAAAGGACGGGTGCGATGGTGGATCAAAACAAAAATGTACAAAGAATGGAATTGGATTTTAATGAAATTCAGCTTCGCTTCCCAACAAAGTGAACGCGATGCCGGACAGGTGAACGGTTTTGTGCTAGTGCGTGAGTGGACTTATGTTTATTAAATTAATTATAATCGGGAGTCCGATCAGCTTACGGTACGGTTTAATTGGGAGTTTTACCTCGAGATGTCAGTAATATTGGTTTTTGTACATTAATTGGGAATATATTCTGTTCCTTGGTGCAAATGAAGTGTAATTCTTTAATTGTTGTAATGGCAACCAACGATGGAGCAGCTGTCTTTGCGATGCGTAGTATCGACATTTGTGAACAACCGTCGATGTTTTTTTTTTAATATAATATGAACCAAAAATGCTTCTTACGCATACACATCTCCGGTTTTCATTATGTTATAAGCGTAAACGCCAATCCATCCAAAGGTCCGTTTCAATTCCGATCATTTTTTGGAAGGATGCGATCGTACGTACTGACCCACACTAATTGTAGGATATGCAATTTGGAACCAGCAATTGAACGTCGACTTCCTCTGGAAAGGAAACTCTCAAGGAAATTCACCCGCACACACACACACACATCATCATCCATTCATCCGCCTCATCAACGCGCATGCTGTCGTCGGACAGTACGTTTCATCTGCGAACCTAATTGCGGTGGCCAATTTCATCAGCCGTCCTTCGATGCTCGAAAAGAACGCCACAGTACATATACCGGTGGTCACAGCCGGCGTAGGGTTAGCATGGTTGGGGACCAACCACCAACCATCAAGATGAGTGTCGGCATGCCGATGGCAGTTTTCTACCGGCGAAACAAGCTCATCCGGTGCTAAACGCTCCTAATTGATCGATTGGTTGTTGTAGGGGTTCGATGTTTTTTTTTAACGTGGAAGATGAGGCCCAGAATTGCTCTGCGCACCGTTGTGTCTCGTCGGGTAATGATGCTTGTTTGAGTTTTCATTACAAGGTGACATGAGAACAAATTGCTCCGATGTGTACTGCTGATTCGCTACCAACGGTTAAGATAGGAATATGCAGTGATGATCTACGTCTTTCGACGACATTTGAGGTTCCCTTCTCATGGTACTGATAATTTGCTCCAAGTGTCCAAGTGTCAGTGTCCCAAGGCCTTAGTTCATACGATCCCAATAACTTAGATTGCATGTTTAAATGTACCAACATTGCCTTCAAATTTCATGTTGAAAAGAATTCTTAATTTGTGTCGAAAGATGCTATGTCTACAGGGAACTAATCATAGCTTTGTTAGTTATTTGTTTAAGGTTTTGTTTATGACATGCATTCTAACATACGTTGCATAATGTCATTCATCACGAAGAAGCATCCCTCTTTTGTTCTTTCTCAAAATCCCAAGTAAAAAGATGTTAATAGACTATTGATTTTCAAATAAATAACCCTTGTAATCGACATAGATTTAACGATTAATTTCACATCAGATCAGAGAGGTTGGTTTGTAATTTGTTCACCAAATTTGGTTTTACATAAGCTTTTAGATAGTCGCTTGAAATAAATTTTCAGCTTTAAATGAAAACATCAATCCACCACATCACTCAAAACCGTCCAGCACCCTCGTTCATCGGTTACAGCTTACGACAACCAATACGGACGACCTTCCGTCGATGTTTTTGGCTCGATCGCACGATCGCAAAACCGGTAATGGATTTTGGCATGCCGTTCCGGCGGTTGCACCTGCCGCAAGGAAAACGAACGAAACCTTTTTTTCCCCCCCATCCACACCACGGTTGGAACGATTTCGTACAACGAACAATTCGCGGGAAATGGCCGCCAAACAGCGCAAGAACATCAAATACAAACCCAGAAGAAAGTGGTACCGGTATGTTTTACACAACACGTGTTTCATTCCTTCGCCTGCTTGCCGCCACCCTTAGTGGTGTTCTTGCAGGGTTGATTTCATTTCTTCTCTGCAAGTGGTAAAAAAGTTACGATCCATTATGTTCGATTGGGGATCGTTGTTTTGGTAGGTGGTAACAGTGGTGATGCATGAAAAAGGAAGCATTTTTTTTCGGTAGCACATTAGGAAGCGTTACATTTTTTTTTGGCGTCTTTATACCGGGCGGTGACTATCGAACCACGAATTCCGGCTGTGTCTGAACCAATTGAAATTATTTTTTCGCCAAGTCGGAAGCTCTTGCTTTGACAGATGCGACTACCGGTATGAGGTTCCGATAACAATTTCCTGCTCGCTTTTTGAAACCTTATGGAAGAGTGGAGAAAAGCAAACGCAGGAAGAACAATTCGGTTTTAACTCAAGTTCCTGGTTGCTATCAGCAAACGGACATTAACAAAACTCCGAATAGTTATCGATTTTGTTAAATTTAAGATCATTCTGAAAACTAGACAAACAGACAAGACAGATCGGTGTTAACACTATGAAAGTTACCATTAAGGCGTATGGTAAGGTTGTGATTCCTTCCGCTGTTCAACCGATGTCTCTCGGATTAGTGGCGAAACTTTGGGTTAACGCAAAAATATTGAAATAAATAATCATTCAAGCGATGCGACAGGTGCATACAGCACGGTGACCCACTTTTATTTTACCAAAAAACAACAAGTTATTTAAATCCAGTCTATTGTGGGGCTGCTTGGTACGAAGCAGTTAATTTAGATGAAAGAAACAGAAAAACCTAAACAAAACAGTCAAAAATGTGTGTGCTTTTTCTATTATTACCGTTGCACGGTTAAGCACACGGTTCCGTTTTCCCCTATTTTATGCGTATCTGTTCCGGGGCAATGTGCTGCTCACCCGGAGCGCGAGCTCCAAAGTATCGCTTACAAGATGGTTCCGATTCTCGAAAGGGTATGGAATCATCTAAAATATGTTTATTAGCCTTCCGAATGTTCAACCCCTTACGCCCGCTTAATGCACTAGCGAGACAAGCACACTCGATGATAAAAGGCTCGAAAAAAGTGGTACCCTTTTTGTGGCAGTATTCGGGAAACGGGAACTTGGTCACTTGAAGTGCGTCTTCACGCTTGGTGAGTAACGTACATGACTCCATTAGAGACTAACTTGCAATATTGGACAGAAGAAAAAACCAAAAAAAAAAAACGTACAAAAATGGCAAACCCGATCCGATCCCGAGGGAGATAGGTCAAGATGCAGGAAAAACTAGTTAAAGCATACACCTTTCGGTGTGTGGGGAGAAAAAAAAACGGGAAAACACGCCGCGCACCGATAAAACAAATAAGCAACGAAAATTGCTAACGGTGCCGTGTTGGGGTGTAGTTAATTCGCGGTGGTTCTCTTCACCCATCCCACCCATCGAGATCATTTGCTGTAAAGGTAATAACGCTACCAAGCTCCGTTACTGGAACATACAAACGTACACACATGCATGGTTTCGTACCATCGGCTGAAAATCCAAAACAAAACAGAAACGGCCCCGAAAAAAAAGAGCATTTCACTCGTGTGTCTTTGTAGTGTTTTGTTTTTTCTTTCTATCATGAGAGGATCGATAACTATAACGAAAGAATACGATATGATCGTACAGTTCTAAGCCACATCCGCCAGTGTCTGGGATTGTTATTGATCGTAATAAATTACACTCTCGTTACGGTTGCAACACCCGACGTACAGCATCGGAACGCCCCAGCTACAATCCCAACTTTTAAGCTTTTTATCCCAAACTTCTTATCGTCCCGTGTACGTACGCGCGGTGTATTGCCGTGCTGCAGGCAGCTGTCAGCATGCTCTCGCCAAAGGAACTGCCCTGTTTGTTCCTTTTTTTTTGTAGGAATCTTTCCCCGGCAAGCAGGTTGAGATATACCGCCCGAAATAGCGGCAACTCTCTAACGCAATAGATCGTTCAACGGCCGCCACCACCACCGAGCTGGAGCAGGTTTGGCTTTTTGCGATCCTCTTGACAGGTGTTTCATTGCTGCGCAACAGCACCCCATTCTTGTGTGGCATATTTCGCCAACGATCGCTATCCGTGCAGTAGTGTAAAAGGAAAACAAAGCCAAATAAAAAAAACGATCTCCCCGCTTGGGTTGGGTTCAAGTTGGCATTTCTCGCGGGCCCGCCCGCGTGACAGAACGCGCCACACAATCCGTAGATCATTTGATGTTTTGGCTTCGGCTGTGGGCCGTTTCGCCAGCGAACGAAAGGAACCCCGCGAAAGACTTCGGAATCCCGTTTACAAGTGACGTTCGGCTACCTGACGGTTCAATCTACCAAGCCCAGTTTGGCGGGCACGTGGGAGCTTTCCATACCTTTTTTTCTGCTATTTCAACCACCTCTCAGACACAAGAACGTGATCGTAGTGCACCCCCTTCTTGGGAAGGTATCGAGATGCACTCGGCGTCGACAGATCTCGGTGAACTTTTGCAATTGCCAACGTTCGGCATCAACGTATCCGAGGGAGATTGCGTTCTCCCCAATGCTGACAGTGGTTGTTGTTGTTGATCCGATCGCGGAAACGTCTCGCGTTTTTTGTGTTGTAGTTCATGCTCGTTGTAATGCTTTATTCCCGCTCGCATTACGGTGCTCCAGTTGGAAGAACAAGTGTTTTGGGGACGGGTTGGAATGATCGCTTTCTGGTAATAAGAAATCGAAAATTTGTTCAACGTTATGTCGATCACGTGGAGCGGCTTGATGGGGGTTTGGTTCGTAATGCACCCGAAAAGGTCAACAGCGATTCTTATCGATCGATCACTTGATTGTGTTCTTCATCGGAAAGTTTCGATCATTCGTTTCCTTTGCCCGTTTCAAATCAGGCATATTTTGCAATCGCTTTATTCATCGAAATTAATGGAGCTATTTTTTATTAATCTCGATCGTTAAGTTCATTTGTAGCTGTCATGTGAAGTTTTTTTATTTCAATGAAGAAAATAACTTTCTTGCTCCGGGAAATATTCACCAGTAATTTGTACTATATTCTTGCAATGTCGTGTACAATGATTCTATATCAATCAGTTTTTCGCACGACAAAAAAACAAAATGGCTAAAGAAGAAGATTGTAGCTCATAGTAGAAGATTTCGAGCGAGTCCCACCAAATGCACAGCATAACCTTTTTGCAGTAAAATTGAGATTTAAATTTAGACTTTTTACCGAACTTAGAATCTCCCACAGCGAATTCGGTATCTTGGTTTAAAGCATCTATTTTTAATCAATAATTACGATACGATACAGCTAATTACCAAGGTTGAACCAACTGAAGAAATAAAAAGATAAACCATGCGGACAATTGAGCATTGAGCAGCGTTTCTAACCAAGCACTTCCTTGTTGGCAAAATCTCTAGTACGTATTTTCAACATGGTTTCCAAATTTCATGAGCTGAGGTACAATAGTTTTGGTATTAGGTTTTTATTGACTATTCCTTACAAATTATCGCTCCACCCTACATACCGTATTGATTTTCTCCATTATAACGTTGAAATTATTTTTGCTGCACATGACGAATCCGTTGGTTTGGTTTGGCGCGACTTGGATAACGAAATTTCTATTTTCCAACTGATAGAAGCCGCCACTGTTGCCTGCCTTCCACCTTTTTCGTGTGTAATGTTGCACTTTGCGACTGGCGATCACACGACTCGATTACAATTTGTCGCAATTAAACTATGTTTCAACTCACTAATCACACAATTTAGTTGCTACCGTTGGCTTACTCACTCTTTCACTTCACTTTGTCCGCTACACTTCAAAGTGCGGAATAATCAGATTCAAGAAGAAAAGGAAAACGATAAAAGCTAACATACAACAACATCAAAGTTTTTCAATGCAAAAAAAAACATAACATTACGACGATCAAAAACTAGGGTTCGGTTCCGGTCGATGAGGAAGAAATTGACGAAGATAGAGACAGACTAAACACCAAACGATCGCGACATAATCACACCGCACAGCTTCCGGTTAAAAATTGGCAACCGACAATGTTACGCGCAATCGATACTAAAGTATGCTACAGCTTAGCAGGTTTACCTGAACGGTGCTTTTGTTTTCAATTTTATTGAACCGTATCTAGTTTGGTGCAGGGTTTTCTATTTTTCCAAACTCATAACGTCACTTCGTTATATGAGGGAACGGCATTTGTTTGGAGTTGTTGTTTTTTTTTGGTGTGTGAAGGGCGTCCAAACAATGTATCGATCATCTTGCAGGCACAATGGGGTGTGGAACCATTGTCACTACAACAGCCAAACTCGCCCGAAAGTCAAAGTTGTCGAGCCCTCTTTCCGTTACTTAACAGTTCCGCCTAAGCAAGGAACGCTTGACAGTTGCCAGATGATGACGATCAATATGACGACGGCCACAACCGAAAGCAAGTCTATCGATTATCGATAACAACCACACAACATAGGGTTTGAAAAAAAACAAAGCCAAAAACAGCTAGAAAAAAAAGGTTCCTCTCCTCAAATCGCTGCGCAATCGGTGTGGCGGCGGCTGCTGGCGTCCGCGTGTTTTATTGAGATTTAGTTTTCTTCCATTCCATCCGATCCGATCGGTTTCCCCCCATACAAAGTATCCACACTTCGTAGACGATGGTTCCTTTGCTCACGGATAACCTACGCTAGAGCAGAGACCGTTGCGTTGAAGATTCCGGTTTTTCGGTGGTCCCCATGTTTAAGCTGCACCCGTGAGGATTAGCTCCGGTTTGGACTTTTACTTTCGTTCCGATCCGGGGTGGTAATACGATTTGTATGTAGATGCAAGGTCTGTTTTCGCCTTCGTCTTCTGGTCACACACACGGCAAAATATGGCCACCAACATAAAATCAGCTGCTGATGGTTGCGTGGTACCGCAGGTTGAACTTTCTTTCTCGCGGCTCTTGAAGAGGTCTCAAATTTCAGTAATACACTTGAGTCGCTGATGTTAAACGGCAAACAACGGGTTCATAGGGGCGCCTGGAATCTGTTGGAAGTCACTGATGGGGGTATTAGCTCCGCCAATCGATCGATGCAGCAACATCAATTTGCAAATGAATGCAAATCTTAACACCGGTCACTGTCGTCGTATCCGGCGTCACAAATCAAGCAGCATTGATAACATTTAGCTGGTAAAACAGTTTCATAAGCTCACCATTGGGGTATTTTTTTTTTCACTTCTTAAACTCAATTCTAGTATATTTCTATTATATCCCTCTCAAACTGGTTCACATTCTATGCCGTAGAATTTTATAACAATCACCACTATGCACGTTATGATACATTTTTCCTAAACAACTTCTTTAATTTCCTTTCCGCAAGCAAAACGTATCACATCGGTGACGCGTTGTCTTTCCACACGATGCACTTATGGTATGCACTGCTGCACGGTAATCGGTTTGGTAGTTGGCACTGTTACACGATAAACAACAACCCGAAAAAGCTCGCAATGCTGCGGCGAGCTGTTGCGCTTTTGTGATGCGAACCGCGCAACGGAAAACAACCGAATGTTGCGCACGAAGCGAATGGCGTGTGCGCCAGGTTAAAACCGCGCGCGCAAAACCATTCGTGAACCGCTCTGGGAACGCGCTGGGCAGGTGAACTTCTCTACGATCGCGAGCACTCACTCTCTCCCGTGCTCACGCGTAGTAAACAAGTGCGATCGCGCAGAATGTACCGCGCGTGGAACTCACGC
Source organism: Anopheles marshallii (assembly GCF_943734725.1). NCBI lineage: Eukaryota > Metazoa > Arthropoda > Insecta > Diptera > Culicidae > Anopheles > Anopheles marshallii. Next base: position 34,667,828 of record NC_071326.1, on the reverse strand, counting down.
AGTGGTTTGACATTGCTGAAGCACTGTTTACAGCTTCTTCGATAGTGGTAGAATGGGGAATAATTTGTAAAATGTTTTTTTTTTTATTTGGTTTTAATATTAAATTATAGATTTAATAGAAATGTATAAAAATTTACAAATAAAAAAAAACTGGAGGGTAATTATGATATAAATTATAAGAAAATTTGTTATCTAATCAGTTAAACTGGTTTAAAATTTTAAGGAAAATTTTTATCTAATCAGTTAAACTGGTGGATGTAAATGATTTACCAAAATAAAATTATAGTGAAGCCTTGATTTGTATGTCGATCGTCAAACATCAATAAGTTCATTGGTATTAATTTATTCTTAAATTTTGTACAAATAAATAACTTTTGTTTTAAAATCTCTTTATTTTAAAGATTGTTTTATGCAGAACTTTTTATTTTTTTAATGAACTATGACTTAAATTTTGACTTACGGCAATGTTTCGCAATAATCAATATGACATTAATGACACATTCAGATAAACGGTCTAAACGTGGTAAAGGTAAATAAAACAAGAAGAATTAATACATCCATAAACATCCCACAAGCATCGAATCATGCGCAGTTTCAAAGCAGCATTAAGTAACCTTTTCCAACTACTTCGTGTGCATTCGATTTTATCGTTGCGCATTGCATCATGCGAATCTCTCATCTGCTCCAACATACAACTTTTGTCACCTGTGCGACAACCGTAACCCCGTTTGCCCCACGATATCGAACCGACGCAACTTACTCAGAACTGATTTGATTATCAAATAAAATTAGCGGGAAGGAACCATACTCCACGGTTTTGCTAATTGGTGGTTGCTTTCTTCTGCTGTTTTAGCTTTTGATCATGCTTGCGCAAAAGCTAAAATCGCGCAATTCGTGAAAAGGCATAATCCTACCATCTGGCACCGAGTGTTTAACTACCGTCCTGGCGTTGTTTTTTTTCGATTTCGAAATACTATTCTGTTTCCCATCAGTCTGTCGCCGGGCTTGCCCGCGGGAAGAGCTCAAAAGCGAGAAAAATGGAAAGTCTTTTACAACGCTACATAAACCCGGGAACGGTTGGGTACGAAAGGCAGCGAACCGAAGAAAGCAAAGCTAGCTGAAAGACGTCTGATAAGCATCGGTCGGAAGAAGGTAGCACATGCATCTGGGATCTGGTAAAATCTGGTGACACACACTCGTTAACGCCTCGGTACTTGATCGTTTCGATTGGACGTTTGAGTGTGGCGGGCCTTAACATCCTCCGCACTAACGGTTCGTTCGGCGATGCTTGAAACCCGTGCACCACCGATCGCGTCACGATCACGACAATGCATCAACACAGAGACTGATTGCATCAAATGTGTCATCACTGTGGAAGAATGAATTATTATTGGCTGGGTTTAAAGGGAATGGCGCGTAAAACGTGATGGACAATTATTTTTTCCACCGGAATGTGTGATTTGTGTTTAAAAACAGTTTCAAGATTGACAAAAAAAGAACTGTTTTGATAAAAATAAAAACATTGCTTTTGGAGGCCTTTTTTAAATTAAGACCTTCTATCTCACAATACTTCTGTTTGCTTCCCAATCATTTTGATCTAAAAACCATGTTGACTAATTGTTAAAATAGGACACAGCGTAATAACACAGCACCTCATATCACCGGAACAATGGATCATTTACTCAGCAAAATACAATACAGCTTCGATCTGTGATGGCCGATATGGCTAGCGAAGTGGATTTATTACCGTTCAAATCTTTCGATTCGAATCAAACACTCTACAAACAAACAAACGACAATTTTTAGATCGTGTCACCCTCGATTGGGTTAACTCAATCGTGCATTGCAGGATGGACTACTTTTTTTATAAGTCAAATTTCCCAAAAATTATGTCCCTATTGTGTGAGTGCATTGTGTATTTGTGCAGCGCCGAGCCTCACGTTGACGATTGCTCATTAAAAGGGCACACGAGATTAGAGTTACGCAAACGCTTTTACTGCGTTTATAGCAGGTCGTGACGAGGTGCGGTGGCTCCACAGGGAAAAGGCATCGTCGAATGCACCAAATCTGATAAAGAGTACCAAAAAAGGGACAACAATTGTAAAATGTGTACACACGTTCGGCGTACTACATTGCATATGCTTGACAATCGAAAGAAGAATTATGTATGATTTGTGCCATCCGACTGATGTGATGATAGTACTTTTTTGAGAAATTTATTTTTGATATAAACTATTTTATGAACAAAGTAAAAAGTACATATTTTCCCTATGATACAGAAGCATATAGAAAGGTTTTAAAATTTGACAGCTCAGTGAGTTTATTTCACAAAACTCAGTGCTAGTCAGAAAGCAGAAACACGAGAATCTGTGGTCATTAAGAAATTTTTTTTTAATCTTTATAGGGTTTATCAGTTTAGCTTTATTTCATGATGTAACCGAATTTAATATTTCCTTTTTTTATTTATTAATAGTTTCCTACAAGCACTGTTTAGCTAATTGGTCGATCTGCTCGAACAAATAGCACATTCTGAACGAGATGTGCACAGGCAATAAAATGAATTGCATCGTGCCAAGGAAACGTCACGAAAACTCATCAAATGGAAAGAAAATACGGTTATGTTAGATTTTATTGCATTGGAGATGTCTTCCCGAGAGGAGAGAAAAAAAAATTGGGAAAGCAGTGGTAAACGGGTATCGTTGGTGGTCGACCGTTCGTGTAACGTTATGCTTCGGAATGTCTAGCACCAAATACCGTCAGAAGTTTCGCCACCGGTGGTGGGACCTAAATGGTTAAATATCCCAACCGCACAGTGCACACAAGGGCAAATGGTCACGAACGAAAATTCACCTCTTAATGTTACTGTTGTTTTATGTTTCACTGTCTCCACCGTTCTCCCCCCTCCAGTGTTGGTCAAAGGAACGCGGGAGCGCAAAACAAATGCACTAGCACTCATGGCAAAACCAAATAATCACCTGCACTTACGATGCACAACTGTCGCCCGGTTTGTACCTTAAAAGTCTCTGCGCTCAGTAAGGTGGCAGAACCGCAGCTTCACCGGCCATTTGCCGGAATCGGGAACCGGGAACGAACCGGTGATTCGGCCGTGACGAAACGTCAGGTTTGGATGTTGGTTATTGGTTTTTTTTTTGGTTTGGAGTGTTTGTTGATTTCTGGACAACGGTTCCCCGGACACACTTGTGAAACTTTCTCCCTGGTGCGGTGGTGTATTTTATTTCTTCGTCTTTATCCTTTGTTTTTTTTTTTGCTGCCACTGCCAAGTGCAACGATGACAGGCAAAGGGAGTCTGTGCACTACAGTGTCGTTCGAAAAAGTATGTGTGCTGTATGGAATTGCACGTTGCACTCGTGATTGCTTTATTTCTATTGTATGTTTCATATCATACGCTCCAATTTAGTTTTGGATAATTAAAATTATTGTTATTAAAAAAAATATTAGATTTAATTTGCTTTTTTGATAGGTATATCTAATTAATTGATTATTATTTTTTAAACTAGCCTGAGCTATGAGTGACTTAAAGTGTTTCACGTTTACTTTTGTAGTTAGTTGTTTGCGTTTTGACATTTTAATTCTAAAACGCTCGTGTTTTTACCATAAAAACTGAACGGATAAATTAGCCCGTAAAAAAAAGTCTTACATTTTTTCGGCGAAGCACACTGAATATTTGTTTGATAGTGTTACCTCATGTTTATTTTATGTTCTAGAAATGTAACAAAACATTTATCAGACGAAACGAAAATTTCATTAGACCCCTTTATTGTAAGTCCCTACAGCTAAGACTCCGTTGTCATGTTTCGCTACTGTGATAATTTATCGATGACTTTGTCACAGTCTATTTATTTATTAAGATTTTGTAAATCAAAACAAAAGCAAATCAGATAAAGTTTAGCATAAATGATTTTTTTACTTTTTAATAACAATTTTAATAAAATACTTTTTTTGCAAAACTCAAACGCATTACCACTACTGTAAGGAATGCAGTCACTTGCCTAATCGAACGAAAGTAGAAATCATTCTCCGCAACTCCTACCTGTTCCAACCTCGTAGCGTTCCGTGCAAACACAAAACAATATCCAAAAAAAGGACACAACCCACTGCACGGATATAAATCCTTCACCCTGTCGCTTAATTTCCACAGATCACGACATCGAATGTCGTCCCGGGTGGACCGTGGGTCAATATTCTTTTTGCTTGTTTTGTTTTCAACGTTTTCCACCCGCCACACTGACACCGTGGCTTGGGCGGCCGGTCCGACGGACACAGCGTCGTCATCGTGCAACACCACGCGCCGGGATACCGATCCCGAAGAGGACGACTTTCGCTTTCGACGCACTGCCACTACTGCTGGGTAGGCATAGTCAGACAGACGGGGTCCCGACGGACGAGCTTTGCCCACTTGCTGTTACCGTTGGTGACTCCAATGTACCGGCGAAGTCTCCAAATCAATTCTTCCGATCCGTTATCTCACCACATTTCGATGATTTTCTCCTTCCATTTCACGACTGTCTGCCTGCAAAAATGATTTTGTTTTGTTTTCCTCTTTCTCCGTCACCTACTCCAACCCCTCCCCCCCTTTTCACCACTTGTTTTCTGGTTTTACAAATTCTTCGTTTCATTCACATTCGAACATGCGTGGGCAAATTCCAGAGTCAATCCCAGTCCGCTAGTCGCCATCCACGCTAGTCCAGGCGCCCGCCCTAATGTCACCATCCATCGGACGAAGCCAATTTGGACGATCGTTTCGGAAATCTCCACTGCCAACCACATCGGGGTGTCCAGTCAAGGGGTATGCTTGCGCATTAGATACGGCGTGCACGCGTGCGCACACACACCGATCGTAAATATTTTGATAAATGGATGTCATTGGAGCCGGCCCGAAACATTTCCTTCTCTTGCAGGCTGTTTGCGATCGATGCTAGCAAAAAACTCCCAAGATCTCGTGGATGAGATTGCAGATTTGCTGGAACGGCGGGTTTTGTTGGGATCCAGTTTAGTAGACTGTCCTTGTTGCGCTCGTGTGCCAAAATCGGGAGCACCTCCATGTGTCCCAACGGGCTCACCCAAGGGTGGTGGGCCCATACCACGGTAAGTACACTCTGGATGGAATTTATATCTGCGAGCAACTGATGTTGCGTTGATCCCAGACGCGTACGGTGCGCGAGGTGCGAAACCTCCATGAGCATGTGTCCAGGCCACTTTCTCTCATTTGCGAGATTACGTAAAGATGACGTTTGGCAGTTCGCAAAACGAATGCCCGTTGCCGTTGCCGGACTGTGTACGTCTGTTTAATTGAGTCCGGTTCGGTTCGCGCAAATGCTTGATACGAAAGCTCCAAAAACAGGGGTACCCAAAGCCACGCAAAAGGGCGGTGTAGGGCGGTGAATGCGCACCCTATTTGCTCGGGAGACCATTTCATCTGCAGTGACAGGAAATGTGGCTTTTTGAGCGTAACGGACGGATGTCTGTTCATTCTATGATAATTCAATCCGTGTCCTTTCGCTGAATTGCCATTGGAAAGCAAACGCAAACGGGCACGACGGTCTACGAGACGCGATCGAAGCTACTCTTCACAAAAGGATCAATATCGTAATGAAACGATTTGATTGAAAACTCGTTGATTTAACTATGATATAAGTACAACGGGTTGAAATGATATCGATGAAAGTGATATTGCAATTTTCCTTTGACTGTAACATAATCGGCAAGCAATTTGGTATACATTTTTTATGTATTTTAGCCAATATCAGACGATATTTTAGATTTTTTTTATATAAATTAAATCAAAGTGTCAAATAAATCCAGCAAATCGTTAAAAGAGGATTTCATCGATTTCTTTTCGTATGCGTTTTGTTTTTGTCACATACACGGTTATGGCAAGGTTTCATCTGAGGTTTATGGCAAAAAAGGCTCAAAGGAAAGCAAAATCATATCACGTCTGCCTTGCTTTAATAACTTTTTCCCACATTTCTTTCCCCCTCAATATCACGCGTCACGATTTCGGTGATGGGATTTTTATTATTATAATTTCCTTTTTCTCGATCGTAAATTCATTTCGACGAACTCGAAAGGATTTAAATAAGAGCAAAAGTTCATCTTTATATCCTCCATATAGACTAAACAGAAGAAAGAAAAAAAAACAAGCCAAATGAGATGTCGCTTTCTGCTGCGAAGCAAATAGACATCGAAAAATCATAAATAATCAGCCAAAACGCGGTCCGCTCGCACAAAAGGTAGCGCGCGATCGCAGCAGGATGTTGCGCTGGTGCGCAACCGAATCGAAAAGGCGTTCGGGCAAATGCTTTACGAGCCTCTGCTCCATTAGCGGCCCGGGTCGGATCATCTTGATGATGATTTAACGCATATATTTTGGCTGGAAGGAGCGAATATTTTTGCAACGAGTTCGAAAGGTTGAAAACATACAAAGCATGTAGCTATAAGATATGCTGCTTGGCAGTGGGAAGTGAGAAGAATGAGACAAATGTTTTTTTTTAAAAAGAGACATTCGATAACCGACCCTTTCCCAGGTTGAGGTGAAATGTGATTAAAATATACTAATGTTGTTTACTTTCTATGACGTGTTTTTCTACCGGCGAAATGTTTAAATTATACGCTTTATAGGAACTGGATAGTACGAAACTTAATACCGCTTATGTAATAGCCGGTGCGCAGTTTTTCGTACATGTATCAAATTTTGGTGTGTCTAATTAGCAAGACATGTAAATTTATGTATTAAGCATGTAGAAGAAACAGTAGCACTAGCGTTTTCTTACCTTTTGGTTCGATGGTATCCAATCAATATATTTGTTTGGACGTTTGCTTCCAATATTCTGATGTCGTCCCAGCCACTTTTGTTTCTCGTCTTTATTTATTTCACTGAACCGTATCTTTCAATAATCATAATCTTCCACTGATACACACCCACGCTTTTGTTCCACTTATTAATCATTGTTTCCTGACTAGAGAACCTTAAAAAAGAAAAATTCACCAATTTTAATTTCACTATTTGCCCAAGATAGCAAAGATTTTAAGGGAACATAAATCATCACTAGAACACTTTGCTTCAGAATGGATTCTTTATAACAAAATTTATAAACAACACCTCGAAGAAATCATTGTAACACTATCACTGGTTGTTTTGTGATCACGCTGTAAGCTCTTCAGTTTGAAAAAGAACAATTCGTAGGTATGCATACACTGAAGGTTGAACAGGGAATGCAAACTGGTGCAATCTGTAACAGAAAAACAGTGGAAAGAAAATTAGTTGGGTCATGAGTATATGAGTGATTTAATCTAGCAACAAAATGTCGAAGCAGTAAATAGCTCCAGAAGTTGGCATGACTAATTGGAGATTGCTCATGTGGCACCTATAAATTGCATAGACAAGAAAGCCTAAGGCTGACTCTCTACTTTATTCTTTTGTTCACCAATCATTTTCTTGGGTTTGGCATGTTTTGTCCAACCATCAGAAGCTATTCATGGTTTTAAATATACATAAGTAAATAGTTTTACTAAGCAGGACAACATCTAAGCGAGATAAACGCTAAAGCTGTTTACTTTTGACGATTACCTTAAAGAGACGGTTTTTGAAAAAAATATGTTATTTGCGATGTGTCACTCAGAATTGATTGCTCGATCATACTCTCCGATTGTTAGAAATACTCGATCAAGCATAAAACCACGAAAAAAAAATGTATCCGTCGCTGTTCAATTCCGTTACATTTGCTGTCTTTTATTTGAAGGTGCTTTACCCTCGAACGACGACCCCGTTATGCTGCACAACCTTTAGCTGATGCACACGAGAAAGAGGAAAACAAAAGAGATCACACAAGAAAAATGCAACCGTAGCGTTCCCTCATTGCATCCATTGGGATCATCTGCTGGTGTTTTTTTTGTGTGTATTAGTATAACATTCTTTGCTTTTTTTGTTTGCAAATCCAGTTCACCCATATATTGCGGTTGTTCTTTTATTTCCTTTACCACCCCTTTTGCTTCTGATAGCTGCACATCAACTTGATATTTCTCCCATTACCTTTTTTTTTTTAATCACCCCCAAACCCCTTTTGGTCTCTTCCCTCTCTCTGTGTTATGATCTACCACCCAACCGGGAGCGAATGCATTGAAATGCAACCCAATGTAACCCGCTATAGGACCGGCACTGGAACGTGACATTTCGGAATTATGCTCGCGACGAGCGTGCACTTTTGATTTCCCGTTCTACATTTTATGGAGATAAAAATAAAAAGGGCATTACAAAACAAGCAAGAAAATAGAAGGAAAGGGAGTGGATTTGAACGAGACAAAAAAGAAGCGAGACATACAATAGCAGTAATATGATAAACCTGATGATTCTTTACACGTAAAAATCATAAGCTCTTCTACCTACACCGGTGTGTCTGGGGAACGAAACCTCACCGAAGAGGTGGAAGACAAACCGTTCTCCCTAAGACAATCGCACTCGCTATGCTCTAACGGGAACACGCTGAAATGGTTTACTGTTCAATAAACGCACGACAGTTCTGGGGTTTATGTCATTGTAGTGTTGTTTTTTTTCATGTTTTGACATCAATTCCTGGTTCTCATCTGTCATCCCTGCCCTAACACGCTAAGGGTGAAGTCACCAATGTATCATCCCATAGTATTATGCTTCTGCGCTACCATATTTAGCCTTGCAAGCGAAGAACACTATGCTAATGAATCGTTACACGTTGCAAAGGAAGATGATGCGAAATTGGAGACATTGGAGGGATGGCTTCTTCGGTCGGTCGATCTCAGAGTAACAGTTGACTAACAGAGAAATCCTTGCTAAACATAGAAACCAGCTCCAAGGGAAAACGATGAATGGGATGATGCATATTGTCTCGTTTGCTGGATAAGCATCATATTTATTAATGGAGGGCAGCACAGAAAACGTTGCTTCACGTTAAGCAATTGTCCGCACACTAGATCATTATTTATGAACACAATCGTTGACATGGTACACGGTACCGAAATCGCGTCCTATTAAGATTTATAAAACATCTGGGGCGAAGTATTAATACACGCTTCGTTGGCATCCTTTTAGTACCTCAACAAACCAAGTCAGTTTTGACTCACCCTAGCGACTATGTCTTAAGTATCTTACTCAAATTCAGCCAGTGTTTTCGGTTGATATTTTAAAACCAACTACACGATAATGCAAGCTGATTTGACAACCTTCAATTCGATTTCGAGATTCGGCTTTCATTTATTCGGACCGAATTGAACTTGTTTCCATCAAGTTCTGTAGCTAAGATCTGTACTTTAGAACTTCAAAAATATCGAAGTACTGAAAGTATCGCACATTTTTCTTAATCATACCCTTCTGCCTAGCTTACCGTTAAAAAAAGTGTAATAATAAACAACAACTGCATCATACCCTTGTGAATAATCGCAGCATCTGTTGTACTGTTTGATATCCTGCACAAAACTAAGATTTCTTTAAACAAAATATGTGTTTTTTATACTGTATACTCAAGGCAAATACACCGATAATTCCGCAACTGGTTTCCCAAAGAGCTAGAAACACTTTATTATTCAAAGGAATCCAGATGTAGACGTTGACGATCAAAGCATTTCTTAAGATCTTCAAAGGCGCCTATGGTATACGTGCAGACTGGCTAAATAACTACAAAATTCGCACTTTCATGTTGATGCGTGGTTAATTTCAGACACGTTAGTGTCTCCTGTTCCGGGAGGTAGTTCTCTGACAGCATAATTCTGCACCAAAAAAATCTTCTAGAAAGAAATATTGCTTGCATTATATCTTCCAAGCAGTCAAATAGAAACCCAACGATTAAAATAACGCTTTAGTCACAAAAGTGCTTGTATCTATTTGAAAACATATGCGAAAGTGGAAAGCGGGTGTTTGCATTTCTCGGCATCTCCCAATTTTCACCGATCAGTGTACGCGCGTCCACAACATAAATCATGATCAGCTAATCGTGCCGCCCCGAAATTGGACCCGCGCACCGAATGCACTCTCTCTCCGCGTCTTACGTCCGTTGACGTGTTTTACTGGCAATTAATGGGGAGCTTGATTTATGGGCAGGGTGTGGTTTCGATCGTGGACGACCCTGGCACTGGGCCACCGTGTCACTAACCTCACTTATTGGTGTGATCAATCGCAATAAAATAAAAATCGTACTCAGCGCCCCAGACGCACCACAACAACGCAAACTATGTCACTTGACATTTACTGCAGCGCAAAACGCCTTCATAAAACATGCCGGACAACAGATCTTGCGGCATGGTGAGGGTTGGATGGGAATGGCTTGAAAATTATAGGCCGGATTGGAAACCGTACCGTTCCCGGAACAGCTAAACGTCAACGGTTTACCCAAATGTGACGGTTTAGTTTGGGGCTGCTCAACATAGCGACAGGGTGAATATTAATGGCGAACGAAGCGAAAGTGCACGGTGAACCATACCGCCGGCTATGACGATCCGCGATCGGTCGGAAGCTCGCGATCGGTTCGATTTTGATTTATTCCACCGAACCATCATCCCCCCGCCGTCCGGTCGAGTGACCGTGAATGTCATACAAATTAGCTACCCACAAAACAAACCGCCAACAGTGGAAGAAGCGAGCAATAGTGAGGAGAAAATCAATAAACACTATTTTGTTTGTTTGCTACGTCTTGTACGCCGCGTACGAAAGCACCTTACACTGTCTGCATACTACTGGCGCAAGCATTTGATTTTTTTGGAACCCAGAAACGGAACCTCCATCACTGCAAGTGTCATCCTACGGCGATCCGTAATAGAAATGTTTCAAGGAAGAGGCTAACGCTCAAATCGATCAAAGCACTTCGCGAGTGTGAATGTGAAATTTAGCTTTTCTCGTACGAGAACAACACACGACTGCTTCACGGCCACGGACACAAACATTGTGCGATGAAACGATACCCATTTTCATTCGCTTACCCCCTTTAGTTTTGGTCTGTATTTACTTAAAAACGTCACACGTACATCGCTTTCGGGGACAAACGCATTCGGCGATCGAAAGTGTTTAGATTGGTTTGGCGTTTGGGGGTTTTTTTTTTAGGAAAAACGGCCACGGCACGGCAGGAGTCCACCATTCGGAAATGGAACGGATGTGAAAAAAGCAACAAAAAAAAGCCAGTGACACAAAATTCAAACACGCGGACGATTGTTTTCGGTGGTAATGAAATGGAACAATGTTTGCAGTGTCTGGTTTGAATGACAACCGGGGTAGATGCGATGATCGTTTGGCTTGAAGGTTTGGTTGGCACACGTCAATCCAAGTTTGTATTTTATTGATCAAAATTAACCAACTATTTTCGATAATTGTTGTATTTTGTTTAAATTATGCTTTTGAAGACGTATATCAACATTGAAACTCGAACAGATGAGGATCACACAGAATTTTCTTGCGATGTTGCTCTGGAATACAAGAAAATAGGGCAATCTTTTGCTGATTAGAGAAAATCATCTTGGATTCCCGACTCACATCATCCTTAGTGATATATTTTGTATAATTGAGCGCATGTTAACATTCAAAACACAGTTAACCTAACCTCACAATTATTTCCTCTTGTGAGACTTTCGTTTGAGGTAAAACTATTGCAGCTGCTATCGTCAACATCCACTACCGCTCCTAGTCTACTTATTCTCTTTCGATCGACCCATCGCCATATTGCAAATTTGACCATAACGTTTCTCATCCCCGCCTTCGCGATGCATTACCACAAAGCTCTGTCTGGCGTATGCGTTATTTAAAGCTAAATTTATTAAAATAACCTCGAAGAATGACCCTTTAGAAGGTGGGTTTTACGTTTGATTGTAAGCACGTGTCAGCGTAAAGGGGAAGGACCACGCGCATTCGATGTTAACTACCCAGGTCAGAGGGAATAAATATGCAAATGCGGCGAAGATCGCTGTACGTTACAGCGCGGTCTTACACGTACACGATCTCCCACCGGACTAGTGCGGGGATATTGCGATTAGACAGTCTGGCAAGTAATACAAATTAAACTCGACCGTAGGTGGGATGACGAGTAGACAAGCATTAAAGAAACAATAGATCGTTGCGTAACGTCTCCCTTTCTCTTGCAGCATCCGCTTCCATGACGTTTCTTGAGGACGGAGTGGCGAGCAGTAAGTTATGGTTATGATCAAATCAGTTTTCAAAAAATCCAAACTCCAATAAATATGTTCCATTCCCAACCCACCTTGCGTATAGTGGATCATCCGGTCGAACCTGTTGTATGTGTGTGTATAAATTCAATTGAAGCGACATACCCTTCCTTGTGTGTTGTGAAACATGGTTTTGATGGTTTGCTGGTTAGAATGATAAATTGTAAATTGCACCAATTGCGTCGCTGCCCGAACGCGGCACAGAGCAGCATTATGCCCGAATCGCGACAGAGCGAAAGAGATATGTGCTGTGGTTTTATTTTCCGACAGGCGCCTTACATTTGCAAGATACCAGCACTGCAGCAACCACTACCGAAGCAGCCGAAACGCTTCGTTGAACGCTAATCGATCCGTGACGGGATTCAAATTTGTAACGATTTTGTGTGTATTTTTTGCATAGCTTGCTTTCTTCTGTCAGGCGTCTTGAGCGGATGGGATGAAGCGCCGGACAGGGCCAGGCCGTATGTACGTAGAGTTATTTGCCAATTGATTGGATGCTCTCCCGGGTCAGCTTATCCCTCCACACTACCTCGGCAGAAATTGACAGGAACGTTGCGTGTCTTACGTTCTGTACTTGATCATATTCTCGAGCCGACGGGATGATCGGGGCAACGGCTGTGCTGTGAAACTCCTCTTGTGTCACAATGTCCACACATTCTCGGTTCAATAAAATCGGTGCTAACAAAATCACAGTTCCGTGCAATGAGGGTAAGAGCAGTAGCGCGAGATTCCTGTTCGAAGATCGTCCCCATCCGCTTGAGCGTGTGAGGATTAAGTTCTCAGACAACCCGGAGAATTACTGCCCTTTCCTGCCAATGGCATCGTTAAGTGATGTAGGCGTATCCATAAACCCGTAGGTTTTATGGCCGCACATTGCCCTCGCCCTGTCACACAACGTTCCGGTTTCCGAGCCCGGACATTGTTGCTTCACGCTTAGCACAATTTGTACAACAACGAGCCCAAGTGTTTGAGTGAGCCTTAGGACAGTACCAAACTCGAAAACAAAATTTTTAACTGCATGTTTGAAGTGGAATGCCGAAGGGTATTCAACTTTGAGTTGGTGGAAATATTGCCCATCTTGTTGGGAAAACTCCTGCTGAGGCCTCGCAAAGAGATTTGAAACACATCCATCGGTGTGTGTTTTGCCCATTGCTCAACTGCAAACAATAAGCATACCAGGCAAGCGTCATCACCCATAAGATCACTCGTAAACCAAAACATCTCCAGTATCTCAGGGTTGTCCGGGAAAAAAAGGGCACAGATAGTGTGATGTTTTGCGACCACCCATCGGCAAGGCGAGATGCTCCACCGAATGACGACATCTGTTTTGAGGAGAGAGCAGCATGAATTTGCGTTTTATTTTCTATTTCCTTACGGGTGGAATGTATTCTTCGATTTACCCACAAATGTCTGACTCTCTCCAGGTGGTCCAATTTTTTTTCTGCGATCACGATTCCGATTCCCAAGTGTTTTCCTGAGTATCTCGATAACACTTTGGGGGCATCACAATGTAAGGCTGGTGGGGTTGATTGCTGTCGTTTAACTGTGAAACACTTACACACAATTTCACCGTATCAATGTTTATTGTACGCGAGATTGTCTGTCGCAGAGGAACGGTTTCACATCATGAAGATGTTAAACGCGTATAGCAAACGCGCAGAACAATAAACAGAACTGTACAACTAATAGAAGCAATGAAGCGCGATCTAACAAGCACACTCAACATTCCTTCCCTAAACATTTCTCCAGCCTTTTCGTTTGTTTGTGACTTGCGAGAGCTGTGTTTTTTTCACAGTCACTGATCCAGCAAATCGAATTCTGGTAGACCCCCACAAGGCTGTGGGGACGCGGTGTGTGATGCAATGTGCGATCTTGGTCGTCATGGTGCCAAGCCCCCGCGTGTCTGGCGGTGACAGTCCAAACTTGTCAACCGTACGATATGCAGAAAGAAGAACCAACCCTTCGCTACCCGATGTTGGTATCGAATTTCTGCACAATAACAATTGGCCCATAAAAAACAGACCAAAGGCGCCTAAAGTGCACCCTTACACCCCCCACCTTGTTCGTGTTAGAGCTTGGTTTAGCTTACCCGTTCCGTGGAAGAAGCGTTTCCATTGCGCTTGATGGTAAATACAGGAATTTGACATTTCCAGATTTGGTCGGCATGCGCAATAGGGCATCTGATGAGTTGTTCTTCAAGCGGGTACCGTTTATCTGGTGCTGTCATTTTCGTACGACCACCACCAGAAAGACGTGGGGCAGGGAAAATGGTTCCAAGATGCAACTGCAGCAGGGGAGGCCTTTTTTTATTGAGGCTTTTTAGTTACAGCAGTTGTGAACATGAGTCAATCTGTAATCGATCCTACTGCGGTGGGGCACTTGGGGAATTCTGCGACTGGTCTAGTCTAGTTACCCTATCCCACGTTTGATTGCTTTACCAGATTCTCACCCCTGCGAGTCATCGTTAGGCGTTGGCTCAGAGTGCTATAGCTACACCACGGGTTCTTTTCCGGCAACAGCGAAGTCACGTGACGCGAGCTCACTACGTACCGGTTTTGGAATACGTTCCTACCTCACAGACACTTCAGATATAGAATCTATAGAATGCACCAGCACTGGACCTCAGGTACTTGGACAAATTCTTTGGACACTTTAAACACAACACAATTTGCATTTTCGTGAATTTCGAACCTTCTCCACCTGGGTGAACGTTGGCAGATGAGACGATTTACACTTCCGGCGACACGCTAACCCGGAGCATGCGACTGTTGGCCGATGTTGCGATTTGTAACACCATTGCAATGCGCCGCCTGTGGTACAGCGCATCCCACCGGTTCGTCCAACGCGTTTTGACAGCTCCCCAGGTTCCAGTGTGCGTTCCGCGGCGTACAGCTTCCGATGTGTTGAGGAAGCGCACTGCCACATGCAACAAGCCGATCGAAAGAACGAAAGAGAATGAGCGGATGCTGTGGTGTTGCGATTGGGGAGCTATTGGGCGATTATTTTTGGAGCGATAAACAGACACAGCGAGAGATTCTAGCGACAACAAACGAACGGGAGAAGCAGAGAGCAAATGAAAGAGAACGAGAGAGAGAGAGCGTGAGTTTACCACATTGTACGGTCAAACAGTAAGCGTACCACTATCTAGAACATCTCCCCAAAGGAGCTACCATGGGGCCCCACGAGACGGTTGCGCGCATGGGATAATGTTTTTAAAACGCATTTGCTGTGGATGTTCTTGATGTCGTCGCGACCGTGCCGGCTATACGGAAACGCATCGTCTGTTTCTCTGTTCCACCTACACGATCAGCCGGCGAGACGATGGAAAAATAAAAATATGACCATTATGTGAGGCACGGCCGGGACAATTTGTTAGCAGACTGTTCTGTAAAAACATTTTCCTGTACGTCGGTCATACAGACCAAGGGTCGAATGGGGGAGAAAACGTTTAAGAGGACGGTACTTCATGTGTCTTGAATGCAATGATTCATGTGTCAGGATATTTGAAGTTTGTTTGAATGGAAGATTGAATGCACTCTCTAGAAGACCATTTATTTCTTACTATATTATTTGTCTCCAAATGTTTGACATAGAAAGAATGGGTATTTATGTTACAAACAAATTAATTTCCACAGTCATCAGACGAATCAATCAATCAAGATTTTTAATTTTAATAAACATGTTATGACATATTTGCTTGAATGTTTTTTTTTTTTTTGCTGAAGATGTCTAATGATATCGTTTAATATGGTTAGAACACACTTTGTTACCTTAGACATTCTTATTTCCATTTCTTCAATTGGTGTATTCTTAACCAATAGAGTTAGATTTTTCTTGCTTTTGACATAAGCTAGAATTCGTTTTAACCAGATTTTATCCTAAATAGTATTTCATAGAAACATGAAACTTGTTTTTGTTTTATCAAAATTTTAATTAAAAATGTTTAATCCCCAAACATGCTTAGCGCATAAATCATACTGAACATCCATGGGGTTCATACAATTAATACGACGTTCCGTACCAACATTAGAATTTGATTATCACAAATTCCAACGAAATAAAAATTATCCTACGATCCAATCCTTGAAGATCCCAAGACAGTTCCATTTCCTTTCGTGTTTCATGTTGTCGCGCAGTAAATCAAAAACTCGTATGACCCTCTCAAAACATCGATGAAAAAACATTTCCATAACACAGCCAGCATGGCAATAAAACCGATGAACGATTTATCACGCACGTGGCAATTCATTTGGTTGATCTTTGGCAGCGTTAGCAACCACTGCCAGCAAACTGACAGGTGCCGGGTACAGTGCACCAGTACACAGTTCCTCGGTTAGAAATTTTCCACCGTATTGGAAAATTTTGTCTCCGAAAATTAGAACCACATGGCACTAAAACATACTCGCGTGTGCATATGTGTCTTGAATTTCGTTACCATTTTGTATCCAACCAGTCTCGAAGTCAATCAGTTTTGTTTTTCGTTGTTCTCGGCAGTCTGCTAATGGTAGGAAAATGGTTCTGGTGAAATATTCTAATAGCTTTGCCGGGCGGGAAAATGCCCATTAGCATTCCGGCGGGTGTTATGTTGTTCGGGAGCAGTGTATTTTTTTCTTTTTCGGTGCCCGGTTTTTCCCCGGCCTGCTTTACTTCAGCCGGCATGTCATCTTTTCCGAGCAACATTTTATGACGGTGTAGCATTCTCACAGGGCCCAGCGACACTATTCACTCAAGTGGAAGCCAGAGCTTGGTGGTGCACTATGAGGAAAACGCTGGAGTGCACTGCACTCACTGTGAGTTGAAATAAATGGCTAAATTTAGCTTAGGTCGCGTCGTCGATTTACATAGCAGTAGTTGAGCGAACGCATCTGCAAACCTGCGGTCGTGGACATTCCTAGCTCGTACTGCACGCGCAAACCCCAACGAAAGTACATCTCCGCTAATCGATTCCACGTCCCGATCGGTGAAAACAAATATTCATTCATCGATCGGGCCCGTTCGAACCGTGTGACCCAATGATGCACAGACAGGTTGTGCTTGTGCGGAGTTCATTCATCGTGTGTTGGAATCTCTAAGAGGTTTATAATTTTCTATAACCCTACCATTGCGATCAACCGCTGCGAGGAACGCGTGGTGACTACATATTTACTCGAAGATGGAACGCTGATGCACGATCGATTACAGCGGAGCAACACAGCAACCTCTGCCCAACGGAGGGATTGGACGATTTATAGACACTTCCAGACATAGTTTCATTCGTCCGCCCTAACCTCCATGTCTGGAAGGGTTTGGCTTGTGGATGAGTGTGTAGTGTTCGTTTTCGAGTTTTCGATAGCTTCCGATCGAACTTTCCCGGCGAATGGTGAAAGTATTGTTAGAGCTTCGCTGCAACATTGACCTCCGAATTCTGGCATTGATGTTTCACGCTGACATCCGGAAGTGAGTGTTCAATATCGCAGCTTGCGGCAACAACTGCCGTAACAGTGTCAAAAAATATTAGAATGTAGTGAATAGTTAAGGATTAATTTATAGTAATTATCGAGACTTATTAGGTTGATATATCGTTGTTTAGTTGGAGCTTAATGCTTAAGTATAAATAATTATGGTAACTTGTTGATTTAAGAATAGTTTTTCTTAGTATGTTTGTATCACAACACTTGTCGGTCTAAAGGGTAAATTCAAACTAATCTGTTTATTATCAGCTTAATAACTGCAAGATCTTCTATCGGGAGACAACAAATTACATTGTTTTTATATCTTCATTCAATTCTTCTCATTCAAAGGAGTACGTAAAATATTATTGAATAATATTCATTCCCAAGTTTTGTCCTCAAGATTACGATAAAATAGTCTTACACACGTATTTAAAGAGGAAAATTAATATCAGACTTACTTCTCGATTTCAGACAATTTACATTTTGAGTTGTCTTTACTTTTTTATCATTTCCCAATCAAATTTACACAAACACAAACAATCGTTTAAAGTGCAGCGCCGGAATGTTGTCAAATTAGGTTGATTAACTGAAGCCCCGACGGTTCATCAGTGTCCACCGAGTCGGAAGATCTTGTCAACATGAATGCGGCCACGAAGAATGATGATCCAAACCCACCCTACGTTTTCACATTAGAACGACAAACTTTATGCCAAAACAGGACGTTTCTCATTCATTAACATTCCCATTTTTTGATGCGCGTTTAAGATGGGCATGTGATATTAAACACAGTGAACCGGTGCCGGTTTTCCCTACCGTCTAGAACGTACGGTCCCATACGCTATCTTTCATCACGCCGGATCATAAAAGAACCCTGTACCTTCCTGTATTGCACATCCCCGCTTTGGTCTGGACTTTTTAATTTTTCCTTTTCACCAAGGACTTGCCCGTACATTCCGCCAGACGCGTGACCATTTTCGGAAGCGTGGCGCTGTCGATGCAGGAACAATGTGCCACCGTATGCGCTGCAACTGCGCCGCCTGCAGAACGAACGAAGCAGCAGACAGAATGGTACGGCTCGGAGCAATTGTCTGCTCCGGTGAAGCGTAAAAACCGGCGGCTCTGTGTCAATTATCCTTAACCATCAGACGGGCATGCTGTGGAAAACTTACAGCCAGCACCCATAGCACGTGCTACCACATAGCCTTGCGTTGATTGTGCGTCGCTCCGAAAGCCCTACGGGCACGTGACACAACAACGTGTCTAGGTGTGCTTCAGTGTTAATAGCGACCGATAAGAATCCAGGGGGGAAAATCCAGCATCCGCCGTTTGGAAAAATTTCGCAATGAAAAGAAACCTAGCATACCTTCAAAGAGTTGCATATGCATGTGTGATGCGTTGGTCGCAATTACGCAGCAACAAAGGAAACGTCCTTCTCGATGGCACCTCATTTCTCCCTTCATGGAACCCTTTCAAATGAATTACATAGCTTTATAACTTTTGCTTTTAACCACTGATGAAATATTAATCAAACATGACTGTGCTTCCATGCGCCGTACATACCACCGATTACCCCTGTGAGTTCCTTATCATCATGCACTTCTTTGCGCCATACCTGTGGCCTTGTTCCGCAGTGGATATTGCGAACGAGAAACTATTTTTGTTCGCACAAAAGTCATTGCCCGTTGGTGGATTATATCTGTCCACCGGCACGGAAGCGGAAAACAAACTCGTGTGCGCAATAGGTTGTCATTTTGGTCTACCACTCACAGGATTCCAACTATAGGGGGTGAATGACACTATATTTGTGCGTGTTTTGTATTGTTCCTTCCCTCAAATTGTAAGGGTATATGCACAGCCCTTAATAGACAGAGCAGTGGTGACGTTTAGAAGAAAAGCATTTGCTGTTAATGCGTAAAATTATGATTGACAGCCATTGTATTTTCGGGTGTAGTCAAAGGGCAATTTCAATAAAAAATCATTTTGAAAGAATTTTTCATGCCATACGCCCCAATTCTTGTTGCCTTTTTAGCGCCCGAGCACAAACTATCAATAACTTATTTATTGGCTTCAATTTAATGTATTCTACGATGCATCATTCCATTCGACAAACTTAATCCAGTGACTTTATGTAATGCACTTCTCGTTGTAAAGTTTCTCTATTTTATGACGCATGAAATGGATAGTCAATGATTTTCATCGTGTATAGCCCTCTTCTTTACAGCGCCCTTGTTTTGGGTATTGTAATCCAATTTGTTGTAATGTCTCCGGCAGTTCAACGATCTGCATATATTTCGAGAACGAAGTACGGTGTAAGCGTGATAGAAGAAGGGTTCAAAAGGGTCGCCTCTCGCACGGGATAAACCGTCCGACCAGCTGTTCAAGCCGCACACGGGGCACGTGCCCTAGCGGTACAACGCGCAGGTTCCCTTAGTTTGGACCCGTGCAAGAGCTTCCCCTGAGTGTGGAAGATGCAAAACAGGGGTGCGTTTCGATTGAAAATTTAACCGAGCAAGAGAACACTGGGACGATCACAAGAAAGTAGGAAACAAAGGGAACCCTAGAGGGTCTTAGTAACATTTGCTTTAGATCAACGATCGCGCTAACGGAGTTTTTCGGATCGTCCCGTTGCGAGCACTACCATACTGTTGCAAAAGCAAACAGAAACCCCTTTTTAGGATAGCTTTTTTGCGCACCATTTTTGGCTGACTTTACGTTTGTGTCGATAGTGCAATATAAAATGTGCGGTTTGTGAAAAATCCCCAAAAGAAAGAACGGATAAAACAACAAACACCATACATTGATGCATTTACCGATTCCCGTATGGTGGTTCCTGCCGATATGTAATGCACACAAAACATCATGGGTTTAGCATATTAAAAGAAAAACATACAAACTCACCACTTTAGACAAACAAATTCGACCCAATTTATGAGGGAGGGAACGAGAAATGCGTTGTTTGGATGAATCATATCACTTTTTTTTCTATAGTTGGGTAAAGTTTATTTTTTTTAATGCAAAATCATGCTGCTGGGGATGTAGAGTATAGCATGTACTTTGGGTAAAAATATTGCAACATTAAAGCAAGGAAAGCGTAAACAAAAAATGAGGTTCGAATGATATAAAGCACGCTGGAAGGAAGGTAACTACAGGGTGAAACGAATTTAGAACCCTTTTATGTTACACCAAACCCACCTGCTGTGAGGTAAAGCGTTAGATTTTCGCCTAAAAAGTGGTTGAATGTGAAACGTATCAAAAGACGGGTGGCAAACTTTAAGGGCTGAAATGGGGATATTTCCAGAGCTCGGTGTTCAACCGTTGGTTTGCTCGTTCCGGTGGGTATTTTAATCCCAAGTTCTAGTTTATCAACCCCACACAGCGCAAGTAATCTGCCAAATAGGAAAGAGAGCAATGAATATTAAACGCAATGAAACGGCAATGAATCAAAATATCGTTTATGTTTTTAACAGCACACACCCTCCCCCATTTAGTTGCTGTACATAAATCAGGCGCTCCGAGGCATCGAGTGCGCCTGCGAGGTATGCAAACTGCACAGCGCGTTAATTTCAAACGCGAGTAACGAGTTTTATTTCTCGGTTCATGATGGGAATTAAGTAGTGCGTGATTAACACGGATAGCATTTAATCGTCTAGCTAACAAGGAGTACATTTTGTTTAATATTACGGTGTCAATGAAGATAGGGAAATCTCGTATATTGTGTGGAATGGGAGAGATATTCGTCTGAAATTCTTCTGAAACATTCTGTTGAAATAACGAACTGTCTGCGTTAGTTGTGTTTACATTACCGAGTAACAACGTGACGCATGGAAAACTCTACCCAACAGGTCAAAACTGTGCTTTGTTTAGATTACTACAAAATGAGTTTTGCAGTTTGGTGTGTGAGATCGCGGGCTGACCACTCTGGAACGATGTTTATGCATAGCTTTATCCTGACGTGCTTTAAGACATGCATTCGTTCAATCGTCATGGTAAGCAGAAATACAACTCTAATGTTTAAAAAAGGAGCTAAACATTCCAAAACCCTCAAAAGTTAGATCGCTAACACCAGCACCCCATATAAGATAGTACACCAGGCGAAAAAAATAGTTTGAAAAATCCAATTTCGGGCCACTTTGGCCGTGAAACAAAAGTGTACCTTCAATGCGGAAAAGCGATACGGCATTGCTACTACCCAGACCAATCAATCGTTATTATTTCATTACCCCGGCCCATACAATACCATGCGCGGATGCATCGTCGTCGATTGCAAACTATAAAAAGCAGAATGGACGGCGACGAACAAGAAGCGTAACCAGCGAAACGAGAAAGAAAAAGAACGTACGCGTACAATTTTGCAAATTGTGGTACGAAAATTGCACACGGAGGAGAAAAAAAAACTTTCGCACATTGAACCGGCGGTTCTGTTTTTCGCGCACACCAATCATCGTTCAATAGCAGATCGCAAAAGATCACTTTCTCCGGTGTGTGGAGGAGAATAGTGATACGAGCGAGCAATCGGGTAGCTAAACACATGTAGACACACACGTGGGATCTTCCCTTGTCGGCGATCATCATCATTACGATCAGCAGCAAACATATGCTAGAGTGTGGATGCGAATGCGCAGTGTTTAGTGGGTGGAGAAAAGAGATTGTAGCAGAAGAGGGTAGGTGGTGATCATCAATACTTGGCCGGCTTCCACGTGGATAGCGCAGCGGTTTGTACTTGTTGTACCGAAGGTCTACTATCGGCACCGAGGCAAGCAAAATGGAAAGGCTTTTTGTTTCTTTTCTTTGCTCCAAAATAGTAAACTCTTTCCTGCTTACGCGTTTGCCATGTTGTTTTGTTTGATTGCACCTTTCCCTGTCCAGCGATAGAAAATCCCGGAGCCATCCTCCGACTGTACTGCTAGTGCATTACACTACATTTGATCGTGTGTTTGTGTGTGTGTATGTGAGCATATGTTTTTTTTTTATCTTCTTAATTTCTCATTCATTGCAGCAGCATCATCAGCTCGTTGAGCAGTACGCTCCAAAATCAACTCGAGCCCTTTCAGTTTTGGATCGAATGAGGCCCCATACCACTGGCCTCAATTGCAAGACACTAGACTACCTCATCAAGGTCGACAATAGTCGATACTGGCGGCTGAAGGGAAAGGAGAGTTCCGGTGGGATTTTTTTTATACACTGCACTACACCCACCGAGCGCATACGCGTCATAAAGCTGAAACCGTCAAATTTCACCGCACACACATACATTGGGTAAACAATCCGTATCAAATTTTGTTCACTCACCTGCCCGCTTGCTTTTCTAACTTCCGATTTCTTCTTCGTAGCAGCAGCAAAGCACTCCCTGGCGTGCGTGTGTGTATATGGGCATCAGGCCACGGCGGACGCGTGCCTCGGTGTTGAACGGCTCGATAGCTTGACGCTTCTAAAGCAAACGCCTCAGATGACGACTACCAAATCTGATATCCGATATGTCGTTCGGTAGAGCAGGGCACAAGTGACCGGACACCGGTAACGACGTCTCACACAACGCCCATGCAGAACGGTTCGTACAGCTTCCACTATACGCCACTCACTCGAGGATGGTCGCGAGATGCCGGCACAACGAAACACCAAACACCACTAGTCGAAACGAGCTTCGCATAACACCAGACTAAATATGGTAAATTTTTGCAAATGATCATCACCTCACGGTTCGCACAACTGACCGGGCACAGCTTCCTTTGCGCACATTCACCCAGCGGACGGCATTCTGTGCCGGATAATCAATTAGGCTTATTTTAATATCTTCTCTTCACACTTTACACAATGCCCAGTTTTGGAGAGTGTACGGTTTGCATCTCTCTCTCTCCCTTCAACACACTTCAACGGTACATAAGCGGAGGGCTAGAATCTTTATTGAAGATCACACGGGGAGCCAAATGAAACATTAAAAAAAACACGCTTAACGCACTTACATGGAACGGCGTACAGTAGCAACTGGGTTAAGAAGGCGCCTGCAAACCAATCACCCAGAGAGTTATGACTGGCTAGCTGTTCGTTTACGTCTGATCCGGATTCTTGCACATCCCGATTGCAATCGCCACACTTCCCGGAAACTGCCGGAGCTGAAACGATGGATAAAACACAAAACAAATGAAATGCATGAATATGATCTGGCTCTCTGCTCAGCAGCTTCGGAGTAGTTGGCGTTTGCCGCCGGCCTCACACTTCGACAAGGTCACAAGACGGGACACCTACATTCGGCATCAGTCACGTCGCATCTGTTTCGGTGAATGATGGCGCTACTGGAAATGTGCACCCTCCAACGAGATTGAATTGAATCGTGTACCAACTGCGGTAAAGGGCCGTACCGAGCGTCGCAGTAGGAAAGGACTCCGAGTGTCCACTGATTCGGACGCTTTCAATTGCGTTCAATTGAATGATGGGACTATCAACCGGACCGTCGCTGGGAGTGATCTACTCGTGCCGGATAGGTTAAACGAGCGCGATCTTTACGGGAGCAGAACGTTCCAAAACCGAAAACGGACAGGGCCGGCGGTCTGGTCACGTTACCGACTGTGACCGAATCGTCACGAGTTACTGAAGCGAATGCAGTGGGCACTATCTTGGAGCTGGAAGCTACCACCTAGGTCTCGCGATCTCAACACGTTTTCGTGCTATCACTTCTTTCACCCGTGTTTTGTCGCTCCCGCCGGGTCTACAGTTGCTGGCGACGGCACGGATCTACGTGGGCCACGGTTATCGTGGAGACCACCATTCTCAACCATCCCATCCAAAGTGAGCCATCCTAACGCCGGGTAAATAGCACGGGGGACCACCACCGAATGTCAAGAACATGTGGGCCGGTCCAGTTATGTGTGCGAGTCCGGTTCTGTCCCGGAGCCGGTCCGGCCCGCGTCCAGACATTCGACTTTCGGAACACGAAAGGAACCCTTGGACGCCGAAGAACTTCATCCCGTCCCGTGGCGTCCTGATGGTCCACCGCTGACCTGGACGGGTGTTCCTACGCATAACGTTTCGGTGACTACATTTGTGTTCCGCGCCATACCATTTGCATAAGAATGGTATCGTGTTCATCAAACTGATGCTTTACTTTGTTTTGCTGCAGTTAAACCGCAGCGGGGTTGGTCCGTGACGCTGTGCATTAGTCTCGCAGATGTAATTCAAACCCGTGCGCTTTCGCGCCAGACAAATGAAATGTGCCATAAAACAGGACCATAAATTCGATGCAAATGAACGAGATTTGTAATCGAATCACAACGCGGAAGTGCAACGTATTGCTCCTGGAAGGGTTGAGGTGGGCAATCGGAAGATGGCGGGATGCATTTGGCTCAAGTATTTAAAACTCTTCTGCACAACTGAGAGGACAATTTTACGTATTTATCATTATAATAATTTCGTTGGAATGAGCTATTCGGATCGATTTGTTTAGTAGTTCTATATGATGTGATACAGCTTTTCTATTACTAAAGAGATAGGAAATTAGTTAACTGTTCTAATCATGTAATAATAGCACACAAAACCGTTCGTGCTCTAGGTGGATCGGTGTGACCGGCACGGCACGCTCAATATAGGAGATTGTTTATGTTACACACCATCGTTGCGTGTGACGCTTTCCCCGTCTGCGGGAAGATGTTTAACACAGATACAATCTGTGGTTCTTACACAGTCGCCTTCGATTGTTCTTCGGTGATCAATGTGAGGACGTTTTGGAAGCGATGATGCGTTACAACGGATACTATGGAAGCAACAATTGATCTACAGTGGTGTTTTCGCAACCGAACCAGTCATTACAATCATTTTATCATTTCAATAGCTACTATCTGAGGAAGCTAGTATCTTCAACTTAAAGAAGCTGCCTGTTTCTTTGGGGTTAATTTAACAAACAACAAACCCCAGTTAGAAATATGGAGGGCTTTCTCCACACTTTTTGTAAATAGAAGTTAGTGATTGTACATTTATTATCGAGTTTGGGCACCTAACAGAGCACAACGAAACAACCGAAGTACAATTCTATACGAAACTAGAAAACATTGCGCTTCTGGCGCTCTTATTTCTTTCCAACACCCAACAAAATGGATTGGTCTGCCGGCTTTTGCGTTCGGGACTAATTGAGATGGATTGTGGGCGCTTCGGATGTGACCGACGTTGGTTCGTGCCTCCCTGCATCTGTCCCTGGCATGCCGTACGCATAGCCCGTGCAGCAATCGAGAACGATTTCGGAAAGGTAAATAAATAAATAAACCGAATAGTCCCTCAGGCAATGGAAGGTAGAAAGAAGGGGCAAGGAAAGAAAGGCAGTGGGCAAGGGCGAGTAAAAACACGAACATATTAAGAATTTCACGTTTCCGCCCGTGTCCGGACGAGACGAAGCGACCGACCGACCAAACCGACCACCTGGGATTGCTTGGTCGGACGCAGGCTGCCGTTCTTGCGATCTTTCTTCTACTGGTCGCACACATACGCCCAGAGAACCCCCCAAGCGATCGGTCCACCGCAAGCTAGATGATGGTGGAGGTATTAAATATTGCGAAACTAATGCACCGCGAAGTCTGAACAAATTATGCTCGTATCGATCAATGGCGTTAAATGGGTCCCGGGTGTTTCGAAAACGAAGGGAATTCTCATCCTGCCGGGCGCCGTGTCCACACGGTTGCACCGAGAGTAATTAATACAACCATTTCGACATTCGTACTATCCCGGGACGAGGTATTCCTTGATAATCGCCATAAATTACAGTGGCAAACTATTGAAATGGAATGCAGGCACCACAGCGGGGGTTTTGAGCACGTCCATTGACCCGATTGTTGCACGTTGCAAAGCAAATAAGTATTTAGTGCATTTATTAGAGCAGGCAGCAGAATGTGTTCTTGGATTATCTTGAGGTGGCATCAAAACAACGGCAAGAGTTTTAAGAGTTCACAGCTTAGAAGGTAGATTAAACCTGTTGTTTTGAGGTTGGTATCAATCCGTACGTTGCACCAGGAAGATTCCCCGAGGAAGTTCCTCGGAAATACTGCGAATGACTTAATTCACTTCGGTTTGTTGTATGTATCACACGGGGCATGAGTTTGTAAGCCCTTTTTAGTGGGTGGTCATGATCCGGTTTTTTAATCCAATGATATCATCACAGGTGGTCATTATCACTACACCTAATGGGTGTGACAAACATACCGCCCGCACTAAATCAACCGTGGTTGTACTGGAATGAATTATCCATTAGAAACTAGTTCCGGTGATTTATAACGCTAAAAGATTCTTGCGTGAGGCCACGAAGATAATATAATGTTTATATGTGTTCCGTGCGTCTCTTGGATATTGGAGTTCCCGGTAATGGAATGAATTACTACGGTTATTACTGTACCTGTTCATTACTTAAACACGTCGTCCAGAATTCCAATAGCTACGAAGCGCCTTCATTTATCGCTCAGGATTTACAGATTTGGGTGGGTATAGTTATATTTAATGGCCGTGGTTTTGTAAAGCAAGTGAGGAGGCTTGTAAAGAATCACAAGAATTCATGCCGCTTATGGTTATGGGTGCCATCTATCGGGGTTGGGAACGGTTCGTCTGTCCCATTGCACCCGCATATTGGCCTTCAGGTCGGGAATCAGCTACGTTTATGTTTCGGTACCGTTCAAGGGTGGCGTTCGGTTTGTGTGACCAATTCTGTTTCTGCAATCCTGACCCTTCTAATATATTGCGCCTAATCCGGATGGTGTAGGTCTGCCGAAGCGACACGACAGTTTCTACCCTTAGTTTAGTTGGTGGCTTCGAATTTCACACAACACAAAACCGTGCGCCGCCGAACCAGCTGGTATGCTGGACGGTTCGATAATCAGCTTAGCCATTGCAATGGCACACTGTTCACCCTGAAACCAAGTGGCCGGTTTGTCATTGTAGTTGCCAATAATGTTTTTGTTTCTATAAATGAGAAGTGAACATGGCTTTGGGAAGGTTTTCCCTCGCATTGGACATTACTAACTGATGGCTATGAGGAACTTCCGAAAAATAACAGCAACGGTAATAACTCGCTCAACAAACTTTTCTGAAGGGATATTTTAAGTGTCGCTTGTCCAGCACACTCGGGGGATGCATACACTCTAGTGGTGCATGTTGAATGTGTAGTGACGTTTTGGTCGCATGCGTACAACGCATGCATCTCGCCGAATGGCCGTTGAAGAAATACACAACTTCTTCTTTCGATGGTTCTGAAGTAAACGCCCGTTGTTTCACATGTATATGAGTGGGACTTTAAAATTTTCGAGACGATTTACTTGATGTCTGGAGTTAAGATTAACTAACCTGTCAATTATGTTCCGGTGTCTCCGTACATTAATAAACTCTCCACTGGAGGTTCTTATTCAAATCTCTTTCACTTTCTCATTTTCCAGCATCACTAACTCACACTCCAAACAATGATCAAAACGGCCAACACCTTTACAGCCGGCACATTTCACCAAACCCGGTATTCAAACACTTCTCTTTACGATTCCACTGTGACCATCTGGTGAACGTTGGGCATTTGTTTTTGCACTTCTCTTATCACAAACCACAAACCACAACACACATCACTACGCAGTATCACCGGCAAACCATTCACAAAACGATCGATTGTCCGTGATTAAGACCGCGGATGAAAAAAAAAACCGAGGGCCCCGATTTTCGGCAGAAAATGCCGACTCGCGTCCGCGTCGCGCGAGTGCCGAGGAAAATCTAGTTCTCTCCACCCCTTCTGGCATGGGTTGCATGCGCTGTGGATGCGTAGAAACCAACCATCGCAGTCGAATTTTCTCTCACCATAGTCGGCTTTACTCTCGTGTTACCGATTGAGGTTGTACTTTCGGACTCAGCTGTCATATCCCATCTGTTTTAGCTCTGCCGGAGAGGGTTGGTCTGGTTCCAGTTTATTCGATAACCGTTTTATCGTTTTTGTGGTATAATTTTAAAACATTATTTTTGTGCAATAACAATTATTGTAGCAGCTAATCGTAATGTATTGTTTACAATTAAATTCGATTTGTAAAAAAAAACCTCTTCCATGTATAATAATGAAACAAGTAACCCTGCATTCGTCTCAGTGAGTGCGTGAACCTCTCAGCAGCAGTACGTGCTCTACCGAAAATATGCTCCGTACGTACCACACGCGTGTGGCATTGTACGCGGGAAAAGGAAAAACGAAACGTGCTCTTTTCCTTTACCAAACCTGAGTTCGAGAGCAATAGAATACGCACACACCAAAAAAAAAAAACACAGGGAACAGGATAATGCGCACCATGTGGAAGGATAACGTTAGAAAAGGGAATAACGTTCTCGCTTGGCCGAAAGCATTAGTAGGGGTGAAGTTTTGTGTGCAACGTTGAAGGTGTTCGGGTGGAAAACGGTTGCAACCCGGTTTACAAAAGGGTCCTACATGCGACTGCCATGGGTTAAATGGGTAGAAGAATAGAATCCAACCGGACCGGTGATGTGCATTAAAATTCGAAGCAAATGGTCAAGTTAATACTGGTCAGCTGTTGTTGCTGTGGCTAATTTGCTGGTAATGAGTGAAGGTAAAGGGGAAACTCGTACATGGAAATTATACTTGCGAAGCGGCTAATGTTCTGTTGTAATTGAACGGTGCGAAATCATTTTCGATTGAAGTTGCAGGATTAAAATATGCCACAATTGTCGTGAAGTGAGGGATTTTTCTTGGATGTGGTTTGGACCTATAAATTTTGTATCTTCCGTACAAATGAGCAGTGCTCAATAAACTAGAAGTTCAATTTAATTACCAAAAGTATCACAACTGCATCTGCTTAAGGATCTAAACTTGTTCGTATCGTAAACAAAACAGCGCAATCATTTTTCTCATTCTCTCAAAAACAAAAACCCCCAAAGCCGGGAGTTATCGTCGTCACACTAATCACAATTGAATGCACTAACCACTAACACACACAAAATCGATCCGAGCTCTCTTTCTTTCTTCGTTGTGCAACGTTCATTGCTCACTTTATTGCAGGACACAGGAGAGCTAACCAAGGATGAAAGCGGAACTCCGCTCACGGCACCGTAAATCCGTGGATAATACAGCGACATGCGCACTCGCACCGTTTGGCATTACAAAGCACCGTTAGCCCAAAACGAGCTGTCAGATTTATCATCCAAACCTAGGCCAGCAGGAATAAATGGGGAGCAGCTACCGAAAGCTGTCACCACGCCCCACAGGTCACACACTGCCCTGGAGGGATTTACTGCAGGTCCTTACGGTGGAAACAACGGAATAGCTTTCCTGGCGGGTCCAACACCTCTTCGAAACTCGTAAAAACTCCCAGGACAAACAGCTGTAACTGGCAGGACACGCCAATGGCCCGATCCGACTCTGGTGGGTTTTCCCTCCTTTTGGGTGGGTCTCGCCATTATTATTGCGTGTTACAACCACAACCCGTCTCCCTTAGGCCAGTTAGGGACAGCCTTGACAATGATGAACTCATAGTTGTAGGTAAAACTCCGAAAAAAAACCTCACCTCTTCACGTATCGATCGGTTTCCGTCTGGAACTAATCAGCGTGCAGGATGGGCTTGGGTACCTGTGCCCGGGGTGGGGGGGAATCCGACCTCTAGCATTAGCTTATCGTCGTTACTGTGTTTGTATTTGCTTGTTCGTAAAGTGGGATTGCTTCTACAGGATGACGAAGCTCGTGATAAAGAAGTATCTGCACACCAAGTGGCCACTTGTGCTACAATGCTTTGCGTAGGAGAAGAGACAAGACGGGACGAGCTATACAGTACCTTCTGCCGTAAGGATGCTTTACAATGCAGGCAGAATGTGTGTAACCCCTTTCACAATGTAGATCTCTCTTACAGCCATTACGCCAGCAGTGATACTAACCTTGTATATTAACCACAGTATTCAACATTCACAACATAAAATTATACATACAAAAAGCGAACACGAATGAGCGCATTTGGTGGCCTATTTTGGCCACACGTACACAATGATTTACATCACAACGGAGGCCCCGTACAACAGCAAGCCGTACTATGACCGATCCTGACAGTACGCGCGAGAGAACTGTCAGGCTCGGCAAACGGTGGTCTGCTCAAACCGGCCGTCGGAGATGATGAGCAGTTCCCAGCTTGGTCCTGTGCGCTCACGTGCTAAAGCCGCGTCAAAACGCGCCATACTGGCTAGGCGGGTAATCTCTCGGATAACGTGTTCCGCTCTTGGTTCTGTGCATCGTTTCTCTGTCTGCTTCCGAGCCGCTATCAGCATATGTGTGTATAAGCAGGGCTTATCGCAGACAAGCACCGTTTTGAATGACAATGGCCTGATAAGCATTTGCGAGGCCTTCAGTTTGGAGGATGGACACGATGAAGCAAATCCCGGGGCAGGGTGACGTTGCCACCGGTGTAGTCAGGACGGCATCCGGATGCATGACAGTGACGTTAGAGGAAATAGAATGCCGTTTCTTTGGCACGGACTTGTCGGTCGCGATAAAGCGATTGTCTTTAACGGAAAAGAATGTGAGCTAGAAGAATTTGAATTGGTGTGTGTTTTTTTAACTGAGTAGTCTTTGTAATGTAAGGAAGTTATGGTAACAAATATTTATGGGTGCTCATTAATTTACATATTAGCAAATTCAGATCATTTCATAGTGATTCATTCTCAAATTTTGTAATGGTTATCGAACATGAATGACTGAGCAGTAAAAAAATAAAATACAGATAATTAATGCAATCGAATACAAGATATAACAAAAATACTGTTTATTGGCGTGCACAACAAAGAAAAAAATATCATACAATTACAACATCTACTAATACAACTTTCGCTTCGTTGTAAATAGAAAAAAATACCTTCCAGCTAAAACATAACACACGCCCTTATTAACTAGACGTCTCCACAATCCAGTTGCAGATTGATCCCACAATCACCCTGCGTCTTGGCTTTGAGGAACATCAGCTCCTTGCTGCTCAGCGCAATGGCCAGATAGTGCAGATTACACTTGAAAAACGGTGCCTGCGGTAACTGCACACTTGCCATCTGAATGCCGGACGACGCTAGATTAAAGCTGTTCCATTGAACGAACCCTTTCCTGCCACGGTACGTATACAGCTGTACTTTTCGATGGTTTTCCAAAAATGCCAGTATCGTTTCATCCCTTACTTCCAGCACCGTTAGCTGTGACGGCCGATAGCAGGAAATGATCTGGAACAGATGACCTTGCAGTATGTCGCTATAGATGCGGATAGTGTCGTGTTTACCCTTGACGATCGTATTCACCGTGTTCGTGACGGCGATGAGCAAACGTCTCGCTTCGCCCTTAAAGCCAACGTGCAGACTAACCAGCTCACCGGTGGCAGGATCCGGGAAGTGATAATTTTCTGTAGTGCTGATGCGTCCTAGCGG
Organism: Anopheles marshallii; assembly: GCF_943734725.1. Lineage (NCBI taxonomy): Eukaryota > Metazoa > Arthropoda > Insecta > Diptera > Culicidae > Anopheles > Anopheles marshallii. The sequence goes on along the minus strand of NC_071326.1, from coordinate 34,635,804 downwards.
TACCGCTTTTGCTATCCGTGGTTCGGGAAGATGTTGCGGTTCGACTAGATCCGTTGCCAATTCGCGAATTTTAATGACGGTGTCGTTGCTTTCCTGCATCGCTCCAATCTCATTCAGCGGATCCGGTTGGGTAAGTAATGCCACGTCTGGTGAGTATTCGTCGGGTGTATCGTCTGTCCGGTAGTACGAATTGTTCCGCTGCATATGATTATACATGTTAATGGGGGAAGCGAATAAGGCCAGGTTCACGTGCGGATCATTGTTTGATCGTTTTTGGCGGGAAGCTGCGGTACTTTCTTTCCGGGAGAGAATTGCGATCCGTTTACCGTCGGATAAAGCCAGCCCAACACCGAGCGTATACGGTACAAAGCTAGCTGACTCAAAGATACGCGATAGATCCCATTCATCCTGCACGTTACCCGTGAGGTCGTACTCAAGAACGGTCGTTCGATCCAAGATGTAGAATCGTTCGAATGTAGCAGGATCCACGAACATACTGTCGACATCCTTATTTGGGAAGTTCTTGACCATCTCTAATGATAATCCCTTAAATTGCCATATCGATAAACCCGTCACGTTACAATGCTCATCGGTCGGCGCCGACCGTGTTATCAGGTAGAGACTCTCCTCATCCCGGGCAACCGTATGCCACTCGAAAATGTATCCCGTATGCACTTTAAACAAACCGACAAACGTTCTGTCCTGTGGATTCCATTGGTAAAACTTACTACCACAGCCGTAGTTAATTCCGAGGAAATAAATTCCCTGGTGCTGGAACGTCCAGAACGATTGGATAGGGCGCTGTTCGCGGATTGTTTGCCGTTGCACGAAATAGTTAAAGAAATAGAGACCTCGCTGCGTTCCATTGATGAGTGCTTGTGTTTCGCGGCAAGAAGTACGATAGTTTGCGCGCCGTTTCGCTAGCTCACCCTCGACAATCTGTTTCTCCGAATGCAATTTTCGCACAATGGCGTCAATAGTTAATCCATTGATTGTGCCGTTACCGTGGATGGAGTCGCGGAAAACGAATTTACGCGATCGAAGCTTACCCCGATACATCTGATGTTCGCGTCCATCCGTCCAGAGCGTTTGATCGTACCATTGATCGAAATCTATCCCGCCGATCGTATCCCTGGTGTACACATCGTTGGCAGCGATTTGGTAAAAGCTCAACGGAGACGAGATAGTCATGTCGTCGGTCAGTTGCACCGGTTCACCAAACGGAACGCCATTTAGCACGTTTGGCAGTACGACGTTGTTCAGCACACGTATCGTGTTGAATACAGACGAAGCTTCGATCGTTTGCTCACCGTAACGCTGCAAGACAGGGAAATAATCAATGAAGTGCAACGCTGTGGGGTTTTGTTAGTGCGAAAATGTACTACCATGACTGTATTCTGACGTTCAAAGCGCAGATCCCGACCGTTGACAAGACCTTCCACCAGCAGAGGATGGTGGACAACGATTTGCTTCACGAAAACTGGATGTTCGATGGTCTGTTCCGTGTGCAGTGTAATCAATGCGCTCGTCGGCAAACCGTTGATATGCGTGGCCATGAGATGATCACATTTGAAGGCTCCCGGAAGAAATACCATCTTATCTGTATGGTTTTGTATGAACCGAAGCATTAATTAGGCAGTATTAGAGCTGAATCGTTATTTTAACTTACCGACGATTTCGTAATCCTTATTCACTAGTAAAGTTTGTTTAGCAAGTTCGTCTGGATCGATTCCCATCAAGTTTTTGCCGATCAAATCCCCTTGGACACGTAACGATCCTCCCCACACTTTACCGCTAAATTCTACCGGCTCGGTGAAAACGATCGGTTCTTCCTGATCGTAGTACACGATTTCGTTATGTACATTCGTCATATTGTACCCGTTGATGGAATCGACCGTAAATCCGTGTTTGAAATGTACTTCCTCCTGCAGCACATAGTGACCCTTGAAGTAATAATCCTGGTTCGTACGAACGAGCGACACAAGCTTTTGGCTCACATTCATTAACTCATTCCAACCACCGAGCGCTTCAAGATTGTGGACCATCTGATGTCCTTGCAGATGTAGATCGCCCTTAATGATATGTGTGTCGGTTACATTGTTGTATGCATAGTACGTTTCGATAGGTTTAAATGATTTTCCGTTGATGGTTCCCGTCACGATCATTTCTTTAACGTACACTCTACCGAGCGTCACGATATGTCCAGGGAATGCGATGGATTCATTTTTAAGTATGCAATCTTTCACTGGTACGTTATTAATTATAGGTGCGTTAAGATCACCCACCACATCGAATCCTTGGGTGAAAAGCTTTGATCCAGTAAACTCCACTACTGCACCATCATTCTTGTAAACAACGTTGTCCAAAAATGCTGTTAATGGGATCTCATTCAATGTTCCACCCACGAACACATCACCCTGAATTTGTAACGGTTGCAGGAAGTGTAATGTGCTTGGTACAGCGTTCGTTTGGTCCAGCCATATAACGTTACTCAGAAACTGTGCAAAATCAACTCCATTCAGTATTCCGATTTCCACACTACCATCAATATGCAGTGTATCGATCACATGCTTACCACTAAGCATGTAATCATCGTTTAGATAAGTTTCCACATTTTCCTGCAAATGCACAATGTCCACTTCATTCAGATAGCGTGTAGCAAACGATTTGCTCACATACAGAGTGTCAACAAGCACGTCATAATTAAACGTCTGCGGTTGGCTTAAACTGAACCTGTACGCATCAAACGTTGGTAGATGCACGTTGTTTAACATCTTCGAAGGACCATCGATCAAACTGCCTGTTGTCAGCGATAGATAACTTGCATAAACGTCCCTTATGTATAAGGACTGATCGTGAAAGACGATTTCTTCATCCATATCGTAGAACTCAGCACGCGTTTGACCATTAAGCGTTCCCAGTATCTCCAGGTTCTTTGCGTACAGCAAAGAATACTGAGGGCAGAACTCTATTGTCGCTTGCGTGTGTTGATCACCGAACACTTTGATCGAGTTCGTGTCCCATTCCGTCACATTAATGCCACCGAACAGTCCGTCGAGCTGTACACGGTTGAAAAACACGTTGCCCATCACCATGCTTATGTTGACCGTCTGATCCGTGCTCTTGGTCAGTAGCTCATCCAGATGTATCTCCCCAATCATGTTCGATTCTATCCGGATCGGATCATAAAACTGCAGGTTGCGATAGTGTTTCGATGCGTTAATTTCAACGTACGGTTCGTCGACGTACACAACGCTCTGTAAGAACTCATCCAAATCGTATCCATCCAGCTGATCGACGTAAATAGGTCCGTGGACAACTACCTCGTTAAATTCACAGGCCGCTTTTAGGATCGTGGTTTGCAACATAGATGGATTATCGAGAAACTTATCCATATGTTTGCCGTGCACGGCACCTCGAACATCGAGCGATTCTTCAATTTCTAACAAATCGAAAGTCACCTTACCAGGGATGTACTGATCGTCGTGTAGCGTGATGAAATCAAACGGATTGATACCATTCACGAAACCATCGATATCAAGTGCATCCATTGCTGAAATAGAATTTGATACAAAATATTTAATGAGGTTTAACGACACATGCTTAGAAAACGTTCAGCTACTTACTTAGCAATCCTGTAAAATGCTTCTGGCCTGTTATGATCGTTTCTCGCGGTCCCGTTCGCAACACATAATCCTCCGGAAAGCGTAATTTGTTTAAGAACTGTACAGTTGTTTGACTAGCGAGTGTTACATTCTGCAACGGAAAGATGTGTAATATTATACTGTGGGCTGAATATTCAACTCGTTTGTTTCGCTTTTCTCACCCCTTCAACGTACAGATGTCCCAGTCGCATTGGCCGGTTCTTAAAAACAAGCCCATTGAAAAACGTTTGCCAGGGAACTCCATTGATACGTTCGAAGCTAAGGTCACCTTCAATGTGCAAAGACTTGGTGCGTAATACACGTCCATCCTCATCGATTGCTTTGCGCAACGAGCTTTCAGCTTCCTGTAGATTTATTTGAACTCCATTGACTTTGTTCGCAACGTGAACATCATCGATAACTTCCAGCGAATCTAGGGTTAGGTTTTTCCAACGCCTGTTCTTACAGTTGAAATAGATCAAGGATTCGCTTAAATCGATTCCATTGACCGTTCCACCTTCGGGCAGGTTCACACTGTTCGTGTAGAGATCACCACCGATGACCAATTCCCCATCGAGATTCACCTTGCCGTCAACGTTATACACCAACTCTTCAGCAGGGATACCGTTGATCTGGTCGAAAAAAAGCTGCTCTACACTCAGCTCTTTCACGTGCAGTTCTTTTGCAGCTGATGTTTTATCATCCACATCACGGCCAAATCGAGCGAAATGGTCCGCTCGGGGGTGTTCGAATCTCTGGATGTACATATCGTCTGCGTGCAACGCGCCATCCACGTACAATTTTCCCGTCACCTGCACCGTACCGTTGATATGAAGATCTTGCGATCGAGTATCGCGCCGTACACTGTACTGCAATTCGCTCAGCATTGCATCAACGCTCAGTTCTACATCTTGTACCGTCTTAACGGTAGCGCCTAGGTCCGCTTCAAAATCGGCAGCTCGCCAGCTATTTTGACCAATGGTTATCTTTGTTGCGGATAGATCGTACCCCTCTGCAAACCTCACCAAAGGAGTGTCCAACGTGCTAAGGTTTTGTCGCTTTAGTACTACAGGGTCACTCTCCATCAACGCTTTGTACGATTCGGCTTGCTCAATAACCGCATTCTGGTAGTCGATAATTTTCGTAAATGCGTCCATCGTTTCCTTAATTTCTTGAATTTTCATCAAAATCGGATGCTCACCCGAGAGCAGTTCGATCGATAAATGGTACAGGCTCGAATGTGCCTCATGGCGAGGCACAATGATAGAGATGGATTTTCCACGCTGCACAATCGCGGCACCGAACAAACCGTCCGTTCGATCTACGTCCAACATGCAGCTGACCTCATTGTCAATCACCTCGTTCTCGACCAAGCACGGTATGTTGGTGGCCAGGTCAAACGATACCCCATTCCATACGAGCGCTTCCAATCGTTGAATTTCGTGTGTCGCAAATATCATGCGATGCTGTACCAGCAGTATCATATCGTCACGGTACGTTCTGGCCGGTATCTCAAAAAAGGCTTCCACTATTTCAAGAGACTCTGTGGGGATCTTTTGCTCGTGAAACTTGCCCCGCTTGTATCGCAAAACGGCCGGCGTTTTACCACTGATTGCAATGTACGAATAGCGTCCGATTTGAAATGCGTACACCGATCGAAGCGCTTCCGAAGTGTAGTTACCCACGGGCTTAAACTTCCGCCGATTTTGATCACCCACTCGAAACGTATACATTTCCACCGTAGTATTTTGGGGAAACGCTACCAAATACTCTTCCCCTGCGGACACAAGTCCTACCGATGGGCAAGGATGCTTCAAGCCAAGCTTCTGCATTAACCAGAACTGACGTTCGTTAAAAGAAAATTCGTACACGGTCGCCGATACGGATTCGTACCGGTTCGGGTGGCGTCCTATTAGCAGCAGTGCATCCACCTCCTTTTGGCGGAAGAACTTAATTTGCGTAATAGTCTTGTGTAGCGGCCAACGCCATTCTTCTTCCAGCTGGTATTCCGCCTGTTCACGCATTGTGTACCATACGAGGAAATTACCCATCGATATCAGCACACATCCGACCGCTGAAGCACGCTCTGTGTCCCAGAAATTAAGCACCTCGAAGGCCATCGGTACGGATTCAAGCATCAGTTCCTGACTAAGCACGTACTGTCCTTCTCGCTCCAGCAGCACCACCAGACTGGCCGCTGTTAAACCCACGACAACGTGCCGATCGACATTGGTCGCGCTCATGGTTTTCCAGCGCAGAACCCGATCACCGTGCGTAAAGTTCACATCTTCGACGATGGACCGTATCGAAAGTGTATCCCGGGTGGCGTCGTGTACCTTGGGTGGTTCCGAAACGGCTCCCAACGTGCGGATGAAACTCTGATCGATCAGTTTCGCATCGATCGCTTCGTGCAGAACGTTGATGTGTGTTTCGCGCAGCGGTTTCAGATCCTCTTCCCTGAAGCGATCGGGATGTTCTAGTAATTGCTGTCGCTGCAGCTCGTAGGCTGTGAGTGATTCCTCCGTAACTCTAGGCTCGGCCGTGTCGGTATCAATCGATGGGAACGTTGCAGGACCACGCATACCGCCCCGGGAAAGGTCATGATTGTGTGAGGTGTCTTCGATCGGATCGGCCTTTAGTTTTTCTCCAACACCATAGCCTATAAACTGTCGAACGGAAAACACGTGGTTACGGATTACTCAGAAAAAGGTTCCCCAAAAGTTATTACCATTAATTCGATAGAGAACGCAAAGGAAAGCACTTTTAACGAGAAACACTTCATGATATTGCCGAAAATTGATTAAAAAAACAACCGGTACGTATTAAAATATTTGCCTCTTGCTCTTAAATAAATGGCACCATTTTTGTGAAGAAGCTCTAGTTGCAAAAGACGATCGGCACACAATGAATACGTAAAGGTTATCTGCAAAATCACCGATGAAATAGTTGCGGAATGCCTAAGTGTGAGATAAACTGAACGGCGAGAGTGAGAGTGGCAACTCACACAAGCAACGCAAATGAAAATGACTTTGGTATATGCGAGCGCCTAGATGTATGCAATGTTGTGTGAAACCAACTCACTGCTGTACGGTGGTCCTTTGTGACGGGAATACGGTCAAAATATTATTCTTTTTTTATCAAAATTAAAATGAGTAAAACTGAACGTTATAAATAATGTTTTACTCGTATTCTAATGTTTCGTGTAATTAAGTAATTGTTTTAAACTATAAAATAATTTAATTACATTTGTTGTTTGTTCGTCCTTTTGTTTGGGATTACCAAATTCCCTATCGAAGTTTTTGAAACGTTTTTTTCAAAGAAATATCAATGAAAGGTAATATTTTTTTTTGCATTCAGAACTTATAAGCAATTGAATAGCTTCTACACATTCCACTCAAACTTCCTTTTCGTCAGCTGTTTTGATGGCTTTATGCATTAACCTCCCGGATGCATCTACTTCACCTTGTCTATCACACCGCGAGCCTAATTGCACCTGTGTTGCTATCTTGTCTCTCTTCACCTGCTAGTGATCACATAACTAGCCTAGACGTATGCTACCCCAGCACCGCGACCCTATGCTCTATGCGTCCATGGGTGGGGAGACACGGCCATGCCTTTGAGGGGGGGTTGGCGAGTGAAGCATACTGCATTGACGGCGGAAACATGCCAGAAAGGAATGACTGGTGAAAGGGGTCTACCCGGTTGAACGGAGTGAAACGGCATGATGCGCGGTGAGTACGGATCGTAGATTATTGCGTGGTCCACCAAGATCAACCACCACCGGCACACGAAACTGAACCTGCCGCGGTAAAGCTCGACTTTGTTCGTGTTAGACTTTCGTGCAGTTCGCACGCACGTAGCCTTGAGGTGTCACGCCGCAGTAAACCAAAAACTTTTGTCCGCCGCAAGAAGGGTTTGTACGATCACACACCGGCGATCGACGTGAATTGAGAAGGCTCCCGCGGGTGTTAATCTTTTCCCTTCCCCCATATGTGCGCTTCACCGTCGTACGGTGAATCGAACCCAAAGCGAGTTCCCAACCAGGAGAAAGTTGTCGCGGGGCGTTGTTTACCTTTCGGCGAATTGGGAAGTCCATTCCGTACGGTGAATAAGGCATTGCTTCTCGATATCGCAGTTGGGTTGAAAGTGAAAAGTGGAAGAAAAAAAAAACATGCACATCTGTGTGTAGCCTTTCCGGTGTAATGTGTCAAGCGGCTGAAGATCCTGCTGCGCAAACGTCGTCTGCCGTTCGTGTTGCACGGCAGGAGTTCCATTGGTTGTGGATCGCACGTAGAGGTGCTGCATTACGTTGCTGCAAGAGACCCAGTTAAAGCCTGTGCACGGCCAGACACCGTTCGGGCGTGTGTTACTTCATCGCCGTGACGTGCGTTAGCCGCAATCGATTACGCGAACATTGCGAATAATGCCATTCCCGGATGCCGTTTGCGGGGCTTTTGGTGCGAGAGTTTTTCCTTTGTAAAATTAACCAGATTCTCACCAAAAACGGTCGGAAAGTGGATGACCACCCGATGAAACACCGATGTATATTCGCGTACTTACACAGGTGCATTTTCGTGAAAGTGAGGCGATAATTTTTTCGAACAACTTTCGTTCGTCTTAATGTGCATGTGTGCGGTGTTTTTATTTTCTTTTAGTTACCCAAATATGCTTGTTCCGTTTTCTTTCGCCAGTGAAATGTGTTCCCGTTCCCCAGTGACAAAATGATGCTAATCAATCATGTATTTTCTTCTCCATATCCCTTTCACAGCAGTTGCTCCAATATCATTAGTGGCCAATTTAAGGTGTGAAGTTTTGGTTTTGCACTGCTGTCCATAGTGTTGTTCTATTGTGTTTGTGTACGTGTGTGTGTGTGTGTGTGTGCGTGTGTGCATGTACGCCACTTTATACGAAGAAAGAAAACGAAAGTAGTTCGAAGGCAGTGTTCCAGTGATCCCGACACTTGAAGATTGAGGATCATCATCGAAATCAATAACACTACAGGAGCAAGTAAGTTGATTCAAATTGTATCAATTCCGTATTCCATCCTATCGTCTTGGAGCAAGTGTTGTCAGAAGCTGAGTTCTGGAATGTGAAGTGAAAGTGAGATGAGATATTGTGGGGTATGTTGGAACTTAAGCCTCATTAAGTGTGGAAGCACGACTAGATCTCCACATTTTGTCATAATGATTAATGTTTGGATCGTCAACTTCCATTAAAACTGCATATTATTTTACTTTTAGGTATTTTAATACAGCCACAATCAACGAACCGATGTGGGTCAAGCAAAAGCTTTCAAAAAGCACCACCCAATGGACAAGATTTTTTGTGTGGCCCATGGTGAACATATGTAAAAAAGCAAATTTCGCTTTAATTGAAATCATATGTAAAGCGTAAGGAATCAAAACACCGCTGCGTTGAGGATGCGAACGGGAATTGTTTTGAATTGGCGCTTGTTTTGTTTGCCCGGATCAACAGCAGATAAATAAAAGCCACCATTTTAAAACACCATGCTTGTGCCAAATTTCACCGTTCGCGAATTCACTGGCCATATCTCGTGGTGATGAATATGAAGCAAAAACAAAACCGCCCCAAAACAGCGGTACACTTCATCGTGCGAAGGAAAAGGTTTTCCCCGTAGAGCATAAGTATCGACCGTGATGTTGTTTTGTCGCTTGTTGTTGATGAAGTCTCCAGCTGGCTGGTGAGAACCATTAGCAGCTTCATTTTTCTCGCTTTAAAACAGTAGGATTTGTCCGATGTCATACGGGCCTACGCGCTAAGCGGTTCGAGGTGTGTGTATTGTAAGCTGCACAAGCATCAGCAAAGCAGCTATTATTAAGCAACCGGTTGTCCTCCTGCCAGTCGGATGGAAGGCTGTTACTGTTACCCTTGTGCTGTCGCTGCGAACAAAACCAGAACCTGCTCGCACTAAGAAAAACTGTCTCATTCCATTCCGGGGACGCGGTTGAAAGTAAATTACCTTGACTTAGCCGAAGGACTGCGCAGGCCGCCCAGCGAACGTCATTCGTGCGCAGATGAATGGGTAAACACATTAAACATGAAATGAGTATGAGAAAACTTGCTGTTAATGGTGTGTTTGGCATAAGAACAGCTCTCCGCTTTAAATTGAATGTGTCCCGGTTTAACGCCTTCAAGTAATATAAATGATCCAACCGCTTCGTTTGGCGGTAGTACACCCGGTTTTGGGTTCGTGTTGCCATCATATCGAGGACATTTGATTGCATTACGGGCTGTGCTGCGTCCGGTAGGTGTAGTCTACGCTCACCCACCCACCATCATATTACGCGGCTAGTAACACCACCACCAAACCCATAAGAAGGCGGTGAAATGATGATACTTTATTGTTTCGCGCTTTTAATCGCGAACGCACGCGCACACAACGCAAGTTACCACTTTTGCAACGCGCTGCGGACGGCGTTGAATAACGCAAAAGAAGGTCAGCCTGCAAGGGGGCGAATCCACCCGATCGCACGCTGGTGTGGTGGTAGTGGTGTGGACGTGGTTACGGTCGATGATTTCCACTACCGAGCATCAAACCAGCACCACTCATCCGTTTAAGTACATCTATTCAACACCAAAAATCAAACCTTCCGCTCTCTCCCGGGGGCAACAGCGGTGGGGTTTCCGATTTGTGGGTCAAGAATGTGGCGAAAAGAATGCGTACGAGTCTTTGGGGGGCTAATAAGTGGTAATGCAAATTCATCACACGTCCCCATCACCTGCCGACTACGCGGTTAACCGTCATTCCTCACGCACACATTACTTTCAACGATCGATCGGCTCGATCTTTGGTCGGAATGTTCTTAGCAAGCTTTTTAAGCTGTGTGAATTGCTAATGAGCGAGAACGGCGTAAACGGTTGTCTGTGGTCAAGATTGGTGGCGAATGGGAACTATGTCATATCATAATAGTTAGCATACAAAGCGATCGTGTGGTAGATGGGATGAAACGTAAATTAGCTGCTGTAAACCAGTTCTAACGAGAATCTCCAATTAGTGCAAAGGTCTCGTATGATCTTCGCTTAAGTATAAGGGAATTGTTGGATGTTTTAAATTCACCAAAGAAACATGGTAATTAAACGATGTTTATGTGTTTTTCTTAATGTTTTTTTTATCTAACTCGATCATATGCTAATTATGACTTCCCTTTTAAACCTACCACAACATAAGTGAAATTTATAGCTCGTTATGATCTCCTTTTAATGACATCCAAATTTAATATCTCGTTTAGTTACACCCAAATCACATTTAGTTACGGACAAAAACAGGCTATAAAATGATTAAAGTTTACTGGGTTTTAAACTGCAATGTTAAGTAACTAAAGTATGGCCATAAAAGTTTATCAACTTGACATTTCTCATCGTCCACTAATTGCAACTGTCTCATCACACTAGTGGTCTTCAAAAAAAAACCCCCACATACACCTCATCTAAGTACAACTCATTGCTTCGTAAAAGCTTTGCTAAAGTCTTCTTTAGGGTGTGCTTAAGATTACGCAAGCCCCCGCCGAGATATATCGCACAAGAAAGGGCCTGCAATGAATTGGCGGTGGCAGTGGGCCGGCGTAATGGTTGCTATTAGAGGCAGCAATAGTGGACGCAGGTAAGCTTTGGGCTCTTGTGCGGAGTTGCCGTAAAAGCTGATGATGTCTCTCGGCGCGAACCGCATGATGCAACGTTGGGAAGAAGGTAGCCCGATGTATGCCGAGAGTGAAGAAAACACATTGTATTGTTGACGATCATGACACAACGGCCACCCGCCTCACTACACTCCGTGTAGCGCCATCAACCCTGTTGGTCTGTGTTTATGCCGAATGACGGTTGGAATGTACCGGTCTAGTGAGGCCTTAGAAAAGGATAACTCTGCGTTTTAGTTCGATAATCGTAACGCAATTATAAACAACTAATGTAAAGAATACATACCTGTATTTCCTTAAAGGCATTGCTAAGCAAAGATGAGCTAGATATCATTTAAATGTTTTATCCTGGTTTTAGAATACAGTTTCTTTATTTTTCATAAACCATTGGAACGTATTAATGGTGTATATGGGCTAGTGCTGGAAACTTCTGAGTGGATCCACGAATTCACTCCGATTTCGATGCTGAAACCCCAGGTTCTGCTCTAAAAACAGTAAGTAATCAAATCCTAAGCCTGGAGTTGGCTGGACTTGACTATCCAGATACTACAGTTGGTGAAAGAAACAGTACGCCACAACCTCAAGTGTGGTGCCACACATAAAAAAACCCTGTAAGATAACCCAATATCTGTTGATAAGTGTGATCACATATTCTAGATCTGTTAAACAGCATTTAAACAGCTTAGATGCTGCACTGGGTGCGTTCTGTTGTAATTATAGATATTAACACAGTCACAAATAAGTTTTTCGTTTCCGTTAAGAAGATGTCTTTTTTTTTCTATACTGTTGAGAAGATAAAAATGTGAAAGACCATACGAAGTCTCGAGTCTACCTGGAAAATGATTTCTAGTAAACAAGCATGACAGTAAACATGGGCAATTCACGCACACTACCACTGTACTTCATTGCGGGATGTAAGTGTGCGTGAAGAATTTCTATTTTCTTCGTAACATATGTTGCATGAGTTGCATCTAGCCTAGTCTCTTTTGATTCTAACGGAAGCTTAGCAAACTTAATGTTAATGTTTTAAAGCATGCTTTAAAATGCGTTGATATTATACGGTTCGGAAGGACATAGCTACACTACTTCATTCTCGCACATTCTCGCCCACATGCACTCTCTTTCTCGCAGGAGAACAATCGAAGCATTGTGCAGTGCGTGTGCACACATCCTGTCAAAATGTTGTTTTATGTTTTACCTCCATTATTCAATGTCATTTGTCACTCTGGTGTCGGTCGGGCATCCATTGATTAAGCCAACTGCAGAGCGCATGTTCAAAAGAGTAAATTTGATAATGATACATAGTGTAGTGTGAGCGATTTAACGATGAGTGATAGAAAGTTATATTCAGAGCATTATGAACCGTTTGTGGAGTGGTTATGCAACTTAACTGATTTACTGGATCCATTTAGCTTGCTACTACCGCTGGAAGACGAAGTTAAAATTGAAGAGACGTAAGTTGGTGCGGGGGTAAAACGAAAGGAAGGATATCGATGATTCAATAACCGTTTCTTCAACAGCGACGAAACATTAGATGATCTGAATGATATCCTCAATTTGGAGGAGTTCGACGACATATTGTTTGATTTAATCGACGGTGACATTAACGGCCTTCCACCCGAACCGTGTCCGTTGGTAGTTTGTCCCAGGGTTGGAAATGTCTCCCATTGGCCTTCTCCGCCGGTAGTACCATCACAGTTACCATTAAAGCCAGAATCAAGCACTACGGCTAACAAGCAACCGATGCGTATTACACCGCTGAGTATTGCAGTAGCACCGCCAACTGAGTTGCCCGAATGGTTAGTGAAAGCGGAAACATTCGACGATCCAACACATCAGCTTTGCCTTATCGAAGTGCAAGATTGCAATGCAAATAATCTAGAGCTGCTGTACCTGCACGTGGATAAGACGGTAGACGGTTCCCAGAACGCAGCGAGTATGCAGGAAAACGAATCGACTGTCGATGTGGTAAGCAATCCCGAGCATGAAAACACTAATCCGAAGGTACCGCCGTGTGTTCTGCCACCCCAAAACGAGGAGCCAATAGCCATGAAGTCTAGCGAGGAGAACACGCTAAACACTGCCAAGGATGGTGGTTTTACGCTAGTAGACGAAATAATTCGAAACCATTTGCACAAATTATCCACAATTATTGTTCCGGTGCTGGAAAGCTCGGTTCCGTCGTGTTCAAACGCAGCGGTAAAATCTCGTCGAAAGCAAACGTTAATTTCATATAGAAATATTGCCGAGGAAATGGTAGTTCATCCTGAGGGAACAGTGCACACAGAGCTGCCAGTCCAGGCATCTACTGGGAATACCATAAAACAGATAGATGATGGTGGCGTGGCTGCAGAATGCTCAGCATCCTTCACCGTGGCAACCGCAAGCACGTCTAGTCCTGGAACTGACATTCAACAAAACGTTGGCACAAGCCCTGAAGAACTATGAATAGGAAACATAAAATCAACTAGAAGACCAAGGAAAGACATACATGTAAGTTGCGTTATGTATATAGATTACATAAACAAATTTTGGATTAGACATTAATCATATCCTTTTTTTTAACTTTTAGGATTTCTGCTCATCGCCCATGCCACACGCATAGCTTCACAGCAGTGGAGCTTCAACTGTTTCTTTGTCAAATGATTGTTCCATAGGTTAATTCGTAATATAGTACATAGCACTTGTTTTTATTAGTTAGCGTTACCTCTCAACCACTGTCCGATACGATGGCACATGTAATGGATAAAGCGGACATTTGGAGGGGGAAAGCAAACCATCGTGATCCCTAAGCTCAAGAGTGGCAGCTTTAGTGCACCCAGTCCCATTTGCTGTGGTGCACGCCTTCGAACACCTCCAGTCCAGTGTAGCGCGAGTTGACCTTGCGCACGAACACACGCCGATTGCCGATCGGTTGCAATGCTCGATAGTTGTCGACCATTGGCGATCCGTGGATGCCGGTGTCCAGCTGAAAGGAAAATGTAGATCCATCAATCGCTAGTAAGGCCTTCCACCAGCTAGTGCCGTGAATTGTGCAACCCCGCCTCTCAAAGGATACCCACCGTTCGAAACCGTTTCATCTGGTTGACCGAGAGCTCGAGAAGATCGGGATAGACGACCCACGTGACGGCCTCTGAGCAAGGCGGTGTCGTGAGCGAACCCTTGTACGTGTAGAACCGGGTCATATCGATCCCGTCGATGAGCGACTGGAGCGTGAACGTGTGGTTCAGCTGGATCGTATTGTCGTAGTCGACGATGTGACCAAACGACCGTACCAGTGTGTTGATACCGGGCGCATCGTGTTCGGTGACCTGGTAGAAAAAGCCCAACACCGTAAGACCATCGCTATAGCCGAGCGCTTCGGCGACGGTTTTGTACTTTTTGTTGCGATGAATGATGTGCATCTCGAGCGGATACCTGGAGCGGCGCAGCACGCGCGAGGGAAGAAAAGCATAATAAATCCATCCATGTCCATTGGGATGTCCAGTATGCAACACAACCAACTTACCTGATATCGTTGAGTACGTGCTCCGCACCGCGGTTGTTTTTGTCGCCCCAGTGAAAGTGTAAGCCTTCCAGCTCGTACTCGTTCTGCATCTTGCCGCCAAAGATGTACGGATGCTTGCCGACGGCTGGGTCCGTTTTCGGAATCGTGAGGGACACTGCATCGATTGCGCAACAACACATACAAGGACGAAGTAGCATGAAGTTATGACGGTTTTGGTTTTTCCCGTAGGCTCCAAAATACCTTACCGGAATGGCCATTGTTGTGTATAGTCATCGGTCCCGGGAGCAAATTGTTGTAACCGACGAGTTCGATCGCCGGCATGTACAGCGGAACCGCCCGGTGACTACTGATCGCGATCGGCGACTGATGGGTACCGGCGCAGCTCTGGTGTGCCTTGGACCAGCGTCTTTGGTCCGGTTTCGAGTAACCGAACCGATGCGCTTCGACGCTGGTGCTGGTGGGACCTGTGTTAAGTAGAAAACATATTGATTGTGTCACTTAGCGTCCCCTGGGGATACGTTGCACGGTTGCCACCATCTACGAAGCAATAAGAATTAAGAAGAAGCAGTAATGTGGTGAAAAAAATTGCAAACTAGCATTGCCCACTTGCAATGTTCGTTTCGTTTAATCTTCCACACGTAATTTAAGTATTATACTGTTGCTTTATTGCCTGTTTTCGAATTAGATTGTAGATTGGAATATTAAATTTGTAAATATTCCGAAGCAGACGTTACAGTGCACAATAATGTGCAGATGTAATTAGTAGCAATAAAAAATAGACACACTTAACGGAGCGAAAAGTGCATACTGCTGTTTCTGCAACTGATAGTGCATCGCGTTCTCGTACATTGCAGGTGCAAACAATTCACCCCACTATACTTCACAACGACGATGCAAGATGCGCCGAGGGTAACCGATCATAAAGCAAGCCCACGTGCTCTGCCTGCTTGAAGTCAGATAAACTAGACACATGGGGTGAATACCGTGATCTTTACGCAATTAATGTTGCCCCGTAAGTGTGCCGAGAGGTTTGTTATTTCCAGCCAGTCTGGTGGTCTGTATCTGGTACATCTGCAGTAAGAGTAGCAGTAGTGTGTATACAAACTTTGCATTAAACACACTCCAAACAATTGCGGGCGTATCTTAATCCTTTTCGGCATTAGATCGAGTGTTTAGCTTAACGGGCTAATACTTTCACGCAATCTCCGACCTTATGACTGTTATCTTTGTATTGTATTCTAGAGTGCACCCTAATCAAGCGTCCTTTTCGATGTTTAGCAATGTTGAATCACAGCTTACCACCGATCAGCAATAGCACCAAGACCAACGCGGAAACTGAAACACTCGTGTCTAACAGCGGCATGGCGCTTCTTTGATAGCTGGCAACAAGATCCACTTGAACACAAGACAGGAACCTGATTTCGAATCACTTCACTGCAAGCTCCGGTATCACTTCGAATGTGCTTTTGCTGGCACGGGCACTTTGTGCTGTAAGGATCGTTGCAACGTCCAGTTCGCACTTTGTCTGGAACAGAACTGCCACGGTTGGTACGCTGCAGGAACGGGTTGTCCCTCGAATGAATCGGGGATCGCGCAAAACGATCAGTTCGCCGCACTTTAACCGATGCAACACGTGGCCTTCTGCTGCTGCGCTACTATTCTGGAGGGGAATGATGTATCGGTTGTGTTTGCCTTGTTTGCCACCTACGGAAGCTACCGAAAATCCCACTTGCAAGTCTTGTCACTCGCGCCACGGTGATGCCAGTGAGAGGATGTGTGAACGCTGCACGCGCTCTCCGGTGTCTGTCTCGACCGATTCCCGACCGCTAACTGGTACCATCGGTGCGACACTGATAGTGTTTTATAGAATCGTGCCTAGACCGCTGCGCAAGAACAGAACGGGCGCCGGGTGTGTGTGTGGGCTACGCCTCACGCATCACACTTTGTGCCGGGGTACGCGTTGGTTCGCTTAATCGTTTCGCCGTTTGTACTTCTTCGGTATGGACATTAAATTGTGTCCACCGGGCTATTAGAATGCGTCAGCGCAAATCGTCCAAATCTCGACTACGCGCTGATGCTTAATTCGAGATCGAAGATGGTGTGCCAGCACCACCATTCCGGACGTATGAGCGGATTTGGGCGAATTTTTTTTTTTGGTCATTAATTGCTGGAAACGTGAGGCGCCTGCAAGCAAGCGCTAGCGCGGGCACACGTTACACCGCGACAAACCTTCGACAAACGGGAGGGACATTCGATGGGCAAATTTTAATTACCTACCGAGTTGGTTCGAATGGATTCCTAACCAACCCTACGGTGGGATGGAATGGAAACGCTGACGACGTACATAAATCAAGTGCCTTATCTTTCGTTTAGATATTTCTTTGTAAGGAGTCACCTTCCCCGATGCTTGGGTGCCTGCCTGTTGGATGGCGATGTGCTAGCATTCCAAATTCGGCTGCTATCCGCGAAGCCTTACCGATGCTAATTCGCGGGTTTGAACGATACCTGATGCTAATGTAACGTTGCCATCTGTGATCGATCGGACAGGGCAGAACGGGACTGAATATTAATTGTGTAAATGGTGTATATCAGTGATAAGAAATTTACCGATCTTTACCGTTCGATTTAGTCGTAGCGGTAATTTATTCTGTTCAAAGTGCTGTTTTATTAAACATTGCTAGATGGGCCAGATAAAGAAACTAGAAAAAACCATTATCGCGGCTCAAATGTCGCTGGACACGCTTGTTGTGCTCTCGTCGAAAGCTTACGGTCATTTACGTTATTGCAGATAAGACTATCTGCAAAATTTAATTCAATACAAAGTGTGACATTGCAACAGAGATGGAACCGATCTCTCTTTTACCAAAGACACAGATACAGTATACAATCGTACACTTGTATTTTGTGATGATCTTAAAGGGTCAAGAATTTTCGGTCAATGTAGGTTTAAGCGTTCTTGGTTGCTATGATCGTCCAAGCAACCTGTGCGAGCAATTTGGTTTAAATGAGACAGAGAAGCTCCGCTGTACCTACCCAAGTGGTAGTGGTAATTAGCTATAATTCACCAAGTTTTCCAAGGTTACCCGGGGAGACAAACTTGATATCAGCTGTCGATGGGTGTAAATTACGCGATCATTGGAAAAGCAATCGCTACGGAAGTTGACAAGGTAAGCATTTTGTCGATTGCGGTTTTTTTTGTTCCTCTTATCGATATTATGCAGCACGTTGTAAATTCCCGGATCTATACGACGCGTGTTGGGACAGGCTACTGGAGCGCCAGTTCCACATCATAGGTTAAGCCCCGCCGAGCATTAGACGAGAAATAATTACACACGAGTACATGGGCTCTCCTTGTTGTCAAGGCCAGGCCCGTTCACTCCGATGAAAATGTGTGCTGTGGATGAATTTCCCACACTGAAAGGGATATTCCCCATCCGGCGATGACTTCAAGTCACCAACCTCTCTTTTCCAACCTCGCACACCCCCTGCCTGAGGTGGTGCTGGCGAAGCTGGTGTAAAATAGTTCGATCATTACTTTGCGTTGTAATTTTTGTTTTACTCCCCGGTTGTTCCGTGTGATGTATGGATTGCGGTGCCCACTAACATATTTTATCGATTCTATCGACGCGATTTATGTGCGCACCGTACGCCCGTTAATGGGCAAATGTTGGGGCGAGCGTAATTTGAATAGACGGATAGATTCGACCGCTCCGCGTGAACAACTCGAAATCATTGCTTGTGTTATTATTTGTCTTTTTTCCTTTGTAGGGCTACGCGTATTACTAGCTCACGGATTGCACCCGGTACAATTGGGCAGAGATCGTTCATTATTATGCTGATTGACGCTGGAATGGGCCGCCGAGGCGCCAATTGAGATGTGCTTTCGTTGAAATATGCTGACATAAAAATCACAACTTTACTACCGCACGTGTGCGGAATATGGTGGAGTGAAGCTACGGTTCGGGTCACCGCACCGGCCCTTGCATCCATCCCAGCACTGGCGTAGATTTAATTAGTTACAAGCTGGCATATTTGTGCGCATCATCATACGAAGCCATTAAGGTGGAGCCTCCCGTGGGGATTTGCGTCTGCACGCTGTACTAGTTGTGTAAGCTACTTAGCGCAAGACAATTTGGTTGGGTGCGTAAAGTATTGCTCTGGCGCAGCGATACATTTTTCCGGCACTCCCCGCTTTACCGGATCACTCGAAATGGAACCGGGATGGAGTGCAGGCGAAGAATGGGTTTCTTGCACACCCGTACAGAACTCCACCGGGGGCCACACGGACCGTGTGCGTCGGTTGTGATCGAGATTCAGGTGAAAGATTTAAATAGTTTATACCCATTTCTCGCACCGTGCTGTTTTACTCGCGCGAACGGAAGAACGATTACCGATATAGGCTAATAGAGTTCGATTCTGGCGCCCGCGTCTAGAAAACGAGCTGATGCAATTAGACGGCCAAATGTTTTTTTTCTCCAACCACTTAATGCCTGCTTCGTGCGTGGGTAAATTGGTGTACGAGCGGGTTTTTATCATCTCCGAAGGGGTGTTTGAAACCAGAACAGGACTGCTACTAATCGTTACTATCGGGCAACACGATCACGGTCGAACGGTCGGCCGGTTTTCCGATTAGCACCGAACACCATCTAATGCTCCTGTTTTCCATCCATTCATCAGTTCTGCGACCCATTTCACGCACCACATCCCTACCCCGGAAGCAGGGGCCTGCGTTTTGATGCCGGTGCAAAGATTGTTCGCGCAGGTAACGGCGGGAATCTGCTAAAAAGGCTGTTATGTTTGCAAAAGCATTACTGCAATATTAACGGTTCACGGATAAGAATAAGCGCTACGTCAGCACCGCGAATAGGTCACGTGTATTTGAACATCGGTGGAAGGTGGACTACGAACTGTGAAGTAAATATTTAATGTTGTTGTATTTCGTTTTGGACGAAAATGGCTTCATTCATTTGGGCCTATAATTTTTGGATGAATGAATTTTATTTTTTAAATGTAAAATAACGCTATAAACTGATCACTGCTCTAACCCGCATTTTTATTCCAAAAGATCAGTACATTCTCGAAATCTCGCGCGCTAACAACGACAGCAAGACACGGGTTAGAGCCCAGCCAGAACGGAACATGTTAATGATTTGGCACTTCCTCATTTGCACCTCATCATTTGCGATCGTGTCGATTCGAGCGTAAGAATAAGGCATAGTAATCGTCCCATCCGATCCGTGTTCCACAAACACTCACGGCGGAGCGAAGAAGAATGGCGCGAAACTGAACCGTTTCTCTGCGGTGCTTTGGAACACGTGCGTGCCGAACGTGTAAACTGCTTTGCTTGGGTGAACTTGCTTTCATTGGGCACCTGGTTGGTGGACCTGATTCGATGACTTTTGGCACACACAAACAGCAGTGGATAGAAAGATTGACGCCACCACGCGTGTAGTGTCATGGGATCGGGAACAGGAGCAAAACAACATGTGTCTTTTTTCCGGTCGGTCGTGATGAAATTGTTAATGGTTCCGCAGACAGTAACTGTTGTTTTTGATTCCTATATTTGACGAGCACTTACTGTCACAACTTTTACAATCGAAGTTTTATATCAAAAAAAGAGCATTAAAAGCAACAACTTCTAACCTCTCGTCTACTATGGACCCCACGCGCCACCCGGTGTGGCTATCGTATGTGCCGCTTTTCGTTCAACGTTCAATCGCGGCAGGCTGTGAAAAGTGTCAGATTTCGCAAAAATAATGAAAACGCACCTCACACTCAGCGGTGAAGCATATTCGAGAGGGGAAAGTTTGCCACGGTTGATAGTTTTGCTCGCTGTCCGTCGGCAAAAGGCTCCGATGCGGTTCACCGATTTCTGACCGTGTTGTTGGTCAACTCTCTTATCTTAAGCGGTCACGCCTGCTTACTGCTGCAGTGATTAGGAGAGCCGTACGGCGAATCTGTTGGAAATTCCGTCACTCGCAACCGAAATGGACCCCCCACCCCCCCGTATCCCATCTGAACGCCCTCTAACGGTAGAGAGTGGTGCACTGTTTGAACTTTCCTACCGCAGACCGCTGGTCTCATCATTATTATTATTGTTAGCAGCGTATGCCACACATGACTGCACGTGTGTGTGTGTGTGTGTGTGTGTGTCCATGCCCTTCACGTGCCGCGTCGGGGTCGGGGTTAAGTAAGGGCGCGAGTGAAAGTTGGCTAATTGCATACTTCACGCAACCAGATGCGGGTATCTGCCGGTCGCCCATCCCCAACGACGGTAATGGCACGGATAGCAAATCCATTGTCTTCATCGTGACCGTGGCCCTTTACTTCCCGGGCCTTCGGTAATTCACCTGTTGTTGGGATGCACCGCGGCGAGTGAAGTGAACGGCGTTCGCCGTTCCGATGCGACGATGGCAATGAACTGCAACGGACAGATTTGCGACAAGTTGCTGAGGGCTTTCGGTATGTACGGAACCGGTGAAAAATTAGCGGATCAACCGGCCAAACCCGGCACGGTTGATTTAGTGACACAGATTTCGAAACCATTTCTCTTTTGTCGATGCTGGCGGATGGTTGAAATGTGCGATACAATCCGTTTCTTCGTTAGTATGGCTAAGATTCCAATTATTTATATTACGTGCAATTAAATTCCCAGTTGGAAAGATTTTCTTTGGTGTAGTAAAATAAAACCCTTTAAAATGTCAAATTAAAGTAGCTATCGATCTACGAATGGAAGTTGCTGATGGGCAATTCGTAAAGTAGGCCATGTCATTAAAATGCATTGCCTTGGCATTGGACCTCAATCATTGTATTATTGTACTAATTGTGCGATAACTTTTTTGTCGAATCTCTGAAACAGGAGCAAATGTTTGGGTTTTGTTCTAAAAAAAAATTCTACGTGCGTTTATCTACTTAAAACTCCTTGAGTTTTCGCCAAACATGTCTAAGCACTCAACAATTGTAGCTACAAGGGACATTAGTGACTTAAAGAACCAGTCTTGCGACTACGATTTAAACACTTCGATAGGATGCGCAGGCCTCGTTAGTTCATGATGTAATCACCGTTGATTACAGGTATGATCAACTGTATCGGAAAGTAATATACTCCTCCATAGGAATGCCTGCTGCCATTATAGCACTAATGGGACATTGATCCCCAGAATGGCTCAGAACGTCGGAAAGAGTAGCTGAGACCGGTCTTAATGCAGCTTTCAGTGCAAGTACACACGTCCTCTAGTGTAGCTCACATTAGCATGGTGTTAGTGCTCATAGTACGAACTTTATACTACGACAAATCGTTAGAGTTTTGTATCAACTCATCCACGATCATTCTCTGTGATTAGTGCTCAGTTTGTCTCTGTCTGAATAATGTCTTCAGAGGTTCACAAAGAAGGGCTACGTCATGTCGAAATACGTGCTGCCATTCTGTTGCACGAATTCTTCATCTCCGCTGGTATTCGTTGATCATTAGATGTTGTGGAGTTGCGACTCATAGCAGTTCTCCTTTAAAGTAACTGAAAAGAAAGTTGACGAGTCGCGCATAACCAATTAAGCTGGTGAACTTTTCATGCATATTTATTGGAACCCTTGGGACGTTTTGGACCTTAGCTTAAATTACCGACAAAGTTCATCAAATCACCAATCGTTCTCATACCTTAAAACTTGGGAAAGTGAGCGTAATGCAAATCTTGGTCAACCAATAATTTAACCAATTTCTGGCCACTCAGCTTCCGGCGTGGCTCTCAGCATCGCGTGACTAAATAAATACCAAACAATAGAGCCCAAAACCCCAAATCCGATCCACCCTTGAGCTCCATGGTAAATGGCGCTAAAATATGGCTCACGTGCTTTTCATGCCTTACCAGATACGCAACGGTCGTCGATCGGTGCGCGTTTATTGGAGGCTGCCCGTGGAATCCATCGCAAATGATCGTGCCTCCCCACTATTGGCTTTAAATCACCAGACATCACGACAACGTCACACACACACACAACCACATAAACACGCAAACTCCCCCGTGAAAACGTTTAACGAGCCACTTCGCTCACGAAAATGCCGGGTGACACTGTATCTTCAAAGTCAAGCGGAAGGTTATAGACACCGCAACCTTAACGAGCGCCCCTCGGTTTGTTGGTACGGGTCGGGTGTTTTACCTAAAACCGGAATAGAACGAATGAACGCTTACGAGTAGCAGTGCCGGATCCACACCGGACACAGTACCGTGGCTACCGTGGCTGGAACATCCCCCTGACTCATGACGAGCGACGCGTCAAATCAGCCACCATTTCGAACTGGTTTTGATTGGTGGCGGGAACCACGAAGGTGGCGCAGATGGGGCAGGGAAGGAAATTTCTCTATTACGCCATCGGTAGAGCCGGTTATTACGGAAGATCCTAGGCGTAATAAAAATCGTTCGACCCGACCGGTGGCCAACCAGTTGGTGGTGGTGATTGATTACAGTGCGTATGATGGGATGCTGATAGTAGCAGCGCATGCTATCGGCGGTCCGTCTTCCAGAGCTCGATCGATCGCGCAGGAAACTTCGAAAGGAAAGCGATTGAATATTGCTTAAGTGCGTGCGTTTAGTTGCAGGACAAGTTTTCCACACCCTGTCAATAAACTGTGAAATTATGCATTCCCCGAGCAGGAGTTTGCTAAGATGGGCTCAAGAGATCGTACGGAAGCGAGATATTCTCGGCGTAATTTGCTCCATCTTCTGTTCGATCAGATGAAAACTCATCTGAACTCATCGAGTGTTAGGAGAAACCGACACATTGCATTGTATTTGTTGTTGCTTATGGAGAGCCCATTGAATGGTCGGCCCAGTGCATGTACGAGTGTAAAGTTAGGCTTTTCGGGATCCTCCCTTAATTTACCGATCGTGAGGAAAGATTTCCTCAAACTGTTGATCATATTTGTTTTTTGTATAATCATAGAAAAAATAAAATGCACAAGCATCTTATAGGAAGGGAAAGTGTTTTTTTTTGCTTCGAATCGAACTATTCGTCTTGTCAAGGAAAAAAGCATATCTCCTCTCAAACCGTATTCGAGTCGTGTTTGTGATATTTTGGGGTTTGTGTGCTTGAATTCATCGTGCGCCACAACTTACGCACCACACACACCGTTGTGACTGGCTAGTTTCGAGTTGCTCCGTGAAAGAGGAACTTGTGTTCGAGTGATGTTTGTATGTAAAAGAAATTTTCGCACCAATAAGTATTTGCACATCAATTACACTATGTATGTTTAGCTACTCGTGTAGATACAGTGATTGTGTCGACGGCGTATAGTCCCGGTTAGAGTGAGGCGGTTAAAATTAAATAACGGTTCGAAGTATGGATTCGAGTAAAATGCAACAGTGATTACAGGCTATGCATCACTTTGCGAATAATGTGTACAGTTAACGGCTACTATCGGTAGGAATATGTAGGTCGATCATTGGCCAGGAGGCTGGGATGAAAAGATATGCTATTTATTAGTGATTTTGAAGCTTAATGCTTACTTCGTTCTATTGTTGAAGATCTACAAAATCGGTAGTCTTCAGGTATAACGATCTTCCTGAGCAAGATTTCTTGCTTGGAGAACATCGGGCTTAGATTGGGTCCAAAATAATAAAATACATCCTATAGAGATGTTTCTTCTTATTCTTTGGCTGCCTTTGCTTAGCTAAGTTCTTACCTTATCTTCCACCTGCATAGTGTCTAACAAGGCTGCACTACTTATCCGATGGAAGAAACTACTCATAGCTTGGGTAGTAAAATTCTGCGTATGAGAAAGCATTGCTCTCTAGTCGAGATTTGAACCCAACTCGGGCATATCGTTTAGTCGTTCATTATCGTTATGGGCTATTTATCACATCCATTCCAGGGTCATTAAATCTTAATCCGATCAATAAGCTTCGTTAGCAATACAACCTAGCTGTCCAAAATCAACAACAAATTACAAACAGATGATCGTTTTGTTGAATGAACCTATATCCCTCACAGCGATCATTGCACCGGTAACCTTCTACGGTTAACTGTTTTCCCAATCCAAATTGGAAAGCTCCCCCATTTAGGGTGGAAATAAATCTTCTCCGGATGCGTCGATCGCTACACCTAAAGGCCGCCAGATTTGCTAGGCAAGCGACTACTTATGCGCGTGCGAACGTTTCCTTTCGATTCACCTTGATACACGGATTGGATCCCGGCGTGCACATGTTGAACCACTTTTACAACCGGTGGCGGCAACCTTCGGTATCGCCCAGTAAGCGTGCCACCACACCCATCCCGCGTTCGGTTGGGAAGGAAACGTTTGCGATTTAGGCGTTGCGCAATCTTTCGATGGTGTTTTCTGTTGCCGTTTTCGTTGCAGTTTTTTTTGTGCACTGTTGAGCGTGTGTGTGTGTGTGCAGTTTGCTGTTGCATTGAGTTTGCCGGTGGGACACATAAGGCTACATTCGACTGCACAACGGTACAACCTGTTACCGTTCGATCGTACGGAACGAAAAGAAGTGTTGTGAGGGTTGTGCTGTTTGTAAGGGAGTTTGTTTCTGTTCTTTTATCGAGCTAGGTACGTTCCCGATCGAACGGACTAGGGCAAAGAAATCGAAACTGTCTGTGTGCCCCCGTTATATATGGAGCAGCACTTTCGAACATCGAGCATTGTTAGAAAGTAAAAACAGCCACTAATTTATGTAGATTAAATAACTGCCAGGATGGTTTGTTCGCTTTATTGCATTATTTATTACTAGTTTGCGTGGAGCGGTGAGACGCGACCTACCGGAAGATGTTATTCGTTCGTAAGATGTAGATTGCACCCTTCTATTTTTGTGTCCGAAACTATTCGCACGTGTTTTTATGGGATGGTTTGTGTTACGTTTAGGATCGACGTAACTTCATAACATTTCTACAGGTTGTAAAGATTGCAAAACAAAGCACTAACCCAGCCGTATATCTTCGGTGCTGTGGTTTGTTCCCAATGAAAGAAACCTCTTGCGGACGCTTTATTTATGTCCAAGTGGTCTGTTAAGAGGTATGTGGAATTCTCACCTCCTTCTGCGTGTCTGGTGTCAAAATTTTGAAGCCAATTTCTCTATTGTTTCGTTATCTGCACAAAGACAAAAACCACACCGCCCACAATAAGTGTGAAAGTGTAATTTGTCCCACGGTGGAGGGGACACGGTAGCGTTTGTTATTTTGCCACAAATTGTCGTCCACCGTGACAGCATGTGCATAAACTCTCTTTTAACTTGGAATGCACGGTGAAATGGTACGGAAATTGCGAGTTACGAAACCACACGACCACCGTGCATGCATTAACGCTTGCTGATAATATATCAGCAAAAGAAGTGGGGAAAATAGAAAACGAAAAATTATAATAATTAAAGCAAGTGTTTCGTCAGCTTGTTTTTAATTTGTTTGCCTAATTTTTGGAGAAAAGAAGAAGTTTCTCCTATACTTCAAGTCATGAAAACATTTTCAATATTGTGACACTTTATCGTTGAGTTTCTGTAACAAAGAACTGGGTAGAAACGAGTATTAGGTTTGTTATGTGGTACTGTAATTCATAATGATTTATGTCCCATCTGCATTAAAATTTTTGGCAGGACCGAACCACCCATTATGTTCTGATTATCCGATTATGATAATATGGATAAAGTGATGATAATGACGAGGTGCATTTTTATCTATTTCTTACACTCGTGGGGAAACACGATGTATTAAGCATTTAAAGCTCAGGGTGAAAATGTGGGAGTTGGCCAACTTGATCTGACCTAGAATTATCTCGACGGTGGCTAAGGAAATCGAAGTCTCGACCATGAGAACAATGGATTTTCGACCCCTCTGCATGGCTGGGACGTTAAGTATCTTTTAGTTCAATAATACTATTCACCAAGGAAATAGAAATAGACTGTTATATTGTGCTAGAAACTGTCGACAAAATTGAAATAGAAATTGAAAGAGACGCTCTCAAAATACTATCATTGTACACATAGTGTTGAATTGATTTATTCATTTATTATAATTCATATCAATTTTAATTATCATATCAATTTAAAATCAATCATAAATTATGAGCGGCCGCTGGGGGTCCCGATCTTTAAGGTGCCCGTAGATTCCTGGTTTTATTTTTTATCTCCATATAGTTGACTTATAACGCATTCAATAACTGTATCAGCAGTCTAAACATTGTTTGGAATTACGTTTTATTCTATGACAAATGTATGCTTTTTTATGTCTGATTGTTGTAATTTCCTTGCAGTAAAAGTTCACGGAGTCATCATGTGCCATGCAGGAATATTACAATCTGTGTATTGTGTACAGTATAACACTTTATAACAGCCCAAATATTGTTGATTCCAAACCGAAATCATCATCAATATATGACATTGTAACTCATTAATTTATATAATATGAATGTTTATATTTAATTCCACACACATAAAGGGATTAAGGCATGAAAATCAAAGAAAAACCCAATTCCTAATTCAATTCATTCTGTTTGTCTTCACAGGAAGTGATTCACCACTGAAAATGCAGTCCATTAGGATTGCAGCGTTTGTGCCCCTTTTGCTGCTTCTGCTGCTGACAGTACTGGCCGACGGGTGGCCATATCCACGACCCTTACCACAGAACCTAAGACGACTGCCAAGGCGGAACGATTTTGTTGCTTACAATTTGCATCGCATCATACGACCGCGCGATGTTAACGATCTGGATGTTGATCAGGCGCGGAAGGCCATGCACGATGTACACGAAACGATCGCTGAAGTACAACGGCTGCTGGCTCTCGATCCTTCTCTTCCTAGGCTGACCAGGTAAGCTGGATGGATGGTGATCGGTTGTGCATTGTCCTTCGATCTGCTATCGTACTTCATACGCTACATTAACTCTATCCATTTCCTTTTGTTTTTAGAGGAGAAATCGAGGAACTGTTCGAAAATGTAACGCGGGAAGAGTTTTCCAAATCGCTACGCGCTGGAGATCACCATCGGGCGCAGCATATGCGAGCGCTCATGCTCGTTCTGCCGTACCACGCGAATAACATGTCGCCGGAAAATATGCAAAAGATATACACCCGTCCACCAGTGACCCGAATTGTTGGGGCTGGTACCAACACGAAACCGATCGTTTTCGAAACGCTACCAATAACGCCGGCACGGTTTGTCGCCAGCACTACTACTACTACTACTACAACCACCTCCACTGTTGCACCGACAACATCTGGCCCGCGCACAACGACTGCTGCCATCCCGGTAACAACAATCCGTTTTACAACGCCGCGTCCAACTACTTTCCATCCAACGCTACCGGAACGAATGCGCGATGCTACTCAACGTAAGGAAAATTTAAACGACCTTCTTGCGTCGATCGGATTATCGCAAAGCTCGGAGGAACTTTCCACCCCTCCAACGTTCCGCCCATTACCAGCCGCTATGACGACAATAGCACCATCTCCTTCGTCTTCGTCAGCACCGGAAGATCCTGTTAGCAATGCGATCAATGTGGATGATCCGAAAGTGGCACAAGAGCTAAAGGATCTATTGCGTTCGTTCGGTTTGCTGAAGGACGTGGACAGTGCTGTCAGTGCGAATAGTCCACTGCCACACGCAGAACGACTGGTCGACATACAGCCGGCAGCACTGGTACTGCACGAACCGCTTAAGGTGGAAGAATCGACTCCAACGATCGAAGAACCGAAGAAGCTAACGGTCGAAAATACTGGTGGGCTTACGCAAGCGAACGTTAAACCGGATGACTATGTTGCCTTTAAACCTCTACCGATCGGAACATCTGCTGATGATGAGGACGCAAAACCGATAGACGAAGAGCTGGACGCTTTACTAAAATCCTTCGGTTTGCGTGGGCCTGGTCCACGCAACAAGAAATCGATGCACCCGGAAGTGACTCAAAAACCACCGATGGTGATGAAATCAGTTCCGTCTATCGATGCAGACCTAGTAGCACCACAGCTAATGTCCGTGCTGGGAACGCTAGGCATACAGATGAAGCCTGGTCAACATCAGGCTTCACTCTCCACGGGAGCGACTCCGGTAGTTCGGAGAAGGGAAAAAACACCGCGTAAGCTAGAACCACCGGTTGATCAAACGCCATCGGCAGCACATTTACGCGTCAGTAATGAGGATTACCGGAAGTTGGAACAGCTGTGGCAGACGGTGAAGCAACTCGAGAAACTGAACACATCTCTCACGGACGATTCGCTCGATGTACTCAATCCGAAACATTACAATTTAAGTCCATCGCTACTGGCACAGGGGCCAGATCCGCTACTCGATGGCATTGGTGATCGCGAAAGACTGAACGAGATCAAGAAGCGTCAGGAGCCGGCCACATCTACCACTACGACTACCTCGTCGGTTCTGAATGATGATGGTGTGGCAACGGAGAGTGACAGTCCGTTCCGTTTCAGTTTACAGCTTAACACTAGCGGAAGTGGTACAACGAGTGATGATACCGAGCAGGATGATTCGACAGCTACGACTACGACCAGTGACATCACACCTGACACGACGACAAACTCCCCCAGTACCACTGCCTCTCCAACTACCACAACGACGGAGAGTGCCCGCAATGCTGCATTGGAAGACTCGTTTCCCTCATCGGATTTAGCCGGAGATCCTGTAAATGAGGAACCGTTACCACCACCACGTCGTAACGGATTTTACTTTTTGTACGATTGGAACTCTTTCCTGGAGGTGGGCGAGGAACCGAACAAGGTCATCATCCGTTACAACCCACAGGCGGGCGATCCGAGCCGCTTCCTACCGGTCACTGTACCGTAGAGAAGAAACTTAAAGTTTGGGTCAGACAAATAAGGCCAGGCTGTAAAAAAGAAGTTAAAACAATTGTGGATAAGCTTATACATTCCATGGGTTTTAAGGAGGGACCGATTAGTGTACATAGTTAAGCTTCCTTTGCTCTGTAGCGCGTAACGAGTAGATCTAAATTATCCCTTATTTATTATCCTTCCTCTCTCTCGGAGGAGTAGAAGGGGTTGCTCTTTTGAAGTGGGGTGCTGCAGGAAGGAAGGAAAGCTGGGAAGCTTCAGGTACTTATAAATGTAAGCAATGTTAGCAAGATTTCGCTGTGCACAGTGGGTATGATAGAATTAGGTTTAGGGATACGGGATTCGAAATAGATTAGAATTACATATCCTCGCAATCGCGACGGATGCAGAGCATGATTTTAACGTCATCATACGATAATACGTTTTGTATAGATTCGCACAACAAGGTTTGAATTATGGGAACCAACGAAACTAACGAAGCTCATGAAAATAAAGCATAAAGTATCAGAAGAATCGTTTTGCTAAGAACAATTCGTTGTGAAAGAAAAGTAAGGATTTTGCCAAAGACTGCTGATGGAATTTATTTTGTACGAATTTGGATGCTTTTTAATAAGCAACATCGAAGGAATATATCTCCGGTTAAGTAAAACTAAACCAGGTGAATCGGATTTTTGTTTTGAATATTTTTACCTGCAAAAAAGTGTTTCCATTTAATCGTGAATGTTAAAATTTGAAAGCACATTTTACCGATCCGTTTTATAACCGATTGCGATTCTTAGAACGATATAGATTATACATTATTATATCAGGAATAGGATGCGATATGAAAAAAATTAAAACGTTTCGTAAACACTGTATGAGACGTGATACCAAACATTTTTTTTATACGCACTTTGGAAAGATCTCATAAATGTTGATCTAGTTTCAAGAGAATTTAATTAATTATTTATGAGTTTTCGATTCCAACACCCTAGAATGATTTTTGTAGTGTCCTAGTAGTCTTCTGTAACACTACTGGTATTCCCCTCTATACTTGGACTCTCAGTTGTTTTATAGCAGGAAACAATCCAAATGATTTGAATCATATAACTAAACTTGTAACTCAAGTGTTAAGTATGTAATGGCTATAATCGCTGTAAGTGTAACAGCTTCTCTAATCCAGAGAGCACACGAAATCAATTGCGGTTGTTTGACCACAGTTTGATGTACCACTGGTGGTTTCAGTCTTGCTACTTGGGAACCGTTAAAAATGTTGGCTGGGTTTTACAGGGGTACTCGATTCAATTTATGCTTGCATTTGGTCAAAATTTTGTTCCATGCATTTTCCCACTGTTCGGAGCTTAGGCAGTGCTCTAGCAACTGATGCTCTGTTGTAATATAACAGATTTACACTGCAGCAAGTATGAGTGCACCTTTTCGAAAGTGTGATATTATTAAATGGGTTCAACCAAATAAATAATTTGCTGAGTGATTTAGAATTCAATATTGTAATGCAATCTTTATACTGAACAAAAAAAAAGGGTTACTGCACATGCGCATAACGCAAGTGTTTATAAAGCACGTGGTACACGTGATTGGTGTGTCCACAACGCGCCAAAATATCAAGTGTTTTTGTTGTAAACGAGAACTTTTTACATGGTGTTGCAACCGGCTCGAGGTCTAGGCCTCTGGTAAAGGAGTTCTTAAATAATGCAAACGTAATAGACTTTTCCTTTATTCAATGTGATTACGACCATCCCGTTGATTGGATAATGTTCATATTTGGGTTTGATGTCGATCTTTGATGATCGCAGAAAACTCAGAGGGGCGTTGTATACTGTATCCTATCCTGTATCGAGTTTTAGTAAAATTTGTTTTGGATTTTCTTTCTTATCTTCTGTTCTGTTTAGTCCGGTTCTAATGTGGGTCCATTACCAAAATTTACATCAATCAATTTATGACACTTTAATAGCAGGAAATGGTGACTTGCAATTGCCTTAGACAACCAAAATTACGATCAATTCCAAAAAGATCCCACAATAAAGACAATATATTTAATATCAATTACTTTCAAAAGAAACCACATAAGTTCATTTTATTAAATAAATATCGTATATTTGCTCGTATTTTTTACATAAATAAAAAGGGTTCAAAACACATTGCTAAAATTTTGCCACCTGAAACAATTAAAACCAGTTCGATCGATCTAATGCAACACAAACATTCAATTCACAAACATACGCGTAAATATACATCTGCAACGGTCGGTTGCGTTCGTTAAGCTACATTTGCCTAGCGGGTATTTAAAACTAACTCAAAAGAAAACAAAACCCCACGGATCCACAGTCTCATCGGCTCTACGCATCGGGGGTGTTTCATGTTGGAATAACTTCAAACTATTTTTTACAATCATCGAGTTCCGTAGAACTGTGTCGGTTATAGTAGGACAAAAGTATTCCCTTCTCGTACTCGTCGATTGTTTTTTTTTCGTTCTTTTTGGCAGCATGGATCAGATTTGCTTAAGCTACTAACACTTGGGCGTTTGTATGAAACAACGAACGGTAAACCTAACTAAAAGCAATTTGTTACAAGACCTTCCTCCTTCAGTGCATAAAATTAACTAACGACTCGCTTGCTAAATGCTGCCACCGGCGATACGCAACGCAACGGCCAGCTCCGCTAGCAAAAGCCAGGATTGGTATGCTCGATAATGCACCGTTTGCAGTACTTCTTTACCGCCCGGTACCCTTCGATCGAGATTTGACAATCTTGTATGTTGAGCTGCTGCAACCCCCGGCAGTAGTACGCAATGCACTGTATCCCCCGATCCGTGATCATATCGCAGTTCCGCAGGCTTAGCTTCTTCAGGTTCGGACAGCTTTCGGCGAGAGCCCGCAGCCCGGCATCGCTCACATCACACTTGCCAATGTCGAGCGCTCGTAACCGTGGGCAGGAGCGGGCGAGCACATTGATCGAGTCGTCGCTGACCGCTTCGCAACCGCGTGCATTCAGATAGCGCAGCTTGTAGCACCTTCGGGCGATCACCTTCAACCCCGCGTCCGACACCTGGTCGCATTTGGCAACGGAAAGGTAGCGCAGGGTAGCACCGAGTTTCCCCAGCTCGTACAGCCCAAAGTCCGTCACGCTGGTACAGTCCGAGACGCTGAGTTCGCGCAGCGCTATACAGAAGTTTGGAATAAACTTAAGCCCGGCATCTGGAAGGAGTCGTAGAAGTGGAGCATTTTAGTACAACAAACGACTAGTGATCGGTCGTTTAGTGTGGGGGTATCTGCTAACCTGTCACTTGTATGCACCGTCGAAGATATAGGTAGACCAGCAACGGACAGTTACGGGCGATGACTTTGATACCAGCGTCACAGATCGATGCACAATCGGTTAGGTCCAAATATTGGAGCAACAGTCGTCGCGGTGGTTCCAGGCCTGGATTGATGGTAATGCACGTAATTTGGGCACAACCTACAAACACAATCACATTAGCAAGTTATCACTCACAAACATTTCTGTAACCAATAACCCTTAGTACCCTTACCCGTTATGTCTAGATGCTGCAGGTTTGTACACTTGGTTACCAGATCCGACAGTGCCTGGTTCGTGATGGTAACGCTGTTCTGGATCTGCAGGTGCGTGATCTCCGGGCAGCGTCGGGACAGCAGTTGCAACCCACGGTCCGTCAGCCGGCAACCGTCGGCCAGCAGCACCCGCTCCACCCCGGGACAGGCACCGTTACGCGTCTGACCGCAAAGCCTTCGTAGGATGGTTTTGATGGCACGGTCGCCACTGTTTTCTTCGCCTGTGGGAAGCAAAAGATCGCCCGTGATTTACTGACCGGCCGTGTGAAGCTAACAGCCACCAAGCTTACCTTTTATCTTGATGATCTTCCACAGGGCCGGATTCCAGATGACCGATTCAAACCGTCGGCAAACCCGAGCAATATTGCACAGTTCGCTACTGTCTAGCCATTCGAAAATGCGCACCATCAGCTCGTCCGGTACGCGGTCGAACAGGGGACCGGACCGGTACAGGCTGGTGCCGTGTCCATTGCCGAGGCTGGTCAGAATGGTTGTAGCGTCGGGTCGGGCACTGATACCGTTGCCACCGGTTCCACCAACCACGGGCGTGTTCGTTTGTGCCGGACTTCCGTGACTGGAGGAGGTTGAGTTGGTGCCACCGCCAGAACCGTGGTTACCGGCCGTTGTCCATGAGGCCGGTATCGATGACTGCTGCTGTCCCGAGGGCGATGGTGAGACGAGCGTGTGGTAGCCTTGGTCGAGATTTGGCGAGAATCGTCCGTATCGCGAAAGCCCATCGTTGTAGTGTTGCGATTTGGTGAGTGGAATTCTGCCAAAAAAACAAAGAATTGTTGTTTAAGAAACTTTTTAGTTGGGAATACAAAGATTGCCAAACATTTCCTTACCTCCCATCGATGAAATCTCCCGACCCAACGGTCTTTAAGTGTGTCCCCCGTGGACTGTGGAAGGCCGGCGAGCCACGTATCCGATCGAGCAGGTAGCGATCGGAACCGCTCGTCTCCGGACTGGACGCACGCCGCAGCAGATGGGGCGAACTGGAATCGAGACAGTCCACCTGCGACTGTGCCTGGGACGAGGTTTGCGACGCGGAGTTGTGCGCGTTGTGGGCCGCGACCGAACCCACCGCCCCACCGTTCACGTTGCGTCGGCAGAAGTTGTAGATCGCATCGATGTTTTCGTTTTCGAGGTAGTACCGTTCGGTGTTGTTGCTGCTGCTAGACTGATTCCGTGTCAGGCTGGACGGTGTGGCGTTGGCATTGCGCCGAATGGCACCTTGAATGTAGAGCGCGTCCATCTTCTCCTCGAGAAAGTACCGGTCCGCTTCGGACAGCCCGCCCAGCACTCCCGGCGGGGGCGGCTCGTCTGGATGGTGGTAGCCGCCCTGGGTGCCACGCAACACCGGCGAGAGTCGCTGGTGGTGCTGCTGGTAGGTGTTGGTTAGCAGTGCATCGATTGGAGTGTACGTCCGTGGCCGCACCGGCCGATAGTCCCGTCGGTGCCCGTGGTGCCCGTTGACTGTGGGCGGTGGATGCGGTGGCAGCGGCAGTGCTGGATGCAGAAAGGAACCGTTTTGATCGAGCGAGGAGGAAGAACTGCGGGAAAGTAGTGAACCGTTGCTAACACCACCACCACCGCCATCCGGTACGACACCGTCCGGCGGTTGTTCGCCCTTGCATCCCGTCGACATTAGGCCACCGGTATCCGGCGGGTAAAGGTCGGAATCGAGCGTCAGTATGGGTGAGCTGCGAGACATCTGGTAGGCCTGTGGGTCTAGTGGGCTGGAGCTGAGCGGATGATGATACTGACGGGTGTCCATCGAGGGCGTGTTGCGTCCCAGCGAAGCCAACGGACATTCGACCGGTGCCACTCGTCGCTGTTGGTGCGTCATGTTGGCGGCTCGCAGTTGCTTCAGACTACCGGCAACTCCTGGTGTTTATTCGTTCGAACCGGTTCTAGTGAAGGGTGGCCCAGAATAGTAGCATCCGATCGCGGGACATTTATCTGTGGAACAACAGGAAAGAAGCCAAAAATAGCATTAATGTCAATTTGGTTATTCTGCAACACAAGTCCAAGTTTGCTAGTTCGGACTTTTACAATAGCAGAGTTCATAAAGATCAGTTTAGTAAATCTCTCCATTTTCATTAATCGTAACTCATTAAAGTAAGATGTGCGTTATTAAACAATCTCCTCATTATGCTCTTCGGCATAATCCCGAAGCACTGCGCATTTTTTTGCGGTGATTCGGATGTGTGATCACTTATGATCGCACCCCAAACGCACGATTTACGGTCGGCACTTAGGCAAACAACGCTAATTAAATTCAAATTATCTTCCAGCGTTAACCTTCGCAAACCATCATCACCATCTAGTGTACTGGAGGAGACTAGCGCCTGCACTGCACTGAATCTTGATCAAGATCTTCCCCCGATTCCGCATCAATCTACGCATTCGTGTGGAAGAGTTGCTGGCCCTAGTATTACCACGCTGTTTCCTTGCAGTGGCCACGATGATGGTGCTGGTCGAAAATTAAAACATTCCTGTATGCAATTTTTGCCACAACCACCGGCCTGAAGCGCAACTGCCTAGAGCTCGTTTCACCGGAAAACCCCGAAGACAAATGGGTTGAAAATGAGTGAGCATAAAACTGAAATTACGTTTAATTTTTATATAACTCTTCGTACCATCGCGCATCAAATGGTCCGACACTAACGAGGACGAAATTACGTCCCGGCCTTAACTGGCCCCGGCGTTAACCGTTTCGTTACGACTGTACGGGGCGACTGGGGCGATAAGTTCGCGAATTAATGGAGTATGCAATCAGCGATCCAAGATCTGCACTGTCTCTACTGCCGTGTGTAACCACCGATGTACCAGTGTGTAAGGTGTCCAATTGCTCCATTGGTGGTGGTTTTTCGGCCGACAAATGTAAGTTTTTGAAGTTTTGTGTGAAGAAATCCCTTCAAATAGCTCCATGCTTTTGACATTTCTTTGTAGGTTCTAGTCTGAGATTGGCCACGAGCTGAGAACTCTCTCACGAACGTAAATCATCATGTCACACAGCCAAGCTCCGTTCGAGCGAGGAAGCCACTGCACTGCATGCCCCTGCACCGGCACCCGCCCTGGGGGGCTCGTTTGTCAGGCGGAAATATACGGTGCCCGGCCTTCGCATGGTAGGGCCGGTGCCCGGGTGATCTTTGATATTTATCCGTTCGGTACGCGAAACCGTTTACGATGTGTCGCCGCCGTCCATCATCGAACGATCGATCAAGCGGTTGATGGTCCGAAAACAAGTGGTGCCCACCCGGTCCCGGTGTCTAAGCGTGGCGGCCTCGCCAACAGTTGGTGGATCTGATTTCGATAAGTTGCAACGTTTCCCAGCGACCCACAATAACTTGGAGCGGCAGCAGGTACAATCTTGGACCGTATCTGCCTCCAGGCGGATATGCTACACACCGCGCTGCACCGCGGACGATGATGAACGGATGCAACGGAACGTTGACACACGGAACGAGTTGATCCGTAAGCTATTATTTTGCCATTCCCAGGCACAGCTGCAAGGTGCAAGATGGGCAAGCAAATGTGTTTTTTTTTTACTTCTTCTGCAAACCCAATCTATCGATCTATCTATCGATCGAACAACGGTCGTTCAGGTGAACGGGCGCTCGTTCACCTGTCCAGGTGTAGGGGTGGGCGATTGGCACAAAAGGAGCATGATGCAAGAATTGAAAATTGTTCCGGTGCATACAAGTGGCCTGATTTGTGGGTGCAAAGATCTGTACCGATTGCTTTGTGCGCTTAATTGAATTTTGCGTGTGAATTGTAGTGATTGAAAAATAAGGTTTACTAATGATTCAACCGTTGGCAGTTAGTTCTGTTTTGGCGATGTAAATAGCGTTTTGTATGTAGGAAAATAAAATGTAGGAAAAAATTCATGTACCACCGAATGTATCCATTAGATTAATTTTCGAATTGAGATTAACTGACCCTGATCGCGGTGTAAGGACCGTTCCAAAATCCCATCTGGACAAATTCCTCGTACGCAGGACTGACTATCCAGCTCCGACTAAATAAAGTCATAGAAAGCCAGAAATAGTAGGTCTTAGACCTCATGATGTAGTGCCGATGAAGAAGATCACGGTGTAAACTGACGAATAAGATAAATTCCGTTTAAGAAAATTCCTAATGTTATTTTAAAACGATTCTTTGTCATTTTTTCTTCGAACCTCAAGAACCGTTCACAATATGTTGTTGAAGAATGTTTTGTTTTGCATAGATTAAAATATGTAAAAAAAAACAATTATATTTGTATGCAATTGAAGCATATGAGAAGGCATCCATCTGCTTCGGGCATCGTCGGCAGGAAATAATTTTTCTGAAGTCTATGTAACCTATTCGGTAGTCATAGTAATCTTAGCTTTTAAAAAGAGATTTCTTGGAGGAAATGTCTCTGGGACGTTCCTCAATATTAGAAATGGTCGGACAACCAAATTATTAGAATGATCTTACTTCAATAGCGAACATGAGCTTTAATTCTCAGGATCACTGCTCAAGTCAGTGGAATAACAAACGTAGGTCCACGAAGCTGAATTAGATTACCTCGAAGAGATTACCTCGCAGAGAAGAAGAAACGTTACTTTAAAAAAGGAAACTACAACCTTCTCATCTTGAATTAGATAATTTTACTATTTCTTCCTTCAAGAAGTAGGAAGTTTTCTTAAGTCTGCTTAAACATTTCCTTAAATACCACATGTTTACATCCGAAGGGACGACACATTGGTTAAGGCTCCTCTTTTTGTGATTTTCTTTTTATTTTCAGCACACAATCCGCCCCCTCCCCATACCAGTGAGTTCAATCCGAAGCACTTTATTAGTCCTGCCTTCCCGCGGCGAAGGCCGCCCGTTGCACGACGTTTGACAGTGTGTAGATTTTAATCTCCAGCAGTAAAGCCAGCGAACCACGCGCGCGCACGGATGACATGAATATTCAACGGCAAACCGTGGCGTGAAAACGTTTCGTAGGTGGAGAACGGGTTGCACCGCTATCGATCGGTAGTGCATTCCGATGTGCATTTTTTAAAACTGTGCCGCAAATCAGACGCATGCGGTGGACGAAACATGAAGCGCGCTTCGGGGAAGGATTACGACGGATGGTGCGTGGCTTGGGTGTGCGTTGGCGTGGGCTGTTGTCAGTTTGATATAAATGCGTCACAGTGGCACAGCACACAGGGGAAGGAAGGGCTGGCCTGCTGGCATCTTTCGATTGTAACGTTTTTGTGCTACATTGTAGTGCGCTGTTGTTGCTGCCGTGAACGCCCGTCTAATGCAGGAGGTAAGCAGCATTGCAACCTTTCTTTCTTCAGCGCAACACCCTTCCAGAGGCAGTGTTGTCTCATAATTTATCAATCTGAGAAATGGTAGTACCTTTTGCGTGTTTCGCAAACAGTTTGCCTTTGTTGCGAATTGCATCGGATGCGCAACAACAGCAAACGCAACCAACCGGTCATCGAGCGGAATTGAATTGCAAGAGTAGTGCCGAAGCGCCTCGGAGGGATTTGCATCCCGCTTACCGAAGCTGTGCAGATCTACTGATCGCTATTCATTGGGATGAACCATGGAGAAAAACGGCTACCACATCTGCGTACGGAACACAGCCGTAGGACAATGCGAGGCAACGTGGCAACCGCAATGAGCTCATCTGAGCTTGATCCGTCATTGATACAAGAGATGAACAGGCTTGATATCATCCATGCCCAGCACCAGCGGCGACACCCCAACGCATCGGAACCGATCGGTAGCAGTTGAACGCGAACGAAACCCTCTGGTCGAGGCGTGGTCAAGGATCAATCGTAGACAAACGATGGTGTCGCTACCGCAGGGCTCGTACAGCGCCACTGCATTCGGGAGCCGGTACTGATTAATGCCCTTTTATTAGGCCGATCGGTGGGCACAATTTATCATACGAACGGATCGGATGGATGAATACGCCGTCATCACAGTGCGCAGTGGGAATAGTTTTCGTCCTTCCGGGCTTGAATTACTTCCATCCCTCGATTCCGGCCCGGTAGCAGCGGGGTAACAAACGGTTCAGTTCGGTTACCGAGTGGGCCATTTATTTTTTATTTTTATTTTCCAACATCCCACCGTATGCGCATTGATTGATCGCATGCTGCAGATAGGGTATATGGCGCAGTACGGTAAGCGGGCGTACATTGGAACCCACCTTCACCTGATCGATCAGGCTGTCGCGTCGCAGTACATGAAGAGATCTTCACAGTCCGTCGCTTCCAGGCAAATACCTGCCCGGACGGCCCGGTAATCATACGATGAAAAGCCGATGATACTATCGCCGGTGTGCGATGATAGCACCGTGAGGGCTAAGCTGTAATCGGAATCGGGACCGGATACTATCGCAGTGGTTTTCGGTTCCACGTGTCCGGCGGCGAGTCGGAAATCCCAAAGGAAGAAAAAAAAAGAACAATGCAAAATAGCACCAACTAAGGGTGCAGCTGGAACCGACCGATTACTACTGCGGGTGATGTGCATATAAATGCAGCTCCCCCTGCGGGCATCACATCGGAACGGAGATGCGGGTTTCTAAGTAAATGTAGCAAAAACTGAAAACCAGTCAGGTGGTTGGATGTAAAAGGCATACATTGGATAATGCCTCAGGGTTTGGGCGTATCAAGAAGTTCTACGAAACTCGGAACATAAAGAGCTTAATTAGTAGTACGTAATTAAGAAGGCAATAGAAAAATCCACCATGCAATAGAGTTGTTTTGTTTGCAATCAGTTCTGGGTGGTTCAATTAAATGTAAATCATCCTAATTACTACCAAGAACTGCCTAAAGCTCATTGTATAATCAATTATGTTGCTTTGAATGATAGACTGAGCATAGTAGGCATGTTTTTTTAAAAATATTCTAGTTGTAACTACAGGAAGACGAAACGTGTTATTGTTATGTTATTTCCATGGTTGGCTCAGTACATTTACAGTAGCGAATCATATTTCTACCCCTTTTGTAGTAGAATAACACACTTTCCATTATTTTCCTTAAAAAAAGGAATAAAACAGTAAAA
Organism: Anopheles marshallii; assembly: GCF_943734725.1. NCBI lineage: Eukaryota > Metazoa > Arthropoda > Insecta > Diptera > Culicidae > Anopheles > Anopheles marshallii. The sequence continues at coordinate 34,595,602 of NC_071326.1, read as the reverse complement.
AAGAAAAGATGAACTAATCATTTGTTTTGAAAATATCAGCATTAGGCTAATCGATTGATGTGAGAGAGATGGGAGAATGAGAAGAGATGAGGTCATTAATCAGGCGAAAAGAGTAACGCAATCCGATCGTACGTTTTTTCAACGTGTGCATCTGGCGGTCAGGACGACTGTATTAGTAGCAGTTGAGCGGTTATCGATGGTAGTAGTGGTTCAATGATAACAGCCGAAAACGTCAGAATGAACGCTACCAAGGCAGGTGCCACAGGTGGAATAGAAGCAGTGATACACGCATTGAATGGATATAATTTCATTACAACCGGTAGAAAAAGAAAATGTGTGTGTTGTTATTAAAGTTAAGCGCTAGTTTAATTGTTAAAAAGTGATCGTGAAGTGTGTTTTGTTGTTTAGAACGGATAAGTAGCCTTTGTGCTGGTGTATGAGTGTTAAAAGAGGCCTCCAAACAAGTGTATGAGCGCAATGCAACAACATATCGTCAATCTAATAACCGATTCAACAAGTATGGTTTCACACTTGTTTAAACAAGGTAAGGAAGATTCAACATCTCTGCATTACAAACATATCGAAAGCGTTCATTTGCATGAAATGTATTACACTATTAGGCAAGCATACGTCGCATCTCCTTCCAACTACTAAGTAGCAATCGCATAAGACATCGCATCTTCTGCTACCAAACCCGTGATAAACCATGGCCAGGAAAATGAAAGACTGCTACTGCCCACGGTGACGTAGCGTTTAATAAAGCTGTGCGCCATTCCGTTTGAAGTAACTTCCATCTTTTATCACTCTCGGTCGACACCCGGCCCCGCATGCCATCCTGCAGCCGACCTGTTCGACACACGTTGGCACAATATTTTATGCAAATGAGCGGTGGCAATTGCGCAACGGGGCCCTTCGTCCCGAACACGATCGCATATCGATACCGGCATTCTGGGGTCGGTGCATCGAACTGAAATGGGATCAGTCTAGGGAGCAGCACTACTACTGTCCCAATATGGCGGCAGCTATGACCAACCGATCTGCTGCAGCAGATCAAAGGTGCGCGAGAAAAATGCGCGATGTTTCTAGCGTAACAAACGATCACGAGAGGTGCTCGCATTCTGCATGATCTTGCTGTTACCACCCTTAAAACCACCCAACGGCCGTTTCTGGTCCGTTCCAGTGAAACCAAACTAACTTGTGTAACAAATTTTTGATTTATGCCCATAATTCCGGCCCCAGCTCTGCGCAGCCAGCTGATCGGTTGGGTGGATCGTGTACCGATCGGTATGGCATTGGAGGTTTGCAGTGTTGCTAGCAAATTGCACGTGGAATATGGCACGCTAGCGCATGACTATTTGTCCAAGATGGTTTGATGCCACGGTTCGAGACCGGGATGGAATTTGGTGGGTTTGACCGACAGATAAAGATCGCGTCTCGGTTTGTGGAACAGTAAAGCACAGCGGCGAAACAAGGCTCGCTGTTCGACATCTGAGTCATCTGAAATTGGAACAAAACATTCTTACTAACCATGGCTAGAGAAGGTCAATAGGCGGTGGAATTTGTGTCAAGTAATTAACAAATTTCTCTGCAAGAATGTGTTTTTGAAGTTATAATATTAGGGGAACTATCGAACAGTTACAAGAAATCGAATTTATTTAAACTTTTAATTGCTAATGAACAAGTAATTTTTTCAACAGTCCCGGATACTGCACATTATTCTATTTTATAATCTTCGAAGATTAATTAATTTAAATTTCAAACAATAAATTATGAAGTAATATGTACAATGTAATTTTTACTATATATATATACAATAGTATCAATTACTATATGAGACATCATCAAGTATCTGCTTAATATTGTCTTGAAACTCCTGTAGCTCTAATGTTTACTCAATGATAGTCATGTCTAACGATCGCTCTTCTTCGGTCTCATCATCATGTCTCCAAAAGAATGACACCGGACAACCTAACCCGTATAGCATTTTTGGAACGTCCTCACGCATAATAAACGGCAAGAAATGCTAATTCATAATTTTACATTGGCGTTACAGGCTTTAGCTCTCAAACTCCACTAGAGTTGAATACAGTAGAACTACTAGAGTTGATGTTGGATCCATTATTACGCAACAGTGTGTTTGAATTTAAAACTATACAGTGTCATATGCTGGGTTGCAGGGTTATTTACTTAGATCTTATACATTTTGAAAAAAATGTGTCGAACGACTTTGGTGTAGAACCAGTGCAAGGCTCCATTTTTTTCAATATTCACGTCTTAAACTATGCTTAGAGGTCTTCAAGTCATAGTTTGTGGTGCCTATAGGCTTATGCTCGTCTACGTCTAAACCAACAGTTTTAGATTTTCAGGAAAACTTTGATGGTTACTATTGCTAAAAGGAATCACAACTTTATAGCTGCATTGATTCAGCATAGAAATACTTTGTGCATATGTATCAATAGTTGACCTCTACCGCTTCCTCGTTATTTTCCCCATTTTTTCCATCAACTGCATAACAAACTTCAATGCCATTCATCTGATAATTGTGTTCCTGTTCCATCATTATGTTTTGCCGTTGCTACTGTCACTAATCGAAAGTGGAAGATCGTTCCCATAGGAGCACTCCGTCGCGGTACGAACGCTTTGCATTCGGGCTCGAGATGTTCGATACTAGCGTCAAATAATGTTGAGAAACGCTTACGCATCGGACTGGAGCGATTCGTGCTCATCGACTGCATGCATTCGACCTCATTTCTCTCGATCGCTGTACTGCTGTGTTTGCTGCCGGTCGATTCTGGACGCAAACTTTACACCCGACCAAAGAGCGGGAGAAAGACAGAAGGAAACAAGCGCGTACAGAGTGTGTAATGAGGAACGGGCGAATACCTGCTTGGACGCTGAAACGTTTGAACGATTCGAGAGCCCGCCCGGGGGCACCGTGGCCATCTTTCGTTCGATCGGGAACCACTTCGTAGTCTGTATGCAGCTGCACCAAGCAGCAGCAGCACGTTCTATCTCGTGAGGGATGGTCGAAGGAGGGAGGGTAGAAAGGGCAGCAGGTTGGGAAGGAAAATGCATACCGTTGCATTGCGCCGCGGATGCTATGTTTTACGTGGAATGATGACGACCACGACGACGACGACGGAAGGTTGAACCGGGAAGGCTCCATTTTTCGCACGAATTCAATGGGAACGCGCGAAACCACTTGTAAGTGTGGGGAGAGTTCAGGATGGCAGAGCCTACGAACTAGAACGCAACGTTACCGGTGAGGAATGGGGCAGCAGATAAAAAAAGGGGATCGAGCGTTGTGCGTTGTAATGCACGGGAAAGCAACGGTCTGTACTGTGATTACGATAAAAATTGAGACCGTAACTGACCTCGGGGCTCGTGTTTTTTTTTACTGCTCCTCTCCTGCATCGAGTCTTGGGCATTCGCAACACGCTCGATGGTTAGCAAAGGTTGGCTGGTGTGTCTTTGCTGCCCAAGCGTTGGCCAGCCCGAACCCGCAGTCGTCAGCGTCATTGCTTGCGGAACGAATTGTGACTGATGGCACTAATCTGCGATAGAGATGGCTAAACGACAAGTTAGCTACCGAGCTGTTGCGAGAAAGTTGATGTTGCTTCTCCTGTCGGGCTGGTAGTGGTGATGGCGATAGCGTAGTATCCGCCCGCGGTTTTGCCACGTTCGGTGTGTGGTGTTAATTTTCGTTACTTATCGTGCGTGCCGGTGATGCAATTTCAAAGGAATGTTTTCGATAAAATCTTTTTGATTACGGTTGTTGATCAAGCTACTTTATGGTTGTCTATGCTTGGTTTTGCAACCCGACACTGAGCCACTATTTCGAACACCTAGTGGCAAAGATGGCCAACAACGGGGGATGTAAAAAAAAAAAAACGATGTCAACATGCAGCTTGAAGAATGTCCTGGACTCAGCGGAAACGACAGACAATCATAGACTCGTCGGAACACGTCGGAAAACATTTAAAAACTCTTCGTTTGCAATATTTTGTAAAATAATATTACAGCACGGTGTTTGTGGAAGATCTCTCGGTCCGTCAGAGGGATTGCTTTTGTTTTCTTCCCAAATTAACGTATTTCCACAGTTGTCTTGTGATGAAATGCGAAACTTTATCTAAGATCTGGCGGAAGACTAGCTAAAGCCGCATAGTTTATGGTACACAAGCACACATACACACTAAGCTTCCAAGCACGTGAGATCACTTTTGCCGCATCCTAAGCATCGGTACGTTTGGTGCGTTCGATTTTTCTCGGAAATTGAAGAGCACATGAGGACATGCGACTGTCGGGTGACTCTTTTTTATTCACCTCCCAGAATGTAAGGAGTATACCCGACCGGCGGTACATTCATCTTCCGTTGCTGTTTTTTCTTCCGTGGAACGTCCCAATCAAGGTACGCTGTCACATAAGGTAATAATCGTATAATATGTGAATAATTATAATAATGTACAATGTTTTACGTTTTATCACAGCTTTCTGTTGTTGCGTTGTTCGTATTCCGGTTGGTGTCTACCCAAGGCGTTTAGAGGTTAGAAGCACTGTTGGAAACATTGGACGGGTGACAGGACGGTTCGGTGCGGTGTAGAACTTATGTAGATTTACTGTGCGCGATACCACGGATGGATGTACCTGATGTCTGCAACGAGACACACGTATGCATGGGCCATTTTATGCACGGTGTGAGCGATTTACGTCCATCGATTCTATCGCCGCTGCGTGGTTTGTCTTTGGCAGGATTTGATGAGCGGTCTGCCGGCACCATCGCCATCAGGACGAATCCTTCTTAAAGCTTTACGAACCTTAGTGGATGAATGTTTGATGGATGGCAATGCAATACCCCGGCACGCATTGCTTTAGAACTTATTGTGCAGAAAGCCTTGTGCAGTTCGCGACTACTGTCAAGGTATCTGCATTATCATCCCGGAACGGTCTCCCACATCCAACATCCGCAACAGGCCGCTGTACGCACCCACCGAACGAGCCAAGCTGACGAGAAACGGACAGTAAGTAGGAATAATGTTTGCCTCCTGCCAACAAGCACAATCCCGCTGTCTCTCCCTTTCGCGCCCGTAATAATGGCACAAGATAACCATCATCACCGGGCAGAAGTTTGGTAAAACATTATTATTTTCCCACTGCGCAACCTTCTGGAAGTGGGGAGTTTGCCTGGAGCTTGCAAACCAACACCACCATAACGCCGCACCGTAGCGTTGTACGCAGTTGCAGCCGATCGCTTACCATCATTCATTCATTCATACGTCCATTTGTGGACACCGTTTTCGGGCCCGGATGATGAACGGTCATTTCAAGGTTTTTTTTTCGTTGCTTCGAAGTTAAAATATGGTCCCTTCCTTCTTCGTCCTGTTGTACCCGGTCCGGATTTTCCCTTCCGCGTCACGAACGCGCGGCAGTGCAAAACGGTGAGCGATTTATCTGCCGCATCGATGTGATTTGTCCGATTTTTCGGTCCGCGAACTGCGGTTACAACCGGGCGTTGGCAGAGCATCATCGTGATCGGCCCCCGGGTGTGATTGGGCCCCCGATGCGCATGGCGTTGTCCTTACACGGGGGGGGTTCCTGTTTTTTCTCTTCGGCTGTCCTTCATGCGTTCACCGGTGATGCATTTTTCCCTGCACTCCCATAAACCTTTCCTTCCTTCCGGGGGTTACCCCCTCATGGATTCGGCTCTCACACACCGCATCGATCGTGGATCATGTTGCTTTTAGGCAAAATAAAAATACTACACACGCACACGCAGTGAGTGATCCGGGCGGCAGGGACAAGGAATAATCCGCACCGTGTGTACCGCGCATTAAAGTTAACGACATAAACGCGCGCAGGAAAAATGGCTGCAAATCGCCGGAAATTAGTGAGACACGCGAAACAAACTACTAGCCGGGAAGCTGTGATTTTGGTGGTTTTTTTTTGTTTTGTTTTCGGGGAGTTTTTGGCGGCTATAACAAAATCGACTCGCTGATCCCGTGAGTTTGTAAAGTGTAAACGAGAACGCAAAAGAACGCGAAGTTATAAAGGAGGCAATGACGCGGTAAAATGATCAAATGCACGGAATTCGGAACGTTCAATCCAATTGGGGAAGTGAAATGTTTTACGTGTCAAAAGTTTGTAACTCATTGGTCATACAACATTTTGTATTGTATATTATTTATATTACATTAAATTGGATTAAGAAAAATAAGATATCTTCGTGGGTTGTTTCTTTTTAATAGATTTAAATAAAATCATAAAAAAACCTTAAAAAACATCTCACTAATCCCCAACCGTGCAAGTTGCCAAGCCGCAGTACACAAAAAAAAGTTTGTGTTTTTGTCTCCACTCCTGCATGCTGCATGATAGTTCATGCCGCGCGGTAGATGATGTGACGATCATCAACACATTTTTGCGCACAACTGTGCCGAACGGCAAGACGGAACGGTCTGCAAACGCCATGACACCTATGACATTTCCTCAAACCGAGCCGTACGTTGCGGGATTTGTTCGCGGTGAACAAATTTCCATCCCCCGTTTCTGTCGGTCAAGCCGAAGACACTGTGAGTGCCGAATTCCAGGCCGAGACAATCGGACAAATCGGACACCCTTCCAAAAAAGGACGCTCAATGGTTTTGCTAGTTTGGTGTGGCTCGTTTGTTTCATCCCGTTTTCATCCTCGCTCTGTCTTTGGCTGGCATTCGTGCTGCTTATGCATAGCAATCGTTGGTACTATGGGTTGCGTATGGTAAATTGCATTTCCCAGCACCGTACTGGAAACGGTTCCACCGGTGGCTCGGTTCGAGGGATGGATCTGGTAGGCCCATTACTTTGCCAGTTGTTTATGCCTTGCTGCGAACGATATTTCGTAAAGATTCGGATCAGATGTCATTCGAACGGGTTTCTTGTACGGGCAGCCATCATCATCATCGTCATCATCCGCATCATCATGTCGGGTGGAACCGACTGCGGGCACACAGGTCTGATTCTGTGCTCTTCATCACTGCCAGTGGACTGTCATTGTTCCTCTTTCGCCGTGGTTCTGTGCTAAGTCTACCACAGGAATGACAGCTGGATGTGCTTCGCTGCAGCATCAGCTCATGAACCAAAAACAAAACAAAAAATGCACACAGAAGAAGGGCAGTCTTTCTCTTGCACTGCATGCACACAGCTCATGATAAAAGCTGAGATGTTGATTTTTGATGCAAAAATGACACGTTTCGAGAGGAAGCAATAAAGGCCACGGTGTCAAAAGAGCACAAAACAATAATCCACCCCTGTCGGGAAGGTTCTGTTGCAAACAACGGAAACCACCACAACCATCAACCACCACAAACGATCTCCACCTTCGGGGATGGTGGATGGATCGTTATTTACCCATTCTTATGGGTCCGAAACCAAGCACACTGGTGGTACGTCTCAAGGGCGGATACAAGAATGCCACACCATGCTTCTAAAAGGGTTTTTTTTTTGCCTCACGCCCTAGTCCTGTTCCTTCCATTTATTTCTACACACGGTCTTACGATCGACGAAAGGATCGCACCTTTGCTTTGTTTCCCGTGTGCGTTTTATGTTAGAAGCGGCGGCTAGAAGCAAAGAAAAGTTTCACCTGTTGCGTGGCTCCGTTCTGGCCGCACTGGCGGTGTTTGGAATTGTTTTGACAAATTGAGCGAGCATTTTATTGTGGTGCGTTTCCTGCCGGACCGTTCTATCCTGTACCGGATGTTTTATGTCCGTTCGGTACGAATTCGTACCGGGAGTTGCACGAATTACGCACGAAGGATTGGTCCGTTTGGGTGAGGTATGAGAGAAAAGTGTGGTTTAAAATTGTGCTTCGAGCAGCGTTCAACATTGAGCTTAAACAACCGTGAACCGGGCATTAGAGATCATGAAAGCCGAACCCTGCTCAACATAGGAAAAAGTAAACAAAAACGAGGCCACGAGTGAACAAATATTTCTTCAAATTTTAGTTCGCTTTCGCGGGAAATACTTTTACCTTCACGGGGAGCGCTTTCTTATGCTCCCCCCTCACAGCATTGGGCTGTTTGCTCACCAAACAGAAAAGTAAAAAAATGTGCCCAAGCTCGCGCACCGATGCCGGTGGTAGATTAAGATGCGAACGTCATGGTTTTCGTTCGAAACATGCCCCAGGGGTGGAATGTCGCCGCGGTTTTGTAGCGTTTCGGAACGGGAGAAAACCCGCAACCCGCCGAAACTGCGGTGTCAAGCGATGCCGAACGAGATCGTCCATCCAGCAAGGGGATGATCATTGTAACCATCAAGATCTCGATCGAAATGCCGGCGTTTCGGTGAAAGGTAACTTCCCCTTCGCACGTTCCGTACCGTTCCGATCCACCGTGGTGGCCACCTCGCGGGACGGTGGGAAATTATTATTTATCTCCGAACACACACCACACGAGGCGGTGGGATGTCACGGTGGATGCTGGTGATATGATGCCAAGGTGGAAAGACACACACTGCCCGAGGTGTGTCCCCGTTGCTATTGCCAGCAGGATCGGTGCCCGCACGGCGGAAAGGCAAAATGCCCGCAGAATACTGTCTCGTGGTGACTTATGGATTTGGTATGGGAGGTGACGTGTTGCTATGGATACTGGTATAGTTAGAAAGTATCCTAAGGGTAATCAGAACATTGCATGACATTTTTATGACGATCAGTTACGGGTCACAGGCTAGCAGATAAACAATATCCGGCTTGTTAGGTGTTGTTGCAAGTGATCATAATATGAGCTTAAACATGTAGTTATTCATCGATTGCCTTTATTAGTACATCATGGCGTATGTATCGGTGTATAGGAAAGCTACGGGTGAGTTTTTAGTTACCATAAGTGAAATTAATAAACATCAACCACATTGCAATTGATTGAAAGAAAAGACATCGCGATTCAAACTTTTGCTTTGTCCACTACGGTAAACGAGCAATTGAGTCAGAAAAACTTCATTCTTCGTTAATATTTTGGCATCTGACGATTCGTTAGAGACAATTAAATTGCGCCTGAAGCAATTACAGCTAATAATTACATTAATTGATAGATTTCTAGCTCAGTTGTATAGACTTCCAAATAGGACTGCAGCAACAATGCACAATTTAATCGGCCCATTGTGCAAACCGCTTTCTAATTGCTGCCAGTGTGCTGGTCTACTCATTTTTGGCCGATGTCACCGTGTTGATGCCGGACGAAGGAACCTCCGGTCCTAAAATGGACATCCGGCGGCCGCGTGGCACCGTCGGAAGTTGAAGTCGCTGACGGATGCTGGAATGTGGCTTCATTCTACGCGCTTCCTTACTCGGCATCCGTCTCAATTCATCGAGCCGGTTCTCGTACCCCGGTACGGCCCACCGCTAATTAGCCCTAGCACTAGCTCGGTCTAGGATGGGCCTGTAGCAAACCGTGGTGGGTTTGCCGCTACCCGCCAACAAACCGCCGTACCTGTTGCCCCCTGCAGCTGATAATTGATATGAAATTATTGTACCATCATCGCTATCCCACTCGTTCCCTTCGTTCCGGTGCTCGCTTTACGCAACGGTAACATTACCGCAGTGCGGCACGGAATGCACGTAAACCACTTGCGCAAAAGGGGGCCATTTATGCTTTGGCCCGCTGGCGGTTGACAAAGGTGCACGCATAAAAACGTATGGGCAGGAACGTAGGCAAAAAAAAAAAACACTCATACATGCGCTAACAAATGAAACAGTTCGCGGCCGTAGCGAGATTCGCGAAAACGCTGGCAACTGCGAACTCTTGAAGCACTCTTTAGCAGCAGGTAAGGAGCGGATCCTGCTCCATTCTTCGAGCACCGTTTGCGTCCCCGGGTTTGGAAGGGATGGTCCGCTACCATTGTCTGCCGGGACGGTCAGGAATGCAGCAGCCAAAGACACAAGCAGTACCACGTACGTTCCATGGGGCTCTATACCGAAGGGACCATAGTTGGCGTCCAAGGTTTGTCCAAGGTCCGTCCGTTCGCTGGTCGTGAGTGTGCTTGGAGCTATTTTGAAATTCTCCCTTGCGCTTGCCGAGAGTTTTCCGCATGGTTTGCTCTCGCAAAACAGTGAGCGAGCGCTGGCAGGAATGGTAATGCCATGCCGCGTATGATGCGATCTTTATTAAGAACATTTATCGGCGACGCGATAAAACTGTGCAATTGTACAAAGCTTAAATTAATGTCGTATCTGGTTTTAATAAACAAGTTGTGTTAATTCTACCACCGTGGTTACATTGTACGCATACTGGAAACAATTGTTTTGATGATTGTATTAATATAATTCACCCTTCACGCCAAAGTCTTGATGAAATGTGTGAAACACATAGACAATAATGCAATGCTAAATAGAACCTTTTTAACTAAACTACTTGGAGTACCAAACAGAAAGCATATCTATTCATAAAAGGAAAAGGTAATTGCGAAATGTTTTTGTCCCGATAGCTAGTATAAATTAATTGTTAGCCCAGCTTGTACTTTTCTCGAGAATCGCTCTAGGAAGATCGATTGCTGCCCGATCGCGGTCGTATTTTACTATTTCGCATCGAACAAATGTGTGCCTTGGGGCCACGAATGTAAAAGGGCAAAAAAATAACCATCATTTCCCGTGCCACAAGATGGTCAGGTTCAGCCGGGACATGCATGGATATCAAAAATTCATTAATAAAAACCCACATTAGCTCGCGGTGCTAATATGCGTCCTGCATACGGAACCAGGACTGAGCATTTCCCTTCCGTTTCTTTCGCAGGTATGCATCCCGAGAATACGTCGCGTACACTTGTTATTATGGCGCAAGGTACGGACATTCGGTTCGGTTGTGGCATTGTGATGGAATGCGGTTGTCCTGCCCTCGCGGTCCATCAACTTCGTCATGGCCGATCGTGGCTGAACCGTTCGGCTGATGCGGGGCGGTGTTCCGCGCCGGGGTGGCGAGTTTCCACGGGATGTGTTTTCCGTCCCGGGGTGGCGGGGAGCACAGGAGAAACCGTATCAGCCTTGCCGCCATCTTGGGCGGGAAAGCGCTTGCCAGCCGCTGGGCAAAGGCAGCGCTAGATGAGCCGTGTTTTGTTTGAGCATGCATAATTTGCATGCTAGCGAAATGTGTTTACACACACCCGGAGGGATGACCTAATGTTTATCCTATACTTATCAGTTACGGTGAAGGTGTAGCCTTAAATCGTATGCATTATTCATCTCGGCTAAAGGTGCACATACCACGAACGGTCGGACACGTACCGTGTCTTATGCACCGGCGTAATTTATCTCAAAATATAAACGTAACATTATCGAAACTTCCAAAGGTAAGTGATCTTTAGCATTGAAATGATATGACAATCGACCATTTTACCTGCTAAAGAACTTTTAGCAATATGTATGTTATGTTAGACAAACATGTTATTATAGTTGTTATTTTAGGATAGTTGGCTGAGCTTATATTTATCGAACCAACGTTTATATTTATCGAACCGTTTATCTGAGCCAACGTTATCGAATGACTATTCAAAATTCTGTCTTAAAAATTTGATTACTGAGTAAAACCAAAAGATCATTTGTTTGTGTATCGAAGCCGGAAACACAACAAGTCAATCAATCAATATGTTTCGACCAAAAAGTTTGGCTTGTCATAAAATCACACCTAGAAGTTGCGTGAAATATGATAAGGAAAATGTACAAAAGCACAGATATAGACATAAAAGTACTATTGAAAGTACCGAAAGAAAAGGATAACCGTGAGCACGGCTGCTGAAGTTGGCTAATCAAAGGATGAGTAAAAACTTCAGTTCAACCAATATTCAACCAGTACTATCCGGTCGGAAAACTTTGCTGAAGGCTCATCAGGCGAGCCAGTACGAAAATGAGCAACTCTGGGGAATGTCCAAACCAAAAATAGCAACCGCACAACCGTAACATTACCCGAATGACCGCAAAGCCATGCCACACCACTAAGCCGGTTCAGGAGTCACTCCCGGGAGTGTGGATGTATTTACCCTTATGCGTATGTGCGTGTGTGTGTAAATATACGCCAGCCAAAAGGGCCTGTTCAGTTCTGACGGGTTTGTTACTGATCGCACTGCTTTGTTCGATCCACGCAGCCACAAAACCCGAACCGGTTCCGTAGAAGGAAATCAGCGCGAAGACAGCATACAGCAGAACAAATCAGATTGGCAATCAAAATCTTCGATATGAGATATGAGTCAAGATGACAAACTCAATCAGTGCGTTGTGCACGGTTGGCGGTAGCCAACCAGCACTCCCGAACCTACCCAAACCGGCACTACCGGCACTTATCGGTTGCGCGGTTGCTCACTGGAAACGATTTGGCAAACATGACCAAAAGCGTGAGGTTTTTTCTTTTTATTTATTTTTTTGGTGGACAAGGGAGAACCACTCCAGTTTCTACAGCAATCCGGCACAGAAATTGGAGATCCGAGTTCCAGAAACAGGTCCAAATGTCCGCCGTGTCGAAGGGTGGGAAAAGGGACGAAAGCGGTTCAGGAGGAGAGTTTTGTACCGTGGAGTTATGTGCATTCGTTCGGTGCAGTTCGCTAACCAGACCGTTCGATCCTAAGATGTTTTATGTGTTTTTGCTAGTGCTTTGCTTTGTGAAGATATTTGGAGGGATCCGCTAAGGAGTTCTCCACAATATGGGAGTACATTTATAGTCAAACGGTACAAAATGTGGCTAATATTCAATAGATAGGTAAGACGAACTGGCTGGCCTGACTGTTCTAATGCGAGAAGCAACAAAATGTAAAAAGATATGGCAACGATCATTGATCATTTCTTTGCGATCTCGTTCTTTAGAACCGGTGACAACTTCCGCCTGCAAACGCTGCTGTCGTGTGATTATCATCCGAATTTCGTTCCGAATCAGGTTTAGCACGTTGTACCAAATCAATAATTAACAGATCAAACAAACGTTTTCGATTGTTATCTTGGAACTGGATGAAATCTTACACTACAACAGCAATGTCTGACCGTACCGGTTTATACGCATGCCGGCAGCAAAACCGTGTATGAACAAAAAAGAACAAAAAGATACACACAAAATTGAACATAAAGAACACGAACACATCCGGCAGCTGGAGCCGAGTGGTATGGCCACATTCCACCCGGCAGTCCACATACCCAATTGGGTGTCCCAACTGTCAAAATCGAACTCTAGCGCACAAACCGGACCGGGGAACAAATTACGAACGAGGGCCTACCCGGTACGGACAAACCATTCCGTTCCCTCGCGGCAGTACCACGGAATGGATCGATCATCCGTGGTCTCCCTTTTATCCGACAGTTGGCCGAACGACAACGAACCCCTTTGGATACTGCTGACTAAGAAACAAATCGGGGTAACATAATCTGACAGATTGACAAGCGGCCATCTGTTGCGCTCGCGTATACGCACGTATGTGTAATCGGTGGGAGTGTTGTGCGGTAGCGCTCCCGGTTTATTTCTGTCGGAATGGGAGCAACCAATATGTGGCCAAATCTTGGAACTCCACCGAAGAGTGCGGGCTAGTGGGCCCGTTTTCGGCGAACAAATCATTTCCACCTTCCATCGACACGGCCCGTTCGTTTCTCGTGATTGCCCAGGATGGTGGAATCTTTGGAGAAATCCTTCACACACCAACCCAGTGATGTTTCTAGACCACTAAGTGGAGCATTTTACGGCGGCACTGACATTTCCTACGAAATGGGAATTTACTAAATCCGAAGTCTAAACCATCGGAAATATTTTAATTCTCGTTAATTCTTGTTTTCCATGAATAATTACAATCCCCCTCCCGTTTGGTCGGTTTGCGACCGTCACTTCGAAAAGCTGAAAGGGGTTTCCACTAGACGAAGCGAAAAAAACTGGTTGTGCAGAGGGTTTAACGCGATGATCGATTTGTTCGCAGGATCGCTTGTTCCTTGCCAGCTGTGAGCCTGCCGTAAGAAGCGGTAAATGTTGTGTTCAGATATGCGCAAAACTACCGTAAAACGTGCGCTTCGCCGAACGAATGTAAGCATGCATGAACAGATCTCCAATTTTCTGGCCGCCGATTGTGTGTTTTTTGTTTGTTTTCATAAGTTCCCAAGTGATCTGTCATATGATGAATTTGGAGCTACCATCGCTGTAAATGCGGTCGGCATCAGTATTCCAATTTACTTTTTGGGGGTATTTGTTTGCTGTAAACAAGACTGGATGTTGAGTAATTACGATACAATCGCTAATTAGGAGCTATGCCCGTCTCGGACAACCGGTGCAAAGGATGGATGATCGACAAGAATCGAACCCTCTGGTAGGAATGTTGTCCTTTCGGGATCTCTTCATACCTTCGGGATAGCATTGCAGAGTGGTTTCTTTTTTTTCGCGATGGATAAGTTTGTCAGTTGCTTCAATTCCACGATAATTACTCCCCATTACGCTGTCGGGCTTGAGTTGCCGAATTGCGCTTGCAATGACACTCACGATCGCGAGGGTTCCTTGTGGTACAGCATCCCAACGAATAATCGCTGCCGCACCGCGATTGGTTGATTGCGCTTGACCAATCGTACAACACTTGCAAGCGATATCTGTAGTGCAAACTATTTCGAACTAATTAAGTTGTTGCTTCACTGACGCGACCTGCCACATTACGAACATCATGCATTGCTATCAGTTGTATTGTTTTCGAGTCCTTGCTTGCTACGGTTTACGAAAACCACGCCTCGGATTCCACCCGACTGCCTGCCAGACAAAACAAAACAAAAAAAACGGTTCTCCATTTTCGCCCAATCGACGTGTAATGAACGTGTGGAAATGGACAACTTTTTAATAGCCGAGCCACGGTAGTGCATCAGTTTTGGGCAATTTTAATGAATTCATGCGAATCAATCAGGTTGGCCTCTGTTTGAACGGCGTTTTTCTTGCCATCGCCAAAGTTTATACCAATTATCGAATGTGGAGGCTGCGAGATGGTTTGTGTGGTGGCCGATTGGCCATTTAGTGCACCAAAGCCTACCCATCTGTCCGAGCTGTGTTTGATTGAATCGATGCAATTAGAAGTGGCGCGACGTTGTTTCAGGGAAACTGCTATAATTGCTGATCCCTTCTTGCCCCTTTTTGAAGGGGTAGGAAGAGCAAAGCATTGGAACACTACAAATATTTGAAGCCTGATGATTTGTGATTGTCCTTTGGGTCGATTAATTTGTTGCTGGCCGAAGCATGTCGACTCCCGCGAGGGAAGCGAGCTATTCCAAGATTGACTCCTCAAAATTGTTCCTGATCGTTTTCAAGGGAACATATTTTGACCGTGCACCGTGTCGCTTCATACCAAATGGGTAAAGGAGGTTATTTTTTTGTTTGTTTCGGTGTTGGTAGTGTCTCTCAGTATTTGCTGCAGTAGGTTGCCAGCCTTTGCGGTTAACTTTTCACCAGACTGATCGATCTCGGAATGCGAACCGGCTTCTCCTTCGCAACTGGAGGCATTCGAAAACATACTGTCGGCATTGGTGGCATTACATAAGAGGATTAAAAGCGAAGGAAAATGCAAAATATTTAGCGACAAGCTGGTAAAAATGTACCGTGATGGAAAGAACAGGAAGGCCTAAAAAGCGAAAATGCTCTGACCGAACCGAACCGGGTGGTATATTTTTTCACCGATTTTATCTGTTGCTGCCTTTTTTTTTGGCTGTCTCTTTGGACACTTCAATTCCGTCCGGTGCACCAGCAAAAGGATCCTTTATGACATTGATTTAGCGAGTTTTTTTTTGTGTTGCTACGCCTTCCTTTTGTCGTGTGCGTCCAGTTGGAAAGGCACAACAGGTAACAGTGGCTACAATGGGTTGGTAACTTGTTATTCTTGGTACAGTGGGTACGCCGTTCAACGTTACTTCATTCATTCCCTTCTTGAGGTTGAGGCTTGATAAATCCTTACAGGTGCGCAACAGTGGGCGCGGTACGATGGAGTGGTGTGCACAAATCTGCCCCATTCACCATCACGCATCAGATGCAATCCGGTGCGGTAGATGTGGATTATTTGCCGTGGTAGATGACATCATCTTACACACGCGAACATTTATGAAAGGTGGTGTGCTACACCACCCGTAAAGGATACAGCAGTAATGCACATGTGAGCCGGATTAATCGCCAAAGCCGACGCTAATCTTCAGCGGAAGAAAGCAATCTTTTCGTGAAAGTTTGCAAAGATATCGCTCGGGATGTATCGATCCGTGGATGCTGCGGTTACTGAAGGATTAAGAAAAGGTTGTGACTTTAATACACGTCAGGGGCCTTTTGTGTGAGTTTCAGTTTGAATAAAATTGCAATATTATTTTTTACAACGGAGTGTCCAACACACCTTAAGCGGTGGATCTGCATCCCACATAAACAGGCCTGTTTAACATGAATATGCAGATCCCTAGTGCTTCTTTTAATTCAAAGCCAATAATAAAATATTTGAATTCTTTTATCTTCCATGCAATAAGTTAACCATACAGTACATTGTATTACGAAAGAAGCTGATTGTTATTTGAAATCAATAGCTCAATATTCTGCTCACATCACTGTTTGGTTCATTACTATGGTTGTAAAGGCAAATGAGACCTGAAAGGATCTGAAAGCCATCGACACATCAAGGAGCTGTCAATCCGTTTTTATCCAACTACTATGCTCTACCCAAGTTGGAAACATTGCAGCGGTACTGCATCTCGCTGTCTCGATTGTTCGCATTTTATGGTTATAAAGTTGGTCCTAAAACTACTTTCTATTTAAGCACCAACTCCATTAGAAGTAAATCACCACCCGATAGCCTTAATATTCTTTTGCTGTTTGTGACCTAGCTTACCACCAAGTGCACTCAAGTCTTATGCGCAGTAATAGCACACTCGGCCAAGCGTGATTGCGTGTCCCAACTTGGTTGGTTCGGTTCTCAGCGATCGTGTGCCCAAATTATCAGCGCTTCGCTACACTAGGGCATCGCGTGAAGTTCGTGACGTAAAACCATTTTGATTCTATCAATTTTGTTTCACTCCTTCGGCACCTAGTACGAATCTTTCCTCTTGCAAATGGTTGCAGTTGTTCGCGCAATTTTCTAACCGATTTTTATTCCCCGATAATTGCACTTAATAGTTTAGGCAAGGCGCGCGTAGCTATCGCACTCCGGGCACCCTTGTGCGATCGGTGTGCTCGCACTGTAAGGTCTTACTTTATGGTGACCCGCAGCAATAGCCCAAATGGTCTACTCGAGCGCAACGGTGGCAATTTATCGGGATTGAAGCTGGAAGACACCGCACATTTCACCTCACACTGGGAAACCTTTTGCCAGATTTGAAAATGTTTGCGTTGTTCGGGTTCTATTTTGTGGTTGCTTTCTCTGGGGGCCACCAAACCTCGGGTGGGCCGCGGAATTGATTTTCTCCCATGCTGCGAGCGGCGCTGGTCGCTAAGGGTTTTATTTGTTTTCTTTGGTAGAAAATTTAATTTACTAAAAATCTGCATGATATTTAGCATAGGGTTTTTTCATATGGAAATCAGAGACATTGTACAATTCCGAGAGACTATTATGGATGAATGTAGTAAGCGACGAACCCATTCAAAATCAGCGAAAGAAATGAGAGAAAACTTTGATGCAATTTTCCAGTTTCTATTTTTAAAAAGATGTTTGCCACGTTATTAATTTAGTTCCTTTTTTAAATATGTAATGATACCAAATTCGTTTTTATGAATACCTGTTTGATTAATTCGAATTTTATCAGTTTTCATTATACAACTTTTAGTAAAATACAACAAATGATGTTTTGGAATGTTGGAACAGCAAGCACTCAAAGTACATGACGATAATCAAAAGGAAATGGAATCGAATTAAACTGATATTTTCTTTTTTGTATTATCAATAAATATATGCAAAACATGAAGAAGGTAGAGCTATTAGTAATGATTGAGGAATTCCAATTGCTAAGAGACGTCTTTTGCAAGTGTAGTACTTGTGCCAAAAATAAAACCATTTCATGCCGTTCGCTTTCTCGTTTGCAAGTTAACAACTTCATAACCAGCGAAAGTAGTTCGCAGTCGTTATGCTACTTTATGCACAGTTTAGCACTGTTTATCGCAAACGTAAAGCGTGCATTTTACTTTCCAACAGAATGGAAGACAAAAACCTGGACGTGAAATAAACAATGCCTTACCGGGTATTTTGAATACCCTGTGAAAAGAGTCAAGAAAGAAGTCATAAACGCGTGGGAAATTGGAGAATGTTTCGAGGCATAACTAAAGGCATAGTCCGGCTTGTGTTTGTGCGTGGTTCGTTTTATAGCTTTAGTTGCCACCATAACCATATTGACCAAGCGGTTGAAACTGATTCACTTTCGCTCGGTACTATTCTGTTTGCTATCTTTGTTTAATTTGCTGGTAATTATGGAATAGAATAATGTTACACCAAAGCAACGATGGTTGATTTTGCGTCAAACAATAGTTTTCAAAGATTTAGATCGGCTGACAGCAGGCAAGTAAATTTGCTTGGGAAAAGATCATTTTGCGGATTCAAACTGTGATCCATTGGTCAACGATTAACAGCAGCTACAGCCAGTGTAAGCTGTTCGCCTTCAGAGATGATCTGTTGTTTTCTGATTTTTTGTTTGTCCCTTTACTGATAATCGGCAGAAGGCATAGAGGACACCTAACTGTACGTTGCCGATAATCGTTTTAACCTCGTTATTTCTTGCTTGTTGATTCACTACAAAGAAAGAGCATAAAAAAAACATCAACAAAGACAAAAACCGAGGATTTATCTTGATGAACAATTACATCTTGATTTGACCGATAAATTCAATCACGCCAATAAAGACAATCGTGACCGGGGAAAAAAGCAGCCCAGCCTCTCTCCCGGTTGTTAAACGCTCATAGCAGGACTTTAACAATAGAACGGAACAAGCGGCCCGTTTGCCGTTTCTGAATCGATTCAAGATTTGTCAATGTGCAGGACACAAAGAGCAAATCGAGTGGTAAAGAAAGAAAGGCCCCCTTAAAAAAAAGTATGATGGCAGTTTTCAAACAAACCATGCGAAGGAATTACTCGTCCTCGATGGCAATTTGATTAAATTGCTCATCGTTTTCCTTTCCTTCTCTCTCTCCCAATATCAGGCAGCACTCCATTAAGCGGGCGAAAGGCATCTGAGAACCATCAAAAAATGATAGCATTAGTCACAGTCACAGCATTGCCCCTTCGTACGATCGTCATCCCGTATTACCGCGATTCGCTTGTCGGTGTTGATGCTTATCGATGGGGAATTAAGCTGCGATAGTGAAACAAAACAAAGAATCACCAAACATCCAATTTGGGTCAATGCAATTATTGCCAGGCAACAGAGCTACCCTGAACCGTTGATTGTTTGACGCGTAATGTGTGTTGCAGGTGATTGCGGCGTGCCATCTTTTGGTTGCTTTTGATTTCTTATACGCCAACCACCGACAGATGGTGACCGATGTGAGGCGCGTTTGAAATCGATTTGTTAACGTGCATCGGTAAATCACGCACCCGCTTTTTGGGGTGGTTTATGAACGAGGCACGAGGTAAGCAAAGCTGTTGAGTGCGGACGGTTATGCTTTACGATTACTCAACAGGGTACAATTTTTGCCACCTGTGCGCAACAAATGGCAACATGCGGCATGACGGTCGTTGTTTTTCCGGTGAACTGTAGAAATAAAATCGATAAACATAATTTACAAACACGAAATTATGATTAAACTATTAGCAAACATCTTGCTACATGCCCATAGCATCGTGATTGTGTAATAAACATACATGCCCATAAAAAAATATTTACTACTCTTTGAGGTTAAAGTTTATCATTTTCTTTAATTTATTACTTATGCGGATTTAAATTATTTGAAAAAAAACTGCACAATTCAAAGAATAAAAATTCACTACACGTAAAGCAGCAGGGTATAAACAGGACTATTTACATGGATTTTACTTGAATGAACTCAGACTGAACTAGAAGGGCAAACGGAAGACCATGAGCATGTTGGAACACAAGGTTTACAAGCAATCAATTTATCACAAATAGCCCATTTATTCACAATCAGTAAAAATCTTACAAAACCATTGTTTTTTTACGGTGCGTTGAACTTCAAGCATGGTGAAAGGTTTACTATTTATTGTATTCGCATAATGCCACCATCGATTGGACAAACAGGAAGCGCCTAAAGTACTTTGGCCAAAATTTGATTTGCAATTATATTGTTTCCATAAGAAAACGAGCAAAGCGCTTATTTGAAGAAGCCCAAGCACCAAGCAAGTTGTTAGTTTCTACTGGTAGGTAAATCGCTTCTTATTAGCGATTCAAGGCGGTCGCTGGGTAATTACCATAACACGATAAAATCAATGCAATTTAGGTGCCGAACGGTAATGCTGCCATCGCATTTCCTTATTGCCTATGGATAAAAGTGGCCTCCCAAAATGCATTGGGGTTAAATTTTTCGCAAAACATTCCCTCACTTTTGACATTGTAGCCAGATCCGACGCCCAAAGACGGAAACGCATCCATGGCCGGAAAATCGTACTTAACCCTTAGCAAGCGAAACGATAATAATTCAACGTAATCCGTTGAACCCCCCACGGATGGAAATTAGTCATTCTTCCACACCTCCCAAACCCTTCTTCCTCCGTTACCGTATCGGTGTAGTAGTCGAAGTTCGGGGTCATTAAATCGGATTAAAAACCTATTAGGAAGTATTCGAACTCGGCTTAAACGATGTGATCGTGAAGAGTTTGAACGGAAAGAATAGGAAAAGAAAACAATACATAAACAAGGCCTTCAAACAACTCTGTCGAGATCGATTTGTAACGGGAGTTTTGACATTTCCCAAATTAAAGTTCATTGAAGATCGGCCCAAAAATAATTATCCTTGCATTGTGCTACCGGTTTTATTTTCGCTGGAAACGAAAGGTTACCAAACTGGGAAAATAAGGCACACCCATTTTATGGGTGCGATGGTGTCTAAATGCACTAATTGCTCTAATCTTAACTGCCAGAAAACGTTTGCAAGCACTTATCGTGCAGTTAACATGATCGATTCAACGGATGTGAAGCTAGACTCCCGTCCAGACCCTTGCCAAAAACAGCACAATTCACTTGCGAAAGACGAGCATTGCACACACTCCGACCAAGAAATACATCATTTAAATCACCACGCCGGTTCCGTTACGGGAAACTTACCGATAGGACTCCAGAATCATCTCGATGTGGATGTGCGTGCCGAAGCGTTGGGGCAGGCTAATGCGGACGTATCTGTGTAAAAAGGCAATGAACGAAATGGGAAATAAATGAGTACGTATTAAGATAGTGAGAATTAGTGTGAAGAATTGGGTCGAATGATTTAGTGTGGACAACATTTGCTGTTGTTGTTTGTGCCAGGATGGATGTTCCTAGCATCGGTAACCAAAGCTCGTCTATCCGGACGATTATGGATTTTTACCTGATTTATTACCGTAACCGAGCGGAACAAACTTTTTCTCATATTGAAAACTACTTTATTACCTTTGGCGAGACATACATCTACATAAATTAGTGGCGCGGGTGGGTTTATAGGAAAATTTAAAATATTGGGGACACATTTTTTTTCTCTACGCTCTGGTGGCAAATCATGATTAATGTGGCTGAAAGCTTTTGATTAAGGAATGCGTTCACGGTCCACGATCATTTGCATTGGGTACAGCATTTGTGAGTTGTCAGTATTTAATGTCCGAATAACATTGTTTTAATAACTTTAAAGTTTTCCCATTCTGGAATTCTTTGCTGTCACGAATATTAATGCACTGATCCCGGATTTATAGTGTTTACTGCACTAACATGGACTATCGTCTTGATACTTAAACTTATACTATGAAACTATATACTTGAAAACTATCTTAAAACTATATACAAATAGAAGCATATGGTGAATTAAATTTAATGAAATTAATGTGAATTAATTTAATTTGATTTAATTAATTTTAATTAATTAATGTCAGTGAAGTACCTAAAACAATACCTAGACTTAGTTTGTTAAGGTCTCCAGAACGTTCTCCAGCAATAAAAATTGGTTGTTGAAGTACCTATACCAATACCTAGACTTGGTTCGTTGAGGTCTTCAGAACGATCTTCAACAATAATGCATTGAAGGTCTGACAAACCCTATCAAACAAGTTTTATTACCAAAAACACCCATTTCAAAATGGCGTACGTCTCAGCAAACTTTAAAGAAAGGAATACGAAAAATGGGAACCTAGAACCAGGAACACTCAGCATTCAGCTCCTTTACCGAATAAGGAGTTGCTTTTAACGATGCGGCCACTTTAAAGAAGGTTTCGCCAGTGACAGCAAACAGTGCCGACAGCCATCGCTAGACCGACCACAACGGCATCGAAAATTGAATCGTTCGCACACCATCAATTCAATGCGATGCTATCCGCTTACGTGAAGTTTCAAGCACAAAAAAGGATATTTTCTGTTCATTTTGCTCATTTCTAGTAGTTCTGTTTGAAGAGACCCACCATGGGAGCTTAATTACAATTACTACCGGCGACTTTAGCTTCTTCCATTCATTTTTGCCAATGTTTTAGACGCACAGTTCGCTAGGCAAAGCCCTTCTAACGCACAACCAGACAAACCCAAAAGGTACCGAAATACGTCTCGTGTTCATGCCGTTGGTTGGTTCCAGCCGTCTGGTGTCCGATGTGCAATCCCCGGCCAACTATTCGATCGTAAATTATCCTATCAAATTGACAATTTGACAAATGATCGTGAAGGTTGAATGCATTTCATCCCGTTCGGGCGTTGCGTTCCCGGCACGGTTTTTGTTGCCGTTCGGTTTCTTGGTTCCTTTCCGTTTCTTGCCGACACCAGGATCCCAAAGGCGAATACGTGCGCGCGCGCGCGCGCACCCTGTCGCGTTGACAGATTCGCCGGGTTTCGTGGTCTGCGCGGCATGTGCTTTTTAGTTCGTTGCAACGTCGCTTTCGCACGCGGTTCGCGTTTCACGGGTGTGTTGGGGAAAGGGGAGGCCCCTGGGCAAATACGGGAGTATTTTTTGTGCGTGTTTGAGTGTGTGGCTTTGGAGTGTGTACTGCATTTGGTGTTCTAAAGAATGGGCTTAGCGGTAGTGAATTGATGCACAATGCTTTTGTTTCGGATCGGTCTTGTTAATACTTTTCCTTTTTCCTTTTTTTTTACTGTTGTCGCTTTGCTTTTCCTCCGTGTGTGGCGCACTTCCGTCGGTCACTTAGGGCGCCTGGAGAGCGATGCCAACAGCTTACGGTAATGTGTCGGCGAATACTGGCGGTTGTTTCGATGCGCGACGAAGTAACAAAAAAAAAACGACAACAACCATACCATTCCCCCGGATCCCGCATGTCGGACGCATCTGTGATCATAATCGCGTGTTGGCTGCGGTTGGGAAACTGCGGCAGAGCCGGGACGTATGATTGCCGAACACATCAACGGTTCTGCACGGTGGACGGGTTGAAAAATGAATTGTCTTTGCGTGCGAATGGCACGCGGGGAGTCATCCTGATCGGATTACGGCGAACAGTTGCCATCCCGGTTTTTGTTTTGTGGTTTTTGACGCAGTCATTATTTCTGTCCCATCATTTCGTTTCCCCTTTTTTTCTAGAGAGAATCCTCGATACAATTTCACCTTACAAAGAGATAGATCTACTGTAAGATGTTTAAGAAAGTAAGGCAAAGGGGAGGGCGGATCCTCAGGACTTAGGAACAGGACTACTCAAACCAACTTGGAAAGCATCATGAGAAATAGAAAAGTAAAAAACGGTCACATAATTATGCATTTGCAGTTTCAAAATGCCACGTGACTGTCATTATCCTTTTATAGTACTCATCAACATTCTTTTGGTGTCTTTTCACCCGGTGTGGTTCTCGGTTGTCTTTGTCAGAAAAGGGACTTCTTATTTTAAGTTTCTATTACATTTGAAGGTCTGCCAGACATACGGAGTAAGCTAAGCTCCAGTTTTGCATATAGATTACGTCGAAAAACAGAAAGACACTAGTCGTCTATGTTATTTCAATCAGTAATGTTTAGTATTCAAAACAATAACCGTTGGTAGTTACCATTGCTGTTCAAAAATACAATGCGGATGATTTGAATGAACATTTACACAAGCATTTTGAGATTGGCTGTGTTTGATGCCTTTTTTCATAAAATAGCAGCTAGAATTTCTCGAAAAATTGATAACCAATTGATATAAAAAGAAAAGTTATGTCTTATGGGACATAATTACAAGTACTTGACTATGTTTTTGTTTAGTTTAGAGGAATTCAAATTTGGGTTTTCCAGAATTGTGAAGAAAGTCTGTCAGAATCATCCATTTTTCAAGTTGTATGTTATGTTATTTGTTATGTTTATGTCCTCGTTTTTCTTTAAAGTGCTCTTGAAGGTGCTTTGAATTGCTTGCTTTAAATCTCAATAAAGCATAATGTAGTTTTAGGTATTCAAAAATCTTCAAAAACAACTAAACTTTCTGGATATTTGTTTCCTCTTAAGGGACAGAACAATATTTCCTACCTTTTTCTAACTTACAGTTTTACTGACCACTGTTTCAGTAATTATTCAAAGTTGATACCGATGGTACCACCCGTTTGCTTTGGCCGCGAAATTAATCCAATTATCTCAAATAAATAAACCATTTTGACAGCTCCATCGTTGAATGGCCTGAACGTCGTTTTGGTGTGCAATAGGCGAACGAAGACGTAATCGTACTAAGCCGAAATTTTTCCACTATTACCACAAAAAGAGGGAGACGGAGAGAGAGAAAAACAAATGCTCAAAAAAGTAAAAAAAGCATTGTGGTCAAATATGGTAGTTAAGTGTTTCATTCCCAGCTTTCGATCACGATAAGCGGCAAATCCTTTCGAGCGCGTAAAGCATAATAACAGGAAGGAAGGGAAGAAGGCAGGGATGGCGACCAGCAAAGAGATACAGAAGGTGAAGGAGAGACAGATTGTGAGTCTTTAACAATAACAACCACAAACACCTCAGCAGTACCCATCATGACTTCATCCGAATGCTTCCGGTTTCCCTAATATTTTTTTCATTCCGGTAGGTTTCGTTCTGCTTTTTTTCTCTGTACCTATTTTTTTGCAACTTCTCCATTGTCCCCCTTCCACACACCCCCTTCGTGTGGGGTTCGCTAATTTATGGTCGACAATTTATTATCGGTGAATCATTTGCATTAAGTAAGCAATTTTGGCTCACTTTTTTTTTGGGTTTTAGTCTGAGAACTGCATCTACTTGTGAATCGGTTCGTTTCACGCACAACCCCAAGGGTGTGCGGATAAATAAACATAAAAAAGATACAACATAAAAGATACACGAAAAAGATGAATCCTATCTTGTGGCACAACAGCAAACGAAACGGAACAGAAAACTTTTGCTTCAAAGAGTGCCTAAATGTGGCGTATTTTTCGAAGCCCATTTGTGCAGCGAAAAGGATGAAGTTGGAGGGATGACGCGAATTTGGGGGCGGGTAAAATATGTGTGACACTCTGCGTTGTTATTTGTTTCTCTGTTTAATGTTTTTATTTTACTTTTATTATGCAGTACCTCTTGCTACGGTCGGGGGCGGCTGGCGCGCGTAATGGAAGTTGAAAAGTGCGCCATAACTCAAAACGTCACTGTCATCGCTGTCAGTAGGGCCGCCCGTTGGCGCGGTATGGTTTGAAATTGGGCCTTCTTCGTGCGGTTGTGGCTATGGGTATCAAATTTGGACTGGTGACATTTTTTTTACATGCTGTATGTTGGTAAACTCCCTGAAACCGTTCCTTACCGTTTGAGTCATTAGAAGCAGGGAGACGACTAAGCTGCTCTGCAAAGTCGAAATAAAATTGTCTTTCGCTTGGTATTAAAGCGCAGATAAGAGGCAAACAAGTTAAACTCAGGTTCAGCTGCTTTCGTGAAAAACCGTTGGCATCCGCGTGTCATCTTTGAGGCGAAAGAAGGTTAGAGAAAATCGCCCCTTTCGGCTGTGCTGGTCGGTTAGCTTGCCAACGATCCACAAAGATTTCACCGGCAAGCAACCAATGCTTGATCCGCCTTCAACGTGATAATGATCAGCAGCTCATCCGAGCCGAACTTACCGGCAGTGAAATGTAAAGGAATGTTCACGGGCAATGACGCTCCCCGGTGTCATTTGCGTTCGGCGTCAGCGTACGATAAATCATTGCGGGAGAGTGTGCTAATGAAATTAATTACCACCGCCACGTTCGCTTGGTGCGATTTTTGCTCTTGTGGGCGAATTATTTGACCCGCAACTCAGTATTAAGTGTCTGTGTTTTGCGTTTAGCTTGAGATTGTTCTGCATTTTGGCACGCGAAAGTGTGTACAAATATTTGCAAATCTACCAACCTGGGACTCCACTAATAAGTCACGTGGGAACGGCCTGTTTAGTTGGTTAAGCGAGTTAGAAGTGTTGAATAAACAAGAAACGGCAGTTTTAAAAGAGCATAATAGAGTTTTTTTTTTAAAGAAAAGAAGTTAAAAGCTAAGCAATATTTTTACCGGAATAATTATTTAGATAAGCTGTTTGGGTAAATTCTACCGAGATACAAAAGCTAACCCAAAAAAACATGCTTATCGTTTGAAATCGCACCCTAGGCGGCGATGCCGAGCGTCACTCGTAACCCCTCCTTCAAACGAATTTCTTATTTTTGGACAGGTAATTAGACGCCTTGGCGGTACACTAACCGTGGTGAAAAATTTGATTGAATTAATTTAATTGCCCAATTGTGTTTTTCCTCCTTTCTTTACTTTGGGGCCTTGTTACGGTCTCTATTCCGCTCTATTGCATTGGGCAGTAGTACATAACAGTTTAGAGCTTAAGATTTGGTGTTCGGTTTACGCGCTTTTGCTGCACCGTAATTAATGCGCGACCGTGATTTCACAGCAACGATATGTCAAGCAATCATACCCGCAGCTTGATGCGTTGATAAGGTATGATTAGCAATGATTGGGAATATGAATGAAACGAACAAAAGTTTTCGGTGCTAAATAGGCTTCTAAACTTTTCTAGTGATGCCCAGTAATTAGCCATAAGAGCTATGTGAAACAAGGGATGAATTGTGCAAAGTAGTGATAAGAAAACGCGAAATGTGCAAGAATTCTGATTTTATAAACCCCACTCAACCCCAACCCGAAAGGGTTGGTAAAATACGCTTAGTTTGTCGAAATTGCAGGTTAAGAAGAAGTAGACGCTGCCACAGAAGTCTGACAATTCCTTAACTTAAAATGATCTTAGTAAGAAATCTATTTACCTGTTACATCCGTACAGATAGTCACAGATAGATTTTATACAAGTTCTGTTGTACGATGATCTTCGCAACTATTACTAAACCTCCGGGTCTCTTCTCGACTATTCAACTATGAGCTTATCAGGTAACAGAGAATTAGGAGATTAGGAGTAATTTAAAAATGGATGCCAGCCCAAATGGCATAACTACACCAATGATTACTTGATTTTTGAGTTGAAAACACAAGGATAATAAATGACATTAGTAGCGTCGGTTGAGGCGGCCCGGTGGCATGATGATAGTGGCGCCGAACACACACGAACGGACTGGAATAAAATCCCATCCGGACCAATCCCTTGTAGCACAGACTACCTATCCAGCTACGGGTAAATAAAGTGACAGAAAACCATAAATGACAGACATAGACCTCTTGGGGTTGTTGTGCCGATAACGAAGAAGAAGTAGCATCGGTACTTGATTTATTACATCTCACAACAACTCAGCCACAGCTTAAAATGTTAGCCTGGCTTACCGTCATTTTCGGCCAGTGACATTTCCCTCACATATGGCTGAGCGGAGTTTCACATACAGCGCTCAGAAACTATGGAAAAACGAACGTCTGCTAACATACAAGAAGGAGGTTAAGGCTACTGCATACATCCCTACGGCCGCATTGCCAAGTGTCGGAGAGTAACATAGCGCTAACGTAGCTAATAGCCAGCATTAAAATGCTAGTGCAAAAGTGTAGCGTACATCGTCGCAAAAAGGTTACATTTGGTTCGTAGAAGGTATAAAACAAAAAAAACAGCTAGCCGTTCGGTGTGGAGGAGCATGCTTAAGTGACATTATCTACTTGCCATTGGGCAGATGTGCCCGTTACCGGTGAAATACTGTACGGAATGTGCAGAAAAAACGAAACCAACCAGATTAACACAGTGCAGTAAGCTAAATAGCATTCGTTTGAATGGGGTCAGCAGCTTGGACATCTTTGCTAGACGAATTCAATCTTCGCATCTACCGGGTGTCTCAATAATAGTGACGGGAAGTTTTAACACGATCACTCGATCTCCCTTTGGCTTTAATTAAACCACCAAGCCGTGCAATGCGTAAACAATCGTTTTTGCATAGCAAATAGCTTTGATACGGCAGTTTGCGGCACTAAATGTGGAACTGTTTGGGTACATAGTTTTTTTCTGAAAGTAACTGCTGTCCGTTGGTTGTCCCATGAGGTGAGAGAGAAAGAGAGTGTTAAATTGAACTAATGGAATTTCTATCGCCTGGCAGGGGGGTGGGAGGCTTAGTTACTAGCAAGGGTTTTCCTATCACTCCTTGAATGCCTTTCTAGACCAGCGTTCCGTGTGCACATTCCTCGCGACACCAGCGGAAAGCTTTATCGCTTCAAGCCTGAAATGGCGCGCACACACTCTCTTCCATACGCACACACACAATGGGAAAATAAGTGTCAAACATGGCTAGATTCGGAGCCGCGATTCGAACCGTTGCTCGATTGCAGCCGGCAAAACCTCGAATCGGTGTCAACTAGCGAACGTAAATGGAACGATCGAACCGAGTGATCAAGCGTTACCGGCGGATAGGATGCAGGGGACACACCGTACACAGACCATATAATAATATTGCAGCACTTTGACAGTTTGAGCAAAAAAATAAATAAACACATGGCACCGGGAAGAATGGAAATGCTTCCCGCTTCGCACTACGATGGTAATAGAAGGTTACGCTATGAAATCGTACAATTGTCGTTACCATACTGGAACGTTCGGGAATGTTGCGTTCCACTGCTGACATGTTGTGCGACCGTTGCGAGGTAACGTGGTGCAAACATATCAGCGAGATCTATAATTCCCCTGCCCCGGTTCGCTCCCCATTTGCTGCAGCAAAATGCAAAATCTTATTATCGTCAAAATCAGAAGAAGCAAATGACAGGATTGCTTAAATTTGGAGCGTCTAGCTGCATGGGTCGTACACCATGCAGAAGTGCTACAGTGCTGGCATTCGGGCCCCAAGTTTGGGCTATGTTGTACGGGTGTAGTGTCAAACATGATATACACCCCGGAGACCTACGTTTCAGCCTACGCACGTCACTGGTGGACCATATTACTGAAGCGGTGTGGTGGTGGACTCACCCGAGTTTCCCAACAGTAAAGGGCAAAGAGGAGATTTATGGAGCCGTGGCACAGCTTGAAGCCGTCGTCGTCGTTCAGTAGACCGACCGTTGGTTGGCTTTCGGCCGAAACGGTCGTAGGATGCTGCTGTGCGCCTGGCAGAGCTGGCAAGCCCAGCTGCTGTTTGTTTGTGGAAGAGAAGGGCCTCTAACGACTCATTTGGGCTTTGCAGAGGGCACCCTCGGGGGCCTCGGGTAGTGAAAGCTGAACCGATTCGCATTAAACCCAACTGCAAACGGGGACGGTTTTGGAGCTTGTTTGAAGCCTTTTATTTTAGCACCCAGAAACGGAAGCCTTGCGCGTCAATCATTCGGTGTACTTGCGCACCACGCTTTTCAAGACCACTCGCACCGGGAAGGAGTGTACACACATATGCGTTACGCTCGCCAGAAATGTCTTACGCAAGCGTAAGTACGCGTGTTAGATAGCTAGGTAGGTGCGCATATCGACATCGATGCGGTACTGATAGTGATTGATCTGCCCGAGAAGGGCACTGCCCGGGAGCGGATGCGGCACGCGGGGGGAAAGTAATTGACTGGAGTTTTATGCGGTGGTGTTCGCCATAATGACAGCTTGGTTTCAGCTCGGTCCTGGGAGTTTCGGCGAGTGAGTGTCGTTTGATTAGCCGGGGCATACACATTCGGTGCCCTGACAGCTGTCCTGCGCTGACGGACTGACTTGCGTTGCGACTCTGCGGGACATCAAGCAACCAAATTAGACGCCATTAAGATTGGCTGTGTGGTTGCGTTGCCTATCTCGCCAGAGTACCACAGTACCGCTGCTGGGAAAGGCGTTTTGACGAAGGTAAAGAAGAATTGCCGGAATACCTAACCGACAAACTAGTGAACCCTAAAATGGATGTGATTTAAATTGAGCATAGTTAGTCGCAATTTTGCAATTGAAAGTCAAAGGGAACTCGTTATGCTAAATGTAACTGAACGCAGTTCTTTACAAACCGTGCAATAAATTTACAACATTTGAAGACAAAATGTTAAAATAAAATCCAACCAATATCAAATGCTTACTTAGCACAATCCGCGTAATTACATCTTGTTTGTACAATGTTTAGAACAACATACGCGAGCAGAACGTTTAGAAAACGGAGGAAGAAATTTAGCTCGTTTCAAGAGAATTTGCATCACATTTTCATTCGTTCGATCGTGCATCAATTTTCAGTACCATGCGAGCAGCGGTGTCAGTTCAATCTCGGGACCACTCTCATCCGCATTGTTTCAACAGTTTCGGGGGCCGAAAACGATTGCACGAAAGTGCCCGTGGCACCGCAACAGCTAGCTTCTTCAAAACTCGAACATTTCGCACTCCGATCGATCGAGTGA
This sequence comes from Anopheles marshallii, assembly GCF_943734725.1. Lineage (NCBI taxonomy): Eukaryota > Metazoa > Arthropoda > Insecta > Diptera > Culicidae > Anopheles > Anopheles marshallii. The sequence goes on along the minus strand of NC_071326.1, from coordinate 34,564,841 downwards.
ACTGAATCGGCTGAACGTTTGCTGGTGGAACAAACGATGGGGCTGCGATGGTGGAAACAAAATATGTGTTAATTAGCAACCCAATTAGCATGGTAAAAAGAAGGAGAAGGGAGGAAATTATTTGGGGTGGAGAGAGGGGAAGAGAGAAGGAGGGAGGTGGGAGATTGAACCGCGTAGAAAAGTGTTTTTCGGCCGATGATTCTACTACATACCACCGTTTCATGATTGAGCTATGGTACACCATTGCAACCTACAGACTGCAGACTTCGGAAAAAAAACCAGTCAAAGCGACTCGTGAGAGATGAAACGCACGCGAAGGATGGAAAACAGCAAACCGAAATAGGTAGGCCCACTGTTTCGAGAAAGCACCCATAAGTGAAACGATTGCTCCGAAGCACCACCCAACACACGGTGCGGATGCGATGCAGCTACTGGAATTTAACGGGTGGGCGCCAAGCAACGTACCGGCCGTTTGCAAAGTGGCCACTTCCGTTCGGAATGAAATGTTTTCGCCTGCCGTGGTCGGTATGGTAAGCGTGTGCGCGCGCGCGCGCGATCTCTGTGGGGTGAAATAGAAAATCCATAGCGCACAAACCACGGGAGAACTGCTGGATGTGAGACCGGTCCAGTTTTCCGAGCGTACCTATGAACGCCAGTGTGGAAAGGCCGCATTTCTTGCGTTGCTAGACGACCGACGATTTGTGCCAACATTCCAGGACAAGGCAATGGCTAGGTCATGTGATGGCGTGTGCGTTGGGTGTATTGTTTCGAAAGGAAAAAACTGAAGTTTCTTTTCGAGTGCTGCTACTGGATCAGTATGTGATATGATAAAGTATTCGAACACTATGAAGCGTGTCTGTTTAATACTAGCAGAATCCCATAAGTGGTATTTGTTGTCGCAAACGATCGTGTTGGAATATAAATGAAGTTGTTGTCTAACAATGAAAATTTCTAACTGTTAATGAATCTCCAAAAATTATACAAAAAAGACAGTTTTTAAGCCAATTATAATTTCAATCGTCTTGGATTTTCTTAGACTCAAGATTACTGTCCGTTATCCAAACGCATGCCAGATAATTTATAATAAAAAAACTCGCAGATTACCTCATTTAATCCTATCGAACGTCTCTCTAGGTAAGCTTTATACGTTGTCTAATTTATCAACGGAGTTCCTGAATAATCGGACTACATTTTGTGTATTTAGTTCCAGCTTCGACTGCTGGAGAAATTTCAGCAGGCTGTAAAATAAACAAATCTCTACACCAATGCTGTTATCAGTGATCGACCTAAGATCGATAAACTTGAGTCAAAACTCCAAGAAGTTCACATCAGCGCGGCGATAATAGACGTAAAAAATGATCAGAAAACCTTACGGAAAATGGTCAGATAGCCCTCTCCATTTCTAGTTTATCACCCTGTCGCAGTCCTATCACACGCTATAGGACGTTGGTCTCTATCATTCCGAGTAATACTACTGGTAGGAATTCTAACTTTTAAAATTTCCTTGTTTTGCCACACAAAGCAAGTTTGAAGCTTGTAACCAATTCTGTACATACATTCAAAATGTAACTCAAACTGGTGTTTTTGACATCGTGAAGCGAGATCCTTTAAGCTCCACTATTCATATGTCGCTTCAATTTTTGCCGTAATTATCTAAGGAATGCTGTTCGGTGGTCAGGCCTTCGTGCAATTAAATCCCTTTCTGCAACCTTGTGTTTCTAAACATACCACACAAACGAGAGCAAAATCTTCGCTCCTCTTCGCTTTGTCAGCTGATCAAATCGGTGGTTGCAATGCAAAGCTAGCGACAACAAAATCCCATGATCGAACACAAACCGGTGGCATGCTTTTCGCTCGGATCGTGTTGCCCTTGTCGGTGTGGAAATAATTTCATTAGTTTTACAGCACTACCAACACGCACAAACACACACACGATCTCGTGCATACAGCGGGCAAAAGAAAAGGATGCTGTCGATCGTGATGCTGCGGCTGCTTAACGGTGTTCGACAATCGTTGCATTCTGATCATCGTAATACCCGTAACGTAATGCTTTGGCTCCGTCACGGGGACAAGGAAGCAGTATCAGAGGAGTCCCTGTCCCGGACGATCGACTGACTGTAGCAGCAAATTAAACAAAGAATCAATGCAACGCACGGGCACTCGAAAAAGGCACAAAGCCAGTGTGCGCCTTCAATTTAATCATTAACTCAACCTGTGAAAATGTGCAATTGCAGTTGATCGGGGCAGAACTCGACTGTCGTTTCAAGATTCTACGTACGAACGATAATTCGCCATTCAGCTGTTCCTTTTCTGGATTTGTTGAGACCGGTCTCCCGGGAACACCGGCCAGAAACGCCAGTACTTAACGAAAGTGGCAAAATGGTTGCACTTAAGCTTGGACGGTTGGTTGGATGCTGGTAGTAGATTGAAAGGAAGCTTTTCTATCTTTCCGTTCCATTCTAGTTGTCTAGATGGGCCGGGATGACCTAACCATGCTCAAGACACTATTCCCGCAACCGGTCGAGTCGAAGGCGAAGATTATTACCTCGTTGATACAATAGCATAGCAAAAGCCAACCACGGGACATATGGATGGATGTGGGTGGGTGGATGGATGTGTAGTGGGTTGGGAGATGGTTTGCTCGTGTGTAATAAAAATATTAAATTTATGAAGTGTGGTAAGTTTCGCCACATTGCCGGTTCCATAAAGACGCCTTATGTCGTTTAAATAAATAGCCTTAATTTTAAGTGCTATGATTAAGGTTCGCATCAGTTGTGCTTCGTGCTGGTGCCCGATGCAACGGCACAGCGCTGGCCACGGGTTGGGACGGTGTGGACTGTAATAAAGTAAATATTTGCTCACGACGTCTCTGGGATGGATGTGAAAAAAGCGCCGAAGCGATCCTCCGCTTCAAGCATGACCGGGTCCAGATTCCCAAAGCAAAGAGTTACCAAGTGTTGTACCGAAGCCTTTTTTCCATCCGGTTGGTCGTAAAATTTCATTAACACAGCCCCAACGGTCGATCACGTAATTGGGATGGAAGGCAGTTAAGGAGTAAAGATGGGAGGGACAGAGAAAAAAAACTTTACAAAAACGTGTTACTTTCCAGATCGGTTAACGATATTGTTACGGTCGTACAGCGGCATGGTGTTGTTGGATCTTCTGGTGTATGTGTGTGTGTGTGCTTAATGAATGACGGGAAACGTTAGTGAGCGACGATCGAGCGAAACAGGGCTGGGATGTATTTTGTGGTGGTAAATGAGCTTTAAATAAGCTTATGCTGCAATAACCATTTATGTTCAATTTCAGTAAAGGTCGCTGTGTGGAAAATGCTGATCATTTGCGATTAGTGATTATGACGAAGTGCACGGGCGGTACTTTGGAAACAAACAAATTCATTGTAACTTATTGTTTTGCAATTTATTGCTAAATGTATTGCGAATCGTTATAACCACGTTAAAAACACTTTTAGTTGCGTGGAAGCACTGCTTTGTGGTTCAAAGCGAATCCGTCTCACGCGCTCGAGGCATAAAAATTAAACTGAATGGATGTTTTAGACGCTAGTAGTTCAATTAAAATATGCAAAAAAGCAACATCAAACGAAAATGAAACTCATTCAATCAATTAACCACACCATAGCGTGTAGAAATAGATACATTATGCATATATGTGAAGGAAAGAAACTGTAATGCATCTACCGAATGCAACACAACGAGAGTCATTGCATGTACGCTTAATGTCTGCCTTTCATGTGAACCATTATGGAATGCTTGTGAAAATGTGTCTCTCATCCAATTCCTGCACACGATGCGCACCTTTCTGAATGTGTCTTTTTAGTTGCAGATGATGCTGAAGGTAGGCCCACATGGCAAACCATTTGGCTACACTATCATGCACTGCGCAACGAGTGAATCGGACACAGATGTTAATCGTGTTCCCCCGGGTTCCGCCCTGCAGAATAAAATGAAGGTTTGGTTTATGATTAAGAGAAAGTGATGCGCATGGAGCACATGGCAGGTGCCAATTCGTTCCGGGCCTAGCACTTATTCCAGTCAGATGAGTGGCTTCACATGATTACGGTTCATTTTCCTTTCGATGTCGCTAATGGCTCGGTGGCGCCGTGGGATGTGGTTTGTGGTGGTCAAATCGAGCTGTAATTAGTACTCTAAAAATTATATTATCTCTGGACTTCATGAAGAATAGTACATCATTAAGATATGTTTGAAAGTTCAGAAAAGTATCCAAGTATGGTCGAATTACGATCTCATGGATTTCATCTGGCAACAGCTTAACAAATGTGAAAGGATTCCACATCTACCTGGACAGATTCTTATTCAACATGAAAATAATTCAACTTCAACATTACTATTCTAAATAAAAAAAAGCTTTGGAGATCATCGTATGAATGAATAAAAATATTTAAGTGTATTCAATGTGCTGATGTACATTGCCGATGCCTGCACATTGTACAGTAACAAAGACTCTCTGTGCGTGAAAAACATATGTCGGGTTGGCAGGAGTCATCTTGTGTATGCAGTTTAAAGTATCTGAAAGAATCCGTGCTGATGTTATCCGTATTTCCCTAGTGACATTTCTAGTGCAATCATTTCCAATGCCACCTGTGCGCCGATTAACACACGGTACCAGTTTCGAGCCATTACTTGCTTCCGAACACGATCATTATTGCAATCGCACATGGTGCAACACCGAGTGCAACATTGTAAACGGGCATCAAACACCATTCGGAAAAGCATAAACCCACGACCCCCCTCCGGGTCTCGGGTGGACATTTCCAGTACGGTGGACATCATCGTGGAGCGACATGTGGGAAATAGCTGACGCTTTGACCATCAGCAACCAGTAATAGAAAGGAGAAAGAAAAAACCAAAACCACAACCCAGTTACGCGGAGAGGAGTGTCCGAACCGAAGCAGCTTCCGTTTTCCGCACCAGCTTGCATTGTGTTCCAGGCGCATGTGGATCGTTCTTGCGTACGGATTGCGTACGAGAAGATGCGGTGACGATTGCATAGTAGAGCGAACAGCTCAAGCTGACAGCCACAAACAGCATCGATTCCAGCATCTATTTTTTCCCTCATTTTGGCTTGTGTCATTGCGTTTCCCTATAGTTTTGCCACGGTTGTGGCGGTGTGGCACCGCAGGTTCGATCTGCGGTCACAACATTGTATGTGCAAATCATTAACATTGCACTGCCGTTTGCACCTGGTTCGTCTGGCTGTTTCCCACCTTCATTGAAATCCATCGATAGCAGGTCGATGGCGGGCTTCGTATGTGCAATCGAATGCGTTGGCTGGTTGGCATTGCAATTCGCGGCCGTACGAAACGGGGAAACGAAATGGGAACGAACACTCACCGTGGGGCTTGCTATGGGGTAGATTGGGTAGAAAGAGTTTTTCAGCGCTGAAGTTGAGAGAGGTGGTGTAATTGCTAAGCTATGACCACACTGAGCAGAAATGGTTTGAAAGCTTTGAAACCCGCCCTCGAGAAGAAGCGTCAGACGCATGGACCTCTTTCTCCTTTTTCTTGCCAATACTTCCGGACGCGGCATTACAAAACCGATCGTTTGCAAACGTACGAAAGATGTACATTCCCTCGAGGGTCTAGAAACCTTTCCTTCGGATATGTGGTACACGTGCGGTGGATATATGTGTGCCGCGATTGTCGAGTAAAAAAAAAAAAGTTCCCCTTTCGACATTGGCCTCGACCTCGGCGCGCAAGGGACGCAAACATCTACGCAGCATCGGTGCACCTACGCAACAGCACATTCCATCGCCAATGGCCATAGCAAAAACAAAAAAAACCAAAGCTGAAGAAACGATAAATTTGCCCCAGCGTCTGGGAAAGGGAGACACTCGCGTCCCCCCTACCGAAAAAGGCGAAGTTCAAAGCATTAACGGACACGCTTCGCTTTTAAAGGGCACTGGCTGACACGGGAAATGTGTCACAGGTTTCTGTCACTCTACGCGGGTATCGGTCGATAATGTAACGTCACGATTGCCGCGGGGCTCCCGCTGAGGGTCTAGGTGTGGGCGCGGGTCTGCCAACTTAATGAGACAAAATATGCGCGGCCACGTTGATTTGGCGAAATTTCTGTAAAAGAAACTGTGCGTTTGGCCAAAGAGTCATCGAGGACAATGACGGCACGGTTCGCGGATATCCTGCGAAAGGTGCTTCTTTCAACTTCCCAGAAGTTGGTTCATTCAAACGCTAGCCAAGTGCATGATGAAGGTTAGCGTCCTAGGATGGCTAGACTGTACAACTCACTCAAAGTTGTTGCCGAAGAGTATTGAATTCACTGGGAAAAGCGTCAGTTAAAGTTGTCTGTTGTTTATCAAATCAGCTTATGTTCGCGCCTTATGCTTTTAAACTAAGATGTTCGTAATGTTTCATGATAAGGTGTGAATTTTAAAATACAACAAGCGTATGCTTCATTTATTTAATTCCATTCAATTCACAAGTACTGGATATATTTCAATTCCCATTGGGAACGTTTGTCCGTCACAGACACTGACAGCACACACTTGTGCTTGATGCACTTCATTTGTAGAAACAAAAAAGCAACTACTCCTATCTGTTTCGTTCGTACGTTTTTAACATGCGTTCTTCTATCGCAATGTTTGCCCTCTCTTCCTTCACCTACTGATATTATTTCAATTAGACCGAAAGTGCCCTTGAGGTACCTCGAAAGTATGCGGCTGAAAATGTATTTTTTGCTGTTACCTCCCCATTTTCGTTATCCTCTTCACCTGTATCGCAATTGCAGCAACAATGTTGCAACGACAGTTTCCGCCAGCAGCAACCAAACCTCCGGACCATCCCGGATTGATCGGTTCAGTTCGCACGGCACGATGCGACCCCATATGCTTGGGCTTGGGCCCTCGAGGGACAGAAAATACTGCCACCACAAGACGTAACACACCGGCTGTCGGCTTTTTTTTTTCGTTCGCTGTTTTTCCTGCCATCTGTAGCTATGTGGTTGCGAAAAAAATGCTGAACGAGATCAAGCCGTAGGACGGTACAGCGATATGCAAAGTCGAAGCTGACGGTTTAATGGGTAGCTTATGAAGCGAAAAAAGAAACCAATCCCCGACAACACGTTGATTGGGAGCAATTTTTCAAAAGTCTAACATTCGAAGAGTGTCAATTAAGCGCCGGTAAATGTAACAGCGAACAAGAAAAGATCACATCGTGCGTCATCGATTATCGTACGCGTTCGTACCAGAAGCAACAGGTTGTTGTACATGGACTGGATTTTTAATCACATTGTCACCTGTGTCATTGCATTAAAACCATCTCGTGCCAGCAATCATGCTGGCGGGCGAGCGCATTTTGTGTAACCCGACGGGTGAAGTGATTATGTGATCGATAAGCCAACGCTCGCCTAACAACACGTGCGCTTAATTGAGGCCGTTATCAGGGTGATGTTGAGCACTGCTGAGTGGCCTAGTGGCTGTGCGGAAATAACACGTGTTCCAAAATAGCACCCTCTTCCCATGGCTTTTGGGCGGTGTAGTTGCAGGCCATCGTTTTGGCCGCGATGCGAATTGGCTCTAAACGCCACGCGCTCGCAAAGGTGTGAATAAGGTGCAAATGTGTGAATTTCTGTCAGTAGGTCAACTTTAGCATTTGCTTCATGCTTGGATTAAATTTTTGCATCACTAATTACCATGTTAAAGGGAACTAAAAGATACTAAGAGTCTTTGTATAGTTTATTGACTGTTTGTGTGTTAGCTAATGGAATGTTAAAAATAGAGCCGTGGTGCTAATAGTTGTACTAATAAGCAATTAATATTAACCAATGTCTGATACTAACTCGTTGTCACAATCGATGGATGTTGTGAAAATGATTGTACAATCATTTGTTCACTTTAGATACTTTTCATTCGCTTTTATTTTATTTTTTTATGTTACATTAGGTTTAAAAAATTGTCCATTACAAGAAACCAAGAAACTGGAAACCAAAAAAAAATTAATTTGTATGATAGAACATACTTTAAGCTTGTATTTTACGAGCTGGACATTTAAAAGTAATCTTAAACGCTTAAAGTTCGAAAGCGCTATTACTGACGGAATATTGGCAGCAGTTTGTTCACAAAAACAAAATGAAATCAATTTAAAAGGGAATGTTCTCATAGAAAATTCAAGTCAATCCAATTACGAAAATGATTTTAGGAATTTGGGAGAGTCGCGATCAAACATGGAACATATTCGCGTAGTCACATGATTAAATTCTTAATAGTAACTTCATTATTTGCTGGTATATCTGTCTGTAATTGGTAATGTGAATATATCTATTTAACAATATGAAAATTCATTTAGACACTAAGTCATGAACGCACACCTGAACAACGATCAGAAATACAGCGCAAGATCACTGAAGATTACTCGCTACAATAGTGAGCTAACACATCACGCTACCACTCTTTCTCTTCTATTCAAAGACATTCGAAAAGGGGAAAGGCAATGCGTGGCAAATGCACTTGAGTAAACGAACTTCCCGAACGGGCGATCCTGAACGTGTGTAAGTGTCATGTCCCATGATGATCGCGACCCATCGCCATCGGCCGCTTCGGATCAATTCGATCGAACCGGATTGGCACTCGATCAAAACAGTTTTCTTCTCAATTTTCTGCCCGCCAGCTCACCCATCCGCGAACGTGAGCGAGCGTCGAGCGGATCGCGAGAGCGTGCACTTCCGTTTGCTGCGCGATGCTCTCGCGATGATCTGTCCCGCCAAACCGGGGGGAAAAAACACGCAAACAGAAGTGAAGATGAGCGGCACTAAGGTGACCGATGCGCGGTGCGAGTAGGGCGGAAAAGAAGGAAGCTTTCGCCGAGTATGCCGAGGAACCGGTCCGCGAGTAACCTAATCTTCTCGAAAGGTGTCTTTTTATTAGGCTTTATTAGTTTGGTTCCCGCGCGCATACCCACACCGATATGTTCCGCCCCGGTCACCAGCCGATCCACTGCTTACGAGGCCGTTATCCGATTTCTTGTATGAGTGTGTTTTATTTCTTTTAAGTATCATGAGATTTCGATTCGATTCATTTTTGCAGCCCGTATCGTCTGCTTCGTTCTATCTGGGGTACGCTTTCAAACGCTCGTACGCTCGTTCCCGCTCCGTCGATACCGTCGCCATCAGCAGCAGCGCGACATCACGGCCCCGGCGAACGGGCGTCCGGCATTCTTCCACTTTTAATCGGAACCCATCGATGACTTCAAAATTTCACCATTCCCATACGACGGGGTGAATTTTACGCGGATTCCACCCGTTTTTGGTGTGCCGTGGCGGGCGGGGTCAGCAACAGGGTGGGATTGGTATTTATCGTTGGAAAGACGAATAAATTAACTAGTTTCCTGGATGTGCACTGGGATTGGGTTTGTTTTTGTCGTTTGAATTATTTTATTTAATACTAGACCGTATATTTGGCATTCGATTGTTTATGGATGTTCCGTACAGTACAAGCCCAGTTGCTAAGCTTATCAGTTGAAAAAAAGCTTGCTAAAACATAACGCGAAGCAGCCTATGATCCATTAATAAGTAAAACCATTGAGATTTTATTTATTGATCATCAAAGTACTATTTATTTATTCGCAAATATTTTTCAATGAAATGCCAAACAGCATTTGTCTACTAGTCAATGAAACAAGTCGATTATACTTTAATCTCTTTAAAGCTCTAGCAACGTGCTCATTATGGAGAGATTCCATATGGCAGGAATTTCACTACCGTTCGATCGATCGCGAATGATCGAATCGAATGAAGTCACCAACTAATCATCGAACTAACCGGACCCACCAGTATGCAGGTTTAACTGATCTGCGGGGTAAAGCATTCACTAGTGACCAGACCATACCGCCACCGGGAACCACTTTATTAAGCTACGGTTCAGATTTCTCTCGGAAGGTTCGTACCGGGGTGAATCTTCGATATGAAGTCATATTTTACCATGCACCCATTCGCCGAGAGGGTAGACGTCCTTTGGAGGCCGTAATCGACTTATCTACTCGCGTGAGCGCTTTAATGCGAAGGAAAATATTGAAATTGTTCCCATATGTCATATGCTGGCTACACGGGTCTAAGTATACGGGAGCCATAACACCCCCTTCCAGCGTTTACTTCTTCTCCTTCCGCGGACGGTCCTAATGGTCATCCATCCATGAGAATATCGATCCATTACACGATAGACCATCGTCTTTATTTGATCAATATTTTCATGCTAGTTGTAGTCCAGGACACTTGCCGGAACGGACCACGGAAAACACGGAATGAGGTGTCGTTTGCGGTGACTAATGGGCACCAATAACAGTAATAACTGGTCAACAATGAGCTTCGATAGGATTTGGAAAATTGCTCCCTAATCACCGTGCCGTTAATCATTGATCGGCCACACGGGGTTTGGTCGATTATTGGTGGGGACGGGGGGGTCCAGTGTGTGTGTGGCACGCAGTACCGCAGGCCACCAGTCGCGGATGTTTGCTTTACTGGAGATACAATTTGTGTTTGTCTCGCGTTGGAATGTAATATCGGGTGTGGCCGGGAAGAGGGTTAAGTAAAACGATTCTAAAACATTCTCAAACATATCCATTGCAAAAAAAAACCTAGACGCCGATGAGTGTTCATCTATTTTGTACTGTCATAAATTCTACTGCTAACATTGGGTAATCAACAAAACAAGCAAAAACAACAAGAATATGTCCCACCCTTAAACGCTTCACCCTCCCATGTGGCAGTGCCTGGAGGAGAACTGGATTCTGCGGCCAGGTACTCTCACGCACGAACACACGCATGGACACATTGGTGTGGGTGTAATCCCACCCCATTGCTGCGCCTCTTGCCGCTTTCCCGCACCCGTTTGGATCGATCAACGCAGGAGCACATTTCATTTTTGAATCACGCTTATTTATTTATTTATACGAGCGTTTCGTTTTTCTTTTTTGAATTCGCTCGTGAAGCTTCGATCTTGGAGGTCGAGATCCGACATAAGGGGGTGTCTGTGTGTGTATGTATCTGGATGTCTGTGTCACGATCGCACCCATCCCATCTAAGATGTGTGTTTGATCTGTGTGGCAAAGTGGGTACAATCGTAAGCATCGTTGCGGACCCAAGGTGTGAGGTCTATCGGTTACTACTTAATTCGCGCTACCCAACCGTGGTGGGAGCTTTTGGACCACCGCATGGTTGACTAATGGCATATCGATGCGATCAATTCCGATAGCATGATAAATCGTTTGTCTGGCAGAGTGGTGGTTAAAATGTTTTGCTGTTTTGCCTATCGGTGACATTTTTTAGCCAACTGATACGATCGTAGAAGTGGAAGATATTGGTAACGCCTTCATTGTTTGCCGTGCGATGTTGTGTACTGTTGAAGGTTAAACGTACAACATGATATTTTGTATGGATTCCGCAATATGGTATTTTATAGGACGATGGATCTTCTCGTGTCCTTAGTAGACACACTTTTATTCGAAATGTGATGTTAAATTAAAATTATTTCTTAAGTTTAACTTTGGCAAAGTCCATGTGATCGAAATTCATCCATTTAAATAATAAGAAAAGTAAAGACGCCCTATAACATCCTCAAGAGTGGATGTTATCGTCATGATTCGAAAAATACATTAGTACGCATTGTTTTCTTAAAAATAAAACACAATTTTACCAGATCTTCGTCACACTCGTTGCAAGCGATAGCAACAGCACCAAAGTACATGTTGGGTTTCAGTTTATCAAGCCCAAAGTCGCCGTGATGCTTTCGTCATCTGCACCGGGATAAGTTGGTGTGTAGGGCAAACATTTCAATAACTGACCATCTGGTCAGCCGGTTTTTGCGTCCAACTGTAGCAGCGGATCGGATACAATGCCAGCAACATGCAGTCCTATGATTTCCTTCCCCGTGGGCAACACAATAAATCTCTTCTGCAATGGCAGCTTTTTATTCATTTTTTTCTTCATTCATTCCATTTGCGTCGATCTCACTCCTGCTCACGAGATGCAGCAAAGGAGTGACGGGTGTTGGCAACGTCCAATGCGACGTTTGCATCGAGCCGGCCCATCCCGCGTTCCATTGCACAACCGAACAACACCGGCAGCGAGTATGCGTGGGATGTAGGATTAGTACTGGGGCACTGTAGAAGCGAAGAACTCGATACGGCTCGAGCCGCACAGCGTCTGGCCCTCTCAAGGATATGCGGTGGACGGATTATGGGCTCATAAAATCGCGCAAACGATGTGCGTCCAACGGGGCACGTTCACCAGTGAGGAATGGTGGTGTGCGCCTTGGAGCCGTCTGTGCGAGCGAGCTTTAATATCGGCAGGCCATGTAGCGTGGCGCTCCGGTCTCGGGATGGGTTTCGATGGGTTTTTATTTTCTCATACCACGGCTTCAATTTTAACGATTATCACGCTCTAATTTAGACGTTATTTACAACGTTGCCAGTATGCACGGGATACGAGGACATTCCGCAAATAGTTTCCAAGTGCAACGGTGCTGCCCGGGCATATGCGGAGTCGCCGCATCCTGTTGATATTGCTTGTAGCGTTGTAATTAAAACGACAGATCTTGCTTGCTATCGTGTAGATAATGATCGAGCAACTAGAAAATGTCACCAGAGGGCAAACTACTCGACATGAATATCAGATAAGGTTTTAAGTGAAATTTATTACATCTTGTTGCTATATTTAGGAGTAGATACACAATCATCATGTTTGCATAAAAATATGAAAATATGTAAATGAAAGATCCTCAGAAAATCTGGATAAAATTTCCACATAAAATGGCGATACATAAATATCGAAGCAATATCTCAAACAGTATACTTTTTCTCTTGCAAGAACTGTTCCTCAGAACAAGTGCCAACTGGTTTTATTTCAGGACTGTCAAGAAAGAATCATCAAATCACGTGTTTTTTTTATTTACTCGTATGTACTCGTGATCTATGTACTCGTGATTTATGTACTCGTGATCTGCAATATGTACACATTCTTGAGCAAATACTCAAACTATTATTTTTAAGGCAACATTCCTTTAAAAACACACACAAAAACATTTTTTTAACAAACTAGTCAATATATTTCCGTAACTATAGTTTTAGTTATCTAAATTATAAATCTTCACCCTAAAGATATACCCCGCCAGGTAACCAAATAATCCAAAGCGATTTTTCTGGTGTCGCTATTACTTTCCTTTTCTTTATGTAAAATTCTTACATAAATCCAACCGTTGCTCCTGAAGTTGGTATCAATATCCGCTTCTTAACTAAGCACGAAATAAAACCTGTGCTTAGCGAACGACAAAACACCCCTGTTTTATCTGTTGACTTAAGGTGAGTGGTTTAAAGCGCGTGCAGAAAAACTCCCTCATCCAGCGGATGATGTTTGGTGTTAGTTAACTTTCAAAACCAAGCCACTCCCTTCGGAAACTTTTGGGTGCAAACATGAACGAATGACTGCTCGCGTTATCGTCACTTTACGTTACTCGCGGTCATGATGATGACGATGATGATGATACTGTTGCACTGCTAAGGTATTTCATATTAAACTGTGCGGCAGAGAGATTGTACATTCCTAGCAGTTCATTTATTTGCTGTTGTTGCTAATGGTGACTATGAAAGGAACCATTTCGCCGCTAAGCGAATGGAGTGCGCCTAAAAACCCTTAGTTACGGCTTGCTTTTTTTTGTGGAAAAATGAGGTGAAAGTATTTTCGGTTGTTTATCTCACATCTTGGGCGGTCAGCTTACAGGTGGTTGTATTGTAAGCTTCTAAAAAAAAGACTATAACACGCATCTCACAGTTTGGAAGCGGAAAGCAATCTGTTTAGAAGCCGAAAAATTGAAATAAAAACCCCAGCCGTCCACTGTTTGGAACCCTGTAATGGAACGGCACACATTAGCACTTAATGCGGTGCGAACATGATGCATTTGATTTGATTTTGGTTTGGATGACCGGGAAGCAAAGTGCAAAGTGTGGCTAAAAATACAAAAAAAAAAAAATATGAAAAACAAAACGCCCCGACGCGCTGCGCCACATATGTCTATTCGGGTTCGCTCGGAAGAAAAACCACTTTAACATAATCGGTCGTATATAAAAGTTAACAACATTCTCTTCCGGCGATTCCGGCCGCCCTCCCAATGACTGGCGGTTGGCAAAAGTGAGATGGTGAAACAAATTTTTATGGCTTCCCAGGCAACGCAAACTGCACATAGAAACGTCATCCCCCGGCAGGAAGCTCTCCTCTTCGGTGAAAGGGGGTTGAAAGGAAAGCATCCCCGATGGTGTTTGAGATCGTTTTTCGTTTCTGTTATTTTTTTGTTTCGTTATTTTGTTTCTGCAAACCGGAAACCGGAAGGGACCGGTTGATGGTGTGTTTGCGAAGGAAGTGTCTCGTTTATGCTGCCCCTCCTCGTGCTCGCATACGTTCGTGCCCGTTCGCCGTCGCGGCTGCAGCGTGGGGAAAGCATACCGACAAAGCTAGCCGTACCTTCCATCACGGGTTACGGTTTATTTGCATAACGCGGCAACATAAATGTCGTTACGATCGTAACGCTCCCGCGTCCGGGGGAGGGCCCCGAGATGCATCACCTTCGCGCGGGTTTTGCTCGGGTCGGGAAGAGTGACGCTCGGAGTGACATTTCGTGATACCGAAGGAAGAGCAAAGTCAAAGGTGGCCGGAACGGGAAAGACAAACAAACGCGACCGATGGCGGAAGACGCGTCAAAGAGGCGAAAATTGACCGGATAAGTGAACGTTACAAGTTTATTTTGATGAAGTTATTCCGTGCAAGGGTTTTAGTAGGTGGGAATTGGTTTGAAAGATGAAAAGGAGATAAAAGGAAGCAGGGGCAGAGGTTTACTGAAGTTAAAGAGCTAATGCTAATAGGAAAAGGTCGGAAAAAAGGTTATAGCGAGCGTGCACACACTGTGACAGTATAATGATTAAGGTGCCCCGGCGGTGACGATGTTACGTCCAAATCCTGCCAACTGAAAATCATCTGACAAGGGAAAGCTACGATGGGGAAAATTGAAGATGTGACCTTTACGGAAGTTGTCTCTGCAGCAAAGGGTAAAGAGCCTGTTGCGGGCTAATCGGGCAATTGATAATGTAAATACTTTCAACAGATTGTATCTATAATTCTGTTGTTTACTGCAACAGTGGTATCGGGTATTCTGGATGTACTTCAATGATCGGAATTAACAATCTTAACAAACTACCGTAAGCTTACAAATTTCACATTCGTTAAGAAATACAATAGAACATTACTGATTGTAACGGTAGCAGGTAAATAAAGTTTGGATCGATTGCAAGATTAAACACCACGATCATCGTTGGCATCACCTAGAACAGGGATGTTTTGGCACAACTTTATAAAGTAAACAAAATTAAAGTGCTGAAGTTTACTGGCGATTACACGAATGTAGATGGAGTTGTGAAAGTCGGTTCTTTTTGGAGCGATCTTTCTATAAATATTTATCCAAATGCGTAGGGTGAATATTCTAGGCAGGGCGGTGCATGGATGAATAAAGGAGTTTTTCGTGTAAGAGGAGAATTAAGTAGCCTTGAAATCGAAGAAATATTCAAGACAGGTTCTCAAACAACTTCTGGTTGTTTCACTGATCCAGTTGGGACGCGAAGAGGATTTCGTATTTAAAAGACAAAAATCCGTACTGCCAACTATTTCGGAGCGTTCTTCCGGTCTTGTTAGATTAAATTGCTGCAAAAATACTCTTAATCTTAACCTTAATTTCATCGAGAATTTGTGGGTGATTCTAGCTGAAATGGTTTACAAACAGGGTGTGACGATTAAAACAAGTTATATTGAAGCACTATTTGCAACATGGTTGCAAAGAAATATACTCGTTACGGTTTCAGATCCTGGAAGTCCTGAAGGACAATCGAAGACATACGAAATGATTTAAATATTTAATTTAAGTTGACACTTTATAATCTGCAATCGCTGAGAATTCACGCATAAGGCATAATTCGTATTCTATTCTATGGAGTGTCTTTAATTTACTATTTTGTTTGTAAACACAAAAAAGTCGTTTATTAACAATCTAATCTAGTAATTTTTTATGTGTATTTTCACAGATGATTTAGGTGTTGATGGGATTGTTCTGTAATGGTCTGAAAATTTCCCTTTCGACACTTGATCCACGAGCCGTTGATGCCGTTCGACATGTGTTGAAATGAGTGCGAGAAACTGCCGCTGATTAGCTACCCTTGTGGCAGAAACAGCTGATTTCACGAGTTAATTTAATTGATAGAAAACGAAGCAGTCGGAAAAGCGGTCCCATTTGCAGCCCTAATATACTGCCCGTTCACATCCCTTTTGCACGATCCCGCTTTCCATCCCATCGACCGGCTGCTTAGGTGGGGTTTGATGTTGTGAATTAAGATAATCATTTCATCCAACAGCCGGTTCCGCCGGAGTTCGGCTCGTGCTTGCGCCCATGTGATCGCGAAAATGCTGTCCAATTAGCTCGCTTGACAAGCAACCGTCAACCAGAGCCGAACATGCTGCCGTTTGGCGGTGAAAACTTTAACAAACGCAGTAGTGTACAGGGCATAGTGCCGAAACGGCGGGCCCTTCTCGGCCGGTGGCATGATCCTACCGTTGAGTAGGCAAAAGGATAAAATCTGGCAAACTGTTTTTTGTTGCATAACTGGAGCCAGGGTGGAGATCAATGGCCTACCCTTCGTACTAACCCCAGCTTCAGACTCAATCTTATACACCGAAAGCGAAAGTTTCCTTTTTTTTACCTTCGCTGCTGTGCTGTTTTTGAAAAACATAATGCAGCAACGAGATGGTGGATCGAAGTGCAGAAATAGACATATTAGAGGGTTCACTTAACGATGCTAAGACGTAAGACGTTGTGGGTGGTGGATGGTGTTTGTTTTCATTAAAAGCAAACATCATTATTTGCCGAGAAGCAAGAGGGAACCCAGCGATCGCTTTACATCGGAGGGTTGAACCGTCTCCAAAATGGTGGGTAGAATAAGATGGAGAAGGAGAAAGAAAACGCCATCAACATAACCCCACATTGGGGTATTTCTTGATCTGTCGATCGCCATATACATCCCTAGCAGTTAGCATTTGCTTCATGATATGTTTTTATTTTCATACCAGCCACGATCGCGCACATTTGGTTAGTGGTGGTGAAATTCCTAAATTCCTGAAGAGCTAAGTTATGTTCCTTTGGAAAAGCAAATAACATAAATACTAAACTAGACAAAATAAACAAACATACAGCCAAGCACACACATAGCCACACACTTATGAGGCTTATGCTGGAAAGATCATCGTCTTGTGGCGGGACATGAATGCGCAAAAGCAGCATGGGATCGGCCATACGAGCAAGGATCGATTTCTCGCAAAAATTGGAAAGGGAACGTACAGTTGCTCTCGGCTTAGGTTGCCGCCATCTATCACGATCGCGATCTTTTTGTATGTTGTTTTGTTTTGTCTAATAAAGGCTTTATAATACTCTGCTATTTGAGAGGGTTGCACAATATTACATAAGTTCTGAAGAGGGGGACTGTACTTTAGAATGTGTGAAAATGAAATTATCATTACAGAATGAATAGTAACTTAATTTTATGGTAATAAAAAGATCTTCAGTTCAAGTAGCGAATTTATTCCATGATTTTGATCAAATTAAACCAGATTGTGTTGAGATACACGACAAGACAACAATTTATCCAAAAATACATATAAACGCACGTCATAATTGCTTTAGGTTTTGCAATCATCTAATAATTTCATTTTAATCGATCTGGTGAGCATAACGTACACTCGAGCGTACAAAAGTCATAAGTCTCATAAGCAATGGGTGTTATAGGCGCGCCACCCAGTCGAAAGAGCCTCCAAGATGGCGCAATGCCACCGTTGCCCGTGTAATTGTTTTTGGGTCAGAGTTTTACTAACCCCCTTCGTTTGAAAAGCAGAGCAAAATGAGAAGGTTACAAAAATGAATATGCACACTTTTTTTTGTCTTTGTGGGTTTTGTTTTTTACTCATTCCTCGCAGTTGTTTAAACCGGATCAATCGCGAATCGAAGCTTTTTTGCTTCTTTTGCTAGAATTGTAATCATATTCAATGTGGCAACCAATTTGTTTGTACCGTCATGAGCTGTACATGTGGTGTCGTGTTGGTTATGAACTTCTTCGGTCCTTCGCTTCCCTTTCCCCAGCAAAGGTGGATGTAGACACCGGGCAGGCTGGGTCGGGCATCAGCCAGTCCAAACGGGTGGTAAGGTGCATAAAAAACGGCGGTATAAATCGAAGCCGCTCTTAATTAGCATTAGCAGCAACGTACCGAACCATACATGACATGCTGACAAATTCATGACGACAAGCCCCTTCGGTTCGGCTGAAGCAAATGCACTGGGACAAGATATTTATTTATCTTGTTTTTTTTTTCTTCACCGTAAAAAATCATACTTAGTAAATCTAACCCAAGCAGTTCGTGATTATCCACCACTATATGCGAGAAACGGAGAGCAAGCAGTGTGAGGGGATATAAATTTTTGAAACTCCCTAAAAAAGGGCACCATAAGGGCAGCCGCGTAAAGAGTAAGGTTGTAATGTAGCGTTTCCTTGTTTCGGGCGGTTTGATCGGTTCACTGTTTTCATTATTCTTCTCGTGACCCAAAATCAAGCTTAATTGCATATTATTTCACATCGGGCGACTGTAGAATCAGCAGCGGATTCGTTCCTTTCGTTCCTAACTGATTGGGTTTCGAAATGGGGGATTTATGTATGTTGGTCGTTTTTTTTTCCTATTGTCACGATTGTTTTAACCGATAGTAGGACTTGCTAGGGGATAAGTGCAACCAATGCATGTTGTTTAATTAAAATCACATTCTACAAGCAGTTTCATAATACCAAACGTAGCCATCGGCATCTTTTGGCTATTCATTAAACCTAGGTTGAGCAAGAAAAAGCTCTGAAAGCTTGTGTTTTAATCATTTGAGTGAGCTTTATATAAAAAAAATCATTGTTGTTTTTGTTCCGTTTCATGTTTCACTTTTACTTTTCCGACCACTTTCATTTATTGCATCTTTCAACTACGTTCAGCTTTAGTATGAACATTTCAATTGTTTGTCGACGAGTGATACGATATTCACGATTCTTCGTGTCTTCTACCATTATTCAAATGATTTTCCTATTGTCGTACAAAACCTGACTAGTGGTGTCGGATAAAATTGATGGATGAGACTGAGCTGGAGGTGTTATATCGTTATACTTTACTGACAAAGCACCTAAATCTTTACTGTGGTGTGAAAATGGCTAGTAGAAAGGAACTGAATTTTTTACATGCGTCCACTCAACTAAAGGACAACAGCATAGTTTCTCTAATTCAATCCATTTTTATACTATTGATTTCTGGTTCCAATTTCGATTGAGGGCGAATTTTATGTTCGATTTAATTCTACTGACACATGAAAGATACACCACACGCTTCTAGGAGGCGTATAGTTTTTTTTGCGAATTGTTATATTTATGCGGCAATTGTGTGCACCAGGAGCTCCACCATGATGTAACTGGACCACCGAATGGAAGGTTTTCCCCCGAAGGTTAAAAGAAACAATAATACAATAATCCATTACCATCTGCTTAAAATTACCACACCAATAACTGTTAATTATTGATGATCGGGTTGGTTCAAATGTTTGCTTGGTTGGTTGTGGTTCGCTTTTCGACCCGTCTACGCTAACGGCGTGCGGCCCGTGTTCGAGTCGGTGCGAAAGTGCATCCGTTTTACTCTGGGGTTTCACCACCCCCAGAGTTGTTCCGCTAGATATGCCGTTGCATTGCATGAGCGTATGTATGTGCATATATTTGCTCTTCTGTGTTATTTTAGACAGTATTCCCTGTTTCGCAGTCTGTATGTGTGTGTGTGTGTGTGGAAACCGTTTTGTGTTGGTCGATTGTGATCAACACTTCCCGTCGGGTTTTTTGGGATGCGTAAAGTTCGCGTGTGCTTATTTACATTGGAATGCGTTCCATGCGAACAAAGCAGAACAATCATCAATCGAAACCGGACACATTGTAGTTTTTTGGGGTCAGACGTTTAAATTTAATTTGCGTTTTAATAACATTTTCCAGTTAATTTATAGCTTCATCAAAGGTAGTTTTATTGTATTACACGCCTTCATGATGTGTTTTATTTAGCGTGAAGAGCAGAACAAACTTTTTTTTTTGTATTATCGACACAAATTCCCATTTTTCAACAAGTATTTTTTTATATTGTTCATTTTAGGCCTTCTATATATGATTATATATTATAGTCACAATCGATTTTGGATAAATAATTACACTACAGCATTTAAAAAAGAGCCTCTCTTCGCGGTACATTTCAATATTGCCATACGTACAATACCAAACACATCACTTTGCTCCATTTTTCGCTACTGATGCAAACGCATGGCATAACTGCAATCGCATGCAAACGCATAATATAATGGAGCGAAACATGCGTTTTTGGATGTCAAAAGGAAAGAATGCGCTCAAAACAAGTTTTATGTGGTTGCTGCCTCTTTTTGTGTGAAAACAACGGGACAGAAAACCTTCCTCGAAGACAAGAACGCAAAAAAGCTGCTTATCGCTATAAGCTGTCATCGGCATGCATTGGTTTGATAACTGTGATGAGTTGCAATTAAGCACGCGCGTTGCAAAGAATGACCTTTCTTTAGATGGATTTTTTATTTCGGTGCATTCTTCTGGGAATAAAAGGCTGTTGGAATGTTCGTACAATATTTTGGCGAAAAATTAATTCATATCTTGTTGATTTAAAATGAAATGCAATAGAAATGAATAAAATATTTAGGCAATTTTCATACTTCAAAGTGTACAGTGTATGCTATAATTGCACATTTAACGTATGATATGGTAGATTTTTAAAAACTCGTTTAATAAATTGTAATCACTGAATACAAAAATCATCACAAAATCACGAATTAGTAAATTTACAAAATACGAAAATAATATAATAAAACAAATGTTTACTTGTCCTCTCACTGCATGAGTAATGCTCAACATCCTTATGACTAATGCTACAATTTTGTTCATTAATCACAAAAACAGCCAAATAGTCACCGGTCGCTAGCATGGCGATGCTATCACAAAGTTCAATAACGTAACGATAGTGACGATGTTTGGTTCAAAAACTATACCCTACCCAACATATTCAACTGGTTGTTGGTGCAGTTTTTTTTCCGACAAACATACATGTCGACAAGCACGATCAATCGACACGCAACTAACCGAACCGAACTGGAGGAGGGATGAAGCGAACCGGTCCGCCCCAAACATCCCCAAACACAGCTGAATGCAGCTGCAAATGACTTATGAGTAATGAGTCCGCTTCTCACTCAGTCATGAAAGCCATTTGCATTTCCTGTCCACCCCATCGCTGGCACACAGGCAGCAAAGGAGAAAAAGCATGCAACCGATCGTTTGAACTGTGGTACACACACTATCGTTGGATTTGGTGATTGGATGCGATTTTGATGGCTGACGGATTCGAAGGCTGCATTTCGTGCCCGATCTGCTTGCGTTCTGATTGCGTGAAAAACTGAACCCCTCCCGCTGATGGGTCATTTATTTCGACGAAAGCAATGGAATGGCCGTGTTGAGTCACAAAAGCAGAAGAACGCCATGCATGCTGAATGAATTGGCTGATTTTGGGAGGGCTTTATTGGGAGGTACAAAACTGGTAAAAAAATTCACACTTTTGGAATTCTTAACGGATTGGAAGACAAATTAAGCCGACGGAATAAGGAAAAGCAAAGCACATTCCATGCATGGCAGACAGGGAAGGGGTTGCTGCTCCTCAGGGCTTTAATAGCTGTTTAATCCTCAGCAGGAATCGCAAGATTGTTATTTCTTTCTTCATGTGCGGTTTTGCATACGCACGGCACCATCCGTACAAATATAATGGCCAACACAGCGCCAAACTCCCAGCGCGCGAAAGGTGCGTGAAACAGATTGATGCAAACCGATCCCGATTGATTGATGTCGGTACGCAAAGGCCCCAAAAGGTGTTCGAGGATGAACAAAGGCGTGCGGGAAGTTTTTGGCACAACATTCACAAATTGTTACTGCCACGTAGGAGGCATGAAGGGTGGGCGGTGGTGCACAGTACGGAGGTGCTCGAAGTACCGAAAACAAGCGATTCCTTGTTCAAACCAACAGCGGATGTCGCTATGTGAGCGGATTCGTTTTTTTTTGGTTAGCTAAAAGGTTTCTTAAAACGCCCTCAAAAAAGCAATGAAAGGATTTCGGCTTAAATGTGGTAATGTTCACGCGTTGAGTGCACTGAATGCAATCTAATGAATCGATTCAGGCGGTTTGTGTGCGGTTTTTTTGGTGGGGCCGTGGCTTATGAAGTCATTCATTTCAAAGCGAAAGGTGACTTTAGAGCAAAATTATTACAATGAACTGCATTGTGGAGAGTGTTGTATGATTGTGAAGATGCGTGATTACCCTCCGACATTATTGAATCTTAATTTAAAAAACTGACGAAGCGCAATTGATCCGTGTAAAATTATACATTGGCATAATCAGGCGGATCAGGAGTAAAGTTCCAGCTGAATATTTTTACAAACTATCACGCTTATCTTCATACGATTCACAATTTTCTAAAGTAACTTACCTTTAAAAATAGCATTTTAAGATTCGTATAATTTAAAATTCGTTAAAAAATCTTGCACGCCTCTAGGAAAAAATTAAGTATATCTTTGAATAGTGTTTTCAAACGGCTGTTATTTCCTGTTTCGCACTTTTTTGACTTCCAAATATCAGATTCATCCGTTAAATGTGGTTAATTTCTTCCCATTTTATCTATATTTTCGGTACATGTTGCACAAATGCAGGAAATGTATAAACTTGTCCATTTTTTTATATCTCTCTAGCGTTTTTATCACTCTCTGAAAAATGCCTAAAGATACTATAATTATTTTATGGACATGTATAAGACATCTAGACATTCCTAATTACTTTATCAAAATTATTTTTCCCCGAGCGCCTTTCTGAAGAATTCGTTACTTGCGAAAATAGCGTAACGCGATGCGCCGATCATTTATCGATCCGGTTCATCTTATCTCACCCCGTACTTGCCAACATTGCCAAGCTCCATCGCTTTTTGGACCTCCATCGCTTTCGTGAGATCATAAATTATAATCCATAAATAGTCAAAAACGAATGTTGTCTTCGATCGTTGCACGTTGCCTCTGAAACGGAACGGATGCGGACGGGAGGAAAAAAAATCGGAACAAGTAAATCGGCCCAAACCTCCCACCGGAGAAAAACGACCCTCCCGGTGGAAAGGGGAGCTCCCATAACACAGCGGGGGGATAGAATGGTGAGCCAAGGGAGATAACATGCAGAACACGCCATGTTCGTCGTTGACCGTGGCCTGTCGTCCAAACAGCAACATTGTTGCCCAAAAGGCTTCAACCGTACGATGCCGCCGCCGTGATGCATTCGGCTTCCTGCTGCACGCTGTCCACGTTGTACAACATCACTACACCCTTTTGCGCACATACCCGGGTATGTGCGCTCTGTCACACAGTGCTTTGCACCGTAATCCGTAGCTGCGATCGAAAGAATGGCTGTGCAGGCGGTTCCCCCATCGTCCCTTTCTTCCCTCACTCGATCTACTGTTCTGTGCAGCAAAGCACACATGATCGAACCGCAGAATAATCCGTGATCGTCTTTTTATTTTAATCTTCATCCCTGCTGAAGGAGTTCGCATGCAAAGGGCGACATCAACCCCCAACCGATCATGCAAGAGCGGTATTACTTTTGTTTCGATTTTCCTCCCACCATGACCGAACTTTTGAGACCTCTTCGTTTCCCCGTTGGCGATAAGGCATCTGCAAACTGTTAAGCCTGAGGAGGACTTTCGCAAGTTCACAGATTTGGACCAAGAATGTGCTGCGGTGAAAGTAAATAGTTTACCGGTTTGCATGCTGCTGGGTCAGGAAACAATGGAAGCAATTTTCCAATAAAATATATGCTAGACTTAATAGTTGGCAGTCATCCCAATTGTTTTTAGTTATGCTCGCTACTAACCGAACAAAGATATCATTTTTTGTTTTAATTTCTTTATGCTGGAGTTTCCTCACAAAGGTTTGAAAATCATTTTGCAAGAGAAGCAAATAATTCAATAAGCTCAGCATCCTCTTCCAATGCACGACGTGAGGTCTAAACAGCGCCAATAAAACCTGACACTCTGCGCACAGGAAATGCTTATTCCCAGAATGCTTACACCCCACCATCCAACAGTGGCATCTTGCGGTGTGCCAAAAGTGAGCGGAAGAATTAAGAACCTTCTTCTACCATTCTTACACTTTTCGACCTACGCCTGCAAGAATTGATTTCTTTAGGGCCGCAAACGTTAAAGCTGGACAACCGTATCGAATCGATACATTTGGTGAATATCTTCGGAAAGTTTGCCGTTGGTTGGTTGTTGACAAGACACTAACTGAAACGGTCCGTGTGTCTGTTGCGATGTCCTTTAACTTTATCGCACCCAATTAAGGTTTGGTTTCTCGGTGGAGGGTGGCCAATCCTAATGGTGTGCGTCGAACGTGTTAAGGTTTCACGCGCAGTACCAGTGCGTGTAGGTTTTTGAGAAGAAGTTTCCGGTTGTGCGATGGGACAATTGGGTTTTTTGATAAAGCAACTAAGTTGGTGTATATCGAGGAGTAGGTTTGCAAGTGACGAAAGTGAAAATAAGTTTTGTAAGTGTTGTTTTATACAACCGAGCTGGCGTGGAACCAGGCAAAAACACGGAGGAAATGCCTGGAGAACATTGTCTCCACTTCCATATGCGACTGACAATATGGCAAAGAGCAGTCATAATATACCGCATAACTGATATGTTATACGATCGAGACTATGTAATTTATTAGTTTTCCTTTTAATTTTGTTCAAAAATAAGTTCTCAAAACTTAAGACGACTTGTTATATTAAATTAAAATCATGTTGAGTTACGAGTTCAAGAAGAGGAGTGTTTTCATAATAATATAACATTGAGAAATAGGGAAAACTAAATTTTGTAAATTGTTGAACATAAATAATGTATTGTCTTCCTGTTTGCATCGTTTTTAAGTTCAGTTCATGTCGTATAAAAGCATTTCTGCCATGCAACCATCAAAGTTTTAATAGAAGCACAAAGAATTAACAATGCAATGTAAAAATTCCTTCAAAACATTTTACACGAGATTGAAATAACTCATAACTTATAACTTATCATTAAATAATATAATGTTACACTATAAGAATAGACATTTGATTAACATCTTAATTTACAGTTCTTCAATTTAAAGCAGAACTTAACAGCAGGTGAACAGTTTCATAAAATTCTTTTGTTCAAATTGTTCATATATTAAACTTTATTCAATGATAATAAATTATTTCTCCGACACTATATTACAAGCAACACACAAATCAGCTACCTTCTTGGACACATTCTTGTTATTAAATATCGTCGGTAACATATGCAATGAGCAACTGGTTCCCGAATGGGACGTATAATCACCATGGCGGTGCCATCAACAACCGCCAATTTATTGTAAATTTGACACTTGGTCACTGCGTGGGCAACAGAAGCTGACACAGACGCACAACTTGTACCGGCTGGTTGCTGATGCCTTCCAGTGGCGGGGTAAGTTGATTTTCCAACTGTGCAATATTTCAGGTGCACAGTGTTTCTGCTCCCGCTGCGCTCGTTTAAAACAACTGCCCCCGTGTGTGTGTGAGAGAGAGAGTGGGGATGGAATTATTCAAACGCTGGGTGGTGCCATCTTTTTCAATCGGTTGTGGTTTTTTTTTTCGGTGTGTAGTAAAATGTTACCGAGCATGCAGTTTTTCCTACGCCACCCACGAAGAGATGGATAAGCGTGCGCACCGGCACATTTTACAAAGGGTGTGCGCATAGATAACGTACTGTGCAGGTGTCGTGTTCTAATTTACGCAAGTACATAAAAACGCATCAGATGCAGTTATCGAGAAAAATTCTCATATGATAGTAGGGATTTTCATTACCTTGGCAGGTGAACTAACAACTGTGCCAATTAATTGTTTAAAACATTAAAAATTCGACATTCGACACAAAATGAAAGGAAAGATTTATTAAACCGAAATAAATTGCTTACCTTTCGAAGAGGTTGACAACGATATTACACTGACGTTTGCTGCCTTTTTAACTACAGATGATTACAAAAAGTGCTCAATCGAATGCTCCCGGTAACGCACGTGTTTTTCTACCAATATCACACGATTAATTCACACTACTGTTGACATATGCAAACGATAGAGGGTGATGAACAATCTGATTTCTTTTCACAATAACAGACACAATTGGTATACGATTAAATTCCGGATTGCTGTAACATCTCAACGGTATTGATGTAGAATATTATCGCACTCGAAATTCACTTTCCGATATTTTCTTAAATTTAATTCCAATCGATCGATTCACTAAAGCTGGCCACAACTGCCAACCTGCACGATAATGAATGCACACATCCAAATTTTTGTATAAGGCACTCTTTTAGCACTTGTTTTTTTTATTGGTAGGCACTTTTTTCAAAAACTTGTATAGTAACCACGATCACCTATATAGTAAATAGAACAGTGTAAATAGGAAAGGTTATATATTGCCGTAACTGTATAGTTTTGGGAGAATGTCAACGCTAACGACTCCTCTGGTTTGGTACCGGTTGGGTAGCAATGAACGAGTGTAAAAAGGTGCTAAAGCGAGCATTAATGATTGAAGAACAGCTAATCGATCGTGGAGTGCGATCAGCTCGCGGTGAAAGATCTTGGTACGTAAAATGAAAGCAAGACGCAGGTTATGGAATTCTTTGCGCTTTGCGAGAGAACCGTAAAACGGCAAATAAAAAAAAACCAATACAACTGCTCACAACGACTACGGTGTGCAACCTTTTCGCAGCCACGGAGCATCAGCGTACACACAGCAAAGTAGGAAAAATCTTCTGATGATTACGCGCACACACACTGCAGCATTTTTTTTCTTCTCAAAATTAACACGCATACACACACACGCGGGAGATTTACGCACATACAGCTACACACACACACAGACATATAAACGAGGTTTTATGAAAAGTGCGTACGAACTCCAACATTTATCCCACATGCGATCGTTTGCGAGGAGGTTCTCTCTTTCTCCCAACGCAACGTTGCTTTCACAATTGCTCACTAACTATCGTTCGAGCTCCATTTCATACAAATTTTGTCAGGAGGCTGGTTCAGTTCATTCGCTTTCTTTCTTTCATCCCTAAATATTGAGAGCTTTCGAATCGCGAAACCGTAGGGCTAAAGGGTATCGTTCAATGGGAAAATTTTATCATGACTTTCCAAAACATGGAAAACAATAGTAAAAAAATAGAATTTTGTTTCAATCAATCCTTGAATGTAAATCAAACTCTCATAGTTTTATGTCGAACTAAAACCTGTTGTTTTGCTCCACACTTTTTTAAGTAATCACCAAGTAATTTTTCCAATAGTACCATCCACGATTTAGTGAGTAATGTTGAGTTCTTTAAACTTGAGGAAAAAAACTTTGTCGTACTTAAATCTCTCATACCCGAACCGTTATGTGCTTGATATTGTAGAAGATAAAGGCAATATTACATGAACATGAAAGGTTGGAACTCGATGGGAGTTTATTGCCTAGTCGTGTATTATCTCATAATAATAAATAAATTGACATTCATAAGATCTAATGATTTTTATTTATTCAAAAAGAACGACTATCTGAATTTTAATTAGCTAATATTATCAAAGAAATCCGATTACACTTTAAAATAACCAAGGATTTTTTTTCACTAGAAATACCTGGCATAAACGAAATTGTTCTTCGGTCTTTTTTTATTTTAGGGCTTTTGAAGTTGTTTGCAGTTCAATAAGGGTTGACAAGTCGTTTGGCAAAACGGTATTTACAGCCTCACGTACAGCAAACTCCTCTCGCCAATTGTTCATGCAGTTTGTGAAAGCGTACCACCATGTATCTTCCAGCAAAACCCTTGCGGGATGGGTGGAAGCTGGGCGTTGTGAATGTTTATGAACCATTTCGGCTTGTTTTCTACACTTAAGAAAAAGTTTAGACAGTTCACATCTTTAAAAAACATTCTCCAGTTGCACTGGCAAACCATTGGTATATTGGAGATATAAAAATTTTACACATTTGGTGACAGGTTCATCATGTACAATCGCGAGAGGCGGAGAATTTCGTTCGGAATGCGGTACGACGAGCAGGGACAGCGAAAAGCACAGGTGCGACGAGAGAGGAAAATAATAAAACCCACGCACACACAGACCTTTGCTCGCGTGCGCGTGCGCACACACATCTATCCACAACGTGAAGGCACAACATGGAACGCACACACGCGCACAGTTTGGTGCGGTCAGTCGATAGAACGCGTTTCGCGATCGACGATCATCGTGGTCTGAAGATAAACACACACACAATGATACACATACATGGGCCCAACACCACTGTGCAAGCAACTGAAAAGCATCTGCAGAACGGAAATCGCTCTATTGGGCTATGTTTCGTAGTTTGTTTGATGACAGCATAATGTTGAAAAGATGCGAGTTGCTAAATGTCAGTGGCTGTGAAACACTGCATGAACTCGCGCAATGTGAACACGACCGCGCACGGTTGCCTACGTAAGCGCCGAGTGATCTCCGTTCTTTTGAAGGAACAACCCACTCACACACACACAAAGTACGCACAAATAAACACGCATATGTATGTACAGGACGAAATCGTTCATCACTGCAGATCCAGTGCTGCGCAGCTGGATGCATCAGCACACAACACAACGCGTACACTGGCGTAGCGCGAATTACATTTGCGGTTTGCTAAACAAAACATCGGCCACTCCTTGCAAGACAATGGAAGCTGTGGTCACTAATTCCGTTGACAAAGTGTATGCACAATAATGTATTCCGATACGGACCAGACCAGAATCGACACAGGAGTACACGATGAGGTACGCGAAACTCGAGCGCATCCGGGCAAGCTTACGGGTCAGCTTTCTACGATCGACTGAGCCAGCACCCAACCGGAGCCTTTCGGGTAGGAGGCTCTCCCAGCGAGCATAGCAAACAACACTCTCTCACGCATGCAGCGAACATCGCGGCCACTGCAGAGCGAAAAATCATTCCCCTTCTCCCGCAGCGGGATACCGTTGTGATCACTCTTGATCTCTTTTTTTTTCTTCAAGCCCCCTTTGGGGTTCTTTTTTCCATTCTCCATGCATCCCATTTTCCCTAGCTGACTTGTTTTCGTACCACGGGTTGGGGTTTGAGGGCGGTGGGAACGGGCGCTGGGTCTGGTGGAGATGGAAGCCGTGAAAGAAGTGGACAAACACTTCAATTCCGCACCCGAGAGCGATGTGGTACTGAAATAAATCGAAAGACTTCGTGCGGCGGTAAGCAAGAAACCTGCACGTAGAAAATTTTATAGGTTTTAATTCGCTCACCTAATAAATTTCTTTTTAAATTTATTTTAGAGAGAAGTTTTAATTTTCGTGAATTTTGTGATTTTTACTTATTCTGGCAAAATTTCAATGGATGGATCATTTTCTTGCATTTGCATAATGTAGACATAAAAAGTTTAATTTATTATTTTTTAAAATAAATACACAGAATTTCAATTTAACTTTAATTTAAAAAAATTATTTCATAATTTTAATTTAAAACTTTTTCTTTGAAATTTAAATTTACAATAAAACTCGTAATCAAACCATCTGGGAAAGTAATATAAAAATTGTCATTTCATACGCATATAACATCACGTCAATTGTCAAATAAATGTTTGTATCTACCTCGATCAAACCGGACTATTCTACTGCTCGGGTGTAGTGATCCCGCCGCTCGACATGTGTACCATAAACAGGAAATATTCCACTAAAGAAAGAGCATTCTTCTCACCTGACAAACGGTTTCGTGTCCATGGTGGATGGATGCGGCCGGTATGATCGGTGGATGACCGGTAACCGTAACCGCACACCCCTGCTCCCGACCTGCAATCCCGTGTCCCATACCCGTTGACGCATCATGCCACGATAACGCTAAGGGAGTTTGCGAACCAAAACATCAAGAGAGTGACCTCTTCCGTGCACTGCACTGTGTCTTGCTACATACCAGCGTTCTTTGTGTTGTGGTTTGGTAAAATGAGGGTTCCCGTTTATGCTGGGTCGATTCTCGCAATTTCTCTGCTCAACAACATCGTGCTGCGACTTTTGATCTGCTGTTTCGCTTGCGTTAGTTTTCGACTCACCCGGTAGTCTCTCGCTGTGACCGTGGTGCTCGATCCGCTCGTTATCTCTTTGCGAGGCGCTTTCCAATGGGCGACACTCAGCGCTAGAGCAGGGTTCGAAATCGAGCCGCGGAACTCACTGTGAGATGAAAGAGATGTTTTGCAAGGTAGTAGGAAGAAGTTTTGCACCCCGAGAACGTAGAGAGCCAGGAAGCGTATATCGAATTGTTCCTCAACATAAACTACCTCCCTTCGTTTCGGCTTCTCGCGGCTGCCGGTGGTTCCATTTGCTGCCAGTGCAGTCCCCAACGATTCTTGGCATTCCATTCAGGTGACCGCTTAGCGGGGGTTTGGATTTTTTCTTTTGCCAGTTTCGCACGGCAACGACCACTTTTCTTCTGCGGCCTGTGTCCTGTGGTTTGGATGGGGACATATTTTTTACACTATCTCGCCTTTTCTCGTCTCGTTCTGCTATCTGTCTTGCTCTTTCTCTCGCAACAGTTTCTTCCAGCATGATCATCTGCTCGGTAGCTATGCTCCCGTTGGATGGGATCGATCGATCGATAGTCGCTCGTTTGCATAACCGCTCATCAGCAGAAGAGTTCTTTAGCCCCTTACAGGCAGGGCAGTGGACAGTAAAATACCCAGGAGATGGCCGGTTGCATTGCGTTAACCGTTGTGCTTGGGGAATTAAAAACTAAACTCCAGCCTACCATGTGCGTTCTGCGCGTCTGCGTGAACCACGAATGACGAATGACATGTTTATATCGAATCTGTCCCGATAGATAATTGATTGCGTGGACGGGATTTAGTGGTTGCGCATGTGGACACACGGTTGATAGTGCGTAGCAGAGAATAGGCGCTTGATTATCGGTGATGCAATGGCATTTCATGATTTATTGCATCTGTCTGTTTGTTTTTTCATGTGCTCAGGTTTTGTTTTTTTTTCTTTTGATTCAATTAAAACCTAAGAGCTTGACGTCAAGCAACCAACCGGGCCACTTCAATTACTAGTACTTGTTGTGTTATAAATGTAGAACTTTACAACCATTTGATGTTGCAAATGTTTAAAATTTTTGCGAAGTATGTATGTATATGAAAAAAAATGTTCCTGCGTTGAAACCAAAATCTATTTTTTTTGTTTTCTTTTCTTCGGGTAGCCGACCGTACATTATGAACCCATGAATAATCGATTGCATAAATAAATCAGATCATTAAAACGGCACTTTTGTGCAGAAAATATTTATAATAATTTTTTGAAACGGCATCTTACATGTTTATGGAGGTATATTTAATTGTTTTTTTTTCATATTTTTCAACAAACTTTTAACACATAAACCTATTTACTAAAAACTTAATGCTACTTTCAAATTATTGCCGCTTTGGTCATTGAGGAAGTAAAGTCGTAAAGTTGTTTGCAGTCGCATCATTTCTTCAAAATTATCAGTAAAAAGCGAGTAATATTGATGATAATGAACTCGTGTACTACACTGCCGTGCGATATCTAATATCAGTTTTCAAACATAGACTCTCGATTCAACCATTATTAACATGCGCGAGGAAATAGATGGTAACGAAGTTTGTATGTTAATTCCTTCTAATAATTCAGGCGCATCTAATTTGTTATATCAGAAGTTTGCCAATACAAAAAAACTACAGGTAGAAAATGTAATAGCTGGTTTGATTTGTTTATTTTCTATATTTTTACAAGAAGATAATGATCACTGCACATAGATATGCAAAATGTGCTATATAGCACAATATAAGAGAAGAACAATGACCCACATACCGAACCAGCAAACCAGCAGGATTTCTCGGTCTGCTTCGCCGAATGTCAACAATGAAACAAAGGCATTGTTCAAATGTCTCCCGGCAAACGTTCGAATCTTTTCACACTTCCCGGTTGGGAGATTAACGAAAAACAGATATCATGCGCACTTCTAAGTTCCCCCACCTTGGAAGAATGAAAGATCGCAGGCATAGCGCGACAAATACCGAATACGCGGTTCGGCAACTGCTCAGTTTGATACGGAGCCACTGGGTCCCGATGGTTCCAATTTGCAAACTAATAAAATCTAACGGTCCACTGCCTCGCACCCCGGGCCCGATTCCGGTTCTTTGCTGCCAGCTTAATAACAACTCCAATAGTTGAACCCGACCATCGAGGGGGGGAACATCGGAATCCATCCACCATCCACCGGCGAACACGCGGACGCCTGGTCGTATGGTCAATAAAACTAATAAACATCTTCTTTTCCTGTCGCGCGCCATGCAGGCGGATGAAAATTCGTACCCTGTGCTCTCTGTTCGGATGCCTCATACCCGCTGGCGAACGTACTTCGGGATTTGATGTCTCATATCGGGACTGTTTATGCCAATGCCGTTGTTGTGCCTATCGTTACGAGTTCTGTTGGATTTTGGGTTGTTTTGGTCGGGTACGCCGTTGTTTTGTGGCGCGTTTCTAGGATGCCGCTGTATCAACGGTTGCGCCAAGGGAATTGTTGACGATTATGCACCGTCTGTAATGTATGGCATTATTCTGTTGTTCCAACAACCGATCGATAACTTTGCTTGTTTTTGTGAATGTAGTTCAAAACACCAGCTGACGTGTAAGGAGTACTACTAACATTGTTGTATTAAGTTAATTTTACATTTCATATTACATTATGTTATGTGCTCAAGATACTCAGATGCTACGAAGAGAACAAATGGTTGGAATACAACAATATAAGCTCAACATTCCCAAGTACCTGCCAGTACTATGTGACATTTCCGCCCCGTCTCAAGCGCTTCCTTTAATTGAGAAGATAATTATATTAACCCTTACCAGAAAACCGGTCGCGGCCTCGAATGCAATCGAAGAATTGCATCTAAACCGCTTCAGCTCCTTCCTTCCAGTACGGTTGCTACCTATCTGCCGGCAAGGCCACTCACCAAAACCACTTGAAAAGAGAACCATCACTGGATGCACACCTCATAAGCAATCGATATTATACCATTACCATTGGACACATTTGCAATTGGTTGCTGTTTTGACACCTGGCTCGGATGGTTGCCAGCAAACGGTGTATCTACCCTACCCGTCCAATCCATTCCATGCCAGATAACCAGTTCAGTTGTTTTCCTCCTTTTCTCTGTCTGCCGTGACACAGGGTGACACAGGACTGCAGCAAAACAAATAAATAAATAGACAAACGACGCGAAACGAGACTCTCTATTTACGGTGGAAACTGTACTGGGGTTGCTTTCGATGTTGTGTATTCCACCTTGTGATCGCGCACACTGCATCCAGTTGGTGTTCGATAAAGATGTAAAACCTGCAGAACGGGAGGTCTTCATTGCGCCGTACGACGGCTGCTTTCTCTCGACCTTCGTCTAGATTCTTGATAAGCACTAATTGTACCCATGATGGCCCCTGTACAGACAGCCAGGTACATTGTAAACACGATTTAGGACATGCCAAAGAATTAAAGATTATGTGTAATTATTGTACTAATTTTATTTAAATATTGTAACAAGTATAAAGTTTTGTAACTTTCCAAAAGATCCCTCACACCTGGTTAGTGTTAGGCTGCGTTCGCTACAATGCAAATGTCGGTTCCAAGCCACATCACCCTGGTACCAGATGAATCATTTTCCCACACTTGCTTAACCCTGTACACTAATAATCCATTTGCCAAAGGATCAGCTCTTTGACACGATGAAGTTGACGGCAAACATTCCAAATCCCGAGCCGCCGGACAAAACCGGAAGGGATGGCGACATTACGCCAGGCTCATAATCAACCATCCCTGCTGTTGCATTCCCCGCTCGATGATGTGTGCGTATGTATGCTGGACGTAACGTGAGCAGGGATCGGTGTAAATTGATGACATCTTACACGGCTGGGTCAAACACCTACCGTCGAGCGCCGATCATTTTTTCCCTCCGATCGACCATGGCGAGAAAAGATGTTGTTAAGCTCGGTACTGTCTTGTACCGGGCAGTGCGGCTCCAGTAGGTGACAATGTCAAGAACGACCGGACTTCGACTGCAACAACTGTCTAGTGTT
Organism: Anopheles marshallii; assembly: GCF_943734725.1. NCBI lineage: Eukaryota > Metazoa > Arthropoda > Insecta > Diptera > Culicidae > Anopheles > Anopheles marshallii. Next base: position 34,530,470 of record NC_071326.1, on the reverse strand, counting down.
GTGGTGATGATCAACTTTGCACATCTTTTCTTTTTCTCTTTCCATACCTTTGTACGCAACAAAATTGATACCTGCGGCTGGGGTCTAAAGCGGGATCACATTCCAATGTGGGTTCCAGTTCTAGAGGGGTAATTGCTGGAGAAGGATTCATAGTGATAAAACGTTATGCTGAATTCTTTTAATATTTTGTAATCAGCTAAGGGACATCCTGATTGTGTAGGTGATAGCCGCCGGTCTTCCGCATGGCTGGATCGGTACCAAAGTATCAAGATAGCAAGAGTTGATTGTCCAGCTATTACCAACTCGTCCACAAGCGTGCAGCTCATATGTGAGGTGTTTTATTTCTTTCCTTTCAAAAGTAGCAAAATCTGGTTATTTGTGCAAGTTATTCGGTATACTTACATTTTTCCATTCCGAATGAACATTTCGAGAGGTATGTTCGAGAGGTACAGCTACAAATTAGGCCTATTTAATGCAAAGAAAGTAAGAGAAAAACGATCTAACTCAAAGTGAGTATTTGCGATTACATGTTCAATATGAACACGGATGAGACCCTGGAATCAAAAAATGTTTGAGATCAACTCGATCAAAAAATCGAGTTCCAGTAAATATGTTTCCTTATAACATGAGTTACTGAGAATGTACAAAAGTTAAATGGAGTATAATTAATATCACAGTTAGTACAGTTTTATTTTTCAAAGTATTCATTCGGTATGATGTCCTCCGTGTACATCTCATTGCTATACAAAATTCATCACACTAGCCTACTAGTTAATAAGGCTAGCTATTACTAAAAGAATTTATGTTTCCCTTGGTATGCTACTGTTCCATGCGCTGATCAATTCATCAACATTTCGAGCTGGCTGGCAGTGCACCCTACAGAATATCGGTGTGTCGGGCCCACATTAGACCCACTGCGCAGGATGTGAGTGCGCGTGTGCGTATGTGTGCGCGCACACGGGGGGGCTCGTTAGGTGGTTAGGCAATGTACAACCAATAATTATTCCAGATGTGTGTCTGTGCATCCGCTCATGCTTGTTCGTCCATCGCGATCAAACCAAATCCACCACCAGCCCGAGCAATGCATAAGAAAAGGGGAAAAAGATGGCCAAGTTAGCGTAAAAGCTCATTGCGCATTACGCTGCACAAAATGACAAAGCACAAGTGCACAAACAGCGAACGATGCGTATGTGTGTGATGCAATGCTTCTTACCTCGCGATGGGATGCCCTTTGGGGTGTTGGATGTAAGCATAACATAGGGGCTAGGCTCGTAGTGGGGAAGGCTCCCGATACCCGACGGAATCTTGTTGATTAATTACTACATAATTTAATAATATTTTTCTGTCTCTTTCCTCTTCCTCGTTCCTCGCGATCCGTGCGTTCTAGCCCATTCCGCGATGCGTCCGTTTGAGGAGGAGATGAGGGAAGGCTAAAGCAGCGACCCTATGATAGTTCGAATTCTCGCTGCTCCAGGATTCCTGAAGGCGTTTTTGGACGGTACGGGACGATGTGTGTCCCTTGCGGGATCGTTAAGATGCGGATCGAAATAGTGAATTTCATGCACAATTTGCACCGTTGAGGCAAAGACGCACTGCGACGTGTGCACCATTATGCACATTTAATGCATTCCGGTTTTACAGATGCGCTCGCATATGGAGCCGACCGTGCAAATGGGAGAGCAGAACTAAATAAAAGGAATCAAACGCAGAGGGCGGTTAATGAGCACGATCCTTGGTATGCTGAGGAAGATGCATGCCAAGGGTTGAGAGCGGGAAAGGGATTAGAGTGCCATGAGCGGGCAATGAGACGGTTATGATCGGATGATAGAAAATGGGGCCGTACATGTATCGTTTTTTTTCATGTTGAAGATTTTTTTGTTTTGCTACATTTATGGTTTGAATCTGTTTTGGTGCATTAATTGTCACCTAGTGCATGATAGAACTGCATCCATTTGTGGAACATTACAGCACGACTTTTCATGCGGGTGCCAGTTATTTGTATTGTTCTAATTGACCATAAGCGGTGCTCAGCGTAAAGCGTTTTTTCATACATTCCTTTCAGTTCTGTTTTTTTTTCAAACTGATTTCATAATACAGGAGTGTAAGATGGATTTTTCTATGAATATTACAATTTAATTGCAATTTTATTTTTATGTGATTAAACTTAGCAGCAAGTATTTATTATACATTTAAATACTTTGTGTTGGTTGCCTTTTCCATATCGTCATCGTACTATAATATCAGCTGGAATAATTTTTAAAAATTAGGCAGAACGACTAACGTTTAGACAAAAGAAAATATTCCAAAAATTGAAAGATCTGTAAATTTGAGCTGGAATTTCTTTTATATCCCTATTTATGGTAGTTTAATTAAGTTAAAAAAATTGGTTTAAGAATTTAATCTTTTTAAGATATCTTGATTATTAAAGTTATACCTGGATCTCTGTGAATTACCAGGCTATTGACGAGATCCTTGCAAAATTCTCTGGGCAAACCATATTGCAGTCTATGATAACAATTCAATTTCATTCTAGGTCAATACGGTGAACGGATTGTAAAATATGGAATAGTTCAAAGAAATTTTGTTTGTTTAATATTTTAATAATTTAAATAATAAATATCAGTTTCATAGCAGTACTGTGAAACATTTTACATCCAAACTAGCTGCTAAGAGTTTTTGTAGTCTTTTATTTTTTTCTTTATTCGTGTATTGACCATAAAATTGACCAGTTTCCCACGACTGGAGAACATCAAACCGAACGCTTAGCTCGACGTCACCAAAAACTGCCTTTGCTTACTTACAAGGCGATGGCATTTTGGCTATCTTTACTGTCTCCTCAAAACAGTGTTTTAATTACATCGAATAACAGCAACCTTGCGGTGCAAAGTGTTTTCCATTTATACGGCTCTTTCCAAGAAAGCTCGTATGTTTTCCTAGCTAATGTGCACGGGTGTCATTTTACGGACGGATTCTTTAATATCTGTGTCATTTTCTTCGCACCGAACGTAGCCGTACTATCTAGTATGCAGCATTACAAACCGTAGTTCGAAAGTGCAGTGCAAAGTCATTAGTCATGTTTTAGACTGTTAATTATTACCATCCGGAGTGCGTGGAAGTCCGATCCACCATTCGGAGGGTAAGGCGCAGGCATGAGCCGGACCGCTTATGCTTGTTAATGTATCATTCTTGGTAATTAAATAAAGCTCACCGGATCTGCGCGCACACACGTCGTGTGTGTATGCTGGAACCATGGGAAAGAATGAAAAATGCATGGTTGCTAGCTTAAAACGGAAACACGAAGCGCGGAAAGCGCTCGGGGAGTCAAATCGGTCAAAACGCAACACAAAACATTCGCTAACTCGGTGCCCGCGTTACCGCGTGTGCCCGTCCATGGATGTGGGGAGCAGTGAGGCCACTCTTATAGCACTGGTCGAAATCATAATCAGCATATTAATGGCCACTGTGATGATTTCTGTGCGGGCCGAGTGGATTGAAGAGAGCGAACGAAAGCGAAGGAAGAAAAGTATAGCCAGATGAGAAATGAAATAGAGAACGCCAAAAGAAAACCATGCCCAAAGGAGGACACATGGAAAAATATTCTTTCCGCGCCACCAACCGGTAAGAAGCGCGTCAATCGGTGGTGATTTGTTTTTACTTATTTCGTTAGTGCTAGGGCATGCCGCAAGGGATTGGATGGACGCGGCAAAATTGCAGCGTATATTACATTTAATTGCCAGTCTTCACACGATCGCTGGTTGAATTATGTGATGAAAAATCCTCTTAACATTAGCTGGAATCGAGCCTTTAAATCGGGTGGTTGGCGTTAGCTAATGGTTTTAATGAACAATAGCACTGATATTGTTCAAAGTAGTTTTTTTATGTTTACAGCTTTTGCAATACAATATCCTGAAATGTTGTTTATTAATACTATGATAAAAATGGCTTTGTGTTTCGATTTTTATTTTTGTTTGTCATGATTTATTTCCCAATGTAGATTTATTATTCCATAAAAAAATATAATAAGCACCATCACTACACACTTATCATTCAATTCAGTTACAAAACAATCATGTAACGCCGCGTAAACTTTTCCTGTTGCATTAGCGTTACATGTATTGCTGTTGCATATCTTCAGGCGCTTATGCAGAGCTACATCGATCAGCAGTCTGAATGCCATTCCAGTTGTTTGTTAGTTATTATTATTTTTCTTCTCCATTTCTCAAGGACATCAACATCATCACAGTCAGCAGTCCAGTATGCGTACGCAAGTATGCGTGTTTTGACGCATTTTTGATAAACGCGACATTTTGATATAAGCACGCCTTATCTTTATTGCACTGTACGGTATGCACGAACCGCACACCACAATGCATTGCATCGTAAAACATGCAGAGAATCATTTGTTTTATTACCCGGTTACCACGTTGAACGTACAGACACTTTGATTAAATGTCATTTTTGTCGTCCCCCTGGGTTGTGAGGATGGGAATTACCAAAACCAAAATGGCTTGACTCGAAACAAACAATTGGTATGAATATTGATATTCCCGGCCGGATAACGCGAGCAGACAAACCAGTATAATCTCGATCACGCTCGGGGTAAAGCGATAAATATGAAATATGATTTACGGTCTTAACTTTCGAAAAACATAAAGCGTTTTGAAAACATTCGACGACCTTTGTGTGAATGGTTTGTTTAGTGTTCGGGACTGATTAAATTGGTGCAATCTCTCGCTCTATCATCCGGTTTTCTCTTTCTTCGGCCTTATGTTGTGTATTTGAACCAACTCTAACAACAGCGATTGATTTTCATAGCAAACATTGGAGAGTCCATGGTTGACGGTTTGATAACGAGTATTTTTTTCTATATCGATCCAGCAAGAAAAAGAAACACATCTAAATATAGGCAACGGTAAGCTGTCTGCAAGTGAACGGACAGCATACAATAAAGGTGTGTGCGACGAAGGGTGTGAAGGGGTCTCGAGTTCGTTTTTGAACAATCAAGATTACCGTTGCTCACTTGAAGGCGATAAACGGTGCACACGTAAAACGGCACGTCTACTAACCGGGAAGTGTTGCTATCGCGGTTTAATTCCTTTCAACTGTGTATTTTTGTAGAATGTTTCCAGTTCGAGAAAAAGATTTCAGCGTGTAAAATTTATTGTTTATTTGTAAGAACAAACAAAACATAATGAAAAATAAACAAGGTTTATATTTATGTTATATGTGTTACTGCTTACCGTAAAGAAACCTGTCACGCAATCCCAAAATAAATGGCAGGTTTTTCTGCACCTAAAACGGATTCGCTGTAAAATTAATGTATCCTCCTCCTCGGAAACTGGTAATCGCATCAAGAGCACTTTGAGTGCCTGAATATTTTATCATCATCGCAAACAGTCTAGCCTGTCGGTGATCAATCAATATCCGGAGAGGTTTCAGCAAAATCAAGACGTGCGGAAGGTGATAATTCGTGGAAGATAATTGTAACCCATAGTTTCCTTCCATAGTGGGCCATTTCCGAGAAGCAGTACACTTCAGTGTTCTTGATAGGGAACAGCCACAGGAGCTGAGTTTCTTCCTTTGCTTGCTTCACAGACGAACCACTGCATGGCACTGGTGGAGGAGTACACGGGCACGGGAAGCGTTTCTATCTATCCACAAGTGCCGTACTATGTTGTTTCTAAGCGGTGATTGGAGCCTCCTTTCTGGACGCAAACCCCCGAAGAAGGTAACCAACAGCGGTAGAAATGGTTCCTGCCACTCAACGGATGTCCACTCGTGCGATCCGGATGGATATGTGGCGCTCGTACTTCCGAGTGTTTTCGAACGACCGCACTGTGTGGGCTATGGGTGGTTTCTTGACACAGTTTCATACCGAGAGCTTACCTACAGTGTGGTGCATAAAAAAGGGTTTGCGGATTTCTCTCTTTTTGTATTCCCTAGGGCAAGAATGTCTGTTAATATTACATGCTCCGTAAGCAAGGGTCTTGCTAACCTTCTTTGTATCGTTCCATTTTTATTATGTGTCCAGTCGAATTCTGAACACACAGAGTTCGTACTTAGTAGGAAAGTCATTGACAAATTTGATGTACCTCACTGTATCCGCTAACACTCAACTGCAAGCGGTAGTCATTTATCACTCATAAGAGATATCTTGGTCGGTAATGATTTCCTCTTTGTTTTGTGGGCCGAATCTTCAAACGCTTGTACTGGAAATATTAACTTTAATATGAACTATTAGCGCGGTTCCGATGTTGCTATGCTAAGGGTACAGTCACACACACCACAGACGGTGGGATGATATTTATGATGGACGAAAGGAGGGGTTGACTTTACGCCAGCGTGGTTAACAAAAGTTTGAGTACGTCAAATACTTCAAGTAAGAATGAAACCACCTTGAGCTACCGCAACTATCTTATGAGGTGAATTCATTTCAAGTTATTTAAACCATGTCGAATACGACTAAATTTCTAAATTCGCTTTGTTCTATTTATCGCTCATTTAACGTGTGCCACTTAATATACCAATCCATTGGATAGACATTGTTGAATCATCACACACTCGCAACAACAATCCGGATCAATAAAGTGTGACATTCATTCAGCAACATAAATGAAACCATATTCATGTCGAGAATGCGTTTAACCTGAACTATCTTACCCATGCAGCAGCTGAACTTGATTCCACGCAAAAATATGCTTGAACGAATTTGGGTTACCGTTTGAAAATCATTGTAATTGCACATTGGTATGCGCGAAGGTGTACAGCAGCACCACGATTGCTCGTGTCTCATTAGCGCGGCAGGCAGATTCTAATCAAACGGTACCATTTGGCAGGTTCTGTTGCATTATTAGCCCAAAATTGTCATCAAACATCGAACCAATGCATTCGTCACCATTGCAACTGAATGCGACACACCGGAAGCCACGATTTTCACCATGCGACCAATTTCATGGAGGCGCATGGTAGCTCACAATGGGTACGTGGCTGCGTACGTTTTCGCTGCACGGTTGCTTGATACCGGTGGGCTAATAAGAGTGTATGGCGTGTAGGATGTGTTTTTGAGGTAGCATTGTTATCGTACAGCAGATGGTGGCTTTTGTGTGGCGCTTGTAGTGGGTGACATTGTAACATCTTACAATTAAAATATCAACGCTAGAATGAACGTGCATTGCGAACAACTTAATCAGAAAAGCATCTCATCGCCTCAGCAATCGCAATAGCTTTTACAACGGCAACAATATCAACGAGCCACGTGCAACAAGTGGTCTACGTGGTTTAATTATTCACAAAAAAATGGATAGCTTCTCGCAGTGCTTAACATCAACCATTTTACTCACCCGTTCTGCAGGTTGATACATCTCTTTTGTCCTTTCGTTTACACAGTGCTGATAGAACCGGATTGTATCTATGCTGCTTGCGAAAATTTCATTTTGTGTGTGTAAATACAACAGCAACAACACAACAACCAATGTCTCCACCAACGTGTAAAAGGCGTTACGTCACAAAGGCGACACCATCTCATCGGAGACGACACCGTCAAGCTGTCAGCTCCAGTTCTCGATGCTTGATACAACCACTTCCGTTCGCTTTCCGACCAGACACGACGCCGTCCCACCGTTCGTCTGCCACCTTAGCACAGTAGCCAGTTGTCTGGCTAGAACGATGTTAAAAACCACCACCACGCCTGCACTCGCCGCCGTGTCAGCCCGGAAACAACGATCAACGCTGAACGAAAGCGAATCTTTTGCGTGAAGGCCACCCATCACCGAACGCGACCCGAACCGAACTGTACCGTGTAGCGATGTTACGATGTTCGGTACGTCGATGGTTTCGCACTGTGCGCACCGTCAAACGGTGTAGTTTCACTTGAACCGAGCTTCACAACGGACGCGTGCTTAACACTGTGCGGCAGCTGCGCTCGGCGAGAGCTGACGGGTTGTATGTTTCTTCCCTCTCGCGAAGCGTTACGCGGCATACAGTTACGGTTAGCGTTACAAACCGTGATCGTATCGTGATAGTGTGAAAAGGTGGTTTATTTCTCGGTTCGATTTCTTTAACAAGCTCCAAATTTATGATCGTATCGAGGTGCGATTGATGTTAATGTGCATGTGTGTGGATGTGTGATGATTTCATCGGCAGCGAAAAGGTAACGGTTGTGAGGTGCTACCTTGCGGTGTAAACAGTGGCGTAAATCGGTAACAAATTTTGTAACCGCTATGGAGTTGTATCTAATGTGTTGAATCGGTTGAAAAAAGAAACTCTGTGCGATCATTTGGTAAGGATCGGAAATATGGTTGCAAATGTGATAGTTATGGTAGTATGTTGCGGTGTGCTAACGTGAGTGAATGACATGTGAGAATATCAATAACAACGAATCTTTCTGACCGAATCACGAGTCAATCCATGTTTGTTCGCCTGTGTTGTTGCCATCTGTTGCTGACGTTTTTTTATTTTCTCTTTTTTTCTGAAGAAGGAGAGATTGTCTCGCTTAGCGCACAGAATTAACTTGTAACATGTAGCATAAACATATGTGATAAGAGATGACTGCATCAATAAAAAAAGGGAACGATCCAAGTCAACTAGGAAGGTGTGTTACGGTTGTGTAACATAATTCCCAACAAAAGACGTCAATTACGGATGATTAACGGTTCCAGCTGAACATACGAAGCTGGATCTCACTAATGTAATTGCAACTATCATTAAATCGATAGTGTTTAGTAGTTACACCAAGCCCGGCACTAGTCCAGCACTGTTTATCACCGGCAAAATGACGTATTTGTTTAGTAATGCAACTCGATACCAATGCATTCGATTGCAATCAGCTGATGGACGGTGAAGGCCCTTGAACTGGTAGTTCAAACATTTGCTCCGCTTAACCATAACAAAGCCGCTACGATAATAGTGGACAGTCATCTGGAAATATTGAGCGATACATCCCGCTACACTCGTCTACGTCTTTGGTAGACTGTTAGAACCAACAACTTACGTACCGTACGTATGGTTTAGTTTGGTTTGCTATGGCAAACAGTGGTTGGAATTGAGCAGGGATAGGATCTGTTTTCTCTTATTACCTTTCGTACCTCTAGAACATTACCGGCCAGACTTTGTTCAAACGATGCGAGCAGCTGTTTTCTCGTGATTCGGTGTGAGTGAAGCACTGCGTATCGATAATACAGTGTAACTTGTATTTTAATTTTAGAGATGAGCCTGTCTGATATTTACTACTAGCAATACGATAAGGTTGTTTTGGGTGCGTATACTAATTGATTTTGATATAAGTGCCTGCTCTATTGGCGTAATTTATTAAGAAATATAAAGCTCTTTTTTTATGTTGCATTAAATTATACATTCAAAACAGGCGCACCATGATTTCGCTAACCCTTCACGTCACAATCTTCAACACCAATCAGCTTTTAGCCCGTTTAGCGTTACAGTGCATCTCAAACAAAATAATTTCTGCTTACACTTCTGCTATGGTTGATTAATAATTTCCTACACCACCCGACACGCGGTGCTATGTAGCCTAAAGGGTGTACGAAATCTAAAAATAATCCCACTTTAGATAGCCCCCAAAATAGATTACAATGCAATAAGCGGTACAAACAGTCGCGAAGAAGGGAAGGAAAGAAAGAAACGCACGAAAAAAGGTTAGCAAACACACTTTACCACGCGCGCACGGCGAGCAACCGGTGCGATGAAATGCAATCATAAGCCACGGCACTGATATGAAGTTGAAAAAAAAAACAGTGTTTATTGCTGCCCGTTTTTTTATCACCGATCCGTCCGATACGATATCGATAACGGCCGTTTTAAAATGATGGTACACAGTAAAAAGAAACAAATATTTGACCATTCGATGGGAGCATACGATCGAGGGGAAGCGTTTTGAAACGCTGCAACACTGAGCTGTCGCTTCCCGAGCGGGCACCGCACTGGGGCCCGTTTGTTTGGCAAAGTTTGATTGGGAAAGTGTTACAAACACTAACAGTGTTTTAAAGTGGCTGTTTTCCGTTGCTCCCGCCCAAGGACAATCTGTTGGGGTCGGATTGTCGAGTTCAAGATTGATGCAATTTATTATGATGAGTTTTATTACTAAAACAATAGTGTTGATATATGGGAGGTGTATAAAAACAATCTGTTCATTCGGTTCTCGGTGCGCAAAAAAAAAAACGGTTCGACACAACCGATTCGGGATGGATCAAAATGAAGCTGAATGAGATGAATGTTGCGGTACGGTAACATGTAAACACAAATATCGCGAGGAGAAGTAGAACGGGAAAAAATCAACAAAATATCATTCTTGCTTTGGTTGTGTCGGTGGCGCTCGCGCGCACTACAATCGCTACGCCAGTCACGAATTTTTCCCCAGGAGAACGCGAATGTAGCGCCCCTCAAACGGGAGTTCCGGTAATAGCAAAGCACCGTATACACTGTGTGGGTTCGGTAAATGGTTTAGTGGTAATTCTTGCTGGATTTGCTGTGGAAGATACCGAGGAGTTATTTTCCATCGGTGGTTTAGTAAGATCGTACTGCTCTGTGGCCAGTTTCAGGTGCGAAATATTTTACCATTAATTTGTGCGTGTCTGTTCCTTAGTGCCGGTGGTATCGTACCGTATTATGGACAGGTTTTTATCCGGCGAATAATTATTACGGTGGGTGTGTGTGTATGTGTGTGTAAAACGTCTTGTGGAAGCGTCGCGGCTGTTGTAGGTGAAAACATAATTTAGTAAAGTGTTTTATGGTGGATGCGATATCTGTGAATGATGAGGTTTAAAATGATATAAGTAACGTGCAAGGTGTTTCAACGGTTCAGCAAGTCAACGGCAGCATACGTCCATTAGCAAATGGGTAAGTAGTCTTCTCTACAAGTACCAACATTGAACCAAATCTTACATTAAACGTACAGACTCTTTTTTAAATTAGTTAAGTAGTTCTTCTTTTCTTCAATATTTATTACTCATAATTCATTAAAACGACAGCAGATGATCATGTTAAGGTCTGTTTTTAAACAAACGAGAGCTGATCAAAGAAAAGACAAACGAGTTAAGGTATAAGGACTAAAAACTTACCTGTTTACTTATCAATTCTATTTTTGATTATGTGATTTTGGGAGTTTTTGATTAGCAGATAAAATCCCAGAACTCTTGAATGACCTCTTGAGAGCCTCTTGCGAGCCTATTCATTGTCTTATTTTAGTACGTTTTGCACAAAACCTTTTAACTCCCCCAATATCTAGTTGTTCTTAACTGTTCATTATTTTTTTAATTCCATACGAGACTGTTGAATCACTTGTTGGTTGTTAAGTGTAGCTATTGTCTAAGAAAAATAGCATAATTATTTACAGAAGACTTACTAAAAATCATATATGTAGAAAGTTCTCCAAAAATTTCCAAGCTCAGGGTGACATTTTCACATTCTCCACGGCATGCAAGTTTAATCTTTCGTATCACAACCAGATGTTTATTGTTCACGATGCTTTCAACAAACACAAGATTAATTGCATAACATCCAGCCGGTGAATCGGTAATTGTGCTATCACGTTACGTTTAAACCACTGGAAGTTTTACCACCAAATGAAAGAAGTACTTTTCAACCAACCGATGCCTACCAGCAAATGGCATCCGAAAACCGCAAAGAATCCATAAGAAATAAGCTTTCGTTCGTTAGCTTGTTCACTTGTGGGCATAGTCTGCAAAACTAATTACCAACTAATCACAGTGCATCTTCCGAATGTAGAAAATATATCCTTCAAAACCTGCTGCCCGAACACGGGGTACCCATTGCAAAGACATAGCGTAGTCTCTATTAGTTGAGAGACCGTTCCTTTTCCTGTTGCTAAACCGTGGTACAGAAACTTTTTTTCCTTCTCCACCGTCACTTTCGACCGATGCTTTAAAGCGATTTCTTCAGAGACGACGAAACCGACGACCAACGACGCTTCGGGACATTTCCCTCGACACTTTAGACTAATGAAGTTTTAATCACTCTTCGCACTGGTACAAAATTTGTAAAACAAGACGTAAAATTAATTGGTTCCGTTGGATGGTTGGGTGCCGGTGTCGGTGCATAATTGACAGCGCTCGGTAAAAAATGGCTAACGTGGGAGGTGCATCGATTATGTAATGATGCATTTGCATTATGTTTACAAAATGAAAAGCGTCATTATGGTGTATTATGCGGAGTTGTATAATTTACTTATTGTAAAGTTCACAGTAATAGCTTTGTTGAGGCATATCATGAGAATCGAGTACACTGTGTCGAAAGCTAGAGGACGCATATGTTCGAGCAAAATCACATTCGATCAACAGACATCTTTAGACAACATCACCCAAATGATGAATAAAGCAAATTTATAGTCCAGTTTTATAGCTCCTTTGTTTTGGTACAGCACCTATAACCAATAAACAATCATTATAAGTGTCATTGCGTGCCGCAATTCAAAGTCATTCTAACACCTGTCACTGCTGATGGCAATGAACTGCACAATAAATAGTAAGTTTCCTATAAAAAGTCATGTCATGTATGGCTTTGGAATCAAAAGAACCGAGATCAATCAAGCCGTTACCGGCTGGCCCATTAGCAAAACGTTATGGGAAAGAAGGATGCAACAGCTGGAAGAGTATGCTTCACCGTACAAACCATTTGCTGAAAAAAGGCACGCTGGTGATTGTGAATCCAAATTGATTTTCATCCAAATACTGTCAGCCTCGCCCGGTGCTAAAAATATGCATTCGCAATGTGTATGTTCGAACGTGCGGACTAATCCTTCCTATCGGTGAACAACATTGACGTGATCTATATGACGTACGTTACGGTCGTTGTGAAATGGGGTTTTTTTATAGTATTTTTGTTTTTTTCCCCCAATGCCAAAGATAACGAACTGCAAGATCGCATTATTTTTTGGGGCGTGACGTATGACAATAATTTGATGAGATCTATTCTTCGGTAATTGCTTATTGTCTGCTGCGAATGTGTTGAATGTCCACTAATGCAGCACAATCTTTTATCGTGACGGTTGCTAATCTAATATGACGGAAAGTAAATGACCTACTAGTAAATTTATTTCCCCAATTTTCTGGAAGGATGAAAATGCTGTCGGGTGTGGAAACTCAAGCGATCTGATTGGTGGCGACAGTACAAAAGTTCGTACCTTTGCCAACAACACCGAGTGAAGAGATTTGGTGTTGTTAGACCAGAACCGTCAAGGTGTCGTATCAATTCCAGTCTCCTGTACTATGCCGGGAGCCCATTCGATGTGCACAAGTGGTTGATAAGATATCAACGGAGCTGTATGTGTGTGTGTTTTTTTTTACTTCTCTTCTACTTGCTTGCTTCTAATCGTAGCCACGAGGGGATGAAATCGAAACGCGCCGACTGCCCATGGCCGTTATTTGATGGACTGTATTGTTATCATTTTATTTTCGTATGTTCCCACCTCTTGTGCTTGTGCCACCCGTACTAGCGGTGCAGCACTGCTGGGTACCAATAATGATCGTATAAATCCATCAGATACGACCATCGCTTCACGGTGGGAAAGCGTGTAGCTACTGTTAGCAGCAAATGAAGACAGGAACGTTCCGAAAATTCAGGTATTTGAAAGGCATTGGAAAATGGGAATATGAAAATTGTTGGCTAGTTTTCCAGCTTGGCGCTCTGATCGGATAGGTCGTGCTCTTTTCATATATATAGCTTTCCTTGTCATGTTCCGTGTGGTGTGCTTGAATGCTGCCTGTCAATAGGTGACGCAAAAAGCTTATCAAAGACACACACGTACAAAAACAAAACAAACACTACCTTGCGAGAAGAGCCTTCCAAATTGCTCGGAAGTGCTATCGTCTGCAACACGTCTGCGTAGTCATCACGGCGTTATCTCGATGGTGTACAAATTTTTCGGTTACCAAACGTACGGCTAATTTTAAACTGCTGCTCTCAGAACAAGGTAACATGGTTGCAGCAGATAAGTGAAGGAAAACAGCGCAGGATTACATGCTATGGATATTTTTTGTTGTTTGTTTTAACGAAATGTTTATTTCTCCTCTGTGCCTCATGTAGAATGTGGTTGTTTTAGTTGGCTAAGGGTTGAACATGAATAATTGTTTTTAATTAACAGTAACTTAAAGTGTTTGCCGGAATACCGGGCGTAAGTTGGTAGTGATGCAGGTCTTCACCTGACAGGACCGGTCCAAAATACCATCCCACCAATAGAAAGGACTGATTATCTGGCTACGTGGCAAAGTGAAGTCTTGTAAGCCAGATATAGCAGGCATGATCAAGAAGGTCGTTACGCCAAGAAGAAGAGAGAGTGAGAGCTGAAAGTGTGGTAAATAATAAATATATTTTTTCTTGAAATGAAAATGAAAACTGTGCATTTGATGCAAACTATTCAATCTCGATGAATTTTGTTGGTTTTTTCTTCTGTTTCCTTTATTACTCTCCGTTGTATCGCCGACCAGCGGCTAATAATAAGGCTATAAATATTAGGCAAACGCTAACCATATCTTGGTATGCTCGTTTTGACAACTAAGCAAGCAAGTAAGCAGCAAAAAAAAACACAGCAACCGATTTGGATCCAGCGATCTAAGCACTCGAACCGGCGTGCGATGCATGGCTATAAAACCATCATCGCAACACGGGAAATTGGGAACAACAACAAACAGTAAATAAATTCCATCAATCGTTTCGCACGTACAGTAATAGTTTTTCGCTGCACTTATCGGTTATCTTATCTCGGGCTGGCTGGCTGTCGTCAAACAGCTGCCCCCATGACGCCAATGCGCTCGGCACAGCGTATCGATAATTGATGGAAAACAACGACGGCCAGTAGACGGTTGCCATTGGTGTTGTAGGTGAATGGTGTTGGTGGTGCTACAGATTTCTTTTCGTCTGCTTGGTAAGGTTTGGGCAAGGCAGCGTAGTGGGGCATTTGATTCGAATTGGTGCCGTATAATTACAAATTTTGGTTTCGCAATCACAACGCTTGCACGGCTTTGAAGTAGGAAACATATTTGTGGTTAGAATTAAGCTCCTATTTTTCGTCTCACGGACGTCTTTCTTTTGTTTGAGAACAGTCATAAGATCTTGTTTCATTCGGGTCAATACCAGCAATTGTCTATTCAAAGAACGAGATGACATCGTACAGTGGGCTGTTTGGAGCAAATACTGGATAAAATTATACCTTTAAATGTTTTATTGATCATATGTTTTTCGTCGTTTCAAACATAGGGCTATAGGCGACTAGGGGGCTGAAAGTAGTTAATAAAAAAATAATTTATTATCCCTATTTGGCTTGGGATACTGAAAGTTTTTTCGATTTCTAAAACACACTATATTCTGCTTTGTGGAATCGGTTTAAATGTCTTTGTCTAATATCTAAATAATCTTTTCAATACAATACCAGACGTACTATTTACTGCCATTGCTCTTGGTTTATACCTTTTTTAAATATAATACTGCAAAAATGACTTCAACCGTGTTTAAATATAATTTATTCGCATGGTTTGTAATGTTGAATATGTAATAGATACTGTCAACAAAGCTACAAACTATGAAACGAAACAAAATTACTAAAACTTATTTTCTTAGAACTGTAATTTCAAATTTAATTTGATTCTCTTAAAGGGGGACAACAATCTTACACAAATTAGTAATGATGTCCCCGAGGCATAATTTTACATGGCGAAACATTTTTATATTACATTGCCAATGGGAGCGCCTAGAACCTTTTAATTACCTTGTTAAGTATACACTAGGTGTACAAAATTTCTCTCAAAATGGCGTTAAATTAATGTTTGAATTTAAATTGTTCGTAGAAATTGTAAAAACCAAATGTTTTGAACTATTATTAGCTGAATGTTATACACTGAAACCATCATGGTGTTTGGCTTATAAATGTTTAAGTTTTGTACTTTTTTGCCGGCAAACGCCCAGTGTGGCATTGGTCTCAATAAATAGATTTCTAATCAAACGGCTCTTCTTTCCCATAAGCTAACCTGGATCACCAACGTTCAATCGTTGCCACCTTCGTTCAATTGCTGTAAGCATGTTCCAAAAAAACGAAACCCCCAAGTACCTTATATTTTCTCCCCGCCAGATACGCTATGTGGAGGGAAAATCGCGAAAACAGATCACGAAAAACACCTCCCACCTGGTGGCAGTGGTGGTGCATGTAAATAAATTACCGTCAATTCGGTTGAAGCTATTTCGAGAGGCACTGGGACACGAAACTGGCGATGCTAGTCGTACCGCATGAAGAAGGAATAATCCTTCTAAGTAGCGTGTACACACCGGCCCATCGGGAGAAAGGTGGAAACCCAGATGGAGAAAAACCCGAACCGGGCTTAAAATTGAACCACCACGCTAAATTTCAGTTTGCTTGACGATTGAAACCAGCACCGAGTTAAAGGGAGGCAATGAAAGCAAATTTTATGCTAAACCGAACAGCTAAGGAGGATGAGATGCTTTTTTTTTTTGTTGGTTTTGTTTTTTGAAAACCATTTGCCAAGAAGTTTTTGCCAGGCGCCGGTCCCGGATGTTGGAATACGCGTGACCTTCTGGAATTTGGCCGTTTCTGAGAGGCCGTTTTCAGAGCCGTGGCGTTTGTTTAGATAAATTTCTTCAGCATTCTGTTGCGTCAGCCAGGTGGAGCCGATCGGAAAGCAGTTAGTATATTTGGCAGATTGTCTGAAGGAGACAGGAACGGGTTAGCTTTCTTACAGGGAAATTATTGTCAGATGTAAGTCCGTACGAGAATCGATTGGAAATTTTATGTTATTATTATACGATAAAATATGCAAAAGTAATTAAACATTATAATAACATCTACCGCGCACTTTACCCACTGGATGAATAGATCTCTTGTCCAAATTGATTATTTTTTTTTGTGGAATTTGAAATTTATCACCTTAGCCTTTGTTGATATTCATATCATCCTTAACCATTTCGACACGATCGTTATGATTATGAAGACCAATTTACATTCAAAAAGATCCTCATCCATACTAGTTCGACGTTAGAAAATATTTTCATTGATACTGCAACAAACTACGGTCATTAGCAAACGGTTTGAAGCCATCCTGCATTAAAATTGGTTCAGTTAATCAAATTATATGTCGGTGCTTGAGATTTATCAAAACATAATCATCCTCAATGCAGCATCTGATGGACCGAAACTGGACAGAGATGTGACTATTTAACCGAAACACATATGTGACACTCGAGACCCGTATTTGCTAACCCACTACTCTCCTATGCCGTACGCACATTTGCTAACTTTCCCGCCCGTCGGTGTCCTTTTTGAAGGTAATTTAATTTCAGCGTACATCCGTGAGAAATGTTTACGGTGACCTTTTTCATGTAATTTGAACCCATTTTTGGTCTGGCTCGTGCGGGACTACGTGAGTTGGTGGAAAAATACCCTCGAGCTTAAGTTTTCCCCCGTGCCGAAAAACTGTCACTCAATGCGAATGCCTTTCGGTGGAAATGGGTCGGTTTTAGACCAGCTGAAAGGATGCTTGAAAGATTAGCCAGACAGTGTCGAGCATCGCGGTACAAGGGTTTTGAAGTGCTGGTGGACTTTAAGCGCCGGACGCCCAGCCGGTAATTCGGGTTGGTTTGTCTGGATAATTTTTTTATCCTTTTTTTCGGTGGTCAAACAAACAAGAGCAATAATAAATGGTATGATTGATTATGCGTATGATAGGATTGTTTGTGTTGGACGAGCGTACATAAAGGTCAACCACAAGTGCCGTAAACATTATGGCGCAACCCAGTTTTTAGTCATTCATTTGATGTAGACAAGCTTATCTAGCGCATATTAGCTCTAGTTTTTACTATTTTTAAGATAATTATTACTTTACAGTTTGTTGAATAGTATTATCCTTCCGTAGCTACAGAACTGGTACA
The DNA here is from genome assembly GCF_943734725.1 of Anopheles marshallii. Classification (NCBI taxonomy): domain Eukaryota; kingdom Metazoa; phylum Arthropoda; class Insecta; order Diptera; family Culicidae; genus Anopheles; species Anopheles marshallii. The sequence continues at coordinate 34,512,566 of NC_071326.1, read as the reverse complement.
GTAGGTAAGATGAACCTAGAGATAAATTAATGCAACGAACCGCGGAGATTAGTGTATTTTTGCGGATTTTTGGAATGTATTTACACTTCGAGAGATTTGTAATACGAAAGTCAAGTTAGTAAGAACTGAATGTGTCTTAAAATTCTTAACAGTGTTGTAATTGGTTGAAATAATGTTTTTTCGCAAACAACGAAGTGTTTGGATAGAGTGATCGCCGTGCAGTGTTAGTCTTACTCTGTTATTTGCCCTGCCAAAGCTCAAAGTAAGATATAAAATATATTAACTTTCAATCGTTAATACTCCGGAAAACTCCGACAAGTTTACATAGCGCTACAGATACTTCACTCCTCGAGCAACACCTGCATAGGTTATTTGTTTGCTTTGTGATTGAAAGTTAAGTGTTAGTGAATCTTATTTTTGTAGTATTTTCAACGCGACTCGATCGAGTTCGTACACATTACGGCTATTCGAACATATAAACGAAAGTAATAAGGTCACTTTACTACTCTCGTATGAGTGATCTATGTGAGGTTTATAATCTTTTACATTCGAGCACAATAATTGTTGTGGTATTCAATCAAACACAGAGATTAAAAAATTATTCTCTAGAAGAAAAAACTTAAAATTTTCCTTAACGATCGAAAATCACTATTTTGGTAGGCAAAATAAGGATGACAATTTTTCGTACAAATTCCAGTTAGTCTACTGCGTGTTTGGATAACTTTTTCACATTCAACAGTTTCTTGTACAAGGCGTCTGTCCTGCAAGAAGGTTTAAATTTTACCGCTGTCGTTGCGTCATGACTACGTGTTTTGTAAGTTGTCCTTCGAGCAAAAGTTGGTTCCAGATTTTCACTGTTCGTTCCTCGTAACGAACCCGTAAACGACGAAATCGTCCCAACTGTCGTTTATTAAACCTCGGGCGAGTTTACTCTTGCGATCTACTAAAATTTCATTCGACTTATCTCGGATGGACATCGTTATCCATCCAGCGTCCCTGTTGCCCAGCTTGGCATAAAATTTACGCCAAGCAACAATAACATCAACAACAAAATCAAAAGCAAACAAATTTCTAAATCGATTCCAATCTAAATCTACTAAGATAGCTTTCTTCATGCTTTCAATTCGATGGCAATTTACGTCCTGCCGTTCGCATAATTTAGTGCGTTTCCTTTAAATCCATCGATCACATCGGTGTGTGCTTCGGCGAAGTGCTAACTACGTGCCCATGCGCCAATAGCGTTGTAAAAAAATAATATGAACATAAAAAAAAACATCGAAATCTCAAGTGAAATTGCTCCTTTCACTGAAAATAGAAAATTGGCAGCAAAGGGAATAAAAATTTGGGATTTAACCTCTAATTGTGTTTTTATTTCCTCCCTAAATTTGATTGAAGAATTTACCAATTCGTACAACAGCAGCACGGTTTTCCTGCCTCGGGGTGGGAAGGCCAAGCCATGCTCGCCCTTTTAACGATGGTAAGCATTGGGGCTTTATCGAAGCGAGGCGCGAAAAACGTGCTTCTTTCACGAATGACTGAAAATGAATAGCATTTTGCTATAAATTAAGTAGTTTTTCGCGTTGAAGCCATTTATCCTTTCCGGGGGTGGTTTCTGTGAACCGTCACAACGGTAGGTAAATTTAAGCTATTTTTGCTTTAAAGACATAATTGTTCGTGGAAAACATTGTTGAGCACTGTTTAGGGAAGAAGTTCTTAAGATGCTACCAATAAAGTAAGCTACCAAAGAAAAAGAGCCTACAGTTCCATGGAACCAGCTGTATTGCAATGATTGTTATGATATTCTTTGAATCTTTAACAGTCACCCATCACCGTTAAGATGCCGTTAAGTAAAATATTATTGATTATTCATAAAAAATGTTAAAGCAATTGCTCCAATAATGAATTCGATAACAACACACTCAGTGGACAGCACGTTTCCAAGCAATTGAGCCAACTCAAGCAGTGTGTGTCTACGCTTTGTGCTTTAAAACATGGTTCATGGTCACTGAAATCAGTTAAACAGCATGGAGAGACACTTATTTGTAAGGACACTTCCATCTGTACCGTCATGTTTACGCGTAGACGAGAGTCTTAGGTACCACCATCCTATAAACGAACGCTCTTTCTCACTCGTTGCGTGTGTTGGCTTAGCTCATCAATGTTGATTTTCTTTTCAATTTGCGGAACTTTTCCACTGCTCCCTTTTGATTGCTTCCAGCCCAATCCGATTCTGATTCTCGTTATTTTTCCAATCCAGACTGTCGGCACGTTTCTGTAACAAATTATGATTATTATTTTCTAGATACGCGAGGAAACAGTGGTTGCACCAGTCAACTGAAGTTTGCAGTATGACGACGAAACGAAAAAAAAACAAACAAAATACTACAAAATCAGAACATTTCCTCTGTCGCAGATACTTGCTGATGTTTGTTTATCGCTTACTGCCACCTTTTGGCACCGGCCAAGTACGGTTCGTTAGTGTAGGTGGTTGAAAGTAACTTTTTAATGCTCTTAGCAGCAAACAAACATACCAGCTCCGGGCGCATTTCTCACATTTCAAAACGATAACGATAAAAACAGCAAGAAAACACGTCGAAACCTCGGTGAACAATTGTGCAAGTAATAGAATTAAAGATACAAAAAAAAAAAATTAAATAATATCATACATCCTGTGATGAAAAAAGGCTTCCAAATTGTTTGACCAGTAACTTTTCTTCGGCTAAGCGAATTTTCTTTTTATCTCAGTTTGATTCAATTAAACTACACGCGAGATTGAAATACGACCGCACCGGACAAAGTTAATGTGTTTCCTTTGGGGGTTGGGTACTTGGGTAATATAATTCAAGTCGCCCACAAAAAGGCGCAATGAAAGTAAATTATTCTCAGGAGCGATTACTAAAACTGAAAGCTTTCGCAGCTTTTTTTGTGAAACAACGCTCGTCTCGGTCTTGTAATCGTCAATCCCGTTGCAGAGCGCTGGACGCTGGTGAAATATTTGACACTGACACGGAGAGGATTTACTGTTCTGGTCTGTCTCTGTGGCTGTGTGTTTCCTCGTGCTGAAACGTATTGCTTCTAGGTATGAGGTTGTAAGTTCTCGAGAGACAATCCTTCGAATGCCAAAGGATCCTAGGCCCAGAATGGATGAGATCGTAAGTGTTTTGGGAATTAATTGACGGCGTAGCCGATTCAGTGTCCAGGTTATATTTTGGACTAGAAGAATCCAAAGAAAATAAAAGCACCATGGAGCTATTGGTCTATTGATTTTTGTTCTTAAAGTAAGCAGTAGAAAAAGGAAATGTTTCACTAATTAATAGAAGAACATAAAGAACAAAATGTACCAATTCTGTTATTTAGTAAAAGTATGCCTTACATTGTGTCACAATATTTATGTGAGGAGCAAACACATTTAAAAATAACGTGTTGAAACACTGGAAAAAAAAAAACTGGTGAAAGGTGAGGAACACCTTGTTGATGTTCAGTTCTTACCTATAGCGCAACTTTGCGGTTCTTTAATTTACATTCCGAATGTCAAACGTCCCAATAAATCCTACCGTGACCCACGTACCGGAATGCTGCACTGACCACTAAATGCATTCGAATGCATTCAGCACTTGCAGTGCAAGTTACTAGACTGTTTCTGGTCAAACTGGTCAAACCATTCGTTCGGCACGTACCATGAACCAACGGAATCTGTGTCCTGGTTGACACTACCAGCGATTACCGACTGTCCAATGTCCGTTACAGAGGTTGCCCTCGGACGCATGTATTACGGAGCTGCGATTTAAGCACGTAAACGAGGACGAATTTAAATCGTGTGCTGAACACCTTCGGGATAAAAACCTCAACCATTTATAGAACTCCACGCCATGCCACATATTGGGGCAGTAAGGTTGCTACCGAAGATTTACTTCGGTAGCACCGATCCCACCTGGTTGCTGCACTTTTCTCCAGCCCGCACACCATCTTGGGAATGTAATTTCAAGCTCAAATGAAGCAAATGATTGTTTCTCCGGCTGAAAGTGTACTTGTTGCTGTGCACGCTGGAACATATATGGATATATATTTTACGCCACGACAGATCACGTTCATAGGTGAGCAAAAGTGAAGAGATTAAAAGGGACTGTGGGAAGCTACTTTTCTTTTTTCCTTGACGAGCGAGATGCTTTCGAAGAAGGAAACCCCATCAACAGGTGCATAGGTGGATGGTCATGGAGGGTGAAGGTTTAGCCGGAAATTGATTTTCATTTACCCAAAGCTTCTTCTGGCACTGACGTCAGCGGTTTACATCGAGGCGTGTTGCGTTCGTATAATAGCTAGCATCATATTTTTCTACAAATTAGCCGTATTGTTCATTAACTTCGTAAAACTGATAATCCAGTGAAAGAAACACGTTTGGAACTTTCCTTTGATTAATTTTCTTTTATTCATTCACAATTACCAGGCGGCATTGTTTATTTCCTGCTATTCATAATTGACACAAAACATGGTGCTTAAGTTCAAGGTTCAAATATTCTGCAGGAAAAATGCCAAATACGCCACGAATAGCCAATTTGTTTGACCATTTGGTCCTACTTATTCTGGCAAACACTCTACCACACACTTCCCACGCACCATTAAGTGGGTTTGACGAAAAACCTAACACAGGTCGACATACTTCCATTCAACCTTATCCAATATCAGTTGAAGTGTTTTCTGGTTGTTTGCGGTTGGCCTCGCTTGTGGTATTATTAAATTCTTCTTCTTTAAAGTATTTGTCCATATGCTTGCATTAAACAAGTACTTGATCTGCACAGCGGTACTTTTTTTGGGAATAAAATTATGTTCAATATATAATCTAAAATTTAGTTTAAATATGTTACCCTAACAGCATTGGTTATGAATTGTAAATCATAAAATAGTTCAGGCAATCAATTTTTTTTTTTCACTAACTTAGCATTGATTTCCATTACGAATTGTTGATATAGATTAGAAGATTCAACAAGTAAACTTAAATGTAGCATCATGGCTCCTTTCTTCAACACAATCGAGACTATTGGTAAACTAAAAATATCCAACATTATGCCATTTTTCTCAATTACTTTTGATCTCAATTACTTAAAACACTGGCATAAAAAAACGCATTTGTTGTTTAAATTATTAAATTTATTCAACGTAAAATGGTGTTGTTAATGGGCTGCAATCGACGTGACTCACCAGTACAGCTGTTTAAAGCTCGGATTAGCCATTCCATAGCTACGTCCACGGATGAACCAACTGTTCGTGTTTCTTCACTCTTGTGGTGAGGGGTGAACAAAAGTGTTGAAGGGTTGAAGTTACCCGTCGGGTAAAAGTCAAATTCTAAGTACACTCTTCCACGAACTTATAATCTTCCACTACTTCCTTTCATGCGCCTTCCTCACTCAGGAATGTGGGGTGTTACTTACCGGTTCGAAACACTTTCTCCCGAGCGGCTCACACGGGGCCAACAAAGTTTTACGTACGGAGCTGTGCGGAAAGTAAAAAACCCAAAAAAGAAGATTTTATATGCTTCACGGCAACAAAATTATCAATGAATGGGATCGTCTTACGGAACAGTCTGCTTAACGCTTTGTTCCGCGTGCGGCTTTTTGTTACAGTACATACAAAGTGATTTATGAAAAGCAGGGTAAGGATAACATTTCAATGTTGTTTAAAGCATATTTTGCCTAGCAAACTTCCACCAGCCAGTTGTGTGCACACGTGGCAACTATTTTTGGGAACGGTTTGCGTCGTTTCATTCAAACGATGGACGCCATCGTTTAAATGTTTTTGACAGTAGCATCCTCCAGCATCAAACAAAGCAGCAGCTCTTTTTTGTGCTCTTTTGTCTTTGACGCTTTCTTTGAAAGTAAGCCCATGTATTTTGGCGATCAATGTGATTGTTGGATGTCTTTTTTCGTCATGCTAGCGGCAGCAAATATGCCCGCGGTGGGATAGAAAAAAGTACGTGAATTTAATATTCTCAATCAAAATGGCTCGGTGTTCCGGTCACTCTTTTTCCTGGAAAGCTACATCAAGAAGACTGCAGATACAGGCTGGTGTCGATTTGGACTTTATGTGAATTTCTCGTCATGTTTACTGGAGAATTGATATTGAGATTAGCTTATTGCGTTTCTTTATTTATTTACTTTCAAGGAAAAGACGCTTATTCTGTACATGTTATTAGAATTTCATTTAATTTGGGGTTCTATCATCCGTATAGTTACTCGGAAACAACGAAGCAACATACAAAAGTGTGCATATGAAAAGTTTGAGGAACATTCTTAGACGGGCGCCTTCTAGCAAAACCACGCTACGTGATCGATTTTTGCCGAACCCTGCGACAGTTATAATCGTCACGTCGATGGCACCATAACCTCGAGGGTGTTGGATAATCTCACTTTCATAACTTATGACAGATAAAGTTTTCGTAATAGAAAAAAAAAACTCTGTCAAAGTTATTCTAACCCGTGACGGATCGATTTAGCATCTTTCTTTGCGGTCGTTTGACGTGTGGTTATTGAAGCCGATATGTGATGGTGTCTTAACTTTGTATATCATTTTGTGATTTATTTACGGTAACAGAATTCGTGGCTATAGAGATTAGACGAATAGTAAGAGGTTTCAAAAACAGATTTCTGTTGCAATAATTAAATAAGTTATTCTAATACATCTATACTTTGTGCTTGGAAAATATAATCTAATGTATCAAATAGATTTCACAACGTTTGTTAACTAATTTCGTAACGTTTTTGCTTTAACGTAATCTCGTTTTGCTGTTTTCTAAAGAAACAATTAAAATTTGCAGAACTTCCTTGCAAATTCTAAACAATAATTTATTATTATGGCATTTGCAATAATAAAACCACGTATAAGTCCTTGGAAACTGAAAAACTACTTGACAATCACTTGACAAACAACCAACATAACCTCCCCGGTCATGTTGCTCTGTAGCTACAATGACACTATTTACTCTATTTGCCCAATGCTACAGAATCGCTCAACATAGTTGAACACCTGTTTCGACAACCAAATAGGTCAAACTTCGAGACATTCCACTGGGATCGAAAAGTCCGCAAACTTCAACCCAAACTTTACTAGACGACACTTAGCGAGACCGAATTTTCCAGACGGCAATGTGACTGAAGATATTTTCCAGTGGCGATAGATCCGTGAAGAAATTGATGAGCAGATTAATTAAATTAACTTTCCATTTTCTGTGCACCAGAGGGCTATTTTTCACATACAAGCAAGACATCAGCCATTCAAACGTGTCTAGACAAGGTGGGGCTGTGAAAATGGTGTATAATAAATTGTTTCGATTAAAATACTTTACAAACAAGTTAGGCAAAATTAATCCAATTATCTTGCTCCATAGAAGAGTATTCTTATTGCTGAAATGATCTACTAGGTCATGCTTGCCATTTCTGGCTAACATGACTTATTTTAGTTTAGGATAGTCCGTCCTTACTATGGGGGATTGGTGTGGATGATATTGTGGACCTGTCCTGTCGTGTGAAGCCAATACACCGTTGGGCTGACTATTTTGTTAGAAGATTTATATGAGATATTTTTGAATAACACACTTTTAGAGCTGATAAGCTTTAAAGAAACTTAGAAATTTAAAAATTTCTACAACACTCAATGCTCAATGATGCGAGTTTAAAAGTTTAATAAATCTCAACAATGTTAATAATCTTATGGTATTAAATATACGCTTAGTGAGAATCCGTTCACTTGGACAGGTATTCTTTACGACTGTCCAGCGAAATAGAAAAGTTTGTGTGTAGAAATGGCGGATTACACACGAGACATCTGTAATTACGGGGAAATTTTGGTCGTTCAACAGGGACATGTATTTACGAAGATCTATTCTAGGAATATGAACTAGTTGCGTCACATTTTATTATTGTGTCTACATCCTTGGTAGTACGAAAAGAAGCTACATTATGTTGCTTTGGTAGAAGAAATCAGTCGTACGTAAAGTTTGAGATCTTTCGGAAATAAAATACAGTTGCAGAATTAAGCAGAATTGGAGAAAATCTCCAAGAGCAGCTTTTATTCACTCGTTTTTGGGCCATTTAAATTAAATCCTTAAAAGTTAGTTAAAAAAAGTGCTAAAATTACTTCTTTGAATTCTAAATTCACGTCTCTTCACATTTGTGGCGTATATTTCCAACCATTATAAAAAAAACGTTATTTGACCATTTGCTATTTGCTACTGCTGTTGACATTGATATAGCTGTAAATATGTCCGTGATTCACATACATCGAAAATAGTGCCAGCGGACGAAACGAGATGTTTGATGGTAGTAAAATTGTAAACATATGATGGCCACAGTTCTTTACCAAGCCTAAATTCGAATAAAATGCTTTGGCTTTTCTTCACAAAATCGTTGTAGTGGTTGTTGGGTTGGTTTTGTCTGCTTGTATAACGTTTCGCCTTTATTTCTGTAAGCTTGTGACGTTCCTGTAATAATGTAAATCAAAGCTTAGTATACATTTTAAAAATCTCCTGAAATATTTTTTTAACTTAAACTTATTCGTAAAAGCCTCTAACATTCATATAATAATGAGTAAAACACAGTTTTCTCTCAATAACTTAATCAAATATGGTCGAAAAATAATGACACAAATATAAAAAGACGTAAAATAGGATTTAAAAAAAGTAATTTCTTCACTGCTTTTACTTATCTCTTCAGGTTTTTATGTAAAATTAAAATTTTGCACACTTATTCCACTTCATACTTGGATTTCTTTTATGGAAAATAGTTACTTTTTTTGAGTTGTTTTTGTTTCTATAATGCAGTGAACATAAAAAGGGGAAAGGTAAAGAAAAAAACCCGGTTAGGCAGAGCGTTGGATAAGAATTGGAGAAACTACAAAACTACAAAAAACACCTTATTTTCACTATAGTCCTCCAAACTAGCCTTGGTAGATGAGTTATTACCACTTACACTACATCTTTTAGTTAACCAACTTATTCTTAGCTTACTGCTTGAAAATATCTCAATCACAAAATAAAAATGTTGTGATTATATACTGTTATTAGTTAAGAAGTGAAGTGCAGGTTTGAGGATTTTATAATTCTTGTACTAAAAATATTGAAATTCGATTAAAAACTTACAGCTAAAACGTTCTCCAAATGTTTAACTGAACAAGCGACGAAAATCAACACCCAAACACCCTAACTAAACCAGTTCTGTTGAAACCGGCATGAATTGAATAAATAATCATTAGATCCATCACGCACATCAAACGCAATGTTGTGTGTATATCATTTTGCATTAGACTTATTTACTAAGCTATCTTCTCTTATACACTAAAACCTCTTCATCGCAAGGGTTGTGTACGCGCGCAAACAACAACTTCACCGACTAAATCAAATACCCTAATTTTAGAATGCGTTCGATCGTTCTAATCGACAGGTATTGCGGAAGATGCGTTTTTCAAACCCATCAGCTAGTCAATGCTTGTGTGCGGTATTTAATCAATGTTGATACTATCCGCAAAACCACCAATTGGACAGCTTTTACTACACGGTACACCGACAGCACAGAATTAACTGTTTACAATTGTGGTTACCACGCTGCCAGCACTTCGGTGTACGATTTTAACCGAAGAATTATCGGTACGGCGGTAGATGAACGAACGATTCGCCATAATTTTCAAGGTGATCAAGCGCAAGAGATTCCAGCAATAAGCAAAGCGGGAAATGGTGGCGTTGTTGCTTTTCCTGTACCAAGCAAGTGGGTTGCGTGAACCATAACGATCATTCATGGTAAGAAGTATGGCGTCGCCCCCTTGACCATGCTTGTATTTGCAGTTGGTTTTTGCTTAGCGGGATGTTTACCTAGCGCAAACCCTCGTCAACGATTCTGGTAAGGTTACGGTCAAAGTTCGGTAATTAGATAGCGGCAATGGTGTTGGGTTAAATGAAGGTTAGTTGTTTCACTTACACCTGGCGCACCTGATGCCGGTGTGTATTGGTGCATCTGTGTGTTCTTCAGAGTATGCAGACTTTCTTTTTAGAGTGTATATTCAAGGTAGCCATGGAAATAATGTGCCTTGTTTATTTCGATTCTCGTACTAATTAGTTGGTCACGTGCTCGGTCTCATAATAATGGTGAATTATTTAACAGAAAAAATGGTTTAAGTGCGAATAGTTTAAGCTGTATTTTAGATACATTCTGTCTGTACTGATGTACTGTGGAACGGCAAATCTGGATGTATTTGATTGATGCAATATCGTTGCACATAAATATCAATATTTCTATATTATATTTATATGTTTTCTGTTAAAAATCATCAGAGCTCTACTTAAATATGATTAATGCTTTTTAGTTCTCAGTTTCCTACGCTTGGAAGTATTTTGGTAGTAGTTAGTTGTAGTAGGCCAAAACAATCTTTTTTTATTCCCTCTTTTTTATTTTTGAATTGTTCCTAATTTTTCTTTGATTCTTAATTTCTTCTGAATGGTTGAAAATATTTTTAGCAAATTGGAAAAAAAACATAAATAAACGCTATACTCCCATCTGTTCTTGCTCCTTTGAACCATTTCACCGTACTTCAAAAGATACTTCGCCGTACTTCGGTCAAACATCGTTCACTCCACGCAGCACGTTCGAGTAGAGCAATCTGGTGCGAAATGAAATTGTAGTTATCATGTGGCTCCAAATTATTGATAGTTGCAGTTCTGCTTCATCTTGCGATTCGTTCTATTCGATCGAACCAACCGAATTCCATTCGTTCCAAGTCCGGTTTAGGGCGTCCGAACAGGAAGCATGCTAGAAGGAATGCTGAAAATTAACTGTCATCCACACCTGATTCCCACCATATTACCCCGAACGCCATCAGGTATCCATTTATTAAGCTCTCCTGCTCGGAATGTGTGAATGTGAAAGCTTCCATATATTTCGAGTTGCTTTTCCAAATGCGTACCCAAACGTTTTTTGTTTTTAATCCTATCAATTTCACCTAGGTGTGTACGTTACGGGGGTATTTCAAAAAATGGAAGTTACACATAATCGATCGGTTTTTGGAACAGATAAATTGTTCAATTCATGAACAAGAATAGGAAAAGTGAGGATATTAATCGTAATTTATCTTTGGCAAAGTATCAAACCGTCAGCAAAGAAACGATAAAACGGATAAATGGTTCATCATCATTCTATGTTCATTCGCGAAACCCCACCGAAACCATCAGCCCCATCCAAGCGGATCAAGTCCGAAACCAGACTAAATATGTTTCGCTTTCTTCCTTTTCATTTCAGATACAATCTTCCCTCCATCAACAGGCACACTCATCAAAGTCCATCAAAACGGAAGGATCCCGAAACGGTCGGGTCCGGTCGAGAAGTGAAACGTGATCCTTTTTTGGTGTGTGTGCGTTTTTATCCATCGTTCTTACATTTTCCGAGCGGACACCACTAGTTTTCGTGCCTTTTTTCGCGGTTTTATCCACCACGGAAGAAAGATTCCGGCACCTAGTATCCGTCGGCAGTGTAATCTATCTTCGAGTATTTAATTAGCCGGAAACGATTCGTCAAGTCAGATCGATGTGCCGACCGTCCGTGAAGATGGAGGAATATGGCTTCAACGGACGGGACCATCGTGTGGCCATTTCTCTACCCATTTAACTGCTCACCTGGTTGAGTGATTGGATGCATGAAAAATGCTACACAAATAGAAAGGATTTCTGTCGGAACGTAAGGCAAGAACACAAAAGTTTATTTGTACAGTTGTGTTGTGTGAATGAAAAAGGGAAAGAGCGCGTGTATGTGTGTTTGTATGTATGAGTAGTTCTACCGACAGACTGATTGATACGCGTATCATTCATATGCGTGTATGGTTTGCGGTTAATTTCCATTCTGTGTTATTCCGTGCTTGGCTCACAAAAAAAGTTCCCTCATCGCTCTTTATTTCCTGTCCATGGTCAATAGCACAAAAATCACTTTTAAAAAGGTAAACAAAAAAAAGGGAAATAAATCACCCCACTCAACGTGAACAAGCCTTTGCGTCAGGCCGAGTGCCGTCAATAACGCTACCATCTCGAGTGAATAAGCTTATGCTGATTCTGCTTTCACGAACGGAAAAGCATAAGGATGCAAAGCAATGCGAATGGAACGGGGAAAGCCAGACGTGCGCAAATAATATCACCATTTCCCAGTGCCGCTTCCCCATATATGTTTAGTGCGGTTTGTTGATTTTATTGTCAAAACACTTTTTTGGATTATACGACCACCGCTTAAATCTCGCACAAGGCAAAAATGGTGACGAAAAATCGTTCTGCGTCGTTAGGAAAACAAAACAGTAAAGGAAAACCAATCCCCTGGTACAAGTGATTCGAGAAGAAAATTCCCCAACCGAAAGACGCGAGCACGCCACGGCGCCAATATAAAGTAGTGAGTGTGTTACCACAAAACCGCATTAGCGAAAATGTGCACAAGGACCTCGCGTTGCTATTGGTTCGGTGGTCCCGGGTGGAAAAGAGTGCTGTGCTATCGATGCGTCTGCTTGCTGTACGTTCTGTTTGTGCTGGGTGTTGTTATGCTGTTGCCCGCACCAGTCGAGTGCGGCTGCCGACGGCTGGCGCAGAAACCGTGTGAAGCGATCTGTGTCCGCCCGAACACGCCGAACCGCCGAACGCTTGGTGCGCGGCCCGACTACGGGGTGGACGCGGACAACGTGTCTTTCCCGCCCGCATCCTCCGATGCGTGGACGTGTGAGCTACGGATCGTGGTGATCATGCCGGCAAATACGAGCGTCCAAGCGTCACTTCCACGCGTGCACCCCGTGCTGGAGAAGGCGGAAGATTTTATCCGTCGCGAGGGCATCTTCCCGGCGGACGTAGCCATCCGGTGGATTCCGTTCGATGATCGGTGCGAACAGGCACGGGCTACGGTGATGGCGATGGATGGTACGGGAAGCGATTACTGCGGGCATCTCATACTTGGACCGAGCTGTGATTTTGCTCTAGGTAAGTTTCTACTGTTTGCAATCATATAGTAACAATCATACTACGGTCTTCTGTTTTTATTATTATTTGTCGCACGAATCATTTCATCTGCTTATATATATTTTTTAACTGTGTTTGGAGTTATTTATATTTTATGCATGTTTAAGTTAATTTACGTATCTTGTTAAAATGTTAGAAATATAAAACTATATTTTTACATAATGAAAAACATAACGTTGTAATAATGAGCAGAACAAATAAAAATGTTAAAACAATACTTTATTTTATAACACTTTGGCACACTAAACAAACTACGTCGAAATCCAAATTAGCAATCATTTTTAATCAAGTAAGGATGTTTATTTTGTCATCACACCTAATAAAAGCTCATCACAATTAGCGGAGAGCCCCTCGAAACGTTGCGCAGTAATAATTAACCACGAATCAAGCCTCCGATACGAATATGAAGTTCAAGTTTGCTTATTTGTACCAGCTGGTACCTTCATCAAACAAACATTATCCGGCACCACAATCGGAATGATTAAATGAAATCAAATTAAACAGAATCACAATAATATCCATCACACCTGTTACTAGCCATCTTATGGCCAGGGCAAACAGCATATCGATCGATGTGCCATGTGCTGATGAAATTTACTTTTGTATTGGTTATCTATCCAATCAGTGCATATCGTAACACATGTTTTGATAGTAAATCGTAATGATACACTTGCTGGAGGCAAAGATAATATTGCACGTAGATAGCAAATTATTATTGTTGTCGTTATGACGTTATAGAAAATGCAGTTAAATGAACCTAAGTTAAACATTTATTTAAAAAAAAATCGTGTAATCTTTTCATTATCGTCAGTTGTAAATAAAAGAATAGTATTTTTATTGCTTAGTTTAACGTGAAAAATAGAAATAAGAAAATGTGAATTGCGGTGCCAAACAGTGGGGGGGTTCATTCACTGTCCGTTACTGCTTCAATCATGGACCGCATTTTGATTGTTAATCGATGTAATCGTTTCAACGTGTGTGTAAAATTGTACTGCAATAAAAAATACCCCTATCCGCAATAAAATCTGCTCGGAAACAATTTCAGGCTATCAAATAAACGACTTTAACCGTACCCACTGCCTTCATACGCACCATGCGCCTCCATTAGATACGATGCGTTACTTACGCGTAACGCACCATAACCCTACGAAGCTTTCATAGGGTGTGTGCTTTTCCATTGAGAAAGCTTACGCTCCCTAGACAACAACCACTATGTTGCTATACGTTACACACGTTACATGTGAATGAATGAAATGAACACAAACCTGATTGAGAAAATGAGAATAATCGAGCATTTTCCTATTGATTCAGAATAATTTTGTTTACAATTTGTTATTTTCTCTTCTCTTCCGTCACTCATTCATAATAGCGCCCGTTGCTAGAATCGCCCGTTACATTTATAACGATGGAATTCCTGTGATAACCGGTGCGGGATATACATTCGATTTCGAGGAACCAAAGACGCACTGTGAAAACGAGTTCCACATGCTGTTCCGCACCGGGTTGGTCAGTTTCAAGCGGATGGCATTCTTCATGATAGAACTTATCCGACAGTGAGTATATGACACTTTCTTTGTCTTTAGTTTTACATTATGTTCTCTGTAAGGTTTTATTTTTTTATACAACTGAACCATTACCCAACTAAACCATAAATCATCGATTATCGAGGAAAGAACTTTTGCTAAGCCGGTTAGTTTGCATGTTATCCTAAATTTAAATTCATTAAGGGAAGAACCCAAAATCATTAGCTTTTGGCAGCTATCAGTCAAACTTGTTGACCAAAGCAGAATTATTGAGCCGGGCAACCTTCGTTATCAGATTTGGTCGAATTAAATACCGGCCTAATATCCGGACCGTTCGGGTCGATTAAGCAACGAACACGTGAACAAAAGAGGTAAAGAAAGCTTTATGGCAGTAAGGATTCCCAGTACAACGAAGTTAAACGTAACATTTACGCTAAATTGGGCTGGAAAATAATTTATCTTTTTTAAATGAATATTTTTATCGAAAAATTCCAAGTATTGCTCAAGTAATATAATATGAAAATTGTACTAAACTAAAATATTCCAACCGTAACCCACTTTGTTTAATTACAGTTATTAAAACACTTGTTAAATATCCTTCAAATGTTTTATTCCAGCTTCAAGTGGAACCGTGTGGTATATTTTTACGATCGACATAGTTACTACAATGTGGCTGGTCCACAAACGGGTCACTTGCTGATGAATACGATGGCAGAATTCTTCCGCCACGAAAACATCACCTACTCGCCATTCTCAACCGATTCGGCACGCACAAACTTTACCGAGAGCCTGAAGGAAAAGGTCGGCCTCAGCTATGCAAGTAAGTACCAAATTTAGCAATCGTTTCACAACATCCACAATTAAATTAAATATGTCGTATTTTTATTGGATACCTAAAGCATTATTAATTGCTAAAATCAAAGCAATATTTGTTTATCAGTTCTGTAGATACTAATTGTTCATCTTTGGCAATTACAATCCGCAATATGAAACTATATTGTTGTGGATGGTCACAAAATGATTTACTTGTTTGTTTTACGGCCCGATTGCAAATTTATGCACAAAGAGGGTGTATGCGTGTTAGCTACATATAGCTCCCTTTCGTATCCATTTTTTATCTTCTTCTTGGCCATCTAATCTGGTCTATTTTTAAACCCAAACCCAACATCTAAACAAGACAAAACTAAAAACTTATCGTTTGCCTGAGGTCTGAAACTTGATCGCAGTTGTCTTACTTCTTCTTGGTTGGTGTTTCGCCACGGGCTTTCCATCCGCCCTTCCGGCGTACGATGGGTACGAAAGACTGCGCGGAAGGCAAATGCAAATGAATGATTCATTGCAATGTGAGCCAGTGTTTGCGTCGTGCTCGTGTCGCACCCCTTCGCACACGGCGCGATGGTTGACGAGTGCCGATTAAAACAGCGCTTCACGTAGCTAATTTTCTGACAAATGCATTTACGATAAGCCAACCTTCCTTCCATCAATGCATCACCCCACCGTACCCGGTCGGGTGCGAATTCGCATCACCTCGTCGTATCAATCAAATTGCCACGAAGCTTCACTGCAGGCCAGTCTGCTGGATCGATGAAATGTCAAGATGGTTAACGTCGGTAGAATATGCAAATAATCTGTATCTTTCTACCATTTAACGCTTCTTGTGCTGCAATTTGTCGAGTGTCCTATAAAACGACTGTGATATAATAGTTTACTTCAAAAAATTCTCTCGAAGGGACAAAAAAGAAATTTCTAAAACATCCAAAAATACAACTTCTAATTTGAAACTTGGGAAACCACTTGGAATTTTGAAGAAATTAAATAATGATCTGGTTAAATGTCTAATGACCATTCGAATATTTCCCAACTTTTCCGTTTGTGAGAACTTATTTGTGTTCAGAAGGACTTGATGATGTATTTATAAGGGCACCGGTCTCGGTGTCATACAACTGGACCGGTCTAAAATCCCTTCCGGACCAGTCCCAGTTACGTAGGACTGATTATCCAGCTACGGGTAAATAAAGTCAAAGAAAAATAAATCTTAATACTAGAAATCATAGAAAGTTGTGAGGTTATAATTGATAAAAATAAAATAATAAATTTGCACTTGTTATACGTTGGTCAATTATTATAAAATAGTGTAAATTACCTTCTGCTAACTCGGCGTGATTTTTTAATTCTTCCTTTAAAAACAATGAATCTTTGAGGGACGTACATAGGAACTAAAATCTTGTAAGACTCAAACAAAATGTCTGTTTTTTTAAAATATAATTAAGCATCATCTAGGTAGCTTTTAAGTAATACATAAAAAACGTAAGTTTTAAATTACCCTAACAACTAACGCTACCGTACGGAAAAATAAATGAATCAAATAAATGTATCCTTAGCCGATGTTTATCAATGGCTCACATTAACTTTATAAGTCTTGATGGGTGCCGTCATTAACAAGCGTTGATGGTGTAAGATAAAATTAATGGTCGTAAATATAATATATTTAAAGCATAGTCAGTTCATGGTTATGTCCAAGTACCTAGATAAAATCATACATTGATCACCGTGTTGTAACTAACAAACAAATGTTATTCAAGCAGTAAATGCAACGTCTTCTTGAGCAGAACACAACAGTTGAGTAGGAACTGTTTCCTTGAATTCTACAACATGAACATACACAAATTGTTTCAACATAATTATGAGGTACAGTTTGTTTATTATTATGTCACCACGATGTCATCGCAGTATGCTGCAGTTTCTGCACATCTCTTATCATCAGTTTGTTTCAAATATGTGCTATGAGCTTTTGGATGCATGATGTAAGTCTTAACGGTCTTCGATGAATCGTAACTGACGTTCCTCCACCATCAGCAGCAAAGTGAATTGTGTTTCACTTCACGAGCGACAGTTTATTATGGGAAAAACTAATTAAGCTCCCGTTTTAAGCTCTGGTGCTGTGCAACGGTTGCGAAAGCATGCTACACGTTTGGCCATCCAGTTTTGTATTCGATGTCATTGAGTTCGGATGAAGTTTGTTGTTGTATGCAAACGGTTGATTTACCTTCGTTCCTGGAGAATACCAAAATATATTTTAATCATTCTATCGAGGTTTAAGTCCAATAATACTTTATGATTTATCAACTAAAGGAACACTTGTATGTACAGATAGTGCTGATTGTTCACCTCATTTCCAAATTATTCATCCAGTCTTACATTACCCTTTGGACCTTCACACATTGCGTCTCAATGTTGACCACACTGGCAGAAGCTTTCGTTTGTTCGAAGAAGAAAAAAACGCTACCCATTTGCGAGGTTCCGTCCGCTGCTATCATGCCACTGTGCCGTACGCGGCATGAAGATTAAGCGTCGTTATAACAAAAACGACCACGAGCCGCCCATTTTAGATGGGATTACAAATTTATTTGCATTTGTCTTTCGATCCGACATAAGTGACTGCCCCGCGTGGTCAGCCGCCCGCTTCGGTTCGCGGTGTACTGCCGACGTTAAAGACCACCCTGGCCGGATAGCAATGCAGGCGATTGAAAATGTGACAAAAAAAAACACACGACACAACCTGAAGCGTATCGTCGTCTATCATGTGTCGTGTGGAATGTTTAGCTCGTTTCAGATTTACCTTTTGCTAGCAGGCGGGTTTGATTATTCGTCTGCGTGCCGCCTCCAGTGCAGTCGCGTTCCATAATGGACGCGCGTAAATGCGATGCGCATGGACTACGCAAGCAACCGCTCAGGTGCGGCGCTGAACTTGAACCTGGATTCTAATTTTAGACACTAGCGTTTGCTTAAACCTTCGTGGACACCATCTGCCATCCGTCCCGCGTCCTTTCTCTTCCGCCCCACTGTGCGGGTTGAAAGCTTGCACAGAATTTGATTCGAGACATTTGACACACATGGACGATAGCAAAACAACCGCTAAATTTGTAAACAGAAATGAACACCGTTTGTACAAAGAACTGGTTGAAATTCTCTGTTCTCTGTTTTTATAATAAACTTTGTTATTTTTATTACATTTTTTTATTTGCTAATGTGAAATTACAGAACCAATATTTTACGAATAGAAATTGCGAGTGACAACATGTCATTTATCAAGCGTGAACTTTTTTTTTATAACCGAATAGTGTGCGATTTTCGGAGCTTCTCTAACTGTCAGGCACAATCAAATTTCAGCTTAAATTACGCATGCAATACATCAGTTGTTGCGCTTGGCAACCTTGGAAAGCTAACGCCTGTGGAAAGCTAACGAATTTGGTCAAAATCATGTGTTGACCATACGTACAATGAGTTCGCACTGTTACTCTTTTTGCTGACGCCCTGCCCGACACAATCCACCACGCTGGCACAGTTAATTGTTTATTGATGATGGTTTGGAATCTCAGATTAGCAGTATATCAACAGCAGCTGAACTGAACCGATGACCATGCGGTACTACGCAATTGAGGCAGCTTAATGTGTCATTGAAGAGATCACGTACGTTGGAGTTGTGCAAGCCGAATTGTCCCCAAATTGCTTACGGGTTAACTGCCCTTCTGAGAAGTTAAATATTTATTAACGATATCTACAATATTGGCATTCACTGCATATGTGTGAAGATTTTTTTAAATCAATTTCCATTCTTTTTAGTTATCAAAAATCTAATTAGTGAGTAGTTATGCCACGGAAGATGAAAAGGACGTATATTTGCTAGTACTTTACTTTCCCAAATACTTCCCTAGTAATCAAATCAAGATAAAGCACTGTATGATTTTCATGTAAAAGAGACACGAATTGGCCACTACTCAAGAAGTTTTGATAAACAAGTACAGAACAGAATAGAAAGGATATCGGGGATAATTCAACAAGATAGAACTGTTATGGACTACGCTACAACGCTGTCCACTTTAATTCTTTTTCCCTACTTTGACCCGATTCCAAAAGACACCGAACAACATTCTGACAGAAAGACAGGACGAGAGGCTTATTTTTGGAAAAGAACCATGTTTATTCCTTCGGACGAATGAACTTTTCTCGAATTTCGTACTACCACGTGCCCAATGTCAACATTTCCATAGCCACAGCGGGGGAAAGACGTTGGACGATGACAGAAACGACCTAATAAAAAAGAACGGGCTCAACTACATATTTGTATTCATAAAACTTCCGACGAGTTGTGCCTCACACTGACTCCCAAGTTTCTTCCTATCGAACATAGAGTTGACATTTAAGAGTTCTTTTTTTCGATTTGGTTTAACTGACCAGTGCGGGCCATTTTGCCATCACATTGCTTTTGTCCTTGCAGATGGGCCACCCAGCTTGTTGAATATGGTTGTGATTTGCCTACCCGTGGATGGTACCGCGTATTTGCAGCAGGATAAAACCATATTGTAAACCTACCTGCCTGTCGGCCGTGTCACCGTAATCTGTCTGGTTTGTTCGTGCTGAAAGCGCTGGATAATTATGGGACTTTTAGGTAGTGGATTGCTGGTTTGCTTGTCCCCTTCAACCAATGTTGCACAGTGTGCGGATTGTTTTCACCGTATTGTAGATCTGGTTTGTTGGTCACAGTTTACTACACAAATAAAGCTGTGAACAATTGTTTTACCAACTTGTACAGTTAGCAGTGTTTCATCCACTTTCGGAGTGCAACATCCCTACAAAAAAAAAGGTTGTGTCATCTTGGTACCCAAAATGAAGTGAAGCACTAAAAACAAGTAATACAGATCCCACGAGAGGATTTCACGTTGATAACATTTACGTGGGATAAGGTACGCAAATATAAAAAAAAATCGTCCAGCGATACACCGAGTCAGACCGAAAGAGTTTTACGAGCATTTAATGCACACGTAAACGAAATCATACCGCCATTTCCTTTCTGGCCGCATCCAACCTACGCCGGTATTTGTTTAATGAGCGAAAAAGAGAAAAGAAGGAATAATCATAAATAAATACACATGTAAACATAATCCGCGTGCCGAACGCGTGCGGAAGAAAGTACAACATGCCGAAATGAATTTCTTTTAACGACTTTACGCGACCGATACGGCCGCGGAATAACTGATGCTCGTTTTTATATTGCGCGACGCGTATCGTCGCTTCTGGCTGCATCAAGTGCAACGGGCGAAATTATTTCATTTTTACGACCAGCATTCAATGCGAATGAGCTACTGTGCACTGCAGGCTCATAAAATTGCCATCAATCGAATTAAGATTGATGAGAAGATTAAGTGAGTTCGACATAGCTAATAAGCGTAACAGGGGCGGATGGAGCAAAAAAAAACCTGCACCGTCGCTTTTTCAATCTTGAATACGTTTATTAAATTTTAACGACAAAAAAACTCGCAAATTATGTTTCGTACCATTATTTCAACACTTAATAAAAAAAACTTGTTTTCATTAATCAATTTCCATTCTTCTGCTTTATCGTTTCAGGTAAGTGCTTTGTACGATTTGCACAGCGCTAAGAGAAGGGTTCGTTCGTTCCGATCAAAGGAACACACATCTTACCGTTTACAAGGGTTACGTTAGGTTCCCTGTTTTTTTTTTGTCCCCGTCAAGGGTAAGTTTTTGGACAAGTCATTTTTCATCATCCGTTGGGACAGTTTTCCGCTTTTCATCACTTTAATTATGAACAGTCATTTTGCCAACTGCAGGAATGTGACTGGGCGAAGAATTCTTAGGATTGTGGACAACATGAAAGAAATTTTGCTACTCAGCAGAAGCGAAACAATGTTTAGCATGGAAATATTTGAAGTCATTAAGCAAATATTTGCGTGTTATTCTTTGTTGTCGTATGAACTGGCTTTGATACCCATATCTTTGTCGTTTTAATGCCGATTTTGATAGTCAATCCCTCGTGTGACGAAATTTTCAACTGAAATTATTTAAAATTAAATTTAAAATTTAACTTTTTATTCAAGTTTATCAAAAAAAATCTAAAATTTTTATAAATTCCAACATTTTTTCGTAAAAACCATTATTCCACTCGGTTTGACACATCTTAAAATATACTCGACGTAAAACATTGTTAAAATTACAAATATCAACACATTTTTTTATTTTTACAAGATTAAGAGTAACCGGTTCTCGCATGATGGGTGAAATTAATAGAATGCTAAGTTATTCCCAAGCTGTCCCCGACTCACTGCCAAACGCAAAACTCTTCGCGCGAAAAAGAATATTTTAAAAAGATTGATTAAAGTTAAATGAAAAGATATCGACTCCTTTCTCCAATTTAAAGTTTTGCTTTGAGCCAGAAAAAAATGAAAGGCAAGTAAAGTAGCGAAAGAAATAAAGCGTTCCTCGTACGTCGGACTAAAACCCATTTTGGGCTGTTGAACGCTGCGCGCAAGTAGCAGCCAATTGCACAATTGAATTTTGTCACATCGGAGTGCATTCCCGCGAGGGTAGTTTCCCGAGGAACCTACTTGCGCCGACGACTTTGTTAAGTGAAAGCCCGAGCGGCGTCCGCCGAGAAGGAAGCGGCGAAAGTTTTCAAACAAATTGGTTAAAAAGGGTAATAATGTTGCTCCGTATTCTGGTTTTCGTCGTCGTTCTGCTACAGCGCCGGGCAAAGAAAGAAGGATAAGTTTAAGGTTTTAGAGTGGAAGGTTGGCAACTTTGAAAAAGCTTTCAATCAGGCAATTATTTAATTACTTCACAACAGTTATGTTGAGCAATTTTAAAAGAGCAACTGCAAGTTGGGGTTGAAGCTGAAAATTGTTGATTTATTTTTTTTTTTATAAAAAAAAAACCTTTAAGCTGTTTCTTCACGTACCGAACATTGTATCGACCAAATCGATCGCTAAATTATCGGTTAAAAAAAATATAGTCACTCATGTGCAGTCATCCGACAGGCGTAACGTTTGCCTTGACAGCGTGCTTATTTAGCGTTATCTTTTCTTGCTTTAAAGGCTTCCAAGAAGCAACACCGCATGAAAGGTAAAAGTAGTCGTACGGATCCTTGAAATCTGACGCACTGTATGCGTCGCGGCTGCATACAATTAACAAGCGGCTGAGCGGAAGAATAACGGTGTGTCCCAGCTACCAACGCATTTGATCTGAAAGCGAACAAACCTCCCATGTTTGGTGAAGAAGTAATAAAAGCACAGACACAAGAACCAGTTACTTCCCGGCCGCGTTCGTGGCCTGCCCTCGGCGGTCTCGAAGAAACTTTCGATTTTTATTATATTACCGAGAGTTGCCTTGCAGCTTCACGCGCGCGATACCGGAGGAGCGGCAGCGGTTTTGCCAAGAACTGCCGGTCTCCCGATGACCCCGAACACGGTATCATAAAATCATGCAAAAAGGTACCTCTATTTATCTTCGACAAAGATGACAAATCGTACGCTTTGGCGGCGCCAACGGTAGCGGATGCGTTACTGCACCCGCTGCGGATACCTCGTTGGTTGAAGATTAATTGAGACAAACAAAAAATAACAGACGCACACCGCAATGGGGTTGAAGAGATGGAAACAAACCTACAAAAACACAACTGTCCACCTCCAAACCATAGCAGCACGACCATCACGCACGTGGTTGGCCTTGAAAGCATAAACATAAACCGAACCGCGTCTCTCGGAAGGATGAATAGATCGAACTGTGAGCGCAAGAGCATCTCTGGAGAGAAAACCGTGGTTTCGATTCACCCGAATGAACGATGAATGTGTGAACGCGTAGGCAGGGTTGATCAACGGCAGCAATTTGATAATGGTATATGTATTTTTTATGAATCTTCAGTACGTTATCAAAAAGACATAAATAGTTCATCATATCGTAAAATCATGCATCAGAAAAATTATCTAAAAAATAGAAACACTTTCATATCACTCCTTATCGCCATCATTTACCTCTTGCGTTGGCGATGTATTATATTTCACCATATCACTAAGCTTTTCATGCTATATGCTATTCAGTTTTTGCTACGAGATTCAAGAGTCATAGATATGACAAAAAACTCGTACCACGGTCCGGTAGTCTATCTTTTGCAAGCCAAATAATTAAATATGTTTAATGTGTTTATATAAATATGTTTAATGTTTATTTTATACATTATTCAAAAAGACATCTCTGCCAAGAAACCAAGTCAAGAAGTTGAAGAATAAATAAAACCTTATGCATAAAGAATTCTAGTTTCTATACATAAAGAGAAAGTTCTTTTTTTCTGGACGGGAAGGAACCAGATATTTTCCATAAGAGAACGGAACAAACTTAGGAGGTTCGAAATGAAATTCACATCATAAGCTACAAACAAAATCACTCATTGGCTCGCTGTCCGTTCACGATGCAGGTTGCGCACCACTGCACCGAACGTTGCACACTTATAGCCGGTGTGTAGTAGACGCGTGATGCCGACCCGACGACGCTCAGTATGGTTCGAAAGTCCAAAGCGAACGGTTCGAATTTTTCGGAAGCAAAGTAACGCTGCTCCTGTGACGTGAAATAGAGGCGCGCGCGTTAAACAGTGTGTAAATGTAAGCGGGCTGCAAGAAACGGGAAGACGAGTGTACCAATAGCATATCCACCTACTTCTTAAACAAACCTCACCATCATCATTCTGTCCGGTTTGTTGCCCAATACCACTCCAGTGCGTTAACGTTGTGCTGTGTGATAACAAAGGTGGCTGTTATTTTTGTTTGGTTAAACTGCGGCAGCAACGGTATTGGACAGTGCTGTTGTGTCAAGGGGTGGAACACATCCTCGGGCATTGGTCATCACAAGCGTATAACACTGCGCTGTGTGTCTGGCACGTGCCAAATGTACGCTGAGTCAAGCGCAAGTGAGCGAGTGCGAAGTGTAACCGATCAACCGATCATCTCCGGTGAGCTTGAACTGATGCGGTACGGTTGTTTTTGTTTCCCCAAGTGCGTCTAAATATTCCAGCCAACTAACAAAAAACCCACAATATCGGGAGCAAACATTTTTCGGTTCGCACAACGTAGATGAAATGAAAAAAAAATTAAACCAAATCAAAATTTCGCTACTCGCGCCAGCTCCAGTGGCACGGCGCTCTTCTTTAAACTACGAGATCGATCATCGTTCGGTGGGAAATGCATCCCAAAAGTGAAACCATACTGTCTGACGGCGCCTGTGATTATGGCTCTCGCTAATAATGATTGGGAAGCCCAATCAAACAGGCATGTCTAGGCTAAAGTGATGATTGAGTGATCTATTTCTGGTGTGCCACTTTCGTGCGATCGCATCAGCTGTGGCAGTGTGTATTGCTTCCCTTCCCTATCGCTTACTCTTTAAATAGCACGGAGACGAAGGAACACTGCTAGCTGCCTACGACTGATTGCAGCAATTTTCGATAGCTGTAGAATAATTGTCGATAAGCGGTCATTTTTTTGTGTGTGATGTTTTCTTTGACTCGGTGGAATTTTGTGTGGACGTTTTCGTGGTTGTTTGCGTAGCGGCGTTTCATTCCTTCACTTGTGCTGCGGTTGTGCTTTCGTTGGACAAAAAACAAACAATTAACGCTAGAACAAAGCGTGTTGTTACACCTTTGACGTTTTGTTCACGGTTTATTAACTTAACGGTAGCCAATTTAACCGAGTAGTGTAACATATGAATGCGAAACATGAGACGACCATTTTATTCTACGGTCTTTAAAGTGAAGTATTTTTGGCACCATGTTTTTCCGTTCTATTTTGAAGTGCTTTATTGGGTGATTTTTTTTTGGTGTACAATAGTGCTTGGTGCCACCAGCTTTTAGCCAACAGAAGCTGTTTTTGAAATGAAAAACATTACAGAAATCGTAGTAAGCAATGCAAAGCACGTACAAAAGTTAATGTGTTGGCTACTAGTCGAAAATTAAAAATGACAACCAGCTGAAGAGTTCGATTTTCATATGAACTTCAACAAATCTGTTTAACATTTCATTATTTATGAAGCTTTCGAATTTCGAATGTTGTACCTCGTTCTGTACGATCCTTTTTGAAACTGATTAAAAGGTATATCCAGCGGGAAACGATTTTTTTAGTTACATTGGTGATGTAAATGATACGGTTGGAACTCATTTATTTCGATAATCAATCTGAATTTAATTTCAACAATTCTGTAAAAAATATCAATAATGTCACTTTCGCATCTCAGCAATAGGTCTTAAGTTGATTGCTTTCCAGATGAACTTATCGCATAGAAAAAATAGAGACAAGTGTGACATAAAACCTAACCAGTAAAGCCATTTGCCATCCCGAGAGGGTCTTAATATAAGCACCACTTGGTTGAATATGAGATCTTTGTCCTTGTTTTCTTGATTTGTGATACAAACACAACTAGCAATCGTATCCTCGTTCTATTGAATGGCCTTCTTAACGGTTTACCGAAAGATTTTCCGATATGAGAGATAACATAGGTACGAAAAGAAAATGTTCTCCTCCAAATTCTATGATACGGCAAGCTATCGGGCAAAGCTGGAATCTATTCAACCCGGCCACTAACGAAATCTAACCAGTGCATTCCGCCAGTTCCATTTCATTCGATTTGCGATTTATCTTACGATCGTTCCGGCTAGACCTCATATTCTCGACCGGCATTTAATTTTACGACTCTCCATTCACGCATGGTAGCACGTTCACTTTTTCGAAGCGGAAGATTTATCGTAGTAAATTTATTGCCTTTGCCTTTTGACCTATATGTATATATACATAAGAGCTATACCGGCAGTAAGTGCGTTCTGAGAGGTCTGAGGAATGCGAACTGATAAATGTAGTTACTAGATCGTATTTCAATTGCTTCCTTAGATCGTCGTTATCACTTCCGTCCTGCGATGGAAAAGGATGGATTTTTGTAAATCCAGCCAGCATCGGATCGAGTTCATCCAAATGGAGATCTTTTGATTCCCGTCATCCAAAAATTGAATCCGTAATAAAATACAATACTCAATCATCAAAATACAATACTCAATGGTATCATCATCAACGGAGATACCGTGGAACTTAATATGATGTATTGCACCCATACTCATATTTCACTTCAAATTCAATCAAGATTTGTGATTTTGAACTGCTGAACTCTAGTCCAAAAAAGGGTACCACAACCGTCGGATTCTTTGTAAAACAAAACCTTATCCTTTGCTAATCCGTCCAATCTCCACCACATTGCTCGTCCGAGACATTGGAACGCATTAACTCATCCTGAAACATGACACAGATTGATGACTAACGCCATACTGTTCCGCCCAGCTCACGTGTCTCTACCACCATCATTGGTCCACCCGACGGTGCACTTCCTCAAAACGCATTTGCATATGCAGTGGAAGCCGAGTAATTATTGCACCCGACGGTAAGGTTTGTTCGCTACGTACCCCGGCTTGTTTTAACAAAAACGTGGGCGATTTGTTGCGCCTTGCGGAGGGCGATGCAAAAGTGGAAGGAACTGCACTTCGAGGAACAGAAATGCAGTGGATGCAAATGTGAGATTCCGCTTTACAAGCTGCTAGCAACGGTATGCAATATTTTACCACCACTTACCCACCTTACTGGCAAGAGGTTGTGAGGCACGTTTCTTCGAAGATGCATTTGTGAGCGGTAGATGACAACGGCCCTTTGCTATTGTTATCATCAACCATCATAATGTCATCCAGTGGTTTACCGAGCTGTGCGTGGATAACAGCAGTGAAAGTAACTCACTTGTGATCTCAATTAAACGTAACGAGATTTTGTGAAGCCATATCAGATGATGTCAGAGTTATGCGATGGAGTTATTTTTAGCTTTGTTTGAACATGGACATACAGGATAACCTATTTTATTCACGAAAGAACAACTGGGTCATTGATTCTTCCAAACTGCCAAATACTGTACCTAACGCAATATATTTTTAATGTTGCGTCACAGAAGGTATTTTTTGTGTGAAAATTGATTCGTTTTTCGCGTGTAAAACAGAGCGAAATTCAATGTAAAATAAACAAATGACTCAAATCTCAGAATTTTTACAGATCGTAGTGAACAATTGTTGAGGGCAAGTCCAAGTCAATCGATGCATGGCTTGTATGCGTTTTGGAATTAGTATGAGTGTACGATTTAGGCATATAACATCACAGTTATTGTCATATATTCTAAATGTGCGAAGCTTCAAGAAAATCCAGTTATAAGCATTTGGATGTTAGTGTTACGTACTTTGCGGTAATGATTCTTACGATTTTTCTGTACCTTCTAGCTCTGCGTCATGCCATACCGATTGTGGTGTGTCGAAAGAATGGCCATCAAACGCAACAGGTCAAAAGATTGCTTTCTTCTTCCCTTCTGTACAATCGAATTGGTTTTGCTAATTTACAGCCGTGGCATCGGTAACCATGTTGGTCATTTTGTATTCTAACGAGCTGACCAAGCCACAGTCAGCCACAGGCAAATGCGTGTATATGGTGGCATTTCTCGATGATCACGATCGCAGCAAGCGGTTACCATGACATATCGAGTTTATTGGCAGCCGGATGCTTTCCAATTCAAATTTTGGTCACCAGAGTGAGTTAGCTGCGAACGAGTTACAAATCCTCCTTCGTGAACGAGCGCAGCATCACGATGCAAGATGAACGCGATTTTCCAGGTGTACGAGTTACGGAAAGGTGTACAAAACATGATGGCGCTGGTCGTAACATTTTGGCGTCGAGCAGAACCTTAAGATGGGTAGTTTATTGAAAAATATGCTACTTTTCGTGTTTTTTTTTGTTGCTATTTCCGGGCGTCCACAACTCTATTTGTGGATGTAAGCACTATCGATATCCGGTTGCGTCACCGTATTCAACCGTTTGGAAGAAGCTTTTAGAGCAGCATTCAGATAAACATTGCACTCCAAACTAGAAAGCTGTTGAGACGTCGTGACGACGAAGCGTGCTTAATGGTTTGTAAGATGAGCAGCACATTCTGCTGACGATAGGGTTGCGAGGGAGTACAAAAAATATTGTTCCCATCCCTTTCGCTTTATGCTGCGTGTAGGTGAAAAGTAAAGAATGGTTTTGCAAAAAGGAACAAAAACTAATGCTTAAATAGTAAACTAGCACAAAAAGAGCATCCTAACACTCGTACGAAGTAACCTTAAACCACCACTCAGTGACGTTACCTGTTGCCAGCAGGCCAATTATCCCACCATGACAACAACACGTCATGGTACAGAACACGTGTGTGAAAAAAAGCTGCTCCACCAGCAGCACACCTTCCAAAGACTCGGCATTTAAAAACTTAACCGCGCGTCATCTTGCTCGAGCCCAAACCACGGCATTACACAGTGTCTCTTCAACTGCGCGCACATAATGTGCTGTAACGAAATAATATCCACAGAACAAAAAACAACCGAACAAAAAAAGACGATCAGCATGAAACACCACTGTAAGCTTCCTTCAGAACAAGTTTTAATGATGCTTTTCACATAATTCGGTCTTTTTACCACCTGTTGCTTCTCATGTACCATGGTACAGCATTACTGTCGGTGGAAAACAGATGTTTTTTCTTTCTCCTGTTTCACTTTCAAAAATACGTCTTTCTCGAGGGTGGGAAAATGAGTGCCTCACAAAATTACACGGAGTGATAATTTGTTTCATTAGCGCAATGGATAGTACACCGCTTCATCCGTGTGCTGCTCGCGCCTGCAGAAATGTGCTTCGAAGAAGATGTCACCGATCACCCATACGAAATCCCTTTTCTTGCACTACAATAATAGACGTGGGAGAAATGTTTCCACATAAAAAGCGAGTTGCTTTTTTGCACAGCATTAAAACGCCCATCATGTTCTAATGGGGTTTTTTTTTCGGAACGGATGTGGGAGCCCTGATGCAAACAGCTGGTTGAAAATAAATTGGTCCTACCGCTTGCATTCGTACTTAGCGACGTCAGGTTTGAGTATAGCTATGTTTATTCATAGCCAAATAACTTGCTTTTCTTTGTGTTAGCCGTTGCCTGTTTCAAATAAAGCACACGGCATAATCATAATCAACAGTATCATCGCATATTCGCAGCTAGAAATGCAAACACAAAACCCTTGTCGTACGGATTTTATGGAATGGTTTTCAACAAAAGGACGACATTTATTCGGATTCTGATACGTCTGAGCGGTGAACATCTGTAGCCCTCTTCGCCTGCGATGGAACCGTGTTATGATGCACGTGCTGCAATTCGCAACAGTCACACAGATAGCTCTGTGAATTAGTATCGACAACAGCTGGTGTGACTGTTTGCAGCCAGTTCCGTTCCCGCTCGCGAAGGTGTGATAGAAGCAAGGGCACGTACACTCGACTCATATGTGGAATTTCTCATTCTCAATCCCGGTGTGGGATGAATGTGATGATGTTCCGCAAGGATCGAAGGTACCAATCAACAGTCCTATAACCAATCCCGTTGTTTAAACCAAGGTAAATTGGATGATTCCCGGGTTGGTTGTCTAAGGGTATACTTATTTGATTTGCTGTCTTTATATTTTTAATCATACGGGATTCTCACATTGTTGAGATTGCTGGCAATACTGTTGTTCAACTATAACACTAACAAACAATCCAAGTGGTGGAATTTACAAGTATAATTTCTACAAGAGATCATTTCACTTTACTAAAATTTGTAATTTAATGACAATTACACTGTTTTGGATGTACAATATTTTTATGCAATTGCAACACAAAGATGAACAATTTTTAAAATTAATTCCCAGAAGTTGACCACATACTCCATAATTGACAATTAAAATTTTTAAAACTCGCCATTGCTTTTGTGCAACATACAACTAGAATTAAATTATTAACTATTTTTTGTCATGAATAGGGAAAATCTTGAACTCTTCAACTGGAACCGATAGACATGACACCCTGCTACTTTATGCATATTTTAAACTCTTAATACATTTGTCACAAAATAACAATGATCGTATAATACATAACTCGACAAATAAAACTCGTCGAATCGAACGAAATCGATTCCGTCATATGTTTCCTGTCAAGAAGCAGATCTGTTATCTGTTATGCATTTTAGTTTGTCTCATCGCTTATCAAACTATATCTGCCCACATTCGACAGACACACACACACAAAAGAAGGAATCGTGTTTTGCATCCGATTACGCCATCACTAAAAATAATGAAATCATCACATCGCACCCATTAATTCACCACCTTCTGTACCTTGTGTTTTGACAAGCAGCATTAATGCACAACACCCGGCCGGTGTTGCGTTTGCCGCCATACAAAGTAAGCGCATTTGACGTGCCAGTTTTGACACTCGAAGCATCAGTAACGATGCAGCTGACACGATCAACCAGATGATCACAAACACCGCTGCATGGTTGGATGTGGGGCTTTCGGGGCGGCATGGTATGGGAAGTGTGGCAAAATGGAAAACACTGCAATTTGTAGCAGTCGCTTGCAAGTTTTGCCGTGTTGTGGGTTAGGTTCAATGGTGCAGGTTATGTAAATACTCTTCGCACAGTAGAGGACGGGTGAGAATCCTGCCTGCGTTGATTGTTTCTTTGAAAAGGAATATTTTCCTTTTTAGTGTATTTTTGATTGCATTTGCTGGCCAAAAATGATACAGGGCATACCAGTGCATGCATCAATTTGCATTACTGCAATTATTTCTGGTTTATTGGAGTAATACGATTAATTACCCTTAAAATTTTGTTAAGATAAGGATCCCTTGGCAACATTCGCTACAAAAGTTTTATTTCTTATAAAAAAGTGTTAATACCTCATCGCTTTTTAAAAATAACATTCCTGGTCCGGAATACCGCTTTTAACATCCAACCAGTTCCAGCTAGTAGCGATCAGAAAATGGTAATGTGTTGAAAATTTACGACTCCGTTTGACTCATGCTTCATGACATATGGCGAAATTATTAATGCATCCCATGAATAATAAAACCGAACCACAAGCTTATTAAAAACTAACAACAAACAAAATAGAAAAATACGTTAAGCAAAAAAAGGAAGCCACTATTAATCCTTTTGGAGCTTCTTAAAATTCATTAGGCTGCTCAACATTATTACATTCATTCATCGGGAATGCCCGCTCGGTTCATTCACTGATGCTGCACGTTCGGCGGGCAAACATATCCACATACACACGGACCTTCATCCGTTCCGTTTTCAACACCTTAATTGTCCACCGGCTAAAAGTGTCTAATTTGCATGAGAATAGAAAACTGCAATGCCCCGGGTTCGGAATTATTGTTGCCGATTCGAAAAAAAAACAGAATGGTTATGAAACGGAAACCAGTTTTGGGACGTTTTTCAATCAAATGTACGTTTTCGTGAAGTTGGCTGCTGCTCTGCCATACAACAATAAAACTTATATGGTATCATGTGGCGAAATGATAGCTTTTTTTTCGTAAATTTGTTGTGATCCTTCCGTTTTTGCACCTTTTTTTTGTCGTGGTGGTGTAGTTTTTATAATGTCTTTCAAAACATGTTCATTCATTTCCCCTTGTTCACAGTTGGTTGATAATTAATCATATTCTTTAACCGGACCCGACTTGGGCTGGCTGTCAATAGCACGTGATAATTGATATTAAAGTGGACGATCGTTTCTTGCTCTTTCCCACCTCCCTTCACGCGATCCTCCACTCTGCTGTGGCCTTGATCTTGAGTATCATGCGGTGCATCATCTCGGCGACCATTAAACGAACCTGACTCATAGCTTTATTTTCAACCGCGCCGTGAATCGGATGCAAGTGCAATTTCTAAATGTACTCTGCTCCACCCCAGCAATGCGCCAGCCTGCCGTAATGTTTGATCCAGCGGCAAACCGAAGCATTTGGTTTGTTGGTTTAATTAAAAGCATCCATCGGAAAACCGCCACAAACCGAGTAGAATGCGTTGGTTGGAAAGAAAAGGCAACAACAACAACAACAAAAATTGCGCGATGCAGCAAAATTCAGCTAGAAGCAATGTCCGTGACGATCCAGCAAACTGACACTGCCGTTTTCCCCCAAGTGGTTCGCAATCGGTCGCGGGAGTAGAAAATCCTCTGGTAGAGTTTTACACCATTCTAACACGATTCTCATCAGCACTACCATCTACGGGAAACATTAAAAATAAGTCAGTTTGACCAAGGCGGAGATCTGCCGCAATAATGGCAATCGGTGCTGGTGCTGGGAAGCAGGGACGATGCGGATAACGACGTAATCCAATACTGTCATCCATCACATCGAACGCAGCTTGAGTTGCCCTTTTCACAGCTTCATTCTAGCACCGGCGGGGAAGTTGCCATTTGCCGTGCCCGGTCGATCAAGAATGCACCGACCGGGAATTCGTCGGGATATTAATGGAAGAATCAATTTTTATACTTCGACCGATACGTGGCACGTGTGTGGCAAACGGGCATGTGTGGGAAA
The DNA here is from genome assembly GCF_943734725.1 of Anopheles marshallii. Lineage (NCBI taxonomy): Eukaryota > Metazoa > Arthropoda > Insecta > Diptera > Culicidae > Anopheles > Anopheles marshallii. Next base: position 34,479,741 of record NC_071326.1, on the reverse strand, counting down.
TGTTTACTGTATTCACGTTTTTAGAACTTGCTTACAAGAGTACTACAAGAAGATAAATAATAGCATTCCAGCATGCAAGTGCTGTTTGTTTGGTTATGTTTTTACTTTTGCATCAGTATGGACTATTTGTTACAGCTTGTATTTTTAGTAAAACACACCATTATGGTAGCACCACAGAAGAAACAATATTGCTACCATAATCCCCTTAATGGTACAATTTTTCCACACTTTACTTTCAGCCATTAATATCGGCACCTGAATCTACCGAGGCACAGACATTAATTATCCGTATGTCGAAATCCAGTGCAAAGTAAATAGCGTCTTTCATCATGGAGCCTTGGTTTGCCCGGTTGGTTGTAATTATTCTCCACGGAATGGATGGTTCTTTGCTTTTCGTGTGTGTGTGTTTTTTTTTTGTTGCCACATTTAGCTACAAGCGTTTAGGCTGAAGCAAAACTCCGAGCAGGAGGGAAATGTTGATTATCAACACTAATTCGTAATGAATTTTTCATCATTTCTCTTTTGAAGACTAATGATTTCCTGTTTTTCTTTTCTCCTGGCGGTAGTGCTTCTTCCTTACCCATTTGCACTCTAATTTATTAGCGCGCAGTGTGTGCAGAACGCATGTGACAAAAAGCAAACACATGGAAGACAAATTGCCTGTAACTTGTAACCAAAATAAATGATAAGGTCTAGCACGAAACGACGGTAATGTTTAACCTAAGCTAGAAACGGTTATGGTATGACGGGATCGTCTAGAGTCAGTTGAAAATGTTTTACAATCAAATAGTGAGTGCAAACAATTCGGCTAACGAGCGTAGACATGTGGAACGATCATTTTCCCTTCAACTTGACCGCCATCGGTACGGTGCTTCCAGTGCATGATTCGAATCTCTTTAATTGAAGTATATCGCCGCAGTAATTTGATCGTACATTCGTCCAACCATATTGCTCTGATGTGCACGCAGCCAGATATTTCATCTCGAATATAAATAAACAAACTCGTACCTCGTACCGAATGGACTGGTTTTGGTTAGTATCTCTTCTTTTCTGCACATAAACACATAGCTGCAGTGCCCGGCATCGGCACAAATTCATAACAGTTCAATCAATACTCGGTGCCGTATTAGGGATGAGATTTGAGATTTTGCGAGCAAATAATGGGCAAAACTATTAAATTCTTTTTCTTTGATTGTGTGAGCATTGAAATATACAATTTCCGTCTGTTGGTCCACAACGTTCTTGACCTTGGTTCATCATTCAATCAGTGTTACATTACCTAAGGGAATGACGCAACCGGCTAGATGAGGTACTTACTTTTCGTATGAATAATAGTTTCTAATTTTTCGTCATTAAATTTTACTTTATCCGGTGGAAAAAGTGTTCGGTTCATTAGACGGTTTGCACTTGCTTCAATTAACGTGCCTTTATCGCATTACTGTATCTGTGACACCGATCGACAGCAATATGTTCAATTAAAATCAATTCATCCGTAGCAAAGCTACTGCTTGCAAACAAATCCGGCGATTGACATAATCGGGCAGCATAAATCGTGCATAATTAATTGCCGATAATTAACACCATCATCCACGATCTCTATCAACAACAATGTGTTCCACAACTTGCACATCACGATTAGCATCGACATGTTGGAATGTATCCGGGGCAACTGGGCAATACTTTTAATAGGTGCTACTATGCAATCGAATGCACATTGGTTCCCCCTCTTTTCATCATGTCGTGATGCAAATTGTGCTCCCTTGAAAGCCGGATGCATCCATGCTGGTTGGGAGGAATAAATTTCCCCATAAACAGCATGTTGGTGAGCGATTCGCTACAATATTGCATGCATTACAATCGCCTTTTCAACCGTACCTGTCGCGAGAGAGGCAGAATTGCTGGCTCCAAAGGCGAATGAAATCGTACAATATTGCAACGGTCTGTAGCGAACGGAAAGGTACAAGAGCAGTTTGATTACCCATAACCCCACACCGATAACATCGATATGTGACGGAATAAATTGCATTTTACACACCACAATGCATCACACATCATCGGAGCTCTCGCTTACTGTGTCAGACACAACAGCTGGTGATTTATTGACGGACCTATACGGTAAACAAAAGCACTCTACATCGTCCCGCAGTAGCTGATGAAGCTATTTGGCGTTACATTGTTGTGTGGATAAAATTAAAAGCAACACAACAACAGACACGTTGATGCATCTCTATTGGGTTTGATCGAGTGCGTGATTGTGAGGTTATGATCATTGTCCCAATTCATCATCGACCTAAGCAAGCGCCCCGTTTAGTAAATCATTTCGCTGACTTTAATTACATGTAACGTGAAAATAGAAGTTTTTTCTACGACGTATCATGCTGCACACGTCAACACAAGCAGTAGAGATTTATGTTCGTACGGTGCTCTGTTAGAACAGGTGTGAATGTTCAGGATAAAATCTCGTAAATAATTAGCGGTTCTTTAACAGGCTGCTAAATGGAAGCCAATGGAATGTTGTTTCGGCAAATGTTTGATACTATTTTACGGTACTTTTTACCGCAGGCAAAAAAGGAAATCATTCCAAAAAGGTTGTGGCTAACCACAAGTCAAGGTTGATGCTTTTTGTCATACGGTACTAGAAAATGATTCCTCCAGGCTTTTCACTCATCTTTGCTTTGATGTTCGAAATAAAATACCTGGAACGTTGGTGTCCAATTAGTGCAAGGGAAAGTCGTCGCATTGGGATTAATTTCTTTTTTTGCTTCCAGTTTTGCTAACACAAAACCACTCCGGTAGATTGTTCTCGCTTCATTCAAATGATTTTTCTCCTACCAAGGATCGTACAAATAAAAAAGGTCCCGAGGAGTTTTAACCAGGATGAAAAAAATCCATTCTTCAGGCGAATTTATTTCTGCTATTTAATTTTCATTATAATTATTGGCGATTTCTGCCAAATCCGGCACCGTCAACAAACCTAACCGTATTAACACTAAGATGAAAGGCAGTGAGCAAAGTGGCAGTCTTCAGTCCTTTACATTGCCTTTGATATCTTGCAGAGTTATGAAATGCTAAAGCCAATCTTCAAGTGTGTGTGTGTGACAGGAAAATGATTTGCACGCTTCACGTCGATAGCATATTTATTTCTGTGAAGTAAGAACGCTTTTCTGAGAAGTTGATACTACGGAGACGGGAATTCAAATATGGATTGGCAAAATGTAACATTCTCGCATACGCTCTCCAAAACCTTGTTATGCTACTAATGGAATGAGTGCTATGACATCTGCACATTGATTTTCCAGTTTTGCCATGCATGTGGGACGTGCAAATGCGTGCAATTTCTCCCATCACTTTTGCAGGAATGTATCTGAACGATGGCTTCTAACGGGTGGGAAATGTGGCAGAAAAATCGAACCCATCCACCCGTATGCATCCACATTCGAGCTCATCTCATCGTACCTTTGGAATGCATTGCACAGGAGGTAGTTCTGACAGTTGTCTGAGAACTGTAAATTTCATCTCCTGTACTACCTAATACGTGTCGCGAACGGCAAGAAAGGTTTCATGTTGTGACTGTGACAGTTTATGACAACTAATGCTTCACATGTTTCTTGTTCGATGATGTATCTTCTTTTGCCCCATGGCGAATTTAAATCAAATGATCATTGGTGTTCAAATGATTGGAAACAATAGATTCTATTAATTTAACATTTCTAGTTTGTAAATAGTTTTAATTTTAACTAAAAGAGTTGTATAAATGTGTCTGTAAATTGTGTTAATAATACTATGCACAAAATTCGTGTGTAACTGGCAAAGTTAGACTGCCTACGCCACGATTATTATATTTCGTACAAAAAACCCTTTCCTTGCATTCACACACGTTTTACATTGCGGTCGATCGTTTGCTCTGCGCGCCCTGCCACGCTACGGCGCACATAAACTCAGCTGTCTAAACAGTGTGCTCACCGGTTGTATTTAACCGTCGTCCGTCACGTGGTTTGGGGGGCTCAATTTTCTCGCACATTTCTCGCACGATGAGTACGAAAACATACACGTACGCCAAACGAGCAGTACCACTGCTGGCGTGCCACGGTTCCGGGAGATAATGAACCGCGGTGGGAAACCGCCAGAATCGTTGCGTTTTGCGGCGATGTGAATACTAAAAACGTTGCCTTCTTCCCGAAATTGGCGCTTCAAGACGCTCGAGATGTGGCCATCATGAAGTGTGTAGCAAAAACAAAAAAAAAACGATAGCGAATCCTCGTAAATGGTTCCTCAACAAAACTTTGCCACCCCAGTGCCGGTTGCAAAAGTTTTACGACCCGCTCTTTAAAACACCGTCATGGAAGCGTAAACCCCAATCATCAAGCTGGCAGGATTCAACGCGCTAACATCGTTTTGAAGACGATGGGAATATTATGGAGATTTGTGAAATGGAATTCTATTCCACGCGTAGACGAGAACGAGCAGGAAAACAAACAACAAAACCAACTATCAATCTTCAAAACCCATATGTCACATGGAAGGCTAAAAAACATAACACTGCCAGACAAATTTACATGGTTTAAAATATTTCCAAGAAAAAGGAAACTATTAAACTAAAGAGCGTGGTACATTACGAAGGTAAATCATACTGATCCGTATGCCTCTATCAAGTACTGGCTAGCCGACAAAGTGGGACACGTAATTAGTGTAATTTGTAAGTCTAGTTGATGATCAGCGTAGTTTCATGATCGCGTGCTGAAAGCGAAGTTCATGGAACGATTCGCATTCCGCAAATCTGTCTGCACTTCAGTATCATCTTGCTTCTTTTTATACGACTGTTTGAGTAATAACTCTTGACACAGTACATATATGAAAGCCAATTAAATAGACCGAAGGATTTTAACGCTGTATTGATTTCTATTGTATACAACTATTAAAATTCGTTAATACTACTAACAAACAGACAAATTCTACTGATTTGTATTTCTTCTCTATATTCTTGGGGTAGTGATCTACTAGGTCATACCTTCCTTTTCTTGCTTACTAGAATGATGACTACGAGGGAACCTTTCGGAAGGGTTTGGTACCTTTCCTGTCCAAAGCTAGCTAGTAGTAATATAATTTTTTATTCTACATGCTATAAACTTAAATGAAAATAAATACTATTTATGATTATTAAGATCTTCAGAACTCAATACATCTTCTGATCATACAGATTTCCAAAGCTAATTTGAAACATTTCAAAACAGAAATGGAATCATGGTTTCATGATTCATGTTAGGTACTTTAATCCAATAAAAACTACTTTTTTATATAATTATTGATATAATTAATAAATGAAATATTAATTATTTATGTTACCGGACTGTTGAAACTGATGTCCAGATTGATGTGTCGATTTTCAAACTAACCAACCCACCCAATAATATGCCAAACATCGAAAGGATGTTCACACACCTTTTACTTTCCGTAACGGCATTAACACGTTAAACGTTACTCAGCCGCACTTTATTCGCGCTCCTTTTGTGGCCGTAGCAGGATTGCGCAGTGTGTTGTGTTCGCACCGTTTGACAAATTGTCGACGTGCAGATTGTGTCCCCCGGATGAGTGCTAACGAGAGGAAATAAAGTGCTATGGTAAAGGCAGGCCGAGTACGTATAGCAATGGACGAGCAGTGAAATAAAAAAAAAGTACACGTAACACCCAATCATTAGGGAATCGCCTCGCAGCTACTATTTCGCACGATCTCATGTCAGTGTTCTGGCTCGACATTTACATAAACGCGTGCCACTCATTCAGGGACCGCGAGCGACAATCCCGGGCGAGGGTAATAGGAACGATCCGGGCAGGCGTGTGCTCCCTTTCTGCCGACGTGGACAAGGTTTATTGAAGCAAACAGTAACGTTTGATTATTAAATTTACACATTCCGCACCGGATCGGGGTAGTACATTGCTTACAACTCGACTAATGCCTAATTAGATCGCTTTACATGAAACAAAATGTCCGAGCTACAAGACTGCCTCTCATACGTCTGCCAGCAGCAGCTGTGAAAGCGTGCGAGAGCTGAACGCTGAAACGAGACCATTAAAAATGGCTAAGAGGCCATAACAAAACAAAGCAGCAGTTCCCACACTCCTGGTTGTGTAATGTCTTTTCTATTTCGGCCCACCTGCCCAAAAATGCCCACCTGGTTGGTGTGAATGTGGAGCGTCAATTAACCAACATCATTCGATCGAAATATCCTCACCTACTGAGCAGAACTTGTGCGGTGTGTGGTCAGGAAGATCGATAGCACGTTCTCTGTCTAGTCACAAACAAAAGTAAGGAACTGGGAAACTTTATATTTGCTAAAATAACTCTACTATTTTGACTAGTCAACCGAACTTATCGTCTCCTATTTCGCAGATTAGTGTGAATTTTATGCAAATTAGCTACATTCCACAGCATTAGCTAAAAATAAGCTTTTGACCGTGCTCACTGTTTCTGCTGTTTGCAAAATAGTATTCAAAAAATATCCCTCTTCAAATTGATTATAAATATGTTTAACTTTTAGCTCCGCTTATCTTGGGATGCAAATTACGACACAGCTTTATGTTGTGAGCTAAAAAGAAGCTAAATTTCAATGCTACATGATGATAGAAAACGTTCCAAAATAAATGTTAGAGTTTGTGATTCTTCTTTTAATCCACGTCACAAAATGTTCAAACATAAAGCATATTCGGGCGAAAAAGTAAACTGGAAGAAGGAAATGCCTGTCGGACATTAAATACCTGTCAACACAAGTGGTGCTGACAATAAGGAGACATATCATGGTATTTATACCACGAACAAAAAAATCCAAAATAGGACATCAATATTCAAATTGTTTCAAAATGCATTTTTTCCACTCAAAACTTAAAATCAATTGCAAACAAAAACGATTCCCACATTGTGATTTCTTCATCCCCAGAGAGCTAATCTTCGCAACGAAAAAAAAAGACGAAGGAATCAATTATCGAAAACATAACTTACTATAATGATCTTTATTATTCCATTGGGTCGGGTCTATTCGAGCATGCGTTTTTTTTTGTGGCGTTTTGTGCAATCCATGTCTCCTGCCTAATCTTCATCGCTAACATGTCTAACCCGAAAATTATGCCACGCGATAACGTCTGAAAACAAAACACACGCCGCAGCAGCGCACCGATGAATGTCAACGGTTCACGGATGTCACCCGGCGTACGGCTGAAGGTGGTACAGGATTTGTTTTATTTTCCGTTTTTCATCATCACTCCATCAAAAGCCTTTTTTGCAAACCCGTTCTGCCTATTAATAGCATGCCCAGTGGTATGCTTGATGCCAATTTATAGGTCCAGTTCCGCGTTGCGATAGTGCTGGGTTTTCGCGCCGTACGGGGCTGTTGCTCTGCACTTCTCCATTTCGGCCTTTTGTTTTTGTGCCAAGAGGAAACGAACCCATTCGGTGCCATTTCGGTGTCCATTTTTATTTTGCAGATAAGATCGCATATTCCCTGGGATGGATTGAGCTTAAACCTCCCCAGCTACGAAAAAGCTGGTGAAGCGTTCCGTCTGCACGCCTCAATGGCTGGACGATAGGTAGTAAGGTGAGCGCTCACTGGTAAAAGATCGCCATGGTCATTAGTATGCTGATTCGAGGATGGACCATAACCTCAGATGGTGGCAGTACGACAACATTCGTCTTCACCGCTGCATACGGTAGAGCGATGTGGCATGATTTTTCCTCTTTTCGCAAAAGGCACCCGTAGCAAACAGGCGTCATTTTCATATCATACCTACCTGGGACAGACGATTTTGTCACGAAACTTTATGCGGTGGGTGATCTCGTTTTGGATCGTGATTAATTTGGCAAACAAATAAATCACCTTCGCGTTAAAAGGCTACCCGTAGAGAGAAAGGATGCCGAGGAATGCTGGTTCGAGAATTTTCTTTTGCCCATTCAACCTTCAAACGAAAGTGAAATAAGATTGTTCTGGGCGATTAAACTGTAGGTCATGCATTGGCTTTGGAAAAGCAGGAAGGACATAGGATACAAATAAAAATGTACTTATCAATCGTTGTTATCTACACCACGGTAAAAACGATTGCACAAAAATAGACACAACAGGATATTCCTGTTTTAGACGGGCTAGCGGACAACCTTAACCGAAGCGAACACGATCACCGATGTAAGCAGGAATGCAAGTTTTATGCAAAGAGACCAGACTGGAACGGATAGTTTAATGGACTGCAGTTCATACCGACATCATGCAGAAAATGTTTTAATCAGTTAGACCTATAAGAAAAGGTTATGAAATATTCACATCTACATTATCGATTTCTTGTAACATGCTGAAACGATAATGAAATAGTGTAGAACGCATAAAACGGAACTTCTTAAACCTTTTTATTCAAAACAAACCTTTCACTTTCGATGTTCAGATGTGATGAGCATCGTTTCTATGCTTAAATATTTTTTAGTATGGGACGGAGGAAGGTTGCCAAATCGTGATAAAGCTTATCGCCTTATTGTAAGGACATATGTTGAATAACTAAAAAAGAAGTTTTTCAGTATCCTGAGTACTGGTGTGGATGTGATCATTTTTTATTCGTTGTCCATTTCTCCTTATATGCATTTCTTTCTTACATTTTGTTTTATCATAGGTTTTTATTTATTAAACTTTAATTTTTTTGTGTGTAAATTTAACTTTTGGTGTGTTTATGTTTTCCCACTTTGGGTTGCAATTGGCCGTTTGGTGGCAATTTATTCATAATAATTTTCCCCTGTGACAATATCTGACCTTAACGGCGTAAGGCAATCTGCTCTGCAACAAACGAGTTGTGGGCTGTGGACGAAATGAAGCCATCTCGAAAACACTCGACGCCGCTGACAAGCAGATATCCTGCGCATGTTTAGAAACAGGAACATATCGCTTCAGGTGACCGATGCAATACAAGATGTTGAACATTTTTGCATAAATGACTTCGAGACAGGCGGGAGCAAAAAAAAATTAACGTCCTCAAGGAAAAGAAAAAAAAATCGGATACCCGATTTCATTTTAACCTTTTTAAGATCGTAACAAAAAACCAAGCAAGCAAACAACCTGGAACGGTTAAACGCCATAAAATGTGGAATCTGAAATTGGTCTGCGTTGAAAATGATCTCACGTTTACGCGCAGAAATAGCAAAAGCTAGGTAGTGTTAGCAAGACGACAGCGGAGAGCATCTTGGAGCAAGATTTACCGTTTATTTCACTTTTAATTTTGTCGGTTTTTCTTTTAATGTGTAAAAAAAATGGTTGAAACCTGCTCAGAAATCGAAATAACATTTCCGATGTATGTGGAAATGTTGATAAAAAATTGTTCTTGATCTTGCTAACATATGGATATAAAAAAGCACACTCAAAAGAAATAAATTCACTAAGATATTCACAATGCGGCGTGCTACAAACGGAAACTTTAAAAAAAAAACTCATAATTCACCTCACGTGCAAATGTGACCAATTGCAAGATTTTGGGATTATGTATTGTGCATCAGTTCTATCCCCGCTAATGTGTAGCAATGAAAACCAAACACACTTTGGCATCGATAACTCTATCATCAGGATGTACGTCCTGTCGTTAAAAACATAGTATAAGATACGATTGGCAAACATACCCAAGAAAAGAGCGATCGAACGAGTGCTACTGATTGATGGACGCCATTATATGGTGAACCTAGCAAGGGGACAACAACAAAAAAATATGCCAGCCAAAGGGAAAACATTGGAGTGAAAAAATTCTTCCGACACGGTCAACTGCTTAAGTTGTCTGCCAGCGCGATGCTCATCAATTTCAACGAGACACAAGTGACAACGGCAAAAACCGTTATCGGTAAGATGCTGCAAACTGCGAGCGTCGATTGAAAATGTTTCGTACATTCTTTTGACAGTTTCGTTGGTCGATTACATCTTTCCGCGTCTTTTCGCGTTTCCGTTGACATAACCCTCGTCTTAATTCCTGTCGCCAAATTGAACGCACATTAATTAAAAATGCCGCATAATTAAGCATACTTTCCTCATCATTCTTCCTTAAGGGCTTTGGCATTGTTTTAAACTCTGATGGACAATGGATAAATTCTTTAGTACTGTATTGGCATTTTACTACTTTCCATTGTGTATTACGTGGCTAGAATCGTTGCTGGAACAATCGCACGTAAATAAACACCCAATAGCTGCATGTCTAGCGTGGCATGCAAATCGTCATGATTTACGTATTAAGTAATCGAAAGCATTTAAATCTTCAACCATGTGCGGTGAGTGATCAAAAGCCAAAAAACCGGAGAGGAAAGCAAAATCAAAAATAAAACGAAAAAAAACATACATAACCGCAAACATTGGCGACCACCGCGAAATGTATATGTGTGGCAAAGGGAGATACGAAGTAGAAGGTGGAACGTGGGCTATCGTTAGCGAACGGTTTCAATTAAGCAACTGTCGTTTGCAAATGAGTGGTTCGCACGCCGGTTTCTTTTTTTTTTTTTGTTGGATAAAGTTTAACGATAAAGCAGTACAATGCTGACCTCCCATCACTATGGCCGGTAAGGCAATCAGTCAAATGGGTTACGCAATAATTTTCATCCCGCGTCATATGATTGGCCAGGAGTCTTGTACGGAAGCTGCTAGAGCGAAATGGAAGGTGTTGATGCTACGATAGAAAGAAGCTCATCTCATCCCTGCCAGGCATATCTATTGATGAGCGTTGTCGTAGCGTTAGTTTGTTATCTCTCGTGATGTTTATGTTCATGCTGAGTTGCTTTTAGCTCAATTTTAATCCTTTTCCTTGAATAATACATCAACCTTCGTTCGATTGAATCCATCTTGATAAATATAACGATATTTAAAGTGTTGTAAATAGCTAATTCTTCCCACTTTCAAATTATTATGGCATCGTTTATGTGTTATAGTAGCCATTGCATAATTTGATCATTAGCCAGTTTCGAGACTCATTTTACGCTGGAAATCATCCGCACTGTGCAGTACTACTTAAAATTACTAAAAACTAAGAAAGGAAACTGATGTTTGAACCTAACGAGAGCTAATAGTAATGTTCAAAACTATTGTTTTACTACATCTAGCGTAATGCCTGCTAGTAGCACTGAAGGAACTGTATCATAATATTCTACCACATATGATCATACCCGATGGATTATGAAATGTTATTATGAAAATGATTATTGATTATGAAAAAAAAGCAAACAACCACCAGAAGGTACCACACATTCTAACAAATACGAACTCGAACACCGTTGTGATACACCGAGCAACTATCTGGGCAATTAACTGAAAGGACCATGAAATACTACACCGTTAGTTGGAGAAGGTTGGCTTCATTATTTCCCAATTCACTCACCATTAAGCGATAGAACCATTGATACGTGTTTTTGACAGTTGATTTACTGTTCGCATCGTCAAAGTTCGCTTCCGTCGACAACCATGCGGCGATATTTTCGGATCCGAAAAGTGGACGATTTAAACAAAACCCCAAACAGCGCCGAAAATCTCATCGAACCGTAACGATCGTAAAATTCGATAGTCTGTTTCGGTGCGCATCGGCATAGCGAAACACTTTTCCATAATCGTATTATTTCTGCCCCATCCCACAGCAGTGGCAGCGGGCAGCAGAGCAGCTCGGTTGTTGATGACAAGCGCCGAAATCAAAGCATCCAGCGACGAATGTTCGAAAGGGCTGACTTGTGCTGTATCGTGTGGTGAAGCAGTGAAGCGTACGATATAGACGCACTTAGTATACAAGCGCCCGTAGTGTGAGTGAAGGGTTCAATCGCAACCGGTTAAGGTGATCGTACCGCAAGGAAAACAGTAAACGTATTAATCCACAGTATGGGGGATTGACAAATCGATGTGAATTGTAATGCGGTATGATAATTGTGTGCAATGTGTCACTGTGGCGTGTTTGCTTGCGATACTGGATGGATGGTGTAAAAAGGAGAAAAATGTCCATAGTGATGTGTGCGTGTGTGTATCTGGTGGTAAATTTTACAGTGATGTAGTGTTGGGTTGATGTAATCGTGTAACCGAGTGGTGCAAAACATAATCAGCCAATCAATCGTATCATCACCGCACAAGCATGTCTGCCAGAGTGAACGATTTAAGGCGTGCTGCGGTGCGGTGTTGGGTGATGATATTGCTATTCGTACTCGCTACTTCCATCCCAGGACTCGAAAGGACATCGCTGGCATATGGATCGATCGACAGTTCGCCCTCTACGCTGGTGCCAACGAGCAGCAGTCGGCATCAACGCATCGATAACCCTAGTAATAGTTTGAACGATAGCAAGGGCCCGTTAACGCTTCCACCGATGCCGGCTGTCCAAGCGACAAACCCATGGTATGCAAACTTTGCCAATCGTCCATCGCAAGTAGCGCACGGATGCGAACAGATCAATGCGAACACCAGCGTAAAAGCGGGTCATACCGGGCCTAGTGATGATACGCGAGGAAACTTCGTGAAGTTCGCTATACTGCTGCCGGAACAACCGAGCAAGCGGCGGGATGTTCGTATCCTGTCCACGGTACTGCCGGTGATCGAGATGGCTACGCGGAAAGTGACAGCACCCGGTGGCTTGCTGCAGAACCTTCGCATCGAAATCGACCATCGCGATACGCAGTGTTCCTCCACGTTCGGCGCGCTCGGAGCATTCGATATCTTTCTCACGCGTAAACCAGGTGATGAAAACCGTTTTCTGCAGATTATTCTACACCCATTTCCCCCAGGTGTAACATGTTGAGGGGTTTGTCAAGAAACGCTGCCAAAAAGAAAATGCGAACCAGGAATCAAATCGAATCGTTTGTAAAACGCTCTCTAAAAATCTCTCTCATTGCTAAGGATACTTTCGACGAATGACTCAAGAGTCACTTGTTTGTGAGGTTTGTCTTGCCTAAATTAAACCTCGTATGGCATAGACTGCCTACAATAGGACACTAATTAGAAGGGCATGCCTAAAGCAATCTTTATGCTCACTATGGTTAGTTTAAGTGGTAAAACTAGTGCCGTAACAGTAACACAATACACCATCAATCATTCCTAAAGCAATGTCTCCGACCCAGTCGATATCCCACAACGATATCAGGGTACGCGTACTGACAGTCGACACGAATTAAGAGGACATAGCATTAGTTAAACAACTTCCTCAGCGCCGACTCCTAATAAACGAACAAACCGGTTGCTGTATCGTTTAGGTCCAGCATTAAAATAACAAATAGCAATGAACGTAATAAGCGGGTATCAGTTTTTGAAATAGGTTCACTAGGTGAAACATAATTTGAAAGTAGTATTGTTCTAAAATTAGCAAATCAATATCCATACCGACCTTGATGAATTTATTCCTCTTCTCAGCTGTTTTTTTTGGCGATTGCGAGTGGCAATGTTTTTAAGCACGATATCCACAGAAGCCCAATCAAAACCATTAACCATCGCAACAGTGGCTATATCGTTTGAAACGAAGCCGAACTAATCCACCTCGGGGTACAATTCATTGAGCAGAGTTTGACAATTGATTTGCAATAAATCAAACGATCGTTCACTTGACAGATCGTTGCGGCTTGGCTGGGAGATATGTTTCCCTGTACTAATGATACTGAACATTTTGACGGATCAACCCAATAAGCCTACGAAGCCTGTTTTGCTGCACAGTATTTGAAGACGTGGGGTTGGCGATGTACGACGCAGTTACTGAAGGGAGGACGCACCAAAACAAAAATCGCTCCGGGCGACGATTTGTCAGCAGGCAGCGCTCCTAAACTACATTTTGACAAATAGCTTCTGGAGAAGGTGAATCAATCAATCTGGCCTGGTATTTAATATTTCAAGGCAAATTGATTTATTAGGTTCAATGTTTGAGCGTGTGGAAAAATATTGTTCCAACAGCATTGATGGCGGCACTTTCTACAATTTTGTAGAACCCCGAGAAAAAAAACAATCCATTAGACACTGAGATGGGAAATTGATAGAATAGATTTTTTTTTTTGCTGAAATTTTACAACCTTACTAACGGATTTATTTTTGTAAAGTAAATATTTATTCCACTTGTTCTCTTTAAACTCTCATGGCGGCATTGGCGTGACACCTTGTCTTGCAAAACCCATGGTTAATTGCACCTTGAAAGACACGACATCTAATCTTACCCAACGGTGCCCTTTGAAGCAAACAGACTTGTATTTTCATAACGGAATGGTGTTGATTCCCTTCGAAACATTCGGAACACTTTCACGGATTCCCTTCGTTACGTTTGTGTTCCATCCAGGTCCACCGGTCGCTAGTAAAATCCATGCCAGAAGATCGTTTATTTTCGTATTCGGAAGCGCAATCTTGCGACACGTACACACCTACGATTGGTGTGCCCTTGTCCTCGCGAAACGGACACATAGCACACCGTGCTCAGCTGTTGCGCAGACTGACCCAAAACAACGACGCTATTGGATGCGCCCCAAACATTCATGCGAAAGGTAGTACGGGTGCGGGCAGTAGTAGCATGTAAAAATAAGAAGCTAAAATAAAAGCAACATCACATTCCCAGCCCGTCGGGTCAAAGGAAAGAAAAACGGTTCTCAAAACGGACGCAACAGGTCGTGCACATGCTGCTGCCGTTTGGTGCTATGCTCCGGACTACCACCATCGTTTGCGTGTCCCGGCTTGATAGTGGCGAAAGTGAAAGGTGACAGAGCGGCCGGAAGGTTAAGTTGCGAAAGGCCACCATGTCGCCCAGGTTGGATCAAGTGGGTTTTCTTTTTTGTGCACATTTTTCTTGTTGCTTATCGGGGATGTTCTTCAACATTTACATAAAAATCAGCATTATCCAGCCTCTGAAGTTGCATTCAGTTACGTTTATAACAAAGTTTAATTTAATTTTGGAAAAAACTTTCTATTGAGTGGGAATTACTCGATAAAAAGCATTACAATAGCTCTGTTAAAATTGCTCAGGTCTGTAAAATTATGGAACTTTTGGTCTATTTTGGCACTTCGGGCGACATTCTGTATGATGAAACCTACAAAAATGGGAGCAAATTTATCGGATCGATTTCCCTTTATTTATTCTCCTTTCACTAAATTTACCGAGTTGTAAAATTTCATAAAATCCAATGATGTGAAGTTACAGAACATGACATTCTCTGTACAGTTGCAGGAAAAGTACACACAGACAAGATAAGTGGTTTCGCTCTATGTTGCTTTCAGTACCATTTCCGGTCACAATTATATAACCTGCTTACTTTCACCATCTTCCCACACAATTTTGTATACATCCAGATCAAGATAAGAAGCTGACCGAAACCTGGTAATGTTTCACGTACCTTTTGCCAATCATTACGCTAGTTCTTTTGTACTGCAGCAGGACAGAATAGCGCGAGTAGTGCAGGTGGTATCGGTTAAAAGGATGCATATGACAGTTGCTCTTTTTTTTTGTAAGCTTTTGGTCTTTTTGTACATTAACGGTGATCCTTTTTCTGCCTTTCGCTCACGGCAGAAGAAGAATAGCAGCGCAGGAACCAAAAACCAAGCACTCGTTGTTTTGTGCCGTACGATTCAGCGGGGTAAATACAGATTGTTGCTCTGCACTACTCGATTTCCTGTGTTAATCTGCAGTGCAGACACACATTGCCACCAGCGCGTTAAGTCACTCCTATCTGTGCGTGGAATGGCAGCGGGCAAATAAGGCAGTAAATTAAAGGCACGCAATGAGTGTCCTTTTGAAAATAAAATACCATTTTTTTACAAATGGCGCTCGAGAAGAGGGCAAGTTTGGACTGGGCAGGAAATCATCTCCTATGCTATTGTGCCTTCATTTTGTTGTAGTACGGTTAAATGTCGTACTTTCTCCTCACTTTCACGTACCATGTACTTCCTTAACCGACGGTAACATGGAGCATTCTCTTTATTCATCAAGCAAGAAGCAGAAGAACAACGGTTTGCGGTACGCAGCAAAGTATCATTGAAATAAATTACCTCAACTAGCGCAACAGTCGTCACATAAATTCCGTACTTTCTTAAGCAATGTCCGGCCGCCATCTCTGGATGGGCTCACGGTAATAAGCGTACGAGATCCCGTGGGATTCCAAGTGTCCTTCGTTGTTGTGCTTTCCATTTTACAAGTCCGATGGGGGTTCTGTTTATTGTTGCACTTGTGCCTCCGTCGCAATGAACTGCCGCCATGGAGTTTTATCATCAAGAAAAAATCCTTTCGACGATCTATTCTCGGCTCAAAGGCTTCAGCGGCATAAATTGTATATGTTTTCGCTATTTATGTCCTTTGTATGATCATTATACCACGTTTCACGGTTAATTATGACCAACCGAAAAAAAACTGTTTTTACAACGATGGTTGGTTTAATGCGTTGCGCTAGTAGACAACCTTCATGATCGTGGAAAACCGTTCAATATTAAAATAAAAACTATGTGTCCTTTCACACATTCTTCTTATACCGGACATTCGATGTTTTTAATGAAAAGGGATTTGGCTTTAGCTTAAATTTATGTTTGATTGTCTTACAGTCGTTATGTTCGATTTGATTCCTATGACGCGTGTTTCTGGCAGTGTATTAAAATTGAGAATACTCTTCGAAAATCTCAACAACATCTACTGAATGCCTTCTCTTTGATCAACGCATCTCGCAGACGTGTTTTTTGGTCCGATTTGTGATTACGTGATAGCACCGATCGCCCGCTACAGCTCCGTCTGGGAAATTCCACTGATAACGTCCGGTGGGCTGACCGAGGCGTTCTCGCTGAAAGCTCCTCACTATAAGACGCTAACGCGCATGATGGGCAACTACCATGCGTTCGGGCTGATGATGCGCGAAATTCATCGACACTACAACTGGACGATCCAGGCGTACCTGTACCACGAGTGGGATGAGAAGTCTGGCCGCGGGTTTACCGACTGCTCGATGGCGATTACCTCCATTAATCGTGCGATCGGTGGCAACGAAACATCGTCCTGGACCTTCGACGAGGAGACAGCCAAGTATGCTGATTACCTTCGATTGCTGCGGCAGATTGAGAAGCGCGCCAGAAGTAAGTATCTCTCCGACGAATCTTGACCACCCGCCGGTCTGGATGCGGTGATTTGGAGGGGAAGAGGGAGGGTAAAGCCAGTGAGAGAGTGAGAGTGAATTACATAGTAAAATGCATGTGTATATTTATCGTTTATTTGTATCAATCCATCCACTCCCTTTCGTAGCACGTCCTTTGTTCCTTGTCGGATGGAGCGCTATTTTTGCATTTTAGCACCCACCCGTTGACCTTGCAGCACTTTCATCATCCTTTCAACCTTGCCTCCAGCATCTTTCAAGGGAACGCCAGTCATGATACTCTGCGGAAAGGGTTCTTCCAAGGACGATTCGTTTAATTTTATTGCATCATGAAATGCAACCGGTTCGTGCATTGCTCATGTTTGCTGCTGAACGGTTCACACATTCCGTTCAGCAGTAAATATGAGCGTTGAACGAGCTATTTTTATGTTATTTTGAGAAAATATTTTTAAATGGTATCACAATTATGCAATCATGTCCTTTTTTTAAATTAAACTCCATTTACACGATAAACCTTCCATGTGGGTCTATTCTACCTTGAAGCTAACGAAGATTTCATTCGAAAATCATTCTCTATATGTTCAAACAACGCTCGAACAGGTATGCAAAACTACGATTTAAACGTGCATTTCATCCAAAGCAACAAAAAAAACGAACTGCAATCACTAAAAACAGATCTGCATAAGCGACTGGCCACACCACTCACGGAGGGGTTCGTTTTTTATCCTCTTTTTTATTCGTTCAAGTATTCAGTAACGTATTTTTATCTCAATTTCATACACACACATACACACACACACGCAGTCGTTGACGGTATTGAGTTATGGATTTCAAGGTGCTTTGCTGCCAAAAACGTGCCAACCCGCCAAACATTGGTGATCGATATTGAAACTGTAGCCTGCCCACGAGAGGGTGTTTAGTCGACGACCGTTTCCACCCTGTACGGTTGCCCCATTCGGTTGAAATTAATGAGATTGAGTATTGGTCTCGACCAATAAGACCGGGCAACCGTAGAATCATTTAAGCGAGAATAGGTTGTACAGTACGAGCTGTTCAAAATATGACGCTGTACTGTTGCTAATTGATAGTTTGATAGAACACATCTGAGGTGGCTTAAGCCAAAGTACATGAATTTAAGCTGGAATTTCACGAATTCATACATATCTATCCAGAGGAAGGGAAAAATCGATACACTAAATGATTCTAAGAGCTTTGTTTATTTAATTGACTGATGCTATAGCCTTTTACGAGGTTTAGTTTACGTAGCCTTACCGCCTGGCCTGGCTCAGCCAAGATTTGATGTGAATCGGCTGATTAAAAGTTTTTGCTGTTTGTACCATGTTTTAATAAAATTTATGTTATTTTTCTTCATCAAACATCTAAACAGAAAATTTTAAATGTATCCTCGATCGTAATTATCAACAACTATAATACTTTTAAAATATTTATATGATCGTTAGTGTTTCTCTACTAGGAACAAACATGTAAAAGACTCTCTCTGTAAAAATTTTAAACGTTTTGGAAGTGACTCTTTTGGTGTACTGATATCCTACTATAATGATTGTTCCTTGATAAGTTGCAATTGTGTTAGTGACTCAAGTTAAATACTTTCTAAGGTTTATAAAACCTCCTTTGGAGAGCAAAAGAGAGAAGGTTTTGTGTTAATTGAACAGCGATTTGTGACAGAAGAAATTTCTGCTTCCAAATCCGATTTGGGAATTCGTAGAAATTTGCGAAAAGTTGTTATTATTGACTGGTGTGAAGAATTTATACGCTGAAAACAGCCATAAATTGGATTTGTCAGCCGCGAAAACAGCCAGAAGTTGTTTTTGGTTACCATGGTAACATGAGGAACATGTTGTTGTTGTTGATGTTGACACCTCAAATTACGTCTCCATACAGCAAAATCTCTCCAATTTACCGTTTACTGAGATTCAATACAGACTTGACAAGTATATTCAACTTAGTCCTTTTCTTCTTGTATGGGTCACTTAATTAATATAATTATAGCTATTGATTCTTGCATCTTAGTACCTCTTTTCGTCATTTATGTTTAATCCTATTTTAGTATATACATGCTTGCAGTACTCTTTACAGCAGATAAATGTAAATAGAATGCTCCATCGAATATCACCCTCTTCAGCATATGTCTAGGAAGTTGCACTAGGAACGGAGATACACTTAACGCTTGAGAAATAACATTCATAAACCTTAAAAGCTATCCAACCAGTACACCATCAAGTACCTGCGGTAGAAATCATATAATACGCATGAGTTCTTTTTCAAAATTTGTATGTGTGCCCTATCGGGTTCAGATCCGTCCTTTACGCCTTATGACTTTGTCAATAGTTTTGAATTGATCATGAAGGGTCAGCATCGATAGGTTTCTGTACGTCGAAAAAGGGTACGATAGGCTTGATCGCTTTCCGTATGGTAACACGTTGGTTGTGCCTTGGTCAACCAACACGAACTTGAAACTCGCTAGACAAAAAAGGAACTCAAACGACATTCAAAAGGCAAAGCTTTCACATTTGCATCACAATCGAAGTGTTCCACTCAATCACAGAATGCTGAAAGGGTGAAAATGATTTTATTTGCAAAGTCATCACCGCCAAAGTCATGCGACCCATTCGGCCAGCATCAGCAGTATGCAAGTGGTTCTTGGCGGAAAAGCCTACCAGCAGAAGAAGGAACGGCAGCCGATGGAAAGTATCCTGCTGCGGCCCCTTGAAGCGTGTACAAATTATGAATTTCCCCCCAGAGGGGGAACAATCGCTCATGCGCTTGATATCATTTCGAACCGTCCACCATTCCGGTATCGAATGGTGAAACACGTTCAATGATTTATGGATTAACGATGATTTGTCTGCGGTTTATGGCACTGCCAGGATCCGTAGCTCATTGTTTCCTGAATGCAAGCCATACAATACAGTGGGTGGGAATTAAATTTCCATACACGAAGCAATGCTTTCTTTATGGGTGTGACATTCCGTCACGGTCAGCTTTCAGCTGAAATGTGCTATGATAGTTCAATGAACCAGAATCGAGAAATGGTGATCACATTTTTAAAATGATAGTGGCAACCACTCCCTACCGCTCGATTCCTTACTCCTACCTGATTGTTCTATTAACAATATCGCCCTCATTTAAACACATAAAGGATTCTTTTCTCACATTCTTCCGCTTGGACAATTGTTCATAAAATTTTATTACAATTTAATCGCAGTGTTGTTTTGGTTTTCTTTCTGCAATGCTTAGCCTCTACTAATCCTCTAACTCGCATTAACATGGTTGTTTTTCTGCTTTTCTCTCATTTCATCACTCACGCTTCCATGCAGTTCATTTGTATCGTCGGAATTTGGTAGGTGCGTGCCTTATTCTTGTATCTTTCGCTCATAGTTCATATACGTAGCACGTTTTTACACCATTTCATATTAATTTGTTAGTTCTACGTACTTCTACATTTGCTTAAGTTAATCGTAAATTGTTAATGTAAAATAAACGCACTATTTTACTCTCCTTTTCTATGCAGCATACAACAACGTACATCAAGCAATTGGATATCTTCAATTCAAAAGTTATTTAATTTTTCTTATTTTTTGAGTAAAATTTTTGTAGCTTTAAAAATTGAACGCATGAATGTAGTTGATGTAAAAGACTCGACTTGATCGATACATTAACAGGTTCTTTGGGGAGAATACTTTTAAATTACTGGCACTTGTCAGTGTTAAACTAAACAATTTTTAATAACAAAAAAGCAAATGGTTTCGTAAACGCAAGCCATTGCTTTCAGCTGAAGCCCGAAAACAAACTTAAATTCCTGGAGGCAAATGGAGGTGGAACGCGTTGGGAGTAGTAATAAAATGGCAAAGCTTTGGTTTTTTTTGCAATACATCGATCGTAAATCCACCCCAACTATAGAAAGCCGGAAACAGTGCTATAAGCGCTTCGCAACTTTCATCTTCGTTTATTTCCCATGCTGCGGACAAACTTCAACACAAACTGCGTCACGTTTTGGCGTTGCAAGATAGTGCTATTAATAGAGTGTAAATTTTAATTACCGAAAAATTGAAATTGATTGCTGTAGCATTTAATCTGGGATAAAAGTTTTTTGAAAAAGAATCCAAAAACAGGCAACCGTAACCTTCAATTCAACAATGCAGTGGAGAATTTAGGATGATTTTGTTTTTCTCTTTTCGGCATTTTCCAACCGTTGTAATCTTGCTGGAAGTTGCTCTACCGTTTTGTTACACATAGCAGAAGCCTTTCCTTTCCCTTCCTGTGGCTCTCGCTGTATGGTGTTGTAGTTATACGGCGTTAAGTTGTCACCCTATTTTTACAGCTTAGTTTCGGCTTATCCCAGCAGACAAACTTAAGCCGAAGAAACTTTTGGATCTATTTCAACTGGAAAGATTCTTAACCCAAAACTGCGAAAAAGTTTACCAAAGGACAGCTGTTTCTAATAGCAACTTCACCGAACAGGAGAAAATTCACAACAAACTGCTAGGTTATTCGGCGGAAACTAGCAACGTCCGGACGACATTGGACAGATTTGTAAGGACATTCCTTCGGGGTGGATTGTACACGCTTTGCCGACTTTCATTTGCTCTCTGTTAAAAAGCTATATCTTCTTTCAACGAAGAAACACACCGTACTACTACTACTAGAACATGAATGAATATCCCAGGATGCTGTATTATTCACCCCATCCCCGCAGGCGACAAAGAAGTGGAAAACTTTAAGACACTAGCGCACATTCTTTACCACTATTCTTCATAATGGAAGGCAACGAACCCTGGCCGAACGAAGATGGTAAATAAATTCGAATGATAAAAAAAACACACAGCAACCAACGTTTCTGTTTTGCCTTCATTGTGCTTTCGTACTATCGCAGGTTTGGCCACACCAGACCGGATCCGTGGTGGCCTTTTGTTTTGTGTTTTTGCTGACGATTGTTAGCTTTTCATTACTACTACGCGCTTACGGACACATCCGCGAACACATTTCCGGACATTCACAGTGCGGAAGGACCATAGAATGACCGTAATTTCTTGCTGCTTGTTTCCGTCACCCGGAAACCGAAAATTATATGGATATTTCATGTTCTATTTTTGTGCACAGAAAATTCATCTTCCAGTTATCTTCCCGCTATTGACGAGCCTTGAAAACAAAGCGAGGAAAGAAAAAGGAATCAGCCTAATCGATTAATTTCCCCCGTATGATCCATTCTACCGGGTCGGGATCGGCAAGCGTTGTTGGGTATTAGCGGGTGGTGTCGCTGGTACTTTCTGTGAGACGTTTTTTTTTTGGAGATATCTTCTTCCGCGCGATAAAAACTTTTCACGTCTGTAAAGTGGAAGCATCTTGTCTTACCTTACGTGTATTCCCTGCTTTCCTTCGCGCAGGTAGCCACATTGAGGGGCTAACCATAACCATCCAACTGCCACAACGACAAACACAAGTTATAGAAAGGACAAGAAACTTCCCGACTATGTCATGCATGTTCCGTTGCTTCAAAGTGAAACATATTTTACACTCCAGCACGGTTTTGCTCTCTGCACCTATGATGGTGCATCGACGGACGTGCAGGACACCCACCGTACACCGCCGTGCATGCATGCGGTACGGTCATAAATTAAAGCACTCAAAAACTCGAGCAATTTCTTGTTTTTCTTTTCTCCCTGGATCGTGCCCTGGGTGGTGCATGCTGTGAAATCTACCGGCCATGGGACAAGTTGTCGTAAAGTGAAGGAATACTTACGAAATGATTAAACTTTCTGCTTAGAGGACAAACGGGCTCCATTATGTAAGCAAGAGCTTTAATTAAATTTACTGCACAAACTACGTGCTTTGTAAGGGATTTTTTTCCTGTGCGACATTGAACAAATATTGAATGTCCTTCACACAGAATTTGATACCGTTTTTTGAAGAAAAATATTATTTTGGGTTCGGAATTAAACAAAATATTCCAGTGATAGGTGGTATTTTTTTAAAACAGTTGTGGATGTCATAGAATCTTGCGTTTGCACCAGACTGTGATGGCCATGGAACAAAAAATGACATTAACGATTGTTATCAGATAAGAATTATGAGAGTGGTTGTCAATTATCCTTGTTAATTGCATAAACATAATGACCGTTTAAAAAATTCAACGACTTCAAATTGACGAAAAATCTTACATCGAAAGTTCCTTACTTCGAACAAACTTCTGTTTTTCAAAAAAAATTTAGTACATTAATGGTAGTCCAATAATTAAAAAAAAACTTCCAAAAACTAGTGTATAAGTGTGCCAATTACTAATAAATTCTAGCAAAGCTGGCATATTTTTTATTAATTAAATTTCCAGTATGACGAAAAAATGGCATATAGAAAGTGGTATTTTCAGTATTGAATATTAATCGGTCACTGATGCATAAAGCTGTTTAATTTTTAAAAGTTTTAAAAGTTTAATCAGCAAGATAGCAACATAGATCAATCAACCCAACCTTAATGGAGTATTATGGAGCATCAAAGCATGTTATCGTTATAATTCAGAACAAATGTAAAATTCTTCATTATATATCAGTCGAAATATTTGCTAGTTGTTTTAATAGTTGGTTATAAAATCGATACCCAAATTATTTCACTAACGTGTGGTGTGTGGTTTTCTATGTTTTTTTCTTCAGATAAGTTTACAGTACAATTAATATATAACAGGTTTACTCAGATTTTTACATGAAATAAAACAACTTTCCTTAAGATCTTTATTGTGCCTGTTCACGAAAGATGTAACTTCTTGTTTCAATTCTTGAAATTCGTTAACCCTGAATTCAGTCAATGTGAAAGGAAATTCTAGCACAACTTTTACTTCTTAACGATGCCCTATATGGATCCCATTAGCTTATTTAGCCAACTATATAACGACCAAGCATTTGTTTGTTAGAATTCTACCCCAATTTTCTCTTTGAAGTTAACGATGTAAACGAGCGCAGCCGCACTCGATATTTGCGTGTTCTTTGAAATAGTAACCAACGTTCACCTCTCACTACCCTAGCGATTCCAACCTTTTATACCAAAACAATGAGAAATAAACCCAACAATTGCAAACAATGTGTCATCGGTGAAAATAAACCGAGTTTTGCACATCATCATCCTGAAGCAAACGCAGCAAAGCCTTCCAGAATTGCCTCGGAAGCTAACCGCAGTAGAATTGAACAACGCGCGTAAAATTAGATCACAGCAAAGGCATAACGAGATGAGCATGTGGCCACGACAACAGGAAATTGCTTTTCTAGTTTGGCGCGCAACAATGTACCAAAAAAAAGGGGGATTTTACCTCAACTTTTGGCAATGGCCAATGCAACCAGCACATTTTGTAACTGTTACATTTTGTAATGGATAGTGTTTGGTGTATAATACCACATTTGGCTACACGATAACAGGTTCATAATTCTGTTGTTTTTGTGTTCCATATAAAAATTCCATCAATTTCCAAAGAATTTCTTTTCCCATAGCCAAAAAAAATAATAAAAAACACATTTTCTTTATACCACAGGAAGTAAAGTGTTAGCTTCATCTCCTATCTTGAAGCCTTTTCTATCCAATCCAATAGCATGAGTTATCCAAGATTTAATCCATTTTATATTCTTTTTTACCACTCTGTGCGGGAATACAACCTTCTAGTGCCGAGAAAGTTTCAGGTGGGCAAATTTTGCCAAAAAGCTCATCCAACGTCTTTTGATGCTCTTTCAGCATGCTCAATTTCCTTATTTGCCTACCGCCGAGCCAGACACGAAGACGACTTTGCGTGTCGCTTTGATTTGTGGAAGCGTTATCAGTTTTGTATCTGCCTTCTTCCGTGCCGAAAGTCCACAATTTTTGATTGCCCCAGAAGTACTCCTGCTCCGCGCAGAAGTGTTTGAAAGTGTTTCTTTCATGTAATACTCTGTGGAAAGACAGCAGTTTACAGTTGCAACGTTTCACTCGACTAAATGCAGCATTGTGGGTTATTTTTTCCGAAACATACAGGGCGTTAGTTTTTATCAAGTTTTGAGTTTTAATAATTGTGCTTTAACATTCTAATATTCCTTAAAGCTACACAAAACAAGTTAAATTTAATTCATCTCGCTGTGTCGAAAGCTCGAACGTCCAAACTTACAATATTTTATTTTATATTTGTCCAGTTTTGTCGCCCCCTTTTTTCGAATTTTACCCCAAGGGGATGGTTTTGAAAAGCCATCCTATAAATCATTTCCGTTATGACGCTTCGGTGGTGTTGTTTTTCTTGCCCTTCATTTTTGTGTGTCCTACTGATAAAACCAAGGCCCTGACATAAACTTAACCTACTCAGTTTTCGGTGCGTGGGTGTGCTGTGCGGATCACCCCACCGGGGAACCGAAAACAATACCGCTGTCCGTAAATATACAAACATTAGCTCGCGGTATCCTTTCCGTTTGGGGCTTTGTGTGAAAAGCTTCCCCACTGTCATCATCACAAAAGCACACACGCAGAGAGGAAAAAAAAACACTCATTCCTTAAAGGATTATCTAACCCTGTTTGTGATAGTGTGGTTCAAATTTCCTCCCAATGAAAGAACCGTGATTTGAGTAGGTATAGCTGTGACTAAAACAGAAGACATCATCCATAACAAGCGGCACGCATAAACCGCCATATGGTCTTACGCAAGCTGGTGCTTGGGAACCGAGCTGGGAGAACGAAGGACGAACTGTTTGTCCCTTACCACCGGGATACGTGTACCCCAACAATAGGATAATAGATAACCGGCACATCTAGTGGGAGCGCAAACCGAAAAGGTTTAACACCCGGATCCGCATTATCACAACTTACGGTCTCCGCAGCAGCGCTCTTCACGGGGGTTCCGCTCGGACGGGTGGCCATCGGTTGAACGTTTATTAATTTAGCGCCTTGAATTAGTGGCCGAAAGAACTACCGCTGGAAAATGGAAGTGGCAGCTAGGAAGCTACGGAAGATGGAGGTGGAATGTAACGATGCAGGTCGAAGCTTTTCCAGCTTAAACAAGCACCCGAAAAATGGGACGTGAAAAGCGGGGATAAATTCGGTAGATGATTATGATACGAAGAGACCGTTTCTAAACTCGTTGGGAACGGACGCTAGTAGTTTAACATTTTAAGCTTTTATTTTTACTTTAGACCATCCCCGACATTTGTGCCATTTGGGTGAGAAGTGATTGTGCACAGTGCGTGTAGCATTTAATCGCTGTAAAATATCATCCTGCTAACTTTACACTTTGTAGTATGCTAAACTTTCTTATTCACGATACAAATATTTTCATTTGCTTTATGATTTGTAGCAAAAAATGTAAACATAGCTTCCCTATTTGGAAGCTTGCTTTTTTTGGTAAAACTGTAGACCCATTATAGTGCAAATTTTCACATTGTTCCCCAATTCGCACACCATTTTTCTCAACCCTTACCGATCATCTAGATGGGGCGCTTTTAGACGCTTCCTGCAGCTCGCACTTAAACATTGGTAAACATTGGTTGTCGTATAATGGGGAATGAAACATGATGGTTAATGGTCATAATTTATTTCGATACAACACTATAATACACAACTTTATGCTAAAAATGTTGGTCTTTACGTCACGTCACGTCTCGTGACAGAACACTTATTTATTAATTTTTGTCGTTACATGAAAATAATTTATGTCGATTTAGGTTGAATTTTATGTCGGTTAAGGTTAAATAATATTTTATATCGAAATAGTAAATAAGATTACATAAGATAAAAATTGAGAATTTACACGCAAAATTTGATGTACGCTATCAAAAATGGATGCAACTGAGATAAACATTGATGAACGCTGTCAAAGCTTGGTGACTTTGAAGCAAAAATGTGTGCGGCAACGAATGTAAAGCACTTAATATTAAATATGAATATAGAAAACTCATGTGTAAATTTGGCATTATTCATACCTCACGCTTAGTTAACATTAACATCCGCTTAAGTTGCAGTAGAAAAGCGTAAGCTGTTGCAGCGTATCGTGTAGACGACGCATTACGCTACTATGCAACCATGCTTCAGTCAAAGTTTTGTTTTAAAACATGCTGTATCAGAACATTCTCATCAGCGCGCTGAGAGTTTGTTTGCTTTTTCTTTTCGGTAAAATAGTTTACCGTGCATGGATTTTTTTTATAAAAGGATAGCAGAATTCGTTTAATTCGTTCGCTTCGTGGTTTAAAAGTCTAAATCGTATGCAGAACATGCGAGTAAAAATAAAATCCCAGAAAATATGTTGCAGGTACAGGTTAACCAAATTTGCAACAGGGAAAGCAAATTTTATGTAAATGTACTTGATAATAATCACTGCATCCTTGTGCAATGCGTTACGTACATGGTGCAGCACGGATGTTACCTTGGTTTATTTATTTTTTTTCAATATAACGAGAAAACCATCCCACGGCTGCGTATAAAAATTGCCCATAGAAAACTTTCGCTCAACCCGGCAGCGGTTGACTAATAGCGTTATAAAGCACTCTCTACACGACGGTGTCACTTGTTTTTTTTTTTGCTATACAGAAACGACCAGGAATTAAACCAGGTCACAAAAGAAAAGATTCAAATTTTGATTTGATAAGCACTAAAAGCTTATAAATACTATATTGGGGAAAATTGCTATACATGCGCTCTAAAAAACTAGCTCTTAACCAAACAAGGATGCTGCAATTAAATTGTGTTTTAGTCTATTTTCTTCCTACCAAACGTTTTATCTTTAATATCTATTCGAACTCCATGAATGCTAAATACTTTTATCGCAATCGAAAATTTCCCAAATCGTTTGTCCTTTTTTTTTTTGCTGGAAATAAAAACTTATTCTGCTTGCCGTACATTTAGCTAGCTGCCCGCGGTACCAAGTGTTGCAGCTCACGGGAGGTTTTAACACATTTCGGGGGTAAATTTAAATGGCAAAAGCCGACGAAACATAGGATCAAAAGCAGAAGCAAACGCAAAACATTGTGCTGCAGGAGATTATCTAATATCGCACAGTGCTGGCATAGCAGTACGGGTATCGAAAATCATTACCTAAAACAAATATAAATAAATCAGTGCTATTTTATTTACCTTTTTTTCTGCTATCAGCACTCTCATTTCAATATTTGTTTTCCGTTTCCAAGTTTCCCGTCATGGCTGGTGAATATTTGTCCTCACTTTTCCTAATTCAGCTGTTAAATTGCGTTCAATATGTGTTGTCTCGCTCGTCAAGTGGTACGAACATTTCCATTAGAGTGTTCCTCTTCTATTGCACTCCCCAAAACCTTCGAATTAATGTTTCGAATCAACGACAAATTCTACCATCTGTGTGGGGTCTGCTATCTGTTTATCCAAACTCAGCATTAGTTCGCTTTGGATCTGTGATCCAACCTTTCCTAGCGTATTGTGTTTCACCTATTTAAAGCTTACTACAAATGCCGTGCCTTCTTTCTGACTCGTTGCAGTTGTCATCATGTGCGCCAGCCCGTCGACAATAAGGGAAATTATGCTAGCGGCCGCCGAATTGAACATGGTCAACAGTGGCGAGTACGTGTTCTTTAACATCGAAATATTTGGAAGGTATGTGCAAGAAAATTGGGGAAACCAATCACACGATGGCACTAGGTTTGCTGTTTGTTCACCTGATTGTTTGTCCGTTCGGGGATAATCCACGGAGTATAAACACGGTTGTGTGACGAATGAGATTTCAAATCGAAATAGGAGACAAAGGAATTGTGAAGATTGTTTGCCCATAAGGTTTACAGCGCAATGGTAGAAGATTGCTTCTTGATTTGATGATAAGTCAAACAGTGTTATCGAACAATGTTTTGAACAATGAAATTAATTTAATATTACAGTACATTACTTATACTTCATATATAATTAAAAGTTCTCAATTTGAAACAATTGTTTGATTACTCACCTTTACTAACAACGCACGGGTACACGCTTTGCGTGGAAAATATGGTATACAAATCCACTTTAGGTTAAATTTAAGCTAGTTTACTTCCCTGAAAGCTCATCAAGCTATCTTTTCACCATAAATTCGCATCTAATAATGTATTCCATATCGCCTGTACTGTCTGTACTCAATTTTTCTAACAGCAGAATAGGGATTTGGTGGAATATATTCACATAGCTTCCGACACAACTAGTCGGTTTCAAGCTACCAACTCTCACACTTGAAGGACTTATCTTAAACCCCGCGTTATCCTACCGACTCCATCCGCCGACAACTGTGTGTCTAAAGTCTAAAGTTGCTCTTGATACTTTCGCGGACGGAGATCCTCCTTTAGCATGCTTCAAACGGTACGAACAGCTGATACCCGAGTACATTTCAATGGAGCAACTAAGAAATTTCCATTTCATTTTCGTAATAACCCAACGACGTGGTTGTTCTTTTTTCATTTTCGTCCCACCAATGTCTCATCTCCATTGCGACACATTTCCTTGGCCACCGAACGATGGTGCTTGTTTTGCATTCAAATTCATTCATCTTGCTCGGTTGTGTTTTGTGCGTGTCGTTCCATTCTTGGTTCCAACCTGTGCCGGGGATTGAAACCCATCCGTTGAGCAGCATGACGGCAACGAAACAACCGCCATGGTACGCCAAAAACGACACCGACGAGCGCAACCAGAAGGCGAAGGAAGCGTTCACCGCCCTGCTACAGGTGGTTGCCCGCGAACCCGAGGACGACGAATATCGTCGGTTTTCCGAGGAGGTAAGTTAAAGTACATATTTCCCCAACCCCCCCCCCCCCCCCGCCCCCCTCCCCCACGAAATCCACCCATTTGCTGAGTCAGTGAGGTCCGGTTACAAGAACGACGGTCAAGGTCTGAAAGCTTTCGGAAAGCTCAAACCGTTCTCGCTGTGCATGTGCAAAGTCTGTTTCAATTACTGCTTATCGCACCGGGCATTAGACCTGACATGAGAAAGGAGTTGACGAATAGAACAAAAGTAGGTAGCAAAGTGACCACTTTGGAGCATCCGGGACGTCAGTGAAGAGAACTTGTCGGCAAACGCGCACTGCTTCATTGGTGAGGCGGAATTGTAGCAGTATGGAAAAAGTTTCCATCTACCCCAGCAAAACCCGAGAACAATTGGAACGCTGTTGAAAGCCCGCATGCTATCTGTCTGTGTCGTCCTGTTTTATCTTTCGACTCGTTGGATCTATCGAAAATCCCGACGGAGAATGCATGACAAATGTCATGCCAACGCGAACCAATGGTGGTTTAGGCGAGAGGAATTTCTGGACGTACATGATTTAATTTTTCTATCCCATATAACTCTGAAGTGTAGTGGACACTACCTTTAGAATTTCCACCACCCCGTGTCTGTCTGGATTATGTTACACTTCAAGTAATAACATTCTTCTGTTCCAACTATTTCGCCAGATTATTGGCAAAAAGTTCTAAAAGTGATGGTATTCTGAATGGCCGAGCAATCTCGTCCAAGGACACTTTTCCACTTGTGTTTGCTGACCCGTAGGAATTCGTTTAAGAATGTGTTCCCGTCGGAAAGTTTTCCATCAGTTTTAGTAACGAATTTGTTAGCAACAATTCTGGACGACTGTAACGGCGTAGAACGATTTTACGATGGTGTTTTCACGCAAGAAAGTTTTTGCATCTCAGGCTACGGTGGTACAATCAGTGCAATTTGTTCCTTCAATATTTCTAAAGTTCAATAGAGAAGAATTGAACCACCTAAACCTGTATTCCCTTGTTTCTAAACTGATTGTTTGTGTTCCTTTTCTTTTGCGTACTTATATTGTAGACTTCAAATTTCATTCGATGCATAAGACAATACTCTGCGGTTATTTCCCTTTTCGTAGCGCAACCTCGAAAGCAATTAAGTTTCTTAATCCACAACGCAAAACAAAAAATCCCATCGTGCTCAGGCAATGAATACATTCTGCTCTAAAGTGAATCGTTGCCCTTGCTGCCTTCGGTGCTAAAGCGCTAAAGTTCTCAGAATCCGCAGCACGCAACACACACACTCTACGTTTGACCACTTTTCCGGTTTGCTCATTTAAAAAAAAAACGAATCGTTTTCCTTCTCGCATCCTGGATGTGAAGAAATCTTCCCCCAATGAAGCAGTTTAAAATCCTATTTTCTTCGATTTTGCCGGTCGTTTCGTGTTCGGTGACGCATTCGGAAGTCCTCGATCCAATCCCATCCAATCCCAATCCCAACGGGTACGTGACGGGAATCGTAAACCTCCGGAGAAGTTCGTCTTGTTAGGGCATATGCTTTCATCCATGCTTGCGACGCGCGTTCCGTGGGTTTGTCTGACTTAAACAAGATTAAGTGTCCCTTCCTGCGTATCTGACGTTGGGTCTTGGTTATTTTTTCTCACTATTTTTTTGTTATTCTTCATCGCTCGATAGGTGAAGGAACTTACTAAGACAAAGTATAACTACACGTATGCTGAGGATGAACCCGTTTCAACGTTCGTGACGGCATTCTACGATGCGGTGTTGCTGTACGCGTATGCCCTCAACGACAGCATTGCGCTATTAGGCGAGCAGCGAGCACTTCGCCAACCGATCAACGGCACACACCTAGCGCAGCTGATGTGGGGTCGAAGCTTTAAGGGCATTACCGGCAACGTGACGATAGACTCGAACGGTGACCGTATATCGAACTATTCGCTACTGGATCTCAACCCCGATACGGGACTGTTTGAGGTTAGTAAACGATGAAACATTCGTGCAATAGCTTTGTGACATGAGTTTCGGATACGTTGCAGGTTGTTGCAAACTACTACTACGGAGGAGGTCTGCAGTTTGTTCAGGGTAAAGCTATTCACTGGGCAGGCGATCGTACAAAGGCACCTCCAGATCGGCCAACCTGCGGTTTCGATGGATCACTGTGTCCAGATAATTGTAA
This sequence comes from Anopheles marshallii, assembly GCF_943734725.1. Taxonomy (NCBI): domain Eukaryota; kingdom Metazoa; phylum Arthropoda; class Insecta; order Diptera; family Culicidae; genus Anopheles; species Anopheles marshallii. The sequence continues at coordinate 34,447,798 of NC_071326.1, read as the reverse complement.
GTAACACCGGTACAGAGCACCCTTTATGCGTACATAATCTATCCCTTTTTATTGTCATCTTCACTCCCAACGTTCCACAGCACTACCGGGCTACGCAATTCTGTCCCTTGTACTTGGTGTGTGTGTGGTGTGCATGGGCATCGCGTCCATCGTTGGCTATCGGCACTACAAACTCGAAGCCGAAATAAATTCCATGACCTGGAAGGTGAACCCGAACGATGTACTGTCCTGCAATCCCAGCCGTGGACATCGGGGCAGCTTCCACTCGATGGTCAAACGGGGCAGCCAAGCTGTAAGCATATTGCGGGACAATCCGTCCGGCAATCATGAAAACCAATCGATAGTCCCGTTTTTCTCATTGCAGACGATCTACTCCGAGGACCTCAACTCGCTGCCGGGCGATCGACAGATCTACATCCATTTCGGGTTCTACAAGGGCTGTAAGGTGGCAATCAAGAAGATCAATGTACAAAACCTAAGTCTGACCCGTTCGCTAATGCTTGAGTTTAAGCGCATGAAGGACATTCAGCACGATCATCTGGTGCGGTTCTACGGTGCATGTCTCGATCTGCATCCTGACCCGTTCATTTTGACCGAGTACTGCCCGAAAGGATCACTGCAGGATATTCTCGAGAATGAGACGATCAAGCTTGACTGGATGTTCAAGATCTCGCTCATGCACGACATCGTCAAGGGCATGGCTTTCCTACACTCGACCGATCTACACTCGCACGGTTCGCTTAAGTCATCCAACTGTGTCGTCGACTCGAGGTTCGTACTGAAAGTGACGGACTTTGGGCTGCATCAGCTGCGTCGCAGCATGGAAGACGGCGACATCGAGAGTTACGCCTACTGGCAGAGTAAGGTTTATGGCTATATCATTCCAATCGTAACCACCTTCCTAACGTGCTGTTTATGGTTGATCATATTCGTAGAACTTCTCTGGACCGCTCCAGAGCTGCTGAGAGATCCCCAGTGTCCCCCGGCGGGCAGTCAGAAAGGTGATGTCTACTCGTTCGGCATCATCATCCAGGAGATCGTATCGCGCCAAGGTCCATTCTACCTCGGCACAGAGGAAAAATCTCCCAAAGGTAAGTGTAAAGCGCATGTTTTACCTATCTGACGCACGATGATGGCGATGCCGACACCACATAAGAAAACAGCATATAGACGGATGAATACCTTCCTCTCTACTGGCGGTTCTGTGCGATGCCGGTAGTGTTCTATTCGCTTCTTCCAAATCTTCCAACCACTTTAGCCGGGATTGTTTCCAAATTTCACCCCGAGTCGATCTTTCCGCGGCCATCTTTCTCAGCGACTCTTCTATCGCTTGCTCCCAGCTTTGTACGATGGGCAGCTTGTATGGTCGGATCGTTTTTTTCGTATATGAGGGTCGTCTAAGGTAGTTGCTGACCAGCTCCTTGAACGGATGCCGCTCCTTCGGTCGATACTCAACCACACTTCCCTGTCGCATGAGGGTGATCGGTTTATCGAATTCGAGAAAGTTCTGTAGAGGTTCGTATTGTTGACTAGGACCCGCTGCTTCATCTCGTGCGTGTATCGCACGGCTGGTTGCATCTCTTTCCTGCCGTACTTCTTGTTCACGCCGTATCCGTTCAAGATATTCGGAAAATTCGGATTTGCGTGGTATTTCATAAATTTTGTAGCGCGATTTAATTCCGACCGGTTTGATGGGCGGTCCACTGGAAGGGCCTGCAGTTTGCTGCTGTTCGGTGGAGGTTCTCCCACGATTCACTGGTCGCAACTGTATCGTTACTGTTTTGGCACTTTTTTTCGAAGACATTTCAGAAATTGCAACCGGTGGAACAAATTTTGTTCGTATGTTTCACTAATAATTTGTCTGCCTCACATCATTCATCAAACAAGTAATAATGCGATAAATGCTGTATCCTTGATGACGTTTCCATACTGGACGGCTGCGCCTGCTAGATCGTTTATCTAATGTGTGACGTTGGATTACATTTACAGAAATCATCAAACTAGTCAGAGACGGACCGGGACTGATGGACGTTCCTTTCCGGCCAAAGGTGGACGAATCGTCGTACGAGGATGTTAACAACATAATGGTCAAATGCTGGGCCGAAGATCCGGCAGACCGGCCCGATTTTGGTGGGCTAAAAACGATCATCAGAAAAATTAACAAGTGAGTATAATTACTACATTTATTAGAGCAGCTTTTTAGTTTAGTTTTAGCTCAAAATTTTATTTAATTATAAGTTAACTGTTTCTTCATTGCTGAGACCACTGTAACCCCATCATTTTGTTACATGAGTGCTATGATTCCAGAAGCAAACACACTACTTCACTGTAACGTAAAAACGCTGCGTGAATGAAACTCGTACATCACGCATCAATCAAAATGTGCGCCGTATTATGTTTTTCTGTCTCCTGCTCCGGATTTCTATTGCTTTACAACTTTACCAAACCGGTAATTGAATGTTCAATGGGACGCCTAATGAAAGCGAACAGCGAAAGCACATGTTCACGTGTACCGGCCACTAAATCAGCAAGAACGACGAACCATAATAAATGGGGCAAATCGAATCCTGATTTGAACCGAGTCAAATTTTCGGACCAAATCTAGTGAGCCAATCAGTGAATGCGACAGACAGAGTGCTTTATCATTTCAACGCGTCGGTTCCGGTTTGGTGTGGAAAGCTCGCTAACTTCTGGAAGATCCTTAACTCCCTATGAAGGGCCAATATGATACCGACGGTGGGAAAAAAGAAAACTCATAACCATCCGGTTCTTTATTTTGTCTGCACCTTAGATACAAACTTCCATTGCTCAATTTTTTTTTTGCTCGTCAATAAATCAATCCTCGGAAAGTTTGACTCCCATCTAACCCGAACCAAGTTTCGCAGTTCATTAACTTTTGCTAGTTCGCACTGAATTAAATCAACTCGGTGCGTTGTTTTGGACGTTCCTTTTGCAAACCTCCTCTCGCTGCCAATGGTGTAAACGGAAGCCGACGAAAGTATGATGATAAAAATCCGTTCCTTCCATTCATTGCTCGTCCCCCGGGGTAAGCTTTGTCTACCGGCTTGCGACAGTAAGGAAACATTAAACGGAAATGCCGGCGGCAGGAAATCGCATCAAATCGTTGGCAATTTGTCAGCTTCCTTGGCCAGCGGTGTGCTCATTTTGGTCCTTTCGTACATAAACCGACCGTCTGTTTCAATTTGCACCTTGCATCGCTTGGTTTCATTTCTGCTCTCTGCACAATGGAGTGATTGGGGAATTATGCTTTACTGGAAGCTTGTGTGTAAATAACATAACGTTAGCAGCGCAGTCAAAGTGGCAGGCTCAAGCGGGGATTAAACATTCATTTATTTACATGAGCGCTGGCCTTATTTGCTGATGGCAGTTTTTTGTGTAAAGACATTATTTTCTTCATCAACTAAAGGTACTTTTCCTATGCTCCTTTCATTGCATTTAATTCTCAATGTTTCTAGCTAAAACTAATAACCTCTAATATTTCAAATGATATTTAGTATAATAAATTAAATAGTGACTTTTTTCAGCAACGATTGTTTCCTACGTATTAACCAGTTCTGTTCCTAATAACACATATTTACCAAAACTTTTTCAACAAACATCAGCATTCTTTTACATTTCTCAATCTCAACTTTATTGATTTATTTTATGAGATTTTTTTATGTAGTACTCTTTTCCACTCTTTTGGAATAAATCTTTTCCCGGAGAGCGCTACCGTACATGCCAAACCTCTCTGCGCTGTTGACAGCATCGATCATTCAATCAGAGCTTAATCCTAACCATCGACAACTGCAATCTGTTATCGTTCCATCAACCCTTCTCATCTTTCACATTCATTCATCGGGGCTAAGTGTGATTTAATGTTGCACTCATTTAACCTCTTATCGATCAACTCTATCGGGGAATCAACGGCAGCGCACCGTCTGTTCCTTCGTGCCAGGTGTACACGTGCACCGTATTCTGATCGATGCGTTTTCTGCTTCCCTATTTCATCACTCTCAAACGACGCTCCATAAAAAAGCCCCACCCAGCGGACTAGCGTGTGCATAATACAGGCAGAAAAAGAAAGAAGTAACAAGAGTTGTCGAAGGGTTCCGTTTTTCTTTACCATAAACCGTCCCTTGTCGGCTCAACTCACGATACGTTACAAAAAAAAAGAAAAACAATTTCCCGTCAAGCTTCGTTCTGCTTTTTTCGTTTATTTTTACACAACAATTCTCATTCAACCAAACCGGCGAAAAAACATCAATTTTACGTAAAATAACAAAGCGATCAACCGTTCCATTCTACCACGTGTGGGTCGAGGAATATAAGGGACTGGATTTGCCTTTTAAAGTGCACATGTTAAAAGGGAAAGTATTACACTTCTCAACGGGTGTGTGGTCGGTTCTGGAGCGTGAGCTGGAACGAACATTGATGGTGTCAATAATGAGAACCGCTTTTGAATGATTGCTTGCTAAGGCAGGAGTGAAAGCTGTTGCAAAAGGATTGCATTCCGCAGGCGACAAAATGTAACCCATAAAAGCTTTCCCTTGTAAAGTGTACAGTGTGGACCGCAAGTAAAACTGTATAACTGATGATTGTGTGTTTTAAACAGATTACAATTGATTAAAAGGCGCGTTCCAGTGGTCTATTGGTAGCGCTGCCGGTCTTTGTAATTTTATTGCATTATCAATTTAGGCATTGGAGCGGTCAGTCCTGCGTACTGTGGATTGGTTCGGACGCGATTTTGGACTGGTCCTTTCGTGTGAAAATCCAATGCCCAATCCAATCTAAAGGCCAATTATATAATGCTAAATGAACAAAAAGTGGGAAAGACATAATTATAATTTACTTAACTTAGCTCATAGTATGGTGTACCAAGCCAGTCCCACCAAACGATCGCGTTTTTATCGCTTATTGATCGCGTTTGTATTGCATTTATAACCATAGGGTTTTTTTAAGAAAGGATAGTTATAGGGGTGTCGACTGTTACTAATCAATTTAGAGCCATTTCTGAATTAACTTCGAGTTGAGCTCACAAGTGTTAAAGTATATCTGGAACACTTAATATCTATAGAGATTTCGATTGCAACTGACTAATTTTATAGCCATTTGATAGATGTCAGATGCTAAAACGCCGTACAGATTCACTTTCATTTTGAACAAGATCCAGAAAGAGAAAGTAATTCTCCATCCAGCTCAGTACAATCCAGGTAGCTTGAAATTAATAATAAAAAAACTAGAAATCTCTAAGGATTATATCGTGGAGGAAAACGATCAAAAAGCTCACATTACACACTGAAAACACCTTCAACTCCGTTTGTTGCTTATTATTTTATGTTTTATTTATTTCCATTATGACGGCCAAAGGCCGTATGATCGACAAAGTTTGCCGAAATTAAACAGCTACGGACAATTCCTCCCAGTTATGAGCCTTATCCCGGGCTTGCTCGGTTATCTCATAAACTAACTTATAACTATGGATTGCAGTGGCTTATTATTTTATATATTTATTTATTTATTTATTCCATAATGCCGACAATTGCCGTATTATCAACATAGTGTTGAGTTTTTACAAATATTTCAAATTTTACAAGGCATTTCCTCCTTGCGAATTGCCTTATCCCGTGTTTTATTTTTCGTGTAATGTTCGTGATATCTTATGATCAAACCAATGAAAAACCCTGTGAACGAGTTGGATTTATGAACTTAACTATGTTTAAACGTAAAACAGATAAGAACCCAACAGGACGCGCGCGCACACCTACCAATAGCACAACTCTCCAAACTTTTATGGTGCTTATTATTTATTCTCATTTAGTTTGTGTTGCTTATTATTTATTCCCATTTCAATTCAATTCAATGCATTTTAATTCAAAACTGAAAACGATTAAATAGCAATTATTTCAAGTTACTAACTACATTTCCAACAGATTAAGCTACTTCTTTCTTTCCAACCGGTTCAACAAATAACTTTCCTGTCACAAAACTCAGCACGCAGTTGATTAGAATTCACTTGGTCGCGCACCATATTGAGTGGTAATTGCTGAAACGATACAAATTAGAAACGGGAGAAACAGTAACCCCGCATCGGAAAATCCGAACCTTTCTCATTCACAAACCAACACCACCGGGGCCCGTGTGACTATGAATGAGTGCTGTGCTTTCTGTTCTTGGAATGGACTTAATGCAACGGCAACCGAACAGGCACGACAGTTGGTTGTTATTTTAATTAACACCCACTACTTACCACATCTTACGTATCGGCTGCAGGATGCGTCAGAATCCGATCACAGTTCACAATTACTGGGAACCGGTGGTTTTGTTTGGTGTGGCGATGCTTCGTAATGTTGCTTGGTCTGAACAGTAGAATTAACAGCCAACGTGTGCCCAAGTAAACAGAGAACCCAACAGCCCCAGCCTAGACCACATTTAATTGCCTGCCAACATCGACCCAACGAGAGAAGGAAAAATTATTTCTCCAAAAGGCATCACCACTTAGACGGTGGCACAATGCCAACCACTGTACGGACGAATAGCAGCGAATTATTTCAAAATACTCCATGGATAACTCTATTACCAGCCAAAAACGGAACTTTCAACATTGTTCGATTGTTTTTCCTTCGGCAACGATTTTTGCGTTTTGTTGAAAACTAAAGCAACCGAACAACAAACATCTCCTAACGTCACAAGCGGACGGCAGTTTTCCCTCGAGGGAAAACTTTTGGCCATCATCGGCGAATCAAACCGTTTAATTAGCAGCAGCCAACACAGAATCAACAATCCGGCTTACCGTTCCTACCACTTGGCCGGTGCCCATCGTTGCAGAAAGCAAACTACTTCTGGCCATTTGGGTGCTGCACGCAGATTAAACCATCGTTCGGAATGGAAGCGAACGGCTGCTAACGTTCGGGGTTTTCAATATTCTTTCCACGTTACGCGTTGTTACACCGTTTCCACGCGTTTCCATTTGTTGGAGCGCATTGTCTTTGGGTTCAAGAGCATGAAAGTTGGAATTTCCCTTTTTTCCTCGTTGAGTGCAAACAGTAGCTGGGTTGTTTTTCTTTCCCAAACGTCTCATTTTCTTTGCAAAAAACGTAATAAGGATGGTTATGATTGTACGTGAAGAAGGACAATTTTTCCCACTTCGGGCGTTTTGTTTTTCCTTCCATAGACAGAATTTTCTTTTGCGGACGAAATGTGTTTCTTTGTGTCCATAATATTGTTCCTTCACATTCTTTCCCTTTCCAGAGAAAATGAATCTGGTAACATATTAGATAATTTATTGCAACGCATGGAGCAGTATGCGAACAATCTGGAGGCCCTGGTGGATGAGCGAACGCAGGATTACTTCGAGGAGAAGCGCAAATGCGAGGAACTGTTGTACCAACTGTTGCCCAAGTAAGTAAGCAGTATTTCAGCGCTGATAGTGAGGTTTTCTTTTTTCTCAATGCTAAAATGTACAATTTCTTGCAATTCCATATACAGATCCGTAGCGGCACAGCTGATCATGGGCAAATCTGTGATAGCGGAAACGTATGATCAAGTAACTATTTATTTTAGCGATATTGTAGGCTTCACCTCGATTTCGGCGCAAAGCACCCCCATGCAGGTCGTCGATCTGCTGAACGATCTCTACACCTGCTTCGACTCGATCGTCGAAAACTTTGACGTGTACAAGGTAAGCTGTGAGTATGTGATCAAACAAAGGCAATTAAAAAAATCTGAGCTAACTGGCAAGAAATGATGCTACTCTTCTATGGGTAAGCGAAGTCAATGGGAAGTAGCACACATTGGTCTTTTAAATCAAGATCATTACATGCTGTGGGCGAGAGGCTATCCAATAGCTCAATCAATTATAAAATTATTCATAGAAAACTGTCCAAAGGCCAAAGAGTATTGAATCTTCAGTTACTCAGGATAAATGTATAATCAACCCAGGGAAACACAATATCTTTGTTTTTGAAATGTGATTTTGGGTGGAATATTGAGATTTTATCTACATTTACTGCAACTAGACGAATGAGACCTTCTCTTGGTCTAATATCTCGGCGTTTGGTCTACTACACCATAGCATGTAAATGGTATCTCTATTACATGGAATCGCATTACATTACATTATTTTTGTGATATTAAAACATCAAGATGTCTAGGTATGTCAGTTCTGACTTTATTTGAATTGATTAAACCGTAGCTCAATAGACTCTCCAGCGTACCGGGGGGATTGGTCTGGATGACCAATTTCCAGTTGTTTACCCAGTTGCATCTTTTAATATAATGTGAACGAATAAGTTCCAAATGGAAGCACAATAAATACGGGAAATAACTGGAGAAAATAACTCTCATATCACCTTATGTTTTTCGGCAATCAAATGATGAATGAGATTTATGAAAGATAAACTGTTTGAAGCACGATAACAAACAGGAGGTCAATCTCATCCTTCCGTACAAGAATGATTTCCTGACGATTTCGTTTGAAACATAAGCTTTGAAACATCGAAAAATCCTCTCTTTTAAAAACATGCCCGTTGGTTACTACAATGTTGTAGATATGATATCCATGACGGTCCAATGTGTTAAGCACATGATTACACAAGCACATGCTTGACAGTATTTTATAACGCTTTAAATGTTGTTATCAATCGTTCTTTCACCCATCATCAGACATCATAAAATCGTGTCCCAACTGACTGACGTTCCATCGACCATCCGTAAGCTCCCATACGTCTCCTCACGAACAACAAGTCACACCAAATGTTGCCACATAAAAAAACACGATCTTTTATCGAAAAAGAAATAAACCTTCCGACCTTCCGGGCGTCAACACATAAACTTCCAACCATGACTCCCAGCTCCCATGTATTTTCGATCGAACGAAAAAAATGTCATCGAACGGCAATTAATTTTCATTTCATTCGATACCTTCCATCCAAAACGCTGAATGGTTTGGGAACCCTTGGGAACAGGGTGTGGGATGTGCGTCACCATACTTTCATCTTAGATTGAGACGCCAAACGCCAGGGCAGCAGCTGTACTCGTCCAGATTTGAAAGCATGAAAGGTGTTGGAAAATTTAGTTTTTTGTTGCTTTTGGGCCAAGTAACAACCAAGAAAGTAATGATACACTCACACACGAGTCCACATCTGGGGAAGAATTTGAATGCGAATTTTAACACTCGAGCTGATCTGCGCTGGAGTGACATATGTTCGCTTGCGTATCTATTATACTCGTGGCGTATCGACATCAGCGTAGTACATCGGCAACGGACAACGTACACATAGTACTTGTCAACGAAAAGTATATGTGTGCGTCGTTATAATAAAAATATAAAAGTTTTTTCATTGGGTTGGGAAGGTAGCCCGGGAAAACTGCTACCAAAATGAGGAAACCGTTGCTGCCGAACATTTTTAACGCAATTCTCTTGTGCATGAAGAAATATGTGTGCGAAATGGACAAATTCTTCTTGCGTTGAAATATTTCAATATTATAATATTGAAGGATAGCTAAATTGATTTGATAACATGGATATTAATTCATGTCGTATCGTTTTTTGTATTGATGACAATGAAATTCAACTGTATAGAATATATTACTATATTACATATTTTGTTCCAAACATTATTGCTGCTAACACAGAAGTAGCTCACAGTAAAAGTTTTTGAGTTGGTCCCACCGGAAAGAACATTTCTATACAAAAAATAATTAAATCTTACGAACCGATTGGCTTGAAATTTGCACAAGATCTTCTTTGCACAAGTTTACACAAAAACTTTTGTAATAAAATTGATGCTCGGTTAGTTTTATAGACCAAATATTAAAACCTTATTAACCTTAACCTTAACCTTAAGCTTAACCTTATCTTATTGTAGAATACTTTTTGTTAAATCCAATTGTGCAATAAATGAAATGTGAATTATGACATAAATCCGGCATGTCAAGCATTACCCCCAAAATTTATTTAATTGATAATAGCTAAATTTTCGGTTTTTCGGTTGATGTCCTTTTGTAGCATCAAAATAATGCGTGCTTTATCTCCTTTTATGTATTTCTTCCCATGGCTCATCCCTCAGATATCTATTAACGTATTAATCTCTTTCTTTGTGCTCCTTTTTTTGCTCTTTTCTGATGTTTGTTGGCGTTTTTAGACTTGAAAGAATAATTTTTAAGTTTATATCGGAAAGTTCTTATAAATAAACACCAGATAAATATATCGATTTAAAATAGGATGACGCTGCTATTTTACCATTATTATTATCGCTAATGTTTCTTCCCTTTCCGTGCGCTTCTCCACTGCAGGTTGAAACAATCGGCGACGCATACATGGTAGTGTCCGGGCTTCCGGTGCGGAACGGGAATCTGCACGCGCGGGAAATCTCTCGCATGGCACTCCGGTTGCTGGCGGCCGTTTACAAGTTCACCATTCGTCATCGGCCCAACGAGCAGCTCCGGCTACGGATAGGGCTACACAGTGGTAAGTAACCAAAGGATGATAATTGCGGAAGAGACCGGATGCTTGGAGGGCGATTTAAAATATCGCCTTTTTTGTTTTGCAAGCATCTTTCGTCCCAAAACTTGCGTGACAGACGCGTTGTGACGTGTAGATAAAAAGTTTCCAAAGCTAGCCGAAGAAAGCTCCAAACCACTCGCTCCCTATCACAGAGCAGAAGAGGTGGTATGTTTTTGTGTCGTATTCACTTCAGCACCTTGTCACCAGCAGTCCATTAAGTGAACTACCCGGGATCGTCTTTGAACGCTGCTGTGGCAATCACAACGGCCGCTTATTAGGTGTAAAGTTTGCCACTGACTGGTGACATCCTAAAGCAACGGTCTTCACGGTCGAATGTTAACTTCCTGTGCAACAGATGGCTTATCCGCATGCCGAGCACGCGGTACCCAAGGCGAATGTTAAGCGTCGCGCAGCTGAAGAGTAAAACATTGGGAATTAAAGCCCCATTTAGCCTAATGTGTGACGGGCGATACACTTTGTGCTGGAAGTTAAATGGTGTCCAGAAGTGAGTGGTGGGTTAGTAGTAAGCTGTAAAATAAACGAGAGTAACTAGCGGTTCTACAGAATATCAAGAAGATAGATGATGTTCTTTAAGGGCTATCGCTGAGAGAACGGAATATGTGTCTTTAAGAGCGGGAAATCCATTACATTGTATGGCTTCCGTAGATAAATTTCGCGCATTAAATAGTTTACTGTTTGAAGCAATCCTCAGTTTACGTTAGTATAGAATTAAGGTACTGTGAACCCGTCAAATACCATCTCGTACTTCATCGCCATCTTAAGATCGCCTGCAAGAACACATATTTTGAAGTTATGGAGAGATATTATGTTATTATACGACATTCCTGAGTGTCATACTGTGAATGAATGTTCCTTCAAAATAGTACTATTGTTCCATACAGTTCACCGTTGAGAAACTGAGGGTTATTTCCATGTGGAGAAAGTTCTGTTCCTGTTACGTGAAGAAAAAAAAATACTGTTACTAACAGGAGCTAATGATTCAAATCTTTTATGCGATTTAACCCAGCTAGTGCATCACTTTAGAATTGTATCGGTGGCCAAATCTAAACCATAACTTTTGTTTCTACTGATGAATGGTAGCGTCTGATGATATTACTATCATAGGACTGTTGCTCACGGCAGAAACTCTGCCAGCTTACAAAAGTGCCCTACTGTCTACATTTCAACGTTTTTGTCTAAAGTCCATACACGTTTCATTGCGATGAAGCAAGCAAATGGAGTCTAGCTATAATTGACCAGTATGGTAAATGAACGACATCATTGAACCTCTGGCACACAAAAACGAACATCGGACGTCTCCCTGATATCAGATCTATAAGAATAGTATGGCACTTATGCAAAACTACTACTGGAAAGTTTGGACAGACTCATCTATTTGTTTGTCTTTCTCTGATTCTGTACTGATCCTATCTACCGTGGGGATGTATTGCATTTACTGATGTTTCCTTGTTATGTTATAACGTCACATGTTATAAGAACTCTCAGTTCTAGGTCAAGTTTTTTTTTTTTTACAATATAGCGATAAAAAATGTACCTTCATTATTTGAGCTATTTTGATTTGAAAAAGTGACATTTTTTAAGCTTTTTAGTGCATACTTCTTCTTAATCCTTTCTTTTCCAAAGCTACCAAGAAGACCGCTGTCTTTCTATTAACTAAAGCTACAGCTATCAGCTAAGCTAAGCTATTGAATTTAAACAGCAGTTAGCATATAACAACCTCCATCTAATTTACAATCACTTAATTTTGAATTTATTTTTTTTTCCTCTCTCTCTCTCTCTATTTCTCTCTCTGTTCTCTCTCTGTTCTCTCTCTTTCTTTTCTTACTCTTCTTCTCTTCCTCTTATCAGGACCATGCGTTGCAGGCGTGGTTGGTTTGAAGATGCCACGGTACTGCCTGTTCGGGGACACGGTCAACACGGCCAGCCGGATGGAATCGACCGGTGAAGCGCTCAAGATACACGTCAGTCACACCTTAAAAACGCTTCTCGACACATTCGGCACGTTCGATCTATCCGAGCGGGGTCTGGTACCGATGAAGGGCAAGGGCGAGATGCTCACCTACTGGCTGAACGGTGAGCGGTCCGAACCCACGACACCGCTACCAAACGGACTGAAAGGACCATCGGTGACCAACCGGCAGCATCTGCTCACCACCGACAGTGTCCCGTCCGTTCTCGATCCTCACGCACCATCCCATCCACTTCTGCCATCAGCGACCAACCAAGCGAGCGCAAATAATGGGTCCGTCACCGTCGTTAGCTCACCACCGACCGGTATCCTGATTAACCATCATCACAACAACAACAACAACTCACCCTGTAGCCTCAACCACAACAACAACTCACCCAACAGCTGCCATAATCCGACGCCGCCCAAAAAGCTCAACAGTGTGTCGTACAGCTTCATGAAAGCGTCCGGTTCGGCCGGCAACAACAGCAATGGAGCGAACGTACCGAAAGCTTCCGCCCTGTCCAAACCAAAGCTCCCGGAGGTGGAGGCGTTACGTGGGGCAAGCGTTACGAAACCGTTACTTACCTGAAACCGAACCGAACCGGGTGTCGCGTTCGAGGAGGGATTTTTTGTTTTTGTGATGTAGTTTTACGACTTCGTTGAATGGGGTTTGATAGCCCCATTGGTCCGCGGTACTTGTGTTAAGTTACTCTCTGACGCCGGTGCCGGTGTAGAGACTGGCGGAAATTGACAAATTGGATGCTTTACGTGCAGAAGATTGGCGAAATAATGACATTTCGCTGTTATCAAATTTGTTCAGACAAGCCATCTGGCGGCACATGGATATCTGTTGGATATCCGGTGAAACATGGATTAGCAATTTCCGATCGCGCCAATTCAACACGGCAAACAGCAGGGCGAGACGACTGACAAGAGAAACTTAATGTACTTAAATCATGGATGGGAATTTTGGCAGCAATTTCAGTCTTTTTATAGTCGTCACGTTTGTTATTCCTTGTTCCATGTGTGTTTAAAAAAAGAGAAAGGCAATGCAAACGAACCCTGAAAGCTCACCGAGTGCTGTAAACGAACGTCGGAACGATATGGCACTTAATGTCCACGTATCCACGTTTGGGCAAAAAAACTACTAGATGAGATGAGATGAGGTAGAGGAAGAAACTAGGCATCATGCAAAATGCCCCGAATTTAGAGAGAGAGTGAATGGTAATAGTCAGCTAGATTATTTGATGTTGTGTAAAAAGTGTAAGGAGGTAGAACAGTTACTAGCGAGTGATTTCCCTAAATCACTCTTCTGTGTATGTGTGTATGCGTGCGTGTGCGTATATATATGTATGTATGTGTGTGAGTAGCGTGTAAGAGACGAGCCCAAGAATGTCTTCAACGTTTCTTCAACATTGATTAAACAAGGTGTGAACATCCAGCCGGCACACAAGCAGCAAAGCTAGCGTTATGCGAATTGCATACCTTTCGGGCGTTAATAAAAAAAACCCCACTAGCGTCTCGTCTCTGACTAGCAGGACTATCATTAACCATTATCCCTAAAGTTATAAACAAAACAAACCCAAGCAAAGAGAACTGGAATGGACAGTTGTGAAAGCGGGCAAGGTTACAGGCGACGATGTGGAGCGTATTTTTGTAAGTGTATTAATGTAGTAGCAGTAGTGTTGTAAGTTTTATCTGTAGTACGATGTAACCGAAACGTAATATGTGATCAAAACCGACATGAAAACAACGCAAAAACACAAACACACACACATAGCAGGTGCCGCAAACAAATAATCAAATCGATGCCATTTGTAGTTATTATGTTGTGTCGCAAACGTAAACACAGGCAGCAGAAACAAATCATAAAAAAAACGAAGGTTTAAAAACCACGTGCCAAGATGGGTAAGGAGGAAGGGAGGAAGCAAATGGGAAGGAAGGCTGGGACAAAGTAAAAACGCTTCTTTATGGAAGTTTGAAGGCCAGTAGTCAAAACAACAAGGTGGAAACAATTCGTGTGGTTGTGTCGAATGCGAAATAAAGTTGCATTTATGCATTGAAGAAACATAAACAAAACATAGACAGAAACATATGTATATCGTACATTGTTGCTTGTGTGTTGTTTAATTATTTTTTCCCAAGCCGAAATACATATTGCCGACAAACACTATTTCCTAACACGAACAGCACAAGGTGGAGAGATTGCGCCTGAGTGCATATGCGATCGCATGACAGCAGATCTTGTGACAGTTTGATAGTATTCGATAGTGATGGGCAATCATCACCATCGCATACAATCAAACTCGCGAGACCGATCGCTAGTGTAAGGGAGATAGATGAAACGGAAAGTATCCTTCATCTCTTTCCAACTCCCCGTCAGCTGGTACGAAATTCCATACAAACGAGCCGATTTCCGGATTTCTGATACCAGGAGAGCATCTTTCTAGGAGGTAGCATTGGTTCACCACCAGTGTGCATATAGCTGTCCCGCTTCCTCTTGTTATCATAGAGCGTGAAAGGAGATCTTGTGACAGTTTGATAGTATTCGATAGTGATGGGCAATCATCACCATCGCATACAATCAAACTCGCGAGAACGATCGCTAGTGTAAGTGAGATGGATGGAGAAGAATGGAAAGTATCCTTCATCTCTCTCAAACTCGCGAGACCGATCGCTAGTGTAAGGGAGATAGATGGAAAAGAATGGAAAGCATCCTTCATCTCTCTCAAACTCCCCGTCGGCTGGTACGAAATTCCATACAAACGAGCCGATTTCCGGATTTCTGATACCAGGAGAGCATCTTTCTAGGAGGTAGCATTGGTTCACCACCAGCGTGCATATAGCTGTCCCGCTTCCTCTTGTTATCATAGAGCGTGAAAGGAGATCTTGTGATAGTTTGATAGTATTCGATAGTGATGGGCAATCATCACCATCGCATACAATCAAACTCGCGAGAACGATCGCTAGTGTAAGTGAGATGGATGGAGAAGAATGGAAAGTATCCTTCATCTCTCTCAAACTCGCGAGACCGATCGCTAGTGTAAGGGAGATAGATGGAAAAGAATGGAAAGCATCCTTCATCTCTCTCAAACTCCCCGTCGGCTGGTACGAAATTCCATACAAACGAGCCGATTTCCGGATTTCTGATACCAGGAGAGCATCTTTCTAGGAGGTAGCATTGGTTCACCACAAGCGTGCATATAGCTGTCCCGCTTCCTCTTGTTATCATAGAGCGTGAAAGGAGATCTTGTGATAGTTTGATAGTATTCGATAGTGATGGGCAATCATCACCATCGCATACAATCAAACTCGCGAGAACGATCGCTAGTGTAAGTGAGATGGATGGAGAAGAATGGAAAGTATCCTTCATCTCTCTCAAACTCGCGAGACCGATCGCTAGTGTAAGGGAGATAGATGGAAAAGAATGGAAAGCATCCTTCATCTCTCTCAAACTCCCCGTCGGCTGGTACGAAATTCCATACAAACGAGCCGATTTCCGGATTTCTGATACCAGGAGAGCATCTTTCTAGGAGGTAGCATTGGTTCACCACAAGCGTGCATATAGCTGTCCCGCTTCCTCTTGTTATCAAAGAGCGTGAAAGGAGATCTTGTGACAGTTTGATAGTATTCGATAGTGATGGGCAATCATCGCCATCGCATACAATCAAACTCGCGAGACCGATCGCTAGTGTAAGGGAGATAGATGAAACGGAATGGAAAGTATCCTTCATCTCTCTCAAACTCCCCGTCAGCTGGTACGAAATTCCATACAAACGAGCCGATTTCCGGATTTCTGATACCAGGAGAGCATCTTTCTAGGAGGTAGCATTGGTTCACCACCAGCGTGCATATAGCTGTCCCGCTTCCTCTTGTTATCATAGAGCGTGAAAGGAGATCTTGTGACAGTTTGATAGTATTCGATAGTGATGGGCAATCATCACCATCGCATACAATCAAACTCGCGAGAACGATCGCTAGTGTAAGAGAGATAGATGGAAAGGAATGGAAAGCATCCTTCATCTCTCTCAAACTCCCCGTCAGCTGGTACGAAATTCCATACAAACGAGCCGATTTCCGGATTTCTGATACCAGGAGAGCATCTTTCTAGAGGGGAGGCATTGGTTCACCACCAGCGTGCATATAGCTGTCCCGCTTCCTCTTGTTATCATAGAGCGTGAAAGGAGATCTTGTGACAGTTTGATAGTATTCGATAGTGATGGGCAATCATCGCCATCGCATACAATCAAACTCGCGAGAACGATCGCTAGTGTAAGGGAGATGGATGGAGAAGAATGGAAAGTATCCTTCATCTCTCTCAAACTCGCGAGACCGATCGCTAGTGTAAGGGAGATAGATGAAACGGAATGGAAAGTATCCTTCATCTCTCTCAAACTCCCCGTCAGCTGGTACGAAATTCCATACAAACGAGCCGATTTCCGGATTTCTGATACCAGGAGAGCATCTTTCTAGGAGGTAGCATTGGTTCACCACAAGCGTGCATATAGCTGTCCCGCTTCCTCTTGTTATCAAAGAGCGTGAAAGGAGATCTTGTGACAGTTTGATAGTATTCGATAGTGATGGGCAATCATCGCCATCGCATACAATCAAACTCGCGAGACCGATCGCTAGTGTAAGGGAGATAGATGAAACGGAATGGAAAGTATCCTTCATCTCTCTCAAACTCCCCGTCAGCTGGTACGAAATTCCATACAAACGAGCCGATTTCCGGATTTCTGATACCAGGAGAGCATCTTTCTAGGAGGTAGCATTGGTTCACCACAAGCGTGCATATAGCTGTCCCGCTTCCTCTTGTTATCAAAGAGCGTGAAAGGAGATCTTGTGACAGTTTGATAGTATTCGATAGTGATGGGCAATCATCGCCATCGCATACAATCAAACTCGCGAGACCGATCGCTAGTGTAAGGGAGATAGATGAAACGGAATGGAAAGTATCCTTCATCTCTCTCAAACTCCCCGTCAGCTGGTACGAAATTCCATACAAACGAGCCGATTTCCGGATTTCTGATACCAGGAGAGCATCTTTCTAGGAGGTAGCATTGGTTCACCACCAGCGTGCATATAGCTGTCCCGCTTCCTCTTGTTATCATAGAGCGTGAAAGGAGATCTTGTGACAGTTTGATAGTATTCGATAGTGATGGGCAATCATCGCCATCGCATACAATCAAACTCGCGAGAACGATCGCTAGTGTAAGGGAGATAGATGAAACGGAATGGAAAGTATCCTTCATCTCTCTCAAACTCCCCGTCGGCTGGTACGAAATTCCATACAAACGAGCCGATTTCCGGATTTCTGATACCAGGAGAGCATCTTTCTAGAGGGGAGGCATTGGTTCACCACCAGCGTGCATATAGCTGTCCCGCTTCCTCTTGTTATCATAGAGCGTGAAAGGAGATCTTGTGACAGTTTGATAGTATTCGATAGTGATGGGCAATCATCGCCATCGCATACAATCAAACTCGCGAGAACGATCGCTAGTGTAAGGGAGATAGATGAAACGGAATGGAAAGTATCCTTCATCTCTCTCAAACTCCCCGTCGGCTGGTACGAAATTCCATACAAACGAGCCGATTTCCGGATTTCTGATACCAGGAGAGCATCTTTCTAGAGGGGAGGCATTGGTTCACCACCAGCGTGCATATAGCTGTCCCGCTTCCTCTTGTTATCATAGAGCGTGAAAGAAGATCTTGTGACAGTTTGATAGTATTCGATAGTGATGGGCAATCATCACCATCGCATACAATCAAACTCGCGAGAACGATCGCTAGTGTAAGGGAGATAGATGAAACGGAATGGAAAGTATCCTTCATCTCTCTCAAACTCCCCGTCAGCTGGTACGAAATTCCATACAAACGAGCCGATTTCCGGATTTCTGATACCAGGAGAGCATCTTTCTAGGAGGTAGCATTGGTTCACCACCAGCGTGCATATAGCTGTCCCGCTTCCTCTTGTTATCATAGAGCGTGAAAGGAGATCTTGTGACAGTTTGATAGTATTCGATAGTGATGGGCAATCATCACCATCGCATACAATCAAACTCGCGAGAACGATCGCTAGTGTAAGTGAGATGGATGGAGAAGAATGGAAAGTATCCTTCATCTCTCTCAAACTCGCGAGACCGATCGCTAGTGTAAGGGAGATAGATGGAAAAGAATGGAAAGCATCCTTCATCTCTCTCAAACTCCCCGTCGGCTGGTACGAAATTCCATACAAACGAGCCGATTTCCGGATTTCTGATACCAGGAGAGCATCTTTCTAGAGGGGAGGCATTGGTTCACCACCAGCGTGCATATAGCTGTCCCGCTTCCTCTTGTTATCATAGAGCGTGAAAGGAGAGCTTGTGATAATTTGGTAGTATTCGATAGTGATGGGCAATTTCATCATCGCATACAATCAAACTCGCGAGAACGATCGCTAGTGTAAGGGAGATAGATGGAAAAGAACGGAAAGTATCCTTCATCTCTCTCAAACTCGCGAGACCGATCGCTAGTGTAAGGGAGATAGATGGAAAAGAATGGAAAGCATCCTTCATCTCTCTCAAACTCCCCGTCGGCTGGTACGAAATTCCATACAAACGAGCCGATTTCCGGATTTCTGATACCAGGAGAGCATCTTTCTAGGAGGTAGCATTGGTTCACCACCAGCGTGCATATAGCTGTCCCGCTTCCTCTTGTTATCATAGAGCGTGAAAGGAGATCTTGTGACAGTTTGATAGTATTCGATAGTGATGGGCAATCATCGCCATCGCATACAATCAAACTCGCGAGAACGATCGCTAGTGTAAGGGAGATAGATGAAACGGAATGGAAAGTATCCTTCATCTCTCTCAAACTCCCCGTCGGCTGGTACGAAATTCCATACAAACGAGCCGATTTCCGGATTTCTGATACCAGGAGAGCATCTTTCTAGAGGGGAGGCATTGGTTCACCACCAGCGTGCATATAGCTGTCCCGCTTCCTCTTGTTATCATAGAGCGTGAAAGAAGATCTTGTGACAGTTTGATAGTATTCGATAGTGATGGGCAATCATCACCATCGAATACTATCAAACTCGCGAGACCGATCGCTAGTGTAAGGGAGATAGATGAAACGGAATGGAAAGTATCCTTCATCTCTCTCAAACTCCCCGTCAGCTGGTACGAAATTCCATACAAACGAGCCGATTTCCGGATTTCTGATACCAGGAGAGCATCTTTCTAGGAGGTAGCATTGGTTCACCACCAGCGTGCATATAGCTGTCCCGCTTCCTCTTGTTATCATAGAGCGTGAAAGGAGATCTTGTGACAGTTTGATAGTATTCGATAGTGATGGGCAATCATCACCATCGCATACAATCAAACTCGCGAGAACGATCGCTAGTGTAAGTGAGATGGATGGAGAAGAATGGAAAGTATCCTTCATCTCTCTCAAACTCGCGAGACCGATCGCTAGTGTAAGGGAGATAGATGGAAAAGAATGGAAAGCATCCTTCATCTCTCTCAAACTCCCCGTCGGCTGGTACGAAATTCCATACAAACGAGCCGATTTCCGGATTTCTGATACCAGGAGAGCATCTTTCTAGGAGGTAGCATTGGTTCACCACCAGCGTGCATATAGCTGTCCCGCTTCCTCTTGTTATCAAAGAGCGTGAAAGGAGATCTTGTGACAGTTTGATAGTATTCGATAGTGATGGGCAATCATCGCCATCGCATACAATCAAACTCGCGAGACCGATCGCTAGTGTAAGGGAGATAGATGAAACGGAATGGAAAGTATCCTTCATCTCTCTCAAACTCCCCGTCAGCTGGTACGAAATTCCATACAAACGAGCCGATTTCCGGATTTCTGATACCAGGAGAGCATCTTTCTAGGAGGTAGCATTGGTTCACCACCAGCGTGCATATAGCTGTCCCGCTTCCTCTTGTTATCATAGAGCGTGAAAGGAGATCTTGTGACAGTTTGATAGTATTCGATAGTGATGGGCAATCATCACCATCGCATACAATCAAACTCGCGAGAACGATCGCTAGTGTAAGAGAGATAGATGGAAAGGAATGGAAAGCATCCTTCATCTCTCTCAAACTCCCCGTCAGCTGGTACGAAATTCCATACAAACGAGCCGATTTCCGGATTTCTGATACCAGGAGAGCATCTTTCTAGGAGGTAGCATTGGTTCACCACCAGCGTGCATATAGCTGTCCCGCTTCCTCTTGTCATCATAGAGCGTGAAAGGAGATCTTGTGATAGTTTGATAGTATTCGATAGTGATGGGCAATCATCACCATCGCATACAATCAAACTCGCGAGAACGATCGCTAGTGTAAGGGAGATAGATGAAACGGAATGGAAAGTATCCTTCATCTCTCTCAAACTCCCCGTCAGCTGGTACGAAATTCCATACAAACGAGCCGATTTCCGGATTTCTGATACCAGGAGAGCATCTTTCTAGGAGGTAGCATTGGTTCACCACCAGCGTGCATATAGCTGTCCCGCTTCCTCTTGTTATCATAGAGCGTGAAAGGAGATCTTGTGACAGTTTGATAGTATTCGATAGTGATGGGCAATCATCACCATCGCATACAATCAAACTCGCGAGAACGATCGCTAGTGTAAGAGAGATAGATGGAAAGGAATGGAAAGCATCCTTCATCTCTCTCAAACTCCCCGTCAGCTGGTACGAAATTCCATACAAACGAGAAGATTTCCGGATTTCTGATACCAGGAGAGCATCTTTCTAGGAGGTAGCATTGGTTCACCACCAGCGTGCATATAGCTGTCCCGCTTCCTCTTGTTATCATAGAGCGTGAAAGGAGATCTTGTGACAGTTTGATAGTATTCGATAGTGATGGGCAATCATCGCCATCGCATACAATCAAACTCGCGAGACCGATCGCTAGTGTAAGGGAGATAGATGGAAAGGAATGGAAAGCATCCTTCATCTCTCTCAAACTCCCCGTCAGCTGGTACGAAATTCCATACAAACGAGCCGATTACCGGATTTCTGATACCAGGAGAGCATCTTTCTAGGAGGTAGCATTGGTTCACCACCAGCGTGCATATAGCTGTCCCGCTTCCTCTTGTCATCATAGAGCGTGAAAGGAGATCTTGTGATAGTTTGATAGTATTCGATAGTGATGGGCAATTTCATCACCGCATACAGAACGATCGCTAGTGCATATGAAAAAGAATAGACGAAATGGAAGATGGAGCATCCTTCATCTCCTTCCGATATGGTACGAAATTCCATATGAAAGAATCTCCCCACTCGTTCCGACAGGAAACTTAACCGTTTTGAAATAAGTAACCGCAACTACCATTCCACCTAGAGTCTCCAGCCGGCTTGATCCACTACGGGTGATGGACGAATGATTATGAAATCAATGTTTTCTCGTTTCCTTTTTAACAAAAAAATAAGAAGAAAAACTAAGCTTTATTTTTGTATAATATTTTTATTTTGTTCAAGTTTATTATTAGCTTTATTTCATTATTCTTACTTTTCTCCAGTTAAGATTTTGCTTACATGTTTAAAACGGGTTCTCTTTTTGTTTTGTTGTTTACTTTATAGGTTTTGTAATGCACACGCTGTTAAGCGCCGTGTTTGTTTGTTTTATCCACTTGCTTTCTCTTGCTTCTGCTTACTACTATTTTTCCTCTTCTATTAGTTCGTCTACCACTACTTCTACGTTCATTTTCTCGTCCTTATCCCCAAATGGTGTATGCATCCATCATGTATGTCATTATCTCCCACCTCCTCAGCTCCTTCCGATTACTCTTCCCTGCCTTTTATGTTTTGTTCCCCATCTTGTTTGCACTGTGGAGGAGTTTTGTGAGCTGTTTGAAGTTATTCCTGTGCTTTTTTAATAAACAACTAATGTTTTCCCTTTTTAAACCAAAAGCTATTAATGTGTGTATTTTCCTTCTATTTTCTTTTTATTTATTTTTTCCCTGCTTGCACAACCGCAAACAAAAACGTTTACAAACATTAATGCAAACAGACATTGAGGGAGGAGGTGGTATGATTAGATGATGTTATCCTTCTTTTCCTTTGTTTCCAGGCAGCACACCGTTTGACGTTCGCATCTACGCGAAAGAGATCATATCTTTAAAACAAAAAAAAAAAACGGTTCGCAACTTCGTAAACTAGACTAATCGTGGCGGAAACTAGGTTAATAATTTAAAATTCAATTTTGCACAACCACAGCACTAGTGGTAAATACGCTAAAATTAAATAGTTTCTCATTTGTTACAATTACACAATGCACAAAACGCTCCACAAAACGCATTACATTAATTTATAAGATTCAACGTAAAACCCGAAAACGAAAAACATAAGAAAACACAAATCTTAACTTAAAACGTAATATATTTATATAAAATCCGTCAAGTACATCACGGTACAGAACGCGAGGAAAATGATCTATTATGGTACATACTATACAACGAGAACTTATTTGTTAGGGATCTGGTAGTGGTGGTGTTATTGTACTTCCTTTACCGAATAGTCTTGCCTCGGTCTGATGGGAAGAAGAAATTGGACGAAAATTTGCAAAGTAAAAGCAAAAAACCATAACATAATGAACACATTAAAACGTTATTTTCTTCGAGCGACATGTATTACTACTATGCCGGGGGCTAATATCTGTGGTTTTTTTCCCTGAAGCTAATCCCGGATGTCTTACGTTAGTTCGAAGGGGTTGATCAATCAAACTGTGGCTTTCGTTTCAGAAACTAATTTCTGAATCATAACTTCTAGCGCGCAGTTGTGTCGGGGAGTATGGCCGACTATGAATAACTCGTAGGACAGAGGTTAATGAATCTTGCGCGACTAACAAAGCCGTAATACTACTGAAAAGAACCGCGGGCTTATCCGAAGAGTGTTCTATTGCATTTTCATAGCCCTGACAGGAGAACAAAGAGAACTTTATTATTCTTGAGAGTTTTAATTGAAAAGCTGCTGTAAATATTCGCTTTCAAACGACCAACAACGACACTTGGCAATCATTGTTGTACCACCAGCCGTTATACAATTTGAATACTTATCAGAAATGCAGTTCTGCAACGATCACAGCTTAACAATTGTGTCACTAATTATAGAGTTGAAGTTCCATGAAGATCCACGGATAATTCAGTTCTTTTGCAAGAGAAGAAACAGAACTGAACAACTTCTATCCGAGCAAAAAAAAAAACTAGCCAATGAAGAACGACCCACTGTAAGGATTGCATTGGATTGCTTTCTCTTCTAGAAAATCTAGAAAACCTACAAAAGGCAAAATGCATTAAAACAAATTTTTCTTCAATTGCATTTTATCATTTTTCTACCATATTATGTTGGGTTGTGTCTACGCTTTTCCTTACCAGGAGTGTCTTTCTGTTTTATTTACCATTATCCTGAGAGATTTTTCTTTGTTGGTTTTGTATTTGCTTTGTTTGCCATTACACACCATCGTGAGGAGCAGGTCCGTGTTTCTGGTTTTATAAGCTAAAAATTGCGTATTTATATTACCTGTAATTTGTTATTTATTTTGTATGTTGTTTTCGTTTTCTGTTTGTTTCTCATCACCAAAAAAGCTTCTTAGAAAAGCTGGAAAGAATTATGGTTTAGCTCTTGCTTCTCATTTCTTTTCTTTTGTTCGTCACACCAACTTCTCGCGTCTACACAGTATGTTACTAGTAACATTAGATTACTGCTTCGTCTGCCGTTGCATGTCTAATTTAGGCATAATTTGCTCGATATTATTAAACTGCCTTGTCTTTTCTTTACTGTCAATCAAAGCTTTATAACTGTTTGAAAATGTTCAAAGCAACGTTAATGTAAACATTTGTTTTGCGCTGCTTTTATTGCTTACTGCCCTTACGATATTGTCTGCAGTAGAACGGAAAGAATATAAAAATATGATGAGCTGTGTTTGTGTGATTTTTATAACCATAATAGTATCAAGAATGCTTTTTATTCTTTCATTTCCATCCCATCTCTTCAACTCTTTGACCATTCCAGCTACCACCTATTTGCTTATGTTATGCATCTTCTCCCGCTTAGAACATCATCATCTCTTACATAAAAGAGATACAAATAAACAAAAATGAAAAAAGGAAACTTAAAACAAATCCTAGGAATATTTTGCGCTTCATAAACGTTCGGTATATAATTGGCTACTTATGCGCTAATCTCTACGCGTAGAACACTACTGTTGCGGCTGCAAAACACTCATATTACCCATCCATTATACCTACATATTGCGCTCTAATGCTGTTTTTTTTTGTGCGAGAGCCGGTAGAGTAGGTAGCAAACACAAATGAAATGAGAACAACAGTGAATAAAAACAAAAAGAGGAAATAGAAAATTAGTAACTCAACGAAGTATAATAACACTATACGATAGTGATCAGGAAAAGAAAACATAGGTGCTAAGATAAATAACAAAAGAGCTAGCAAATTTAGCAAGATGCTATGTTAATGTTTGGAGCCCATTGTCTATGAAATAGTAAAAATGTTCCTTTGTTTGGTTTTTACTTCTTGCTCTCTCTTTCTCGCTCTCATTTGATGTCATTCATTTTTAAATCGTCTCATTCATTTATCTCGTTTTCATGTTTTTTTTCAGTTCTTATTTTCTCTTCCCCTTCAGCTGTCTAGTGTCTCCATGTTTGTAGTACTTAGAAATATATAACTTCTGCTTTGAATATTATACCTATATACAGTGTTATTTCCCCTTTTCTGTACACACTACGCCATTTCGTGTTTTTTGCATAGATAATATGACTTTTATACCATTTTCCCTTCAAGAGTTTTATCCATCCACTATGCTCTCTTCACCTCTTTTAATGCTTGTTGGTTTTTTGTTTTCAATTAGTACTAGTACACCTTTTGTATGCTGTTACTTTTCCGAACAGTTAAACCCTACTAAAACATGAATGATGTTTTACATTTGCTTGTTGGATTCTTAGTTGGTTTTATGTGATTTATTCTCTAAATAAAATGTTTACCATTTTGCTTGCCATTTTCTCTCGTGTACACCGTGAATCATTTCGGCATGATATACCAAATGGGTGATACACCAAAAAGTCACTACCGTATAGCTTGCTTTAGTGGAAAATGTATCGAAAAAGAAGTCACCGTCCTTTTTTTACCACAGATTTAAGTTTGACCGATTTTACATTTGGCGTACCTTACAGTACAATACACAGAAGAAAAAGAGCTGTGCAATGAGCAAGGAAATTAAATCACGTTGAAAAAGAAATAAAGCCACAGCCTTTTGAACAGAAAAAATAACACTCACAAAAACGGGAGCTAGGGTTCGCATTCCGTGCGGTGAATTAGTCTAAAAGTATTAGAATTATTAGGTGGCAGTTCAATGGTGAAAATGTTCAGTCTTCGTCTTCATAACCGATACGTATGCGCGCCCAAACACACTCTATATTTCGCTATAAACCGGTTTGTTTTTCGTACACAAATAACCGGAGTGAAGGATATAGTTAATTTAAAAAAAGTCTATTCCACTTCCATAACTCACTACCCTTCCTTTTTTTACTAATGAGTAAACTTTCTGCATTGTAAACCAAGCAAACTTTCGAAATATTTTTTTTTATTTCTGTGCTATTCTCCCGCTATTGAATATTAAAAAAAAATGATCCTAAAAGCACGGCTAACCTGGTAAAATGAACACATCAACGAGGGAGAAGACAAACATATGCGCTAAATGGCAGTTACAGAAAAGGGCTAGATGGAATTTTCCGTTAAAAAGAAATCCTGGGCACATTTGCACATGATTAATGAAGAGATTACGTTTCCATTTCAGCTTATACGAGGTAAACAATCGTCGATCGTGCTGATACCAATGCGATCATAATTTTGTCAAAACTATAAAACGATCGTAGCTGCTAACTCGAAAAACTAATGCCTAGAATATATTTGTTACTAAATTATTTGAGCAAAATCGAATGCTTCACGGAAAATATAAAAATTGCCAACCTATCAACGTTTGAGACGTGTAAAGAAAGATCGAAACTTTAGTAGGAACGCTGAATATGAACCAACAGAAAAACGATATTTTCATGGTGCAATAGTAGAGTGTGTGTAAACGAAAAGATACACAAAGCTATAAGTATAACACATTTGTAAACTAAAACGACGATTTTTTGCTAAAACATATTGCGATGATCGAAGGCTGGCGCTATGTATCTCGGTGCTGTGGTGAATAATTTCTCTCCTTTCCTTACGCAAAACGGTGCCTATTTTCTAACGCAATGAAAATCAGGTCGGGTTTGTATTGCTGCCTCCCGCCGATCCACGACTGGTCCGCGTCGAACCGGTCGCCGATCCGGACGACGCGTTCGAATGCTCGTCGTCCCAGTTCCAGTCTTTGCCCTTAGGTCGAAATTTGGCCGATTTATGCTTGTGATGATGTTGCTGCTGATGGTGCGAAAGGTGATCATCGTTATCTCCACGAGTAGCACCTCCTCCTTCATTTGGCACGGCCGTGACGGAAGCCGCAGGATTCGACTCCGTTGGTAGAATGTTGAGATTGTTGGACGATCCCGGCCGGTGAGGCCTTCCAGCAACAGCAGTAGTAGTAGCACTAGCGACTGAATAATCCTGCTGTTCCATCGGTTCCCCGACACTTATGGCACTGTTACGCCCACCGCTCAAACTTTCCTCGTACTCCTCCCAGTTGCGTTCGCGGAACTTTTTCTTGTAGTGTTTCTCGGACGAAGCGGAGGACGATTTTGACTGCCGCTGGTACTTTAGCGGGATGCCCAAACTGTTGGTACTGTTGTTGGCAGGTTGGACCGTGCCTGTTGGCGCAACATTATTACCACCACCATTGCCGGGCGGATGTAACAGGACTGTCGGTTGTAACACTGCTCCTGTGCTTGCTGCTCCTACAATAGTGGTGTTACTCGTGGTCGAATGCCCGAATAGAAGCGGAGGACTTGATGTAGGACTCGGTGTACGCGGTAAACCCACGTCCGACAGTGGCGGACTGTCGACGGGTTCGGCGGGCGATGACTTGATGATCGGCACCATGTGCTTCATCATTAAACCACCAGCAACCACGGTGTTGCCACCGCTACCACCCACGTGATGCCCGTGTCCAACTCCATGACCACCGGACACGCTGCCTATACTGCTGGTGCTGCTGTTACTGCTGCTACTGCTAATACTACTGCTGCTGCTACTGCCCGCACTAGCACTGCTCGGCGGTACGTCCAGCTGAGACGATGAAGACGAAGACGACAGAAACGTTCGACTGTGATCGCTCTGATTGATGCCACTGTCGGGCGAGGTCGTACAGCTTGCCGATGACGGTGGTACGTCCTCGTTCGAGCGCCGCGTTTTATCCAGCTCGGTTGAAGCGAACGCCACCAGCCGGTCGAACCCGGAACTGACGCGATCGTGCCAGCTTGACTCATCGTCACCGACCACATCATCTAAAGGCAGCGAGTGTCGAGGTTGAATGGAAAAGGTAAAACAAAAACAGAGCATTAGTATAGCCATACTGATGAGCCACGAACTATATGTCGTACAGTTAGCAAAATAATGTTATCACGCAAGCAAAAAATAAAATGACAAAAGAAAAAACTATCCCGAATGCTTTCACTAAATGGTGCAAAGAAAAGTGTCCTACGCGTAACAAAAATGTAACGCTCGCACGTGTTCTTAATATTATTATACTTAATACGTTTTGAGAAAGTTGTTGGATTGTCAATAATAACAACGAATTATAAAGTTATTGCTGACTGTTAAAATCTTGACAATGATCAAAAGAAAATTTCATTAAACAAATTAAATGCCAATGGAGTTGTGATAATATTCACAAATGTGAACTCTAACGCCTTAAGAATACAGAATTAAAATCCAAACATATTGCGCATTTCACGTGGAAAATATATACTGCTTTTGATATCAAAAAATAAAATGAAAATGAATGACTAAATGTGATACAACATAAAACACAACAATCATATCTAAAGTTGAACAACTACACACCACCATCACCGCCATACAGTTGGAATATAAATATATAGAACTATTGTTACGAATGGTAAAACTATAACCACTAAAACCTCTCAACACACATGACACAATCGTTCCAACTAACATTTGCTAGTACTACAACAAATTATAGTGTAAGTTTAATTAGCTTTTCGCAACATTAACGTATACACATTGCTAAAGAAACACCAACCGTAACCAACGAAACAATTGAAGAAATGACTACTGCACTGTTGCTAAATCGTGGTATGTGCGGCAACGGATAAAACCAAAATAGACAAGTGCGATATTATAGGTGCTCGCTAGCTAGGGAGTGCTAAGAACCACTGTCACCAAGGACTGTAATAATCGTTCATAAAATGTTTTTGGGATGCAAAACCCGGCAAACTCAAGAAGTAAACAATCACGTCCAGCAAATGGGTACACGCAGTTACGGCATTAACAATGGGAACAGCAAATGGAGTAACAGTAAAGGAGAGAGAAATTGAAGCAAAAAAAAACACACACAAAACACACACGTGAACACGGTTACACAGGATCATGCAATGGGAAATGTGTGAAACTGTTCGCTGCCGGCCGCAAGTTTGTAAAAATAATCACATTACTAACTTCGCGTCTTGTTCTTGATATATCTTCTTTATAACAGCACGGTCACCTCGTTCGCTCGGTTCAGCCTACGGTCGTCTGTTCCAACACATTATGGAATCGCTGCACGTAGTCCTGTTTACGCGGGGCCGTAGCCATACTATGCTCGGTCTATATTCATATATATTGTGCTGTGTCTATATATTCATCATATCATCCCCATCGCTCCGGTTTTTCGTCCTTTTTTCACACTTTATGCAGTATTTTGTAT
The DNA here is from genome assembly GCF_943734725.1 of Anopheles marshallii. Lineage (NCBI taxonomy): Eukaryota > Metazoa > Arthropoda > Insecta > Diptera > Culicidae > Anopheles > Anopheles marshallii. The sequence continues at coordinate 34,418,473 of NC_071326.1, read as the reverse complement.
ACCTTATCTTTGTTTTATAATGCTATATTGTTTTTGTCTCTTTAGTATAATAATAAAAGTTATTTTATACATAGTTTAATGTACATGTTACTGTGTTCTTGTTAGTATTTCTTTTTTAAGGACAAAAGATCCTTTCAGTGTGACACTTTATTTACATTTTTTTTTATTCTCGTAGAAAATATCAACTCAAATACCAAGGAAAAATAGTATGGGTTAAGTAAATTAAGTTAAATAAATAGATTCATCGAAGAATTTAAAAAAAATAACAATTAATGTCCACTTTGTAATAGTTTTTCTTCGATACAGTAAAACAAATATCTTTAAAAACTTTTACCCTTTTTCCCTACCACGAACACACTTTATACATCTTCACTGTTCATGGATTTTTTTTTGTTTTTGATTAATTTATCACTTTTTACATCATCGTATTGTTTATTTACACTACACGGTTATGGTTTCTGGTTCCCATTTTCTCCACAGTACATTTTATTGTGTAATGTAATTGTTGTGTTTATGTTGTAATGAGTGATGAGTTCCTACAAGCTTCGTAGAGTTTATGGAGAACTTCTTTCAATCTTTCTAGCTCCCTGCATCATCCTGATTCTATTTTGTCTCTCCGATTAAGATGACACGACTAATCAAAGATGAAAACACGAAACAGTCAAAAATTAAACCATCATGAATCTAACACACCCAGAGAAAAGGATTGAAATAATCACACAGATAAACAGTTGGATTATTTTGCATGGTGCTTCTTTAAATGGCAATTCCTGTGTCCTTTAACTTTCCTCGTGATTTCTAGATATTCTTTGTGAAATAATTACCATTTCATAAATCGTATTGTAATATTCCAGCGACCTCTGTTAGAAATGTCTTTTCCCAACCTCTTCCTAATGTTATGCGATTAATGCTTATCAGTATATATGGGTTGATGGGTTAATACTGATGAGTGATAGAATGTTTGCACACACTGCGATGCCGATCTAACTCACAACAGATATCGTTAACTAATTCAACTCCATTTGATCTTTCCAACCCGATGAATAGATCGCAAAGATTAGTCTTATCTGTCTTTGTCGCGTCTTAAACGTTCGAGCGTAGCCTACGGAACTTACCTGTGAAGCCTCATGTGGGTTTTCAGATGCTTTTCGTCACAACCTTCCTCTTTTGTCCCCACGGGTTTTATGTGCCATACACGGAATTTCGTGGAGGCAGCACGGTGACGACCGGACAGACCTCGATAGTAGAATACATGCTGAAGCTAACGGTCGTCCATAAAGACCGAAAGAATGGATGGTGTGCAGTGTGTGCTTTTTATGTATCATATACGCCTTTACTGACACTTTGACTAGGTCTCTTCTAAACGGAGGATTCGCTACTGTCTGCAACGAATGCGGCTGGTTCACTAGCCGCAATAGCTGCAGCCGTTGCTGCATTACCCGATGCGATTCCGTCGCCGTTCGTTAGATGGGGCTGAGAGAGGGAGGAATTGGGCGTTGGATGCAGTGGAGATGTAGGCAAATATGGATGCTGCTGTTCCGGCGGCAGTTCTCGACGAATCTGGTACTGTTGCTGCTGCTGTGCAGCGGTCATAGCTACGCTGGAGGCGGTATGTTTGAAACTGCCAGACGAGTGCATCGCATTCGTCACCATCACAGTGATCGGCTCTGCCGGTGGCACTGTCGGGGTATGGGTTGTTGCTGGTGTAAGAACGTCCCGATAATGACCACCGGGAACGGTGATAATCTTCACCGTATTGCTTAGACGTGTTGCGGACACCGCGATCGATGCTTTCACATCGTCAGCAGCAACAGTACCAGGTTCGGTGTGAAGAACGTTCACCTTCGAAGGAGGAACACAACCACGACCAACTACGGTACCCAAGCTACGGGGAAGTGTTATGCTAGTGTTACATCTCCGGTCACCATCACCGCCACCATCAAGACGTGTTCCATTGCCAGCAACGGTCTGGCACGGTGCTATAATCAGTCCCCGTTCCCCAACCTGACCGTTACTACATCCATCATTTGAAAGGTAGGATTTGGTGCTGCTGGAGGTACTGGCAGCAGTATTACCGGTGCCTAGTTTCGATCTGCCAGGTGGTTTCGGTTTGAACGCATTGAGAATTTTGTACACTACCGGCTCGACGGCAGATCGCCCACCAGTTGCAGATGCAAGGCATTCCCGTCCGTCCAACGAGAGGTCGTTGGTGTTTATCGTTACCGTACCAGTGGAGCGTTCACCATTTCCGGTGGTGCACTCAATCGTACCGGTAACACTGTTGATTATGATAGTGGTAGTAACGTTAGTAGCGTTAACCTTGTCACCATTCGCGAACACAGTCTGTGAGGAAGTGGAGGAGTTGCTGGAACCGCTGTCTTCGGTGCGATAAACATTCGGTGGTAGCTTAGCCTCGCTGGTGGATTTAGCTTCCACCATTGCCATCGTAAATCCGACAGGAAGCGGCAATGGTTTTGGTGGTGTCTTCCACTCGGTAGGAGGCACCGTACTCGCTGGCCTAATGCCAGAGGTGTTGGCGATTGTTGCAGCGAACACACTAGCTGCACGGTCTTTGCTGCTACTAGTAGCGTAAGAAGCACTACCACTCATCGTACCAGCTGTAGTTGGAGGAGTAGTAGTAGTGGTAGTAATAGTAGCAGGTGTAGTGTTGGTAGTAGAAGAAGTAGCAGTGGTAGAAGTAGTAGTAATGGTAGTGGCAGTCGCGATCAGTCCGTGGCCTAAGGACCAATATACACATAGTGTTTATACAGTATAACACACTTAATAAATTATCTTTTAGGTTGTGGTTTATGCTTTACATCGCGATCGTGCTCAAAGCCAAACTTCTTCATCCCCTCCTACACCCATCTTTTCCCGCACTGTAGTATGCAAACAACATACGAAAGCATTCACACTTCACGCTACGTACACTTTCCATGAGCGAGGATTGTTTGAAGCTTGTGTTTGTACATGATATATTCTCTGTTACTGCATTGTATCAGTTTAGATTTGTAAGAGGGATGAACAGACTGTTATTTGCTAGCGATGTAAAGGGGAACATACAAACAGCTGGGAGTTGATTAAAATGAAAATATATGATACCTTACGATGAGAGTTGCACGAGGGACAGGTTACAACGATGATGAATTAATTTAACGCACATCATTATGGGGGTTTGCTTCTTGGCAAAGAATTTATCGAAAAGTTACAAAGTTTTTCTTTATATAAATCATACATGCTACAATAATTAGGAATCCTTATACGGCATAGTGCTCGTTATGTGAAAAATTTAACAAAGTATCTAAAAAAACATACAAAAGAAAACATTTAAAAAGCGAATAGATAATGTCACCAAAACATAACAAGTGCATGGTCATAGGAGACTAACGAACGTTGTGTTTTTATCTACTGTTGCAAAATGGAATTAAAAAAAACAGAATATAAATTTACCGCAACTATTGCAACAAAAAGCACAGAAAACATATACGAAATACGGTATTAACTATCAGATGATAATGATCAACCAATTTCACTACAGTGATGAGATGATTTATTGAGATCGAGAGTTTGATCGAAAGAGAACGAAATAGAGATGATTCAGGTGGAACGAAGGAGATACGATGTATAAATGTGTGTGTGTGTGTGCGGTGCTATAAATTGTATTTCATCTGCAATTAATACTGTGTGAAAATTGAATAATCTATGCGTGTAAAGATAATGTTGAGACACTGTCTCCAGAACTCCAACAACAGTGCAAACGTAAAATAGGAAAAGATCAATGCTTAGGCAAACTAAGTTAGTTATGATAGTAAGATGGTGAAAAGTGTACCCATGGTGGGTATTTCGAAATTGTTAAAGCATAATAAACAACCAAATAACAAATTGCTCTTCTCGAGCGTGGTTCTCTGCGTGTTATGGTATTAGCACACACATAAAAAGGAAATAACAAACAAAAACAATCCACGCACTCTTTAAAAGTTGATCGAAATGGATCGTGAAGAAAGCTAAGAGTGAATTGCCAGCTCACACATAGTGTTGCACACAAGAGAAACAAAACCAAACCACGTTAAAAGAACAAAACTATAGATCACACACACACACACACACGCATTACTTGTACCTACTTCGGAGGGAACAGACGAAGGAAGGAGTTGGAGTCGATCTAATCGCTCGCAAATCGTGCACTATCGACAGTAGGTAGCACTAATGGTAGTAGGCGGTAGTAGTTCCTTCTAGAACATAATGAGACAAAATCAAAAGTAAAACTATTAACATATATACTGAAGGTGTAACCACCTACCACAGTACGGTGTGATCCTCAACAACACACCGTGATAATGGTTATTAGTGCAGTAAAAAAAACATAGCGTGCAGCACACAATCGTTCATTGCTTTGCAGAAACTATCGTAATGCATTCCTCCGAAGCACAACTGAACTCTTCTCTTGGTTTCTACACTTATGACGTTTTTTGAAATTGTTGCATATTCTTTAGAATTCATCTACAAACAGATAAAATGAAATGCAAAACCGAAAAAACGATAGAACATTTTACAGAACTTAAGGCAAAACGATGAGACGCTACATGTTAATAGGACGTTTTATATTCTGTAATAAAGTTAATTTAGATTTCATTTAGAAATGTATGCACGATGATGAACTTGATTTTTTAGTTAATAATATTTTTAGAATTAATTCATGCTAAATTCAAATTTTTCAACTACTCGTCATAAAATACGTACAAACAAAAGAAAAGCTGTGTAGAAAATAATTACTTCCAGGATAATAAATTAAATTACTTCTAAAGCCGATCAGTTCAGATTTAAATACCACAAGTTTTTGTATACAACATGTTCGAAATGTTCAAGACATCATCAGAAATCTAATGTTTTAAAAGACCGGTTAGGACATAGAAAGTTCTATCGAGAGTTATTTTAATGGTAAATGGACATGGGAATATACCTATACAAATTAAAATATTTCAACTACAATTTCGATTCTTTCATCAAACAACGGATATCATCATACGAAGGCACTATGGCTTATTGGCAATAAATCATCTCAGGACAAACGAGTTGGGATGCAGGTCTATGGGAAATAGTTACGGAAACAGCACTAGCATTCACCAAACAATCCTACCTAATTCAAGCAAAATGCATACCAAGCGTTAAATGATATGAGAGCTAAAACAGTTAACTAAAATAGTACGATAAACTTAAATGTGTGCCACCCAACAGAAGCAGGGTGTGTGCACTTCATCCGACCACATGCTTACCGTCAACGTCGTTGCGCGAATGGTGACTGTGGCGCACGTGTAACTGATGATGATGTCGGCCATCATCGACCAGAGAGTTTATTTCTGGGCTCATTACTAGCGGCGGTGCTACGAGCAATCCGCCACGGACACTGCCGGTGTGACCGACGATACTATTAGATGCACCGCGGGGTACGTGCAGCATATCCGGTTCAGGGCAGTCGATTCCGACCGCACTGGATGAAGTTGTGTAGAGCATCTTTGGTGGACGAGTACCAGGCGGATGTTCCACGATCGGTGAGGTACGTTTCAGGGCGTGTTGATGATGAGACGACGTCGAGGACGAGGATGATGTGGATGATGCGGATGATGATGAGGTGTATTCTGTAATGCATCAGCGAATTTGTTAAAAAATACTTTTTTTGTAGTTGGTTTGCACAGTTGGTAGTGCCATCGCCTATATTGCCACTTACTCTCAGACTTAATGTGTGCAGTTTGTACTATCTGAAGGCTTCCTGCGTGGATATTGCTATTGGTACTGTTGCTGTTACTGCTACTGTGATTAGTACCGGAAGTACTGTGATGAACGCCCAGATCACGCCGGTGACGCTCTTCATCCTCTTCCTTGATCTTCAGTGTGGCGATTACGCGTGCCTGCAAGGACGCTGCAAGTCCTGAAAACAAAACCACAAAAACAAGGCATTTCTTATAGACGAACTAAACCAATGGGGTATATTTTCAAATCCAATTCAGTATTTATGTGAACCGAATGATCATTACTACTCATTACCTTCCAGTGGTTGTCCACCATTTAAGCGATCCATTCTGCTTTCATCGATTGGAACGATTTCGCCGCGCGAGCGTGACATCATTCCTGGCTCACTCATCACCACTGGACCGCGGTGTAGATCCACCGGGTGGTTACTGCGGTGCATGGCAAGTGACGGGTGCTGCTGTTGATGATGATGGTGGCCCATCGAGGATGGTGAAGACAATTGGACTGGATGTTGCAGCTGCTGTTGCTGCTGGTGGTGCAACTGTTGCTGACGCTTGTTATGCTCGTCAGTGAAGTACGACTCGAGATATGGTTTCATGTCCGCTCGGGGCAATGCCATGTAGGGTAGTGCATCACTCGAATGATGACGATCGTGCGCACGAGAAGTTGACTGCTGGTAAACAACTCCGGGTCCTCCAGCTGCAACGCTACTACTACCCGGGGCCGGTGAGTATTGCCGTTGCGAAGAACCATGCGGCGATACGATGGAACTCGGTACGGTTGCGGAGCTTCCAATCGATCCCTTATGGTTCACTGCTTTCGGATTGTATGCCGCAACCTGTACGAGCGAAGCTAAGTTGCTTTGACCGTGTAGATGATGGACGGGCGACTTGCTACTATTGTCTCCGACACTTCCCGGTCTGGAGATGGGACTGTATGTTCCGCCACTGCTGCCCGGCGGTGGTGGGCCACCTGCTGCTACGTGTCCTGCCTCTTCCATCAGACGAATACTGACACGCTCGGGACGTTGCACGTTCGTGTTAATGACCGTATTGCCACCAGATGGACCCGTCGCATTTCCGGACGCAGCCGATGGCGGCTGCTGCTGATGAGACGACATGTTGATTGCAGCGTTAATGATTGACTGATTCGAGATCTCCAACGTGCGTTCGATCTCCCCGTTCACTAAATCGCCAATCGTTTTAACTGTGCCCAACCCACTACCTGCGCCACCTGTTGGACCACCTGCAGTACCGCCAGCCGATGGATGGGTTAATTTCTCTTGTGACAAATGCCTTCGAAGGGCCATCTTCGCCGGTGATACTTGCGTGTAGTCTGGCTGGGACGATGTCGAACCGGGTCGGGAATTATTGCCACCCTGCTGCGCCGAAGATCCTTGAGATCCAACACCGGGTGAGTGCGTCACCAGAGGGATGGGTTGCTGTTGGCCACCGTAACGTACCCCACTACTACCCACTGAGGAGGACGCTGTTCCATAATCGGCAGTCGGTATGCTATCGAGTGAGTTGGTAGATGAGCTACGAGAATGGCTCTGTAAGCTAACCGCCGATGTGTCGAGCATCGGCGGTGCATTGCCTGGCGTATTGCTGCTAGTTGCCCGAGGATCGTAACGGAAATTTTCCGGTGCCTTAAATTCTAGCATTTTTCCATCACCCATGGACGTCGGTATACCACGATGATGATGCTGATGTAAGGGGTGGTGTGGATGATCGATCGGCAGCCCTCCGCCATGTGCGGCGGCCGCATAAAGTAACACACGTTCCCGTTCGCGTTCCTGCTGCTGGATGATTTGCTGATGCGTGCTCATAACCGACGATCCTGGCGAATGGTGGCTCATCCCAGTTACCGATGAACCCTTCGAATAGGGATACTTCGAACTAGGTGAGATCTTCGCAGAAGGATTGCCAACCATGGCACTACTACTTGCCGGTATCGGTCCGGTGGGATGCATTTTGTACGGAGACGTTGGCACAGGTGAGGTCGAAATCGAGGTACTGGTGTTCAAATGGTGTGCGGCACTGGTGATAACATTTAACATTCCCTGTTGTTGCTGCTGCATCTGGAATTGCTGGTGCTGCTGTTGATGATGAAGGGATTGTTGCGCATGAGGATGGTGCGAGTGATGGGACAGTTGCTGCTGTTGATACTGTGATTGACTAACCTGCACATGCTGTTGTTGTTGATGATGGTGTACCTGTTGATGCGAGGGATGATGAGCCGAAGGGCTTGGGCCTCTTCCGCCCGACGTCGCACGGGCAGACATATCATGGGCGGTCATCATTTGATGCTGATGATGAGATCCAGCTCCCGGTGAAGACTGAAGATAAACTGTCGTCTTTGCTGAACCCGTCGCTGGAGTCCCATACCCACCGACCGCAGACGTAGCTGATTTTAACGGCGATCCAAGAGAATCTACCATTACGGACTGATGTCCTCCGCTTCCACTGCGATGATGGCCCTCACGCTGACCAACACCGGTAGATGAACCCGAAGATGGAGGTACAGTTACCAGCGGTGTACTCGCTGTAGGAGCCAAACCCGTTCCCGAGTTTCCTGTTTTTGGAGATCCCTGCAGTACGGAGGTGATAATACTCTTGAGACGATCCTCAAAGTTGACCACCTTGTGTGAATCGTGCAACTTTCCACTGCTACGTCCTCCACCGCCAGTACCACCAGACCCTTCTGATGTGTTACGGCCTACACCACCGTGAAGTTCATTAGAGGTGGACCCAGGTACATAACACTTCGGAAGCGATCCACCACTGCTCGTCGGTATCGACGACACGACGACAGCGGGTGGAAGCCCGCCAGAGCTACCACTGTTGCCACGATGATTAAGGTGTGCTTTGTTAATAGTAGAAGCGGGAGCAGGCATCAGCGCCGCATCTGGATGATGCAGATGAGAATGCAGCGGTGGTTGTGATTGCTGATGATGGGGGAACGCTTGAGAACTCGCTACCACACCTGATGGTTGTTGAGACGTCAGTTGTATGGGTGCCGGTGCCGTTCCAACCATTGCTTGAGATCCGTGCGCTGGAGCCATGCTAGCATGTTTACCATCATTGGTTCGCTCTTTTGCCGAATGTTTACCGGCTGCAAGAAGTTTACCTGCTTCGATCTGCCTGCCAGTTTCTAGGATTTTTTGTGCAAGAATTTCAGGATTGTTTTCCTCGATCTTGCCGATGTCCGGTATTTCGGGCCACTCCTGTGACCGTGTTCGATTCTCGCGAGACTTTCGTTGTGCCGATCTAGACGAACTACCAGAACCTTGTTTCACAGGCGCGTGAGGTACAGTTGCGGGGTTAGATCCAACTGCTGCCGGTGGTGGAGGATGCAAAGATCCAGCGCTACCGGAGATTCCTGTAGCAGCGGCTGGCATCGTGCGCTGCAACGGATGAATAGAATCGGACGTTTGTTTGCCGGCAACCTCCACAGGGATGTGTTCTCGCTCTCTGTTACTGCTACCGGTAGTACCGTGCACATGTACTGTATGTCCATACTGTTCCCGATCGCGCACTTCCGTTGCTCGCGCAACCGAAATAATTGTCGTTGTGGCCGCTGCTATGGACGATACGTTATGATTACTGCTTGGTGTCGATGACGCTAATCCTACCACCATCGATTTACGCTCTTCAGTTAATTTTTCAATCAAATTTAGCTCAGATTCAAGATTCGAAACCTGCGCATAAAGCTTCTTGCGTTGGGTTAGCGTACTTGCAATCGCTTTCAGTACCAGTTCGCTCGAGCTGGACGATGTTAGTTCAGCGTCCTCTACCTTGATGTAGGGCTGGTGCGAATGGAGCTGCTGCTGTTGATGCTGGTGCTGTTGTTGCTGTTCAGTAGTAAGCTTTGAAATATGTTGCATCACCAAACGCTTCTGCTCTTGTTCAATCACATTTACTTGATTCTGCAGTTTGGCCGCCATCACCTGAAGCTCCTTATGTCGTCCAACGATTTCCTTTGCCTTGCATAACAAATCGTTTTGGCTGGTCGTGCTGATGCCCAGTTCGTTCATGCGGGCCTTCAACAGTGCCACACTGTCATCAATCAGCACCTTGATCTGCTTCTCGAGCTGGCCGGCCCGATTCATTAGCCACTGGTTGCGTTCCTTCTCGCGATCAAACTGCTGCTGAACGTTGTCCCTATATGATGGTTTACGCATCGCTTCGATGGTCTTCATAAATTGGGCCCTACGACGAGAAGGAAATATATGTATTGATCAGAATGTATAATCAAAATAATTAAAATATTATATCCCCTTTTATTTTTGTCGTAACGAATAAAATTTTCAAGTCAACATACAGGCAGTCCCCGAGATACGCGATTCCTTGATTTTTGATATTGCATATTTGATAGCTGAGTTAGTTTATACCACAAAATCTATGCAAAAATGTGTAAAATTTGTGTAAAATAGCTTCCAATAACATATAAAACATTTGTTTTTAGTTTATTTCAATGTATTCTATCAAAAAGTAGCCTGGTTTGTTAAATTAAGTGCTGAGAAGGAAGTCAACTATCTAACTTTGAAGAATAAACAATTTTACTCCCTGATTCGATTTACGCGAAAATTCGAGATTCGCGGATTTTTCCTGGGTTTTATCGGACCGCTATAATAACGTATCTCGAAGACTGCCAGCAGTTCAATTTCGCTATAATGCGTATGCAAGATGATCGTAAACGAAAGCAGTTGAACATGCGTTACAATGTGTTACATCTGTAACGACCAGGTTCGCCAACCATAAGAATGTGAAAATTTTCAAGGATAATACTAGCGACATCTAGGAGTCAATTATGGAGTTAGACAGGCGAGGAGGAGATAGGAGCGATCGTTGCATTTATTATTCTACACTAGCGCCGCTATGCCGCCCATGGAACTCTACCGGCAAATAAAGCAATGAGGATACTTTCAGCAAGGATCACGGAAATATATTTATGTTTGCATCCGAAAAAATATTCAGCTTTTCAATTTAATTATGGACGAGACGAGTGCTAATCATTAAGCACCCATAAATATTATAAGGTTATTTGAATCCTGATGGTTTCTTATGCAGCTTTTGGCAACTCATGTAGCGAGTTTCAACTACACCTTGTAGGTCGTAGTCCTAGTCCTACGCAGTATGAAAAACGTGTTTTGCCATGAATTGCTGATATTCAGCAAACAAAATAAAACCAACTACATTTTGGGTAATTTTAATTATAATTACTCTTTCTTGACGTTAAACGTTTAACATTTCATGGGTTTTTGAATTCCGGACATCGTTTTACGAAAACGCTGTAAATGGACACGATGGCGTAATAATATCAACGTAGAGTACGAATTTAGGCAACCTACACGCTATTCTGAGATACCGAAAACAGTACACGTTCATCGACGTGTTAGTCGATACAGTGAGATCGTATAAAGACAGATCTTCAAAATCGCACAAAAAAGTGAACTGTTCTGATTCATTTCCATTTCGTTTGACATCATGAACACTATTAAATCACTATTTACAAAATGTATGCACACTTACTTGTATAAATCGAGCAATATTTGTAGAGCGTATGGGGTCTCTGACGGTGCATCAGGGATGTCCAGCTCGTTGTGCTGCATATCACCCGCCAGTGAGGTAAGTTGCTGATCCACGCATCCAGGTGCCGGTGGCAACCGTTTGCCTATCATCTGGTCCGATGTGCTCAGCAGCGTCTCATTATGGAGCAAATCCAGACCGGCAATATTGAGCGGCCGTCGTTGGCGCCCTTTACCCTTAACACGGCCTCGTTTCTTCCCACCAACCATTGCTGCTGCGGCCGCTGCTGCAGCCGCGGACGCCGAAGTACCAACGCCCATTTCACGATTGGCTGCCGCAGTAGCTGCTGCCAGTTCTGATTTCTTACCCGGTGCCTTAGTACGGGTAATCTTACGACGCTTTTTAGTGGCCACCGGTATTCGCCCATTTCGCAGAACCGGCGAATTGTTGTTCTCTTCCTCGGACGGACTTGTCTTGCATTCTTTGCCACTGTTCCAATCCGACCACGCTTTACGCGTCGTCGGTCCCACAACATCCGTATCGCTTTCCGACGTACTGTCATCGTTCGTGATCGTCTTAGGATGGTGATTGCTCTGATCCTTGCGAGACCGAGACGATCTTGTCGAATGTGAACCGCTTCCACCGCCACTTGTACCATCGTTATGGTTTTCCGTGCCCTTCGTTTTCAGCCGTTGAAAGTAACGCTCCAGCTTCGTGCGGTCAATTATGTGCAGATAGTACGAGACCGGTTTACCCGTCCAGGATACCGATCCCCTAAGCGGGCTCATTTCACTCACATGCATAATCGTACCGATGTCACTGAGATTACGATCCGTGATGCGAAAGTTCAACGGACAGAAACTCTTGGACGAAACGATACGTGCACCATCCCGCAAGTCAGCAAACCGTTCCTTTAGCTGATGATCAACATTAGGACCGAATGCAAAATTATTCACAAACACAATCGTGGCCGAGGTGATTTTCTCCCGGTGCTCATCCACAAGAAAGTCTCCCTTAATCAGCTCGTAATCACCGTACTTCTTGCCGAACCAACGCATCCACAGTTTGAACGTCGTGTTCATACCCTCGGCGTACTTGGACGGTACGTCCGCTTTCTCGATCCCGAAGCACACCTTGACCGGTGTTGAGGCAGCCATCTGCAGCACGACCTGTCCGACACCCGACCCCAGATCGACGAACACATCGTCCGCTGTGATCTTCACCTGATCGATCATCTGACAGATCAGATCGAATGACGTTTCACCGTACACCTCCGGCGAGAATGGTTCGTACTGGTTTAGCTTCTCCGGTTCCACCACTGCCTGGTTGTACACTTGCTGTATGATGTGCTTCAGCAGCCCCCGAGAAGGATAGGTGAACCGTTGGTTTGACAGTGATGTACCCTTTTCCTGGAGAAAGCAAAGAAAAAAACAACATGAATATAAATGCATCAATCGTAATCCGAGCTTGTAATGGTACTTACCAGTGCTGCTACACTATCGATCGCTCGATTGAAACGATCGCACAGGTTCTTCATCGCATCGTAATCACCCGTGTCGAGTTTGTTCAGATCGATTTCCTCAATAGCCGATTTGATTTCGGGCATGTCCTCGCATACCCACCGCACATTTTCGATCAGTTCGATGCCCGAATCGTGCCCCGTACCGATCGAAAACGGCCAGTTGTACAGGAATGGTTCCGCACCAGCCGGCGATTGCAGTTTCAGCTCCTTGTAGTTCGGGGTGGCCATAGCTGCGCCTGTACCTTCGTCCTGGCAGTTGTCACGTATATTTATCTATCGCCTCTTACACGGATATTGCTTCCGCTAACCACCGTCGATGGTTTCGCCTTCACCACCAACGATGCAGATAGCTCTCTCTACCGCCAACGTTCCGGCAATGTTGCACACAACTACTAGCGCAATTGACGTTAAAAGGTGTCACTGGTGTCAGTGGTGCAGTACGAGAGGTAGTGATCGCGCGTTACGACCGTTGCGTTGTATGCGCGTGGTTGTTTCCAGTCGATAAGATGTCGAAGTAGCGGTGTGCCAGCTTACATACGACTGCCACCGTTACGAAGCGATACAGGAAGCACGTCGATTTAGTGTCGATAAGCTGTACGACACACGGACACTTCCTTTTCTTTAGCTCACTTTATCAGAATTTAACTGGCCTAAGTGATATACTATACACAAGCATAAAACGCTACTTAAGCTACACTGCTATTTCACTGTAAGACTGTGTGCTCCTTGCACGGTGAAGAAAAGGATACAATTTTCCTTTTCTTTTATGCGTCACGTACTTTGTACTGTTCTTTGTGACGAAGACGTTTGAATTCACTATGCAGCTTTCACACTACTGCCCGTGTCGGCAAATTTTGGACTCACTTCATCAGTGTTATTCGCTTTCCAGCACGCTGTACAACATGTGTTCTATGCAAATGCACCTTCCGACACGAAACACTTTCAACAGCAGCGTTACTACTAACGGACACCCGGCAGAACGTTACGTTGCACCAAAACCGTAGCGGATTGTGGTTACCGCTGATCGGGAAGTTTTGCGCTGTGGGTTGTTGCCGGTACTGGCTGGTGCTGCTGCTAAGCTGTTTTATGAGCGGTAGATACTTCCAGTTGCTTCGCGGTGTATGTATTTGCTGCTGTTGCTGTTTGTGCTGCTTCCTTTTCTTCTGATGGTATTTCAGTCTGCCGTGGAAAGGATGCATCGTTGTCGGTAGTTTCGATGTTGTACTACACACATAGCATATGAAAAGAAACAAATAAAGAAATATTAAGATTAGTGCATATTGAAAAACTATATTAGACGAGAAAAGTATATGTCGATTAAAAAATAATGTTATTAATTCTGTAATGCAACTTTTCGTCTTTTCGTTTCGTTCAATTAAATTGCACGCTTGATCAGCGTTAGGAGCACCTAATACGCACAGAAAACTATCATATTTCTGAATGATCTGTCTAGGCTGAATTTGTCCTAGTTACTTAGTACTTCTTCCAAGGTTCCGAGATTTAGTATGACGTAATAAAACATAAATACTGCTCAATCAAATGGCAATCAGTTGAGCCATGAGTTTCTGAATGAAATGAAACGTGAATTTATACAGAACATTGCGGCAGTATGTCACTTCCTCTGTGCTAGGCGGAACCGGACAGATGGAACCATCGACGTAATAAACAACACGTGCTTTATCGCACGCGACACGCCTAACATAACAACACACACACACCCTGGGGGACACGACACCAGGAAACAGGTTGCCAATTTTTGTTGCTGTGACCACGCAAGGTCAATTACGGGGCAGGTTTCTCCACCCCTTTTAGCTGCTTATAGCCACACATATTCTCCAGCAATGGAAAGTGTTCTGGCAACCAAAATTTTTATTGGCAGCCGTGATATGCGTGATGTTGATGCATTTCACTTGCCAACGAGACGGAAGCAAACCAGCGGCTTGGGTGCCTGGTCTGTCTGGAGCCGGTCTGTGCTTTCTCTCATATTCCGTCTGGTGTTTGTTGCTCTCGCTCTAATTGCATCATTGATTTTCGTTACAAAGCGAATGCATTTCCCACCAACCGCAACCGGACGACAGGTGTACGGTGATGATGATGACGCGCTCGCTATTTCCCAACGTTTCGGACAAATGAACGCTTTCGCTATCCTTTACAGGATGGGTCCATGAGGCTTTCGTTCGTACACAAAACACTCATACACACGTCTCGCACACGCTAGACAACAAGGCTTCGAGTAGATTGGGCGCTGTTGAATTATCGATTTTCTACGCTTCAAACGATTTTCCGCAGACAGTCAGGTTTCTCTCCCTGCTACGTTTGAAGCCCGTACCGTTTTTGGGCTGGCAATTAATTTAAGCCACACAACTATATGGATAAAATTGCACCCTTTAAACGTTGCAATTTTGGTGAAGCTATCTTTCTATCTATTACAGCGCAGTCAAGATATATATCTCAATATATTCGACGATTAAAATAAGGGTTTTTTTTTGCAAACAACTTAATGATTATTTTTATGAGTTGGATAAAGTTCTGTGATTTGTAAACTGCAACTCTCAAACGTTTCAAGTGTCGTTTTATCATTAATAATTATTTTATAAACAATTTCAACGAACTCTGGATTACGTTTTATCATTTTTTGAAGTTCATACATAAATAGACAAATAAAAGTCATGCATAAACAACGGTGAAATTGTTTAACCTTAAACTTTAGTGGCTATTCTGCTTATACCGATGTATTATTATAAAAGAAGGTTATTATTAAAAATAAAAAAAAGAAAAGAAGCGACTTCATTATTTTCTCCTTTAGTGGAACTATGGGATAAAAAGGGAATAAATTTACCGGCAGCTGAATAGTAAGTCCTGTAGCAACTCTACACATTTACCAATTATCTAACGCTATTCAAAACAACACATTCTACAAGACACACATTCCGCAAACACTTTAGACCTTATAAATCATAAGCTAGACAATCAAAAAAATTAATTCAAATTGCGATGATGACCCTTCGAAACGTAAAACCATTATACAGAAGCTCACCTTTAAATGGAATGCAACGTGTCCCGCACAACATTAGTGCAGACGCGACTATACACGCTTCTTCACCATTATCGTTTCTATTTCCGTGAAAAACCATGCTTACGCAACCGGTGCCATATCGATCCGGGATACACAGCGCCACCACCAAAACAGACGCCCGACTATGCAATGCATCACTGGCCAAAACAATCCCGCGCGCACACGGCATTGCCACTGCACTAGCCAGCAATCGCGGCATTCGATCGCGGCAAAACCCGAGGAAAGCAACCAACCCCAAAAAGAGAGGAAAAAAAAAGAAACACTGCAGACAACGATAAACCCTACTCCGGCCACCGGAGCGAGCATGAAATGTAGGTCAAACATGGAAACCTTCCACAACCATCATCCTTTTCCTGCTGCAACGAACGTTCCACTGGCTGGCGGTGCGCGCTCGGTTGCAGTTGCATCGTGTCTTTTTTTTGTATCCTACCGCTGCTTTTGCACGGGGATGGATACAGAGGGAGAGGTAGGGGAGAGGAGTGCAAAGTTTCCTTCAACCTCTCCACATTAGCAGCTTACCCGCCCGGTGGGATTATAAATAGCTTAGCTACTTTGCTACTACTTTACTACTAAAATAGCTACTTTCCTGAGTGATACGAGGAAGCATCAACCATCTTTCCGGTTCGGTATGCACCGCACCGCATTCTACGTGGATAATCGTTAAATGCAAACAAAATGCAAACGGACATTAGCGTACAGTGTGGTGTGACGGGTTTAATTCGTATGAACTCGAAATGGATGGGCTTCCATTCCATTCAATACGCGAAGCTTTTTTTGTGGAGAAGCGTTTGATGAAGATATCGTTGAGGTAACTCATGTTGTGAATTGAATTTAAACCCAACAGGAACGAAACGTTCCGTACGAATTTTTACATCTTTCCTAAGCACCTTTCACTCTCGCCTCAGACAGCTTGCGTATTATTGCACATTTTTGCAATAAAGCAGTGCCCATATATACAATGCACCAAACACCGTCCATCATCATCGGCAATCAATGAAGGTGTGTTTATTTTGCCAATGCCGATTCCACTATTTACGCAGTTCCTGTAGGAGAACGGACGAAGTATAATAAATAAAGTAGGTCACCGACAAGGGAAAACCATACATACCACGCTGTGCAATGCCATGTGCAAATGGTTCTATCCGAACGGTCGATAGAACTCACTACTGCCGAGGCACGAACTCATAATTGTACGTGCACCATTAGCAAAACGAACTCAATGACGAAATTCCACTGCTGAGATGCCAGTGGATGCTGTCGTTGCCTTGAAACGTAATCATCAAACGATCAATTCGAGAGTAGGCAAAATATTTGATACAAATATTAAATCTTCACATGGAATGCATGGATGGCATTAGAGGAAAGCGAGTAGTTCCAAAGTTACACAACATCAAAAATATAAAAATCGATCATTGTCTTCCTTTCAACGCCATGACGCCATATTGTGTTTTGGATCAATTTTAAGGCTCATGATGCATTTTCTATTCTGTATGCTTTTTCCATTCTGTCACTGGTAAATGCGGTTCAGCAAGGTGTGCATGGTCAGGTGTGTGGGGGAGGTGACCTAAAACCATTAGGCTTAATTTAATTTCGATGTGATTAACATGTTCGCGCACAGAGTGAAAAGGGAGGTACTGTTTTTAGGCACGTCAATGTCAGATAAATATTTTATCCATCTGACTATTATAAATGTATCCAAAGATCTGAGATCACCCTTTTACCTGGGCTTTTCTTCAGTGAGATTTACTTATCACAACAGTATTTTTTTAATAATACGACTTGGCAGTATTTTTAGATAAAAAACTGTATAACAATATAAGTATTGTTTGGGATGTACCGTGTAATATAATACATAATTGTTGCAGTATCGTAAGGGTTTTTTTTTAAGCATCATTAGGTGTTGAAAGGTGTATTCATATTTAAGGAAATTTTAAATGACATATTGGGTAAATCTGATGAATGTCCATCACTGTTACTGACTTTCTGTTGAATTCTTGTCAAAATTGTGCTCACCTCAAGATTTAACCCATTGCTCGGTCTTTCCATATTACTGGAACTACGGAACAGCTACACCCTGTGCCATCAAAACTAAACAGATGATTTAATAGTGATAGTGTAATGTCTAGAGAATGAAGCACTAAAGCTAGAATTCCTCATCTAAACGTTAATATAGAGGTTTTTACCTGGTTTAGCAACAAAAGTGTGAATTTTTACATGTTTCAGAGAAAATATCATTATGTCACGATCAGCTGGGTCGTTTTTCGCACCAGGTTCGATTTAATTTCATGTGCTGGTTTCGTTCGATACA
The DNA here is from genome assembly GCF_943734725.1 of Anopheles marshallii. Taxonomy (NCBI): domain Eukaryota; kingdom Metazoa; phylum Arthropoda; class Insecta; order Diptera; family Culicidae; genus Anopheles; species Anopheles marshallii. Next base: position 34,400,288 of record NC_071326.1, on the reverse strand, counting down.
GCTTTTGTTCGATGAGTTTGTTGAACAACTCATAGTAGTTTATACCGATCTGGTCCCACCAGCTGTGTAGCGTCTTTGAATGATGAAGACAGTCGGCAACATCAAAATTATTTCTTCTAAAGAGACAGAACCATTTAAAAAAGCGCCGCTGAACACATTTATCAGTTTTTGTTAAACAGAATACACCAGATGGATCGCTTGAAAAAAGAAGACTTCTCGCAAATGGCGACTAAAAGACACGAAATATTGAGACGAAATATGCGCCGATTACAATATGAAACAATAAACAAATGGCAAAAGTTTTAATGTAATTTTTATTACATCACCTTGCTATTCTTTGGATAAGCAAAAAATGAGTGTCAATTTCTTCCAGCTCTAACGATAAACAAAACGGACATTACTTAGTTGCGGACTTATGAAATAATAAGTAAATGCTTCTCTGAAAATCAATACAATCTAGTTTAGCTTAATTTACAAAAGTTTCTCTATTCTGGTTCAAGGTGTGGAAGAATTTAATTTTACTTATATAATCTTTGCTATAACAAGCAGCTTCTCTCTTAATATCAAATAATGAGATAATCAATCGACTGTTTATAAGATGGATTTTTTGGCCAACTATCAAACGAAAAATTGATTATATAACTACAATCCATCTTATCACACAATCACACCAACGGCACACAGTACCAACTCAGGAGCTCAGCCTTAACATTGTTGTCGTTGAATTAGTCACTTTAATCACACTTTAATTCGTAGCAAATTAACAAATTTCACCATTTGCTCACTCGTGTACCCTTCGGTCAACCTCCATTAAAAGCTGTTCATGCTTTTCTCCTGCTCTCTCCCGTTCAAACACACCTTTGGAAGGATCGGTGTAAGCTTCCTAGCTTTTATACGTCCACCCACTCAGCTACAAAAACGGTACGTTTTCGCTATGTCAAGGATAGTCGGGAGCACCATTTCCTCCCACTGCCGCCAGTTGCTCCTTATCCTTTCTACCCTTCATCCCCGGCAACACTCTTAAACCAAACAGCTTAAAGTAGCACATCCCATCAGCGCTCCTATCGTTCACGGTTATTGCGTAGTGGGAAACTGAAAATACATTTCCTCAAAAACGATCCCCAGAAAATGTATCAAATTTTCACGTTTGCTTGGCCAGCATCAGAGGTTTGCATGTAATGATCGGGCGAGTGCGCGTACCGAAAATAAATTACCAATCTCATTGAGGTTCACTCAATTATCATCAGTCAATAATGTCCGGGAAAAGTGAATGGCCACATAAACGAGATTGTGATTTCGCAACGTGTTTCCACGTAATGGGGTTCACGCTTTAAAGTACAGCACACCACCACACCAATACAGCAATCATCCTCCCTTCCGGCTGCCGTAAAGGGATGAGAGGGAAAGGAGGGATGATTAGAGGGTAGCGGAAGCTTCCTAAAAGCATACCCAAAAACGGGCGGCGCAAGCTTAAGGACACGAACGGCATCCACACAGCCCAGATGTTGGATAATAACTTTTTTGTCGTGTGAGAGAAGGGAAGAAACTGGATCGATAATTCTGATGCTGGAAAGCTGCACTGTGAGCGTATGAGTGTGCTTGTGTGAAAAAGAGATGAATAGAAAGAGAGATAGAGAAAGAGAGAGAGAGAGAAAGAGAACAAGAGCTTTATTTTCCATCCAACATCTCAAGCTTCTTTCCACCACGAAGACGCTTTTCCATGGGAAAACCAAAAAAAAGGCAAAATGGGCTCTTCCTGCATTTAGCTCTCCCTATCTCTTTCTCCCTTACAGCCCCCACCCCGATCGCGTTTATTATTTTGACCACTTTCCATTTCCCGGCAGCCTCCCCCACCCCCTTCCTCCTTTCCCTTTCGGCATTTTCCTCACTTCACACACAGCATCACTCACACTCCGAGACCGGGGAAAATGTTGGAGATGTCGGCATTCGCTTCTGCCACGGCCCTCCGGATGGAAGTTTTCGTGATGCAATGATGATGACGAACACAAGACCGCTCCCCATCCTCTTTTCATTCCATTAAGAACGAGTCTAGGGAATAAGTCCATCACGCCAAGGAGAGAAGGAAGGAAAAAAGCAACAACACACCACCGGCCAGGCGAACGATTTTGGTGCGAACGTGGAAAAGGGATGGTGGAGTGGGTCGGTTTTTCCCGGGGCCATTTCGAAACCATTTTCCGATGGAACCACGGACGGAATGGGACGTAAACATACACAGCGCGCCATGTTGCTTTTGTAATGGCGCGGGTGGCCTGAATTTTCAATTCCATTCTGTTCGTTCTGCAACGTTTTCTCGCTTTATTTTCCACCATTCATTCATTCGTTGTTCTTCGTGTGATGCAAATCAAAGCTTTTGGAATGAAGATATTTATATTCCTCCACTTACTTCCTTATTACTCGGAAAAAGAAAGGTTCTTGTAAATTTTCGTGCGTTTTAAATAATACACAGCAAATCGATTCACGTGCTGGAACAGCTTTGGCCCGCGTGTAACCAAGAGCCATTTTTCGATGAAGGTTTCACTTCACCGTGCAATTAGACGGTGACAATTGTCTCGGAGATTTTTTCTCCGAGACTTTTTCGATGAAATGCGATGAAAAGTCCATATATAAAAAAACGGCTTCCCATTTGCATCGCGTGTATAAAGGGCTTGGTATTTTGGCTGGTGTTCTGTTGTCATTTGTTCATACATACTAGTTTTTATCCACAAAAACAAGTCATTTTAGGCTTAAAATAAAATTAATATCAACTGAATACATAAAAAAACACCCACAGGTGGCATGTAAACAATACAAATGGGCGCAGAAAGGCCTCGAAGAAACGATCTTTTTTTGCTGGATTAAGCTAATTCAAAAAATCTCCGAGACAATTGTCACCGTCTAATTGCACGATATAGGCGGATTCGCAGATACAGTCATTTCCCGAGTTACGTGACCCTCGAGTTACGCGAATTGTTAGCGTATCTCGGGGACTGTTTTTATTGTGAATAACTTCTGTTACTTTCTTTATTTTTTATTAGTAGTAGTTTAGTCTAGCAGTAAGTATACTATTCCCGCGTGCTTACTGAATCAGTAGTCATATACTGTTTTAGAATCTATTTACTATTTTAGCTTCCCCCGTATAACAGCTTTGTACTACTTAAGCATACGGATAGTAAAATAATATTCGAATACTAAAATAGTATACGTTTTAAAAAAATATATCAGAATACTGAATTAGTACGAACTTAGTATATGTTGGAATACTCAATTAGCATACTTATACTAAAATAGTATATGAATACTAAAATAGTATTTTACTGCTAAAAAAATAGTAGAACGTAGTATATGGAGGAATACTATGCATATTATTTATATATGGACTTTTCATCGCATTTCATCGAAAAAGACCTCACTTTTTCACCGTCTAATTGCACAGTCACTGGGGTGAACAAAACCGTAAGGGAAGGAGCCATACGTTCACACCATCTACGTTAAGCTTCTCATGCAAAGAATATGGAACACAACACTTCCCCCCCCCCCCCCACACACACACACACAAACACACACACGGACACGATTTGCTTGTTATGTGTATGTATTGAGGCGCTCTTTATGTCTTCATGTGTTCCCAAGCATCCTTTGAAGGCCGCAAAAGGATGCTGAACGTCAGCCTCGGAATAGGAAGGAAAAAAGCTTTCACCCCATCCCCATTCGATCCACCACTGGCTTTCTCTTTTGCTCTCACCGACGCTGTCTGTTCCTCTCTTTCTATCTTCACCATCTTTCGATGGCCTTTGGGGAGCTTTTATGTCGTTGAAATAACCGGGGATGTCGCCTGTCTGAGGATGCTAGTGGGGAACGGGAATGAAGCGAATGTGTGTGTGTGTATGGCAGGGAAGGGCGGGGTGGTGCTAGTGATGATGAAATTCTGCAAATCCAACCAAACGCCGTCCAAGAAAAAGAGACGCCCAGCAAAAGGGAAAATAACGCAAACACGGCTCGCACAGAGTCAAGGACGTGAAGCCGGGGATCTCCCATCGTGGATCTTTGCTTTTGGTGCAGCAAAAAAAAAACCTCCGCAAAACAGTGTACAGCACTCAGCGTTTGTGTCCTTGGAGTTTTTGGATGGTCAAAGACAGGTAGCCACACAACAACCCTGCGCCGGCTGATGATGATAAATGTAATTAATTTAAAAAATGACAAAAACATTCCACACTGGTAAAGCTCTTGTGCATGGGGTGGTAGCGGAAGATTTTTCATCTCCACTGCCACGGAACGGAGCGCAAACGGAACATTTGGCTGAAAGCTGAATGTGAGAAAATCGATTTTATGCCGTGTACCACCCATAATCAGATGTGGTCGAAACATTGGTTCGCGATGGAAGTGGCTTCCGAAAATAATATCGCACGAAGTGAGATCGAAACCAGCTTAAAGCTGAGAGGTTTGAATCGGTGTACTTCACAGATTTGATTAGTGAATGGTCCCGGAGATTTATTAAATTTAATCATATGAAGATGACTATCCACATTGAGAATTCGAAGAACGTCAACGAGAAAATAGAAACTTTAGAGAAATGTACATCGAGCTGAATTGTTTAAAAAGGGTTTCCGAAACGTAATGATCACAAGTCGAGCGTTTGTTGCAAGTCTGGAAAGCTATTCCATTTCTACGATTTGAAGAAGTTTCCAGCATTATCGATAAGAAAATTACGGCTAACGCATGAATATTGTTGTTGAAATAGCTCAGCCCTTTAAATCCTCTCTCGATGACGATTCAAAAGTGTATGGAGAGTCTTAGTTTATAAATATTATTTCCTCATCAATTCTTGTGCATTACTACAGATGGCACATATTTAGTCTACGCTTAAAGCTGCTCACATGATTCTATTTTCCAACAGTTGCAGCCTTGTACGCTACAGACGAAAGTAGAAAAACCGCTCAAACAAATAGCTTAAATTTATTATACATTATTCTTCCATTAGTATTACAATCATACCTATTCCTGACAAAACATAAAAAGAAATTAATTAATAAAAAAACACCTTAAAAAAGAGTATAGTATATAGTATATCTCGAGAAATAAGGTCTTTGAAGCGAATAAATAGCGATATTGTAAAAATTTCCACAGACACTTCACCGTAAACATCCTCACTACGATAAGATATTCATTAGGATAACTTCGTAATAACGGCAAGGAAAAAAGAAACTTTCGTAACATCATACACTTCTTTCGGTTCCACCAGTGTATCGATTTAGTTCCATACGGAAGCATACGTAGAGGATGTTTATCCCACCGAAAAACATTCCAAAAAAACCCTGAGAAGGGAAGTCATTGTGTACGTTGCCTGAATCGCAAATTGGGTGTCTCGGTTCATCGTACACGCGGACGCTTTATAGCTAACATGACCGGACGGTCCTTTTGGGCAGAGGAAGCGAATTGAAACCACTGCATATAAAAATCAATGCCAATGTTGTTCTCCCTCCAAGGTCCTCTTGTGATGTGGGCACAATTATGCACATAACACAAGCAAAATATTCCGTTTGACATACTTTACGATTAGTTTAATAAACACAGCAATTGAACATTATTTTATATAAACATATAAAAAAAACGAAACTCTTCAAAATATCAAACTAAACAACGCGGCAAGATGATTCCCGGGAAGCGCACAAACAGCTTTGTATCCAGGCCCACAAAAACCGCACACCAGGGGAAAGTCCTAGTTCCGAAAAAAAACCCCAGACTACCAGCAATACGCAAGAACACAAACAGCACGGCGCGCGACTGCTGAAATGCGCCTTGCGTATTTGGGGCGTTTGCTTTTATCGATTTTCCATTTTCTGCCGCCCGGTTGCGTATGTGTCGTCGTCGTCGGTAGCACTGGAAACGGCACCTTGCATGTAAATATTTTCGGAAAAATAGAGTGTAAAGTTATGTAAATTTGCTGTGCTATGTTTACACATTTTTCAATTAATAATTATAATTTAAAAAACGTTCATCAAAGGTAATTTTTTAATACAAATAATATAAAAAGTGCGTCGGTAACTTTCTTTACTCGATTATCATTATTTGATATAGGAAAAAAAAACCATAAGATGCAACTAAATTCAGACAAAATATTTTCCTATAAAACTTTACCAAAACCCACGTTATTGTATAATGTTAGTGCGTCCGGGACAAGAATGTAGCGCCTCTACATTGTCCTCACACATACACCACCCGGCTATATAGTCTGCTCAAACCATGCGGACCAAACATTCGCTGCTCACGTGCGAGCCAAGCGAACGAGAAAATGACTTTTCCCTAGGCAGCAAGGAACGAATTTTTTGTTCAGCTGAGGACCTGCTTTTTCCGTCCTTTGCTGTTTTCCTGCTGCGTTGGAAAATCGATAAATATTGATCAATTTCCCACGGGCCGTACACCGTACAACACCCAGCAGATAGCTCCAGTGTAGTGGGCGACAGAGCGAGACGGAAATAGCGTAAGAAATAGAGAGTGATGGCTTGTGAGCTTGTGGGAGCCGCGCTGGTACATCCACTGAACAGGCGGCACGTGCGCGTCATTTGCCCATACTGTGCTATGGCAAAAGAAGATGGTCCTGATGGTGCTGCTGTTTCCATTTGAATACAAGGACGAACACCTAGAGGCCGGCAGCGGTGGGACGAGGGGAACAATCGGTCCCGTTCGGCTGTGGCTGGTGTGACGCGATGCTGGACGACGCGTTAATGGTTGTTGGTGTGATAGAGAAGGAACCGATCCGTACAACGGTATGCGATGTTTTATGTGATGCATCAACATAAGCGCGGTAGCCGTGTAAGCCTGGAAAATGTTGCGCGAACCCGATGGAAAAGTAACTTGGGGATGAAGCGACGCATGGAAACATTTAGAACGAAAAAAATCTTGATTCAGAATCGTACGACTGTTCCACATGACTTAATCAAATGTACAGATTAAATACAACAACAAACTTTTCTAAGGGCTTCAAACTTGGTAATGATGTAAAACTCTTCATGATACCACCGAAATGTATAATAAACTAAATATAGTTCTTTAAAACACTAAAGTGGTTCAATTAGCCGTAGAAGTAGAATTTTTAAAGGTTTAAGTAAAATTAGATTTTTTTAAAGATAAACAAGGCTTCGGCTAGCGTTTTCGAAATGGCGGATCACGAAATGAGGATGAAATAATTTATTAAAAAGAATAGTAGTATAATTAGTACAATTTAATATGACCTTTTATACTGTTTGTAGTGTGGTTTTAACACTAGAACTACCATGCGTTTTAAGCGTTTTTTTATTGAAGATCACTTTATAAACAATTTCGATGTCCTGAACTATTTTTTAACGCGTTTTTTAGCTTCTACTACAGAAAAGATGTGTAAAAATCATGCATCAGCTATGGTAGAATTGTTTTATCCCAAATGTTAATGTAATGAAAATGAAGCGTTCCACTCAGAATCACTGGTCCGGTAGTTCTAGTGTTAATGTAACCCAAACTCATTCTCAATTTAGCTCATCTCTCTTAAATTTTTTTGCGCCTGAAATTTTATCTCCGTGCCTAAAACGCTTACGAAGCGTTGCGGACGTGTCAGTCGAGAAATCGTTGGATACAATCGATTTCAACTTACAAAAGATGTGAGAACGGTGGAAAGAGATGACCATTTCAACCTACAAAGAATAAACAAAAAACTGTTCCGATTCGCAAAAGAAACATGGTTACGGAAGGGGTGGGAGTTCTACAAAAATCGCTATATTTATTGCAATTTAACATAGAAAAACAACAACTCACTACAAACACATAATCGGTCGGAGATATATGTACAGTGCTACTGCTATCAGATCGATGCAATTTTTAACTGACGAATTTCCAACTCACGTTGCACTTATCAACCCATTAAACACACTAGAAAACGAATCCAACAGCGATAGCTTACATTCGGCATACATGTCAGCGCAAACGGATGTGCCACCCCTGGTAGCACTCATCGTGTCGGGTATCCTTTCCGCCTGACCGTATAATGTGTGGTGAGGTTCCGTCTGGACGTCGTCGGTGGAGGAAGGCGTAAAGGCAATGTGCAGCAGCTCACCGATCAACCCACTGGTATGCGTAAAACTAGCTACCGAGCCTTCACAAATTGCACGCAACACACAGCTCCGGCCATTCAAGCCTTTTCTGTTGAGACAAAACATTGGACACGTTAGCACAGCAATCGAACCACTACGATTAGACGTTCCGAACTCTAGAAACAACGTACTGATCGAACAGTTGTTCCAGCATGCGATAAAACGTCCAGCGGGATTGCGATGAAGCAGTTCCAAATTCGGCGGGCCCGTCTTCACCGTCCCAACTGTCATCCCACTGATCCGTGTAACGTTCGTACAACTTCTGAGGCGCTATCACTAGAGGCGTTGTCGTCACGGTTTCGCGCCTACGAAGACCGTGATGGGGTGCACGGGCCGTCTCAAACTCGTGGCGATCGAGAAAGGGCGGTATCCAGTGGGATGAGTTCCACGGTAACAGATAGACCGATTTGAACACGTATCCCATCGTGATGGATTCGAGCTGTATATCGGCCGGTATGCCGAAACCACCGATCATCTGCAATCGCTGTGGATTGGCGCGGGGAAAGATTAAAAAGCGTCGCTGGCGTGATTTGGCCCGATCGTTGTCGCTTGTCCCCGACACGGCAAGGAAATATGCTAGCAGCACTAGCAGTGCTAGCTGCACCGGATTGAATGCTAACATTATTGCAGTTTGCACTCCCAACAGGAACTAAACCATGCTGTGAAGCAATTGTGAAGTCACACTCCCAAGATGCACAGAAATAAGCACCTGCACAGGAAGAATTCTAGCATTCATTTACAAGTAGGTGCAATATTCCAAGACAAAAGATGACTTGCGATAGGGTCCTTAATGGGTTGTACCGTTGCACTTTCAGACCTGAGATGTGCGAAAAACTCACCTAACCGCTAACTAAACAAAAAGGATTTAACTCGGCTCTGGTTAAGCTACAATGTGGTGCACATATCAATTGCACCATAGTCTTCCACTTTTGGGAAGGGCAACATCAAAAGGTCTTGACCTCATAGTTCTGACGTAAATCATTTACAATTCACAACAAAAAAAAGTTCGTGTAATTGTTGCTAATTTACTATTCAAAATGATACTAAACTATCATTTTCTATCTTCTTCCAAAACTTCATCGGTTTTATTTGTTTGTTGGATACATCTTTAATATTTGAAATACAACATTTCTGATAAAATTAATGCATAACCTTTGCGCATCTACATTCCTGTCTCAACAGGGAGCTAATTGCTAATATATTTAACATCTCCAAAGCAGTAGAGCTTGTATACTTCAAATCTGTTATTTGACTTGGCAGTTAAACCCTATTCTGTGGCACGAAGCACCAAAATTTAGTAAAAACATAATCAAACTTTGCGAAATTATACTTCAAGTAACCTCCAATGGCAAAATGCTCAAACCACTTGATAGTTTAAGTGTTTATTTAACAAATTTACCACAGTTAGCATCAAAATGTTCATATGCAATGACCTAAATTGTGGTAAAATTCCAATAGTTTTAAATGTTCCATTAAATCAATTCTTCCAACTTTTCATCCACAATATTTTGTAAAATGAAAATTTCGGTCACAATTGAACGGAAAATAGAGAAAATATAAGTAATGATCTTTTGTGTGGCATAAAAACATATGTTAATGCTAATTTTGTTTTGTTTCCCAAAGTTTCACACCGTTCTATTTATAAAACTTCCCCTTTGCCGTTCTAGAAACTTATCAATCGTCGGTTAAATCCTGTGCTGAAGCATCTGGTTTTACTAAGCAACTTATGCAAGAAAAAAAACCCCAAACATCTACACCATAAAAATGTTGTTGACGATCGTAAACTATTTCAACATTTATTAAAACAACATACGATTGAAACAGATGCACAAAAAAGAACAAACACAACTCAAAAAAAAAAAAAATTGCTGACCACCGAACAATCATGGCAGCGTGCTGTTCCCGATGCAGGCGGAACCACCAACACGATGAAACAACTTCCACCGCATAAAACCGCATAAAATGCATCGGACAAACACACGGCACACAGCAAAGAAGGAAAAATAAAAATAGTGTTTGCTGACGGTGGCGACTTTGAAAGTTGAAGGAACTCATCTACTCCGTCCGTTGGTATGTGCGCACTGTGTGTGTGTGTGTGTGTGTGTGTGTGTGTGTGTGTGGGCTGTAAGTGTACTCGGTGTGTGTGTGTGTGTGTGCTGGAAAAACTAGTTAATAGTTCAATCTGCAACATTGGCCAGCCCCACGCGTATATGGAACAGATCACGCGGAAGTATGCTGTTTGGTAAGTTGTACACACTGAGATAGAGATGCAAGTGGGAGAGATCGATAAAGAGAGAAAGAGAGAGAGCAAGATGAAAAGATGCTCCATCATCTCCCTGCTTCCTTTCCGTTAAACACACACCACTCGCCGTGTCTGTAACGGTGCTCGGGGGAGTATATGTAAGAGGACTGTGTCTGGGGACCAGGGGGGGGATGGGACCTCTGTGAGAGGTCTGTGTCCACAGACTCAATAAATGTGCGAAATAAGCAGGGCTGAGGTGTGACGCGAAGGAAAGAAAGTGTGTGGAGGGTCCCACATCCCGGTTGCAGAGTACAGACACTTTCCACATTCACAACCAGAAGTTCCACTTCAGCTCAATGCGTTTTCCTCAAGTAGTTGGTGTGTTAGTGCATTCGGTGGTGGTAGTTGGTTAACGGTGTCTAACGGCTGACGGCGGAGAGGTAGGGTTTGTTGAGATGGAAAAGCTACTTCAATTTCAATATCCATCCCCACAAACCACCCTCCCATACCAGAGCGAGATGGCTGACGCTAGCGAAAGAGCGGGACGGATCGAGGAATAGATGGAGCAGCGCGTTACTCTCGCCACATAAATAGTGTGCCGTCGACTACTGCTCGATCGTTTGCAAACGTCGCAAAGGGCTAACGAGGAACAGAGATAGCGAGAGGGAAAGAGAGCGAGCGACAGAGAGAAAATTGAGCAGGAAAGCGGCGTACGGTTACTTCCACCCTTTACCTATTCTCACTACGCCCAGCATAAAACTCACCCGCCGGCTTGCTTGGCAAAATCGATTGAGCATGCTTTATTTTCATTCCACCAACAACTCACACACCCTGGCTGGCTATCATAGCACTCCACACACCTCATCACTTGACTAGCACTACACACACGCTGCTTTATACGTTTGCGCGTGTGTGTGTGTGTGTATGTTTACGCTTATGTTTCTGTTTTAATCCACCTTCACCAAATGGCCTCCAACCACGGCCACGGAACATGGCCAGCGTGGGGTTGCGGAGATTGTTGTTTTTTACATGAACCAATAGCGAACGAATGGCATGAGAAAATTACAGAAATAATCAATTTTTAATGAATCTACCTGATCGGCATATAAGCAATAATTGATAAAAAGAAATATTTAACCGACATAGAGTCGCACCTAAAGTTTGAATGAAATTATTTTTAAAAAAACACACACATATTTTTATAGTATTAGAAAATGCATTCCGTAACTAAAGTGACATCAAAATAAACAGAACCAATATGCCGGTGAATAGGGGACAAAACAAAAACAGTGGAGGTCGTCACCACCCGCTGACACGACGCATTTCCACAACCCGGGCACCAGATTTTATAGCATGAACTATTTTTATACCCAAAACAAAGTTACCAACACACACACTACAGCGTTCCACAGCGGGAGTTTTGGCCCTCACGCGATGCATCGTTGTGATTCCATGGCAACACATGCACACTTTTGCTGGTAGCCTTCCCCGTGTAGCATCATCACACACCGTGCGCCTCACGTGTTTGGGGATGAGTTATTTTCGTTGCATCACAATGTTTGCAATGCATCATTGGTGCTCATCATCAATTTGCACAATATATTAACACTGTTTAGTTTGACGTTATTGAGCGCAATTTCAACGTGAAGATCGCTCCATTTCATAACGTCTTGTTCAGGTAGTTGAGACAGAGGACGGACATTTTATTGGAAAAAAAAAATCAAAATACAGGAAGTCCCTGGGATACACGATTGCAGCCAACCACGGTGCCTGTGCTACCATATGATGGTGCATTCGTTCTATGCTGCTTGACACACCATTTCAAGGTGGGACAGGGCAGTAGCAGAGACATAAACAAACTTTCTTGTTCGATACGGTTTGTCTCTGACACATTGTAATGGAACATCTCCATAGGAGTACATTTGCGTTTGTTGAGTTATCTACCACCATGATGATGCATTCCCATCGCTGATAGCCTGTCAATTAATGCATCTTTTGCTGCTTGAATTAGTAAACGTCAGGAATATTGACGGGGGTACCCACCATAAAACAATCAAGCTAGTGATGAACTAAACAACATGCATTATGTGTCCCACACACGCACTGCGCTTCATACTGGAACGATTAAAGCCCAGCCCTGCCAAAAGAAAAATGCACAAACCAGCAGGAAAATTCGGCAACGCTTTTCCGAATCGATCGACCATAATTCGTCCACACGAAACACCAGTGACTAGCGGCAATCAAGGGAAGCTACATAATAGGGTGACCTAGATACTTATTTTAGCCGGCCTGTGTTTATCGAACCGATTCCAACTAAAGGCGGGGGGTAGAAAACCAGTGTTTCCTCGGAAGCTCACCGAAAGCCATACAACGAGGACCACGCTTCATTATTGATTTGACGACATAATTAACGTTGAAAGCGTGTGAGCTCTATTTTTAACACACCCATAAAGCAGGCAAGCACCATAAAAGACCTCTCCGCTCTTTGCACGCGCTCTCTTACACTGTTACCGCTCCGCCAATCGTCGCCGTTATCGATTAGCATCGATTACTGTCGCATGACCCGTTGGCGATGTGCTAACAACCGTTTCCTTGGCGGCAGAGGTCAAAATGCCGGGTAAGGTTAACACCGCCATGATAAGAGAAACATGATTTACAGACGCGAACGCTTCTTTACAAATCAATCGCTTTTATACACATTCTGGGCACATGGCTGATAGATTTTACTTTTACCATTCGACATCATGAACATAACGTTATATTCGTCGTTTTACCTGTATGTAACTAATTGCTGCTTACCAAAAACTTATCACAACAATTTGATCAAAAGAGTAAGAGCAAAGTTTGAACGTTTGAACCCCAAACTTTCCTTGTTGCATCACGAACATCGGCACAAGATCATGGCCATCTTTGCGTTGATTCTATCGACATGACATGAACGAAAATAGTGAACGTGACCTCCCGTCGAGAAACGTGCGACACATGGTTTTCATAAGGTTTTATGGATACATAAAACATTTAAACACAAATAAAGGTTTTCATGTACAGTACACGCTTGACAGTAGGGGGATTTTAAGTTCGCCCTTTTTATAATTCGCTGTTTGCTAGTTCGTGCGTTTCAATGGTGTTTCTTCCTCTTTTTGGAAAACAGTATGAAATGCCACTGGTTCGCTGGGTACTGGCGTACTGTGGCGTATGGCAGTGATAAAAAATCAGGAGCCAATTCATGAATCCACTCCGACAAACGGAACAGAAAAACCGGATAGGACTTAAAATAACCGGAGTTCAATCTGGTGCTCCAGATTACCCCGAAAACCGGATTCGCCACCGGATTTTTTACCACTATTCAATGAATTTTATAACAATTCATAAATGAATCTTTGCACAGTTTCCTCATATTTCATTATCATACGTTTTGGAATAGTATAGTTTCCATTGATTTTCTAATAGTTTTTCAAAAGGTTTCCACCAATTTTTAATAATTCTCCTTTTGGGGGTGTTTGAACATAACATTGGCATGTTCTACCATTTTCCTCAGAATCCTCGGTACTTTGCCGTAGGTTGTACTTCAGTTTATAGCAGAATAGTTTCATAGTTTTTCAGTGATATTTCAACACTTTTGATTATTCTAAGTTGCCATGAAGATTTTTGCATTTCTCAGCAACGTTGTTTAAAAAAAGGTTTGTAATTTTTATACCTTTTATCGATAGTTCTTACAAAATTTTGTGAGTTTTTAAGGGGAATTTACGAAAAATTTCTTGTGTCACACCAAAATATGAACACTTTTTATCAACACGTAAATTGACACATGCATACAAGTTATCTTGAATGTAATTAGGGTTTTCAAACACTGTATTTTTGGGTTATCTATTAATTTGAACTGGAGAGTTTTAGAATTTTCTACCAGTTTTTATTGTAGTTTGTTTAATTTTGAACGAGTTTTTACGTAAAGTTTTCCGAAACTTTCCATCGTGTTCTTTTTCTTATTAGTACTTCATGCACATAATGTACAGCATATTGTTTATAAACCACAACAAACAACAAACCGAACATTTACAAGCTTTTTTAAACCTGTACCGCACCCGGAAAACAGCATTATTATGTAAATGGCAATTCTGGTGTTTCCTCTCACCCCGTCGATTCTTGGCTTTTCTTCCACGAGTTCATATCTCATAAACGCTCCTTCAATTGATAAAATATCTCCCCGACAGAGATATTCGGACATCGGAAGAGCTCGGACATCGGAAGCAAACAAATATCCATACACGCACACATCTGTATAATAAAAACACAACTAGCAACAACAAAAAACTTCATTGCACTTACACGATGATCATGTTTTGATCGCCGCCTTTCGCCTTTCGTCGTTCTTCACCATTCGCCCACCTCCTACCCGATGCACATCAAATCTTTCACACACTTCGTCCACACACCGCACGATGAGCCTTGCTGGAACACAGGCTCACACGCACACACACGACGCGCGCGCGCACCTTTTTCTCACTGCTTCGCATCCATCATGGGAACCGTTTCTCGCAACTCACTGGAGGCATGAAATACACAGCTCACTGCTCTTAACTCACAGCATAGCCTCGTTCGCATCATCCACCGCCGGTTGGGTTGACTTTTGCTCCACCTGCAGCAACAACATCGCTGATGACGTCGGTGATGATCGCGACCAGCATGACGGCGAAGGGCATACGCAAACACTACCGGCCCGATACGGCAAGCAGCTGAAACACGGCCCGTCCGCTAAGATGTGCGTGAAAGCAACGCGGTTCCTTATCCACATTTCCGCGTACGGCAAGACCTTAACGGAACCAACATGGCACACCGGGTGGGATAGCAGGGACGAGACATAAAATGACACACACACAAACACAGGCGCACGCTCGTCCTTTTTATTGCCTACCCGTCGTCGATGGTTGCTATTCACGGTTATTATTTTGCTCCTTCACGACGAGAAAAGATGAACAAACACTGCTGCAGATTAAGGAGCGCTATGGAAATGTTATTCTCATCGCTGCTTCTTCATACTTTCCCACTAAATTGCTTCGTTTTCTTCGTGTTACGTGCGTGCGTGTGTGTACACACTGGTGATAATGGAATGATGATATCAACACGCACCACACGCGGCACAGCAAACGTACACACTAGAGCACGTATACACATTCACAGCTCACACGCGCTGTACACGAAGAAATGCACTCACTGCTGCTCACGATTCATCACCCCCCCAGAGTGCGACCATGCGCGGGTAATATTTCGCTGCTTTTCACACACCACCGTATACGGCCCAATATCTGCACGGAAGGAAATGAGGATAAAAGAACATCATCCCTTTCCACCCTACCGAACAACTGCTTCTTCGTCTTCCGCACAAGAAAAAACCACACGCACGCACACAAGCGAGTACTTGCTGCTCTTGCTTTTATTATCTTGTTAATATTTTATCTCACAAACACGACATACAACCCATGTACGCGGAATTGTCACGTACTACACACACCGCCCCGTGACAAACTGCTGCCCGTGCACTATTTTTCCGTGTATAGCACACTACGAAAAAAAAATCGCACACACACGCACATCACAAATTGTACTCTTCCTTACTTCACTAGCCAGTTTTGTTTCTACCTTTCTCCAGCTCTTCCTGTAAATGATAAAGATTTATTTTTACTTCATTTATAAACCAGCGGCCCTACACGCACTAATACACACGTGCGTGTAAAAACCGAATACAGTGCCGTCCAACCGTGTAAGCCTACAGTGACGTGAGGTTGAATAGCACGCAGCGCGTATCTTCAATTGGAACGCGTTTCGTCTTCGCATGAAACACACACGCGCATACATGAAAACACACACATTACACACACTGCAAGCGGCGGTCACCGACATCCGTTTCTCACCGTTCATCACCATCACCTCACAGAATGCTCACTGTGTTATGGGTTTTGTCTGCTTTATTCGTCAAACAAATGAAGGTAAATTTATGTGCTTCTGACGTTTTTACATTAATAAGTGTAGAAACTATCAAATTGGAAAGGAAAGGATGTTGAATGTAATGGATCACCATATACGAATTTTACGCTTTAAAAAATATGGAAGTAGTTAACATTCTGCATAATCACTCAACCAAAAACAGCTAATAAAATGTAACATTTTCGAACAACACAAACAAATTAGAAATCAAAGAAAGATAGACTTTAAAATTCCACTGAAACTCATGCTCGTTACTAAACTTTTGTGAGAATTTAGTTGTAAACGAGAAATGAATTTTAAAAAAATGCACATACAACTTTTGTCCATCTTTAACGAACTGTACATGAAACCGTTTCATCGCGAGATCGTTGAACTTTGGTCCGAGAGACAGCCCATTGCCTTTCCCCAATGTGTAGCGTAGTAGATCAAAACAAGTTTCCTAGCATTGAACTGTTGGCATCCATAGCACATGGTAGCTTTTCTCGTGAATCTTCCTCATCTCACCGCTGCGACGCACTAACCGACGCATTATCGCACAAAGTGTTTTACGCCTGAACACGTTGCTGTTGTCAAATGGTAACATTTTCTTCAATATTAGTCTATCATTTCACTTTCGTACGGAGGAACGCCAAGCGCCAACATTTGGACATTTCGCATCTCTGCAATGGGCAAGTGAACATTCAGAGGCCTGTGGTTCAATCGACGCACGAAACGACCGTGTGACCGCAACCTCAAAGAATGAGAAACACCCGCAAGCGCAACCGCCAGTCTCTCCACCCGCTCACCCCCACAACACCCCTTCATCCCTCCTGCAGATGACGGAAATGCTTGCCCAGCAACCTAATGCAACTGAACGTCAAGGGTGCGCTGTGTGGTGTAAGTGCTAAAGAAGAAGGGCCTTTCGTATTTCACCACCAAAGAACCCTTTCCTCTCATCCGCAATAGAACGCGAGGCGTGGTTGCGATGGTGTTAGTGTAACGTAGCTGCACACACTCGCGCACATACACACACACATAAGCGCTCGGTCGCGCGGAACAGCAGACCACTACCTTTTGCGAGACGGTGCGTTTTTTCAACACGACTTTTCACACCTTTCGCACACGGTTTGGCACACGGAAGAGGTATTACGGAACGGGGGCGTGCATCCGCAAGCGATTTTCCACCCAACCAACCAAGTTCGGGTGATTTTTCACGCGGAAAATCAAGTTTTGCTGTGCCTGCGTATGGCACGCACGTCCTATTCACTTCTTCACTTTCTTGCTGTTGTAGCTGGTGTTGGTACGATTTGTGACAGTTCCATGCCCGAAGTGTGCGAAGAGCAGGTACGGTCATTGCTAACTTTTCCCGCTGGGGACGCCATCTTGTAAACCTCAACTGACAGTAGAATTTGAAATTTTGAATCACACATGGACCGCGTGCGTTGTGTGTTCATGGAAAACTCAATACAATTGCAAAACTCTTTTTTCTTTCTCAGTTTCGTAATAAACAATAATAATTTCAATGATAAACAACTCACCTGTTCATAAAGTCTTGCTCATTTTACAATAAACTAATATGACTCAAGAGGTAGTAAGCATAATTTTATCTTTATTTTGTACCGTGATCGACGCAATGAAGGTGTCTGTCCTAAAACCGGACAGACTAAAACACCCTTCGACGGCGAAGATTTCCGACCGATTTTTTGTTTGTACAATTTTTAGTATGATTGTTTGCAGGCGATTGTGGTGGCGGTGGCGATTACAATCTCACATTAGTATATTATTACTTTGCTCATGCTCACATACGAATGCAATAATACTCTCTCCAAGCCATTTGCTAAAGCACATAGCTAGCTATACACGACATGATATGCATTTCTTGTGTCTCTGCTCATAGAAACATATTAAGCTAACTCTCCTGATTTACCTATATACGTTGGAAGTTAAGCGCGTGAGGATGTACGGGCAGGAATTGCAGAATGAGATTCCACTGTCACACTTGGCGGTATTATTACATTCATTGTTCATTTGCGTACTACTTCCTCTGTGGCATTTAAAATTGTGTAAAATTTGCTTTAGAATCGATTACGTTCGGAGGGATATGTTCACCCAAAACCACTGCAGAATTGGACGAAAATCACATTACAAACCTGCCAAACGATAATCTTCCCTTTTTCGTTAAAATATCGGTTTCTGAAAATGTATCAATTCAATTGCTTGTTTATACTGATATGCTAATTTCCGAATGTATCCACACTTGGCTTAAGTGTTGCTTCCTTTCCGCAAGTGATGCGTCGTAAAACTATGGCAGTATCGCTTCAATACAAGAAGTATTTCTTAAAAACATTTTTAAATTCTAACAGTTCTCCACAAACATTCACTAAAAGCACCATTGGACAATGGAAAATGAAAAGAGTTAGGCTAGCTAATGCTAAGCAGCTTGCAGTAGATTTAGTTCTGGTCGAAGCTTAGGTACAGGAATTCTTATTTTTTCGATCTATCTATCTCTCCAAATTTTTTAAAGTTGCCGTGAAATTCTTTATGTATAGCAATAATAACTTGGTTTACACATAATCGTAGTGCGCGCATTGAAGCATTGAATGTACTATCGTTTAAAAGGCAAAAGGGCAAAACGTGTGAGAAGCTTTCAGCGACGGTGTGTAATGAGATAATGTTACGCAGCACCCTAATGCAGCATAGGTGAGATTCTTAAAGACAAAATGCTTATGCAAATGCAATATTGCGAATTTAAAACTTAAAGCTAAAGCTAACGAGCACTGTAACTTGTTGAGCAGTTGAAGTACTTTACATCACAAATGTTGCACTTAAAAACAGAGCGTTTGCAGCGTGTCGAATATCTTCCATCCCTTCAATCCACATGTGTATCGTTACGAAATAAAATGTTCGGTGAAATGGGCATCCTTTCTGTGACAGCCTTACCCCGTTACAGGTTGCCCGAGTTATGTCGCTGCAGCACACTGTTGATTTTCATCCTCAGCGGCGAAAGATCTATTTTGCCAAAGCGAGGCAAGGATCCAAATCGCTTACTAATCGGTGTCGTCGTTACCGGTGTTGTTACAATTCCTTTTTCCGGTGCTTTATCATCGAGCGGATTTTTAGCTTGCTCCACAGTCCTACAAGGTGATGATGACATACGTGCAAGGGTTGCATACTTTTGGTACAGCTTCGGTGAACTCTCGGAACCACTTGAGGCAGACTCAACGTGATGGGTAGCATCCTTTGGAGACAATCGTGCACCGTGTGATGTACGCAATCGACGACTGCTCACTTTCGGCGTGCGGAACGATGCTTGGATACGATCATATTGTTCAACCGTCGATTCGACGGTGGCTCGAGGGGCTGATCGTACTGTTCTTGGCAGTGTAGTGGCGGGTGGAGTCATTGGACTGGCTTCAATGGTCCCTTTGCTCTTGCAGTTGCTCGGTGACGTTCTCAGCGAATCTTCGTTCGGATAGTAGGAAGAAATTTTATCATCCACAGAACAACGATTCTTCCCTGTACTACCATCGAGCACAGCAACGTAGCTATGTTCACTAGCGCTACTAACGCCACTGCTACTGTTAGTGCTAGTACTACTAGTACTACTGGTAGAACTGGATCGAATCGGCTCTTGGAGTACCTTCTCCGTTCCTCCCATATTCATATAGATTGATTCTTCACCATCCTGCACACTTGGAACTAATCCGCTTGATGTTATCGATGGCACAGGATTATTTCTATACATCACAACTTCGTCCAACAGTTTCTGTCGATTAAATCCTGTACCGACCGGGCCCATCTCAAGGTAACCATCCAAATCCACATCCCTGATCGGTGGAGGACACACAACATTATGCGTTTTCGTAGAACCATGCTCTATCTCGAGCTCTTCTTCTCCAATCGCAGCCACACAGCCCACAAGATTTACCGTGGACGAGTTTGCCGAACGATTAAAACCCTCCCGAATGCGTTCGGAAATGTTCAAACGCCTTAAATCCGGCATTACCACTCCGAATCCTTCCGGGTATTGTTCAACGTTCGCTTCACTTTCCTCGATAAGAGACATACCGGACGTGTTGATAAACTCAGACGAAGCAAAGCAAGAATCCTCCTCAATGTAGTCGATATCTCGCTGAAGATAAAACTCCGACGTACAGGACCCAACGCCATCCGACAGATTGTCGCAAGACGTATTGCCCGCTCCATCATCACATCGTGCACCTTCGGGTGTTTCGCTTATTTTCAACCGGCTCAAATCAGGACTAGAGAAACTGTTGCGCTTATTCTCGGCCAAACGCAACCGGCACACCTTATCGCGATGGACTACCGAATCAGTTTTTTCTTTTTCAGATGGTTTTGTTGTGAACAATTTGCATTCCTTCCGATTGGAGTTCTTTTTATCTGATGCCGAGCCTTGGGAATCGGTACTGGTGGTACGTCGTCGTCCAAACATCGATTCTAAGCGTAGCCAGTGGTGACGTTTTTTCTTCATGAGCTCCACTTCCGGTGCCGTGTACGAACGTTGCAGATCAAACCCATCGTTCGTATTCGTACGCTTGCGGGGTGGCAATGGAGGAGGCGGTGTGACAACCTCTTCCTTTGTTGGCGCACTACTTGCGATCACCAGTTTCATTTCCTCGTAGATTCCGGAAGCGATCGAAGCCCGGGATAAACGGGAATGCGGTGCAGCTAGATCGTCACGAATTTCCTCGTAGATGCCGGACACTCCCGAAACACGTCTCGACCAGTTGGCCGGATTCGGTTCGGTTCGCTCCACTATCGGAACGGTTGGCAACGGTCCAAGTATATCCTGAAGGCCCATAATATTCTGCGTGTTGTCCAGATTTTGATAGATGCCCATATCATCACACATTCCTCCATCGGCTATTGCCGCGCCGGCAGCAAGCGGATCAAGCGGTTGCATTTCTTGCCGTATTTCACACACCGGCGTTCGGCTAGCACGGCGCAACTGCATCATCTCCTGCCGATATAGCTCAAGGTTGCGGATCGATTTCTTCATCCAGCGCAGATGCCGCTCGCAAAGAAGTTGCGTTTCAAGCGCGAAGTAAGCGCAGCACCGTTTGCGATTATTCTTCCAAAAAAGACCGTACGAGTGTTGTTTCGTGCGGGATGTGGCCATTTGTACGGTGAGACCGGGAATGTTGATTCGCACGATTAGATCGGTGGTAAGATCGGTGGGTGATGTGAAGAACGAGATGCGCATATAACACGGGAAGCATTTGACGGCTTCTACCCGTACAAAGTACCTCGACCAAGACTAGAAATTGAAGTTTTTGGAAAGAGACATTGATATGATAGATTTTCTTTTTAATTGGAAATATGGGAGACTTTCGTCAATTCGCGCTCCCCGTTTTGCTTACCTTCATGTGAGAAAATTCCAGTTTCCTCTCGCGGATATCCAGCTTCACATCCATAAACATGCTTATCGTGTTGTCTTCCATCGGGAGGCTTATAGTCGCTATGGTTACAGCTCGAGGTGAACAAGTTTTTGTTTTATGCAATATCTAAAGAAACACCAAAGTAACCACGATTTAGAAACGAGCCAGAAATCCGATTCCAAACGTCATTTACGGGTCATATTTATCGCATTTCACTGATAAAAGATCAAACACGTATCTCACGTCACATAATACGACGAAACAACAGTATTCCATACGCTCTATTTCAACGTTCGATAGCCTTGGTGGTTCGCCACAGGCTCATTCCGCGCCCATCGTGATGTAGGCATTAGTAACGATCTCAATCCCACGAGCGGCCGTTAGCGCTGTTTGTTGATGAAGGACCTTCGAATAGTTCCTACCGTTACGAGCACGCGTGCAAACCGACCAAAGCGTAATATTGTCGCGTATGCAGCAAGCAACAAAAACTCACTGCAAGATTCCACGTTTGACGTGAGATATCGCGAAAGAATCGACAACGTTGGTCCAGCAGCTGCCGCTACTTGCGTCATTTAGAACCGTTTGGAATTTGTTCAAGGTATAGAGGTTTGCGACTTTGTTCTTTGTTTTTTTTGTTTGTTTAATTTTAGTGTGTTTTCAATGGAACGTATTTGTTTTGCATGTGATCAGCATGGAAAGGGGATTCTTCGAACCATTTGACGACTGTACGGCTATAAATTTTGCGACAAAAAAAGTCACCATGACTCGTCAATTTTAACGAGAAAACTTCGTATCATCACGCACGGGGAATTTGTCGAAACCAGTTTTAAACAGGCGTTAAACTAGTAAATACTTTTATTGTTTTTATTCATTTACTCTCAATGGGTTAGAAATGAATAAAATGCTATAGTTGGAACTTTCCACACCGAAATCCCGCCAAAATCACTACACCACACGCTTCTCATTGACCAACTTACCTGTCTCTATTTTCAGCCTCATGTGCGTTCCATACTAATCCGTCTGGCGTTGAACGAAGATCGCATCCTAAGTTTTGTGCGATCTGTCCCTTCTTTCATGAACTACCTTTTTAGGAGAATGCGCCAAAAGACGCGGGAATACCAGCATCCGGTGAATACTTTTTCGTTCTTTTCTTCTACCCGAAGTAGCAACCGTTTTCGTACTGTACTTGCATTCACAACGATGCAAACGTCGCCGCTTGCACAATAGCGACGGGAAGATGTACATGCGGCTTGCCGGATGCTTGGCAACAGAATGAAATTCTTCCACCCAACGGTTCAGAGATGGAAGCAGGTACGGTTGAAGAAACAGATCGCACAAAATGGTTGCACCTCCATTGCACTCAACCGGGGTGGAATAGACAAACGAAAGAACACCAAAACTTGACCCAGGGGATGGTAGACGGGCCGGAAGAAGTACAAATTTGCACTCTATGTTTACCACACCCGCAAAAAACTCCAGCGTTTATTTTGGTTTGTGCGCTTGTGCGTGCTTCGAACACCCAATTACACAGAATCTCGTATTCAAAACGGCGATACGTCAAAAAATGACACGTCAACGGGAAAGAAGAAAGAGGGAAGAGGAGTATGTTGACAACTAACGAGAAAAAAGCTTCTACTTTTACTAAAAGTTACAAAATTAGTGCACTTTTTAAAGCATTTTTTTATAAAGTTATTGGATCACTCGATTTAATTGTTCGTTTATTTGTGTCGTTTATTTTCAATCAAGTTGCCGTGTTTCTTTGCGTTGCGTACATAAAAGACAGCTAAATTCACAGCCGTCATCAATTGATTTGTTTACCTTTTCTTTACTTCGTCACAAACCGCTTCGGAGCGCATAATTTGCAGTGCTTTTCGTGCGTTCCTAGCGTTATTATACTCTGCGGTTCCAAAATGTCTTCGAAAGAAGCTAAATCCGCCCTCAAGGAAGCGAGGGAGGCAATAAAGAACAAGAAATTTTCCGACGCAATCAAACTGTGTAATGTACGTTCGATTATTTGGCCGGTGAGTAGAAAAGGTACACGCAGCTTAACTCACTCATTCTATATCCTTTACAGCGGGTGCTCAAAGAGCAGGATGATAATTGCATGGCACTGTTACTGTTGGGTGCTGCTTATCAGGAAAGTGATAAAAAAGAAGCGGCCACTTACTTGAAACGAGCTCTTGCGTGCTCCATGGATCCAACCGTAGCGCTCCAAGGTTTGGCCGGTTGTGTCGATGATACCGAGTTGCCGGACGTGTCCGAGAAACTGCTCACTCTGCTGCCCGACAAATATGCGGAACAACATGCAAAGATTTATGGTGTAGCTGCACGGGGCACACTCGGGAAAGCTCTGCGTTTGTTGGAGAAGGAAGCGACTGATGTCCGTGTGGAGGAGGCAAGAAAATTATCTGCCTTCGAGTACCTTGGCAAAATAGTAACGCAATATCCAGATCTTGAGGATACGGAGCCAAGTTTAGTACGACAATAGAATACCTTGTGTATACTTGCCTTATTTTTTTTAACTGTTTATTGGATATATTTTTAGGTCGACTTGGTTCTAGATCGTGAGATCCAGAACAATGGTGACGTTTACCAGCATGATAAATTCAATCGATTTCTCAAACTACTTCATCGCGGAAAACGCTTTGATCGATTGGCGTACGTTGCAGCGGCCATGCACGATCGCTTCCCGAACGATATCTATCCGCTCGAATGGATTTGTAAGCTGTACAGCGAAGGAACCATTGCGGAAGATAAACTAGCCACACTCCTTCCGCACCAACTGGGCCATTATCTTGATCGAGCCGTAACGGTTGGGCCGAACTCCCCCACAGCCTTATTGGCAAAGGGAAAATTTCTATTCGATGCTGGCCATCTTACCGAAGCCGAACGCATGCTAAAGCGAGCGAACGAGGCGCAACCTTTGTGGGGCACCTGTATGGCACTGCTGGCCGAAATTTACTTTCGCCAGAAGGCGTACGGTTTGGCAGAAAATTTGTACCGCAACATGAAGGTTTCGAACCTGAACTATGCCATCGCACTGATGGAGGACGAAAGTGTGACAAAACTACGCGAAGCGAACGCTTGCTTTGCAGCACTGTACGAGAACGATCGTTCGATTGAATTGTTGTTTCACTGGTGTAAAGTGAACCTGCTGTTGGGGGATCTAGCCACAGCGAATGAACGGATGAACGAGCTCGAACTTACCACCATTGAACCCAAACAGTTGGATTATCTCAGGGCACTGCGTGAGAAATTAGCGGGTAACGTTGAGAATGCAATCGACATACTTTCTCGCCACGAAGAGGACAGTACCTGTTTGTTGGAGCTTTCCAGAGTGCTTGGCAGTATGGAAGGCAAGCGAGAGGAGAGCTTTCTGGCTGCACTGAAAGCGACCAAACTCGATCCGACCAATGCTGCCTGCTTCTATTGGCTCGGCAAACTGTACCAACAGCAGGGCGATTCGCTGCGGGCGCGCAAATGTTTGGAGAAAAGTAACCACCTAAGTCCGGCGGCACGTAATGCGGTCATCCTGTTGAGTGGACTGTATCGCAAGTATGGCGAATGGGATGCAAATGCAGAATTGTTGTCGACCACGTTTGCGCTGTGTTCGGGAGCAGCCTGGGCTCAGCTACTGCTCGGGCTACACCATCTCGGTCGGCAGGAGTACGATGAAGCGATCGGAGCATTCCGGACGGTGCTACGGTACGAGGTGGACAATGAGACGGCCTGGGAAGGGCTGGCTGATGCGTACCTTGGTCGTGGTTCGTACTCATCCGCGCTGAAACTGTTCGAGAAAATTATGGAACGTAATCCGGGCAATCCTTACCCGTTACTGCAGTTGGCTAATATTAAAAATGTAAGTAAACGTGCGCTAAATGTTGTGCTGAAGGGAGGTAATCGTTAACTAATATTTTTCTTTCCAGACAATAAAGCTGCACAGTGAAGGATTGGAATTGTTCGAGCAATTGCTCGCCCTGCATTCGAACTATTTCCCTGCCATCAAGGGTATTGCCGATTCGCACATGGGCCTTTGCTACTATCGATTAGGCCAACGGCTTCTTGGCCGTAGTCGAGATCATGCCCAGCTGTGTATAGAGTACCTAACGAAGGCCATAAAATTGAAGCCACACTTCATCTGTCTGTGGCACCAGCTGGCAAAAATCCTAGACACGGTGGCAACGTTTCCTTCAACCCATTGCCATGTGGAGATTGAGGGCAGTTTGGCGGGTCGAGAGCAATGTGAGCGTGTCGTGCTGAAACGTAACCAACTGTCGGAGTTGGCCGCACGGTGTTACGGCCGGATATTGAAAACCAATCCCGACAACAGTGTGTACTGGTACGAGTTGGCTCTAAATCATTACCGTCGTGCGCTGGAGTTACCGTCGCTAACCGAGGAAGAAAAAATCGCCGCGAATGTACGCAACAAACTGCTCTGTTTGGCACGAGACATGGCCAAACAGGCGATAAAATTAGATCCGGCACGTTGGCAAAATTGGAACCTGCTTGGAGTGATCTGTGCCTCGAAGGAGATAAACAATCTGGCCCTCGCTCAGCACTGCTTCATTGAAGCGGTAACAGTCGATCGGAAAACAGCTTCCGCTGCTTGGTGCAACCTTGGTGTGCTCTACCTTTCGCACGGACCGCTCGGACTGGCTAACAAAGCTTTTAGCCAAGCACAGCAAATAGATACGACCTTTTCACAGGCGTGGATCGGTCAGGCCTTGATTGCCGAGCGCGTGGGACAGGTGGATGAAGCGATGGATCTGTTTCGGCACTGTACGCAGCTTGGTTACCATCGCGAAACAGCCCTCGGATATGCCCACTGGGTATGTTCGATAGTGAACCAGGACAATTATTCGGAGAACGAGCGGTATCGGTTCGCGATTGATACGATGGCCGCACTGCCCATTGCGCACGATTCTATCGTATGGCACTGTGCGGATTTAGCCGAACGTTCCTCTGCGGTAGCTTTATGCTTTCTGGGCAATTTAAGCAGTCGACTCGGGTTGTGGCGTACCGCATCGGAGGCGTATTGTCGTGCAGCAACCGCGGCCGAAACACCCGCAACTAAGGATGGTATTCTGTGCGATCTGGGTCATTGTCTGATGAAGCAACAGCGCCATGACGAGGCTGTCAAGTGTTTTGAAAGCTTACGCGGAGAACCGTCCTACCGGGCGTCGGTCGGACGGGCACAAGCGTATTTCCGAGCGGCGCAGTTCGACCAGTCGTATGCCGAGTATGATCAATGTTTAAAACATTTTGCCCAGACAGATGAAGAGAAGGCGTACGTGTTGATTGCAATGTCCGCAATGGTATATGCATTCTGCGGAATGAAGGAAGCCAAAACGATTCTCTTTCAATGGTAAATGAATCAGTTATAACAGTACTTTTCTTTATAACTCAAAGGGATGTTTTACTGCTTTCGTTGTTTCACAGCTTCGCCCTACCACAGCCACCGATTCAGGCACTGTTTTCGGCCTGTGCCCTTGGTTTGCTAGAAAAGGACGAGATGCTGACGGATCTGGCAATCCAAGAATTGCGAAAATATGAAGATGACCCAGTGCACGGTCACCACGTCGTGTACTTCGTGTGCGAATATTACTGGCAAAATGTAAGTAAACAAACAGGCGATTTATATATTAGCGAAACGAACATCTTTTTCACTCCTTATGCATTTTTTTCTGCTCTAGGACCAACAGCGACAATGCTACACCTATCTGCTTTCACAAATACATCGCTATCCGCATCGGCCAAGACTGTGGCAGCAGCTTGCAATCGCGCTGCTGAAACGCTTCCGCTCGCCGGAAAAAAATCTGCGCCTGGCCTCTAGCGTGGCACAAGGTGCTGTGATTCTGGATTTACGTGACCGGAAACATAGAACGCGCGCTGCGGACGCAAGCCGTTGGTTGGCTGTGGCGAGTGAAGCTATTCGTCCGCTGAATGCTCAACGTTGTCGCGTTTTGGCACAGAAAGCACTACATGCAGATCCAACTAACCGTGAAGCGTGGGGTGCCTTTGCGCGAATGTGCTCTCAATAAATATCCCGCGAAGGTTAGTGCGTATGATATGATCAATAATAAATCTAAATGAAATCCGAGTAAAAGCAAAACCCGGTGAGAATCATGCGATCTCTTGTTTACTGTATGAGATATAGAGAAAATAATGCTTCGTTTTGTGGACGTAAATTCTTTTTTCTATTTAGGTTATCATTTTCTATACATATGTATGCATCTCTCAAAGCCATTTGTCGAATGGTGCTGAACCGGTATATCGGTACAGTCACGAAACCCGATGCTATCACTCAGCAAAAATCGCTGAAACTTCGAGGGTGAGAATTTGATGGTGTAATAGTTTTGTGCTATCGTTTCGGTTAGCTTTTTGCGACGTTTGTAGCTGCTCCATGGCTGTGCTTCTAGTATCAGTACCCCGCCCGGAAACAATTGGCGATACATGCGCGAGAATGCTAATTTCAGCCCACTGTCGCCAAAGTTTAGCTGCATCCATTTGGTCACCGAAAGGCATAGGATGACATCGAATTGTGGCTTTTCTAGTTCGAGCAGTGCGGGATCATCGTAGATGTAGTTGGCACGCCGAAATTGTACCATATCCAGCTTCATTGTGCGACCATTACCGGCTCCCATTTTGCTGTCAGTAATTATTGTTGTTTTCCAAAGTTTACGGGCTTCCTTGATGAGCTCACCATCGATGTCGATGCCAACGATCGAGGCAGGTTTGCAGGCTAACGCTAGCTGCACTGTGAGCGCTCCGTTATTACAGCCAATGTCAAGTATCCGTTTCGATTCAAACAATTCACGCCGCTGTACGAATGCCTGCAAACGGGGGCATTCCGCAGGAGTGGCATTATGATTACGGTACCCGTAGTATCGATTGTAGTTGCCGTAGGGAAATATTTCTGTCTGTCGTTTATCTCTTTGTAATATCGATCGTTTTTGTGCTTTTGGTTGCTAATGGGGAAAGGGATAAATTTTTTAAACTCATTTGAAGTACGCTTTTGGGATGCCATTCAACGCTTACCTGTTGGGATTCTGTGCGTATCAAAGCTTTGGCGGTATTTTCTTGCATTAACGATTCGACATGTTCTTGTGTGGCAGTTTCAGAATCTATAGTTGTTGGCGTAATCATCTTGTAAAGCAAATTTTAGCTACAATATGTAACAATACCTAATTGTGTCTCTATCGAGTTCCTATTAAAAAAAATTAGGAAAAAGTAAACAAACAAACGCGAAATTTTGACAGCCGGCTGGCGTTGATTTTCGCCCCAAACGTTCTGTATTCGCCGTGTGAAATATTTCACCAACACGAAATATTTCCAAAAAACGATAATATTCAAACAGACAGTTCGCTTATTGAACTAGGATTCCATTTCGTGTTTTCTGCATTTATTTAAAACAACTTGCTCAAACGCAGTACATCCACTAATTATTATCATCATGCTAATGCTGATCTTCCCACCATCTTTTCGAAACTCAACAATCGAACCATATTGTCCCGCGCCTGCATCGCCTCTCTCAATGGTGTCCCTTTGGTTTCTATCATTCACTTAGGCACCTTCTTCAAATGGCGGTTGCAAATCCGACACGGTCATTACCCATATCGAACTCGGTGTAGTACTTGCCGATGAACACATCTCCCAAAATCCACAGCGGTCCGTTCGGGGGCGGAATATCAATGCCCATAAAACCGGACAAGCAGATAGTCTTACCCATTTGAGCGATACGCAGAATGTAATCAGCGCCTTCCAGCGTGAATGGTTTGCCTCCGAGGGTGAACGTGATCTTGGGTAGGTTGGGAATTAAAGAACAGTCCACCATGTACTCGCCGTTCATGATCGGCGTGCCACCGATGGCCTTGTTGATGGCCGTTACCTCTGCTACGGGGCCAGCAATCAGGCTGGTACCGGTATCAGCGATTGCTTCGCATCCGTTATTGCAGAACTGACTGTCACCCACGGTGACTGCATCCATCTTGAACTGCCAGTACGCTTTGCGGTCTACGCTCAGGTAGGTGAAATCACCAGTGTAATGTTTGGAGTCGGATCCACCGAAAATGATTTCTCCACCTTCCGAGGCGCTTGGATCGCGGTTCAGGTAGAACGAAAACACCGGTGCATCAATCTTGCCCTGGTTGAACATATTGTAGAACACGGGCGTAACACCATCTACCGAAATCGATTTGTAGGCGAGTCCGAGGATACCGTCAAACTTTGCCGCCACAAACACGAGCCCAGGCTCTTGGATTGCTTCGGCAAACGTTTGCTTGTCAACCGTTACACCACCGACGGCGACGCTATCCGTGGACAGATAACCCGACAAGCTACCGGTACCGTACTGGATGTGGAAAGCGGTACCATTCTTCTCGAACGACGATGACTTCTTGGCGTCGTACTTGTTGTGCATCAAGCAGGCGATGTTGGTGAACGAACACTGTTTCGACGGTACCCACAGATTGGACGAACCTGTATCGAACACCACCTTGAAGCTTTGCGGCGGAGTTCCGATCGAGATAGCACCAAAGTATTGAGCCTGCGGGAGGAAAGCGGAACGAATAAAAATTTAGGAAAATTACACAAAATCGGATGCATTCAAATCAACTTACATCGAGATAGTTGGACAGCGGTTCCGGTACCGGACCAGTTGTGTCTCCATACTTCAGACGGAGCTGCTTGATTTCGGTACCAACGCTACGGAAATGATCACGAGCGGACGGGGCTTTATATATGGGCACCCTATGCAGTGAAAAATGAACGGAAAGTAACAAAACACCATTACGGTCAGATTATGAGTTGCGTGTTGAAACATTTCGAAAACAACATTATTATCAATAACAACCGAACGGTCGAGAAATGAACCGAAGAGAGCAGAACCGACAAGAGGTGCATGATGCTGTACAGAACTGGGCCGAAAGCCATGAAAATAATCGCAAATGAGAGATAGTGATTTATCAATCAACTAAAGTACTGCGGCATTGGTGGAACATGGGAACAGATGAGTCACTTTCGACGCCATTTGTTATACCGGGTTCTTTGTTGTTTTGTACGGAACATGATATGCCTAGGTGTATGCATATTCCGCTCCCGTTTGCCCTTATTCAGCCGACGGTAATTAAATTATCGACCGGTATGTTAAAAAGCTATTGAAGCATAGTGAAAAAAATACACATCTGGGATGGTGGTGCTTACCTTACGAAATCGGCATTTCCAAGAATGGCCAACGCCAGAAGGACGATGGCGACGCCAAAGCTGCGGGCCATTTTGTATTGTTGTCTATTCCTTTTGCTAAACGGATTTCTCGCTGCTATTTACGATTCCAGTTGACTAGAAATAGAACAACGTTTAATGAAAGTATGTGCACCTTCTTTTGAGGAGTTCAGATAAACACAACACAGTCCACTACAGCTATGCTGCTTTTGTCAACGCATCAGACTCGCAATGAGAAAGCAAGCAAGCGGATAAGCTAGTACGATGGCACCTTTTTATTGATTCGTACATGGAAATATGATTACTCAATGTATTCGAAAAGACGTTCACCTTACTTAAGCGAATTTTGCCCGTACGCGTTCTACGATGTTATGAAAAAGTGAGACTGCACTTTTGCGGCTTGCATCTGCTTACCTTTTTATAGAAGTGTAGCGTTCTGCTCCGAAAGGCGACCACACTGCGCAGCAAGTTCGCACGGCTAGCGTACGTAGCGAAAACGTCAAAAAACACCTTGCTAGTTGTCCGGCATTTTTCATTCAAGTTTCTGCTCAAAACAACAAAAAAATAAGATACTAAAATACAGTTTTTACATCTAAAAATTATTTTATTAGGCGAGTGTTTTTCGTTTTCTCTGCACAGACGAAAAGAAAATATTTTTTAAAACATACAGTGTGGCCAGCATCAACCGTTTCCATACGAGGTGACTACAGAAACGCTCCGCACCTTAATGCATCTTGGCTTATCGATTGTCAGCTGTCATTGGAACAAATCGACAGAACAAGAACAAGAAGCATTGCCATCAAAAAGAGGAAACAAGATAGAGAAGAAAAGTTTGGAGCTGGTCTGCCCATTTTCTGTGCAGAAATTCTGTAAAAGAAAATTGAATAGAACTAACTTATATTCCTAGTGCACACCAACAGACGACGCCAACAAACCGCAACGGTTTCGGTGCGGTGCTCTACTATTGTTCCTGCGGTGGTGTGGTGTCTCTATTTCCAGGGATTTCTCGTCCCGTCTGGGCGGCTTGCTGCACAAGCCCGCCGCCGTCCATGATGGCACCAGTACGCCCTGGCGGAAAATTGTATCTCAGCTAATCCTTCTTCTTTCTTCTTTCTATATGAACGCGCGCGCACACACGAATTGTGGTGAAACTCGCAAATTTGTATAAAATAACGAAACCTCAACACGCTTTACACCTTACATTTGCTGTTGAACACTTTAATCGACGTTGTGTGTGTGTGTGTGTGTGTGATTGTGAACTCTCCCCGTAATCCAACAACTGCTGGATGTGTCCTGGTTTCGTTGAAACGAACACCATAAATTGTGAATAACGATCGTATATTGTATGTGTTTTTTGTGAACGATTGCGTTTGTTTGCTACCGGATGCTGCACAAATAATCTCAACACCGGAACAATGATACAGACCATACAGGATGTCAACGACTGTGTACCATTGTATCTGCCGCACAGCTTGTATCTCAAGCCGCTGGCCAAATTCAACATCTCCGTTGCATTGCCCGCCTCAATCACTGGCAAAACGATCTCCAACTATGACGTTATGGAGAAAATGCGCCAGATGATACTTCCGGACAAGTTCTCCCTGCTAAAGGTACAGAATGGAATGGAGTTGGAAGTGCTGAAGAGAAAGTTTTTAATTACATTTAAATTATCCTTTCAATTACCTGCGCAGGTCTCGAAGAGCACCGTTGGTTTCATACGGTTCGAGGGAGAGCTGGAGGACAAGGGCAAGCTGAAAGCCGTACTCTCCCGGCTCGATGGTCGTCCACTGCGACTGACCGGGTTTGAAGAATCGGTCAAGGTGCGAGCATCGGAGGCGAAGGACGAGTTTCCCACACGGCACGATTGGGATTCGTTTTTCCGCGATGCTCGCAATATGGACGAGATGAAGGCGGGCGAACGGCCGGACACGATCCATTTCAGCAATCTGCCGATCAAGTGGTTCTGTCCGCGTCACGCTGAAAACGATGACGGGGCTAAGCCAAGCGAGAGCATCTTCAAACGTATCTTCGAGAAGTTCGGTGAGGTGCGAGCGGTCGACATTCCGATCTGTGATCCTTACCGGGCACAGATGAAGGCGCACATGTCCGGCATGAAGAAGTTTAGCTTCGATCAGGAGATGTACTTTGAAGGGTATGTTGTGTGTTTGTACCGGCTGTCTGTCCTTTTTCGTTTCTTGCTCGAAACAAAGACGACAAATGGCACCCGGTAGCGGCAATAAAAGGGGAGGCAGAAGTTGTGCTCAATGCAGCTGATGCAGGAACGAGATGAAAGGAAACGCCCGGCGGTCACGAAATAGCACGTGTCCTGTGGTACAGAGAGAATGTCCGTTTCGCTATGTGTTTGTTTGTTTTTTTTCTTTCTACTTTCTTTCCATCCTTGCGTCGTTGCCCATCGGTGTCTTTTCCATTGACACACGGGTTGTGCACGCGCACGGGATGCAGGTATGTGCAGTTTTCCGAGTACGTCGGGTTCGTGAAGGCGATGGACGAGTTCCGCGGCATGAAGCTGGTACGCAAGGAGGGCGAGCGCAATCTGGCCGTTACGATTGCGGTGGATTTTGATCGGACAAAACATCTAAGCGATTCGACTGTGAAGAAGCGGCAAATCGTGCGCGATCGACTGATTGGAGCCGAACGGGAGAAGGAAGAGCTAGAGAAGAAGCGGCTGGCGGAGGAAGAAGCACGCAAAGAATTAGAAAGGTTTGCAATGTCTCGAGATATATCAATGTGAACACAGTTAAACAATGCTGAACAGTATCTTAGAATATGCTAACCAGTGGCCTGATACAATGCTCGAATCCCGAAGACTTTCGTAAAGCAAAGATATGTTTGAACTCCTTATCCTAGATATAGATCTGTATGATTTATTCACTGCAACATGATGGTTACCCTTTTGACTGTTGACATCACTTTCGAATGATTTAATAACTTGTTTACTCTCTTTGTTTGTTGTGTCGTCACTGTTAAAACACAGAAAACGTCAGGACGAGTTGCGCCAGGCCGAAATCGAAAAGCAACTGCAGCGGGAACAGCGTCGAAAGGAGAAACATTTGCAAAAGTTGCGCCAGAAAGAATCGGACGAGATTAACCAGAAGATTCGTTTGGAGGAAAAGAAACTGCTGGAAGCACAACGTAAGCTGGAAAGCATCCGTTTGCTCGATGCACTTTTCGATAGAATGAAGGTAATTTGTTGGTTGTGTGTTTAATTATGGTTGCTTTTTTCTACAATTTACACGTTTGATTTTGCACACACAGTTAAAACAATCGTTGGAAAAAGGAAAACAGAAGAGTCTCGTATCGAGTGACGGCGAAGGAAGCATCAGCTCCATAAAAGATCGCCAAAAGAAGGCCAATAAGCTAAAGGCGACACAGGAGAAAGAGTTGGAAAAAATGCGGTTGCGCCTGAAACAGGCAAAAGACGGTAGTGTGCTAAAGAAAGTACTGAGCACCGGGTTGGGCGTAAAGGTGGAACGATCGCGTTCACCAAGCATTAACACGATCAGTTCCGATGATGGCATTCTGAGCGATACACCGCGCACGAATACTAAAAAGAAACGTAAATCTGTAACAAACTCGTCCAAGAAGTCGGGTGGTTCTGGCATGTCCTCTTCCGGTGGATCGGGAGAGGAAGAACTGATGTCTGGAGACGAGAAGGTGAAACGCGAAGAGATCCCATCAATGCAATCACAGTATCCGGCCCAATCAATGGCGTACGATCGTTCGGTGGGTTACAGCCATCCGATGGTACCGACAGCGAGTTACCCTCCGACTGGCATGTACCCAGGCATGGAATGGGCAGCAAGTATGAGCTATCCTTACCCGTACGATCCATTCTACGCACAGTACTACAGTTCGATGGCTTATCGAGGGGCGTATCGTACCGCTACCCGTGGACCACGGTATTCAAGAGGAGGTCCTGGCGGGGGAGGTGTGTCACGGGGTCGGGGCAGCGGATATCGTGGCCGTGGTGGGTATGATTACTATCGTGGAGGAGGCCGCGGTGGTGATGATTATGATGATGATCGGTCTTATTCGCGATCGAGATCTCGTTCGCGCTCAAGATCTCGGCACCGTCGACGAAGTCGCAGCCGAAGCCGACGTTCGCGCTCAAGAAGTAGCCGAAGTCGCAGCCGTAGCCGTAGTCGGAGCAGACGCAGCCGAAGTCGTCGTTCACGGTCTCGGTCCAGCTCACGGTCACGTTCAAGGACACGCTCGAGGTCCCGTACTTCCAAATCCAACCGCCACAGTCGCAGCCGATCGAAATCCCGGTCCCGTTCACATAGTCACCGACGTAGCAAACGTACTCGTTCCCGATCGCGCACTCGTTCGGAAGATCGTTCTAAAAAGATTGCCGTGCAGATGTCCAAACCGATGTCGAAAAATTTGGTCTCCACCATTCGTGGCGCAACACCACCGTCCCGATCACGATCACGTGGCCATTCACGATCCAAGTCCCGATCTCGGTCACACTCCCGTTCCCGGTCGAACTACAAGCATCGTTCGTCCCGGAAGCATCGTTCTTCCCGTTCGCGTCGTGATGGTTCCGAACGGGAACACTCCAAACCGAAGGAACCTCCCGAACCCATGGCACCGATGGTGGGGCCGATTGGACCGAGATCCCCACCGGAACCGATGCCCCAGATACCTCAAGCAGGGGTACCGATTGAACAGAATGGCATTGGTGGCAGTGCTATAGATGACGACGAGGAACCATCGATGGTGTCGGAATCGTTCAAGAAGCATCGCATAATCGTACGCACCGACACACTCGGTGCGAAGACTACAAAGGAAATCGAGGAGGAAGTTCGAGAGCGTTTGTTGCGACAGCAAAAACAACGTGAGCACGAAATGCGTAAAGAGCGTGAATTGCAGAAGCGAAAAGAGGCCGAAGAAGAAGAGGAAGAAGATGATGAGGAGGAGGAGGAGGAGGACGATGAAGAGGACGAAGATGAAAATGAGAACGGCGATCAACCGCAGCGGTCAGCGCATGCTGTTAAATCATCCGCTAGAAGAGCACACAACCATGGGAAGTCGTTTGAATCGTCTACGCACGGGAATGGTCAAAAGCGGAAAGATGAACTTCGTCGGGAACGGGTCGTTGCGGCACCGGGTCATCACAACGATAAACGGCACCGCATTCGTCGTGCTGACGGACGTTCAAATGGTGTGAGTGCTCCACGAAGATCTACATCTTCTTCCGACTCGGAGGACGATAATGAGGAAGACGAGGAGGAAGAGGATACGTCCGGTAGTAGCAGTGCTGAGGAGGTAGATCATAGACGTCGTCGACCAATAGAGCGCACGCGAATAAAACAATCTCCCGACAGTCCTAGGGAGCGACGACGCAGAAGGTTTGAAAATGTACCAGCAGTAGACAGAAGGCATGGCAAAATAAACGCACCGGAAAGCAGGCTTACTGCAATAGAAGAGAAACGTGCACGTGTTCCAGTTCGGCCACCATCCGGTTCTACCGCAAGAGGTAGATCACGCGAGAAGCGCGATAGTAGCGGAGGCCGCCCGATCGATAAGGATAATAGTCGCCAGCGTCGATCGCCCAGTGGTGGTAGAGGCCGACATGTACAAACGCGCCAGCGTAGCCGTAGCCGGGAACATCACCGCAAATCCTCACATTCACGGCCGGAGGAACAGAATAACGCGGGAAGCAGTGGCGATGAGGCGAACACGCGACGCAGAGGAACTGGTGTATCGGTCGGTACCAGGCACCACGGTGGATACCGTGGGAATCGTCGCTCGTAAAGTAAGCGTCCTCTTGAGATTTGGCTAGGCTAACGGACGTGGAGTAGTGCAGTAAAGTGTAGTACTAAAAACGTATAGGTAAAATAGACGGAATATCTCATTATTTCCTCACAGCCATTCAGTCGGAAGAATTGGTTCTATATTTTACTTTAAAAAATCAACAACAGTGTAAAATTAAACGGAAAAGTGTACCGGGATAATTAATGCTTGACTAGATAGTCAGTGTTGCGCCTGGAACATCGGTCGGGTCGGAAGCTGTAGAAAATGATTCAACCTACTCAAAGTTGTAGCAGAATTGCGATAATGTTTTAAACCGTGTACTGTATGTTCGAGATTTTCGGCTAAAAGAGTGTATGAACAAGTGTATAACATAACAAATGTGTATAAGTAATAAATCTTTTTTTCACAATCTATCACCACTAGTAGAGGTAGTACGGTGTACTTCACAAGAAAATAGTTCGTATAAAGCGTTATCGTTAAACTTTTACGTGTGTTTATGATGAATGTATGAGCCTATCAGAATGTCTAAGAATAAAATGTCAATACGGATGTTTGGTTGCCTCGCACGAGTAACATCGGTGGCATGTCTTTCGAGAGCATCTCCAGCCAGGACATATACAGGGGAGCTGAAACAGTACCCTAGAATGAAGAATGAAAAACCCATTGATAACACCTTCAATTTAACTGGTGAGTCTGTTGAGCTTACCATCCTAGGCATTGGCATAGACATTACGACCAGTTTTGCCTCGGCAGAGTGCTCCAGAAGCATTTCTCGCAGTCGTAACTGTCGGTGAGTTTTTTCCGCAAGCATAATCCGTTCCGGTGAGCTTAGTTCGGGTGGGGTCAGCTGGGTTGGCATGTGGTCAAAGCTTTTTAGTAGCTGCTGGTGCATCATCACCGTTTCCGATTGCGGAGGTTTCGTGACGTCTTGCAGCATGATCAGCGAGGAGTAGTCGATTCGTAGCTTCGCCAACAAATCTGCCATACTGTAACAAGGTAGGCAGGTGAATATTTAGTATGCAACAGAGACAGAGTAGTACATACTTCTTCTGCTCCAGCTCTAACTCCTTCTGCTGGTTGGTGATGGCAAACACACGCACTTGACAGTGGGCCCATTTGGAGCGCAACGAAAGGATGTACGGGATGAGCATCGTAAGCCCACCGTCATCGTATAGCCACCAGACATCGATCGTACCTTTCGGTTGTTTGTGCCGAAAGACGTTCAATCGTTCGTGTAGCTCCACTGCCAAGCAGGATCCATTACGTGTGGAATAGGCAATACTGTCGCGACTGGTGTTTGAGGGACGTCGCCAAAAATTCTTCACACTTTTCAAACCAAGGTTTGAATCGACGTACATAAGCTTGTTAGCAGCAGGTGGCACAGTGTCAATAATTTGTTGGAAGCTCGATAAGGAGTCATTTGCGATTGTTCCAAGGCTACCACTGGATGTTATGTCACCAGTCAGATGGGAGAAATCAAGTCCGTTTGGAAGCCGCAAGATGGCCAGCGACATCCGGTTATCGAACACATCGCTGGAAACGAACAAATAATGAGCAGTGTGGTAGGAAGATCCTCTGGCGTAACACCATCCCATTGGTCTCAAACTTACTTCAGTACATTGTAGTAAGTCTGCAGCTCTTGCACGGGGCATCGCATCCAGTCGGCTTTGTAGCCCACCAGAACGATGTTGGGGGACAGTTTGCCAACGCCGGACGTTTGTATCAACGCGCGCACACCTTTCTCCATCCCAATGCCATCGATCTGCTGGTAGAAGCCTTGTATCTTTCGCGACTCCAAAAAGCTGCAGCTCTCGCTCGACCGCAGTTCGCGCTTACGGTGTGACAATCGATCCCGTACGATGTCGCCCACTATCAGCAGCGCTTGGTTCTTCGTTATTTGATGGGCGAGATCGACCAGTGCCGGTCTGCTGGCCGGTTGTCCCGACAGGACCAACACGGACGGATGATAGTTCTTCACGTGATCGCCAACGCACTGCAGCTTGAGTGCGGCGGACAGGGCACTCTTGTAGCTCTGCGCTTGCGTTGTCGAACCCCAGTTCACGTCCGGCTTGCGGTATATGACGGCCAAATGCAGCACGAAGATCAGCACCATGGTGACGCCGGTGGAGATGATATCGATCAGGAACATGATCAACACGCACAGCACCGTACCGAACAGGCTGACCCACTGGTTGTAGAACCGGAAGGTGGGCCGCCAGCCGATCGGTTTTACGGTGGCCGCATGAAACGTGCAGAAATTGATCAGTGCGTAAGATGCGAGATAAAAGTTGGAAATGAGCGGAGCGATGAGGTTAAGGTTCGCCAGCAGAACAAACAGTACCGATACGCACAGCACCAACGCGTAGCTGCGATACGGTTCGTTACGTCTGCCGTACCCTTTGGCGAAGTACGTCAGCCCCGGATAGAGCCGGTCGGTTCCGAGCGCTTGTATGATGCGTGGAACCGATAGGAGGTTCGTTAGCGCCGTCGAGAGGGTGGCGGCAAAGCAACCGGCATAGATAACCGCACCCGAAATCGCCATCAGCTGCATGATGTTGTAGTCGTTGTGCAGTCCATAACTGCACGGTTCCTCGCGAAGTGTCGGTTGACAGGTGGCAAATGTTCCATTCACTAGATCCAGCAGATCACCCGATGCATCGCGATAGCTTGCCGAACCGGCCAACAACACGAACGCTACGTACGAGATGCCGGAAATGAGAAGCGCCAACAGTGTGCCCTTCGGTATGGCCGTAGCCGGATCTTTCAGCTCTCCGCAGATGTTGGCACCTGCCTGGACACCCGTCACGCTCGGGAAGAATATCCCGAAGACACTGAAGAAATCCTGCTCGATGCCTTCGCTGTATCGATAGTCCGGACCAAGGTTGTCCACGAACCGTTCAACGGACACGCCGGTAAATCCCTTGCCCCGATCGTTGTCCGTTCGGGGCCCTAGCAGCACGCCCAGCACGAATCCGCCAATTGCGATCACGATGGCAATCACGAGAAAGTTTTGTGCCTTCGTTTCCCAATCCATACCGACGGCGCAGATGATCACCATGATCAGGATCGTAACCGTGCCGACAATTCGCATATCATTCACACCGCCGTCAATGATTTTCACACCAAAGCTACCTGGGAAAATGGGAGAACAGTTTACGACCGGATTGCCATGGTAACCAAAAATAAACCCTACCCCCCCACCCCTCCCCTCAACTCACCAAGCAGCTGATTGAGCGAACTGCAGAACCCGATCGTGTTCATCGACGCCGACACGGAGTTGGAAAAGGCCAACACTATACCGACCGCACCACCAAACTCTGGACCCAGGGAGCGTGATATGAGGTAGTAGATACCGCCACCCTTCACTTCACCGTTGGTGCAGATGGCGGAAAGTGACAGTGTTGTTATCACGCACACCAGATACGAAAGTCCGATGATGAGCAGCGTCTCCAGTATGCCGGCCAGCGCCAAAATCCAGCTAAGGCGCAGAAACAGCATCACACCCCAGATGTTAAGCAGGCACGGTATCAATACACCCTGGATCCATCCTAACCGGACGCCGTGCTCAGTGCCGGTTGGGTGTTGGTCATGTTTTTGATGCGCTTCCTGAGTAGTGGATGAGTAGTTTACGATTAAAATGCGTCTTATGTAGCCGTACCAAGGTGCGTTGGCAACTGTTGGTTCTGGTTGTTTACCGAGTCCTGCTCG
Source organism: Anopheles marshallii (assembly GCF_943734725.1). Lineage (NCBI taxonomy): Eukaryota > Metazoa > Arthropoda > Insecta > Diptera > Culicidae > Anopheles > Anopheles marshallii. The sequence continues at coordinate 34,359,861 of NC_071326.1, read as the reverse complement.
TCGAGATCTCCGTGCAGCTCACCGATCGAGGGTCGTCGGATCGCTTTCTGCGAGGTGCGGTAATGCTCCAGTCGAGGAAGCGGATCCCTAAGGTGGTTCAAACCGGTAAGTACCACATACTATTTAATAACTACTTAAAAACTCAAGACTTGGTCGGCTTAAAATGACTCAAGCAGCAATTCAGCCTTAGCCAATGGCGAATCAATCCCCTTGGAGGCTCTAGGTGGAATGATGGTTGGGGCTCCTTATTTTGCTTATTTGCTCTCGAACAAATTTAAGTTATTGTTGCCGTGGGACCGGGGAGAGATACTTGGAGCTTAAACCCACAACTGACAGAGCCTTGTGAGTCTTGCGACAGTGGCTTCGTCGTACAGCCCCGTAAAGCTCGTCATTGTGGCCGGCTGTCTTCCATTGTCCTTCCACATATTCTTCTTCTACTTCTTCTTTTCCTTCTTCTTCTTTTTATTCTTCTTATATTTCTTCTTCTTCTTCTAACTTCTTCTTTATCGGCACAACAACCTCAAGAGGTCTAGGTCTGCCATTTCTGGCTTTCTGTGACTTTATTTACGCGTAGCTGGATAGTCAGTCCTGCGCACGGGAGATTGGTCCGGATGGGATTTTGGTCCGGCCCGTTCGTGTGAAGACTGGCACCGCTACCATCATGCCACCAGGCCGCCCTTCCACACATACGAGACCATAAATCCTTCTGACCATCTACCAGCAGCATCAGGATTCATCTAGTGTGGAGAATACCAGATCTAGCTTGCCACATTCCAGTTCTATTTGAACCGAATCTAAAAAAAGTTCTCGAAAAGCCAGTTTTTATATTTTATCTTTATTCACTACTAGACTCTGTCGCTATAGATCTGGAATCCTTCATATTTTCGGATTTGGTTACTGAAGTAACAGATTGCTAGCTTTGTACATGCGTGCAACAACACTTTCATGCAACACTTTCATTGTAAATTAGAAGTTCCTACAGAATCAATTTGCTTTTAAACAGGGTTCTGTAGGTGCGAAGGTTGCCAGAAGTGTTTCGGCACATTTTAGTTCTAATTCAAAACCAGAATCCAATGAAAAGCTTCGACGTTGCGAGATGTTATCGAAACGCCCCTGTAAAATCGCGAACCTTGCACAAAGCACTTGCGAATATTTGAAATCACTTCTCCAAACCACTCCTCCCGACACAAAACAATCACTTTCCCCGATACAAAACTTTTAATCAAAAACACAAAGTGGCTTTCGCTACAAACCACCAGGCGTCTCCTTTGTTTCACATACCTGGTCAGGTGACTGTCGGCATCTAACCGTTCGCCGTGCACTGTAAGGTCATCATATCCCGATTCGAGATCAATAGTAGTCCAACTCTGATCTGCCGATACATCATCAATGGTAAAGATGGCCACCTTCGGTACGTCGGCCGGCGATGTGATCGTTGCTTGCTGCGATCCGTTCTCCTGCACATTACCATCCTTCCCGGATGGTAGCTTTCTCGATCGTCTTAGCGAGCCGAGAACGCGACTCGTAACACTCACCATACCGTACAGTTCCGACACCATGATGCAACGGTTAAGCCCTCTGACGTTCCTACAAATTTCAACTGTACTCAGTGCGTGAATTGGTGGTAGCACAACCATAACCGATCGGCACAATAACACCTGCCAAACTGAAGCCGCTCAATGGGGTGTGGCGCACACATGGCAGATAACTGTGCTGAAAATGAAACAAAACCGACACATTCACGAGCGGCGTTCTGTGCGAACAAATTGGTGGTAATTTGGGTTACAGTTCGGTTGGAACCAATACACTAGTGTACCGGTTTTACGCTGGCAAATGGTGAAAATTGTCTAACCAAATACCAGCACGCAACACAGCTGCTCGATTGAGCGGTTACGCACAAGACAGTCGTTGGAAGAACGGGCGGTTTCTTGCCTGTTTGCGCATTGAGTTGATCCGGAGTTGAGTGATTTTTGAACGGAATACACGTGATTTTAAGAACACAGGAGCTCAACCTTTGCAATCCACCATCACCTGCAGTGCCGGGAATCCTCTGATCTACTCGCGTTCAAGCACCAATTATTCGTTAATTATTTATTCACAGCCTTTCCGCGGGAAAAAAGTTCGTGAAAAATTAAGAGCAAAACCATTCCTCCATGTATATGTCAACCTCAGAGATAGTGCTTTGGTTGGTTGTTCCGTTAGACAAAGTCAAACAAAAAATCCTACTAATTTGCCGAAACACTTTCATTGATGGTGCTAATTTAGTGCTTTTACGTCAAAGCGTAAGCGTGTAAAGTTCCGCCCATCGTTTCGTCTCGTCCCCCCTTTTGTGGCGAGACAATTCCAGATCGTCCGGTATGCTCCGGATCGTACTGGATGGCTCTGTTTGTTTGCGGGTCGATCAAACCGAAAAAAAAACAATCCTAAGCAACACTCGTCGTCGTGTTAGTGTTGCTTCCGAACGTGTTGATTAATTCCAAACGACGGTCGTGCTAAATGGGTCCATTATCTGCCGAAACTTCTTCAACACACTTTCGCATCGAAAACGAAAGCAGTTAATACACTTACTGCCGTTTTTCTTTTACATATACGTATTGCAACAAACGATCTTCGTAGTTTTGCACATGATATCACCAAGGGGTGGTAGTTTACTGGATACTGCCGGATAATCTAACCAAAACGGCACTTAAGCGCGGCACACCGTAGCCGTACGTTTCCGATGCGAGATCCGGGGAAAACTTTCCGATTTATCAAGTTTCGACCCTGTTTTACTCCACAAAACTCCCAACTCGAACTGGTGCGCGTGTTGGCGAACGGTGCGCCAACTGCGCGGATCGGTCGGTTTAAACAGCTGCTAGCGTTTTCAATGGCGGTGGTTGCACAGCCTCAGACGGACTGTCGTTGTCGAACTTATCTATGATCAAACATGAAAGGAATGCTGTGCGTGTGACTTCATTCGCAACAAAACAATGCACGCACAGTACCGACAAATGCGGACACTGTCTGTGTCGGAGCGGGGCCATATCGGTGGGTGGGCACTCGCGCCTGCTTGAAGTGAACTCTTTTTGGCGCGAGTTCCCGTAAGGTAGTGTTTTCCAGCAGCTAGTGTAGGAGTCGGTGGCCAGTGTTTCGCACAGTAAGGCAAGTGACGATGCTGGTGTTGTTTGGTGCGGTGGAGAAAAGTATTGTCTAATATTGCTATTTGTCGCCGTATCGGTTGATTTATAACGATAGATATAAACGTCCAGTCACAGCAAAACATCCACCGGCCTGATCCAATTAGCATGCGGTGTATGCGCTGTGTGCTGTCCCAATTCACATTCACCCGCTGGATGTCGAAGAATGGCGCTAAATTCGCAATCAAAAGGGTCGAGAACTTGGTGTGGTGCTCAAACAAACACAACGTCGATACGATTACGTATCATCATCTTGTTGTTATTTTTTTTTTATTTTTGGACCACTCTGAGAACTACACCAGCCCACCCTAGCTCGGTGTTAATTTTCGGCTTTTGTACTGTCTAGGAATAGAAGGTGAGCACCTCCGTTTGGTTACCACGCACCAGCAGGAACGGTGGCATATCCTTGGTTAACATTTCGAGCCAAGACATGTACAGTACGGCCGATACGGTGTCCTGTGCGTTGGTGGAATGGAATAGAAGCATTAGAACAGACAGCTGAAACGAGGTCAAGAGTGTCACCCCGTGCGGGTAGTGCGACCCTTACCTGTCTGGGTACGGGCATCGACATGACGATCAGCGAGGCCGACTTCGAGTGCTCCAGCAGCAGCTCCCGAAGACGCAGCTGACGGTTGGTTTTGATCTCGAGCTGCTGCTTCTCCGCCTCGGACAGTACGGGCAGGTCGTCGTTGCTACCAGTGACGGTACGCAGCAGCTCCCGATGCTCCTCAATAGTCGATTCCATGGGCTTGTCCGTCACCTTGACCAGCGTGAGACTGAGATAGCTGATACGCAGCTTATCGAGCAGCAGTTTCAAGCTGTTGTACGATAAAGAACCACCCCACCCAAGCGTTAGCATGAGAATGATGCAAACAAAGAACAAAAAAAAAGCGTTCCCCCATGCTACAGGGAACTGCAACTTACTTCGTTTCCTCCTCCTGCAGGTTGAACGATGAGAGTGCAAACACGCGTATCTTGCACTTTTCCCACTTCGAGCGAGTCGTTATGATGTACGGAAGCAGCATCGTTAACCCGCCGTCATCGTACAGCCACCAGACGTCGATCGTGCCCTTCGGTTGCTTTTGCTTGAACAGATTCGCTTCCGGCTCGGTTGCTACCGCGGGCGGCACATAGTCGAAGGTGGGGGCCGCGTGGAACGTTGGTGCCGGTGATGTTTGGCTGGAGCGGTTCGACTGCATCAGCTCGTGCAGGTCGAGATTCGAGTTGACCGGCATCAGTGAGCGGCGGGCGGCCATGCGCTTGGCCGGGAACGTGATGGTCGTCTCCTGGGGTGATGGTATCGTCGAGTAGAGGTCCCTGGTCGACATACCCTTGAAGATGTCCAGCCCTTTACCCATGCGCAGTATCAACAGTGCGAGACGATTATCGAACGCGGTACTGCACAGTGGACGGGAAAGAGATTAAACTGCATGCCAAATACAAGGGTTACAACTAGTGTAATTCAGATTCAGAATCATGAATCTGAATGAATTTTTGAACTGAATGAATGAATCTGAATCTCTATTCCAAAAATTAATGAATCCTCAAGATTCATGAATCCTCAAAGATTCATGAATCTTCGAGATTTATGAATCTTCAACGATTCACGAATCTTTAAGATTCGATTCACGAATCTTTAAGATTTATGAATCTTCAAAGATTCACAAATCTTCGAGATTTATGAATCCTCAAAGATTCATGAATCTTCGTGATTCATGAATTCATGATTTCATGAAGATACAGATTCACTAATCCTCAAAGATTCATGAATCTTTGAGATTCATGAATTCATGATTTCATGAAGAAACCTCAAAGATTCATGAATCTTCGAGAGTCATGAATCCTCAAAGATTCATGAATCTTCGACAATCATGAATTCATGATTTCATGAAGATTCAGATTCACAAATCCTCAAAGATTCATGAATCTTTGAGATTTATGAATCCTCAAAGATTCATGAATCTTCGAGATTCATGAATCCTCAAAGATTCATCAATCTTCGAAATTAATGAATTCATGATTTAATGAAGATTCAGATTCACGAATGAATCTTCAAGATTCACGAATCCTTAGAGAGTCGACTCCTGGTTTGAATGACTCCTCGTTAAAGATTCATATGAATGACTCTTCGCAAAAGATTCATTAAGCACAACACTAGTTACAACAAAGCTTCCCAATACAACTTACTGCAACGTGTTGTAGTACGCATTCAGCTGTTGGTGGTCCGCCGTTCGCCAGTTGGTTTTGTAGCCCAGCATAAGAATGTTGGGCGCCAAACGTCCGAAGCCGGTCGACTGGATCAAACACCGAGCGCCTTGGTCGAAGTCAACACCGTCGACAATTTTGTAGAACGCGCGGATGTTTGAATCCTTCAGGTAATTCTTGCCCATGTCGGACAGCGCTAGTCGGCGCTTGTACGGCAAACGCTGCGGTATGATGTTACCGATCACCATCAGCGAACTGTGCTTCGTGATGAGATGGGCGAGATCGATCAGTGCCGGACGCTGCATGGGATCACCGGCGATCGCAAGAATTTGCGGCTGATAGTTCTTCACGTGATCGCTCGTACCCTCCAGGTTGAGGGTGGAGTTGAGGGCGGTTTTGTACGCTTGTGCCTGGACGGAGGAGCCCCAGTTTGCTTCCGGCTTCCGGTACACAACCACCAGATACAGCACGAAGATGAACGCCATTGCGACGAAGGACGACACGACCGAAATCAGGAACATGATCGCCACGCACAGCACGGTGGCGAGCAGACTGATGTACGGGTGGAAGTAGCGGAATGTCGGCCGCCAGCCGAGCGGTTTCACCGTCGCGGCATGGAACGTGCAGAAGTTGATGAACGCATACGACGCCAGGTACAGGTTAGTGATGAGCGAGGCGATCGCATCCAGATCGGCGATCAGAATGAAGATAAGCGACACCAGGAAGACCAGCCCGTAGCCACGGTACGGTTCACCGTGCTTGCCGTAGCCCTTCGAGAAGAAGATGAGCCCCGGATAGATGCGGTCGATACCGAGTGCCTGAATGAGCCGTGGGACGGACAGAATGTTCGTGAGCGCCGTACTGAGGGTAGCCGCCCAACAGCCAGCGTAGGTGATGGCGCTGGTTAGAGAAATCAGCTGCATCACCGTGTAGTCGTTGAGCAAGCCGTACGTACAGTTCTGTGAAGGATGGAACCGATTGTGAGTGTGCTGGGAGGCAGTCCCATAATATTCCCACTATTCTACTTACACCTGCAGCACAGCTGGTAAACGTAACACCGACAATATCGGAAGCATTACCGGATGCCTCCCGGACCGCGGCCCCTGCTGCCATCAATGAAAAGACCACGTACGAAATGGCGGATATGAGACACGCCCACAGCGTACCCTTCGGAATGGCCTTCGCCGGGTCGCGAAGGTCACCGCAGATGTTCGCACCGCTCTGGATGCCAGTCACGCTCGGGAAGAAGATGGCGAACACGCTGAAGAAGTTCTGCTGCACACCGTTCATCACCGTGTAGCCCGGGCCCATGTTGGCCGCCAGCAGGGTCGTCGAAATGCCCAGGAAACCTTTGCCGATATCTTCGCTAGACGTACCCGGTCCGACGATGGCTCCGATAATGAAGTTAAAGATGGCCACAACGATCAGCACCAGCAGGAAGTTCTGTGCCTTAACCTCCCAATCCATACCGATGGCACAGATGATGATCATCAGCAGCAGAAAGATCGAACCGACGATGCGAATATCGTTCGTGCCTCCATCGACGATCTTCGTATCGAGACTTCCTGTTTGAGTGAACGGATTGACGAGTGAGGGTTTTAAGCTGAAAGCCGTTTTTCCGTCCTTTACCGTCGCGTCTACTTACGCAGCAGATCATTCAGTGAACTGCAGAAACCGATCGTGTTCATGGCCGCGTTTACGGAGTTAGCGAACGCAAACACAATGCCGACCGAAGCGCCGAACTCTGCCCCGAGCGAGCGGGATATGATGTAGTACAGGCCGCCACTCTTAATCTGTCCGTTCGTGCAGAGCGCCGACAGCGATAGCGTGGTCATGACGCACACCAGGTACGAGAGGGCTATGATGATCAGCGTCTGAATGATACCGGCCTCACCAACAACCCAGCTGAGACGCAGAAACAGCATCACACCCCAGATGTTGAGCAGACACGGTGTCAGTACACCCTGCACCCATCCGAGCCGGATTGCGTGGCCGGATGCTTTGTTCTCTTCCTCAACCTGTTCCTCCGGTTCGCCATCCTTGGAGTCACGATCACCGTGCAGTACGCCGATCGAGGGTCGCTTTGCGTTACGTTGCGATGCCCGGTAGTGGTCCAACCGGGGCAGTGGTTCACTGTGAATAACGCGCAGGGCGTCAGGGTTGACGGGATTAGGCGGTGCGTTACGCAATCAAATCCCTTGGTGGAACCACCGATCAACCGTACCACGGTCAGGTCTTGACACTCGCGTACCGTGCCGGTACGGTGTGATCGGTGGTTCATTTCAGGGCTGACCACCGATCAACCACCGAGGTGCTGACGAGTCGGGTCGTAATCAAATTAATATCGCCATCAGCACAACGTACAATACACGGCGCAGGGCTGGCGTGTGGTTGTGCTTGAAAATTTCACACCATTAGTTAGCGAATATTAGCAGTCGGAATGAGTACGGCAAACGGTTCGAGTGTTAATTGAATCACTTTTTTAAAGCCCCATAATGGTGAACTACAGGGGTGGTTGGGGAGGGTACGCTCTGGGTAAGCTTGCTCCACTAGTCGGACTGGGTCATCATTTTTCCGTATGAATGGTTATTAAAAACTAGTTATTGGTATATGTCACCAAAGAACTGTGCATAGAGGTTGGGTTTTTGCTATTCTTTTTTACATATTTTCACTATTCAAGTGATTTGAAGTCATTCAGATTTAACATTTGATAGTTTAACATAGAGTTTTCGTGCTTAGTACGAATTTGAAGTTGACATAATTGGAGCTAAACTAGTATCAGGGCAATAAGTCAGTCAGACTGTGAAGACTGAGAGCTCAAGAAAACAATCGAATGGCCGCTTTCTTCCATGTTGTAAAGCTTAAATCAGATGGTGCCTTTCTCTTGCAGATATTAACTTTGATCCCGACGAACTTACCTCAATCCCAGCACACTATCTCGATGCATTCGGCCATTTCCATTGTTCATCTCCATACCCACCGTTTCGTCAGTAACGGAAATGGTCGGGTTGTCGTACCCCTTACCACCACTCGGATCTTTCCGCACCATTTTGTCGAGAATGTTCCAAGTTCGTAGAAGAATTTAGAATCTGAATTTCTAAAACTTTAACACACTCGTTTGCTGTTACACACGCTTTTATTACACTAATTTTCCACCTGTACTTTTCCGACACCAACTCCTGCAATCACCTTTTGTGTGCGTATGTGTTTGCATTCACTCACGGGGCATCCAGCAATTTTCCCATTGGACACGGTTTAGGGAACAAAAAAAAAAAGGTAAAGTCCTTTCACGGCACGGTGGGTGATTTACGCAAAACGACACCGAAACGATACGAACCATTCGTTAGACCACTGGTACGAGCAAACCGAAATGGATACGGGAGACTGTGCACCGCCGAAGTCCTAAACCCCGTCTGTGCTTGGCGTAGGGCCGTGTCATCTTATATATATAGAGATATGTTGCCGGTGCAACCACGTACTGATCCGCTTTGGTCGTCGAGAGGGGAAGGACTTGCGGCGATAAATCTCACCCTGATAGCGCCCGTATACCCTTACCGTGCGCTGCAACGACCGACTCACCTGTCGTTGCGTTGCGGTGAGTTTTAGCGAACTGCCGCTAACATGACGATTCGACGCGATCCTGCGTCTGGCGACGAGATGGAACAATCGTGCAAGATTAGCGCGTCGGACAATTGATTCAGTGTCAACGGCACCGGCTAGCCAGACGGTCCGAGACCGTCCTCTCGGCATGACGGTTATGACGCTTGGTTGCGTTGTGAACGTCACATACCGCATGTGCTTTTGATAGACGGATTCCTAAACCAGATGATCCCCTCCCTCTTTCGCCAACACTTCTTTCTTCCATGCGCCGTCGAGTGGGGTCGATAGATATTGCTAGTAAGTGCTATTTTGGTGTACCGTTTGTTTTTGATCAAGTATTTATTATTGATAACATGTTTTCCTACCCGATTGGTTTGCATCCGTGGGTTTTGCGATCACAGAACACGCGTCACGTGAACTGGTCACGAGGAATTATCTCCGGAACCTCGTTAAGCATCGTGCTTGCTCAGAAGAAAAGTAACGTGCGGAAAAAGGTGTTGTGGGACGCGAATAAAAAAAAAATGGGTTGAAAAATCAATCAACGAGTGGATCCGGATGTTTAGGATAGATTTTCGCCAGCTGTTTCCTTGAACTGTTCGATTAACGCCGCAATATCATCCGGCAGTTGAGGTAACTGTTCATCCGTTTTAAGATCACGTTCGACAGATGCCACCAGTTGCGCAATCGCAGCCTGCAGTTCTTCCGTATTGGAGGTGTTTGTTGTCGCACTATCGCCCGTACAGCGTCCAGCAACATCGTCCTCATCGTCATCGGAACAACTCAGCACGCAACTTTTGTTCGAGCTCGATGACAGTGGTTCCGTGCGCTGTCCGCTATGTGAAGGACCGCTAGAACTGTTACCCTCCAGGGGTCCGTTCGGTTCTAGTGTCGGTTCAGACGTTTCGTTACTGTGTCGGACGATAATATCACCATCTTGGTCCTGATCAACTGTAGCCGAACTGTACCCGTTCAGTAGATACTGTGAAGGCGATAGGCTCGCTATGGTGGTTCGCTCATCACATCCGGCTAGCGTTTTAATGTGACGCTCTAGTTCAGCAATTTTAGTAGCTAGTAACCTGAAATTGAAATAAATAGAACAGGAGGTAAAACTGCAAAAAACCTCGTTAAATCGATCTTTTCGAACCCGTACTTATTTGTTTTCTTTTGGTGTGAGAGGGCGAGACTTTTATCGTTCACATTGTCTAGCAGCGCTAGACAGAGTGATTTCAGATCGGAAATGGTGGCCGCTTTAAGCGGGAGCTCATCAACGGTTCCATTCTCGAGCAGGTGCTTTACTGCAATTTAGAAAAGCGCAGGGAAAATTATTAACACATCCTATGAGCAGTCACACATCACAGTTGAATGCAGTAGTGTGATGCAAACCTTGTGAATGGGACATGATCGTTTTGTTATTGTTGTTAGTGCCAAGCTTTATAATGCCTTTCTTCCGGTTCGTTTCCAGCATCGACTGCGGAGGCATGGGGTGTTTTGTTGTTAAAAATGCAAATTGTTACACAAATGAGTTAGTTTCCTTTCGACTGATAGAGAATTATAACCGTTACCTTATATTTGCTGGCCGCTTGCCGTGCGAGACTGAGCTCGTTTTCGATATTGGCGATCTTTTCAGTTTGATATTTGTTCTCCAATATCAGCCCATCAATATCCAGCAGGGTCTGAGAGGTTCCGCCGGTGCCTCTGAGGGCAACGTTCAGTTCGTGGTTTAATCGGTGGGCTTTACATTTGAAGGCGTCTCGTTCCGTCACGGTTTCCTCCTTTTCGTCCAGCAGAGATCGAAAGTCGTACTGAAGCTGGGCATTGCGCTTTCGCAGTTGTTCGAGCTGGGCGATGAGTTGCGACTTTTCGGCCTGCCACGTTTTATCGCCGTTGGTTGTTAGGAGTGAATCGTTGGTAGCCCGCAGCTTGGTGCATGTGTCCTGCAGCTCGACGTTTCTCGCTCGAACCACCTTGATATCACCCTCGAGATCGTACAGACGCTGCTTGAGCGATTCTACCTCGGTTGTGAGTGCTTCGTTTCGTTCCCGTGTTTGCTTAACCAGCAGACTAACGGCCGAACTGTTGCCGAAACCGGCCGCTTGAAAGTCGGGTGCGTTTAGACTGTTCTTGATGGCCGAGTACCGTAGCTGTATCGTTTCGGCCATCAGCTTGAACTGGTCACGCTCCGTACGACATTTCTCCAGCTCATAGCGCATTATTTTCAGTGCTTCTACTTTGCTTTGTAGCTTCCGGCTGAGTGCGGTGTACTGCAAATGAAAAGCAATCGTTTAGTTGTTTAAAAGTAAAGTTTTATACAAACGAAAACACTCAATTACATACCTCCTGTTCGTCGCTTTCAGTATCCATATGGTTACTTTTGGATGGGATAGAGCTGGTAGGGTTTTTCCTACCCCTAGCCATGGCTGTACTGGCCATTTTGTAAAGTTTCGTATCGCTTTTGTTCACAGTATTTCAGCTTACCATCGATTGGGCGTGATGAAGAGTTTTAATGAAAGCCTAATTTGAATACAACGAGCGCAAACGTTGTTGAACGTGATTGTTGTCATCGATTTTTGTATGTTTGCCACCATGCGCTGCGTGTTGTATTCGTGGGTTGGAACTTATCGATTTTAAATACACACAAGAATGGTAAGCTTCAACCATTCAACTCAGTCATTTTACAACTATCTATTTACACTAATCAGGGATAATACTCTTCATTTCTTGTGGAACTTTCGTTTGTTAATTTGTTTAGCAAATGCACATTGCTTTTTACACTTTGTTTATATCGTTACACAGCTGTCATCGTGGTTGGTAGTGTGTGTGTAAACGTTTATACGATACATCTGAAAAGTTGAAGTTTTAGATCCGTTTCGGTCGGTACCGACTTCAAGCACGCCGTCAAGCAAAACATGAAACAAACAGTTCGTTATTTAAATGCACATTTGTAACGGATAAGTAAATAAAAACGATTAACAAAACACGAAACGCTGCAAATAAACTGTGGCGGATTTAAACACAAGAATGTGGAGTAGCGAAACAAAACACACGTAAATTATTCGACAAACCAGAGAGGAGAAGATAGAAAGTGGATTTGATTTGTCCAGTCTCTGGACAAATCCCTTCCAGGACCAGGACCAGGAACCATACAATGTCCAAAGATGGTTTATTCAGCTATATATCATTAAAGTTACAAATAAGCTTTGATGCTACGATGCTAAGATATGAGGATTACAGCTAACGCTCCTAGGACCTAGGACATCTACGGTGTTTCATCACATCTAATATTATAAAGTAAAGCCCAGGAAGGTACACAAGAAGCATAGCAATATTTATTTAAATTTAAAGAAAGCATTTTGCTAACAACAGGACCATCAGCAGTCAATTAACTTTATTCAAATTTAGAATAATGTTCTAACAACGACTTTGGACAGTTGGTATAAATAAGTTCGCAGTCGGCTCCACTCACTCCAAGATTTTCTGCCATTTCGTACTTAGCTCTGTCCCGGTATTCCGATTCTCCAAACGATCTATGAAATGAAGGGCTACGAATAAACGTAAATTACAATTATAATCACGTACATTAGAGTGCCTTTCGAAGCAAACCTCAAAACTTACGTTAGCAAAAAATGTGTCACCTCCATAAGCAGATCTTCCCGATCAGCTGCCCGATGGAATGGACTGTGAGCCAGCTCGCAGACACTCTTTGCCAAACAGTCGGAACCAAACTCCATCGCTTGCAGCAACTCTTCCGCCGCCCGGTACAACTGACCGGCCGTCAGATCGGAACTCGGATGTGTTACCGAACGTTTGAAATCGCGAGCCGACACGACGGTGGTCGGTTTAAAGCGGCCCTGCACAACACCGATGAGGGCCCGTGCCCAGTACGCCGGTTTGTAGAAGTCCATCAACCGGAACGGTAGGTTATAGTTAACCTGAAACCCCAAATTGATGCCCAAACGTCGAACGGGGTATTCTTTTTTCGGGGACTTAAACAGCCGCCCGTTCGTAACGGTGCACATCGTGACCTACGTGAGATGGGAAATTGTGCGTTAAGTTCTCGCAAATACCATACCGCCCTGTTTTGACGCCCGTGTGATTGATTACGGTGCCGTGGATGGTTACTTCTGTGGCACTTTTATTCCGATACCTACCTGTAGCGTGGTCATCGGTGGGAAGAACAGTGCCTTCGCTTGGTCGCTAAATGTAGCGTGGGAAAAATGGCACACAAGTGTGGATAGAAGGAGAATTATTACAGCGAGCCTCATGACTTGTTCTGTTCGCGGTGACAACGTAACACTAACAATGGAATGGGCCGGACATGGACGTTTGTTCCGAAATTCTATACAACCAGAAGAGATGATACGTCGGAAGAGAAAGTGTTTGTTAGTGCATTGAAGTGAAAAGGCGCTAATTGGGTGTGCTTTGTGCACGATCGATGGTTCTAGGTTGCGACCGGGTACGGATCAAAAGAGGTAGCTGACATGATCAGTTAACTGATTGACACCTTTCCACAGTGTGTTGAACTAGAAGCAGATCGGAACAACGTTCCGATAAAGGCAAGATGTCTTGTTTAACTCTCCAGCATTGTAAATTAAGGCAGGAATAAAACTGTTTCGTTGAACATTTGTACGTACCTGTTGCACGCGTTGGGTTTAAAATCCACGCTTTCGTAGTTTGCTAGTGGATGATCCGCGGTAAAGTGTCGCGTTTTTCACACGGTTCCGTTACCATCTGGTGCGATGTAAGACTACGCGTTTACTTTACCGTGCGAAAGACTTTTGGTGCGTCTTTGGTGAAGGTTGAGATGCGTTCTGCTCTATCCCGGGGCAATAAATTGCCTTCACGGAGCACACGGGAATGATGGTGCGTATCGTCGTAAACCATATCCACCCGCCTTGCACGGTAAGGCCCGCACAATAAATCATATGCAAATAAACGTAAATGGGAATAATTTTCGCATTTCCGTTTGCGGAAATGTCGGTCGGTCGGTAGATGGAGGAGTAAGGCGTTTGCCTACCCCGAAGAGGCTTTTCACTGCAAACTGATACACTTTCGGATATTTAAGAGAAAAGAAACACAACACTGTGAATGTATTTATCCGGTAAAACAGTGCCTTTGGCTCAATGAATATCCGTAATATCTTTACGGACGGTAAAATCAATCTTCGTCCAACCAGATGTTCCGAGCTATACGAAATCCTTGAAGATGGCAAATATTCAAAATCAAATCTGCTGCTTCGGAACGCTCGGATGCGATCTTTCTTAGCAGACAATCGTCAGACCGTTGACGCTCACGCGACGCTGGATGAACACGACTCTACGGAAGAAAAATAATAATTGAGGCACATCAGCCCAACGAAGATCCGATTCGAGATTGGGACGAAATCAAAAACGTGGCCAGCAAACACATTTTGCCCGCTGCAACTATTTCGATTAATTTCTCCTTCCCCGACAACATTCACATCTCGCTTAATGCAAATCTCGCCGAAGAAGCCGTAGGACAACTGGAACGACATCCGACGCGGAACTACAGCAATCGGTGCCGATGGGCTGTGTGTGGTGATACCGGTCTGGCACGTGCAATATTGTGCTTTAAAGTTAGCTTTAGAACGTTGTTGATTTTTTTGTTGCTAGTTTTAAAACTCAGGTTGTTCCATTTGAACCTTTCAAGTCGGGAGGTCTTTTTTTGCTGTAGTAGAATAAAACACGCAAAGGTCACCGTGTTCTTTGATATCGGTTTGGACAAACTGAAACAACGAGTACAGTTTTGTTTGGTTTTGTGCGCCTCTGAGCACACAAATCGGCGCGTCGTTAGCAACCGCCCTTAGCGTCACCGTCAACCACTGTTTTGGAAACGAACGCAACAAGTCTTCAGCTGAGCCACGCGAAGGACGCTAAGGATCATTTTTGGCAAAACAAGCGTGACGGTGTGATCCGATTGTCTGGGGTCAGTTGTTGAATGAATTGTTTATCAATGAGTGCATCGAGGGTGAGGTTGTTATGTAGCACCTGTTGATATGCAGCATGATGGTAATGAAAAAGCGTCAGTGTTGATTTATGAATGAACTGTAACGGAAATGGGCTTGAATTATAAATAGCACTCTAATCAACAAGCGGCTAGGTGTTGTTGATATAACAACGAACATTTAGGCAATACAAATAATTGTTCACTTCAATGCCCGTGCATGGCGTTCCTATGGCAGCAGACGAAAGCGAAAACGAAATATTATGATAGTTGAGAAATATAGATTGATTTTCTCTTCACGTTTTTAAGGTTTATGTTTGAGGCGGTTGTGATTAATAGTTTAACATTTTTCGATACGGTAACCGGGTTGCACAAGGAATAAGGTTGAAAACTGTACTATATAACAGTGTAATATTCTTGAATAGTAACAAATAACACGCAATGGATTTTAGGTTCATTTACACACAAAAATGATTGCAATTAGACAAGAATTCGTTTGAAATTAAATTTTTAATATCACTGTCCTTTACATGCAATCATCATCAGCATCATCAGCACACTTTACATCTTCCTTGCAAGCTTTCTTCTATTTTAGTAGTCTGAAGAAATGTAAAGAAAATTTACGTACCATACTAAAGACTACTTCAGAGGCGGATCAAGCTCCTTGGATTCCTTTAGCGGAAAATTTGTTGGGGGCCCCTCCGTTGGTGGTCACGCCCCAACGCACATTGAGTCACTGTTAAGATTATTTTTTTCTTTGAAAACCTTATTGAGCAGGGGTAGGAGGAAGGGGAGGGGGGGGAATGGTGGGGGGAGGGGGGGAGGTTGGTATAGATGCAAGGTTCGGAGACACTTTACTTTGCACTACTGATATCAACTTTCTTTGGGGCCCTAAGCGGCCCTACTTCGTCTGTCGTTAATTCAACCAGGTTCGTCGTGATACTCAGACGCTTAGCCCGCTATATAGATGAACCGCCCCTGGCTACTGTTACTAAAAAACTACTATAAAGCAATGAGTAAAGCAGAGCCAAGGATAACCATAAATGACAGATCGAAACCTCCAAGGTAGCAGTGTCACGAAGGAGAATTGGTTCAATACCTGTATTTGCCTATGGTTATGTTGCTTGGTCCGACCACAGTTAAAGAGTTTGGACAAAACTTCAAGTTCTCCGTCAGCGGTGCTACTTATCCAGCTATGTCCCAACAATAGCTCTTGTCAGTGTTGGCAATTCAGTCGAGTCGCCAATCAATAACTTGTGCTGCAAGAGCTGTTTCACAATGAGCACCGGTCTACTGTTCATGGTTGATGGAGTCCTCTCGTCTGTTTCTGCACAATATTTTCTATGGTTGAGTTATTGCTGTCATACTCCAACCAAGGTCCAGGGTGATGTTTAAGTTCTGACTTCATATGACACTGGCGAATCAACAGTTGTTAAGCTGTTGCCCCAGTATTTGATATGCTCTGGTGACTCGTATGTTCCCACTCAGGTTTAAAAAAGAATCAAAGTCTTTCTACGTAATAGGTATATTGGCAGTTTCTTGTGCCTCTCTGAGCAGAAATGCTGGACATAAGTTGTTCCATAAAGAGTGTAATAGATTCTAACGGATCCTAGATATCAATTAAATTTAATTATGAGCCAATAATTCTAATATTCTTCACTGATTTAATCTTCACTACAATTGTCATTTAAATTCTAAACTTTTGAATAATTCCTGTATACCCTTCCTGATAGTATACTGCGTCGTAGCTAAAATGTCTTGTTAGAAAACATGTCCACGCGCCATATCATGTTGGAAAGGTTGCTACACAACGCATGCCGTGTGTTGATCGCAACTAAACAAACTACAAATTGCTCAAGGTTCTTCACGGTAAAGCTTGCGCCAATGAAAAGGTTTCGTTTAATCGTTATCTTCCTGTCGTCATTTTGCATTCTACTCAGAAGAAGAAAT
The DNA here is from genome assembly GCF_943734725.1 of Anopheles marshallii. NCBI lineage: Eukaryota > Metazoa > Arthropoda > Insecta > Diptera > Culicidae > Anopheles > Anopheles marshallii. The sequence continues at coordinate 34,342,969 of NC_071326.1, read as the reverse complement.
GAAACAAATAGAACGAATTTGGTGCACTCCTAACAGTACCAGACCGTGCAGAACCTTAGCAACAGTAGGGTCGACGAGTTGTTGAATTTGAATTCGATTTTTCACTTCTTTACCAACCGTTGTTTGGAACGGACGCGCGCGCGTGTTTTCTGTTACTTTTGACTAGTGAACCAAGCGATAAAAGGTGTTTTTAGTTAACTTTTCATTAACTTTCTTCCCGTTCCCGGTAGAGCCGTTTAGTGGTTGTGTCGGCTGATCATCATGGATGATCAGGACGATGGCGATGAGCAGGATATTGAGAATGAGGGTGATGCAATGGAGGAAGGAGGCCACAATGGCGATGGCGATGGTGATGGCGATGGCGATTGCGATGGCGATGGTGATGGTGATGACGGGGGTGATGGTGACGGCGATGGAGATGAGCACGAACATGAGCACGAGCGGGACAGCGAGGAAGAAGAGGAACCGGAAGAGGAAATCTCCGAAGGTGATCTTCTACAGGTATGTCCGAGGGCCGGGAAAGTTCGATGAGAGCTGAGTGCTAAGTACATCAGGAAACGAGAACGCCACTAGGAGCACTAGCAACGCCACTTGATTACGTAATTTTTGGAATGTTTTGCGTTTTGTCACTTAGCACTAGAATAAGCGAACAGCAGTTTTTTTTAAACGGTTTAGTAGAACAGCATTCCCTTTTTTTTGCATTTATTTTTATTTCTTATTTATTTCTTTTCCCGTAAGCATTTTGTGACGCTGTCCTGTATTGCATTTTGTACCACCATTAGCAAAAGTACCATTTTGTACATTGATTTAACGGGCGAAACTGTAGCAAGGTGGTTGCTAGAAACGAAGTGGGTATCGATCGGGGTAAGCAGACGGTGGGCTTACGAAAAAGACATCACAAGGCCATACCCGGCAACGGTTGATACCTTCCAGAGACGACAATCCTACTGCGGCGCAATTCCTTGCAAATCGTTTCGCACCAGTTCACCAGCGTCTGTTAGTTTTAATAAAGCATTATTTTTAGATCGATCGATTATAGCGTGGATTTTGATGTACATTTTGTATCCAGAACACAGAACGTGACACTGGCTGGCGGTCTGTTTTGCAAAAAATTTAAAGACTACAATTGCCAGGGACAATATCATTCCGCTTCGCTCGCTGTTGGTCCTTGTTTGGTAGAGCGAATTGACATCTTACTGCAATGCATTGCCATCTCTGCCATTCATTCATCCAAACCGGTAACGATTCTAATTATTCGATTAGCAATGGGAAATTTAACGAAGCGATATAATTGCTACCGCTTTGGTATGCAACACTGGCAATGCTGGCACATCTACCGGGAAAATGCAAGTGAGTCATGTGGAATGTCTTGTTACGGTCAGGTGGAAGCACACAATCGCTCCTTTCAGTACGCTAAGTATCAGTCAGCAACCAAGTACGACGAATAAAAGTGTTTCGACCGAGCAGTTACCGTGAAGCCATGCATCATAACCATCCGCATTCAAGTACATTTTTATCGATGTGTATCGAGGCTGTATCGAGCTCAGTCACGCATCAGGAAGCTCTTCGATAGGGAAATACCTTAAGAATCAAGATTGGCCGGTCCACTAAATCATTGCAGTTTAATGGGGAAAGTTTTTGTTTTGTGTGTGCTAACTAACTATTGTGGAGCTGATTTTGGCATCTGTATCGCAAAAAGAAATGTTTGGTTTGGTTTTGAAAATCGATAAGATGTTAGCCACAAAGGATCACAACACGATGAAGAATTTTCTCACAGCTAGACCGTTGTTTGCATTCCCTTTACAGGTGGTTCTTCTGGTTGCATATGCAAACGAAGATCATGTTACGATTTCTTGTTAACAGTAGCAGTAGCATACTAATCGTTCAAATATTTCGCTATCTCAATTGCTTCTCTTCCAGATTCTGTACAGAACAAACAAGCCGACATACTCGTTGTGAAGAATCATTTGTCTCGAATAGTTTGTAGCGTTTTTGCATGCATGTGTTTTTTTTTTCGTTGTTAGTTTTGAACATTGATTTGTTGTAAATTTTGATACCCTTGACACCATCCCATCATTTAATTTCAGCTAGATACAGTGTAGTGTCATTGCATTAGATGGGCAAACCCCCCGTAGTGCAACTACTAGTGTGAAACGAATGACTTTTTTCCAGCTGTCGGGCATGCAGTAAACACAATTATTATTAAAGCTACACCTTAACAAATGCCCTTAAACCGTTGCCCTCATAGTACTCTAAAGCTGGCCTGGAATAGACGGGGCCAAATCGCTTACTACTTACCACATACAGTGTGTCTTGTGCATAGTAGTGTGAACGATCATTTCGTACCACATCGTGGCAGACGTACTAGCCAACGCTTTTGTTAGTGATCATATACCAGCAGTGCACTGGGCACATCCAGAGTGAACTGGAACCATCTCTGCAATACCGCAAGAGTTTGTTTGTATTTTGTCTTTTACCCGGGCATTACACGTGAACGAAACCCCCCGGGGGGAAAAAGGTTGGTAACTGTGACTGATTTTGTATTCCTTCCCGGACGTGTGGCCGATTTTTGTGTACGCCGTACGGTTACGGTTGCGGTTGCTTTTGAACGAAACTCCGTAACGCGCCATGACGGAATCGCCGGATTCACAGCGTCGGCGGGAAGAATGTGAGCGTAAGGCTCGACGTGGTGAGATGGACCCGCGGTTGGAATTTACCTTCCAGCTGCTAATGGACGCTACCGGTCTCCCGAGACATCAGATCATGGATCACATCTTCGAGGGGAACATGGTACGTGGCGCATAACCGCACAGGTCAACGAAATCTCAAGGTCATCAATATATCGAGCTTGTTCCGCACTTGCAGCTGGACGAGATTAATCAACTCTTTCTGCCCAATATGCGCAACAAGTTGATGTGGTTTTACCAGGAGGTGGAGGACGTTGACCAGCCGGGCGACAGAGACGCGAACAAACCGGGACCATCGCGTGCCGGTGCGTCCAGCTCGTCCAAAACGCCTCAGGGTGCGTCCAGCAGTTCGCATTCCCATTCCAAGCACAAGCTGTTCATCACGGACGGTTGGAGCTGTGCGTTTACCGGCATCTGTATCTACATGTTCCGGATCAACATCCAGAAGCAGCTGCCCGAGGAAGGGTTCCACAAGGATTTGTGAGTATGATGACGTACGATGGGTGGGTCTACCTCCACATAGGACGTACGAAGTCTATCGTTGCCGGACAGATCGTGCGGGTTGCTTGTTTCTATTTTTAAAAGGGATGGAATTAAACATTTAGCTTGAAAGCTCTATTAAAACCAATCATATCAATCAGTTCATACTGAACGCATGCTGTCACCTTTGGCACACACACACCTCAGGATGGCCAAGTGGCAAGGCACCTACGTGCCAGGGAAAAGCGTTATATCTTGAATTAATGGAGAAGGAATATTAATTTGCATAAAAATTAAAAACTATCCACCTTTCAAGCGATCTGTGTCACCTGGTCCACTTTCAACTTGTAAGCCTTATTTGATGTTTGAATAGCGTCATTCAACCGTTAAATTGCATTGCGGATGATGAATATGGGTGATGGTTTTTTTTTTCCTGTTTTAGCATAGGTTATTTCATTTCTATAAATGGCATAAAGCTACCATAGTGTCATCATTTAGAATGCTTTTTTTTCATATTAAAAAAAATCCATTGATTTTTATTTTAAAATTTAGAAGCAAAGTCGTAATTGTGTGGGCGAAGTTTTTTTAAACTCAAAAAAGAGTGCTTGGCAATCGAAGCTATAAAACAGCTAAAAAGGAATGAACGACAAGGATAATAACACAAAAAATAATGCCGAAATAATGCTAAACATGAGCGAAAGTAGAGTAATTAATATGAATAATGAGTAGGACCAACTCATCGAAAAATCCTTGAACATGGCAAATGTCTTTTAATATTTAAAGACCCATTCAGCGAAATAATAGCGCTAAAGAGTTGGTATTATCGTTAAGAAAAATGATTAACATAGAATTCAACTTGCTAAATGAAACTCTGCTAAAGATCTTGCGAGATGAATAGCTCATCTGGTGAGATGAAAGTAGTTTTTTGGAACCACTCATTAGACATTAAGACACACCAAAGGCATTCCTTGCAGGATATGCAAACACAGGACTTACCATTCGTTCGGCTGACGAAAGTTCTGACAAAACATTGTGAGTTTTCAGATAACTGTTGCCTTGCCTGTCTTCATAAGGATGTTTTTTTTTCAACACTTTCCACTAATTTTTCCTTTTAGCTGATTCAAAATTATAAGTGTCTTACTTAATTTACACAGCTACAAGCATTTCATTAATGTTTCATGCTTTCCCAATAACGTACACATTGCATTTTACGTTCCCGTACCAGGTACTGTGGTTATATCGATGCTAATCGCGTCGGACTTGTGACCTCGATCGAGCGGATTGTGGAGCAGGTGTTTATGCAGGCACTTGCCTATCCCAACATCGAATCCGAAGATGAAGAAATGAGCTGCAATCTGGTGAAGTCTCAACTGCTGCCCGGATTGCGCTCATTCTGCAGTGCGCTGCGCGTATGCGAGCAGGTGTGCAATCATTTTAACGTGTTTGATGATGGGAAGACGATTGTTTGTCGCGTCGACACGCTGGCCGAGGTGAAGGAGATGTCGAGAAACTCGACCACATGTGCAGAGCTGGAGGAACGGGTCAACAACTGGATCAAGGGCATCGCGAAGATCCTGATGGAGAGTGAGCAGCTGCGGCGCGAGAACGACTCGAGCGGGCCGCAGGACGAGCTGGAGTACTGGAAGCGACGCGGTGCCCAATTCAGTCAGCTGCTGTCCCATCTGCAGGAACGGGAGGTCCAATGGACACTGTACTGTCTGTCGCAGGCCGGCTCGAAGGTGCTCAAGTGCTGGAAGGAAACGGACAAGAAGATTACCTTCTGCTACAACGAGGCGCGCGACAACTCCAAGTTCATTCAAGCGATGGAGCAGTGCTGCCATTCGCTGTATCTGGACGACCCGGTCAACATGAAGGAGTCTATCGTAAGTTTGCTGCAAACCGTGCGTTTGATTTACAGTGTGTCGCAGTTCTACAACACGTCGGAGCGCACCTCGACACTCATGGTGAAGATCACCAACCAGATGATTGAAACGTGCAAATCGTACATCACGTGCCGCGGGAAGGAAACCATCTGGACGCAGGACCGTGATCTGGTGCGTACGAAGCTGACCAACTGTTTGAAGCTTAATCACATCTACCGCGAGACGTACCACAGCGTCAAATCGCAACCGTTCCTGCCCGATCAGATTCCATTCGCGTTCTCTGAGAACTATGTGTTTGGCAAGTTTGATACATTCTGCGATCGACTGTCGAAAATAATAGCCATGTTTAACCTGATCGATGATTATAACCATCTGTTCGAGCGGCGTCTGGAGGGATTGCTGCTCGGGGAGGCGCTCGA